>NC_092676.1:29213870-30548870 GCF_964355755.1 Antedon mediterranea | reverse complement strand
CGGTTTTGAAGGTATGAAATAAACCAGTTCAAAACAAAGCCAGAAATGCCAAAATAAGAATGAAGACGATCAAGAAGTATTTGGTGGTCAACTGTATCAAAGGCAGCAGATAGGTCAAGCATTACAAGTGCAACTGCTTGCTTACTGTCCATAGCAACTGTTAATGTCATTTAGTATCCTGAGAAGTGCTGTTTCAGTACAGTGACCCTCTTTATATGCTGATTGGAATGGGTCTAACAAATTAAAATTAATAAGGTATGACATTAACTGTTCCGAGTATGTTCCAAAGTATGTTCCGAGTATGTTCCGGGTATGTTCCGAGTACGTTCTGAGAATGTTCACTCATCATTCACCTCATGCCATTATTTGTACCATCACACAAAAATAAAACATTCATTATTCATTCATTCATCTAAATAGATTCCTGTAATTTTAATCAAACAAAAGGTAGGCGAGCCTAGCCAAGGCCTACATTTCATAAACATTCATCATTTTTATAATCACTCGAAAATTATCTGCACGCAAAAGCAAGACGCTGAAATAGTGTCTATTTAATAATTGTATTGTCTATTCTAGTGTAGTAAGTTAGTACAATTTAGTTTCTAGCACATAACATTCAACTTGATGTTTAGTTGATTTCCATTTAACACTTATTTTTCAATTATTCACGCATATATTCCTTCATTAAAATTTGATGAGTAGATAATGGGAGGGATGTGATATTAACAGAAACTATTAACAGAATCATTTACTATGAATTGTTTATTGTCTACAAAATATACAATTTACTCAGTCTAAAATACAACTGTTTGAGCTATGATGGTAATCATTTTTAGTTGTTCATTAAAAAATCTCATAAATGATTCATAATGAGATTTCAGGTCACAAATAGTGTCCAAAGAGCTAGTAGAATATTAAATGCCAGCAGTATTGTACCAAAAAGTAATGTTATGAATTGCAAAGATTCCCTATCTCCTTTGTTTGGCAAAACTACTTTTAAAGCATAGTCTATAAAAGCGGTGAGAATGTACTGGCCATCCAGGGCATAACATGGCACAGCATTCAGGATAGCCAGAGCTCCAGATAGTGAGATGAGATATCTAAAAAAATAAACATATCAAGCATCACTTATGTATACCTAACAAAAAAATAGAGGGAGGGGGTGTATTGTTTCATGCAACATTAATGTTTAAAAGATTTACATTTAGTACAAGAAATACAATAAACCTAGTGGTTCATGCAATAAGGTGTTTAACAACATAATCAACAAACTATTTTATCTGAACATGAAATATAATTACAAATAAAAAGCCTACCTGCAAAAAAGGTCAATTACATCTGGAAGAGACAGTGGTAAGAATGAATACTTTGGTATATAATTACTGACACTCACTGTCAAAGAAAAAAAAGAGACAGTGGTAAGAATGAATACTTTGGTATATAATTACTGACACTCACTGTCAAATAAAAAAAGAGACAGTGGTAAGAATGAATACTTTGGTATATAATTACTGACACTCACTGTCAAAGAAAAAAAGAGACAGTGGTAAGAATGAATACTTTGGTATATAATTACTGACACTCACTGTCAAATAAAAAAAGAGACAGTGGTAAGAATGAATACTTTGGTATATAATTACTGACACTCACTGTCAAAGAAAAAAAGAGACAGTGGTAAGAATGAATACTTTGGTATATAATTACTGACACTCACTGTCAAAGGAAAAAAGAGACAGTGGTAAGAATGAATACTTTGGTATATAATTACTGACACTCACTGTCAAAGAAAAAAAGAGACAGTGGTAAGAATGAATACTTTGGTATATAATTACTGACACTCACTGTCAAATAAAAAAAGAGACAGTGGTAAGAATGAATACTTTGGTATATAATTACTGACACTCACTGTCAAAGAAAAAAAGAGACAGTGGTAAGAATAAATACTTTGGTATATAATTACTGACACTCACTGTCAAAGAAAAAAAGAGACAGTGGTAAGAATGAATACTATGGTATATAATTACTGACACTCACTGTCAAAGAAAAAAAGAGACAGTGGTAAGAATGAATACTTTGGTATATAATTACTGACACTCACTGTCAAATAAAAAAAGAGACAGTGGTAAGAATGAATACTTTGGTATATAATTACTGACACTCACTGTCAAAGAAAAAAAGAGACAGTGGTAAGAATGAATACTTTGGTATATAATTACTGACACTCACTGTCAAAGAAAAAAAAAGACAGTGGTAAGAATGAATACTTTGGTATATAATTACTGACACTCACTGTCAAATAAAAAAAGAGACAGTGGTAAGAATGAATACTTTGGTATATAATTACTGACACTCACTGTCAAAGAAAAAAAGAGACAGTGGTAAGAATGAATACTTTGGTATATAATTACTGACACTCACTGTCAAAGGAAAAAAGAGACAGTGGTAAGAATGAATACTTTGGTATATAATTACTGACACTCACTGTCAAAGAAAAAAAGAGACAGTGGTAAGAATGAATACTATGGTATATAATTACTGACACTCACTGTCAAAGAAAAAAAGTTAAAATTAAATTCATTAAGGCCCATTTATCTAGGATCGATGATAAATAAACATGCGTTGCAGAACTATAGAATAAACATTTTATACTGTCTTTGACAAAAATATGCCTGTATATCTATTTATCAATGATCATTATCGTTCTAGTATTAAGGGGCCTTTATCAAATATAGTACAAGATAAATACAGAAATTAAAGAATTACCTGAATGACCAAACAAATAAGGATCCCCAACATATAACACTGATTTTCCTTTGCTTTTCATGATTTTAATAAGCTTAGTACTCTTTTCTAAAAAAGGATGGACACACACAGTTCTTCTTGCAGCAAGACAATCGCTGTTCTTTTGACATCTGGGCTGTTCTGTCACAGGCCTAGCTTCTACACATGAATAGCTCTGAAAATATACAACTTTGGAGGTTAAAATGTAATTTCCAGTTAACCAGACAGGTTCATTGCTAGTACCAGGGTTAGAGAAGGCTTAACCCTAACCCTTATTATTATTAGATGCCCTATGCACAGGTAGACATACAGTGGATACATGTGCTTTATAAATCATATTATTATTATTAGATGCCCTGTGCATAGGTAGACATACAGTGGATACATGATCATATTTTTATTAGATGCCCTATGCACAGGTAGACATACAGTGGATACATCATCATATTATTATTAGATGCCCTATGCACAGGTAGACATACAGTGGATACATGTGCTTTATAAATCATATTATTATTAGATGCCCTATGCACAGGTAGACATACAGTGGATACATCATCATATTATTATTAGATGCCCTATGCATAGGTACATACAGTGGATACATGATCATATTATTATTAGATGCCCTAAGCACAGGTACACATACCGTGGATACATGATCATATTATTATTAGATGCCCTATGCACAGGTAGACATACAGTGAATACATGATCATATTATTATTAGATGCCCTATGCATAGGTAGACATACAGTGGATACATTATCATATTTTTATTACATGCCCTATGCACAGGTAGACATACAGTGGATACATGATCATATTATTATTACATGCCCTATGCATAGGCAGACATACAGTGGATACATGATCATATTATTATTAGATGCCCTATGCACAGGTAGACATACAGTGGATACATGATCATATTATTATTAGATGCCCTATGCATAGGTTAGGGTTAGGGAGACATACAGTGGATACATTATCATATTTTGCTCTATGCATAGGTAGACAGACCCTATTTAATAATAAACAGTATCATTTTTACCTTTTCTTTATTATTAGCATCTGAAACAATTTCATAGCTGAAACATAAGTCTGATACACTTGAATTGCTACAGCATTCAGGATGTCCACCATATCCAACAAATACTAATAAAATAAAGTTGTGCAATTTGAGAATACAATATTACAATTTTTAAAATTGTAACTACATAAACTACCTCTTATAAATTAATTAAAATTGAAATAATTTTGAATTTCTCACAAATCTAGGTAACAAAAAATGTATACGGAACTGAACCCAATCAATCAATACCTTCGTCATCAAATACAAAATCTTTTATTCATCAAATAAAATATGTTTACTTTTGTCAGTGAGGTTCATGGATCTACAAGTCAGCTGGACCATATATTGTCTATTGGCATCAGGCCCGTTGCCAGCGGGGTATTTTGGGGTTCGGACGAACCTCTCCTTTTGCGCGAACCCCCTTTTACAAGCGAGCCCCTTGAAAAACAAAGGCCCCACTTCCAAAATCGTGCAATTAATTATCAATAACTGTATAGAATATTGTAGTATACTATATAATTTCTCTGCATAGTAGGTAAAAAATGTCTCTGTAAGCTGATTAAAACTACCGAAATTGCTCTGAGAGCAAAAGCTTCCATGGGCCCTGGCCCCCAGCCTACAGTTGCTCGCAAACCCCCCTCTGATGCATTCTGGCTACGGGCCTGGGCATTGAAAGTGCCCATAACTTTGTTAGTGATATTCGTATACAGGCCTGGGCATTGAAAGTGCCCAAATGTATTAGTGATATTCATATACAGGCCTGGGCATTGAAAGTGCCCATAAATGTATTAGTGATATTCATATACAGGCCTGGGCATTGAAAGTGCCCATAAATGTATTAGTGATATTCGTATACTATATGATTATATTGGTTCTGGTCATTTTCCTGTATTTGAATTGTAATATTATCCACAATAGAGAATGTACAAATGATGAGGAGAAAAGTTCCAAAAAGACAGTAAAATGGTCAAATGTTAAACAACCTTGTATCACTCTCTAACAGGGGAAAAAGTAGAATTAATATTATGTCCCTCGCTTCTATTGTGTACAGACTTTTGTAATAATTGTGAGCATAAAAATACAATTACTTCTTTGTATAATGAAATATGAAACATTGTGTTACTTGTATAGATCATATTGTATTAATATGTATTATTCTCTTTCATGGTCTTTAAAAAGGATATCAATCGACTTAAAGTATGTTATAATGACGCTTTCCGCATGCTGTTATTGTTAGGTCAAGATATCTCAGTGCAAGAAATCTGTTTGTGGAAAATAATATTCCATCTGTTTAAGGAAAACCATTACCAGGACAACGAATATGCTAACTGCATATATAACTTACACGGTATGGTGTGACTCATTTGCTGTAATTTACCAATAGGCATACAATAACCTGGTGCAGGATAATAAACAATAGCCCCCATGCATCGACTCCAGTCCTCAATACTGTTCACAGGACAACCATTTAGAGCATTAATATAGTCACCTGTCTGAAGACCATGTGCACCAAACACTGGAGAATTCTATGAGGAATAAAAGAGTGATTATTTATGTTATAACCCTAACCCTATATAACTAGTCTGAACTTCTATCACTCTAGGGCCCATTATGTCATTGGTAAATTCTATCACTCTATGGCCCATTATGTCATTGGTAAATTCTATCACTCTATGGCCCATTATGTCATTGGTAAATTCTATCACTCTATGGCCCATATGTCATTGGTAAATTCTATCACTCTATGGCCCATTATGTCATTGGTAAATTCTATCACTCTATGGCCCATTATGTCATTGGTAAATTCTATCACTCTATGGCCCATTATGTCATTGGTAAATTCTATCACTCTATGGCCCATTATGTCATTGGTAAATTCTATCACTCTATGGCCCATTATGTCATTGGTAAATTCTATCACTCTATGGCCCATTATGTCATTGGTAAATTCTATCACTCTATGGCCCATTATGTCATTGGTAAATTCTATCACTCTATGGCCCAATATGTCATTGGTAAATTCTATCACTCTATGGCTCATTATGTCATTGGTAAATTCTATCACTCTATGGCCCATTATGTCACTGGTAAATTCTATCACTCTATGGCCCATTATGTCATTGGTAAATTCTATCACTCTATGGCCCATTTTTTTTTTTTTTATTTGACTTCTGGATCTGGACCAACAGGTGGTAAACACCTCTAAAACGGTCCAGTCCCAATAATGTCATTGGTAAATTCTATCACTCTATGGCCCATTATGTCATTGGTAAATTCTATCACTCTATGGCCCATTATGTCATTGGTAAATTCTATCACTCTATGGCCCATTATGTCATTGGTAAATTCTATCACTCTATGGCCCATTATGTCATTGGTAAATTCTATCACTCTATGGCCCATTATGTCATTGGTAAATTCTATCACTCTGAATGTCAGCATTGTACAATTTGAATTGGGTATTTTGATTCAAATTGCACACTTTTGTATTGGTTTTTAGATCAATTTTACTAGTTCCCAAATACATCCTAACATACCTTAACAACATCAGTAAGTACCACGCCAGTTCCTGTAACATACATGGGTGAAAGAAGAGTTGGTAATGTTGACATTACAAGAACACCAGTAACAACTAAAACAAAATTATGCCATATTCCAGCGCAATATATTCTCAACTGGCGTATAGCAGACACAGCATGAAGATGATCTGTATGCAGATCAACAAAAGCACCAGGATAAATCACCAGCAAAAATATCCCAAAACCATTTACTCGAACCTGTTCCCTAAAAACACAAAAACTACTAGTAATTTATGAAAATATACAAAATTGCAACATATCAAACAAATAGAAAGGAATAGAATGATGAGCTTAATAAAAAGAAAGGCTTCCAATACCTTTTACATGATCAGTATCTTCTTTGTTTTATACAAGTATAGCAACCTGATATATAGTAACCTGATATATAGTAACCTGATTTATAGTAACCTGATTTATAGTAACCTGATATATAGTAACCTGATTTAAG
The DNA here is from genome assembly GCF_964355755.1 of Antedon mediterranea. Taxonomy (NCBI): domain Eukaryota; kingdom Metazoa; phylum Echinodermata; class Crinoidea; order Comatulida; family Antedonidae; genus Antedon; species Antedon mediterranea. The sequence continues at coordinate 30,541,987 of NC_092676.1, read as the reverse complement.
GCAATGGACTACAATGTTTTATACAAGTTTAGTAACCTGATATATAGTAACCTGATATATAGTAACCTGATTTAAGGCAATGGACTACAATTTCTCTAAATAGTCACACCTGTTTCATAGTGTCTTCCAAATTGAGATTTCAGTTTACAGGTAATTATTTGCATGCTGTGAACCTTATGTTATTTACACTGTACTTACCTTACTGCTGCTACTGCATGTCCTAATTCATGAAAAATTCCACTTACAAACAAAACAGAAAAGTAATACACAATTTGATTGAGGGGTAAATTCACACCTGGCATCTGAAATTACAACAAATTTAACTTAGAAAAGGTTAAAATGACCTAATGTGTAAAATCCATTTACAGTATTTATAACCTATGAATATACTGTACCACAGGAGTCAGCACCCGTTCCTTCTTTTCTACTGAAAAAGATTTAACCAATGTCCATGTGAGAAGGCCAATTGAAGAAACCATCGCAATAATACCAAACCAAACACCACCAGTAAACCAAATTCGTGTTAATGTGGGCTTCCATTGGCCAATCCTTAAAAAAATATGGTTGAGGCAAGTAGAGTAGCAACGAACTTGGGCCATTGTAACCTGGAATCCATTTCGTTCTTTGAACTCACAATAGCGTTGTCCATAACGTTGATGCGTCTGTATGTATAAAAAGTGACCAAAATGTGTAAGTGGAGTATAATAAATTATATAGATAAACCTGCTATTTTATTATATTCATTCACAGTTTTCTAATATATAAATCAAACTATGCATATCCATAAAGACAGGCCCGTATCCAGGGGGGGTGCGTTGGGTGCAGACGCACCCCCCCAAGTCCCAAAAGGTCCACTATTTCCTCGGTTGGTATTTTTTCTTGTCTTGTTTAACTAAAGACAATATCATTATATATATACAACATTTACATTATCAATGGTATACAAACAAAAATATGCTAATATAAAATGAAAAAATACCGGTAATTAAATTACGGAATCTGAACTGACTACAAACTCGATGTAAAACATGCGCAGTCGATCATGTGACGACAAGCAATAGCTTAGCGCTTCATGTACGCGGTAAAGTGTTTGCTGGAGAAATACAGACAACTTAACGTCAGGGAACACGTATATTTTTTGTCGGGGAATATAATATACAGTAAAAAGCGTTCGCGTTCACTTCGTAGCAAGCTTCAGCGCCTAGAAAACCGCGACGTTTCATTGACCGTGAGAGTACGTCAGAGTGATATTATGCACTTTATATGCATTCATTATTGCCAGCGATCTAACTTACTACTAAACAATAGCTAGGTACGCACTTGTCTGGCGGTATCCCTTTGTACGAATCGTTCAACGTTGGGTCGAGACGCGTGATATCAAGTTTCATCCAGGGATCAAAATGTGTAATGTGTTATTTTCCAGGCGAAGTTTACCGACGGTTACGTCGTGTACTGCGTCGACGTACGCTACACTACAGCAAAAACGAATTATGTTAATTGTTCGTTTGTTCACCAATTTTTTAATTTACAAGTAACCTTCTGTACCGTGGGGCACCTAAAATAAATTTTTCATCCATTACTAAACATAAAAAACATGCCATTTTCGCTTAGCCAACATTATAGCTATAGTTATTACATTTTCAATATCCTGTATGTCATGAATTTCTCACCACTCGGAAGTCCAGATGGTACGCATGCATACACCTGGGAGGAATAAACTTTTTTCCCCGACTGAAAAAGGTCTACGCTTGCGTTTTTTAAGCCTCTAGGCCTGATGTTTCCAAAGTATAAAATGCAATTTTTTGAAGACCTGCAGCTCTAGTTTTAAACATTTTCTTAGCTCAGCCCCAACAATAAAGCTGGTCATATTTCGAAGAACAAGAAGTACATTTTCCGGGACCTAACATCTCTATTTTTCAAACATTTCTTAGCTCAGTCACAACCCATGATAGGGACTTATATATTTTTTTTTCATGTTTTGAAGTATAATAAGTCCAATTTCCGGGACCTCCAACTCTATTTTTCAAAATTTTCTTTGAACTTTTATTTTTTAAATTGAAAAATATGGATTGAAACCGTCATCGCGCATCGTTTTTTTGCACGCAGTATTTTATTTATGCATTATAAAAAATGGAAAAAATGGCTACCCTAAATCTGATTAAAAAGACCTCAAATGACGCTAGAACGCGTTGCTTCCGGGGGCTTCGCCCCCTGGACCCCCACCGGGGGCCCTTGGCGGCCCCGGGCCCTCAGCCTAGTGATGCTCGCTTCGCTCGCATAGCCCCCTCGTCGGGGAATGTAGCCCCCGCGTCGGCAAGATCCTGGCGCCACCCCTGCTGAGTTGGCCTCATCATGAAAGCGTTAAGTTCTGGTGTCCATCGTTCAACCAGCCCAAGCCACAACAGAGAGTCTTACATCAGTCTTTAGAACGTCAAATAACGCAAATTTTGGACCCTGACCGGGGGCCCTTGGCGGCCCCCTGGCCCCCAGCCATTGTTGCTCGCTTCGCTCGCACCCCCCCCCCCATTATAAATGCTGCATACGGGCCTGAAAGAGCACTATAAAATTCAACAAATACGCTGCAGATCCTTCAAAACATTTATATTTTTTTATATTTTTTATCAAAAACCCATAATTTGTTGTAATTGATTACGAGTGCAATTTCAAGCCATCTAGAGTATAGTTTCTTTCTGGAATCCTGCCTTCTTCCTTTTTATATTACCTCAAATTTAGATTATTTATAGTTATATTAATATATTTTACATCTAGAGTATAGTTTCTTCCTTTTTATATTACCTCAAATTTAGATTATTTATAGTTATATTAATATATTTTTCCATTACTGTTTCTATATGAAAGAAGAAAATATCTGTTATTTTGAATTGAAAATTTTCTCAAAACAATTAAATATTAAAATGAATAAAACCAGTGGCGGATTGTATTATAAAGACTTTGTCTCAGGCTTAGATCTAAGCCCTAAGCCCCTCGCGAAAGTCTTAGTTAGGCCTCTCAGCAAAGTCGATTGCAATATAGCGGTCTTAACTGAGACTTTATTAGTAAGTAAAGAATTTCAAACAATCAAACCAGCCTATAGTTACCGAAAAATGAGGGCGCTATACCAACAAGTGCAAATAGAGTAAGTTAACAATAAGGAGTAGCGACAAGCTTCTCAGTAGGACATATTGAGGCCATTTTAATGCATGAATGGACACACAATTGTATGTTTTGATAGTAAATATTGGTTAATTAATATACATGCTTAAACTTTACAAACAAATATTTCAAAAAAATAAATTTTAAATATGCTACTATATGTAGTCTTTTCTTGGTCAAAATAGTGTAGCGCTAGACCGCGTATGGAGAATATGAGTACAGCGTGTATGTTGGTGCGGTTGGGGACAGCTAATAGGTAGTAATGATATTACTAGCTAACCTAGGAGCGCTCGCGTTGCGCGGTTAGCGTAAGCCTGCCTGGAGGAGGCTTAGAATCTAAGACCACTGCGCTGAAAGTCTTACAGTAGGCTTAAACTTCTTATTGCAATGGTCTTAAATCTAAGACCATCGTTGCTAATGGTTTCATCTTGGGCTTAAGTCTAAGACCGCAGTTAAGACCTTTATTGCAATCGGCCCCAGGGCCGACAATTTAACAACTTGATTAAATGAAAACATTTTTTTTTAAATAAATTCTTTTTTTGAACAAGAACCACTAATCATTTATAGAGTGCCGAGTTCAACATTGAATGATTGCACACAATACTGTGTTTGTAATAAAAAAGGGAAAACTACTTGGCAAGGTCTATATTCCAAACATTGGAGTGGGGATCTATAATATGCCTATATGGCTTAGTCTATTTCAAATCTAACATTGGAGTGGGGATCTATAATATGCCTATATGGCTTAGTCTATTTCAAACCTTCTGAAGATAATCCGGTCTAATTAGTATGAGTGCTGGGCAACTACTGTAACACTGACAGTTGATATTGTTTTACCCCAATCACAACCATGGTGAGGCTGAGGTGGTACGGTCTTACCACAAAACCAATCCATCCCATGAACACCATCTTAGTACTTCTGAACTGCCGTTGTTTGTTAGTATCAGTCATTTTATTTGTGTTTACATTTACCCACGCAAACACACATGGATAAACTGTGGACACATGCAATACAGGCCGTAATTAACATTTTTATTTTTTATTTATTCATTTCACATTATTTATAGAGGGTGACCCTAAACAGCGTATGCTAACAATCAAGGGGTCCTTTTGATGTGTTATGATAAGCGTCGGTGTGTGACAGTGGCTGTGTATATGTTATGCGTGATTTGAACGATTTGCGCAATTTAAAATTGCGCAAAGAATTCTTGCGCAATTTGAAATTGCGCAAGGATTTTCTTGCGCAATCAACTTGCGCAATTTCAAATTGCGCAAGAAAATCCTTGCGCAATTTCAAATTGCGCTGCACAATTTATAAATTGCGCAATAGTTCTTGCGCAATATGACACCTTTGCGCAATTTGAAAACGAACTGTTTGTTATTTTTATTATTGTACTCATTTGTTGTTGAGAATGGTACCGAAAGGTTAGTCTTTTTTGTCATTAAATTTAATTTTTAAGTTAAATAGTAAACGTCTAATAATTCGTAATAATTATTGTTTCTAAAAAAAATCCAATCGTTATTAGTCTTATTAATCGTCATTAGTACTGATATTTGAATTGAAATTATTATATTACTATTGGTATTTATTTATGCCTTCTCCTCATATTATGTGTGAATATGGTATTTTATAGAACCATTGGGAATTCGAGATTTTTTTTATTCGGAAAAAATTTTTGGGAGGGAGGCTCCCGGGAGGGTAAGAAAATGCGATATTATCTTTAATTTTGAATCATTCTTAGAAATTACTAAAAAAAATATGGGTGTGCATGATTTCACAATCTGTCGAAAAACCTTGCGCAATTTGCAGATTACTTGCGCAATTTAATATGTTGCTTGCGCAATTTGAAACACATGTTTCAATTCAAATTGCGCAAGGAATTTTTTGCGCAATTTTAAATTGCGCAAGAAAAACCTTGCGCAATTTCAAATTGCGCAAATCGTTCAAATCGCGCATAACATATATACTAGTACACCAGGGTAACCTCTACTTGTATCGAAAGATGTACTAGGTTCTTTAAAGTGCCAGATTTTATTTATTTTTTTTTTAGTTTATGCTATAGTCCTTATTCAAAGAAGATTCGTTCTACCACCAGAACCATGAGTGCAGCCACTGAGATCTTCTTAATTAAAAAGTGTGTAAAACTTACTTTTGCATATGCATCCAACAAGTATAGAATTGACCAAAAGCCCATAACCAAAGCAAACCAGGCATTCATAGCCAGCATGTTAAATTCTTTGATTGAAGCTCATCTCTGCACACACAACAGACAGTTAGAAAAAAAACATTATTAAGCGGCCTAACTTAACTAGCTAAGACTCAGGCCATTCATATGTTATGCCATGGATATTTTTTTATTTAACACTAATAACAAGTCATCATCGACTACTTCCTCAGATATTAGTAGGCTATCAGAAAATCACTAATACAAACGATTTATAGATTAGGTCGTAGGCCTTAGTTATTAGGCCTAGCCTAGTAGTAGCTGCTGCTCAGAGCATGGTGGAGTGGGCCTAACTAGAGCTGGCTAGGCCTAGGCTAGCCCTTTTTATAGGCAGGCTTAGCCTCGATATAATCATTTATTAAAAGGATACTATTAACAGTACAAACATCGTCCAGAGCTAACACATAAATAATCAAGACAATAATAATTATTATGATTGTAAGCTTATAAACAATAAAAACTCTGAACTCGACTCGTGTGTCGCGCGCGCCGCCGCCGTCGAAATCATGCATTCTTAACATTATGGGCCCCCAGCGTTTTCAAAATGTTTGTTAGACTTCATTTCCCAGACATTACATTAGTCATCACCAACAGTCTGTAAAACATATTTAAGTTCAAACTTAAAATAAAAAGTTATTAAATATTTCTAAATACAGTCATTTTTTAGATCATCATTATGATTCAGCATGAATTGATTTACTGTAGCAATGCTTTATTAATATCCCATCTTTTTATTTTATTTTTGTTTTTTTAAACACCACCATCTTGTGGAGGAAACAAGAAAACATCTTCTATTTAACAAAAGTAATCATTTGAAGTATAAAAAAACATAAAACGTTACTAATATATTCCTACTAATAGAATAAATAAATTTTGTTTAACTATAAGTATCAATAATATAATTAACTGGTGATATGATATCAGAGAGCGGCAGTTGGCTGAACTGTGAAAGAACATCGGTTTCCATGTCCACGGTTAGAATCCCATCGCCACTCTTCCGTGTGTTCCAACTTGCAGGTTGGAATACATGTATATAGCGCACTGTACTGTGTGCACCAAATGCTTATTACAGAATGCAGTACACTTTGAGGACCAATTCACCACCAGAAGGACCCCCACTGGAAACTAGTCTACGAACTTAGTTGGCTATCCTTGGTGTGTAACACCAAATATAACAACAAACATACATGAAGAAAAACTGCTTTTAATTTGTTTACCTATTTGGGTGTAAAATCTGAATTAACAAAATATTTAGCAGTTAACAAGAGACAATTTAAATAATCTTAAAATGCCAGAGAACACAAACTTTGAAAATACAGTTTTATATAGAATTACACAACTTTACATAAAGAAGGTGTTTTTTTTTTTTTGTGGTTACATAGCTATTAGTCCCACCGCTCTGTAGTACTTTCTATTGCCTTTGGGGATGATATAAATTCCTTTAATGTATTAGAATGGCACTTTGGACACTTGTCTGCATCCATCAGATGAATTACTTGTGGATGTTGAGGACATATCATTCGTGATCGACCATGAAACATCAATCCACAAGTTTGGCAAATCACCTGAGATGTACTACGAAAGCAGTTGCACACAGGCTTGGCTAACTGTTCATGATGGTCATAATTCTGAAATTATAAATTAAATCATTTTAATAAAATCACACAATGTTAACTTTCAGTGTCAGGTTAATTGTTTTCAGAATTATGTCAATATTCTAATCAAGAATAATAACTTGGGAATTGTTTCAGTGACAGAAGGAATTTGTTTAGTCTATTAGATGGAAAAGAGATCCAAGTAGCAAGGAACATTATTGTGAAATTGGCGCCAGTTTATGTTTAAAATGAAAATATTTTTTTTTAAATCAGCCTTTCATGTGCACATAATAAATAATGAAAATAATAAAAAAGATAGCACAAATAAATAAATACTAAAAGCTTTGGTACTAAAGCTCAGCAATGTATATCTTATTGATGGTAACCATTTAATAACCCGTAATTAATGTCTAAAAAGCGCTTTTAACTTTTGAATATCCAAATTATAAATAAAATATATTTTATGAAGTATAAATAAACAATGATACTTTACAACAAATGAATATCAGCTAAGAAAAACTAAAATGCTTCACTTTTAGCTGGGGCCATATTATATTGTTGTGTTATGACTTTAGTCAAGATAATCTATTAGAGGCCTACAGATCAAAATAGAGATTAAAGAGCGTCACGGTCTCTAAATATTATTATTGGTATGTTTACTCTGGGTATAGGCATAGAGATATTATAGTATAGTGGTAAAAGCTAATGCTAATTAACTAGACTATACCTTCTGGCTTAGTGTGTTGATGTACAATCCAGTAACAACACTACTTCTGTTTTGCCATATCTGGTACAGAGTCTGTACAGATCTTACACACTGTCATATAATATTAATTATTTGCTATCGGCACAGTTGACTACCAACGAATATATAATTATTATTGGCCCAGTCAACATTGAGCCTGGCAAGTTCTCTGTGCTGATAAGACAATACAATTCTGATCAAGTAGTATGGTTGACACTATTTATTAACAATATTATACATCGCGCAAAAATATTGATTTATTAATAGTATACACACACACGGTTGACAATTGGAGTATCTGATTGGGAACTTTTGTAGTAAAGATTTGTTGAGTACTTTTTGTATTCAAATGGTAAAATGAAAATCATTCAACACCATCACACTTGCACGTCCTCGTGTGTTGTTGTTGCAGTGCGCCTCCTTGCGCCCTATCGAGTGACATTGTGGTCGCCATGTGTTAGTTGGTTCTAGTAGGCCTAGTGTCGATTGATATTACTTTGGTTTGTTTATTAAAAGTGTTCATATCTTCGTGAAGTTGATTAGTCTTTATTGCCGTGGTGGCAGCGCATTACCCACTACCGCGAAATCGCTTCAATAAACAGAAGACAGAGACTTCTCATACCTTTACAAATCACTGAACATTTTTCTAGGCTACCGGACTCGATCCCGAAGTCTAGCTCGCATAGATAATCCGATAAATCGATCTCCCTCTGTCTCAGCCGACACATGAGTAAAGCCTTGTTACTGCTCACAACATGGCTACTACGAGAGCCCCAGAACAATGGCAACTTACCAAAAATGAAACAGTTAACTCCTTTGAAAACTGGCGACAGAATTTATTATATATTTTTTCTCTTGACGCCAGTCTTTCACCATCCTTGCTGACGCATTCACTTGGAAAAAGAAAACCACAGGAAACCCCACAAGGGGAATACTTGACGATGAGGACACTGTCTCAGCCACATCGAGAAAAACATCGCACCAAAAAAATGCTCAACTTGAATATATGTTAAGCCAAATCGCCAACTTTTGCCCAGTTTTATCCAGGAATTCTATTCTAAAGCAATCGACATCTCTGTCTGATATTTGGCAAAAAATTTGCCAGCATTTTGGTTTCCAGTCTTTGGGAGCGCACAACTTGGATCTCCCAAACATCACAACGCTACCAGCCAAAAAACCTCAGGCCCACTCCAAAGCATGTCTCACAGCTATTTTCAACAAAGCACACTGGCCACAGTATAACAATTTCTCCAAACAAATGGCTCGATCCTAACCAAGCCTTTAGTAAATCGTGCATTATGTGCCAATCTTCTCAACGACCACACACTTCACACTCAGCAAGTCAGTGCAGATTTCTTCCAGCAGCTGATAGAAATAGTCTCGGCAATTCACATTTCGTACTCGCAGAGAACGACTATGCTACACTCCCTGACGAAGAACTCTGTATCGACGAAGACCTCACTCAAAGTCCACAACATGATCTGCCCACCGGCCTAATTGACAAACCAGCTTCAGCCAGCCGAGTCAATGTTATTCAAGCACCATCTCTACTCAATTCCTATCATCATTTCCCAGTGAAGGCGACACTTGACATTGATGCCACTACCAATCTCATTCAAGCATCACTTTGTTTTATTGACATGCCTATGACACTAGCAACTCAGATTGCCCAATTCTGTATACCATTGGACTTTTATTTCTGTATTCCAGTTACTTGTCCACATTCTTTTATTTTGCTTTTATTGCGTTTTTTATTTTTTTTATTTTTGAAAGAAAGGTGGAAGGAAGAGGCGGTTGCGCCATCATACTCGCACGTCCTCGTGTGTTGTTGTTGCAGTGCGCCTCCTTGCGCCCTATCGAGTGACATTGTGGTCGCCATGTGTTAGTTGGTTCTAGTAGGCCTAGTGTCGATTGATATTACTTTGGTTTGTTTATTAAAAGTGTTCATATCTTCGTGAAGTTGATTAGCCTTTATTGCCGCAAATAGAAATGTTAAACAACACAAGGCTTTCGTTGAGTGAGAACAATCTCAACGCTTAAGATACTCCATTAAAGTCAACAGAAAAACTATACTAAAAAACTAAACAGTAAAGTCCAAATCGAATACAATAAAATGTCAATAATAATTATTAATAATAAATTAATGATCCCGTCCACAGTACACTTACATGAGATTTACTGGCTGGTGATGGAATTGCATTTGCCAATACAGTTCCTCTACCACAAGCTGTAAAGTTATGAATACCAATACCAACTGCCCCTCCTTTGCCAACTGCCGAGAAAGGTAACGAAGACATCTTTTAATATTAAGCCTATCCTACACCACACACCACCACTATTTGGCCTTCTATCAACAGCAGGTGGTCAACGCAGTGTGGCCTAGCTTTTTGTTGGTCTGTGTAAAAAGAAAACATTTAAATTAATTACGTTCGTGTATTTAACTTTTGACAGCGTGAAAATAATTTCACAGTATATAAAACGATTATTGATCATACAAATTCTTACAGAGTTTAGTAGATGAAAGATGGAGAAGTTGAAGGTACATGGACCAGTGGAATTTTGGAATAAAATGGTATGCACACAAACAACAACACACAAAACGTCAAAGGCACGAGCACGTTCCGTTGTGGCACCCCAAACTTCATCACAAGGAGGCCCGGCTGCCGTATCGTGTCGTGTGATGATTTTCATTGTTGAACTTTCACCTCGATATCAAGATTTACCACCAAAACAAAACTGTACAGAAACCAGAGAGTGGTAAATATTAAGTCGAAGGAAAATATTTGACAGACAGTAGGCCTACCCCCATAATGTGTAATTACTTTTCCTATGTAATTTATTATTTTTATATTTTGTGGTCAATTTCATCAAAGTTCATGATGAAATAAAAGTAAAGAAAATTGAATTAAATTTACATATTTGTTATATAGCTAGTTAGCGATTTGGCCATTTTTCGAAAATCCCTCTCCGTAGGCTTACTACGTAGAGTAACGTCATGCATGTGCCATTCCTCTTTATAATAGTAATTCATTATTAGTACTGTAGTATAAAACTATATTTTTTGACTGGATTGAATTTTCAGTAACGTAGTAGTACTTAATGCTTTTGAAAATAAATGGTTACGGTTTTAATTAGGCCTAAAGTAAAGTAAATAAATAGAAACGGTAAATAGCATAACATGCAGCAAAATAAGCACGTAGTACTATTATACACAATTTGAAAATACTGTAATACAGAAAAGTTAAAATTGTCTTAAACATTTCTTTTTGTGTACAAAGTAAACGTTAAGTGTAAAATTGTTACAAACTCCTCGTATGTTTCCGAGCGGTTGAAAATACACTAGGAACTCCCTTGAGACATAATTTCCGTATTTCGTAACATTTAGTAGTTTAGTTTAATGTTTTTTATTGTATATGTTTGTGTTTGTCTGTGTTCTCCTGTAAGTGGTGAACCATGAGTTCACTGTTGGTTGGGAAATGAATAAATAAAATATAAAATAAATATGCTCACAATTGTAAAATAACTCAATAATATACAATATTAATTAATTAACAAAAAATATATGATGGTGAATTGGCCAACAATATGAACATACTAAAAGTCTAGAAAAATCCAGGTAGGGGAAATAGGTTTTTTTAAACAAAATGGCCGCTAATGGCGAAAAATGTCTAAAAATGAACAAAAAACATATATTTTATATCTAATTACCACTTGATAGCAGTTTTTATAATGCTTTTTATATTTCTTTAGTGTCAAACATTTAAACTGCAATATACATATTAATTTAAATGCTATTTAGCAACAAAAACACACATTTAAGTATCAAGATATCACCACGGTTATAATAATAGACAACGTAGTCCTATGCATTATAATGCAGGACTACAGTGTCTAATATAAAACAGTTCATTTACATTTGTACTGTCACAACAATAGAATTATACAATCTTACAATCTATTAATCCATTCATTTTCATTGTCCAGTTATCATCCTTTGTCTATAGGTAGGAATTAAGCATGTGCTGATGCCGTGGTATTCGTCACAAACAGTGGTACTGGTGGTAAATTTGGACACATCACGCCATTTGTAACTTTCCATCCCCCAGTCTGTGGGTTGAAGAGTACTTTCTATCCACTGCTGTACCATGGTAATATACACGCAGGGAATGACATTTTGCAGCATTTGTTGTAGGGGGAATAGACTTTATTTCAAGTGCTGTTTTGCTTTTTGCTACTTCCTCCCAGAACGTATTCCTCCATACAGTATATAGCTACTACCAATGCCAATTCCTCTGATGCGATGGTTTCTTTTTTTTGGAGACGTTTGGTTTTACAGAGTTTGTAAGCATACTACTGCCCAGGTGTTATGACTTTTTAAGACCTTTTCCTATACCAAATAGATGGGATGTAGTATCATATCCCTGGATTCCATGTATAAAAAGCAAACTAATTTTTACAGAGCTTCACACCAAGGACAGACTTTACATGCATTCACAGTGCTCCCCCATCGAGAACATACAGTATTAAATCAATGAATGAAGCAACCGTGACAGAATATAAATTTAAGAGGAAAGAACACATGGGCGGGTCAAACCAACTATATTCATCAATAAAGAAGCAGTGCACATTCCCTCACATATATTATTTCATCATCTATGTGAGACAGTCATACACAATGCATCATTTGGTGAAAAAGAATCTTATACTTTTCCTGCAGCCCTCTTTTACTCCATTGACTCCATACACACTGCTAGACTACTCAGAAACCTTCATCTCACTGCCCACTGTTTGCTACATCAAACCTCTTGGCCCGAAACAGCAACATTTCAAGACACTTAGTATGTACCATGTATGTTTGTTACGTTATGTGAAGGCAAAGTAAACTATTGTGTTTAATGGCTATAATTATGGGCCGTAAGTAAATTTGGTTTAGGAAAAGGTGTTGGTCTTAAAAATCATCACATCACAGTAGGAGTTGTATGTCAAATTCTGTAAACCAAACAGTTTCCAAAAAAAAAAGAAAACATTGCATCAGGAATTTGGCATTGGTACCTATATATTATGGAGGGAAGTCAATGGAGACTTTAGACAGCCTCTTTTCTTTGAGAAAGTTGCAAAAAGCAAATCTATTCCCTTGCGGCAAAATTTCATTTCGTGAGTCTTTATTACCAGGTATAGCAGTGGATAGGAAATACTCTTCAACCCACATCCCACATAGGGATGGAAAGTATTGATGACAAATTGACTACCAGCACCAGAGAAACTATTAAAGTTGATTAGATGTACCTACAAATAAGGTTGTAGTAAAATGAATTGCCGTTGCAGAAAATATGGTTTGGACTGCTGCTCCACTATTTTTTAAGAATGCCACGGCATCAGCACATGCTCAATTCCCCACCAATAGATGGAGGATGAGATACTGACAAGATGAAAGTGAAATTACCGCATTTATTTGAATAAATGCCCTTGGTGGTTGATTTTTAAGGAGGGTAGTGGGGGCGTGTAATCGTCGTGAGGAGTTTATTCGGAGAGGCGTATATGTTTGTGGGTGTAATGTGGGAAACGTGTATAATCAAATAAATACACCCTTTAGATATGAACAAATACAACACCATTCAGTGAATTCTATTACAAATAGAGATGTGTTAAAATACAATATTGTGTATAATATGCATGTGGCGGGGCGTACATTCAAGGAAATAAATTCAAAATGATGTCCGATGGGAGCGGGGGAGGGGGTGCGGTGGCGTAGGTTATTCAAAATGATGTCCTGGAGGGGGAGGGGGGAATTTATTCGATTTTTCTAAATGTAGCGTTTATCCGAATAAATACGGTAATAGATTGTGGCGCAAGGATTTTCCCGATGAGGGGGGGGGGGGGGTGGAGAGCGCAGCCAGCATCAATTGGCTGGGCCATCAATGGGAGCGCACCCAGAGGTTCCGATAATATTATACCGGTAAAGGGTAGTTTTACTCACTTTTAAAAATGAAAATCCTTGAAACAGCACTCAATGGGGTATTGTTTTATATTAGGAAATATCATCATATTGTCTACATAAAAAATAGCCAATTGTGGAGAGGGGATGGGGGGACGGACAGACTCCCTCACCCTTCCCATTTGATCTCCCATCCCTATACCCCTCCCCACTGGCACCACCAATGTTGTAATATATTGTTATAACAGTACAAATGTAAATGAACTGATTTATTAATAGACACCGTAATCCATATGTATTAAGCATAGGAAGGACTGCGTTTTATATATTATTATAACAATAGGGATATATCTAGATACTTAAACATTTGTTTTTCGGCCATTTTCTAATTAACAGCACTTAAGATAATGTGTTTATTGTAGGTCAGATCTTCGAAATTGTAAAGAAATATATAAGCCATTGTAAAAACTGTTATAAAGTGGTAATTATATCTATCATTTATGTTTTTTTTTCGTTTTTTAGGAATTTTCGCCATTGGCGGCCATTTTGTTTAAAAAAACCTATTTCCCCTACCTGGATTTTTCTAGACTTTTAGTATGTTCATATAGGGACCTTATAGAAATGCATTGTGGTGAAATAAATTCTGTTGCAATTTTTTCAACCATATTTCATAGTTTTCCTGTACTATATTTCCAAACCCGTCTGTTAGGATTCTCTGTAAAGCATGTGTAAAGGTCCATATTGATGACGGCGTGGAGAGGAGATGGGTACCCAGGCTTAAGAGAGGTTGAGAAAAAAATCGCGAGCGGGAATGACATACGCCGCCAATAGTTTGACTTTCAATTCAATTCAAACATTTCATTCAAACAGGTCATTCAAAACATTTCATTCAAAACAATTCATTCAAAACATTTCATTCAAAACATTTCATTCAAAACATTTTATTCAAAACATTTCATTCAAAACATTTCATTCAAAACATTCAATTCAAAGCATTTCACTCAAAACATTTCATTCATATAACGCGCCATTCAATTCATATCGATGCATTTCATTCACATATTGCGTCATAAATTTCATATCATCGAAATGTTGCGTAAACGGCGTTCCATATTCGGAGGCCAATTTTGTAGAACCTAATTTGGCGTGACACCCACGTTCTTCGATCAACAACAATTCGTTTAAAATGGCGGCGCCCATGCCCCAGAAGAAATTTTACAGACAAAGAGCTCATTCAAACCCAATTGCTGATCATACGTTTGAGTAGTAAGACTAAATGGTTAACTCTGTAGGCTCATTGAAGTATTGAATGTTTATATATTTATTTTGAGGCCTATCTAGGCCTAGGCTAGTCTTAGTTAGGCCTTCACTAGACAGAGAGAGGCCAGATATAGTTTAGGCTTAGGCTTAGCCTAGACTAGGCGGCATTCAATTTACAAAACTATCTAAGCTAGGCCTAGCCTAGTAGAGGCCAAGCTAGCCACCCGCCTACCACTACCTAGCCTAGCCTAGCCTACTACCTAGGTACTTGGTCGTATGTTTTATAATTGTTATATTTAAATATCCTTGTGTTTTAATTTGCTACTAAATAGTAAAAATAAATATCAAAAGAAAGGGTTGGTAGGTACACAACACTCTCAGTGTGTATCTATTTAATTATTATTATTAGTGTATTTATAATAATAATACAAAAAATATATTATTGTCATTAATAATAATAATTTCATGATTTAACATTTTTAAAATGTTAAATAATTGATTCTCTCTTTCTGTTGGGAAAATTATTTCTTTTTAACGTCAACGATCGAATAAAAAGGTGACGTAAAGCCTGGTGGTGAGTTTGGCTTGATTTGTTTTTCGCGACATTAATAATACTGTACTGTAGTTCATTCTTATAATTTATATAGCGCATATAATTATACAGTAAGCAAGCTCTTTTATAAGCTTTGTGAGCCTGATGATGATTCCCACAGACATTCTTATTTGTCCCCTTTGCACAGACTATACTGTATAAAACTACCGTACTCCTATTTCAATTTGTTTTGTTTTCTTTCTAGTCCAGTATGCCCAGATGCCATGGATTGGTCAATATATTACCCATCCTACTCGCAATCTACTGAGAAGAAAGTTGAATTTCTTGATGTAGGATGTGGTTATGGTGGATTACTAGGTATAGTTACTATAATGTATGCTTTATTAGATCATTGATTGATTGAAGTCTATAGTTACTATATTAAATGTAAATCAATCAATGATCTAATAAAGTATAGTCTTTTTGCAGAGTTGATTTCTTGCTGTGTAGTTTTTAACATATAATTTCCTTGCAGTTGCTTTATCCACAATGTTTCCAGAAAAACTAATGCTTGGGATGGAAATTCGTGTAAAGGTAGCAGATTATGTAAAGGATCGCATCACAGCTTTACGGCAGAACCAACCAGGACAATACAATAATGTTGCATGTTGCCGTTGTAATGCAATGAAATACCTCCCTAACTTTTTCAAAAAAGGACAGGTATAACTATGATGCATTAAAGAAAGTACCTACAAATTCAACATTTTAAAAACATCTTCATTGCCTTACAAAAATCTTTGCTTTATTTTTTCCAGATTCAGAAAATGTTCTTTCTGTTCCCAGACCCACACTTCAAGAAAACAAAACACAAGTGGAGAATCATTAGTCCAACCTTGCTTTCAGAATATGCCTATATCTTAGCTGAAGGTGTAAGAGTTGCAAAATAATAATGCCATTGAAACTTAGTACTGTATAACAATCAGTAAAGTCTTTTGGAGACTAACTTACAATTTTTAATTTCTAGGCCACAATCTACACAATAACAGATGTTCTAGATGTCCATGAATGGATGGTAACTCACTTTACAGAACATCCTTTATTTGAAAGGTTGACAGAAGACGATTTAGTAAGTGTAAAACAATCAACCATACAGTATATATATCTATATATTTGTGGAAAATACTGATGGAACAGCTCTTATTTAAAATGATTTATTTAATACAGGCAAAAGATCCAGTTGTTAAAGAAGTGAAAACAAGTACAGAAGAAGGAAAGAAAGTAGAGAGGAATTCTGGATCTAAGCACATGGCAGTATTTTGTAGGGTCCCAGATCCTTTTACTAGAAAGTAGAGAGGAATTCTGGATCTAAGCACATGGCAGTATTTTGTAGGGTCCCAGATCCTTTTACTAGAAAGTAGAGAGGAATTCTGGATCTAAGCACATGGCAGTATTTTGTAGGGTCCCAGATCCTTTTACTAGAAAGTAGAGAGGAATTCTGGATCTAAGCACATGGCAGTATTTTGTAGGGTCCCAGATCCTTTTACTAGAAAGTAGAGAGGAATTCTGGATCTAAGCACATGGCAGTATTTCGTAGGGTCCCAGATCCTTTTACTAGAAAGTAGAGAGGAATTTTGGATCTAAGCACATGGCAGTATTTTGTAGGGTCCCAGATCCTTTTACTAGAAAGTAGAGAGGAATTCTGGATCTAAGCACATGGCAGTATTTTGTAGGGTCCCAGATCCTTTTACTAGAAAGTAGAGAGGAATTTTGGATCTAAGCACATGGCAGTATTTTGTAGGGTCCCAGATCCTTTTACTAGAAAGTAGAGAGGAATTCTGGATCTAAGCACATGGCAGTATTTTGTAGGGTCCCAGATCCTTTTACTAGTGCTAATAAAATTGATTAAACAGTTTGGTACAAGGCTTAGTGTTTTCATCCAATTTATTTTTATCAATACGTTACATGCATTTAGAACAAACAATAAAGTTAGTCGTATGTGTTGGGTAATGCATTAACAATGTTGTGAAAAGAATTAAATATATAAAAATTCTTTCTAATATGCTGTGAGGGCAAGACCACTCAATAGTAAGGATTGCAAGACACATCTTGCTTACAATACATTTTAAAAGGATTGACTAGCTGAGTAGATCCTTTATTTGATGTCATTATTCTTCATAGTTTTCATTCTTCTTTAAAATAACAAAGCCCTCAACAATAGGAGTATATGGTATGTCTGAAAGCAAGTTCAGGAAAACAATGGATTGACTTACATCTGTGGTAATATTCAATGGGGCAGTATTATTATTTCCATGTATATTAATGTGTAATAATATAATAATAAAAAAATAAGTTTTCTTCGTTACACAATCAAATTGTATGAGGTAAGGGGATCATAGCTAAAACACAGCTGTTTTTCTGTTGACCAAATATTACTGAAATAATGGGTCTTTTGAGAGACTTGTAAATACCAACTGGATACACTTATTATACACTAATGGTCTTCTTTAAGGAGATCTAGCTGCTCAAAGTGTGAGTGGGTCTTTTGAGAGGCTTGTAAGTACCAACTGGATACACTTATTATACACTATGTCAAGTGTGAGTGGGTCTTTTGAGAGGACTTGTAAATACCAACTGGATACACTTATTATACACTATGTCATAAAAACAGAAAAGAAATAGATATGACCACCGAGCAATGTAAAATAAAAAGATATTTTTTTCCAATTGAAAATGTTTGTTTGAAATTGTTTTTAAAAGGATACATTCTTCTGTAGCTAATTCTGCTCGTTCTCCTTGAGCCAATAATACTGGTGTTGTGTGTGTCTGGAAACCAGTGATAGTCTTGGGCCTACCAGCTTGGCCTACCACATCAACAGCCTACAAAATGTATTTCATATTAATTGTTTACCAGATGTTTGAACATGTAGTTTATGCTTCCTAAATTATACAATGGTTTAGCAGTTGATAAGAATGATTTGGATGCTAAAAAGTGTATAATCCTACCTGACCAACACGAACTGGAATTGGTAGTGGATGCAAGTCTTTATCAAATGTAACCAACATTCTTGGTTTCATTGCAGAAACTAATCCATACAGTAAATATGAAGACTTACCAAGAATAGCTGTAAAATTTAAATTTGTACATATATATTTCTTCTCTAAGAATAGCTGTAAAATATAATTTTGTATATATATACTGTATATATATTTCTCTATACTGTACTGGGTGATCTCTAGGAATAAAAATCTGCCTTTAGGACGAGATTATAGGTAAACTGAAAACTTAAAAGAATCACCAAGGTGAGAATTCTAAAATAAGTATAGCGGTCAGCTGTGAGATGATGCAGACAGCTCTATTACCATCTTGCACAACAATTATTGAATTCACATCTTGTGCTTATTAAGGAAACATTGAATATGGTAAATCAGGTGCATATTACCAATCATTTATTGGTTGTTTTATAAAGAAAGACAAATTAGCATAGTTCAAAAACTTACTATTCTTAACATCTAAAGCTGAAGTGATTGTAACAAGAAGGCCGGCAGTAGCAACTTGGCTTAACAGCTGACGATCACTGTGATAAGGTGACATAGTCAATGTACCTTTACCTAAGTGAGTCAAACCTTGTGAGATGCGAACCATGAATAGGTTGTTTGGATCTTTAGCATGAAATTGTGCAAGTTGTCTAAGCATAGCTGCAAGACGGGCATTGTTTGTACCTGGTAATAAAAAGTAAATATTCTAATATTTTTAAGAATACAACTGTACTACCAAAACTGAATGCCTGTGTCATCACAGATTATAGAGAAATTATAATAATGATATGCTTGCCAGTTCCTACAATTCCCAGAGAAACTACTGTATAATAATGATATGCTTACCAGCTCCTACAATTCCCAGAGAAACTATAATAATGATATGCTTACCAGCTCCTACAATTCCCATGGCAAATATTGCATTATGAGCAACCTCTTGATCTGTATCGTGAGAAAATTTACTCAAGGTGTCCAAAATTTGAAGTTCTGGATTGGATACAGATATCAGTGCTAAAGCAAGCGGAACAGCGCGACGAATAACTGGTTCACCATAACGAAGCTAAAGAAAGTAAAAATCTATTGTTAACTATACAATTTATTTTTAAATTGATGCAAGACTTGATTCTAAATATCTATAAAAAAAACAGTTTACCAAATGACCAAGTGATCTTAATGCCATTTGACCACCAATCTCCTCTCCCATAGCTATCAAAGCAATACCAAGAACTGCCACACCTTGATGAGCTGCCAAATCACTTGTTGTATCATCATTCTTTTTATCTTTTTTATCTTTGTCTTTGCTCTTCTCAGCTTCAATATGTTCACTACATATGTGAAGCAACTGCTGCACCTTTAACACATTGCCAGTACCTTAAAAAGAAACAAAAGTTAATTTCTGTATCACATACACACACACCACCAGAGAACAGCAGCAGACGTAATTGAGGGTTCAGTTATCTTACTCCTATCTGTAAATCACCAGATAACAGCAGCAGACGTAATTGAGGGTTCAGTTATATTACTCCTATCTGTAAATCACCAGATAACAGCAGCAGGCCTGTGCCCTATGTAATTGAGGGTTCAGTTATATTACTACTATCTGTAAATCACCAGATAACAGCAGCAGGCCTGTGCCCTATGTAATTGAGGGTTCAGTTATATTACTCCTATCTGTAAATCACCAGATAACAGCAGCAGGCCTGTGCCCTATGTAATTGAGGGTTCAGTTATATTACTCCTATCTGTAAATCACCAGATAACAGCAGCAGGCCTGTGCCCTATGTAATTGAGGGTTCAGTTATATTACTCTTCTCTGTACAACACCAGATAACAGCAGCAGGCCTGTGCCCTATGTAATTGAGGGTTTAGTTATATTACTCCTATCTGTAAATCACCAGATAACAGCAGCAGGCCTGTGCCCTATGTAATTGAGGGTTCAGTTATATTACTACTATCTGTAAATCACCAGATAACAGCAGCAGGCCTGTGCCCTATGTAATTGAGGGTTCAGTTATATTACTCCTATCTGTAAATCACCAGATAACAGCAGCAGGCCTGTGCCCTATGTAATTGAGGGTTCAGTTATATTACTCCTATCTGTAAATCACCAGATAACAGCAGCAGGCCTGTGCCCTATGTAATTGAGGGTTCAGTTATATTACTCCTATCTGTAAATCACCAGATATAACAGCAGCAGGCCTGTGCCCTATGTAATTGAGGGTTCAGTTATATTACTCCTATCTGTAAATCACCAGATAACAGCAGCAGGCCTGTGCCCTATGTAATTGAGGGTTCAGTTATATTACTCCTATCTGTAAATCACCAGATAACAGCAGCAGGCCTGTGCCCTATGTAATTGAGGGTTCAGTTATATTACTCCTATCTGTAAATCACCAGATAACAGCAGCAGGCCTGTGCCCTATGTAATTGAGGGTTCAGTTATATTACTCCTATCTGTAAATCACCAGATAACAGCAGCAGGCCTGTGCCCTATGTAATTGAGGGTTCAGTTATATTACTACTATCTGTAAATCACCAGATAACAGCAGCAGGCCTGTGCCCTATGTAATTGAGGGTTCAGTTATATTACTCCTATCTGTAAATCACCAGATAACAGCAGCAGGCCTGTGCCCTATGTAATTGAGGGTTCAGTTATATTACTCCTATCTGTAAATCACCAGATAACAGCAGCAGGCCTGTGCCCTATGTAATTGAGGGTTCAGTTATATTACTCCTATCTGTACAACACCAGATAACAGCAGCAGGCCTGTGCCCTGTGTAATTGAGGGTTCAGTTATATTACTCCTCTCTGTACAACACCAGATAACAGCAGCAGGCCTGTGCCCTATGTAATTGAGGGTTCAGTTATTTTACTCCTCTCTGTACAACACCAGATAACAGCAGCAGGCCTGTGCCCTATGTAATTGAGGGTTCAGTTATATTACTACTATCTGTAAATCACCAGATAACAGCAGCAGGCCTGTGCCCTATGTAATTGAGGGTTCAGTTATATTACTCCTATCTGTAAATCACCAGATAACAGCAGCAGGCCTGTGCCCTATGTAATTGAGGGTTCAGTTATATTACTCCTATCTGTAAATCACCAGATAACAGCAGCAGGCCTGTGCCCTATGTAATTGAGGGTTCAGTTATATTACTACTATCTGTAAATCACCAGATAACAGCAGCAGGCCTGTGACCTATGTAATTGAGGGTTCAGTTATATTACTCCTATCTGTAAATCACCAGATAACAGCAGCAGGCCTGTGCCCTATGTAATTGAGGGTTCAGTTATATTACTCCTATCTGTAAATCACCAGATAACAGCAGCAGGCCTGTGCCCTATGTAATTGAGGGTTCAGTTAAATTACTACTATCTGTAAATCATCAGATAAAAGCAGCAGGCCTGTGCCCTATGTAATTGAGGGTTCAGTTATATTACTCCTATCTGTAAATCACCAGATAACAGCAGCAGGCCTGTGCCCTATGTAATTGAGGGTTCAGTTATATTACTCCTATCTGTAAATCACCAGATAACAGCAGCAGGCCTGTGCCCTATGTAATTGAGGGTTCAGTTATATTACTCCTATCTGTAAATCACCAGATAACAGCAGCAGGCCTGTGCCCTATGTAATTGAGGGTTCAGTTATATTACTACTATCTGTAAATCACCAGATAACAGCAGCAGGCCTGTGCCCTATGTAATTGAGGGTTCAGTTATATTACTCCTATCTGTAAATCACCAGATAACAGCAGCAGGCCTGTGCCCTATGTAATTGAGGGTTCAGTTATATTACTCCTATCTGTAAATCACCAGATAACAGCAGCAGGCCTGTGCCCTATGTAATTGAGGGTTCAGTTATATTACTCCTATCTGTAAATCACCAGATAACAGCAGCAGGCCTGTGCCCTATGTAATTGAGGGTTCAGTTATATTACTCCTATCTGTACAACACCAGATAACAGCAGCAGGCCTGTGCCCTATGTAATTGAGGGTTCAGTTATATTACTCCTCTCTGTACAACACCAGATAACAGCAGCAGGCCTGTGCCCTATGTAATTGAGGGTTCAGTTATATTACTCCTCTCTGTACAACACCAGATAACAGCAGCAGGCCTGTGCCCTATGTAATTGAGGGTTCAGTTATATTACTACTATCTGTAAATCACCAGATAACAGCAGCAGGCCTGTGCCCTATGTAATTGAGGGTTCAGTTATATTACTACTATCTGTACAACACCAGATAACAGCAGCAGGCCTGTGCCCTATGTAATTGAGGGTTCAGTTATATTACTCCTATCTGTAAATCACCAGATAACAGCAGCAGGCCTGTGCCCTATGTAATTGAGGGTTCAGTTATATTACTCCTATCTGTAAATCACCAGATAACAGCAGCAGGCCTGTGCCCTATGTAATTGAGGGTTCAGTTATATTACTCCTATCTGTACAACACCAGATAACAGCAGCAGGCCTGTGCCCTATGTAATTGAGGGTTCAGTTATATTACTCCTATCTGTACAACACCAGATAACAGCAGCAGGCCTGTGCCCTATGTAATTGAGGGTTCAGTTATATTACTCCTCTCTGTACAACACCAGATAACAGCAGCAGGCCTGTGCCCTATGTAATTGAGGGTTCAGTTATATTACTCCTATCTGTAAATCACCAGATAACAGCAGCAGGCCTGTGCCCTATGTAATTGAGGGTTCAGTTATATTACTACTATCTGTAAATCACCAGATAACAGCAGCAGGCCTGTGCCCTATGTAATTGAGGGTTCAGTTATATTACTACTATCTGTAAATCACCAGATAACAGCAGCAGGCCTGTGCCCTATGTAATTGAGGGTTCAGTTATATTACTACTATCTGTAAATCACCAGATAACAGCAGCAGGCCTGTGCCCTATGTAATTGAGGGTTCAGTTATATTACTCCTATCTGTAAATCACCAGATAACAGCAGCAGGCCTGTGCCCTATGTAATTGAGGGTTCAGTTATATTACTCCTATCTGTAAATCACCAGATAACAGCAGCAGGCCTGTGCCCTATGTAATTGAGGGTTCAGTTAAATTACTACTATCTGTAAATCATCAGATAAAAGCAGCAGGCCTGTGCCCTATGTAATTGAGGGTTCAGTTATATTACTCCTATCTGTAAATCACCAGATAACAGCAGCAGGCCTGTGCCCTATGTAATTGAGGGTTCAGTTATATTACTCCTATCTGTAAATCACCAGATAACAGCAGCAGGCCTGTGCCCTATGTAATTGAGGGTTCAGTTAAATTACTACTATCTGTAAATCACCAGATAACAGCAGCAGGCCTGTGCCCTATGTAATTGAGGGTTCAGTTATATTACTCCTATCTGTAAACAGAAGATGTTTTGTTCATTTTTTCCCTTTTATATATGAAATAAGTTTGTATCCAAGTAGCATAAAATTACCTGCATAAGCACAGACCTCCACAAGAATCTTAGCAAACTGTTTAAATGGTTCTGGAATGACATCTAAAGCAGCTAGAGTAGCATCTACAGATTCTTGTTTACCTGTTTATAGATCAATATATTGATACATTCATTGTTTGCTTGTTACTGATGAGAACATATTATTAAGCTGTCTATAAAAATTGAAACAAACATACCTAGGTAAGCTAAGCCAAGCCCCAAGGCTAAGAATCTGGCATGAGTTTCTTTCAGTCGTGATTTGGTCTTATCCATCATGGTCTGTAAAATGGTAGACGTTACATCCCCATTACAACTTCCAACTGCAATCATACCACATGCTACAGCTGTTATTCCTATTACCTCCATATTAGACTTAGAATCAGACATTACTGGAAGTAGGCAGCCAAGTACATCTTCACTGTTAGAGCCTGCATAAGCCAAACCAAGTCTAAACAAAATAAATTTAAGCAAGGAAAATATGGATGAAAAATGTTTGAAGCATGTTTTGATGAAGCACTATTACCCATCTTCCCTTTGTGTTAGCTTATAAGAATTAATAAACAAGTTCCAGGGGGCCTGGGTATGAAATGAACAAGTTCCAGGGGGCCTGAGTATGAAATGAAAATTATAGAGTATCCAATTTAAACTAGGATTGCATTAAACATGAATTAATCCTAAGTTAGTTGGTTGGATCATACTCCCAAGCATATAGTATAGATAATGTCTGGCTGTAGAAAGTACAACTAAGAATACCGGATATCTTTATAAATTAACATTGTCAAGTTTTATAAGGGAATGATTTAACTGTAGCAATTATTTGTCATTTATTTAATCATTTTATACTTACCCAAATATGGCTCCTATTCTCATTGTATTATTACTATGCAGAACATAATCAGACAAGAGTGCTCTAGCAGGGTCACACTCATTTCGCACTCCTGAGTTAACAATACCACAAGCAAGCAGTGCACCAGACTGAAACAAGTGTATAAATAGGAGAGTGCATTTTTTATATTTTAAGTTAAACTGTACTCTTGGATATTAACTTATTCTAATTATCATAAATGAGCAGTATCAAATAATTAGTAATAATAAAATAATTATTCAGTTAAAAAATTACCTTAATATAATCATCTGATGAATAAAGATACTTATCAATTTGGGTTAATCCACCATCCACATCCCAAAGAAGAATCAATCCTAGAGAAGCTGTTGTACTCATCATACCTTTAACAATAATGACAATAGTATGATGACTATACATTGTCAAATGTGTTTAAGTACATAATTTCAAATTGGTTTCAGACAATCTGAGTACAAAATGCTTAAGTAGTTTTTAAAACAATTGCATTAAAAATTAAACATATATAAAATAAATTGCAAATATCAGGAATGCTATCTTAAAATGGTAGAATGTGTGACCTCACCATGTTCTTTATTTTTATAAATCCAGCTATTTCCATCTTCAGTAATAAGCTTGTCTTGTCCAAAGCCAGCATTTACAAAACCATTAACAAATGAAGATGACAAGTTCTGTCGAGCTGAATCTACTTGAGACGATGTTTGACCAAACGATGATCCTAAAGATACAATCACAATTTATTAAAGCTCATAATAAAAATATAATGATAAAATAAAAATCCCTCCTCAACAATAAATGCTTCAAGGCATTTATTCGAATAAATATAGTACATAAATTGATTTAAAACTACAAATTTTGTTTAAAACAAATTGTTTGTTAACATTGATAATGCAAGATTTTCAAACAAAAGAAAAACAAACTTACTTGAATCTAGATGACTTTTATAAATGTCCTCCGGGACTTTTGGTTCCATAATGTCGAGCTAAAAAATGTAATGTTGATTTTGTATTTTTTAGTTTTAAATTAAATAACAATGTTACATAGATACGCAGGAAAACATTATATTGTATGCATTTTCAAACATAACCCAATGGACTCACACACACAACCATAGTTTGAAAGTTACTAACCTCTCTACCAAGTGATAAAAAGTTTGTATTTAGATGAGAATTTGACATGATTTCAACAAGGTCATCATATTCTTCCATTTCTTCATTCAGTTCCAAGAATATCTGCTGCATACCTAACATGTAAGCCATTTGTTTTTGTACCATTCTGAAACAAAAATTGGATAAGTTATGTGCTGCATACACAACATTTAAGCCAGTTGTACTATTCTAAAACACAAAGACATATCATTCTAAAACACAAAGACATACCTATCTTTACATGTTGTAAATATTTCTTCAACAAGCTTAATATTGTTAAGACGAATAGCAAGACGAAGAGCTTCTGGGTAACGGTCAAATTTACGAAATATTCCAAGAGCTGTATGGAGCAAGGTTGAATCTTCTGGTTCAGGAACATAGTTAACACAACTATAAATAATAAAATAACTTTTAATAATGTTACAAGATATGCTGAACACTGCATTATTTTATTACAATCAATCAATATGCTACTAACCTTGTTAAGTACAAACACACACGTGAAAATGCATCATTGTCAACAAATGATTCTAAAAGGTCTAGTCTATCAATTTCCATTAGCAGGTCACAAGCTTCGGCTTCAGCATTGTGATTCATGTGATATGGTATTATTTCACGTGTCAAATATAGGAGTTTCTCTTTTTCTTCATTTGTTTTTTTGTCATCCTCTAGTTCATTCCATGCTTGGCCAATTTCACCAGCTAAATGCCTAGTTAGACAAACACAACAAAAATTAACACAATTAATTTGTTAATTGAAGGACTGTAAATTTACTTACCTTGTTTGCTATTACTTAACATACAATAAATATAAATCCAAAAGCAAATTGCTAAAAAACAATAAGGTGGGTAACAATAATAGAGATACAAAACAAAAGGCTAAACAAAACTAAAAAGTTTCCTTCATCAGGGCTAATGGGCGCACAGTTTATGTGTGAGGAGGACATCATTTCTGATATTATCAAAAAGCCATGGCACTATGTAACCTTCCTACAAATTATTTAAATACACTTAAACACTTCCTCCCTCCCTAAAGAAAATAAATACCTGACATATTCATGACCCCATGAGCCTATCTCTTCTTTGGATCCAAGTAAACGGTACTTAAGACAATCTCTGCTGTCACTCATTGTCATACCCAGAACGGATAGAATGTCTGCACAAAATTTCTGTAAATTTACATAGAAATTTTGTTAATAATACAGTTGAGGCAGTGGTCTTTTGTGTAATGAACGCTTAACATGAAAATCTAAATTAGTTAATACATTTGTGTAGAGGCAACTTGCCAATTAGTGGTTTGGGTGAAAATCAGAAACGTCAAAATCTTAATTAGTTAATACATTTGTGTAGAAGAAAGTGTGGATAATGAATTCATACAATCAGGTTACTAACCCTAACCCCTGTGTAGAGGCAATAGTGGTGTAGATACTGAAATACAATGTGAAAATCTAACTTGTGTAGAGGTATTATCCCATAGTGAGTTGGTGGGTGTATTATTTTGTGTTGAGTCAATGCATTGTATGCTATGCTGTATATGTAAAGTATGCTATTAATCATTTTATTACCTTATTTTCTGCTTCATTGATTTTTTCATAAATAGCAATCAATGTGCTATAATGAGGATGCAGAAATTTCAGTGGCTTAGGAACTGAGGTCATTGAACTTGTTGAAGCCCTGATTAAGACGCGCAACTGTTCTAATGCAGGTTTATACAATGTTTTATCAGACTCCTGTAAAATACATTGTAAATGGAAATAGAATATAAAACAGACTATACAATGTCTTATCAACCTCCTGTAAATTAATACAGTATAAATAGAAATTGAATATAAAATGAATTTGTGGAAAATGAGTGATTAATAATTTAATTGAACTTAAGTTAAGTATAATTCTCAGACTATTTTTTCTTTAAAAAGTGGTTTATTTGTACACATTTAAAATGAAATGGGATGTAAAAATATTGAAATTGCTTACTGTAAGTCTTTCAACAAGCATATTAAGTTCATCTTGCAACAACTTATCTTCTTCTGACTAGATAAAAAAAAGAAACAAAAACATTACTCGCAAGGATAGTAATAGGCTATAGCAATCCCAGATCTAAACTTTTAAGAAATAGATGGTATTGCTCAAGGTGGGCAGATTTTATAAACCAGTTCTACATTTATCTCTATTTTCCTGTTTTTTTATCCATTTCTTGTCGATTATTTGTTGTGAATTACATTTTATTGTCTTCAGTGACTGTGTGTGAACATCTTCCGATCTGAAATGGGACGTTACTGTACAGCTTTAGTTGAAATATCTGTTGTTTTTCTTCTCTCTTAATTGAAAAATGTGTCAAAATTTGAGTAGACATGTTTAATTAAGTTCAGCATCTCAGTTCATTGCGAGAGGTTTCCTTTTCTCAACAATACATTACAAACTAAAAAAAAATCACTTTTAAATGGTTTTTGTAAAAATTAGCATACAGTACTTTAGTTTCTTGTCGTATTAAATAAAATGCTTTTTAATAGGCCTAGTATTGTAAATAGGGTATACTAATATTAGTATTACTAAAATCTAGGCTAGGCCTAGCCTAGGTTTAGGCCTACAAATTCAAACAAAGAAATGCGAAAAGGGAAAACATCCGCTAGTTGAGCAGTACATAAAACATCAAGCAAGGCAAAGAGCCTTTTAAAAATAAAGAGGCTAGGACAAAGATTAACCAGGTACGATATTAACTTATGTCCTCCTAGGCTTACCCTACCAAGGCTAGGCCTATAGGGCCCTGGCTACCCACCCAAAGTAGAAAGTTTGGTGCCTGAACATGACAATGTGATATGCGAGTCATGACACTGCAAATATTCAGAAAGTTATTTCGTTTGTAAAAGTACAATAAACACACACAACAACTTAAAACAGCCATCACGTATAACATTATAAAATATAATTAATCGCATATATCTTACAAGCTCCCGATCTTGGTCTGTTCCTTGTTTCTTTTCAGTTTTTTGTTCCGATTTCTTCTCGTTTTGCTTATTGGTAGTCGCCATTTTTATTAAAATAACGCCCTCTGTTGACCAGCCAGTATTACCCACACCGCCACACACCATACGTCACCCAAGAGTCGTACAGCAACACACACCTATCAATGAGAGCCCTTGTATACATGGATCCGATTGGCTGGATGTTTTTTTTACTTGATTATCAGAATGATTTTCGTTTTTTTTCAAAATGTGAATTAGATCTTGTTTGAAGCAATTTGTACCGTAACACAACTGATAACCCAACAGTATATGACCAGCTGGTATTAGAGGAATGATCTAGGCCTAATTGTACAAACGACACAAAGTAATTGAAGTTTATCCATTGTATAATTTTTAGTGTGATTTAATGACAATGACTGTAAATTATTAAACCTTTACTCAAACAATTTCTGTTTGGGATTAAACTAACAATTTTGTGATATAATAAAAACTGTGCATGTCAATAATCACATCTAGAAAATCAATATCGAGTTCTATCTACTTTTAGAGGAGCTTTTCTTTGGAAACCACTTGGTAACAGAAAGACAAGACATTGCCCTTCTTATGATTTATAGTAGTCGACATACACATAAATGTAGTGGATCAGGTTCAGGCTCCACATTAAAGTTGTCCATTTTGCTATAGTAAATAATATACACATAGTTTACTGTGTATAGGTCTATCAGAATTTAAATAAAGCAAGTAAACGTTGTTAATTATTTCTTTTTCTTTTAATTCAGTTTTCAACAGGAAAAACATGGCATTCAACCAAAAGATGTCACGACAATTTATGTTTTGAAATCATAGTACTACTAGTAGATCGGCCATTACAAGATAATTATCAACACAATCTTACTTGAATGGGAACAACGCAGAGCTACACCACTTAATAATGTTATTACAATTTCAGATACTCAACAAGATTCTAGTGCAGGGCGAAGATAGAACTAGAAAATATCTGCAACATTTTGGTTTATAAATATACTTTTGTGTTGTACATTTAGTAACTAAAGACTAATAGTAGTATACTAAATTTATTCAAAACTTAAATAGATGACATATTTATATAAAAGCAAGTTAACAACATTTGATTTATAAAGAATTAATTTTTGCAATTCACCGTTGATTGTGCATTAACTGGAAAAGAATTACAAAGTGCTTTTTTCCAATCATCATCTCAGAATCAGCAATACAATCAGTAAAAGTCAATAAATAATGTGGATATTGTGGAAGTAACACACTTTCATTTGTGCTTGATTTTGTATTGAAATCTTCACATTCACCTTGATTTGTTTGGTAAGTTGAGGATGGCCTTTGGGTAGTCTTTACAAGTATGTAAAAACACTGTTCCTGTAAATCGGAGCAAAATGGCGGTAGATTTCACAATTACTGTACACTGCATCATCTTACTTGATGGAATGTCTGTATAAAGAATAAAATAGTAAGGATATAAACTAGTATATTGTCATTATTCACATCAAATGTTTCATTATTTCTATAAACTTGTCTATTGACAATTATAAGGCAATAACATCTGTAACATTTTATATGCTTACACATTTTTACAATAGGCACTTACAAAATAGTTTGCCTGTTTCAAGTAAATTCCCAGAACTTTTTCCAGAATATTTTACTTTAACAGATCCTTCAAATAATAGTAAAAATCTGTCTTCCTCTTTAAAATGATCAGATGCAACATTTGCATAAAATTGACCTGGTTTCAGGATAGAGCTCACTCCTCCTTGTGCAGATTCTTTTTTCATTGACTTCCTTTTTGAGTTGCTCCTTTTCAAGCTTGCATTAAGATTGTCTTTATCAGCTTTGTAAATAAATGCAACATAATAAAGTGTTAGTTATTTGGTTTAATAGTTTTAGAGTAAAAGAATCATGTAATTGTAAAAATGTATGTAAATTAGTTTTTAAACAATAAGGTGATTTTTAATGTTAGTTGTACTTTAAATAGCGAAATTTGATTTTCACTGTCTTTGTTTTAGATGTTCAATTCAATTCAATTTAACACGTATCACACATGCTAGACCCAGGGGGACTCCTACAGCAAACTCAATTGATGTTGTAATAACCCAAATAATCCTTACCTACAATTGTTATGTCTTCCTGGTATTCATGTACAGCACTTGCTATAACCAAAGAATAAAGAAAACCCACTGGAACATCTTGTAATAATTGACAATCACCAACGTATTTTAAAATTGTCTGGAAAAAGATGCAAATAGGTTAGATTTAACAACAAAATTAAAAGGCATTATTAAAGAATATTCAGCTTCTCTACTTACCTCTATTTGTAAATGTGCTTGATATTTTTTAAATAATTCAGGAGACCATCGTTCATATAATTTGCTCCACTGATCTAAAGTTTTCGTCAATGTTAAACCAGCACCTGATTTGTACTAAAAAAAATAAGCAATAAATTGAAATTAGAGAGATTACACATTCTAAAATTATAAATATATTGAAATAACATTTTAAGTTGACTCACCCTGTCAGCAATATCTGTTATGTGTGAATTATTTATGATGATAGCTTGACATACAGTGGATGCTTTTACACTATACTGACGATCAACACCAGAGTACAAACCTGAAATACATACACAATCATTTTCCTAAGTTCCCTGACAGAATCAGAACTGAAATTATATTATATTAAACAATTATATTAATTCAAGGTTTAATAGACAGTTTAGTGTAATAAATTGGTGTAATATACATTTATAAACCATAAACTTGGCGACAGAACTTTTGTGAATCTGGCAAATAGTTTATTTAAATTATATTATTTATTTATTTATTTATTTATTTAAATTATATAGAATAGACATAATAGTAATTGCATTATGTTAGGCCAATGGTGTACAAATGGTATATATAATTGCATTATGTTAGGCCAATGGTGTACAAATGGTATATATATAATTGCATTATGTTAGGCCAATGGTGTACAAATGGTATATATAATTGCATTATGTTAGGCCAATGGTGTACAAATGGTATATATAATTGCATTATGTTAGGCCAATGGTGTACAAATGGTATATATAATTGCATTATGTTAGGCCAATGGTGTACAAATGGTATATATAATTGCATTATGTTAGGCCAATGGTGTACAAATGGTATATATAATTGCATTATGTTAGGCCAATGGTGTACAAATGGTATATATAATTGCATTATGTTAGGCCAATGGTGTACAAATGGTATATATAATTGCATTATGTTAGGCCAATGGTGTACAAATGGTATATATAATTGCATTATGTTAGGCCAATGGTGTACAAATGGTATATATAATTGCATTATGTTAGGCCAATGGTGTACAAATGGTATATATAATTGCATTATGTTAGGCCAATGGTGTACAAATGGTATATATAATTGCATTATGTTAGGCCAATGGTGTACAAATGGTATATATAATTGCATTATGTTAGGCCAATGGTGTACAAATGGTATATATAATTGCATTATGTTAGGCCAATGGTGTACAAATGGTATATATAATTACATTATGTTAGGCCAATGGTGTACAAATGGTATATATAATTGCATTATGTTAGGCCAATGGTGTACAAATGGTATATATAATTGCATTATGTTAGGCCAATGGTGTACAAATGGTATATATAATTGCATTATGTTAGGCCAATGGTGTACAAATGGTATATATAATTGCATTATGTTAGGCCAATGGTGTACAAATGGTATATATAATTGCATTATGTTAGGCCAATGGTGTACAAATGGTATATATATAATTGTATTATGTTAGGCCAATAGTGTACAAATGGTATATATAATTGCATTATGTTAGGCCAATGGTGTACAAATGGTATATATAATTGCATTATGTTAGGCCAATGGTGTACAAATGGTATATATAATTGCATTATGTTAGGCCAATGGTGTACAAATGGTATATATAATTGCATTATGTTAGGCCAATGGTGTACAAATGGTATATATAATTGTATTATGTTAGGCCAATAGTGTACAAATGGTATATATAATTGCATTATGTTAGGCCAATGGTGTACAAATGGTATATATAATTGCATTATGTTAGGCCAATAGTGTACAAATGGTATATATAATTGCATTATGTTAGGCCAATGGTGTACAAATGGTATATATAATTGTATTATGTTAGGCCAATAGTGTACAAATGGTATATATAATTGCATTATGTTAGGCCAATGGTGTACAAATGGTATATATAATTGCATTATGTTAGGCCAATGGTGTACAAATGGTATATATATAATTGCATTATGTTAGGCCAATGGTGTACAAATGGTATATATAATTGTATTATGTTAGGCCAATAGTGTACAAATGGTATATATAATTGCATTATGTTAGGCCAATGGTGTACAAATGGTATATATAATTGCATTATGTTAGGCCAATGGTGTACAAATGGTATATATAATTGCATTATGTTAGGCCAATGGTGTACAAATGGTATATATAATTGCATTATGTTAGGCCAATGGTGTACAAATGGTATATATAATTGCATTATGTTAGGCCAATGGTGTACAAATGGTATATATAATTGCATTATGTTAGGCCAATGGTGTACAAATGGTATATATAATTGCATTATGTTAGGCCAATGGTGTACAAATGGTATATATAATTGCATTATGTTAGGCCAATGGTGTACAAATGGTATATATAATTGCATTATGTTAGGCCAATGGTGTACAAATGGTATATATAATTGCATTATGTTAGGCCAATGGTGTACAAATGGTATATATAATTGCATTATGTTAGGCCAATGGTGTACAAATGGTATATATAATTGCATTATGTTAGGCCAATGGTGTACAAATGGTATATATAATTGCATTATGTTAGGCCAATGGTGTACAAATGGTATATATAATTGCATTATGTTAGGCCAATGGTGTACAAATGGTATATATAATTGCATTATGTTAGGCCAATGGTGTACAAATGGTATATATAATTACATTATGTTAGGCCAATGGTGTACAAATGGTATATATAATTGCATTATGTTAGGCCAATGGTGTACAAATGGTATATATAATTGCATTATGTTAGGCCAATGGTGTACAAATGGTATATATAATTGCATTATGTTAGGCCAATGGTGTACAAATGGTATATATAATTGCATTATGTTAGGCCAATGGTGTACAAATGGTATATATAATTGCATTATGTTAGGTCAATGGTGAACAAATGGTATATATAATTGCATTATGTTAGGCCAATGGTGTACAAATGGTATATATAATGTTTTTTTTTCAAAATTGATCCAGATATAAAACAAACTAGATGGGATGAGTGAATCTGATTTTACAAAATTTTACCTTCTTCAGCAATCCAAATTGGCCAACGTTTAACATTTAAATTCACCTTTCCACTGCTATGTTGAAGCTCAACACTTTAAAAAAAACAAAATCATTTACAGTAGGTATCAGCAATCAACTTATTATTATATACAATAAGTCTTTTATTCAATCAGTTGTACTAAACACCACTGGGGTCCTTCTACATAAAATATCAATATCATGGTGTAGCCACCTACTTTAAAATGCTAAATTATTTTTGTCTTTAATTTGCCATTAATAAGTGATTTCTACTCTCCGCCGGTAGTAGATTTGTTATTAGTAGGACTGGTGTTTTATGCTTTTTAAAGTTTAATTTCCATAATTATTGCCAATTTGAAATGACCAATTGTTTGTAACAATTAATACTATCACATATACTGTACCATTAATAATGATTTATTGTATGTATACCTAAATTATCATCAGAAACAAAAATACAAATTTGTGGTGAATGTATATAAAATTAGAGTATGCTGCAACATACCTTCCTCTAGTAATCACTGTTATTTCGTTGGCTGGTTGGCCTAGCTGCTGTATTACTGACCCTGCTGGAAATATTACCAAACTTTCATAGCTATCTGTCTCTATCATTTGTACTAAACTCTCAGTTGCACTTTCTGCCCAATTTTGAAACATTGGAATCTATACAAGAAAATACCCTTTACACATTATCATAGAGATCGGAAGCCAATTCTATTTACACACTAGTCAAAAAGGGGGGATAATTTGTTAGTAACAAAATAATGAGAAAATAGACGATAAAATGTTAATAACCTGTATGATATTTTGACTCATAAAGCAATATTTTACCTGCTTGAGTGCAGAAACTGCGATGCGATGCATGAGTTCTGGCTGGCTAAGTGTACCATTGGTATCTAAGTAACGCTTAGATACATAATAAGCAGCCATGTCCATATTAACAACAATATCATTTAATGACCTCTGTAAATTCTCAGTCTTCAATAAAATTAATACAGCTCTATTGTTAATGATAAAAATAGATTGTACTGTTATTATAATAAATGGTGATATCTACAATAGGCCACCTCTAAGACATTTTATTGTTAATACTACCCACCAGACCATAAAAATGTTGATAAATGCATTTCCTTTAAATTCTAAGTGAATTTCAAGATAACATACTTTGATTTGGTTTTAACATGAGCTGTACAAGGAATATAAAATAGAGTGCTGATTTCACCAAAGAAATCACCAGGTAACAATGTTGCAAGTGTGGTGGCAGTAGAGGATAAAACATGAACTTCACCCGATAATATAATATAAATGCCAGTTGATCTTTGACCTGAAAGAATATATAAATAACTATTATAAATACAAACAATATATTAAAAAACAATAAATATGTCCATAGATCATGATATGGTTATAATATTCAAGGACAGCAGAATTGGTCTTGCGACGCAGATGAGTTACTGTAAAGGTAAAGGTGAGTCCCGTGTTCATTCTGAACGTAGGGGAATAAGCTGTTAGGAGCTCATTGTACCTCGGCATTATGTGGTAGGGTGGCCAGTTCCTTTCTACGCCGCCTTTTTTCTCCCTAGTATTTTCAACTAGGTACTCATTTACAGCTGAGTGGACTGGGAGTTTTAGGGAATTGAACCCGGGTCTATCTGTATGACAGTCAAGTGTCCTAACCACTCGGCTATCCAACTCCATTACTTACTGTATAACAGGGAATTTAAAATTATATAACAATGAAAATTATAACTAGATTTAATTCGTCACTATGACGAATTATAGGTTATATGCATTGATGTAAATAAAGATAATTGATTGATTTAAGATATTTTAATTGATTGATTTTCTCAGAATCTTTAGTTATTTATAATATGATAGGATCTTGCTAACGCAAATACAATAGCCGGTATCATAATCCTAAACGAAACGAAATAAAAAAAATTTTTATTATCCGTATTGTTTTGTTCAATTGTATTTCTTAGTGTATAGATTATACAGATGATTTGAAATTTATTTAAAAACACAAATTTTGTGTTTTTAAATAAATTTCAAATCATCTGTATAATCTATACACTAAGAAATACAATTGAACAAAACAATACGGATAATAAAAATTTTTTTTATTTCGTTTCGTTTCCCAAGGTGAGACTCGAACTCGGTACCTTGAATGCTATAGACACGAGCAAAGACCACCGAGCCATACACAACTGACTAAAAATTATGGAAATATACCTCCGTGTATTTACTATGCAGTAACCATTTTGGTGCAGATAGATTATTACATACCACAATGAATGTTTTACTATGATGACATCTTTAAAGATTTTTAAAAATAATGCACTGTCAAAATATATACTTTTAACTTTAATATATGAACTTCTTAAGGAAGAAAGTTAATGTTAAGTTTGTTATTTCGGCCTAAAAAAATGTTATAATTTGTTTGATTGTCGAAATTAATTTTTGTAAATTGAATATGCCATTAATGATGACTTAATCAACTTTTGTTCTCTTAATTTCATAATGAATCATACATATGATACATACACTTCAAGAAAATGAAATAAAAATTCTAACGATATATATTAATTTTAAAATTTAGCATATTTTCACCATTTTTTTAACGTACACGTGCGTAGCCTGTCACTTTTGACGTGCTCGTATAACGCTGTTTCGCGTTGAAAAGTTAATACAATATGATGATATTGTTAAAGAAAGGTTATACAACAGTAATCGGACAAAAACAGTGCGCAATAACGTTTGACGCGCAGTGCGCGTGCAAAAATCTGCGCACTTATGGCAATTTTTTAAACGCTTAAAATTGCCTGAAACGTACTCTAATTTCATCGAAAATAAATTCTGACAATTTTGAACATTTTAAGCGCGCGTACGCATGCGTTATATGCGCTACGCACGTAATTGTAATGCCATATGATGAAATATGACCTGAAATTTATGAGTACCAAATTTTGTTTAAAAGTGATTCATGCTTGTGAAGATATGATTACAAACGTGATTTCGTTAAATCGCGCGTAGACCGCGTAATGTTTGATTGCGCACCGTGAAAACATAACCACATCGATTCCTGGCCATAAGGAATATACTCTGAAAAATTGACTTAGTTAGATGAAACTGATATCAAGATAATTGACGGACAAATGGTGCTAAGGAAAGAATAAATAGATAAATAAATAAAGAAATAAATAAAGATTCTGACAGAATCAAGAGGTTATATGCATTAATGCATATAACCTAATAAATAGGACCTTTTTTGATGATATCTTGATCTGCAAGTAGTTCAACCCGTTCTGCTTTAGAGATTACATTCTGGATAACCTGCTCAGTAATAGAACCTGTTGGAAAGGGAAGGTCTTTCAGACATTTACTGATGAGGACCAGCCACTTATTCTCTTGTTGCACTGGTTCTAATTCTTTATCCTTTTTTGATGCTCCTGCTCCCATTCTTTTTGTAGATCAAATCATTCATCTAGATAATAAATACCATAATTTTAAAATACAATAACAAATATTTGTTAATTTAAATTTACAATTAAAGTTTCTTAGCAATCATCTAGCTCCATGATTGGATGACACAAACAATTTTTACATTGTGATAATACCATGTTTCACCAGAGAATATATTTGTTTTTTTGTGATAGCAGCAATACCAACCGAATGTATTGTTGCATGTACAACAAGGTGGGAGGAGAGAGTATTAATTATTTTGATTTATGGAAGACGTACTGTAACCGTGCTGCCACGGGCCACGGCCGCTGTACCCAGATAATAACAAATGTAAGACAAACAAAAACTTACTTCCCCTTTCCTTCTTTAAATAATTACCATTTTAGCTGATTATAAAAGATTACTGAGTGTGTAGGGCCTAAAATGTAGGCCTCCCGAAGTCTTCTTCAAAGCCTACCGTATATACTCAGTGTGTAGTTAGTAGCAGCCAAGAAATGATGATGCAGGTGTACTTCGTGTGACACAACTACAGTCACTGTCAGCAGCCTAAAGCTTTTTCAAAGAAACTTTACATATCAATAGTTGATAGATTACACCCTTACCGCCCACAAACAAAACTGTGGTACATAGCTAAATTGTGCATGCTTGAAACCTTGGTCCAGTTCAAATCGAGTGTGCGATATTTACAATGCACACATCATCAGTATTACTGTAACACAATAGAGTAAATATACACCTTGGTGTTGCTATGTACGTGTGTATATTCTGCAAGTTTTCCCCCTATAGTAGACAAGATAATATATAGAAACACGTCGAGGGACACACACAAGCTTTGGCTTTATAAGTCTCAACATCAAGTAAATCAAGTAAAGTAAATATTATATGATGATGGGAGGAGGAGCATGAAAATTGATGTCTCATTATTAATTTACTCTCCCTGCATGCTGTGGCTAAAAGTCTGTCAGTGTCAGTAAGCACAGATTTTAGTTTAGGCATGGAGGAGAATTATTATATATAAGGTTTAGGTACTGTATTGGAAATTA
This sequence comes from Antedon mediterranea, assembly GCF_964355755.1. NCBI lineage: Eukaryota > Metazoa > Echinodermata > Crinoidea > Comatulida > Antedonidae > Antedon > Antedon mediterranea. The sequence goes on along the minus strand of NC_092676.1, from coordinate 30,503,182 downwards.
AATATTCAAAGGTTTTGGTGGGGAAACATTTTTTGTAAACAAAATATTAAAACTAAATACTAATTATATTATACAAATTTTCAATTCATATTAAATGTCTACTAGGCTAATGCATGTAGCAGGGCATTTATTCGAGGAAATAAATAAACGCCAGGAGCGTTTTTTCTAAATGATGTTCTATTGGGGTTGGTTATTAAAATAGGAATGTTTATTCAGATCATATTTCTATTGTTAGCATGACTAGTTGTGTGACAGAGATCAAGAGAAATGATACTGACTACAATAAACTTATGCAATTATGTGTCATAAAAGCAAAAATAGCAATTACAAGTTAAACATTATGTATGACTAAAATGAATGCACATACACTATTTATGTTCCAGCATTTGTACAATACTGCATGTTGAATTTATTTAAACACAAGAATACTATTGAAATCTAGAAAAACAAAACACAATTTAACTGTGGCATTAAACCTACTATACTACCCTGTAAGTAGAATAAATCAATGCATAACAACAAATGAATAATGAACCTGGTCTACCCAAATTTCAGTATAATAAATATTTTTCTTGTTAAATTCAGTAATACGACAATAAGTTAACACATTTTGAAATGACAAATATTGCACTGAATCTGGTCAAAAACATAAATTATAAATAAATGATGAAATAAGTTAGTAGGCATACTGTAAGATTCAATGGTAATAGAATTTTTCAAATGCTAAATAAAGTGACTGATGGAAGTACTGTAATCTAGAAAACAGCATTATATACATACATGTCATATTCCATTTAATAATATCAATTCCTTTTCTACTTAAGTACTGGTGCCTTTTGAGGACAGTTCAGAATGCAACTGAAGCTCTCTGTTTGTACAACCATGGAGAAATAAGTTTACTAAACAATCAAGTTGTTTATATACACCCACACAATATGAATAGTTGAATAAAGACTTGGTATACAATCAAAATCAAACATTGTAACACATTGTATAAAAATATATATAATGCAAATTTTAAATCTATTTTGACAACATCCCTCTCTCTGAAATGCAAACTTGCCAACACACGCTGACACACATATCCTAACACATGTATTATCTGTTCAAAATGTTCCCATCTCTACCCAGGATCTCTGTTCCTTTATTTTATATACTAACACATGTATTATCTGTTCAAAATGTTCCCATCTCTACCCAGAATCTCTGTTCCTTTATTTTATATACTAACACATGTATTATCTGTTCAAAATGTTCCCATCTCTACCCAGGATCTCTGTTCCTTTATTTCATATACTAACACATGTATTATCTGTTCAAAATGTTCCCATCTCTACCCAGGATCTCTGTTCCTTTATTTTATATACTAACACATGTATTATCTGTTCAAAATGTTCCCATCTCTACCCAGGATCTCTGTTCCTTTATTTTATATACTAACACATGTATTATCTGTTCAAAATGTTCCCATCTCTACCCAGGATCTCTGTTCCTTTATTTTATATACTAACACATGTATTATCTGTTCAAAATGTTCCCATCTCTACCCAGGATCTCTGTTCCTTTATTTTATATACTATTGTGTATTATTTCACTTTTATATAATATTATGTCATTTTACAAGATTTAATAGTTTTCTTGTTTTAACATTTTGCTATTTTAATATGTAATTTTACCATTTTATATACATATTTCTTTTCTCAACTTTAACTGGACTCATACTTACAACCTGTTTTAAGGTTATATTGAGTTCCATTTTCATCAGTCTTTTATTGTCTTTATTTTACTAATGTCAACAAAATAAAATAGATTTAAAGATTTAAAGCTTAAAGTTAATGATCTATAACATTTGTATAAATTCTATTCAACTCTATGTATTGATTAGTTTTCATAAAGTATGCATTGTCAATGATTACTGTGTAATACACTGGTCACCAAGATCTTCAGCATATTTGTCTGACAACATAGATCTAAGTTTATCAATTTCTGCCTGTAACTCTTGTACTTGTTTCAATTTAGTCTTCATTGATTTTCTATTTGTACTATTCATGTCACCCTCCAGCATTGACGGCAACGCTATAAAAAGAGAGACACATTCATCACTTTCAATTCAACAAAAAATAAAGATGGTTTAAATTAACAAATGTTTACCATGAATGAAAGTGTCCAATATTGATACACATGCGAATCCTAACACTCAAATTACACACATGAGTACCCAACTAGGATTATTATGGACATCCATTAATGAATATAGGTAAGGTAATAACTTACCTTTGACCCCCAGCAACATGGACATATCTGGTTCTTTGCCTTCTGCTTGCTCAACAAGTATATGTACAAGACATTGAAGGTCTGCCACACATGCTGAAATCTCTACCAGCAGCTGCTGGCTACATTCTAAGTAATCTTGGCACACTGTTTTTTCTAGTTTCTGACATTTCTCTGTTAGATTTAGATTATGTTCATACATTTCTTGGCTTTGGGCTGCAAGCTATAAATAATTAATAATGCAGTCAACTACCATATGAATCATTAAAAAAAATGGTATTTAGGATATTTCATGAACCGTTCATTGTGTGAATATGAACATTACTTAGTCATAACATCGGCAGGGGTTTGAGGCTCACTCACTCCATGGTTCTGGTGGTAGAACGAGTCTTCTCGGATAAGGACTATAAACCGTAGGTCCAGTGTACACATCTAGCTCGTGTGCACTTTAAAGAACCTAGTACATCTTTCGAGACGAGTAGGGGGTTACCCCGGTGTATTAGTACATCACAGACACTGATCACCAACTGGGCCCTCTGGGAGACCAGTCTTTTACTGAAGAGGTTACCCAGTATAAATATATATTTCAATCATTCAATCAAGGCATTTATACAACCACTATTATTGTTGTTCTGAGTGTATAACATAACATACTGCCACCATCTGTGTTCAGTGTATAACATAACATACTGCCACCATCTGTGTTCAGTGTATAACATAACATACTGCCACCATCTGTGTTCAGTGTATAACATAACATACTGCCACCATCTGTGTTCAGTTTGTTTCCTTACCTGTCTCATTGACACTTGCATTTTTTGTAGGTCAGCTTCTTTAGTTTGAAGGGCTTCTTTTAGTGAATAGACTGTACTTTCTTCCTGTTCTACTCTACTCTCTAAACACTTCACTTGGTCTTCGGTCTGCTCATTTAAACTTTTTAACTTTGTGTGCTTGCTTTGAACAAGCTAAACAACAAAATACAATTTTGACAAATAAACGACATGTATAATCATTTTTAACATCAATCTTATTATTGTTGATATTAAATTGACAGCAAGTTTACATACCTTTTGAAGACGATTGACTTCACTTTTGAGTAAATTGTTATCTTTTTTTAATTCTTCCACATCCTGTTTCTTAAACAACTTTAAATTGTCAAAGGTGTCTTGTCCACTATTTGCACCAATAGCAACTTGTAATTTACTTATTTCTTCTTTATAACTATTAACAAATAAAGCATAATAATTGCAAATATTATAGAAATTGAATTTTTGATTGGTTTTAGGCAGTTATTCCAAATTGAAAATGACATTCTTACCTTTCTATTGACATATGAAACTCACTGATCTCCCTATCTTTGCTTCGACTGGCTTTACGAACTTCTGCGAGGGAACTCTCCAAGTGATGTATTCTCTCGGTTAATAATGTCTCTTTTTCTTTCAAATTTTTCAAGTAAATTCAAAATTAAGGAAAAATTTCTTTAAAGCACATCATTTAAAATATAGAATATTAATGTGGATGAAATAATACAGTAATACTGAAGTGATTAGTAACAGAATATAGGATATATTCAATTCAAGCTGACCTTAACATTAATGATATACAAAAGGATATTCTTTCAACATTATTTTGATGGTCCTTCATCGTTGGTAGTTCTTGTATGTAGTTGCTGTATGTACTTTCTTTACGCTTTGCTTTCTCATATTTTTCTCTTAAACGTTCAAACTTTCCTTTAATTTCTTCATTTCTTGATTCCCTTGAAAGAAGCTTAAAAATAGACCAGTGTATCAATTGTATACCATGTCAAATGTCCCTATTTGTCACTTCAGCTTAAAAATAGATCAGTGTATCAATTGTATACCATATCAAATGTCCCTATTTGTCACTTCAGCTTAAACATAGACCAGTGTATCAATTGTATACCATGTCAAATGTCCCTATTTGTCACTTCAGCTTAAACATAGACCAGTGTATCAATTGTATACCATGTCAAATGTCCCTATTTTTCACTTCAGCTTAAACATAGACCAGTGTATCAATTGTATACCATGTCAAATGTCCCTATTTGTCACTTCAGCTTAAACATAGACCAGTGTATCAATTGTATACCATGTCAAATGTCCCTATTTGTCACTTCAGCTTAAACATAAACCAGTGTATCAATTGTATACCATGTCAAATGTCCCTATTTGTCACTTCAGCTTAAACATAGACCAGTGTATCAATTGTATACCATGTCAAATGTCCCTATTTGTCACTTCAGCTTAAACATAGACCAGTGTATCAATTGTATACCATGTCAAATGTCCCTATTTGTCACTTCAGCTTAAACATAGACCAGTGTATCAATTGTATACCATGTCAAATGTCCCTATTTGTCACTTCAGCTTAAACATAGACCAGTGTATCAATTGTATACCATGTCAAATGTCCCTATTTTCAGTGCTGATCTATACAAGATTCTACACAGATATTTAATTACCATTAAACATTCACATGAGTTAAATAGCAATATGTATGTATGTATCTTTCTTTTTATTATTTACCTTTTTTTTAAGATCATCAACTTCTTTTGTTTTAGATGCAGTAGACTCTTTTAAGGACTTCTTCAGTTGATCAATTTCATATTCCCTTTCTCTATAAATGAATACAAATAATAGATAATAACATTATTCACTACAACAACATATCCCTATGTTAATATTAATGAAATATGTATAGCTTATACTACTCATTTCAAAAAAATCTATTAACAGTTGGAATCCATGTTGGGATTGACAACCTGATTGCTTTACTTTACAAGACATGTATGTTACCCCAGTGCTCTATTAAGTGTGTCAATGTCAGCTACTTTAGATGTTGATACTTCAGCTAACTGAGCCTTTAATGAGCTGATCTCATAGTGATACTCCTGCAAAATAATAATTTCAAAGTCAATTGCAAGGTTGTGAAAAACAAAGGAAACATTTGACCAAATTATCAGTTATGTAGTGAAGATAAAAATGTACTGAAAACGGTTAAAAAAAACAGTGTGCCTTTTTATTTATTATGTTGGTATTTTGTGTTTTATACTGCTAGTTACTAAAGCACAATGGACGAACAACACCATTTGACAGATACTTACTTAACATATGATAAGGATATTATTATATGATGTTACCAAAAAGTGTAAGCACTAACACAAATTATTTTGTGTGCATTTATACTGCTAGTTACTAAACCTTGACCAAACCTGTGTAGGTCACATGATCTAAGCAGTCAATTACCTGTTATTTCACAAGAGGAAGTTTAAATATTATTCAATTTAAACAAGAATACAATTACATTGTAATCATTCAACTTTAGATAGGGTTAGGGGAAGTTTAAATATTATTCAATTCAATTTATACAATTACATGTAATCATTCAACTTTAGATAGGGTTAGGGGAAGTTTAAATATTATTCAATTGAAACAAGAATACAATTACATTGTAATCATTCAACTTTAGATAGGGTTAGTAACTATTATTATGTTCTTCTTTTGTATATTGAAAGTTATAGTTTTCTAAACAAATATTGTCTCTTATGATTTACCAAATCATTTGTTTAAAAACTTAACAATTACATTAAAATTTAAATGTCATACCTGTATCTTCAAAAGCATCATGTCACCTTCCTCTGAAGCACGTGCATATTGACGGTGACGTTCCTGGGTCTTCAACTCCTTTATCTGCTCCTCATAGTGGGCTAACTCCAACTTTTGCCTTGAAAAACATAGTAATAATCCCATTATGATTGTTTAACTTTAAGCATTGAATATCATTTTACAGAATAGCACAGAATGTATGTACAGTATGCCTGATTTTAATAAAATATGCAAATATGTTATATCAAGCATACACACTGTTTCCTGTATTAATTCAGTTGTTTCATTTTGCAATATACTGTATTCTCAAAGTGTCACCAACTTTCTGTTGTGCATTCAACATTCTAATCAATTATGGTAGCTATAGTTTAGCAGGTTGACACAATATCAATTATGGTAGCTAAAATAGTTTAGCAGGTTGACACAAAATCAATTATGGTAGCTATAGCTTTGTAGGTTGACACAATATCAATTATGGTAGCTAAAATAGTTTAGTAGGTTAACACAATATCAATTATGGTAGCTACTGTATAGCTTAGCAGGTTGACACAAAATCAATTATGGTAGCTATAGCTTTGTAGGTTGACACAATATCAATTATGGTAGCTAAAATAGTTTAGTAGGTTGACACAATATAAATTATGGTAGCTACTGTATAGCTTAGCAGGTTGACACAAAATAAATTATGGTAGCTATAGCTTTGTAGGTTGACACAATATCAATTATGGTAGCTAAAATAGTTTAGTAGGTTGACACAATATCAATCAATTATGGTAGCTACTGTATAGCTTAGCAGGTTGACACAAAATCAATTATGGTAGCTATAGTTTAGCAGGTTGACACAAAATCAATTATGGTAGCTAAAATAGTCTAGGAGGTTGACACTCAAAATAAATTATGCTTTAACATTACTTATTGTTGACTATATTTTTATTCATACTACAGTATATGAAATATGGAAATGATTATATTAAATTGGCTGTAGTATTAAACTTACTTATCAATAATAATGTTCTTTTCTTGAAGTATATTATCTTTTGCTCGTATAACAGCACTAAGTCTTGATGGTTCCTGAACAGATCCAACATCTTGATTAGTATTATTAGTTCCAAGATTTAAAGATGATAATGCGGTGTTTAAACCTTTACTTGACAAATGTAAGTGTTCTAAATGAGCTTGTAAATGTGGATTTGTTTGTGATTGTTGCCATGCTTGCATATCATATGTTTTGCCTGCTGCTGTGTTGTTGTAACCTGCTGCTGTATAATAAGCACTTTCTGTTGTCAAATATGATGGTTTAGCTTGAATCTCTGCTCCAACAGAAATAGGTGGACGTGGTAACACTTGACTGTATGATGTGGCTATTGCAATATTTGATGGCTTAACACGATCAAATTGTTTTCGTTCAGGTAGTTCAATGAAAGAATCTCTACCTACTGCACCACCCCGTCGTAATTCTTCAGCTCCAAGGTTTTCTCCTCTTCGTTTTAGTTCATTATCTATAGCAGACTGATGAAGTGTATCTTCCTCATTAAGCATAACAAATGTCTGATCTGCAAATGAGAAATCTACTGCATTCATTTCTTTAAACCCTGTTGTTGAGCTATATGGCTCACAAGGTATCCCTGTTGTTGAGCTATATGGCTCAGAAGGTCTGTGTGAATACTTTACATCATGCCGCTGGAACAAGTTTTTGGGTTCATGTAGGTCTGCTTTAGTTGCTGTTAATGTTCGAGATTTGTTTGGAGTATTAGGCAGTACTTGAGCAACTGGTGGACTTCTCGACTCATGACCTATAAAACAAGTGTAAACAAAACACAATAAAAAAACTGCTCTCATAGCCTTGTTAAAAGTACACATTTTATTTTTAAAAAACACACATTTTTTAGCATTTGTGCAATCTAACTGTACAATAAAGATACTTAAGAGATGCAATATTACAGTGTTAGCCTTACCATGTATGACTCACTTCCCCTAAAGCTTCATGCAAGATATTACAAACAGCTCTACAAACAATATTCGCATTCACTGAGTTGTCATACAAAATAATATGCTCTTCTCATACCTCTATTTATTATTCAGGCTATTACTCATTGAACCATTAATATTGATTAATAATTCTGTTTTAAACTATGATACTTACATTAAGCACAATACAATTGAGAACAAAGTTAATGAAACCCCTCATTAAGCATTGCAGATGCTCCTACAAACATTCTATGAGTCTTCTCACACTAAAATACCATTACAGGCTTTGCATGCATTGTTATTGACGCCATGCTAATTTAGGAACCAATCTTGAGGGCGCTTTCAAAGTGCATTCCGAATGTTTTTATGTAAACTTACCAATCAAAGGATCATCTCTTTCTATAGAATCGATTGAGCAAAGACTATCGAGGTCGTCTATGCTACAAGAATACCAAGTAGAAGGGCGTAGGAATCTAGCGGGTAAAGACATCCTATAGCGTGGTGGTTCATACAGACTATCATCCTCTGAACTCATACTTGAAGAAGAATTCTTTAGTAAATAAATTTATCAATTGCTAATGCAATACTGTAGTATAAAGTCCACAATACTTAATGTCTAAGATTCATTTAAATCCAAATAAGTGTATATTTGAGTATTTTACCAGATCCTAGACACAATAAAATTAGTGAGTGATCTAGCAGACATACAGTATGCCTAGAAACATGGTATGAACAATACAACTTTTAAAACAGATCTTACTGTGCAGCAATATGCACAAGTCATAGTACAGTTTCCTGCAGGATACTATTAGCAGCGCATATTAGAAACAGGAAACATGTCATTACAAGTTAGTAGACTACAAACTACTGTAGGATGATCTGTCAAAAAAAGATCCTATGATAACACAGGATGATGATGACATCACTATACCATGTGATTACAAGCTAGTAGACTACAAACTAGGATGATCTGTCAAAAAAAGATCCTATGATAACACAGGATGATGATGACATCACTATACCATGTGATTACAAGCTAGTAGACTACAAACTACTGTAGGATGATCTGTCAAAAAAAGATCCTATGATAACACAGGATGATGATGACATCACTATACCATGTGATTACAAGATAGTAGACTACAAACTAGGATGATCTGTCAAAAAAAGATCCTATGATAACACAGGATGATGATGACATCACTATACCATGTGATTACAAGCTAGTAGACTACAAACTACTGTAGGATGATCTGTCAAAAAAAGATCCTATGATAACACAGGATGATGATGACATCACTATACCATGTGATTACAAGCTAGTAGACTACAAACTACTGTAGGATGATCTGTCAAAAAAAGATCCTATGATAACACAGGATGATGATGATGACATCACTATAACAATAGTTGCAGATGATGATGACCTCAGTACACATGGTTGTTTTTATTAAATAAAATTGACTTAGCTTTGGCTATTGTAGTAGATATGGTAAAATGTGTACAACAAGTAAATAATATTTAAAACCTCTCAAAACTTAATTCAGTGCAAACTCACGACAACCAACAGAACATGAAATGTATATTCAACAAAGCATTGGTTCCTATCTTATTCCGTTTTAATTGAGTAAAAGGTGTTCCTTACACTCAGATACGGGGGACAGAGTATTTACTGAAAACAATTGTTTTGTATAGCTCACTCATTTGGTGAGGCTAACTCAGAATGAGATCAAAGAATATTAATTAATAACAATTAACAATTACATACTAATTCTTGTAAATTTTGTGAAAATCTGCTGGGAAAATAAGATTTTACAGTACAAAATATGAATAGACTGAATGTACCCAGTGCACGTTAATTAAATTAAACCTACCATGCTGTATTGTAGAAATGCTAAAATATAAACAATCACCGCCTACCATCATTCAAGGAAGTAAATTATGCGGGGAGTGTTCAGTTGGCAAAACATACAGCAGCTTGTGCATCAGCGATGACTACAATGAATAAATACAATAATAGGTTGGACCAGCCTGTTGCGGTAACCACCTTTGACCAGAGACAATGCCAGAACAATACAAGCCAATCAATTACAACTTAGTTTGTATGTACCTCATCATTACTGCTGTACAACATAGAAAAATACTGTACACAAAAAATTTGTATATTAGGTATTACAAGCTAAATTAGTAACACATCAAACAATAGTTAGTTCATCACAAAACCCTCTAAACAGCCATATCCTTCCTGAAACTTTCTTTGTTCTAAAATCAACATTTCATTAAAGCCATCACATATCAATTCTAATGCATACAATGTTATACTGTACCAAAATATTGTTGTTTCTTCAGTAGGTCTTTAGTAGATATTATCTGAATCAAAGTTGTTAATTAATTAGTTTATTGTTTGAAGGTTTGCATGGTGAAACCGAATGTTGATTTAAAGTTTCTCTCTAACCCTCTCTCTCAACAGTTCTTTTCAGAACTAAATATACATGTTTACTGCAAACTTGATATCAACATTAATTAGTTTAATTAACAACTCTCTGGTTGATGTAAACATACAGTAATAGCAGTTAATTTCAGTAAAAAATTGAAAATGACATACAGTACTGAGTATACCAAAATCCCATCAAAAACTGTAGGAGTTGCTAAATTATGTGTGTGAATTGAATCCCACTGACAAGAATAATGACTATACATAGATTATAGTTGCTATGCCTCCAGAAAAAGCTTTAGACTTCTTTGTGTTGTGGTTCATTTGTTATGAATAGTTTATCGTCAACATATTTGTATACAAAAGATCTACTACGGCCCCCACAGTATATTTGGTTAATAGAATATCTGACAAGTCATTACCTTCAATTAAACCAGTCAAAAATAAACTTCTACTTTTGGAATGAGGGCTAGTTGTTTCACAATGAGGAGCCAGAAAAGAACTTGTTGCTGCAATTCTTGGTGTTGCCCAATCGTTCAGTAATCGATCTAACAAGTAAACAACAAGTAAAACAATGTAATATGAATATCACTGTTATTATATTGTCATTGAAAATATGTGTTATTATGCATCAAAGATTGAACATGGCTTACCTGTCATTGTTGATCAGTTCGCTTGAAAACTGAAAGAAACAAAGACCAGAACATCAATTAACATTTTAAAACCATTTATTAATATTAAATTAGGAAAGTCAATTTGGTCAACAATGCACTGGTCATCTACTGTACACAATGTCCACTCTAGTTTACCCACACCTTATGTATCTTTTATTTATATTTGGGAAAGAAAGACAATAATAAAGATTATTATTTATCTGTGACTTTTAAAGCTTTATTGTCTCCTGAAAAAATATTGTTTACATTTTTTTTAATATGCCATTTTAATGTCACATAATAGTTTTTGGATCGAAAAAAAATATTTTCCTGAAAAACTGTAATTTACAGCAAATTATCCAGCCAATGGGGTTTTGGTTGAATTTACCGTAATCATGTTTATAAGTCAAAACATGGCCTACTATTCAAAGTCTGAATTTATTAATCTTCATTTTTTATGTTTTTTGGGGACAATCCATCTTTCATAAGAGGATTGAACCATCAGGCCGAGTTAAAAAAAAAAAACATTTTTAATTTAACCTTACTGATAAAAAAATAACACAAATTCACACAATCATTTATTAATTTTATTAACAATCTTGATTTGGTCTAAAAGTGGGACTTTTATTCAGGCTAAAAGTGGGCTGATATTGTCCTGTCACGACAAATATGGTCCGGGGCCAAAATCGGTCCGGCCGGACCAGTTTTGGCTCTAAAGTTGTGGCCAAAAGCAGTCCGCCACTGCCAAAATCGGTCCGGGTTTTTCTTCTGTCGATTTTAATTGAATTATTTATTTATTTATTTATTTATTAAGGTATAAAAAACATCAAATTCCAACCAGCAGCAAGAGCTGAAAAGGTTGGATTACAATCATAAACTGAGAAGTAAAATACATCATAAGAGATCTAAACTAAACATTAAACTTAAAGATGTATTGTCCCTTTGACTAATTCCAAAAGAATAAAAAAAAAAAGATTTCGAAAAAAAGTGGGTCATTTTGAAGTATCATAATAGTTATTAACTTTCACCAAAAATTAGTCGGGAAAAAAATCATTTAACTGAAATACAGACATTTTTTTGTTAAAAAAATAACTGTGACTTCCAGTCAAAGTTTTCGATCAAACCATATCTCATAATGCAACGCGCTTGTTTGGCTCATCTGTATGCATAATCATAAAATTTCTTCGCAATCTGTGTGAAAACACCTTCTCAACCGTGACGAGTTGTAAACAATCCTAATTAGCATCATGCATAATGCATACTCGTGGTTTGAAATCTTTGTTTACTTTCGCTCGCGACGATTTATCAGACAAAATGTAATCAAATTAATTTACCTGTTAATTATGTAAACTTGTTGTTTTTGGCTCGAATTTTCAACTTAAAGTGAATAACTTTACTGTTACTTTGATATGGCCAATTTAAATTTAGAAAATTTTGACCTTCATTTTTTGTGTTTCAAGGGACAATACATCTTTAAACTTAAAGGATTCGTGCTAAGTGCGGAATAGTAGACCGCCTATATCTTTCTGTACGACATCTGCAAGAATCCAACTTTGAGCTAGTATTGCTCCTTAACGATCTTGAATGCCTATCAGAGTTATATGCTGGTAACATATTTCTAAATTTGGTAGATTCTAAAAGACTCTTGCCAAACTTGAGAAGAATCTGTTCTCTACGGGACTTTAAAGAAGGCAAACCCACTTGCTCTAACGCTAATTTATAGCTAACATAATGTGGGCTCAAAATTATGCGCAATGCCCGTTTTTGAATTTTTTCTATTAAATTAGATTGCTGAACCGTTAATGATGAATGCCAAACCTGGCAGGCATATTCCAGCACAGGTCTGATATATGATGTAAATACTGTAACCAGGTCACTGACTGGTGCACTAGACCTTTTCAGAATACATAGTGAGAATAGTCTACGCGAGGCTCTTGATGTTATATCATTAACATTTGAACCCCATTTGAGGTCATTTTGGATTATTACACCAAGCAGTTTAACTTGCTATAACTATTGGAAGATTAAAATTATCAATAGTGTATACTAAATTAAGCTGCCGTTGCTTTAAAAAGTTAAATTCAATTACTTGGCATTTAGCTGGTTTAGGTAGAACATCATTAGATGCACACCACTCACTGACACTGTTAAGGACACTTTGTAAGTTGGAGGAAACACCACATTTGGTTACTTCCCCTAGAGTCAGGTCATCCACAAATTTCCAACGCCTACAACTTTCAATGGCAGCATCATTTACTAGAACCAAGAATAGTATGGGTCCCAGTTTGGTTCCCTGTGGTACCCCACAAGAGATTGATTTGGTGGAAGAAATGTGCGTGCCAAGTTTGGTAGTAGAGTTCTTTCACAGAGAAAGCTGCAGACGATGGAAACAATGGATGACCTAACTCCAAGTTTAATTAATTTATCTATAATAATTGTATGATTAACTCTATCAAAGGCCTTAGTAAAGTCAATTGTACAGAGTTCAACTGATTGTTTGGGCTTGTCATAAACATAATTTAACATACCCACAAGATAATTTATAGTAGATGAACCTTTAGTATTACCATACTGCTTAGTGTCTAATTTATTATCAATATCCTCAATAATCCATTTGGCAATAAATGCTTCAAAAATCTTAGCAAAGACCAGCGTCAATGATATTGGACGAAGATCATCAAAAGAGCGGATCTTGTTTTGTTTTGGAACTGGAACTATTGAAGCACTGATGTGGAAAGTGTCCCTCATTGAGACACGTATTAAATAATTTAGTTAGCGGGTTAGCAAGTTCAATAGCAAATTCCTTAATTATTTTAATTGGTAAGTCTGATGGGTGGCTTGATTTATTACAGTTCAATTTATTCAAAGCCTTACGAACTTCCCATTCATGTATAACTGGTGGTTCACTTGCTGGGAGGAAGGCTGGTAGCTTGTTGATATTCAAAGCCGGAATTGAATTACTAGGCCTATGATGCTGTTTTAAGTTGTTTATGGCTAGAAAAATATCCCATGATATATATAAGTAAGTTATCTTGTCGGATAAATACTATAAATAAATGTATTTTATCTAAAAACATGACTTAGGTGTTCACTCATATTTCAGCCTGCCACACACTCACATGAACGGGTAGGAGACGCTGATATTGCCAGCCAGATTTTATTTTATGATTGAGGCCTTTTTCCTTCCTCAGCCTAATCAATATTGGATAATTGTTTTATACTGATTGTACTGAATTGATATTGATTGATTAACCATAAATTAGTAATAAATTAAATTGTTTTTAACATCATGGGGAAACGAAGATGTTAAAAGAACAAAATGGATTAAAAACAGGCAGAGAATAAGTCCTACTCCCCGGACCAATTTTATCCAGGCCGGACCAGTTTTGGCGGCCAAAATTGGTCCGGCCGGACCAGTTTTGGCGGCCAAAATTGGTCCGGCCGGACAGGTTTTGGCAGCCATAAATGGTCCGCTGGACCGATTTTGGCCCGGACTGATTTTGGTGTGACAGTCCCACCGCTCTTGTCTTGAGTGAGCCGAATTGTCCCGGATTCAAACGTCGTATCGTACACTCCTCGAGGATGACAGGCTATTAAAATAGCCCTAGCCTAGGCGGTTTACGATGAAATCGGTCGCGTCTGAAATCGGTCGCGTTTGAAATCGGTCGCGATAAAATCAACTTCCTTATTTTGTATGGCGCGCCGCTAGAGCTATACTTTTGATGAAATCGGTCGCGTTTGAAATCGGTCGCGCTATTTTGTATGGATCGAGCGGGATGCATGCTAGAGCGGGATAAACATTTTTCATTTATATAGATTTAATTGCTATTTTTTAGGAACTAGATTATTTATGGGGATATTTTTTACTTGGTTAATAAATATTTATTATCAATCATTAAATTAATTATTTTTTTTTGTATTTCACAGGTCTCGGAGAAGGACTGTGTCTGTTCAAAATGGCCATTTCTAAACACGTTTAAATATTATATTAGGCATAATGTTATATTAGGCATATAATAATTTACCTCTATTTATATGTACTGTAATTAATATATTATATAGAGAATATACGTCTGCCGTGTCTTTTATTATGCAAACAATTACGTAAAAGAGAACAATTTATTTAAAAACAATAATTTTTACAATATAGCCCGTAAAGTCAGCGTATCCATTTTTATACTTATGCATACTGTGGCAGATTATATCATATCCATGTCGTTAACAACATACTATTCGATCACCTTATTTTTATTTCTATTTTATTTCTATCCATTATGTAGGATAATATTAAGTGTATAATGATTATTGTTGAGGCAAATCACGTGTATATTTTTATTTCTGAGGTTTAAAATAGTTGTTAGTAAAATGATCATTATATGCGGATGGTTAAAAGGCGAGTAACTGAAATAACCCCCCACATAAGCCATATCGGAGATGCGCCTTCTATGATCGTGCAGCTGTTTCCTCTAACACAATACGTTATTTTGCTGACGGGGTTTCCCTTTTTTAAAAAACACGCACTTGTTAGTGTGTCAACTCATGGACAAAACACGTACGATCGTTGTCCATGGCGAGGTAAAGATGACAGTTGACAGTTTGATTTATATATAATTTACGTATATACGTCGGCGATACTATAGATTTTAATTTTAATATCTTTTATTTCTTCATTTATAATACAGTAATCATTTAATGTAAATTTAAGTAAGTGCAACTCAGTGTCTCACATTCATACGCCGTTCGTAAATATAAATGTTTAAATATCAGTGCAGATTACCTCAGTCTTTGAGAATCGTGTCCACCTTTATTATCCATACATTATTATTCTCACATCAATCATTGTACATCATAGTCCTACTGTAGGCCGGTAGATTGATTTATAACGGCATATTATCTATATATTTTATTAATATCCTAAAACCATACGTAATTGTTTGCATAATTATTAATAAAAGACACGACAGACGTATATTCTCTATATAATATATTAATTACAGTACATATAAATAGAGGTAAATTATTATATGCCTTATATAATATTATGCCTAATATAATATTTAAACGTGTTTATAAATGGCCATTTTGAACAGACACAGTCCTTCTCCGAGACCTGTGAAATACAAAAAAAAAATTAATTTAATGATTAACAATATCCACATAAATAATCTAGTTCCTAAAAAATATCAATTAAATATATATAAACGAAAAATGTATATCCCGCTCTAGCATGCATCCCGCTCGATCCATACAAAATAGCGCGACCGATTTCAAACGCGACCGATTTCAAACGCGACCGATATAATCAAAAGTATAGCTCTAGCGGCGCGCCATACAAAATACCGGAAGTCGATTTTATCGCGACCGATTTCAAACGCGACCGATTTCAAGCGCGACCGATTTCATCTGACACCGCCTAGGCCTAGCTAGGAGAAGTAGGCCTGCAGTAGTAAATCCTACTAGGCTAGGCCTAACTGTAGTAGAATTACCCTGTAGTAGGCCTAGGCCGCCTCTCTACTACTCTAGGCCCAGCCTAGTCTATCTAGTAGTAGGCTAGGCCTAGCTAGAGAATTTTTACAACGAAAAGGCCAACCCTCTCCTCTTACCAATATAGCCTAGCTAGTTAGTAGGCCCTAGTGTAGTATGAAAAGTTTCATTTTACCTGTTTAAATCAACGGTGTTTTTGTCAAGTACATAATGTAAGTTAATGAAAATAATGGTGTCATAGAACTTAACAGTAAAATACCGTTTATTTTCGATGATCGATTCGACCAAAGAATATATATCACAAGAATGAGTATTCCGCGATTTTTGCATGAGAAATTTGTAACAGAGAGCTCCAGAGAGTGATGCCCGCCCTCATAAGGGCGGATGTATACATACTAAATAAGACTTGATTTAATAGATATTATACATGTCACATTAAATAGAATTATGATAATAGTTTTGCAATTGTAAACTATTTTATAATACATATTTATTAACAAACTAGTGTACATTCACTTTTACAGACAATTATTTACTAACATGCTAAGTTAGTTCACAAAAAAGGCCTAACACAGCAACACCAAAAGTCAACGAATCGTTACTCAGCACGGCCTATTCTTTACCATTGCCCGTGTACTACTCTACGCCCGGTAAATTAAGTATTGTTTTTATGATATAAATTAGTATAAAATACATGTTATTAATAGGACAAAATGTTAAATGTCATTAACATTTATTTGTTTTACCAGAAACAAGTTAAATATAGGAATATTATTAAACTATCCTACGTGAAAACGCGTAAACACCAACACGCCCGGTCACGCTATTGTAGCGCCCGGTTGATAAAGCAAACTGTTTATACGGCAGTTTTTACTAAATAAATTGCATAAAACGAACAATTAAATATCCAAATAGTATTTAACATGATGTTGGCATGTAGTTGATAACATTTTTTATCATGAAAATACTACCGGTGGTCCAGCCTTTGATTAGTGAAACCGTCACAAAAAGTTGTATACATCCCAGATACATCCACACTTATGGCGGCGCCCTACCACATGGACAATATTACTGTTACAGGGAAAATCGCGGATTACTCATTCTTGTGATATATATTCTTTGATTCGACACACACTACACACAAAAATTAACACACGTCAAACAACGTAACAATATGATAATTGAGGGCGCTGTGTAATCTATATATAATTTACCTGTGTGTTATGTGTTTACTGCATGTCCATAATCATACACACATATAAATTAGATAAGTCCATGGTGTTACTTGACAATCGATTCTTACGCGTCATGATACACAATAAAACAAGAAATATTTCTTACAAAAAACGCCGCGTAACTTTTTGACTGGACAGTTGTAAGAACAGTCTTCATTAATTTAATATAATATAATAGGTCGGCCAATCAAAACGCAAGTGAACAATTGGGACTTTACTTGTGATTTATGTCATTGGCCTGTCAGCACAGTCGTTTCTTTCTAGAATTAAACGCACAAACTTGTATTGGGAATTATTTATGTTTATGTGGTTATTACTATCGCATTTAGGTATTGATAATAATAATAATATGGCTTTTGAATATATAATTACTGTCTGTAGAATAACATTTATACATTTTCGGTTCGCGATGAAAAGTTATATGAATGGATTTGTAATAGGTATTTATAATAATAGTATATGGGTTTTATTATTGCTAAGCTATCACCAAATCGCGTTATACCATTATTTCTCAGGGTTTTTTGCACCATTGATCAATACCAAACGCTTATCGGTATTATAGTTTTTAATGAATCATTACATTAATAAATCAATCGCGTCAGTCCAATTCCGACTTATGTTTCGATCACATAGTTCTGTGTCTACACTGTCCCAACTAGTTTAACAAAAAAAGTGTGATGTGCCCAAATATGGTAGTGATGTGCCCGAATATCGTAGTGGACATCGTCATGTCTATATAATATGGGCACATCATATTTAGTTTGATAGTATAGACAGAGCTTAAGGATTATATTTAAAAAATGTTTTCTTACATTTTGAAAAAAAGTATTTATTTGTTTATAAGCCCAATTTTCCAGTCTTAATTTTACATTTTGAAAAAAAAGTATTTTATTTGTTGATAAGCCCAATTGTGCAGTCTTATTTACATTTTGAACGAAAGTATTTATTTGTTGATAAGCCCAATTTTGCAGTCTTATTTTACATTTTAAACGAAAGATTTATTTGTTGATAAGCCGAATTTCCAGTTTAATAATAATGACCCCTTCCACAGTGCTTATACCATATAAATTTTACATGATATTGACCGTGGGTTCTTTACGCCTCTGATGCATTTGTTTTTATTGTACCTTTTTAATAAATTATTATATGTTTAGGCCTAATCACACCCAATTTAATGAAACGGTCAGATTCCGATTTCAATTGAACGAAAGTAGTACTGTATTTATTATTCATTGATAAGCCAAGGGTCCCATGGCGTTAGCCGATATCTTGAGCATTTGACTCATGTCAACCTGTAACACAAATCATTTTTCAAAATCTAAAGAAAGAACCTCACACGTCTTTTTTTGTGAGTGATACACTATGGATATGCCCACGGAAATAATATGTGGACATTGCAAACAATCATAGGCGAAACAAACATAACATGGCTAATAAGCATAACATTCAGACTTCTTTGTTTTCTAGTGGATTTTTATTTACTTTAGCATGTAGAATAAAACTAGTAACAGTGGCTATATTAATAATTATTATACTGATTATCCTTGATGTTATCGCGTCTAATAATAAAATATTTTGTTGTTGATAAGCCCAATTTTTCAGCCTTGATTTTACATTTTGAACGAAAGTATTTATTTGTTGATAAGCCCAATTTTGCAGTCTTAATAATGACCTTTCCACAGTGCATTTTACATGATATTGACCGAGGGTTTTTACGCCTCTATAGCCACTGATCAATACCACAATTAATGTACTTTTTTAAATGAATATTGAAATGTTTCAACATACCCAATTCAAAAAAAGGGTCCGTTTTCGAGTTCAATCTTTTGATTAGAGAGGTTGGAGTTTCATTTTGAACGAAAGTATTTATTTGATTGATAAGCCAAATTTCTAGTCCTAATGATTTGAGATTCAACGGGTTTTGCTTTCAATTGTATAATAATATAATTATATATATATATATATATGATGAAGGGCTAGTGTTGCCCGAAAGCTCTGCTAACTTTTCTGGCTGTTTACTTTATCGTTTTGATTTAGCTTTTCGCTTTTTATTTTTGTATCTCCATTGAGATCCAGCCACTGATACCCACAGCATTGTCATTTTTCTCAGTAATTTGGATTTATATATATATATATATATATATATATATATATATATATATATATATAAATCATACTGTAAATTATAGAAACAGTGCTCATATTCGGAACATGATCTCATAATCGCGTCGAGCATAGCTCATTGGCGAAAGTTCCATATTTTTTAGTTGTATGAAAAAATGTCTCTGGCTGGATTCGAACCTGCAACCTCTCGCTTACAGGGCGAGTATCATACCACTAGACCACAGAGCCATGTATGGTATTATCACAGATTTTCACCCACCAGATACATTCTCTCATACAACAAACGCCCACAAACAGGGCGTTTGTGGTCTGATACTCGCCCTGTAAGCGAGAGGTTGCAGGTTCGAATCCAGCCAGAGACATTTTTTCATACAACTAAAAAATATGGAACTTTCGCCAATGAGCTATGCTCGACGCGATTATGAGATCATGTTCCGAATATGAGCACTGTTTCTATAATTTACAGTATGATTTATATATAATTTACACAGTGCTACGCAACATCATTGATTTATATATATATATATATATATATATATATATATATATATATATATATATATATATATATATATAAATAAATAAAATATTAAGTATAATTATGAATTCACCAACACTTTCAGGCCCAATAACAATGATCCCGGGCCCGAGTTTTTGTAGACCGGACTTCCATGCACAGCCACATATGTTAAGGAATATGAATCTCTTTATGATTTTAATATGGTTCGAAATGATATTACACAACAACGATTAGACAGCAACTGTGCAAGAGTCCAACTAATAAAATCGGAATTAATTCGTCACTTTGACGAATTATAGGTGATAATTTTTATCATTTTAATGAAATTAACATACGATCCGGCAGGGCCGTAGCCAGGATCTGTCAAGGGGGGGGGTTCGCACACTAAGTATTTGGGTCACCCCCATACCTACTCCCCCCCCCCCTCCTCCCCCACCTGGGGTGGGGCCTGAGGCGAAGCAAATTTTGTTAAATGACACCCCTAGATGGCCGGAAAAGACACTCTCATGCAGCATGCTACCAATGAGCAAAACGATCGTACTTGGACTCGTTAGATGCGCGTGCTCTGTGCGGAACCGCCGATTGTTTGATCATTTACTCGATATTTTGTTTTGCGTTCAAGTTCAATGCGAACGTACGTCTAGGAGAAGCCCCGATAAAAGCACACTGGGTGAAGGCAAATGCAATTCTTATTACAGCTCTATCTATAATATTTATTTACAGCAATTTGTTGAGGAAATTAAATATGCCAATGTAAATAGGTGATATTGATACATTTGAGTAGGCCTACGTATCGGCTGGTGGTCTAGAAAAAAATAATCGGATGCCATAATGTGAACTACCGTACATGATACCATAGATATTATAGTGTAAAATATTAATATTCACTATGATCCTCTATGATATAATTATACTTCATAGCCACACATAAATACTGATGTATGTCGGAAGGCTATATACTTTATGCATGCTGCCTGACTGCCAGTGATCTAAACAATTGGTACGCAGTTGTTGTCTGGCGGTGTCCTTTGTACGAATCGTTCGTCCCCCAGCTCGCTGTGAGACGCGTCAATATCATGTTACATGCAGGGACCAAACATTTATTTTTCAGGTTAAAATCCGCAATTCATTTGCAACTCTTTACAGACTATATCGCTCGAAGTACGCTCATACAGGGAAAGAAGGTACTGTATGAGTTATTCCGAACGAGTTTACGGATTTTTTAATTTACGAACAACTTTTTGTACTGTGGGGCACGTATTTGGACGATTTTCGGAGATGAGGGTGAGGTATTGGGCATCTCGGGGATGGGGGTTCGCAGTCGGTTAAGGGGGGTTCGCTGTAAAGGGGGGTTCGCTGTAAAGGGGGGTTCGCCCGAACCATAAAAAACCCCCCTGGCTACGGGCCTGGATCGTAAAAAGTTGATGTAGCCTACGCCATCCTATGACATGATGCATATACACTTATAGTACTGAGTTGTACCTATTATATGGTCATATACAATATGTACAGTATATACTGTATATCTATATACAGTGTAGCATAGGTGAAATTACGGGACCCACATCATGTTCTAAATTTTTGGTATGATGGAATTATCAAAATAAACTCGAAGATGACAATTTCGAAAGATAATGAATTGAGCAAATAAATATAAGAATTGGAAGAGAATTTGGCACGTAGAAGCGCTGTGCGCGCTCTTTGAAATTTGTATAACTTTTACGAAAAAGATGAAAAAACTACTTTTTAACTTCAACTGGCCATATGTTAACATCACAACATCCGATAGGCTTGATTTTTATATGAATTCATATCTACATTTCATCAGCTTTCATAATAAATTATAATCATCAAGGTAACCTTCAATTCTGAAGAGCTGTAAGATATTCAAATTTACTGCGAAGGCGAAATTACACGGCCTACGTTATTCAAGTTTTTACACATGATAACGTCATCAAAATGAAAATAGTGTCAACTCACAAGAAATCAATTAATTGAGCAATCACATACTAAAATTTGAGCGAAAATCGTGCACAAAATAACAGAGATGCGTTCTATTGAATGTGATAAAATATGACGAAAGAGAAAAATTAATTTTAAATTCAAGTGGCCATTTCATGACGTCACAACATTTTGTATGTAAAATGTGTACATGAGTTCATATCTACAACTCATTGGCTTCCAGAATAAGTTAAAAAAATTGGGGGTCATCGTGCATTCTGAAGAATTATTTTCATTTTAAAAATGCCTTATTTTCACCATATTCAGCACTTTGATGCAATTAATTTGCACATTTTGTCATTTTTAACCTGCTCGTATAGCGTTATTTTAAGTCGGAACTGACTCAAATTTGGTGAATGTACTAAGGATGGTGAGTAGAATACGATTTGTAAAAAAAAATCATATTTTATACGCATTTTAAGAATTGCTTAAAAGCTTAAAAGTATTTATAAGACATTGTGAAAAATTTGTGATCATTGACATTTAACTTTTTGAGATAATTGTTACACAAAAAGTGTACAGAAAGAATAATAACAATAACAATAAAGATTTTGTACAATAACAATAGGTGATCATTTTATTCTAAATGATCACCTAATAAGAGAAGAATAAAGATTTCATACAATAACAATAGGTGATCATTTTATTCTAAATGATCACCTAATAAGAGAAGAATAAAGATTTCATACAATAACATTAGGTGATCATTTTATTCTAAATGATCACCTAATAAGAGAAGAATAAAGATTTCATACAATAACAATAGGTGATCATTTTATTCTAAATGATCACCTAATAAGAGAAGAATAAAGATTTCATACAATAACAATAGGTGATCATTTTATTATAAATGATCACCTAATAAGAGAAGAATAAAGATTTCATACAATAACATTAGGTGATCATTTTATTCTAAATGATCACCTAAAAAGTAAAAAACACTTGAAATGCAATTTCCATTGGATGATTTCTGATACTATATACAGGGATTTTTTATATGATAAATTTTGATGAATCAAATTTTTCAACATACAGTAAGTTGTTGCTATGAAATAATAGCACATACAGTAATAACAATATTAGCAGATAATAGTTAAAAGAAATATTCCGGGTGATTTTTGGAAAAATCCATGTGGACCAGCAGGATTTCTTTTTCAATTGTTTTATGAACACAACTTTAAAAAATAAAGAGATATTAAACAATTATTTTTTAATGATATATTTAACACCAAAAAAAATAAAAGAAAACATTTGACCATAAGTTTTGAAACAATCATAATAAAATACATCAAATTGATAAAAATGCTAATGAACAAAGACTATAATTACAATTACAATTAAGTATGCATAAATTATTATGAGATATTTTGGTCAAATTACAACTAAAAATGTAACTGCGCAGCTAAGTTCAATTTAAAAACATAGCCCTACATTTTCAAAAAAATTTATTTTGTATTTTAAGAAATGGCTGCTTCAGATAAAAGTGGTCATTATAATTAAATGTACGTACATACTCAAAAAAGGGAAAAAAACATGACTTCATCTATCGGGGCATTGTGTGTTAAAACAAATAAATATGAATGGCTATTAACAGTTATATTACTACTAGTACATTATTTAAGATTTATATAGTACAATTGTAATACAAGAAATCAGAACTCATTGTTACAAAAAGTAAAACATTTTACAATATATTGTATATTTACTGTACTATTTATATTTTTACTAAAAGTCCAGACAAAATAAAAGTCCAGACAAAATAAAAGTCCAGACAAAAATGACTATTAACATAATGTTCTCCAATATCTACAACCTAAATCACATTTACTGCATATTTGAAACAATCATTGTAATTGTGAGCATGTTATTATTTAATCAATTCATGCATAATAACAGCACTTTATACAAATACATTAATATTCTCTCACAAATTAACAAATTTAAATAGAACAAACGTCCAGATGTTATATTTAATACTAAAAACACAGATTTTATTTAAATACATTCAACACTTAAATTTATGCAGTAAAAAATGATACATATAAACATAGGAATTGGGTTAAATTTACAACAAGAAAAAGATTACATATTGAGATTAACTAATGAATGAATGAGATTAGTACCCGACATTCTGATTTAATTAAAATGTTTAACTTACCACAAAAATAATATTCAAACAAGAATAAATGTCTATTTAACATTGACTTGCATACATTATATAGGCCATATCAAACATAGACCACATTTTACAAAATAATATTTGAATCACAGGTTGTTTTACACTTAAATACTTTATTAAAGATCATCATCATTAATAAATAAGTTACAACTGTATTTACCAATTCTCAAGTTTTAATATTTAGCATTTTAACTTTAAGTATTCATAATTATTCAGCCTATGTGACTTTCTTTTGTTTAAATCTATCATTTGAACACTAAAAATAGTACCTCAATATATTAAAATACAATAATACAGATAACAAACAAATTAATAATGTCAATATTTACACATATGATTATAGTCATGTATATCAAAAGCATATTGATTGTGATTGGCGCCAAATAACTTTAATGTTATATATATCAAGCTATGAGATGATCAGCACTACAGAAATGGTGACACTTTTCACTCATTTATACAATAATTTATATATTTATTACTATACACATTTTATTTGTCCGTAATTTTTAGTGCTGCATTTTGTATTCATTCAAAAGAGGAATTCCAATAATTTGAAAAAAAATTGATAAAATATCATAAAACTATCCGCTAGGACATAAAGATTCTAGTAAACTATTTATGACTGATTTAACTGTTGTACCCCGCTGTAATAATCATGACTTCTTCACAGGGAGTGTACCAGATCTGGTTGTACCCCACTGTGGTAATCATGACTTCTTCACAGGAAGTGGATGTGCCTCGGTATTTAAAACCCAATCATCTAATGACATAAAATCATTATCACTAAATAATAAATAAAGATACTTAAGTGTTTCCGCTAAGAAAAAGCTTTGTTGCACATCATCGTGGCTAACTTTTGAAGCATAAACATCTCTTATCCCAGAAAATCCATCTGGTACTCTGCAATGTTTATTTATAGCCTGAAAAAAAGAAACAAAACAATATATCCACCAATTAAACACCATTCCTTTTGAAATAATTTATTTTCAATAACAATTCTGTAGAGGAATAACCATATTATATTCATAACAAATTTAAATGAATCATTTTCATCTAGTAATCAAATACAGTCATAGACATTTTCAAATTGTTAAATAAATAAAAAGGCATTTTCAAATTTGTTCTTATATTCTGTAATTTGTTTTATTTGAAATAATAAGTTTTACTGATGATTTACCTCTACTGCTTCCCAGCCCCAGTCTCTATATTTTGTGTCTTTTGTTAACCTCCACATAACAAAATATGATTCTATGACTTCAGGCCTCAAGATGTAATACTTTTCATTTTGGCGCATTGCTACTGCCTCAGATTTACCTTCAAAACGAAATGCTTCTGGTCCTAGCTTTGTAGCTAAACAAACAAATAAATGATGTTATAGTAAAATCGCTTATGATTTTTCACTCAATTCAATTTACATCTGATTGCAATGATAAACATTGTGTTGCAATATATACCTGTTTTATCATAAGCTGTGTGGCAGGTCTTTGTAATTTCTCCTCCTAGCTCCAAATATTTCTCTTGTAAGTTTGGTGAAGCATATTTTGATCCTAGGCCCAGCATACCACCAGAAAAACAGCCAAGGTGGTCCATTTTTTTCTCTATTCGACTTGAACGTAGGTCCCCAATGTAGGTAAGGCCACCTGGAGTTTTCTGTACTAATCTTCTAGAAATTGCCTATTACAAATATGCAATAAAAATAAGTATGTAAAATATATGTGTAAAAACAACAAATAAATAAATTATTTGGATGCTGCTACTAAAAAACAGTAAATAAGATGAAACTTACCTCAACTGCATCATAGTACATTTTCTTAGCAATTTCATCTTTTTGGCCTGACATGATGTAAGATTTTAATAAGTATTCATAAAAACTGTCTCCCAATGCACCAATAGAAACATGATCTATAAAAACAGTAGATATGTTATATAAATTAGATCATGAAGTAAAACTGGAGATTATTTTGCTGAGACCCTAATTGATTTAGTTTCACATGGTCATGGAGGAATTCTTCAATGGTCATCTCAATGATCATACTGTACTTATGTGTATAAATACATTGCACTTACTTTGTCCCCATCGTCCAGTTTTTGGGTTGATGTAATTTGGGTAAAGCCCATCAGGTTTATTCATATTGTTCAATACTTCTCTAACTTTTTGTACCTATTATAAAATAACACATAACTATAGTAAAAATAGAAAGGATGGATGCAATAATAAAGAATAACAAAGACAATACTCTCCATTATTGTGTAAATAAATATGTAATGATACCTTCTGTAAATATTTAGGATCTCCAGTAATTTCAGAGAGATAAGCAAACTCTAAATGCATAGAGCCATACTCAGCAAGAATAGAACTTCCACCAGATGCCCAGCCCCAATTCCGTCCATTACCCCTACAAATATATAAGTGACCATGAATGAATAACACACACTATATACATGACAAGTTGAAACTCTAAAATATGTACACATATATTGTTATAGTCATGGAGATGAATGAATAGAGTATTGATTAAGAATATAAGGCACAACCAACCAACCTCATTATCAAGCTTATTACATACTGCAGTACAGTACTTGCAGAATTAAGTACAGTACTTGCAGAATTAAGTATACATATATAATTAAAACACTAGTGTAGTCTTAAAATCTAACAAAGCCAGATACATAAATATTCAATTTTAATACATTTAGATAATGCTATTTGAATATTGCAGATTATGATTTGCATATTAATTGGTAGAATCAGGAATTAATAACTTTTTGCTTTCAAAGTTATTTTAAATTATACATCGGTAACAAATGTTACCCAAAAGTACCCAGGACATGCTCTGAAATCAATGAACTTTATGAAAGCAGCTGTTAAATTACTGATTATATAATACAAACATGATACCTGACACATGTCCGCTCATGCAATATACTAGATAGTATGTTACTGTACTTATTGACTATTACAATAACCAATTTATTTTTAGGTTACAAAAGCATTTACAGAAGAGCAATTACCAATAAAAATTATGAATTCTTGTATAAAAAAAACAATATTTTAAATGCATTTGTTGTGTAATAAATTAGTTATTAAAGGAAAACATATGTTGTTAATAAAACAAGTTGTATTGAAGTTTAATATTGTTAAAAAAAAAAATAGAAAATAAAAATGTTAAATAATGTAGGGCGAGACTAGAATGAGACTAGCATCTGTAATACATAATGCGATAATGTAACTAGTGATTCTTTCTACATATTAAACATACATGTAAAATATTTATGATGATTTATCATTAAAATGTAATTATTCATTAACTTTGATCATTGTTGAACAGAAACAAATTATTGTTTATTATTATTATCAGTCATATTAGTAGAAATAATTTACAAATGAAAGCAAATGTTAGTATATATATATATAGCTAATCAATATTACTTGATGGAAATTGCAAATTATACTCTTCACAAACCTAATAAACAACATAGTACATTACTAAGCTTTAAAGATACCCGTCGTCAACATATGCATCAGTGACTTGGCTATGGGCCACTGGGGATTTCATTATTCTTATATACACCATTAAATATTAAAATACATACTCAGGATTATTTTAAAATATTCTCTAATAAATTTATACTATGACTTGATGTATTTGCTACTATAGAATATATTTTATACTATGACTTGATGTATTTGCTACTATAGAATATATTTTATACTATGACTTGATGTATTTGCTACTATAGAATATATTTTATACTATGACTTGATGTATTTGCTACTATAGAATATATTTTACTATGAAATATTAAAACAGTTTAATATTTATAGTTTGAAGTTTTTCACATACAAATATTTGATCAATCTATTCATGTACATTTCCCAAGTTATCATCTTTAACGTAAAAAATCTTGTTGATGACTGGAATATTATATATTCTACTGTATAATAGTTGTTAGATAGTACTTTATAGCCATAGGTCATAGGTCATTCTCTAATGAATGTAATAGTTGTTAGATAGTACTTTATAGCCATAGGTCGTTCTCTAATGAATGTTTTTTTAAATAATTGATTGGCAAATTATCCTACTGTGAAATTTAATATGATATGTTGACTGACATAATTCTATCAGAAATGTCTAATGAGGGTGCATTCCAAGACTGTTTGTATTTTATTTCATACAGTACCACACAAACATTAGTACCTGTATTTAAATAGTTGCTTAATTAACAAAAAGAAATACGATTTTATATTTTCAAATAAATTTAAAGTCTTTAATTTAAGATAATACTTTTAAAAGTACTGTAGACATAAAGCTGAAATTTAAAAGTGAAGTGAAGTGTATAATTAAATGCATTTAGTTGGTGACAATGCTAAAACTACTGTTATTATATAATGGGAATTAAATATGTTTTAAAGCTGTACATTGGTGATCAACCAATCATTATTATGTACTTAATTAAACCCAAGAGAAAACGCTAGTCACTGTTTAAACTGTTATTACATACTAAATGCCAATAAACATACACTCAAATACTTAGTTGTTCATAAGGTGAGAAAAACTCAAGTGTTCAAATATATAGACAATAAGTATAACATTTTCATTTTCAAAACATGATTTATTAATTAATAGCAATACTATTGATTTAATTTTTAAGATGGAAATATCACCCCCACAAGTTTGACCTTCAATAATATCTAGTCTACAAATCCAGTCTGTAGGTTAGGTAGACGGGTTCAGGTAAACAGACAAAAACAAAATCAATATAGGAAGTGTTACCATTTCCTTATTTCATGATTGTCCTCAAAGCCTAGCCCATGGTGATTGAATAGAAATTTGATCTCATTCTGTAGTCTGTAGTGTGTAAATACAATGTTAAATAACTTTACTATTAAATACAGAATTGTTTACAACCTAGTGTTTGAGGATTCAGTATATGGCACAGAACATAAGAAGAAAGTTATAATTATTTATAGTATTTGACAACAACAAACATAATATAAAGCTTGGTTTCCATTTGGATGCAATGCAACAAGCAAGTAATGTGACCAATCATAACACAGGAATAATCTAAATCGTTGTATTGCGTCCAATTGAAAACCAAGCTTAAAGAAAATTACTGATTACGTACGTTTTTGAGTTGACAAGACCATAAGGAATACCTGTTGGTGTATTGAATGCTGGCAAAAGCCTATCTGCTATCTCTACAGCTTTTGTTTTGAAAACCTAAACATTAGCAAACAAATTCTTGTTAAACAACATTGAAAATAAATAGGAACTTGAATCAATTGGTCATATAAACCTGGTAGATTGGTATGACTCCAATAAATGGTTTGGGTTAAATACTGATAAATAAAATAAATATACATATTCACCTCATCTCCAGTGAGAGCAAATGTTGACAATAGTCCACCAACAAACCGTATATTCACCTCAAAAACTGATATATCACTTGGCTAAAAAGTAAACAACAAAATGCTTAAATTTGTTTAATGTTATGATAAAACATAATACAGCATTTTCCAAATGTTGTATGTTATAATATTATCTGAATGATATTGATGTTTCATAAGATATAGTTATTTATCAATACAAAGCTGTACATGATTTAATAAATAAAAACAAAGTTAATTATCCTAATTTTCTTATGTTGTGTTCTGATTGTAAACTCAATTACATGTGTAACCTAAATTACTCTTGGGATTACAGTAATCAGGCGAACCATTTGGATGACAACAATTAAAACTCAACAAAATTTACCAGCAAGGTCAAGTTTCATGCATCTTTTTACCAACATACATTATGGTCAACTTGCCCCTTATCTTGTGGTTTAAGGGGTAGGTTTTTTAAATAGCTGTTTTAGCTCAAATTTTATACCCAAGGGAAGCCACACACGACCATTACATGTGTAAATTCTAAAGTGTTGACAAGTCCAGTGTGAGTATTTAAGCACAATGATAC
Source organism: Antedon mediterranea (assembly GCF_964355755.1). NCBI lineage: Eukaryota > Metazoa > Echinodermata > Crinoidea > Comatulida > Antedonidae > Antedon > Antedon mediterranea. The sequence goes on along the minus strand of NC_092676.1, from coordinate 30,472,727 downwards.
ATGGATGAGGTGTTTGAATGAGCCAATAATACGTATAACATTTTTTAAATTACGTCAATAAGCGAGTCAGCGAAATATTTCTTGTTTAACTATATACCCCTTAATGGGAAACTCTTTTGGCGCATTTTTCCTCTTCTACAGTAAGTCGTAAATTTAAACTTTAGCCTTTGTCCATTTTTAATGCATCTGACAATAGGGGTATATTTCTCTGCTTGTTGCAATTGCATTTGATCTTATTTTATATTTATGATTATTTTTTTATATCTTCTAGGGTGCGATATGTTTCCAACCCCTGGGCCGCTAGCACCATCAAACTTATGTTAACTATCAACTTTTACTTATACTGTAGTTCTGCCTTTTTTAATTTAAAAACTTAAAATGAAAGGAAATCATTTTTTATTTCAAAATCATAAATATAATCATTCATCAGGTCAATTCTTAAATAATTTAATTGTTTTATCACAATACTTTACAGGAAACAATTGATAATCCATGACTTATTTTTTTACTATACTGTATCATTTTCTTGCTACAACTTACAGGATTGAAAGTGAAGCTGTGGGCAACCCAATTACGAGCCTTCTGGTAGTTGTCTTGCAAACCCATAATATATAATGTATCAATACCATCAATAATAGTGGCACCCATTGCTGATCGTCCAAAAATACTTGCTGAATGACCAGTGTGCGATATGGGTTTAAGCTCATTTGCACCCCAAGCATATTTCACATATCCGTCCCATGCTCTCACCATCATCTGGAAAAAAAACATTTTAACTTTTATAACACTTGATGCTTTATTGTTTAAAAAAATGTATGTACATTCATTTGTTGATAGTCTTCTTAAGCTTTCGCTTTTGTGACCATCAATTCTTCTTATTGTTTGTTGTTGGGCTCTCTATGGTTGTAGTCTCTTTCTAGTTGTGTTTTAAACTCATTATGTAAAAATATATTTTAGTAATTACAAATTAAATTAACATAAACTGAAAAATAACTAGGCCACAGGAAAAATGATACATGGCATGTCATTACACAGACAATCAGTATTAAATATTTATATGAATAAGTAAAAAACAAGTTAAAGCTTACCTCCCGAACAGTGTCTCTTTTTTCTTTTATATCTGCGTCATCAGGTTCACCGTCTTTTTGAGTAAAATATTTGTCCCTTTTTTCTGCTGCCATCTTCATTTCTATTTCTTTTCTTTTTTCTTCTGCTTTCTCTTCTAGGGCTTTCATTTGTTCCTTATCTTTTTCAACTAAAAACAATTCTTTTTTAATATCTTCAGGATGTTCATGTTTATTGCCGTTGTTATCTTCAACAGCAGCTGGTTTATTGACCTCATCAACAGAATGTTTATTATTTTCTATATTTACTGCTTGTCTTGCTTTATCTAATGCTTTTTCTTGTTCCATTTGATACGCTAATCTATCTTGATCTTCTTTTATATGGATATCTTCTAGACCATTAATGCGATGATGTACGTTTCCACCCAGGCCTCCCTCTACAGCTACTTCTTCTAATTTCGGTGGTGGTAGCAGCAGATCACCAGAAACTCCTGATATTGACATTGACACTCGGTCCCTCATAAGTTCTGGCATTAGAAAGAAGGCACTATAACATAAACTAGCAAATACCAAAAAAATTAAACATACTATATATTTCTCTCTAGTTCGAAGTGTTTGACGACCAGAAACAACAGGAATACCATTAACATAACGCTGATTTAAAGGTAGAATCGGTCCTCTCGAAGCTGCCATGTTGGAACTTTTACATTCGACTAGCGATTTGTTTGTTTGTGTCGATGTGTGACACCACTACTCGTCATAAATTATAAGAATAACTCAAACTATAGAGGGCAATATCTATTCGATGGAACCAGAGCCATAAAGAGTTACGACATTGAAAATTAGAAGCCATTTTTGTGTCAAAGAATTCGCACGCTGAGGGCGCGCGCGTCTCTTTTGTATAGCGTTTTCCAAAAGTTCATGCACTATTTTTAGATTTTGTTGTCTATGAAATAACGCTTAGATTCCGATTTTAATTTAGTATTGATTTGTTAAAATATATATATATTTTTTATAATAACAAAAAAATAAATGCTAGGGCCTACATGGAAGTTAGGATACATCAAAGAATGAACCAATACAAAAAACACACAAATTCACCTCTCTTTTTATGCAGTATGGGCTTTCTGTTTGTTTGTTACACAAACTGCGCCGCCAACGTTATTACCATTCAGAGACTCGTTCATCATTTCATTTGTAATAATTTGCCTTTATTATTTAAATATTGTTCATACCCTTTTCAGTATATTAAAAAATATATCCACGACACTTTATTATTTTATTTAGTCATCAAAGCATGCATTATGAATTGAAAATATTACATAATTGTTATTAATAGGACGTAGTTATGGGATGTTTTGTTCCAAAATCAATCAATCGAACGTTATAATGTACTAGCGCACGCGCGCGCAATATTCTTTGGCGCAAGTACTTCTGTACGCTGTGCACATCGATATTTCATCGTAAAATGTGCAATTACATTTTTTTTAATATAAGAAAAAGTTGAAAGTATTTTGTTGCTCCTATACTTTACATGCATTAATGGAGACAAGTTTGACACAATTTGATCTGCATATCACGTGACTATAATCCAATGTCGTAACTCTTTATGTATATGGCTCTGGATGGAACTTTTTACAAAATATTTTGTGAGAATTGAGTCTGAAAGTGTTTTATATGTTTGTTTGGGGATTTATAAAAGTAAATCAACCAAATCACACATATCAAAATTAAGTAAGGTTTTCTTACGCGGAAATACAGAAGGTTGAGACCGACATGATTCAGGTTAAATCCATGGAATTGACAGTTTAGATACTTAAAAAGTTGATAAAATAAAAATATATCGACTATTGATTGACTATTGGATATCAACTCCTTTTTGCATTTTTTTTTTCACATTTATCATTGATATGTGATAGGTCACATCAAATGCTAAAACGTTTCAACTATCCAACATCAAACAAGTATATGTAAAATTTAAAAGAAATTCATGTACAAAAAGCTTCCAGTTATAAATTTATTTTATATACATATGAACAGGAAAATAATGAATAATAATTATAATGTAACGGCGCATAGGCCACGCTAATAATTTAATGGTCTCTCGTGTTGGTCCAGCATGAAGAAATAAGTTAGTATTAGGGGGTTAGCTTAACTTATTTTCCATGGTAACACGCATCATATCCACTGATTTTGTGTAACCCCTATACACCTCCCACGACTAAGGCGCCGTGTTGCTAATTAATACTTAAAATACAAATGTACAAAAAGATGTTGTTCCACCCTCATCACCAGATCCATACGTAGCGTTAGGAATTTCATAACCGGCAGAGTCTGTATCACCAGACGTGTCAACGCCCAGCATTCCTTGATAGTAAATTAACGGTCGAGGTCCGATAGATTCGTATGTACCCCCTGAACGTCCATCGTACATATTGGAGGATTTTAAGTCAACTGCTTTATTATGATTGCGTGGATGGCCACCTAAACAGGTTTTGTTGTTTCTGTAAAATAATTGAAAACAATTTAATGAGTAAACCAAAATAATTAAATTTAAGTGAAAAAACCTTTACAATATAGGACTATAATAAACGTAAATAATACTTGCTTGTGTTTTATAACTCGAATCCAAAACGCAACAACAACAAGCAGGATGAGAACAATCACAGTACATGGTGCTGCTATTGTCACTATGTTCGATGGGTCATTCGCACCTTATACATGAAATAAAGAAGAATGTTTATAGTATAAGGATGAGAACAATCACAGTACATGGTGCTGCTATTGTCACTATGTTCGATGGGTCATTCGCACCTTATACATGAAATAAAAAAGAATGTTTATAGTATAAGGATGAAAACAATCACAGTACATACTGCTGCTATTGTCACTATGTTCGATGGGCTATTCTCACTTTATAGTTACATGAAATAAAGAAGAATTTCTGAAAAGTTAATTTTTGCCTGTAGATATCCATCATAATGTTTGTATATTACAAACACGATGAAACAACAGTACTATTGAAGTACGTATTATGTAATATCACAAAACAGAGATTAATTTGTTAATTAAGAAACGCATTTAATTTTTGCCTGTAGATAACCATCATAATGTTTGTATATTACAAACACGATGAAACAACTATTGAAGTACGTATTATGTAATATCACAAAAAAAAATTAATTTGTTAATTAAGAAACGCATTCATTTTAACCTATTGGTGAAAAATGAAGAGGTGAGCATACGACCATGTTATTAAGATATCATAATAATCGAGTTACCTTTACCATTTGCTAATGGTGAACAAAATGGGATATCTTGATTCCACTTGCATCCATGAAGGCAAGTTATTTCTGGAGATCCCACAAGTACAAACTTAGCTTCACAGCGCAGTCGAATGCTATCACCAGGTTTAAATGTTTTTCTTTCAGACTCAATAATAATATGATTTATTGTATATAAGTCTGGACAGGAATCTATTTTTAAAAAAGGTATAGACGTAATCACATAAATTCCCATCATCCAGGTTTGTGTTTCTTATTTTTGGAGGGGTGTAGAATGGAAATCTATTTTTTTTATTGCGTAACACATTGACATTTTCAATAAGGCATTAGGCACAAACAAGGTTTTCTCACCAACACAAACTGAATCGGCCTCAAAATGGAAATCATAACACGGTTCATTCCCCGTAGTATAATTGCAGTCTCGTAATGCATGTTCGTCACCGTTGCAAGTGACTGTGGTCCAATGCATACGGTCAGTACCACGATGTTCCCCAATACCCGATCGCAGAGCCGAGCAATGACCGAGCTGACGACACACTACTTTAGCTTCTATGATGGTCCATCCAATCCCGCAGATACTTCCCCATTTTCCGTCTACCAATACCTCAACTCGACCCTCATTTGCACTATTAGTACTACTCTGTAGTCTAACATCTATAACATATTGAACGATCAATGTTAATAATATATCTATATATACATTGTATACCCTTTTTTAAAGCAATCCAACGATACTAAAGGTTTGTGCTTCCTTGAGTTGAGAACGTCTCGACGTTTGGTTGTAGGCCTAACATAAAGAACTAAAACGTCGACAGTTTCTCATCTCTACTTTATGTCTCTTTTTTACTGTCTATTCGCCATGCAATACTGTAATCTATAGATAGAAATTGGTTTGGGTATCAACTTTTAATTATTAATATATAATTAGTAACTGTTTCACCTTGGCAGATAACTCCAGCATGTTGGTTGGTAGTACAAATATCACTGCTGCTTGTATTAATGGATGCTAAATGAGAACATTCTGTAAGGCTGGATTCATCCCCAACACAGTCAACCTTAGAAAGTAACGTTCGGTCAGAACCTCTTCCAAAGTCTCCAATGCCATAGGCTGCGACTTCATAAAGTTGATTACAAACGACATTAGCATTCATTATAGTCCATGTGTCGGCACAGATACTTCCCCACTGTCGTCTAGACACAATCTCTACACGGCCTTCTGGAAAACCAGGTCTACCACCAACCAGACGAGTATCTATATTAAACAGGCATCATCAAACTTTGATTAACTTCACGGAGAAATTGATTATAGGAAACCTTTTAAAACTAAAGTCAAATATTTTGTGTTTAATATGTAATTCTCATCAACAACTTTTATTATGTTATCTTAGATATTTCACTTTTTATTAGATTTATACTATGTACTTTGATACATGATTCACTTCTAAAAGAAATCGAAGCTGAGTTCGACAGACATGTAGTTGCCTTTCTCTCCTTCCTTTTTGTCCATTCACTCTGTAATTATATATTGATGTTTTTATGATTTTTACTTTATTTTCTTATGGATGAATAAAAGAAACTTACTAAAAGATGACGAGATCTACATACCTGTACAAACCATTCCAACATTATGTTGCATTGCACAAGATTCACTGGTTTTGTTTTTTATTGGGCATCGTTCAATGTGTTCTTCATTGCCAATGCAACTGAGACTGTTAAACACAATTCTGCTGTTTATACCCACTTCCCCACAGCATCTGCATTTATTAGAAAACGACTCAATACAAAATAAAACACGTGCCTACAAAATAGCGTGTACTTGATTACAATAGTCAGTAAATCAATGTAATGATGAGCTAACACGTAAGCACATTTCTTATACAGTATATGGTACCCATGCATTAATACCTTAACTGATTTACTGGTTTGAGCGCAAAGTTTCCAAGTTGTCGACACGCAACGGCCGCCGATTTATTGTTCCATACATCACTGCAAACAGAGCCCCAAGAGTCGTCTACCAGTACTTCAAGTCGTCCTTCTAAAGGATTGTCTCCAACCGGTATAATTCGAACAGGTGCTGCAAACAAATTGTATATATATTTCATATTCTATACTTTAAGCACGTACGTACCACGATACTACTAAAGGGCATGTTATATTTTAGATACTTACCAACACTACAATTTACAGAAGCATACAGCAGTGATGGGCACTTTGTGACATCACCACATAGTTCATTACTTAATGACGTTATACAGTCAGTTGTAACAGGTCTTAATGATGACGTCAACTCCGTCTTATTGTAACGATTGAATTCCTCTAAACCCGAGTATCCGAGATCAAAGCATACCTGAAAATAATTAAATTCAGAAACTTGAAGAAGACAATCTGTGACGCTCCGAAATTGTCGAATAATAGAACAATGATTTCGAATTGATGTGAGAGTGAGAGGCAAATGATTTATACTTAAGTAAACCTACTTGATACGCTGATGTTACATTAAAGTAGTCTTGACAGAACGGAGCGGGTTGTGGCAACAACACCTCTACTTGACCAACTGCATCACTTACACCACCACGTAGACGAAGTGCTATATTAATATGATAAAGATGGATCATCAATATAATAAATGTGTGGTCAACAATGCATACTTGTACTTAATACATTTTAAAAGTAAAAGCAGCCTGCCCAATTGGATATTTGTTTTGCTCCTGTACGGCTTACAACTTACTGTTACAGACAAGTGCTGAATCTTCAGAATGTTCACACTTTAAATTTCTTCTTCTAAATTCACAACTACTTAAATTATCTTCGTATCCAATACAAAACACATCTTTAAGATGAATTGGTAAATGTTCTCCCGAAGGATACGCGTTGATCGACTGCACTGATCTTGCAGAGTCAAAACCAAGTTGAACACAAACAATATTTGCATCAAATATATCCCATCCATCGTCACATATTGTCCCCCATTGTCCATCTAAGTACACGTCAACTCGTCCTTCTGATACTATCGACTTATTAGTGCCATCAACCAGGCGGACATCTCCTTCTTTTGGTGGATCTAAAAGATCTAAATAATGTTATGTCATCGGCTGTTTTCCGTATGATCTATAAATGTTGTTTACAACACTACATCAGGGCTTAAAGAAAGATAAAAACTTACCTGCACAGCTAATAAATTTCACAGTAAATAATACAACAAAAACGATATCATTAATTATCATTCTCATTGTTTATTGGTGGTGAAATATGGCGGACGATTTTTTTTTAGTTACACTGTTTGATGATCTAGCAAAGATTTTGGTTATGACTAATATACCATCTTCCGATCTATTGTTGACAATTATACTGATGTGTCAGACAAGTCGGAACCGAAACCGTGTTCCCAATAAAACCGGATATCGATCCTACTTTAATTATGTAGGTCTAACTTATTCACTTTCCTACATTTATTTATTTTGGGCTTTTCATATTTTTCTAGGTATAAGAGAAAATGATTTCGTACCACTGACTCTGTATCGTGGGAAACTAACTCTAACGGACCTGCCCAAATGAAAGATAGGGAAACTATTATATACTGAGAGAGAATTGATAGAAATTTAATCAAAGGATTGTTTGATTGCGTATGTCTAGTATATTAAATAAATGCTTAATATACCAGACATACGCAAGGCCACTATTACGATTATTATTGATTGAGTCGGATCAATACCCCATTACATCATCATCATCATCATCGTCACCCTCATCATCAACATCGTCATCAATACTCTCATCAACAACATCGTCATCAACACCCTCATCATCATCAACATCAACATCGTCATCATCAACATTATCGTCATCAACACCATCATCATGCATCCTCATCACCAACATCATCATCAACACCCTCATCATCATCATCACCATCGTCATCATCAACATCGTCAACATCATCATCAACACCATCATCATCAATCAACATCATAATCAACATCGTCATCAACACCATCATCATACATCGTCATCAACACCATCATCATTATCAACATCATCATCATTATCAACACCATTATCGTCATCAACACCATCATCATCAACAACATTGTCATCAACACCATCATCATCATCGTCATCAACACCATCATCATCATCAACACCATCATCATCGTCATCAACACCATCATCATCGTCATCAACACTATCATCATCATCAACACCATCATCATCATCAACACCATCATCATCGTCATCAACACCATCATCATCATCGTCATCAACACCATCATCATCATCAACACCATCATCATCGTCATCAACACCATCATTATCAACATCATATATCCTATCACCAGCATCATCATCGTTATCATTAACAACATCATCATCACCAACTTCATCATCAAAACCTTCATCGTCATCAACATCATCAACACCATCATGATTATCATCATCACTATCGTCATCATCAACGATCGTCATCGTCAACATCATCCTCAACCAACATCATCATCGTCATCAACACCATCATCATCATAAACATCATCATTACCAACACCATCATCGTCATCAACACCATCATCGTCATCAACATCGTCATCAACACCATCATCATTATCAACACCATCATCATCATCGTCATCAACACCAACATCATCATCAACATCATTATATCCTATCACCAACATCATCATCAAAAACGTCATCATCAACAACATCGTCGTTATCCTCATCATCAATATCGTCATCATCATTAACAACATCCTCAACATCAACAACGTCACCATCAACAATATCATGGGCCAAAGTGACTTTTTTATACAATGATATACTTTCAAAATACTGTAATATGTAAAATGGTATTCCTTAAAACATTTAAATATATCTTTTATTAATCGCAAACAAAAACACAACAAATATATTTCTAAAATGTCTACATGCATACAGTATTTAAATATTACACATTCTACATTTACAGCACCTTTGAACACAATTCCCCAAATTGTCATTTAATTTGGCTCTATTTCAGATCCATTCTTTTTATCACTGTAAATTCTACTTAAAAAAAACCTATATAAATAAAAAGAAAAAAATGAAAAATGCAGTGAAAAGAGAAGACACAAAGAAATGTTCCAATTATCAAGTCAATCAAAACTTTAGACTGAAAAGCTTATGTTAATTGTAATGTAACCATCCTATTGTTTTAAAATATTCTGACAGCAGTATACTTCTAATAGTGATAACGTTTACCAAGAGCATCTTTCACATCTGCAAAAAGTAACTTCTAACCAGGTTTGCATAGTGTGAAGACAATTTGTGGAAAATCTCCTGAGATTTCAAAAAAGACCAAATGAGAGGACTTTTGTTCTGAGATGTCCCGAGATGTTACTGCACGCGCGCATGTGTTGACCGGGAATTAAAGTGACCAATCGTAGTGATCAAATAGCATCACTATGAGTGAGTGAGTGGCCGAGCGGTTAAGACAGTGGAACCGTAATCACGTAGCTATAACATCGGCAGGGGTTCGAGGCTCAATCACTTCATGGTTCTGGTGGTAGAACGAGTCTTCTCGGATAAGGACTATAAACCGTAGGTCCAGTGTACACAACTTGCTCGTGTGCACTTTAAAGAACCTAGTACATCTTTCGAGACGAGTAGGGGGTTACCCCGGTGTATTAGTACATCACAGCCACTGATCACCAACTGGACCCTCTGGGAGATCAGTCTTTGACTGAAGAGGTCACCCAGTATAAAGATAAAACAAACAAACAAACAAACAAAGTTTTCTCTTGAGATTTCTCACGGTTGCGTATGTGTGTATAAAACGTGCAATAAATCTGGAGATCAAACCTGGTTACAACTTGTACATAATCTATACACCATCATTTACTATACATGTATATAGATTATTTGATTGAGTGTACAATCTTAATTATGGTTCCTTGTACATAATCTATACACCATCATTTACTATAGATTATTTGATTGAGTGTACAATCTTAATTATGATTCCTTGTACATAATCTATACACCATCATTTACTATAGATTATTTGATTGAGTGTACAATCTTAATTATGGTTCCTTGTACATAATCTATACACCATCATATACATCTATATAGATTATTTGATTGAGTGTACAATCTTAATTATGGTTCCTTGTAAATAATCTATACACCATCATTTACTATAGATTATTTGATTGAGTGTACAATCTTAATTATGGTTCCTTGTACATAATCTATACATCATCATTTACTATAGATTATTTGATTGAGTGTACAATCTTAATTATGGTTCCTTGTACATAATCTATACACCATCATTTACTATAGATTATTTGATTGAGTGTACAATCTTAATTATGGTTCCTTGTACATAATCTATACACCATCATATACATATATATAGATTATTTGATTGAGTGTACAATCTTAATTATGGTTCCTTGTACATAATCTATACACCATCATATACATATATATAGATTATTTGATTGAGTGTACAATCTTAATTATGGTTCCTTGTACATAATCTATACACCATCATTTACTATACATATATATAGATTATTTGATTGAGTGTAAAATCTTAATTATGGTTCCATGTATATAATCTATACACCATCATTTACTATACATGTATATAGATTATTTGATTGAGTGTACAATCTTAATTATGGTTACTATTCTTTGAAATGGAAATATAAAAGTTGTGTAAATGTGTGCATTTTGAGGTACAACAACCACCCTAGTATGAAAACACACTAATACTACAGGATTTACATTTAATAATGAAAGACATTTAGGTACAATCTATATTAAATAATTACATTATACAAACAAAAAAAACATCACAGTGTATTTCACAGTGCTATCGCCAGAGTGGATGTCACAGTACCATCACCAGAGTGAATGTCACAGTGCCATCACCAGAGTGAATGTCACAGTGCCATCACCAGAGTGGATGCCGTTTGAACATGCCTTTCCATTGTACTTGTTCAGCTTCACTCATCCTTTTGTTCAAGAATTTCATTTTTTCATTTAGTTCGTTCACTTCCTAAAAACACAATAATTATATTTTTTTTAAAACTATCATTTGAGCACTTTTTATTACTTTTTATGAGTCAATTATAATTGTCTTATAATCTTACCTTATCAATCTTATCCTGCCTTTTATTTCTCAATTCTGGTGCACAACTTTCTAATGCTTCAATCTGATTGATTAAACAAACATTATGAATAGAGTATAATAATGACGTATACTCAAGCTGTATATATAATATATATTTATTTTGAATATAAGGTATAATTAAAAATACTAAACTTACACGTTTGACCATGTTTTCCATTCTTTCCTTTAGAGCTTCATTATAATCTGGTAGCTTAACAGACCTAGGCTTTGGTTTCACTAAAATAAAACACATATATACAGTACAGTACTTAATTTGCAATATAAGTTTACCAAGTGCTGTACTGTACTCTAAACAAAAATAAAATGTATATTAATTCACCTAATTTGAACTTACCATGTTGATACCTACGAACTACTTGAACCTCATATGGCCTGAAAGTAACACAGTATAAACATTGAAAAATAATAATTACTATATTTATTACTATAAGTATTGTACTTAGTATTTATAAAAATAATATAGTGTATTCTGGGGTGGATTAAGGACTTAAATTAAACATACGCTAACATACAATAATATAGTGTATTCTGGGGTGGATTAAGGACTTAAATTAAACATACGCTAACATACAATAATATAGTGTATTCTGGGGTGGATTAAGGACTTAAATTAAACATACGCTAACATACAATAATATAGTGTATTCTGGGGTGGATTAAGGACTTAAATTAAACATACGCTAACATACAATAATATAGTGTATTCTGGGGTGGATTAAGGACTTAAATTAAACATACGCTAACATAAAATAATATAGTGTATTCTGGGGTGGATTAAGGACTTAAATTAAACATACGCTAACATACAATAATATAGTGTATTCTGGGGTGGATTAAGGACTTAAATTAAACATACGCTAACATACAATAATATAGTGTATTCTGGGGTGGATTAAGGACTTAAATTAAACATACGCTAACATAAAATAATATAGTGTATTCTGGGGTGGATTAAGGACTTAAATTAAACATACGCTAACATACAATAATATAGTGTATTCTGGGGTGGATTAAGGACTTAAATTAAACATACGCTAACATACAATAATATAGTGTATTCTGGGGTGGATTAAGGACTTAAATTAAACATACGCTAACATACAATAATATAGTGTATTCTGGGGTGGATTAAGGACTTAAATTAAACATACGCTAACATACAATAATATAGTGTATTCTGGGGTGGATTAAGGACTTAAATTAAACATACGCTAACATAAAATAATATAGTGTATTCTGGGGTGGATTAAGGACTTAAATTAAACATACGCTAACATACAATAATATAGTGTATTCTGGGGTGGATTAAGGACTTAAATTAAACATACGCTAACATACAATAATATAGTGTATTCTGGGGTGGATTAAGGACTTAAATTAAACATACGCTAACATACAATAATATAGTGTATTCTGGGGTGGATTAAGGACTTAAATTAAACATACGCTAACATACAATAATATAGTGTATTCTGGGGTGGATTAAGGACTTAAATTAAACATACGCTAACATACAATAATATAGTGTATTCTGGGGTGGATTAAGGACTTAAATTAAACATACGCTAACATACAATAATATAGTGTATTCTGGGGTGGATTAAGGACTTAAATTAAACATACGCTAACATACAATAATCGGTCAAAAATAGATATAAAATAGTAGTGCTAGGTTTTGGATCCACCTCTGGTATTTCAAGTTCAATTTATTCACACAAAGCAATTACTATAATATATATGACATTATGGTTATCCATGTGTCTGGAGAAACCAAATAAACTCTAAAGCGCTTTAAGATCACAGCATACAAAAGCTTCATAGACAAACAATTATACATAGACTACAAAGAGAATTCAAATAAAATAATACATACATGTGTTTGGTGTTTGGAGTAACAAAGCCATTTATAGGTATAAGTGATCCGCGTTTATTCCTCAACTGTAAGTAAACAATTAAACAGATTATTTGAATGAGACTGCTGAAAGTGATCTACCAACACTATACAAATTAAACAGAATATTTGAATGAGACTGCTGAAAGTGATCTACCATACAGTGTTCAAATTAAACAGATTATTTGATTGAGACTGCTGAAAGTGATCTACCATACAGTGTACAAATTAAACAGATTATTTGAATGAGACTGCTGAAAGTGATCTACCATACAGTGTTCAAATTAAACAGATTATTTGATTGAGACTGCTGAAAGTGATCTACCAAACAGTGTACAAATTAAACAGAATATTTGAATGAGACTGCTGAAAGTGATTTACCATACAGTGTACAAATTAAACAGAATATTTGAATGAGACTGCTGAAAGTGATCTACCAGTGTACAAATTAAACAGATTATTTGAATGAGACTGCTGAAAGTGATCTACAAACAGTATACAAATTAAACAGAATATTTGAATGAGACTGCTGAAAGTGATTTACCATACAGTGTACAAATTAAACAGAATATTTGAATGAGACTGCTGAAAGTGATCTACAAACAGTGTTCAAATTAAACAGATTATTTGAATGAGACTGCTGAAAGTGATCTACAAACAGTGTACAAATTAAAAAGATTATTTGAATGAGACTGCTGAAAGTGATCTACCATACAGTGTACAAATTAAACAGAATATTTGAATGAGACTTCTGAAAGTGATCTACAAACAGTATACAAATTAAACAGAATATTTGAATTTGACTGCTGAAAGTGATTTACCATACAGTGTACAAATTAAACAGAATATTTGAATGAGACTGCTGAAAGTGATCTACCATACAGTGTTCAAATTAAACAGATTATTTGATTGAGACTGCTGAAAGTGATCTACCAAACAGTGTACAAATTAAACAGAATATTTGAATGAGACTGCTGAAAGTGATCTACCAACAGTGTACAAATTAAAAAGAATATTTGAATGAGACTGCTGAAAGTGATCTACCATACAGTGTACAAATTAAACAGAATATTTGAATGAGACTGCTGAAAGTGATCTACCATACAGTGTACAAATAAATTAAACAGATTATTTGAATGAGACTGCTGAAAGTGATTTACCATACAGTGTACAAATTAAACAGATTATTTGAATGAGACTGCTGAAAGTGATTTACCATACAGTGTACAAATTAAAAAGAATATTTGAATGAGACTGCTGAAAGTGATCTACCAACAGTATACAAATTAAACAGAATATTTGAATTTGACTGCTGAAAGTGATTTACCATACAGTGTACAAATTAAACAGATTATTTGAATGAGACTGCTGAAAGTGATCTACCATGTACAGTGTACAAATAAATTAAACAGATTATTTGAATGAGACTGCTGAAAGTGATCTACCAAACAGTATACAAATTAAACAGATTATTTGAATGAGACTGCTGAAAGTGATCTACCATGTACAGTGTACAAATAAATTAAACAGATTATTTGAATGAGACTGCTGAAAGTGATTTACCATACAGTGTACAAATTAAACAGATTATTTGAATGAGACTGCTGAAAGTGATTTACCATACAGTGTACAAATTAAAAAGAATATTTGAATGAGACTGCTGAAAGTGATCTACCAAACAGTATACAAATTAAACAGAATATTTGAATTTGACTGCTGAAAGTGATTTACCATACAGTGTACAAATTAAACAGATTATTTGAATGAGACTGCTGAAAGTGATCTACCATACAGTGTACAAATTAAACAGATTATTTGAATGAGACTGCTGAAAGTGATCTACAAACAGTGTACAAATTAAACAGATTATTTGAATGAGACTGCTGAAAGTGATCTACAAACAGTGTACAAATTAAACAGATTATTTGAATGAGACTGCTGAAAGTGATCTACAAACAGTGTACAAATTAAACAGATTATTTGAATGAGACTGCTGAAAGTGATCTACCATACAGTGTACAAATTAAACAGATTATTTGAATGAGACTGCTGAAAGTGATCTACAAACAGTGTACAAATTAAACAGAATATTTGAATGAGACTGCTGAAAGTGATCTACCATACAGTGTACAAATTAAACAGAATATTTGAATGAGACTGCTGAAAGTGATCTACAAACAGTGTACAAATTAAACAGATTATTTGAATGAGACTGCTGAAAGTGATCTACCATACAGTGTACAAATTAAACAGAATATTTGAATTTGACTGCTGAAAGTGATCTACAAACAGTGTACAAATTAAACAGATTATTTGAATGAGACTGCTGAAAGTGATCTACCATACAGTGTACAAATTAAACAGATTATTTGAATGAGACTGCTGAAAGTGATCTACAAACAGTGTACAAATTAAACAGATTATTTGAATGAGACTGCTGAAAGTGATCTACCATACAGTGTACAAATTAAACAGAATATTTGAATGAGACTGCTGAAAGTGATCTACCAAACAGTGTACAAATTAAACAGAATATTTGAATGAGACTGCTGAAAGTGATCTACCAAACAGTGTACAAATTAAACAGAATATTTGAATGAGACTGCTGAAAGTGATCTACCATGTACAGTGTACAAATAAATTAAACAGATTATTTGAATGAGACTGCTGAAAGTGATCTACCATACAGTGTACAAATTAAACAAATTATTTGAATGAGACTGCTGAAAGTGATCTACCATACAGTGTACAAATTAAACAGAATATTTGAATGAGACTGCTGAAAGTGATTTACCATACAGTGTACAAATTAAACAGATTATTTGAATGAGACTGCTGAAAGTGATCTACCATACAGTGTACAAATTAAACAGATTATTTGAATGAGACTGCTGAAAGTGATTTACCATACAGTGTACAAATTAAACAGATTATTTGAATGAGACTGCTGAAAGTGATCTACCATACAGTGTACAAATTAAACAGATTATTTGAATGAGACTGCTGAAAGTGATCTACCATACAGTGTACAAATTAAACAGATTATTTGAATGAGACTGCTGAAAGTGATCTACCATACAGTGTACAAATTAAACAGATTATTTGAATGAGACTGCTGAAAGTGATCTACCATACAGTGTACAAATTAAACAGATTATTTGAATGAGACTGCTGAAAGTGATCTACCATACAGTGTACAAATTAAACAGAATATTTGAATGAGACTGCTGAAAGTGATCTACCATACAGTGTACAAATTAAACAGATTATTTGAATGAGACTGCTGAAAGTGATCTACCATACAGTGTACAAATTAAAAAGAATATTTGAATGAGACTGCTGAAAGTGATCTACAA
The DNA here is from genome assembly GCF_964355755.1 of Antedon mediterranea. Lineage (NCBI taxonomy): Eukaryota > Metazoa > Echinodermata > Crinoidea > Comatulida > Antedonidae > Antedon > Antedon mediterranea. Next base: position 30,455,955 of record NC_092676.1, on the reverse strand, counting down.
ACAGTGTACAAATTAAACAGATTATTTGAATGAGACTGCTGAAAGTGATCTACAAACAGTGTACAAATTAAACAGATTATTTGAATGAGACTGCTGAAAGTGATCTACCAACAGTGTACAAATTAAACAGAATATTTGAATGAGACTGCTGAAAGTGATCTACCAACAGTGTACAAATTAAACAGATTATTTGAATGAGACTGCTGAAAGTGATCTACAAACAGTGTACAAATTTAACAGATTATTTGAATGAGACTGCTGAAACTTAAAGTGATTTACCATACAGTGTACAAATTAAACAGATTATTTGAATGAGACTGCTGAAAGTGATCTACAAACAGTGTACAAATTAAACAGATTATTTGAATGAGACTGCTGAAAGTGATCTACAAACAGTGTACAAATTAAACAGATTATTTGAATGAGACTGCTGAAAGTGATCTACAAACAGTGTACAAATTAAACAGATTATTTGAATGAGACTGCTGAAAGTGATCTACCATACAGTGTACAAATTAAACAGATTATTTGAATGAGACTGCTGAAAGTGATCTACAAACAGTGTACAAATTAAACAGATTATTTGAATGAGACTGCTGAAAGTGATCTACCAACAGTGTACAAATTAAACAGAATATTTGAATGAGACTGCTGAAAGTGATCTACAAACAGTGTACAAATTAAACAGATTATTTGAATGAGACTGCTGAAAGTGATCTACAAACAGTGTACAAATTAAACAGATTATTTGAATGAGACTGCTGAAAGTGATCTACCATACAGTGTACAAATTAAACAGAATATTTGAATGAGACTGCTGAAAGTGATCTACCATACAGTGTACAAATTAAACAGAATATTTGAATGAGACTGCTGAAAGTGATCTACCATACAGTGTACAAATTAAACAGATTATTTGAATGAGACTGCTGAAAGTGATCTACCAAACAGTGTACAAATTAAACAGAATATTTGAATGAGACTGCTGAAAGTGATCTACAAACAGTGTACAAATTAAACAGATTATTTGAATGAGACTGCTGAAAGTGATCTACCAACAGTATACAAATTAAACAGAATATTTGAATGAGACTGCTGAAAGTGATCTACCATACAGTGTACAAATTTCAGCTCAACACAATGTAGTCAGAAATTCTTATCAAGTGCACTTTGGATTGTATTTGGAATTATGGCCTTCACATTAATGAAGCATTTTTAATTAGTAATAATACCAGTTCTTTCTACAGTACTACTGTGTTGTAGCAAGCTACTGTAAATCTTGCATAGTGATTTTAGCTTTGTTGTTGCTTTTGAAAATAAGGTGTTTAAAATACCTTAATAATTAAATGTTGATTATCGACATTACAGGCTTTCCTGAAAGCATTTTGTACTTCCGTGCAACTATCCATTATGCTGAATAAAACAGCAACTGGATTCTTGTCCTTATTAACTTCTGTTACTTCATTATGTTCAGTGTCATCTGTAAAATTAAATTTTCATTAACAAAACGTTATGTATTTAGTAGGAGTACACAAAGGAAATGATAAACAGTGATATGGTCATAACTTACAGTAATAGGCCTATATTACTAGTAGGCCTATCTTATCCATCAGTCAGGCCACTAAAAAAATAATATTGAATTATAATTGATATTCAGCAAAGAAATACAATTATTATGGCATTTGGCGCGCCATACCCGGCGGACGAAATGAACCTGTCATCATTTTTTCCCTTCTTGGCATTTCATGAATTTGGGCGTTTCATATCAGGCGGCCGAATTGACTAGTAGCCGGCCAAAATTGGAAATGCACATCACTCGGCGCTAGTTCCGTTTCGCACTCTTATCTGTCGTGTGACCAACCTGGCCGAATACAGATCACTCCGGCCGCGCTTCAATCCGGCCGCGATTCATTCCGGCCGCGATTCATTCCGGCCGCAGCTATGGAGCGCCCAATGAGTCTTTTACAACCGAGACACGTTTTTTTGTAGAGAATCAAAATAAACATTTGTAATCATACAGTATATTTTTTCTCTTTCAGGATCACAACAACATCACAAGTGTTTTAAATTAGGTCTAATGCTAAAACAAAATAATTTATGTGTTGTATCCAATTAAATGTAATAGGCTAGTATAATTGTAATGTGATTAATTAATGTAATTTATTGCAATGTACCATATGTCATAATATTATGTTTATCATATATAAATTAAAATATAAAATTATTGTAAATTGGACTGTACAAAAATAATATATTAATTCTTGATACAATTCCAGGTAACATTAATTACACGGATATTTGATTATTTGAAATAAATTAATATTGTAAATATTGTTATTATTAACTATAACAAACATCAATAATAATTGATTATTTGAAATAAATAAATTAATATTTTACATATTGTTATCAACTATAATTAGTAAGTATGGGTACTGGCAAGATAAAGTGTTATAAAAATAAGGGTTTTAACAAATGTTTAATGTTAATAAATGTAAAGCTATAAAAATAAACGCCGTGGCTAAAGATACGGTACCGTATTCTAACTTCTGTTTACTAAAGGTACGGTAAAATTGCATTACGTCATAACCAGCCAATACGTACGTGTGTGACGTCATCGTATAAGGACTTTGGATTTTTTCATATCGCGAAAACAGTGATCAACCGCATTTTCTTTATGCTTCATTTATCGCTATTATTGCTGTCGTGTGTGACAAAAACTAAATGTAGCCTACGTCTGTTATTATTATTATTATTGAAAAGCCAAAACATGTTGATTTTAATTCTAGAATACAAAAAACCGTTTCAAAAGAGGCCTAGGCCTACTTACTACGTACTCTAACCTCATTATTATGAGTTTGTTTGTGTAGGGAAAGCGATGCCAGGCTGGGGCCAGCTGCATGTGTGCGCTGATTTCTGTGACTCAGACCTGGGGCTACTGTCTAAAAATCATAGTATTTGAGGGCCCCTTTATTGTCCGCACTTGCTTGTTGTTTATGGTCACCATTGTAAACAAAGTTTAATAAAAAATATAGGCCTAAAGGCCATTTGCAATAAAAATAAAACCCTCATCAGCGCACACACACTCATGCAGCCTGGCACCGCCGACAGGAATTCTCTACATACAACCAAAGAATATATATCACAAGAATGAGTATTCCGCGATTTTCCCTGTAACAGTAATATTGTCCATGTGGTAGGGCGCCGCCATAAGTGTGGATGTATCTGGGATGTATACAACTTTTTGTGACGGTTTCAATAATCAAAGGCTAGACCACCGGTAGTATTTTCATGATAAAAAATGTTATCAACTACATGCCAACATCATGTTAAATACTATTTGGATATTTAATTGTTCGTTTTATGCAATTTATTTAGTAAAAACTGCCGTATAAACAGTTTGCTTTATTAACCGGGCGCTACGATAGCGTGACCGGGCGTGTTGGTGTTTACGCGTTTTCACGAAGGATTGTTTAATAATATTCCTATATTTAACTTGTTTCTGGTAAAACAAATAAATGTTAATAACATTTAACATTTTGTCCTATTAATAACATGTATTTTATACTAATTTATATCATAAAAACAATACTTATTTTACCGGGCGTAGAGTAGTACACGACAATGGTAAAGAATAGGCCGTGCTGAGTAACGATTCATTGATTTTTGGTGTTGCTGTGTTAGGCCTTTTTGTGAACTAACTTAGCATGTTAGTAAATAATTGTCTGTAAAAGTGAACGTACACTAGTTTGTTAATAAATATGTATTATAAAATAGTTTACAATTGCAAAAACTATTATCATAATTCTATTTAATGTGACATGTATAATATCTATTAAATCAAGTCTTATTTAGTATGTATACATCCGCCCTTATGAGGGCGGGCATCACTCACTGGAGCTCTCTGTTACAAATTTCTCATGCAATAATCGCGGAATACTCATTCTTGTGATATATATTCTTTGATACAACAGACGCGATATGAAAAAAAAAATCAAAAGTCCTTATACGATGACGTCACACACGTACCAACACCCCATTGGCTGATTATGACGTAATGCAATTTTACCGTACCTTTAGTAAACAGAAGTTAGAATACGGTACCGTATCTTTAGCCACAGCGAAAAATAAATGTACATAGAAAGAAATTAAATATTGTTATTCAAGCATTAATTAGACGGGTATTTGATTATTATTTTATTATTGAATTTAATTAAGTTAAGTTTAGTTTGAAAGAAAAAGCAGTTCCAACTTCTTTGAATGTTATTGTTAATGAAAAAAGTAAAATTGTTGCTAATAAATATTCAACTAGGCCTAGTTCCATTTAAATTCACCAAGAATTTGTTATAACCATGGAGTAATACTCCATGTTATAACACTGAATAGTATAGAAAACGCGTCGTAGATATGGGCGCTCCATACTAACGGCCCCTTTGCACAGGAAGTCGAATTTAATAGCGGCCGGAGTGCATACCATCGCGCTAAACTGATACGGCGGCCGGAGTGAAGCGCGGCCGGAGTGATCGGCTACCACCTGGCCTAGCCTATGTTCTTTTGGAGATCCGTTCTTTTTTGTGCTGCTGGATAATATTTATTATTTATTGTAGCGTTACCCTACATTACCACAGCCAGATGACAGTCAGTATTACAATACAATACCTTTTAAATCTTGCCTGTTTACAATAACCCAACATCTACGTTCCTTGCCTTCAGTTGCCATTTTGTTTTGTTTACGGTTACGTTACGCCCCCAACGTACGTTCATAAATAAAAAACTTGTTTTAGTTGCTACTGTAGCTGCCTTTTCTACTAAAGGTGAGAATTGCCAAATGCATGTTTCCCAGACATGAAATTAATACTAGGCCTATATCCTCCTCAACAATTGTTTAAAAATAACAAAAAATGTACAGTACAATGATTCACAATTCAAACTTACAATTTCTCCAACCACGTGGCAATATTCCATCCTTTCACTGAAAAAAAGAAATGTTAGTTATGACTAGATCAAAAATCTTAAACAATAAACGCACAACATTATAGATCTGTAGATTTTAAAGTTCTCAATTACCTTGGTAGAAATGCAGATCTTTATCTTAATTTTGATGACCTTATCAATTAGATTTGAATTAATATTAATCTCCTTTAAACAAGGTCAAAACCACTCCTTTTAAGAAGGGAATTATATATGATTAAGCATGAAATGTTGATATTATTCTTGATAACACATAATTATGAATTATAGATATTTCATTTTATATTTATCAGGGTATAGGGGGTGGGGAGTTGTACACAAGAACAGTTCATGGAATAGAATCAGCAGAAAAAATAGTCAATAGTTCTTGTTTAAAGATCAACAATTGTATTTCTATGGCAAAATACAATAGCAACATGAATTGAAATATTTTATTAATACTGGGCGACCTCTTCAGTCAAAGACTGGTCTCCCAGAGGGCCCAGTTATGATCAGTTACTGTGATGTACTAGTACACCGGGTAACCCCCTACTTATCTCAAAAGATGTACTAGGTTCTTTAAAGTGCGTATGAGCTAGACCTCTTCAGTCAAAGACTGGTCTCCCAGAGGGCCCAGTTATGATCAGTTACTGTGATGTACTAGTACACCGGGTAACCCCCTACTCATCTCAAAAGATGTACTAGGTTCTTTAAAGTGCGTATGAGCTAGACCTCTTCAGTCAAAGACTGGTCTCCAAAAGGGCCCAGTTATGATCAGTTACTGTGATGTACTAGTACACCGGGTAACCCCCTACTCATCTCAAAAGATGTACTAGGTTCTTTAAAGTGCGTATGAGCTAGACCTCTTCAGTCAAAGATTGGTCTCCCAGAGATCCCAGTTATGATCAGTTACTGTGATGTACTAGTACACCGGGTAACCCCCTACTCATCTCAAAAGATGTACTAGGTTCTTTAAAGTGCGTATGAGCTAGACCTCTTCAGTCAAAGACTGGTCTCCCAGAGGGCCCAGTTATGATCAGTTACTGTGATGTACTAGTACACCGGGTAACCCCCTACTCATCTCAAAAGATGTACTAGGTTCTTTAAAGTGCGTATGAGCTAGACCTCTTCAGTCAAAGATTGGTCTCCCAGAGGGCCCAGTTATGATCAGTGGATGATCCGGAGTGTCTAACAGTTCAATATATGACAACACCTGATCGTCAGATTTACTCATCTTAATTATTGGATCTCTAAAACTTTTAACTTTTGTAACATTACCTGAAAAAAAAAAAACCATTTAAAGTCTTCGTTTTTTAAAATGATATAAATCGATCACCATTTGGATCAATTGTTTAATAAATCCACAAAACTTACGAAAAATTGGCTTTGGAATTGGGAAGAATTCGCCATAGTTGTTGTTAAATATCCTGGCCACTTCTTGAGTCATTTCCAAGTGCTGTTTTGGTCATCACCAACAGGAACATGTGTTGACTGTGTCACAGATTTCAAGATTGTCAGTCACAAGGAGTATAAGCAAGCAAGTACTCAAGAACAACTGATATGATGATGCTTTTTTCTTGTCTGAAAAACTTTAGCCTAGACAAATAAAACCTGATTAACCACACAATAAGGTAAAGCTAATTATAATAATATAAATTTATATAAATAGGTCTATATTGATGGATTCTTAAATGTATTAAAATAAATAGAGAGGCACTATGTTCTTGGTCCTCTCACATTTTTTTGTGGTTGTTACACTAATGTATCATACAGTTTGTCTGAAATAAAATTGAATAACCACACCATGAAATATATGATTCCTACATTTAGAATATTATGTAATGAGCAGGCACTGCAAAGTTACTGTTTTGTTAGTCATGTGACTGGACGAACAGCCAATCAGGTAAACCCTTAATTTTCCTTCATCTATGGCAACTAATTTATTCTTCAAAATGCTGTTCCACCATGGTTCTGAAATGTTGTCATTTATTGTCTTATTTAATTTTAAAATTCTGAGTGATATACCAAAAGAAAAGGCTTCCCATCCCTGCTGTATCCTCTGCAATTTGTTTCCTCGCAACAAATCATTTTATATTATAGCATGTCAGTTTTTTGGACAGTGCACCCCACAGAAAACCAAATTGCATTAAGGAGATCTGTTTTAATAAAGCCTGGATCGTCCTAGCCCATGTAATTTGGCTTTGACAGGGATGATTGAAACCAGGGGCGGATTGCTATAAAACAGTCTTAACTGATAGTGTTAACTCCCCGATTAAAGCCGGCTTTATCAGATAGATGGTCTTATATAGCCACCCCTGTTAGACCATTGCCATAAAACAGTCTTAACTAAGATCGCCTAAAGTAAATTGAGCTTGTACAGTAACAAATTGAGGGCGTATTTTATGCATAGAATACCAAAATAAGGTAATGTTCGTCATGCTTGTTCAATTCACAATCATAACAGTACGTACATTTATACGCGAGAAAATCTATTCTACTAGGCCTATATAAGAATCAAATCACGGTTAATATTTGATTTAACACTTAAAACTCGTTAAATTGGTTGTCTTTCACGATCAATAATACGTATAAGCAACAAAAAGAGAGGTTAAGACTGTTTTAAGACTCCTTCGAGTAGGCTTTAATTTTAAAGACCGTTTACAGGTTAGACCGCGGTAAAGCAATGGTCTATAATAAAGACTACTTGCTACGTCACAAATTATAGCCGTCTATGCGCTAAGACCATTTATAGACCGCTTATAGCAATCCGCCCCAGAGGTGTCGACTAGTTCCCTGGATGATTGATTTAGGAATTTGTTACTTGAAAAAGCAAATGTATTTAAACAAATGAAAAAAAAATACAATAGCACTGTTGTTTTTTTGACAAATGAAATTTAATTAGCCCACAATACAGCTCTTTAACACTGTTTGTTATTACTTAGTTTTTCATTATTATTATTTAATTTTGTTAATTAATTTGGCCAAAGAAGACCAGTAACTAACTAAAATAATAGAGCAGCTGACTCAGATGTTCTTTTTGCCTCACACGATGTCACCACCAACACGTCATTAGTTATGCTATAAAAAAAAATTACTATGTTTAGATAACTAAATAAATAGGGGATTTATATACCATACTAAATGTGTTTTTAATACAAAGAGGATGTCATATCATCTATACAATAGGGCCTACTATCTTTAATCACATACTGTGATACCTTACTGTAAATTGTTGGCCTAAGCTACTAACCTGGACATAGGAAGCGAACTCTGTAATCCTGACAATAGTTGTCAGGTTGGTCTGCATTCTTACAAACAAGACCAGTACTAGCGCTACAACTGACAACCTCTCCAGTAGAAGTGTAATGTGCACCACCAGTAGTTTGACATTGAATGGTAGCTGGATGCTGACACATTTGATTTGGATTCTCCTGAAATCAACAACATACAGCATTATATTTATACTTATGTTTACAATGTACATATTCTGTGACCTTTTTAATTAAGTATTAGCAAGGATGGTATTAGAACCAAGTAGATATAGACAATTCAATTCAATTCAACGTAAACATTTATTTTCTTTCTTTCAATCAATAATAAAACAAATGAATAAGCTATTAAAAAAGTAAGTACGAGTTTCAAATAATACATTTCATGAATATAATATATAAACACGACAGGCAAAGAACATTAGTTCTAAATTCACTTACGTTGTATAAACTGCTCACAGTTTCCCAGTCTCCACTACCGGATGGATTGTCTCGATCAAACCAGGGTGTCCATTGGTATTCTGTAAATAACACACAGTATAGAATTATTTTAAGTACTATTAATACCACCATCAGGAAGCTTTACGTTAAGCTATATAGGAGTACTAACCTGGACATAGGAAGCTTTACGTTAAGCTATAGGAGTACTAACCTGGACATAGGAAGCTTTACGTTAAGCTATAGGAGTACTAACCTGGACATAGGAAGCTTTACGTTAAGCTATAGGAGTACTAACCTGGACATAGGAAGCTTTACGTTAAGCTATAGGAGTACTAACCTGGACATAGGAAGCTTTACGTTAAGCTATAGGAGTACTAACCTGGACATAGGAAGCTTTACGTTAAGTTATAGAGGTACTAACCTGAACATAGGAAGCTTTACGTTAAGCTATAGGAGTACTAACCTGGACATAGGAAGCTTTACGTTAAGCTATAGGAGTACTAACTTGAGCATAGGAAGTTTTACGTTAAGCTATAGGAGTACTAACCTGGACATAGGAAGCTTTACGTTAAGCTATAGGAGTACTAACCAGGACATAGGAAGCTTTACGTTAAGCTATAGGAGTACTAACCTGGACATAGGAAGCTTTACGTTAAGCTATAGTAGAATTAACCAGGACATAGGAAGCTTTACGTTAAGCTATAGGAGTACTAACCTGGACATAGGAAGCTTTACGTTAAGCTATAGGAGTACTAACCTAGACATAGGAAGCTTTACGTTAAGCTATAGGAGTACTAAACCTGGACATAGGAAGCTTTACGTTAAGCTATAGGAGTACTAACCTGGACATAGGAAGCTTTACGTTAAGCTATAGGAGTACTAACCTGGACATAGGAAGCTTTACGTTAAGCTATAGGGGTACTAACCTGGACATAGGAAGCTTTACGTTAAGCTATAGGAGTACTAATAACCTGGACATAGGAAGCTTTACGTTAAGCTATAGGAGTACTAACCTGGACATAGGAAGCTTTACGTTAAGCTATAGGAGTACTAACCTGGACATAGGAAGCTTTACGTTAAGCTATAGGAGTACTAACCTGGACATAGGAAGCTTTACGTTAAGCTATAAGAGTACTAACCTGGACATAGGAAGCTTTACGTTAAGCTATAGGAGTACGAACCTGGACATAGGAAGCTTTACGTTAAGCTATAGGAGTACTAACCTGAACAAAGGAAGCTTTACATTAAGCTATAGGAGTACTAACCTGAACAAAGGAAGCTTTACGTTAAGCTATAGGAGTACTAACCTAGACATAGGAAGCTTTACGTTAAGCTATAGGAGTACTAACCTGGACATAGGAAGCTTTACGTTAAGCTATAGGGGTACTAACCTGGACATAGGAAGCTTTACGTTAAGCTATAGGAGTACTAATAACCTGGACATAGGAAGCTTTACGTTAAGCTATAGGAGTACTAACCTGGACATAGGAAGCTTTACGTTAAGCTATAGGAGTACTAACCTGGACATAGGAAGCTTTACGTTAAGCTATAGGAGTACTAACCTGGACATAGGAAGCTTTACGTTAAGCTATAGGAGTACTAACCTGGACATAGGAAGCTTTACGTTAAGCTATAGGAGTACTAACCTGGACATAGGAAGCTTTACGTTAAGCTATAGGAGTACTAACCTAGACATAGGAAGCTTTACGTTAAGCTATAGGGTTACTAACTTGAACATAGGAAGCGAACTCTGTAATCCTGACAATAGTTGTCAGGTTGGTCAGCATTCCTACAAACAAGACCAGTACTAGCGCTACAACTGACAACCTCTCCAGTAGAAGTGTAATGTGCACCACTAGTAGTTTGACATTGAATGCCTGTTGGATTCTGACACATTTGATTTGGATTCTCCTGAAATCAACAACATACAGCATTATATTTATACTTATAATAATATACATAAAACATTATATTTATACTTATTTTTACAATGTACATACTCTGTGACAGTGTGGTGTGACATTTCTAATACTGTATAAGTATTAGCAAGGATGGTACAGTATTAGAACCAAGTAGACGTAGACAATTCACTTACGCTGTACAAACTGCCCACAGTTTCCCAGTCTCCAGTACCGGATGGATTGTCTCGGTCAAACCAGGGTGTCCATTGGGCTGTAAATACCAAGAAGGTTATCTTAAATACCAATAACTTTATAAATACCTTTTGTACAGCGACATTAAAAAATATAAGGAAAGGAAACATAACATCAATGCATTTGTTCTTATATTTCTTCCTACCTATTTAGCATATACAGTATAGTTAGGGTTAGGGTTACATCAATGCATTTGTTCTTATATTTCTTCCTACCTATTTAGCATATACAGTATAGTTAGGGTTAGGGTTACATCAATGCATTTGTTCTTATATTTCTTCCTACCTATTTAGCATATACAGTATAGTTGGGGTTAGGGTTACATCAATGCATTTGTTCTTATATTTCTTCCTACCTATTTAGCATATACAGTATAGTTTGACCATGTTTATACAGTAGTCATATAAGAGAATGGAAGCCGCAATGGTTGATTAACACAACATACCTGCATTGATTACCGCAAACATTCCAAAAACAACCAGGATCAATTTGGTATCCATCGCTCTGTAATGTGAGGCAAGGAAAACAAGTTAGTGTGTCGTCTTGCTGCACCTTAGTTACTTCTGTAACTTTCTGCCATAAAAACTTATTATGTTTGAATAGTCTCAAAGTGGTGAAGTAAAACTTAAGTAACACTACTTACCAAGAACTGAGTGTTGCACTTGATAATAAAGCAAACTTCTGGTTATATGGCCTAGCAGGTATATGTTGCCACGCACAGTATAACTGATGCAATTAATCACAGGGTTGGGTGTAGATGTATTTATTAACAGATCCCGGATTCATCCTTGATTTAATTACTACCGTTTTGAATGAAGATGATATCAAAAGGATTATTGGACTAATTCTTCAGAGTCAAAAGGAAGTAAAAGTCAATCATAAACAAAAAAGTGGGAAGTAAAATGGACACAAACTCAATCAAAAGTGGTGATGTGAATTGGGTGGATACTATATACTATAATAATATACATTGCTCTTAAACGGCAATATTGGTTCATTTCGTTTGTTTATTTATTCAATCATCTCTAATTAATATTTGCTTTTTTCAGTATACAATTAAACAACATAGGTATACTACATGCAATATTTCAGCTCTGGATATAGTTTATCAATATTTTTCTCCATATGCTCCAAATCTGTACAGATTTAAATTTTACATATTTTTAAAATTTTTATTATTAGTTAAGCGTGGTTCCCACTAGCGACGCAACGCAAGGACGTAACACAACACAAATGAATTGACCAATCACAAGCAATGACTTATTCGCTTGTGATTGCTAACTGTCTATAACTTCGCTTGTTATTGGTTAAAACGCTTGCGTTGCGTTTACGTCCTTGCGTTACGTTCTAGTGGGAACCAAGCTTTAGAGAGACGCAACTTTTGGCAACAGTGTTCTGTGTCTCCTCTGCGCTCCACATTCAAGCTTTCACTGAAAAAAAAGGAATGTCGGACTAAATCAAAAATCTTAAAAAATAAACGCACAATATTATAAATCTGTAGATTTTAAAGTTCTCAATAACCTTGGTAGAAATGCAGATCTTTATCTTAATTTTGACAACCTTATGAATTAGATTTGAATTAATATTAATCTCCCTTTAAACAAGGTCAAACCACTCCTTTTAAGAAGCGATGAAATGTTGATATTATTTTTGATAACTAACACATGTATTATTTATATTTCATTTTATATTCATCAGGGTAAATGGGTGGGAGAGGGGAGTTGCACACAAGAACAGTTCATGGTATAGAAATAGTTATGGCTACGTAATTACGGTTCCACTGTCTTAACCGCTCGGCCACTTACCACCAACATTTACATACAAGATTAATTTGTGAATTCCAAAACCAAATATAAAAAACTCACCTCATTTGTAGTTGTTGTAGTGGACCAACAGTATCAAATAAAACCCACAAGTTGTTTTACATCATTGTAGTTTTTCTCTGCAATTTCACGGGCTTTATCAGCTCCAGTTTTTAAAACATCTTGCAAGTACTCTTTGTCTTGTAATAATGATGATACTTTGTATCTTATTGGTTCAATAAATGCATTGACAGCCTCTGCAACAACTAACTTATATTCAGCTGTTTCAAGTCCTTTCACTTCATTGCAAATGTCTTCAACTGTTTTTCCACTCACAGCGGAATGTATCATTACAATATTTGATACACCTGGCCGAGACTGTGGGTCATATGTCACTTCAGACGTAAAATCTGTAACAGCTTTTTTTAATTTCTTTACTATTTGGTCATGAGTGTCTAACAGTTCAATACGTGATAACATCTGGTCGTCAGATTTACTCATCTTAATCGTTGGATCTCTTAAACTTTTAACTTTTGTAACATTACCTGAAAAAAAAAATATTTAAAGTCTTCATTTTTTAGAACGATATAAATCACCATTACCAATTGGATCAACAAACTAAAACTTACCAAAAATTGGCTTTGGAATTGGAAAGAATTCACCATAGTTGTTGTTAAATATCCTGGCAACTTCTTGAGCCATTTCCAAGTGCTGTTTTTGGTCATCACCAACAGGAACATGTGTTGACCTGTCACAGATTTCAAGATTGTCAGTCTCAGAGTATAAGCAGGTGATATGGGTACTAAAGTACAAATGATATTCTAACATTAACTTACTTGTACAATAAAATATCAGCACTTTGTAATACTGGATAGGTGAACAAACCAACACATGCTTTTTTCTTGTCTGAACCAACTTTAGCCTAGACAAATAAAACCCGAAGGTAAATTACACAATAATAAAGGTAAAGCTAATTATAATAATATAATACATTAATTAAAAGATGCATTCACCCACAAAAGCAGCAACTTCATGTAAGGACTTTTTGAATGCACAGCGTCCTCAACAATAGTAAAAACAAAATAATGCTCCTTGCATTTACCTTCCACTGTGTAAAAGAATTCAGTCTAGCCAGTGTAATTTTACACCCAAGCACCCAGGCTAACTCTGCATGCTCTTTTACCTGTAAAAACAATTTTAACTAGACATGAAACTCGTCACTTAGACGAGTTAGTTATCCGCACCACAAACGCCACGTGCACGTCATACATTGGAATATTGCACACAGAAAAAGATTATGGCATTATGACCTGAACTGAAGAATATGATATGTTTTTATTGCTGAATTCTGTTATTTTGTGTCATATAGTATACACAGTATAATCTGTATACATAGCACATACAGAGTAGATAGGTGAAATTACGGGACTTGCTATTTATTCCAATTTTTAACATGGCGACGGTATCAAAATGAAACGCAAAGGTAGCAATTTCGGAAGGAAATTATCTCAACAACAAAATATTAACGTGTAGAAGAAATTTGAATACGTGAAATATTGATGCGCGCTCTTCTAAATGTAATGAACTATGACGCAAAAGATGAAAATACAACTTTTAAAGTCAAGTGGCCATATGATGATGTCACAATATCCGATTGGCAAAATGTTTACATGAATTCATATCTACAATCCAATAGCTTCCAGAAAATGTTTTAATCGTGATTATCACATTTTATTCTTACTAGCTATTACAGATTAAAATTTACTGTAAAGATGAAATTAATGACCCACGTAATTTAAATTGTTAGGCATAATGACGTCATAAAAATTAAAATATTTTTATCTCATGCGAAAGTTGATTGACCTAGACAATATTAAAATCTCGGAGAAAAAAGAATACAGATAAGCGGGATGCGCTCCATTGAATGTTATGAGCAATAACGAAAGAGTCAAAGATTCTATATTTTATATTCGGGTGGCCATACGATGATGTCACAATGTTTGTTTAGCCTTATTGATGCATGATCCGATATCTACAACTCATCAACTTCTAGATTTTGTAATAAAAATAAACAGTTCACGGTTTACTTTAGAAACTATGACTGTTTTAAAAAAGACATTATTTTGACGATTTTTTAAGCTTTTTCATTCAAAACGCACGCGAATTGTCTAATTCAACGTGTTCGTATGGCGTTATTTAAAGTGGAAAAGGTCTACATTGTTTTCAAAATTACTAAGAAAGGCTTGAAAAATATAATTCAAGAGAAAAATGTTTTTCATACTCCGTGCGCACCTTACGCGTAAAATTTCATTTAAAATTTCACTTCTTGTGAAACATGCCATTTTTAATCCGTAGAAAGTTTGACCTTGATATGACTTAAATTTTCACCAAGTATCAAAAAAAAATTACGCTTGGTTTTTAATCTATGAGCAATCATATAAAAGCGCGTAAGTCACGTTGCGCAACTCAGACGTCTTTCAAAAAAGGAGGTGCACAAAAATAGCGAGAAAGAAAGAATAATAATACAGAAAAAAATATTGATCCCATACAATAACAAGGAGTTATCCGCCAACTAAAAAGTTTAAAAGGCTATAAATAATATAGAATATTAGTTAACTCCAAACAACACGATTAAAAGATTTGACTTACAGCCGATTGCTGGAATAGAATACTACGTTCTGGATCGATACCACAAGCAAGCAATATGGCAGTCGTCGTCAAGATACTGGTCTTTAGTTGTTTTGGATCTTGTGGTAATGCAATAGAATGTAAATCAACTATACTATACATCACATGCCTATGTTGTTCCTGTAAATCTTTCCATTGTTTAATAGCACCTAGATAATTTCCAATGTGTGGCACACCTGTTGGTTGAATACCAGAAAAAATTCTCATCTGAAAAATTGGTGAAAAAGAAATTATAAATTTTAATTTAATTTTTCAAATGAAAAATAGCCTAGTTGTTGGACTCAACCGCATGTATTAAACTATGTTACACAACTGAAGGTTCAGACTGACCTCCAAGTTATCGTGATTAAATCGCGCGAGTCTCCCGATAAAATACAATTCTTCCCCATGGATAAACATAAAAAAAAAAATAATTTCCACTCCGCTCCGGACAAGCTCACCCATGTTTACGAATTATAGATTCCAATATTTTTTATTTAACAGCGCCCTCTATGGTTTGATGTATTTTTTCAAAATGTTATATCACCCTCTATAGTTTGGACGAATTCGATCCAACTCGGCCCTAAACCGTCTCGGCCCTAAACCATCTCGGCCAAAGTCAAGTCGGCCCCACGTCAAGTCGGCCCAAGTCAAGTCGGCCCCAAGTCAACACGGCCACACGTCAACTCGGCCTCACGTCAACTCGGCCTCACGTCAACTCGGCCAAAAACTAATCCGTCAACTCGGCCTCTACAAACTATGGAACGCAAAAAGTGCTACTATAGTATACAAATAATGAATGTTTATGAGTGTAATGGTACAAATAATGGCACGAGGTGAATGATGAAAGGTTATATCAACGAGGCGATGAGCCGAGTTGATATAACCTTTCATCATTCACCAAGTGCCATTATTTGTACCATTACACGAATACAAAACATTCATTATTTGTTTTATATAACATCTATATAAATTCTAGTTATTTGAATCAAATAAAAGGTAGCCCTAACCAAAGCTTACTACATTTCATTCACACACATTGATTAAAAACAGTAACATTTGGTTTTTAATAATTTTATATTAAATGTTATATTTATATGGATTTCGTAAACACACCTTACTTTTGTGTTAATTATGTCAACAAACGACCAAACAATCCTAGGCCTAGCAAGGCTAAAACGCCTAGGCTAGGCCTAGCCTAATACTAGCATGGCCTAGGCTACCCTAGGCCTAGTAGCCTAGTAGTACTAGCTTGGCTGAAAGGCAAAACTTCGACAGACAATTGGAACTTATCTAAGCTAATTATGGTTTTTCCAACAATTCCACGTCTTGTAGGGATGTCCCCATTAATTAATCAAAATCCTAAAAACGATCTAAAGCTAATTTAAATGCCTTTTTGAATGAAATTAGTACATAATGTCCAAATCGTACACAAATATCTGCTGCTGTTGCATATCTCGCGGTGGTGTTTACAAATGAAACTGAGACCAGACGACAGGTGGCGCTGTTGTATTTCACAGTACAGAGCCATATCATAGGATAATTTGTGTACTAGATTTTTTTTCATCCGCGAGACGTTTTTTTTTTCGTACACAAAAATGTTTCAAAAAGTACTATTTAACGATCGTTAAATAGTACTTTTTGAAACATTTTTGTGTACGAAAAAAAAACGTCTAGATGTTATATAAAACAAATAATGAATGTTTTGTATTCGTGTAATGGTACAAATAATGGCACTTGGTGAATGATGAAAGGTTATATCAACTCGGCTCATCGCCTCGTTGATATAACCTTTCATCATTCACCTCGTGCCATTATTTGTACCATTACACTCATAAACATTCATTATTTGTATAATATTATAATGGCAAGATAAATAAAACATCACAGTACGGTTAGGACTAGGGCCTACATATTAGACGAAATAAAACGAAAAATTCAATATAAATTACACACACACACTGGGCCTGATGGTTTTTTCGTTTTTGATAGGTAGTATTTATTTATATTGTTTGAAATAAATAAATAAATATTTCTTCACATTTTGTATACAGAAATAACTGTCGAAGAAGACATTATATAAATTTAACTCCTGTGATTTGATGTTACTTTCGTTCTATAGATCCGTTATATGTAGTGTTTGGACGTATTGCCTCTCCTGTTGGGCTGGTAATGTTACCGGAGGGAATAAAGGACGCCTTGAAACTTTCATCCGTCGGGCTGGTAAAATGATTGGTCTGGAACTGCCTTCCTTTACCGATGTGCACCTAGAACACCTCCAGAAAGATTTCGAACGCATTGAGTCAGATGCCTCTCATCCTCTCCACAAAGTGATCATAGACCAACTTAATCCAAGTGGTAGATTGAGGCTCCTCAGTGTGAAAACAAATCGTTTTGCTAAATCCTTTATTCCCTCCGGTATCATCCAGTACAACAGGAAGTCAAGAAGATAATTTTATATTGTAATTTTTTAGATGTTTTTATATGAATGGTTTTATGCTATATTTGTTTTTATAGTGTTTTCTTTGTTATTATGACGAGCAATGAATTTCCTTTTTGAGGATCAATAAAAGTTATCTTATCTTATCGTATCTTATTTTAAGGAATAATATTTAAACAATATACTTCGGTCTACAACTGTATATATACATCAATATAAAAAGAATAAAATGACATTAAAATCATAACAAATCAAAAGGCAAGAATACAAATTGTATAAGCATTATGGGTATAGGTTACATGCACACACACCAAACATGAATGTGCATTATTTTCAAATAGGCGCGCCTTACAGGTTTTTTTTGTATGACATTTTTATTTTCATTTCGTTTCTACTTCATAATTAATACGGTACACCATGGGAAGAGAGAAATTTGCTTCTATGACAGTCCATGTTGTTATTTCTCTTAATTTTAAGGTACTGTTCTTTCAAACATAATACTGACGTTTGTATATAACTGTTATTTGGCTAAATAACTGTATATTCTCATGACTAAAGGGGCATTCACACCTGTTCCGTTTCAGGGAATGGAGAACGGCACCGTTTTGTTAGAAAATCGAAAAGCGTTAAAACAATAGCAGGGTTTACACCAAATCTGTTCCGTGAAAAATGAACGGCCGGTGAAAAACAGAATTGACAGATCGCTTATAACTTTAGTTTATTATGTCAAGGGTCATGAAGTTTAAAAAGTGCGGCGAGAATTGGAGAGACATCTGATCACGAGGGGATGTGATTGTGATTTTAATGTATTAAATTATGGATTCATGAAATTTGTCATGGTGTGTGTTGTTACTATCATCGGGAATCTTGTGCCCCGTTTTGTAATATCATCAAACTGACAAGATGACCGTATTGGTGAAGCGTCATTCTAAAATAATTGAAGAATTCGTCTTCATTGGTCGCCAGTTACGTTTTACCAATGTTTCAAATTGACCAAACTTCTTTCTTTCGGAACAGACCTCGTTTACCCATTTTCTTTTCCTTCTTTTGGCTAAAATTATAGCGGAAAGAATACGGCTGCCATTTTAACGTTTGCCCGTTGTCACGGAATACGTCACAAAACGGAACAGGTGTGAATGTTTACAACGGAACGGCAAGCGGCGCACGTCACATTGAAAAAAAACGGCGCCGTCTTCCGTTCCGCAAAACGGAACAGGACTGTGGGGATGCCCCTTTAGGTGATCAATTTTATTGAACAATACAGGGCGCATGGGTGTTAAAAAAACGGATGAGAATGCTAAGGCAATAGTATGTTGTTTAGGAATTCCGTTGTTTAGGACTCGAACAAGATTTTTTAGTTTTTGCTTGACAAAATAAAAATACGCCATTTTTTCCATGACGATTTCTACAGTGTTTTTTAGATTAATTTTCCATACATAAAATGTATTCATTGGAGACTCCATTATAATCAAATTACAAAAGTAACTAGAAAGCCACTCCGAGAGTGCATACCTCCGCCTACTGTAAAATTCTCCTACATAAGATTTCTCCGGTAAAAAAAAAAAAATATATATATATTTGTTTGTGTCTTAATGCTGTTTGTGATTTAGGCTAATTTCACTACAAGCATGTGTATGCGAGTTTGGTGTAATGGTTATGTAACAAGCCTTTCAATTAACAATAGTTTCAGTTGACTAACAATAGAACAGCAAGCGAAAATCAAACGAGTGAATTTGAAAAGAAAATAGGTTTTTTAAACTACTGGCATAAAAAAACGTGCACATTAAATCAAATTATGTTTTAAAATTACAAATCACAAATTATAACTCTTGCCTCTTGTACAAAAATGAAGTTTTCTGGACAACTAGTTCTCGAGAAAATGCAATTTCAGTATACTTGTTTACTTTAAGACTGCCGGCTGTCCTATCTTTTAACACTAGCAGGTCCGAAAAGTATACTAAAAAGTGGTCCAGAATTGGAACAATGGTCCCAAAATTTAATGGAATGGTCCTTGACCACATATCTATCTGTATATTCATTTTGGTAAAGATCTTGTAATTACTTTTTGAGTAATCCTGCTAACAAACAAACAAACAAACAAACAAACACACGCTACCGATTACATATACCTCCTTGGCGGAGGTAAATAAAACAATTTGAATAGCGCACAATTGCAATAGAACTTTAACATGACAGAACATTCCGAATTTGTTTCCATAACCTCTTCGGTGTAGTTTGATTGACATCGTCATTGTACCCCCGAAAAAATAAATGTTTGAAAGATTTTGTTACTGTAATATACCATTTTAATGTCACATATTATAGTTATTCACTTTGACCGTAACATATTGCTAATAATTTGAGAGAGAATATATACACAAAAAAAAACATTTTTATTTTACTGCATTAATCTAATAATATCTATATAATATAATAGGCCTTCTAAGAATATTTCGATTCTTTCTGGGAACATTCTTGTATAAAAAAATAGATCTAACAAACATTTAAACAATTTACATTGAAATTTCGGTTTTATTTCGTCTATTATGTAGGCATACCGGGCGCTACTGCAGTTTCGCACCACACTGTTATATCTTCGACTTCTCGCTTAATTTTTTTCTCACACCCACATCATACAGCTTTGGGCCATTCTGTAACATGTTCCCATGATTTAGCCACCGTTAGTTATATTACCTTTATCACAATAAAAAATGCCTTTCAAAACAGTTCCTTTTCCGCGAATACTTTGATCGAACTGTGGCCATTTTAGAATCAGAAAATTGCCAGAGCAGAAATCAATGTATGTTTTATTTTCTGTTTTTATTTTTAAACTGCAAAGAGTGGTTTTTATAACGAACCAGCTGTACATATCAAAACGGCGACGATATGAGTCCGTACATAAAACATTGATAGGACCTTTTAATATGAATAATACTAATAATGAAATATTAATTTAACCTCTATCTCGCCAGCTGAAAACATTTATTTTTATTTATTTTATTTTATTAATTTTTTTAGCAATTAAAACAATACATAGACTTTGAGTGTGCCAAGGAGTGGCAAAAGAGGTCGAAGGACCACTGTCGCCATAAGGCGTGCCACACCAACACTCAAAGCATACAATAAAACATAAAACAATGTAAATAAGTAATATAAATACTATGATTATATACATTAAAGAGGCATAGTGTTTTTAAAGTGGTCCATTAACATGTTTTTAAATTGTACCCAACTTCCGCAAACAAAGGCGTCTGTAATATTGACCGGTAGTGCATTCCACAGACGAATAAATCTGGTTGGGATACAATACTTTCCACTATCAGTTTTGGATGCAAGATGTTTAAAAGTCAGAACATCCAAATGCCTACAATTGATAATCAACATATTTAAAATAAAACTATTCTGTAATTTATCTATATTATAAGTGAGAGAGTTTGTCTGTTTGTTTGTTTGTTTGTCTGTTTGTTCGTTATACAAAATACTGCACATAATCTTGCATATGGGGTATCAAAATGACCGCAATTGTACCGGGAATGTTCTAAGCTATATTTCAACATCATCCGCCACCTAGGATCCAAGTTAGGGACCAAAATGTGGTCAAAACCCCCACTTTCGATGTTTGTTCGTTATAAAAATTTCTGTGGCTGCACGTAACCATACGTATGGGGTATCAAAATGATGGCAATTGTACCCGGAAGGTTTTAAACTACATTTAAAAAAATTCCCCCGACTCCTGGGGTTTTTGTGGGAGGGGTGGGTGGTGTGGTGGTTTGTGATGTCACATTTTTGCTAGGGCTTGGGGTTGTAGGCTATCGAATCGTAAAATATATACTACAAAAGTTTTACAGTATTTTAATTATCCTCAGCAAGGCGTTTGGGGAAATATAGATATAGATATTTTATTCATTAACCAATATGACACCTATTCATTTACACATTTAGCAAAGTACTTTAACCATATCCAGCTATGTATCGGTCTCTTGGATTGTCTCATTACAGACATCCATACCTGTGTGAACATACACATGTTGTTTACTGTTACTGTGTTCAACTACATCACCAATCCTCCAAGGAAAAAACGTCAATTGTGGGAGAGTGGGTTTGGGAGTTTGTGTTCAGGGGATAGTGGAAATTTTGCTTACACCAGAATTGTGGTTGGAAAATGTATTTAATCATCCCTGGGAAGCGGATGGGAGTTTGGGGTGGGGATGTAGGCCTATCACCATGACCGAAACTGTATTTGGAATGTTTTAAACTACATTTGGAAACTGCCACTGAGGGATTATGGGTTGGGAGTGATAACATAATTTGTACTGGAACCGGCTTCAACACATCACCCAGTGTATCTGGGGTGTGTTTGTAGGGGGAGGAGGAGCGAAAATACTAGCGTAATGAAGTAGCCTATATGATTGTATTGTACTAGGAAAAGTTACTAAATTTGAACTGTCCAGGGGAGGAGTTAAGGTTTGTTGATGGTGGCTGGGGTGGTGAAAGGAGAAAGAAGGCTGGGGACCGCAGTATCTAAATTACATATTTTAATTATCAGCCAATATGACACCTATTCATTTACACAATTTACAACGTACTTCAACCATTATTAGACCCATCGTAGCTATGCATACTCCTCTCAATTCGAAGCTTAGGTTTGAATTGAATTTGTCCATCACTGGGAAGAATTTGTTTTTAAGAAACAGTCTGGGGTATTATTGAAGAAGGGTGGAGGTTGGTGAGTATAGACAGATACTGGCGTCGGGTGTTATGTACTGAGAAGACTGTAAACTAATTTTGACACCCGCCCTGGGGCGGGTATAATTGCTAGTATAATATATTTGTAACAAAAATAACGGTAAAATAATCTCGATTTGATTCGGCTGTCATCAAATTCAATCTAGTTAATTGGTCAGAATATGGCTGATCTAAGATTCGTTGATGAAGGATAAATCGACTTGCCCTTCTTTGAATTTTCTCTATCTTATTAATATGACATTGACGATAAGGATACCAAACAGGGGAGCAATATTGAATATGGGGAAGAACAAGACATTTATAAAGTTTAAGTAAAACAGGTGTAGAACAACCTGTGGCAATTGACAGTATAAAACCTAACATCCTATTGCATTTCAAAGTTACATTATCTACCTGATGTGCCCATGACAAATTATGGGATATTACCACACCAAGTAACGTAATGTCATTAACGTTCATGAGTTCATGTCCATTTAGATTGTAAGATGGAACAACGGGATCTCGTTTTCTGGACAATGACAGCACTTGACAAGGAGATACAGAGGCCTAGAAATATTCACAATAAATACAAAGTGTCAACACCATAAAAACTACAAACTTGCAAGCAAGTATAATCAGAATAACCTACCTAACAAAATAGTACAAAATAGTACCAATAATTTGTAAATTAACAGAAAATTACAGACCAAGACAATAAGAAATGGATGTGCACTGCATGACCTTATGACCCTTTATATTTCTTGCCTTTCAAAACTAAATAGGCCTATATATGTGTAATCGGATTTTATAACACTGCCTTCTATAGTTTCTACATTTTTGGGGGAAAATGAAGCATACATTCTGGCAATTAAGTGATAAATATAATAAGATGGCGAACATTTCGCAGTGTGTTGACAGCGAGTTCAGTATGGTTTAAAATGTTTTGAAAAGTATTGTTATTTAAAAAAAATTACTTCGTAAGTGGTCGAATCGTATAAACATGTTGCATAATATTATGTTGTGAGTGTGAAAAAGGAAAGTTTTGGTGAGAAATCAAAGATATAATGGTGTGGTGCGAAACTGCAGTAGCACCGGCATACCGTACTATATCCTGCCATTGTAATAAATGAATTACTATAATATTAGCACTTTTTGTGTTCCATACTTTTTAGAGGCCGAGTTGACAGATTAGTTTTTGGCCGAGTTGACTTGAGACCGAGTTGACTTGAGGCCGCGTTGACTTGAGGCCGCGTTGACGTGAGGCCGAGTAGTTGACTTGAGGCCGCGTTGACTTGAGGCCGCGTTGACGTGAGGCCGAGTTGACGTGAGGCCGAGTTGACGTGAGGCCGAGTTGACGTGAGGCCGAGTTGACGCGAGGCCGAGTTGACGTGAGGCCGAGTTGACGTGAGGCCGATTAGTTGACTTGAGGCCGACTTGACTTTGGCCGAGACGTTTAGGGCCGAGTTGACCTGCACCCGTTTGGACATGATTCCATATTAATTATTAAACCTCTTGATAATGATAATGATATTTCAAGTTTAACATTCATTGACAGAAAAAACCCAAAACCTCAGATTACAAAAAAAAAAAAAAAATCACGATTTGTTTTTACTATACTTCTATTTCTAGCAAGCCCGCTATTATTTGCTCACGAGTGTTGACAAAGTGCGAGGCAGCGAGGAAAGCGAGGCATGCCAAATATTTGTGCGAGGCATCATTTTATCATTTCCAAAAGTGCGAGGCATGCGGGGCATATAGTTTACAATTTCAAAAAGGTGCGAGGCATATCTTAACGTGCTATTATGCTATATTATAGGCCTAATAATCAATCGATACAAGCGTATCTAAATAGATTCGTGTATACACTCATCATGTTGTTTATTTTTATGTAACGATTGTTTTTTCATTCAAGTCATATCGTGTCAAATTTTACTTTTACAAAAGTGCCCAAACCAAACGACAGTCTTCAACTAATTGTTATAGCGACACACTCATCAAATGACTGCAATGTTTGTTGGCATTTCGAGCGTGTTCACTCACATGTCTCTCAAACACAGCAGAGTGAAAATAATATTTTGTCACACCCCTGCGCCTAGATCCGGTAGACCCGAGAGATGGAAAATCCCTCTTTACTATTTAGCAGGTAGCGGAATGATTCAGCCCTCAGCTCAGAGGATTGTGGTGCATTCCCCTCCTATAGCACGTGGTTTCAGCAGCAATGCACAGACTTCTCTCTGAGCGGCGTGCTGACTATGATTTATGTTTTAAAAACACCTCAATTGATTACTCACATTATGTTGCAGACATAAATTCACTAAATTTTGATCTATCGCAGGCTGATTGGTCAAGTGTTTATAATGCTGATTATAAATCTGCTATTGATACATTTAATGATATATTTTTTAGTATTTATCAACGACACTTGGTCACTAAAGAAATTAAAATAAATAAATATAAAAAATGCAAACAGCCTTGGATGACCCCTACTCTTCTTAAAAGCAGTCAATGAAAACACTACCTTTATAAAAAATATATTAAATCTCAGAGCCCAAACGACAAAACAACATACACAAGTTATAATAATTTGTTTATTGCTCTTTGTCGTACTGCTAAAAAACAATATTATGAAAGAAAATTCAATCAAGTCAAAACAAATATTAAGAAAGTTTGGGGTGTGATCAATTCTGTTTTAAATCCAGCTAGAAAAATTAATAAAAATCCCTCAGTCTTGAAAATTGGGGATGAATTTATTTATGATACTAACTCTATATGTGATCACTTTAACAACTATTTTTCAGAAATCGGTTTAAAAACGCTCAACTCCATCCCAGATAATATATTGATCCAATGTCGAATTTACCACCCCCACCCATTAATTCATTTTTTATTAACCCAGTCACTGAAAATGAAGTGTTGAACATGATCAACAGTCTAGACTCTAATAAAGGATCAGGACACGACTCCCTTACACCTTCTGTTCTTAAAAAAGTTACTCCTTTTATTTTAATTCCTCTTACTTATGTTATCAATTTATCTTTTACTACAGGAATCGTACCTGATCATATAAAATTAGCTAAAGTGGTCCCAGTTTTTAAAAAGGGAAATGCAAACTTACTTAACAATTATAGACCGATTTCCGTTCTCCCCATTCTCTCAAAAATAATAGAAAAATTAATGCATACTCGTCTTTATACATATTTAACTAAACATAACATCCTAAATAATCATCAATATGGTTTTCGTAAAAAACACTCTACCTGTCACGCTATGCTTGAACTTATACATTCAATTAATAATGCATTTGAAAATAAAGAATTTTTGTTAAGCACTTTTCTTGATCTATCCAAAGCTTTTGATGTTGTTAATCATGATATTTTACTTTCAAAACTGTTACGTTATGGCATTAGAGGTGTTTCGTTAAAATGGTTTATTAGTTATCTTAGTAATCGTAAACAATATGTACAGATTGGTAACTGTAAATCATCGGCAAAGAACGTTCCATGTGGTGTACCACAGGGGTCGGTCCTTGGACCCTTATTATTTCTTATTTACGTAAATGACATAACCTTTGTTAGTGATACACTGAATATTGTTTCCTTTGCCGATGATACAACTTTATTTTATTCAAACAAAAATATTGATTTATTAGTAAATACCTTTAATTTAGAATTAAATAAGATTGAAAATTGGTTCTCTTCTAATAAATTATTGATTAATACTTCAAAAACAAATTTCATTATATTTCACTCCCATCGAAACAGGCATAAATTAAGTAACAAAAACATTCAGGTTGTTCTAAATGGTAAAAATCTGGACCGAAAAAGCGAAACTTTATTTCTTGGAATTTTAATTAATGAAAACTTAAATTGGACCGGTCATCAGAAAAATATTTCAATCAAAATGTCTAAATGCATTGGTGTTATAAACCAGATAAAATATTTTTTTCCTCAACACATTTTACTTTCTTTGTATAATTCGCTTATATTACCACATTTACTCTATTGCAATATTATATGGGCAGCTGATTATCCATCAAATTTACATAGAATTTTCATTTTACAAAAACGTGTTGTTCGATTATTAAACTTTGAACAATCTACATCTGCATCAGAACCTTTGTTTAAAAAACTTAAAATTTTAAAAATATATGACCTTCATAAACTTCAAGTTACTTCTTTTATGTTTGAATATGTAACTGGTTTACTACCAAAGTCTGTTTCAATGTTATTTTCAAATCGTTTATTAGATCATACCTATAACATAAGAAATCCACATAAATTGTATGTTCCATTTGTTAAACTTAGAAAAAGCCAGTTTTTTATTACTTATTTAGGACCAACGTATTGGAATAATCTAGATTCAACTGCCATCAATCATTTATATACTGTAAATTCATTTAGAAAGCATATAAAAATCCTTTATTTATCTTGTTACCAAACCTACTAAATATGTTGCGCACTGTATAATTTATTTAATTGTATGCGTTGTATTTGTATATTTATACGGTACCGTTCTTATTTTTGTTTGAATTATTATTATTATTTTAGGGGTCAATGTGAGACAAGTTCTACTTCTAATTTTGATCCCTAAGATGGTCTTATATTAATTGTTTATGATTGTTTATTGTAATATTGTTTGTTATATATTGTGACCATCTTAAATAAATGTATTATTGAATTGAATTGAATTGAAAGACATTTTTGACATTCCATTCTCTAGGAACAACACGTGTACCTCTCTCACAAATAAGGTGAACAGCGATTGCCAGGACAAGTTCAATAACTGGCGATGAATAAAAGGTAACTGATATGGCGATCCAATAACATGCCGCAAAGAAAAAAATTGCGACAGAATTCTGGAGCGCGTGTGAAAAAAGATTTATGTCCGACAATTGTAATACTAGGCCTAAAATTAAACTTTAGCTAATATGCTTATCCCTAACCTAGATAAGAGGCCTATGTAGAAAATAATTTAATCAATTTTGATAAAATAATAATTGGTGTAATATTTAATAATGATACACTATTCCTGTTTTAGTAAGCTAGGTATATTACGAACGATTTTTATTTATTGTTGTCCATGTACGTACTAATAAACCTGGCGCTAGTTTCCTTCGCTTGTATTTTTACTCCAAATTTGATAACTAACTTTATCGTGTGAATACCACACCTTAGAAGTATACCTCATGAGTACTTTAATGAAAGAATCACATAAAAAGTAACAAATAAATCCTTAAATTAATGATTTTACAGGCGTGTTTCTCGCACACTGTTCGCGAATTTCACTTATTCAATGTTCAATATTTTTGTTTCTATGGAGCGCCAAAAGAGCAACGATAATAGAGGACTAAAACTCAGTGGAATGCGTCAATTTCTCATGCATTTATTGGTGAAAAACACGTTTTATTTCAATATACCGTATTTGTTAATTTGTCAATAAAAATGCTGTAATATGTTACTGCTGATACTGTTCTGTTTTCAAAGAATAATAATCGATCCTAAATCAACATCACTACCTAGTCTAGACCTAGGACATCCTACTATACTAAGGATATTATGATGAATTTTTCTATTTTATTCTTTAAAAGGTTAACGAAACCGTGTACATTATCAACAGTAACATTTTTCCTTACTGACAGTGACAAAATCTATTGAAATTGTACTTGATTTTCACCAAATAATGCGTTTAATATAAATGGATTCCACAGAGTTTTTAGCCCTCTAATTAATTTTGCTCTTTTGGCGTTCCATAGAAACCAAAATATTGAACATTGAGTGTGCGAAATGCGAGAAAAACAACGTCTGTAAAATCACCAATTTAATGGATTTATTGTTCGCTGTGGTTAGGATTCCGGCACCGGAACTCAACTGCCCACCGTTAGGGAATCCGACACGCTATTGCGCATGCCCAGAGCTCTGGGAAGTGAATTATAGCTTGCACTAATAATAGTGCCACACCACGGAGAGTCGGAGTGTTATAGGGATTTACTGTAGCCTAGATAGTCGTTGCGCGACCGAGAGAGCGATGGATGAAACTTGGCCTATGCCATACATGAATTAATAATCAAAATATGACTACGCCACGCGTTAAAATAATTATAATGATATTAATAAGTATCAGTATCTATCTAAGAATCGTAATGCTGTTTTTAGCGTTGCGATCCTGACTTCCCGAACAGTTTTTTCACATCCACGCGGTGGCTGCCGTCAACAAATCAACTTGTGATTGCATGTTGTATATGTACAGTATAATGCGTTATGAAAAATAATAAAACTAGTCATGTAATTATATAATTCATAATGATATGAATTTTATATATGAATGAAGCAACCACTTTTTAATTACAAAATAAATACTATAGGCCCACTGGTTACGTAGTCTAACTGGTAGCCCTAGCCTAGAATAGTGGATCCCATATTAGAAGGCATCTAGGCTAGTTCGCCGTGTGGCGCAGCTATGAAATAATCCATCGCTGTTGATAAGTATAGAGTTGCCGATTACCTTGCTCTGGGCATGCGCAATAGCGTGTCGGAATCCCTAACGCTGGGCAGTTGAGTTCCGGTGCCGGAATCCTAACCACGGCGTTTATTGTTACTTTTATGTGATTTTTCTTCATTAAAGTAGGCCTACTAATTCTAAGCTGTGGTATTCAGGATAAAGTTGGTTAAAATACAAGGCAGGTGCAAAAGGAAACGCCGTGGCTAAAGATACGGTACCGTATTCTAACTTCTGTTTACTAAAGGTACGGTAAAATTGCATTACGTCATAATCAGCCAATGGGGTGCTGGTACGTGTGTGACGTCATCGTATAAGGACTTGGGATTTTTTTTTCATATCGCGTCTGTTGTTGGTTGTATTTATATATGTAGAGAATTCCTATCGGCGGCGCCAGGCTGCGTGGATGTGTGTGCTGCGCTGCAGATGAGGGTTTTATTTTTATTCCAAATGGCCTATTTAGGCCTATATTTTTTTAAAACTTTGTTTACGATGGTGACCATAAACAACAAGCAAATGCGGACAATAAAGGAGCCCTTAAATACTATGATTTAGACAGCAGTGTAGCCCCAGGGCTGACGAGTCACAGAAATCAGCGCACACATATGCAGCTGGCCACAGCCTGGAATCGCTTTCCCTTCACAAACAAACTCATATAATGAGGTTATACATAGTACGTAGTAAGTAGGCCTAGGCCTCTTTTAAAACGGTTTTCTCTATTCTAGAATTAAAATCAACATGGCTTTTCAATAATAATAACAGACGTAGGCTACATTTAGTTTTTGTCACACACGACGGCGATAATAGCGATAAATAAAGCATAAAGAAAATGCGGTTGATCACTGTTTTCGCCATACCTCCATGGTTTTCGCGATATGAAATCCACAAAGTCCTTATACGATGACGTCACACACGTACCAGCACCCCATTGGCTGGTTATGACGTAATGCAATTTTACCGTATCTTTAGTAAACAGAAGTTAGAATACGGTACCGTATCTTTAGCCACAGCGAAAAGGAAACTAGCCTAGCGGGCCTAGGCCTAGGCTACTTCAATTTCGGTGATTTCCTGCCTGGGTGTGTAGAAAGCGACGACCTCGAATTGGACGACCCCAACGACCCGGGCGACCTCGAATTGAACGACCTCGAATTGAACGACCCATAACACGAAACCGACGACCCCTATAGCCTAGCCTAGCCTAGGCCTAAGTGTGGTATAACATCCCGAAGCCGAACATAGCCAAAGATCTTTAAACTATACCTTATTATATAATACTCGCAAGCAAGCAATTGATTGAAAAAATACAGAAATATCGCCATTTGATACTGATTGTGTCGACACGAACAAACGAAAATATATGGAACGCCAAGAGTGCATAATTAAAACTGCATTCGACATATTAAAAATAAATTAAAAAGAAATAAATATTATACAATACATGGTTAAACCATGGACGTATAATTACATCTCGTCTTCTTATAACGAACACTATAGGCCTACCAAGCAGCGTAACATGTGCATGGGAGGATATGACCGGTTGGGCCGCCGACAAATTGAGCCGCCGGTAATTTCTATGAAACGGCCAGTGCGTCTTTTACGACATTTCGCGTAGTGATTTGTAGGCCCTACATAAGTTCATGGTCTTTAGGTTTATTGTGTCATGAAAATAAATAATAATTACATACTACAATTTTGTTGGTTTGAAACAGCAAAGGAAAGTAGTCATATTTAATAATTTAATTGTTTTTAATCATTCAAGGTAAAAATGCAGTGCACTCCATAATATTTTTCTCGCGTGTATGCCTACCACGTAAAATCACGTTGTCTCTCAGGACTAATAGAGTATTGATATTCTTCGAATGAGGTTAAATAATTATTATTTTTTATTTACTATCTTTTAATATCATATTTTATTGAATTTTACAAAACACAAAATATTTTACTAAAAAACGGTGATTTTATGCAATTATTTTACTTCAACTGCCGCCTGAGGGGGCAACATGTTTACGTCATTTTTGGCTAAAAACGATCATTTTCGGTCATGTTTTAGGCCTTATATTTTGGAATCTACAAGTCAGATATTCATAATTATTTCTCTTTAATTATAATATTTAATAATATATACTAAAAACCGTGATATATAAACTTTGGAATATACATCGTTATATCTAATAATTAATATAAATAGAACTTCTATTAAATAGAAACGAGCACCGGCGAAAGTAAGCATTTGGCGTTTCATAGAAAATAACGTTTTTGGCGGCGCCTCAACTTGTCGGCAGCTCAACTTGGCCTAATCCTGCATGGGGAGGGCCATAAGAAAGCTTTACATTTCACACATGCATTGTATACGGTCAAACCATGGAGGTATAAAAATATTTTTACCAAACCATGGAGCTGGTCAAACCATGGAGTACCTCCATGGTCAAACCTTACCTGCCGCTGAAAAAGGGCCTGGTTTGCCATGTTTATGATATTTCGTGTGCTAATCGAGTCGAATGCAGTTTTAATGATGCACTCTTGGCGTTCCATATCTGTTCGTTTGTTCGTGTCGACACATTCAGTATCAAATGGCGATATTTCTGTATTTTTTCAATCAATTGCTTGCTTGCAAGTATTATATAAGGTATGGTTTAAAGATCTTTGGTTATGTTCGGCTTCGGGATGTTATACCATACTTAGGCCTAGGCTAGGCTAGGCTAGGCTATTATAGGGGTCGTCGGTTTCGTGTTATGGGTCGTCCAATTCTAGGTCGTCCAATTCGAGGTCGCCCGGGTCGTTCAATTCGAGGTCGTCGCTTTCTACACACCCTTTCCTGCCTTGCAATTTTGAGAAATGATAAAATGATGCCTCGCATTTTTTGATGATGGTAAAACGATGCCTCGCATAAATTTCTGACTTGCCTCGCATGCCCTCGCACTTTGTTACCTACCCTTTGCTCACTCAGCTCTAGGCCTAGTATCTTCATCTAGGCTAGGTCCGTTCTGAGTGAGGATAGAGGTTCCTCCTACTCTACCTAGCCTCCTACCTAGCTAGGCTTAGGCTAGCTAGTTTTAAGGGGCTAGGGCCTAGCCTTAGACTAGAGGTGCCAAGGCCTATATATTATTTTAAAATAAGTGAGGGAAGAAACCTACTTACCGAAATTGGTGTACTTAACCTTCTTTGGATACTTTTGCTTACTTGTACAAAATTAAAGGCTTTAAAACGAAACTGTGAAGCACACGTCCGACAGACGGAGGCCGCCATTTTAAATAAAGGTTTGCCAGAAATAAATAGAAATTTTCCCTATCCGTGAGTACCCTTTTAAAATTTCCAGAATTACATGACCCAACGTCTGTCCAACTCCTTGTGAAGTCATGGTTGAGAAATAAAAAAAAAATAAATATTATTTTATTCTGTAACTAAATAGTTGGATACAGTATGTGGTTTTATGTTTAGTTTTATTCTATTACAATTGTTATATTTACAGTCAATGAATAATAATTAGTTTTTATTGCAATTATTATAATTAATTAACAGCTGCAAATAACAAAATAAGGAATTCAAAAATATAATTATTATATTATTTTACATTATTAACATTATATAAAAAAAATAGAAAATTGTATTTTTTCTTTGTGCAAGTGACACTTTTCACACAACTGTTTTCATATAACATAGTCACACTTGAAATAATAATAATACATCAACTGAGTTTTTAATAAAAAGGAATTGAATACGTTTTTATTTATTAATATTCTGGGTAGTGATGAGTTTAAATATAATCAATGAATCAACCGATCATGAAAACAATGCTATTGCTACAGAATACACACTGTATACTATATTCATTTAGTGTATGCATAGTGGCCTGGTTTTTTTTCTCAACTTTTAGGGATAATGACGGATGTACGTTTGAAACAAACCAGGTTGTGCTGCTGTCATCAATGTTGTGTACGTAGTTTTACTGAAAATAATAATAAAGTCAATACATTAAGGAGTGGCACATTTTAATACTAATATTAAGATTGTTCTTAGGGAATAACAATCTTAATATTTTGGTAACTTATTTTATATAACAAGAAACTTACTTATTAAGAACTGGTGGCTCTGATAATACTTGATACATGGTTTTGTCATTGATGTTTTTTCTGCCAACAGCTTTCATATATTTAATTCCTGGATCTCTGGAGGTACAGAAAACAAAATTGTATTGCTGATACTTTGCGAGTGTAAAATTTCATTTGAAAATGACACAGATGTGTAGCTTTTAGCCAGCTAAACACTAACCTCCTGTCATCACTAGGTGGTGGTGTTGTCCATCTGTCGTAGTTGGTTTCCAAGACAAACCATCTACAAAAGATTATGTCATTTGTTAAGTGGCAATCCTTAAATGTTTATTATGGAAATGAAGCAGATATCCAAGGTGTAGGTCAGTAAAACAATATAAATACTTATTTGTCTATTGATGGGACTAATATATTGATATCAAGTGCTTTTAATCTAGCTCTTGTTATAATGAAGCAGATATCCAAGGTGTAGGTCAGTAAAACAATATGAATACTTTACTTGTCTATTGATGGGACTAATATATTGATATCAAGTGCTTTTAATCTAGCTCTTGTTATAATGAAGCAGATATCCAAGGTGTAGGTCAGTAAAACAATATAGATACTTACTTGTCTATTGATGGGACTAATATATTGATATCAAGTGCTTTTAGTCTAGCTCTTGTTATAATGAAGCAGATATCCAAGGTGTAGGTCAGTAAAACAATATAAATACTTACTTGTCTATTGATGGGACTAATATATTGATATCAAGTGCTTTTAATCTAGCTCTTGTTATAATGAAGCAGATATCCAAGGTGTAGGTCAGTAAAACAATATGAATACTTACTTGTCTATTGATGGGACTAATATATTGATATCAAGTGCTTTTAGTCTAGCTATTGTTATAATGAAGCAGATATCCAAGGTGTAGGTCAGTAAAACAATATGAATACTTTACTTGTCTATTGATGGGACTAATATATTGATATCAAGTGCTTTTAATCTAGCTCTTGTTATAACAACCCCTTCGTCAGGATTCACTCCTCCAAGGATGTAATAGACAGGTGCAATTATATGACTGTCTACAAGTCTAGTGTACACTTTCTTAAATGTATCATCATACTCTAAAGCCTGCAAGATATAAATAAATATAATTGAATGAAGTTCAATTCTAGATGGAGAAATATGGTAGTTGGAACCAAGAAATGGTAAACTCTCTTAACTATGGTGGGAGAAAGTACAGGAATAAACAAATAAATGGGGTTACCTCACGAGTTAAAAAGCTTGTAAATGATGTGGAGGTACCATTCATTAATGCACTTAACAATCCCATAATATTCTCATAAATATTTCCTTTGTCTGAAAAAAAAAACATTGTTGACATATTTATGAAATTATGGATACATTAAGCCATTTAGTCATAATATTAGAGAATTGAAGTAAATTACATATCACATTATTCTTTTGTTTGTTAGCAAAACAATACAAGAATTTTAGTACAGATTACATAACAGTCTTAGAGAAGAACTTGTTCCATTAAACGAATATCGCATTCACCTCTTTCATCAATGGATACTGTAAACACGTTTGGTTTCATACCGGTAAATACACCAATATTTCCAATATATGATGTACTTGTAAATACAGTCTGAAAAAAAGAATATTTTATTAATAAGTGAACTGTTGCTGAATTAGTCCTAGATTTCATCAAATTACTATAGCAAAGCTGGCAGCAAAGTTTTCTTACACGATTGTTTCTTTTCCAATCCAATACAACGGTTAAATTGCGTAGGATATCTGCCAAATGGTAGTCTAAATTACGGCCATGCCATATCATGTTATCGCTATCAACTGCTACTATACTTGTGCAGAACCTGAAATAGTTGTGTTAATAAGCAATGATTAGATATGTTGCAAGCTAGAAACATGTAAAGGCACAATGGTACATATTTTTCATTCATTGCTATCAAAGTAAATATTTCAACACAAAAAATAGAACTTACGCTGTTGCTTCATATAAAATATTGAGTGCAAACACTTCTCCAATACTGACATTAAGAAACTTAGCAATGCCTTTTA
Source organism: Antedon mediterranea (assembly GCF_964355755.1). Lineage (NCBI taxonomy): Eukaryota > Metazoa > Echinodermata > Crinoidea > Comatulida > Antedonidae > Antedon > Antedon mediterranea. The sequence continues at coordinate 30,420,903 of NC_092676.1, read as the reverse complement.
TTTCACCAGAATATGGAGTAGGCATATACTTGTTAAGCTCAGATCCAATCAATTCAACCAGTGGAATAGCTTCTTTAGGTAACTCAGTACTTCAAAAGGTGAATACAATATGGAAATATTCAATTATTTGATGAATTTTAATTTAAATGCATTAATAAATCTTATATTATGTTAGTGAAAATATACGATGAAGAAAATTACAAATAAATACATCAAATACTGTATTTTGTTGTTGTACCCGACCATAAGTTTGTCTAAAAATGTACAAATTTATATAAAGAATGACATTTAATAAAGGGAACATTTTCTCATTTGTCAGTATGCCTAGCTAGGCCCACTGTAAATTGCATTCATTTTAAATATTAAAATATATCAGAACATCATAGAGTAAATTCTTTACTCCATGATCAGAAGCTCAATAAATAGCTTTTTATTAGTAGTAAATATATTAAATAGGAAATCACTAATTTATTTAAGTTTATTTTTAGTAATTAATAATATATAAATAAAAATGTAAAACTTAACTTACGCCAAAGCATTTTTGACCATTTGTGCCAACATAGTTTTGTTGTAATGCACTAAAACAGGTGCCCATCGATCTTCTTCTGGGAGATCTAAATTTACGTCGTATCGCGGGGGAACGTCCTCTTTTCTGAGAGTGTGAGCCCTCGTCCAGCTAGCTTGTTGTTGTTGAATTGACTCTGCTGCTGCTGCTGACCCTCCTCCTGCGACACTGAAACTGTGCGTACATGATGCTAAAACTGCTATCAGTAGAGTTAAAAATGTATATACTATGTTCTTCCAACCCTTCATGTCGAAAATAGGAGATTGGGATTAGGCCTAGGCCTGAAAATTATTTCTTCAGGACGGACTTCCGAAACGTCTAGTGACTAGTCATAAACAATCGTCGTGTTCAGGTATATAAACTATACCAAACTGGCGAGTAAATCATGTTTTACTTTTTAAACCTCGCAACGTCTGGTTGAAAAGGCTACTCGGACCAATAATTTCTATTAGCCTAGGGGTTATTGCGATTTGGACGTTTCTGATTGGCTGTAGCCATGGACTATATTGATTAACACTGTTCTGATTGGTTGTAGCTTTGAATACATCTTCTCGGAACTCGTCCTTAATACAATAGCAATTTAGCACAGTGTTTTACTATAATTAAATAGCAATTTAGGTAAATGTCTTTTGAAATGAAATTAAATAAATTATAACCAATTTGGTTAGAGTAAAACACAATGATAAAGAATAGGAAACATTTAATAATATGATAAATTACATTTACATAGCAATTTAGCACTGTGTTTTACTATAACCAATTTGGTTAGAGTAAAACACAATGATATGGAATAAGAAACATTTAATAACATGATAAATGACATTTAGCAATTTAGCACTGTGTTTTACTATAACCAATTTGGTTAGAGTAAAGCACAATGATAAAGAATAGGAAACATTTAATAACATGATAAATGACATTCACATAGCAATTTAGCACTGTGTTTTACTATAACCAATCAGATTAGAGTAAAACACAATGATAAAGAATAGGAAACATTTAATAATATGATATATAACATTTACATAGCAATTTAGCACTGTGTTTTACTATAACCAATTTGATTAGAGTAAAACACAACGATAAAGAATAGGAAACATTTAATAACATGATAAATTACATTTACATAGCAATTTATCACTGTGTTTTACTATAACCAATTTGGTTAGAGTAAAACACAATGATAAAGAATAGGAAACATTTAATAATATGATAAATTACATTTACATAGCAATTTATCACTGTGTTTTACTATAACCAATTTGGTTAGAGTAAAACACAATGATAAAGAATAAGAAACATTTAATAACATGATAAATGACATTTACATAGCAATTTAGCACTGTGTTTTACTATAACCAATTTGGTTAGAGTAAAGCACAATGATAAAGAATAGGAAACATTTAATAACATGATAAATGACATTCACATAGCAATTTAGCACTGTGTTTTACTATAACCAATCAGATTAGAGTAAAACACAATGATAAAGAATAGGAAACATTTAATAATATGATATATAACATTTACATAGCAATTTAGCACTGTGTTTTACTATAACCAATTTGATTAGAGTAAAACTCAACGATAAAGAATAAGAAACATTTACTAACATGATAAATTACATTTACATAGCAATTTATCACTGTGTTTTACTATAACCAATTTGGTTAGAGTAAAACACAATGATAAAGAATAGGAAACATTTAATAATATGATAAATTACATTTACATAGCAATTTATCACTGTGTTTTACTATAACCAATTTGGTTAGAGTAAAACACAATGATAAAGAATAGGAATTTAATAATATGATATATAACATTTACATAGCAATTTAGCACTGTGTTTTACTATAACCAATTTGGTTATGGTAAAGCACAATGATAAAGAATAGGAAACATTTAAAAATATGATAAATGACATTCACATAGCAATTTAGCACTGTGTTTTACTATACCAATTTGATTAGAGTAAAACACAATGATAAAGAATATGAAACATTTAATAATATGATAAATTGCTAGCACTGTGTTTTACTATACCAATTTAGTTTTGGATAAAGAATATGAATTTAAAGAATGGATATAATATGATATGATACAATATGATTTTCTCCCAATTAGTAAGACATTTTGGAATACTGCGTGCGTAGTGCACCTAACAAGATCATGTTCGCTATTTAAAACTCACATTTTAAAACCGTAAACGCATAAATTTGCGGACATACTCGTAAAACACACTTCCAGAGATTTAATAATTTTAACAGTACTACAAAATCCATAATATAAAGTAGTATAGATTTGTACAAAAAGAGCAGAACAATTAAATTAACTGTCATTACATCTACTGAACTGTCTCATTACATCTACTGAAAAATTCATCGCGATGAATTTATTTATAATACACCAATCAGATCACACGCAATTAGTATGGAATGCCAGTTTAGGCGATGATAAAATCGCGTCGATGATGCAATGAAAATTGCGTCGATGTGATGAAAATTGCGTCGATGAATATAGTATTGATGTAATGATGTGATGAACATTGCGTCGATGAAAATTGCGTCGATGTAATGAAAATTGCGTTAATGTGATGAAAATTGTGTCGATGAAAATTGCGTCGATGAAAACTGCATCGATGAAAACTGCATCGATGAAAAAAAAAATAATTTTCATCGATGCAGTTTTCATCGATGAAAATTGCGATCTCCCTGCCGGTATGATTTGAATATGATGTCATGGATGCTGGACATCTGGATTTTATGTACTGAACTGGTGGATTAACGGAAGCAATTAGCTAGAAGATATAATGTGTCCGAAAGGACAATAATGGATCCATTGCTAAAATGTGTTGACAATAAATCACTAAAATGTTAATCAGTGCATATATTTCAACATTGTTTTAGTGCGCGATCACTGTGCGCTTGTCTATAACGCGCGCTAGCGCAAGCGGTAAACATGTTTATCATATCAAAATATTCAGAAACCGTCAATTTTTAGCAACATAATAACATTATTAACATCATTATTAACATCATCATTTACTTTACTAGTAGTCATTTTCATCATTGATTGAATTAAAACCATTTGGAATTTTCATAATCAATTAAATTCATCACATCAATTTTCATCGATGCAGTTTTCATCGACGCAATTTTCATCGATGCAGTTTTCATCGACGCAATTTTCATCGACGCAATTTTCATCGATGCAATTTTCATCGACGCAATGTAAATTGCGTCGACGCAATCTACATTGCATCGACGCAATCTACATTGCGTCGATGCAATTTTCATCGACGCAATTTCATCATCGACGCAATTTTTATCATCGCCAAAAACTTGTGTAAAACGGCGTTCCATAAGTGACGAATCGCATATTCGCCGTTTATTGTTGAGGCGCGTAAACAGTGTGCGCAATGCACGTTTTCTTCCCATGACGAGACGAATCGATATTCGACTCTTCGTGTGACGAATAATCGCCAAATTATAATTAATATAATTAATTAATGAAATAAGATACGCAGTTGATGTTTGCATCAATTGTTCTTTAGAATAAATACTTTCGAAATACAAAACAAAAAATGTGTGGTGAGTGACGATATGTTCAATCATGGACCTATAAATTACTAATTTATAGGTCCATGATTCAATATCCGTAGCTTCAATTCAAACATAATGTAACAGAAAATTCGAAGCGTAAAAAACATTCGTTTACACAACACTTTTTTTTATACTTTATTATTGATTATTATATTATACAGGAATACTATTTATTTCCTCATTTCTACCCAAGAATAAACAATTTTTGGATACAAAACTTTATGTGAATTACATTACCAAAATATTAAAATGAGGATAAAAAAACATCGCGTAAAATACTCGTACTCAAAAGCTTCTGAAATTTGTAGATCTATGTCATGAAAAAGAAATTTGACATTCCCAATAATTTTTTTTGGCAAAAATGTAATATATGAAACATACAATTTACATAGTTTATCATTGTTTTTTATTAGAACCAATATGGTTACACAGTTAAACATAGTGATAAAGAATAGATACTTGTTAGGTTACTACCCTACCCTCTAGTTTGAAGCAACATTATAAATTCATCGAGAAAAAAAACGTATCGTATTCAGAAACGTTTGATATTTTGTATAGATATGTTCAATAAGACAAAACAAATTATAAATTTCAAGACAAATCGATGATTTCCATTATTTGCATTTCAAAAAATTCACACTTATGAAAGACCATACATTTTCAACATTTCCTTTTTTCTGTGTACCGAGTTTAGAAACTTTTTGAATACCAGACGTATTTTTTTGTGATGCTTTTTCATTTGAATTGTAGTATAAAATGTCATTGAAACGAGATAAAAATCATACAAGACATGTTATAATAGGTTGCTCTATATACATAACAAAATTAGTTCTTTTTTTTGGTAAGAATCGCCAATGAAGTAGAAAGTTATTTCAGATGTAGTGTGCATTTATACGTCATTAATAGTAGGCCTAAAATATAATATTAAATATTATAAAGAATATCAAACATTTTATGTTATGAAAAATAAAATTGACATATAAGTTTATCATTGTGTTTTACTATAACCATTTTTGTTAAAAGTTAAACACAGTGAGTGATAAAGAATAGAACTGTTTTAGTTTATTTAACCCTAACCCTAGTTTGAAGCGATCACATATTTAATATTCATCGCTAAAAATACGTATCGTCTTGAAAAACGTTTGATATTTGGTAGATATGTTCAATATAGGTTCTTACATCTATAATGCAAAAGAAATATCCTAATAGTTTTATTTTGATTTCTGAGAATCATCAATGAAGTAAAAATGTGTTGGAAATGTATTGTCTTTCATAAGTGTAAATGTTTAGAAATGCAAATTATTAAAATCACGAATTTGTCTTGAAACTTTTATTTTTTGTTTGTTTTATAGACGTAAGAACCTATTGAACATATTTACCAAATTTCAAATGTTTCTGAATACGATACGTATTTTTTCGCGATGAATTAAGTATGTGATCGCTTCAAACTAGGGTTAGAGTTATATAACCTAAAACAGTGTCTATTCTTTATCATTGTGTTTAACTGTGTAACCAAATTGGTTCTGTAAAACAAGATGATAAACTATGTAACTTGTATTTATTATTATTACATTATATGTATCCTATAATGTCATATGAAAAATAAAATGTACATAGTTTATCATTGTGCTGTACTAAAACCAATTTGGTTAAAAGTTAAACGCAGTGTTAAAGAATGAACTGTTAGGTTATTTAACCCTAACCCTAGTTTGAAGCGATCACATACTTAATTCATCGATAAAAATACGTATCGTCTTAAAAAACGTTTGAAATTTGGTACATGTTCAATATAGGTTCTTACATCTATAATGTAAAAGAAATATCATAATTTGTTTTATTTTGATTTCTGGGAATCATCAATGAAGTAAAAATGTGTTGGAAAATGTATGGTATTTCATAAGTGTACATTTTTAGAAATGCAAATTATTAAAATCACGAATTTTTTGTGAAATTTATATTTTTTGTTTGTTTTATAGACGTAAGAACCTATTAAACATATCTAACAAATTTCAAAAGTTTCTAAATACGATACGTACTTTTTCGCGATGAATTTATTATGTCGCTTCAAACTAGGGTTAGGGTTATATAACCTAAAACAGTATCTATTCTTTATCACTGTGTTTAACTGTGTCACCAAATTGGTTCTGTAAAACAAGATGATAAACTATGTAACTTGTATTTATTATATTATTACATTATATGTATCCTATTCTTTTCATAACGTTTAGATAATAAGATATGTTTAATATAATATTTTGCTATGTAAATAATATCATATAATAAATGTTTCATTATCATTGTGTTTTACTGTAACCAAATTGGCTATAGTAAAACACAATACTAAATTTGTATGTAAATGTATCATATTATTATATGTTTCCTATTCTTAATTTGTGTTTTACTGTATCCAGCACAGTGCTAAATATCATTTATCATAGTTAAAATGTTTTACTCTAACCAAATTGGTTATAGTAAAACACAGTGATAAATTACTATGTAAATGTCATTTATCATATTATTAAATGTTTCATATTCTTTATCATTGTGCTTTACTCTAATCAAATTGGTTATAGTAAAACACAGTGCTAAATTTCTATGTGAATGTCATTTATCATGTTATTAAATGTTTCCTATTCTTTATCATTGTGTTTTACTCTAACCAAATTGGTTATAGTAAAACACAGTGCTAAATTGCTATGTAATGACATTTATCATATTATTAAATGTTTCCTATTCTATATCATTGTGCTTTACCATAACCAAATTGGTTATAGTAAAACATTGTGCTAAATTGCTAGCTATGTAAATAATCATTATTATTAAATGTTTCCTATTCTTTGTCATTGTGTTTTACTCTAACCAAATTGGTTATAGTAAAACACAGTGCTAAATTGCTATGTAATGACATTTATCATATTATTAAATGTTTCCTATTCTATATCATTGTGCTTTACCATAACCAAATTGGTTATAGTAAAACATGGTGCTAAATTGCTATGTAAATAATCATTATTATTAAATGTTTCCTATTCTATATCATTGTGCTTTACCATAACCAAATTGGTTATAGTAAAACACAGTGATAAATTGCTATGTAAATGTCATTTATCATATTATTAAATGTTTCCTATTCTTTATCATTATGTTTTACTTTAACCAAATTGGTTATAGTAAAACACAGTGCTAAATTGCTATGTAAATGTCATTTATCATATTATTAAATGTTTCCTATTCTATATCATTGTGCTTTACCATAACCAAATTGGTTATAGTAAAACACAGTGATAAATTTCTATGTAAATGTCATTTATCATATTATTAAATGTTTCCTATTCTATATCATTGTGTTTTACTATAACCAAATTGGTTATAGTAAAACACAGTGCTAAATTGCTATGTAAATAATCATTATTATTAAATATTTCCTATTCTTTATCATTGTGTTTTACTCTAACCAAATTGGTTATAGTAAAACACAGTGCTAAATTGCTATGTAAATGTCATTTATCATATTATTAAGTGTTTCCTATTCTTTATCATTGTGTTTTACTTTAACCAAATTGGTTATAGTAAAACACAGTGCTAAATTGCTATGTAAATGTCATTTATCAAATTATTAAATGTTTCCTATTCTATATCATTGTGTTTTACTCTAACCAAATTGGTTATAGTAAAACACAGTGCTAAATTGCTATGTGAATGTCATATATCATATTATTAAATGTTTCCTATTCTTTATCATTGTGTTTTACTTTAACCAAATTGGTTATAGTAAAACACAGTGCTAAATTGCTATGTAAATAATCATTATTATTAAATGTTTCCTATTCTTTATCATTGTGTTTTACTCTAACCAAATTGGTTATAGTAAAACACAGTGATAAATTGCTATGTAAATGTCATTTATCATATTATAAAATGTTTCCTATTCTATATCATTGTGTTTTACTATAACCAAATTGGTTATAGTAAAACACAGTGCTAAATTGCTATGTAAATAATCATTATTATTAAATATTTCCTATTCTTTATCATTGTGTTTTACTCTAACCAAATTGGTTATAGTAAAACACAGTGCTAAATTGCTATGTAAATGTCATATATCATATTATTAAATTCCTATTCTTTATCATTCTGCTTTACTTTAACCAAATTGGTTATAGTAAAACACAGTGCTAATTGCTATGTAAATGTCATTTATCATATTATTAAGTGTTTCCTATTCTTTATCATTGTGTTTTACTTTAACCAAATTGGTTATAGTAAAACACAGTGCTAAATTGCTATGTAAATGTCATTTATCAAATTATTAAATGTTTCCTATTCTATATCATTGTGTTTTACTCTAACCAAATTGGTTATAGTAAAACACAGTGCTAAATTGCTATGTGAATGTCATATATCATATTATTAAATGTTTCCTATTCTTTATCATTGTGTTTTACTCTAACCAAATTGGTTATAGTAAAACACAGTGCTAAATTGCTATGTAAATGTCATTTATCATATTATTAAATTCCTATTCTTTATCATTCTGCTTTACTTTAACCAAATTGGTTATAGTAAAACACAGTGATAAATTGCTATGTAATTGACATTTATCATATTATTAAATGTTTCCTATTCTTTATCATTGTGTTTTACTCTAACCAAATTGGTTATTGTAAAACACAGTATATTTTACCTCAACAACATCGCCGCAAAATTGTTTATACGTTTATTTTGATTGGCTAACTAAAGTACGGTCTAATGAATATTGATATCAGAAGATTCCCTAGCTTAGTGAAAAAGTTTTATTACCAAAAATATGCTGATTACGTCACTACCGGAAGTTGTAGTCTAGCATGATGCAGACGCAATTGATTATGTACGTTTGTTAAACATATAAAAAGCTGTAAATTACCACAAAACGACAATAGGAAAGAATTCAAAGAAATGCCCTACGTGTTCAAAATCATTGTTTTAATATAGTCTGTATGTATAACTAACAATTGACCTTGTGGAAGAGCGTATAAATTTAATTTAAAGTAAAACATGATTTACTCGCCAATTTGGTCGTGTTGTTGTAGTTTTACAAGTACTATCACGTGATACCATGTTTGTACAAGCACGTGATTTACTGTCCAGGGTCATCCCCAGGGACGTTTCAAAGATAGTACAATCAGTGTCATGAGTCCTGTAAGGTTTGCCCAGGGAGGTGTATACTATTATTTTTATACCTCCCTGGTTTGCCGCTGTCGATTGCAACTAAATATTTGTTGGCCATTTTTTAAAATAAAAAACTTTATATAAAAGAAACAAAGATTACAAAGGCTTCTGTTTTATTTTATTTGCCTATATTGACTGACATGACAGTTCGAGTGATTTTCACCCACTTGAAATCAACAAACACACACCTTATTTTATCTATATATTATCACCAATTCTTATGCCAATGAATTCATTTTTTCAGGTCTTTGATTCTTCCCCTTGTAAGTCAAGTTTTTTCCACCTACGTAGTTTTATTTTAATTTGATTTTTACTTGTCTTTTCAGATGCAACCTTCAACACAACAACACGCATAACTATGTTGTCATTATCATCATCTCTTATCATATCAAGAACATCACCTGCTTTCACCTACAATGTAAAGAAAAAAATAAAATGTCATTTAACTTATCATTTTCTGTAAAAAACTCTAAAATAGTACAATGGAATATTTCCTTACCATTTTGCTTTTCTTTGAAACTCGTTCATTATTTACAAGTAATCTACTTTTAAGAAATGCATCTTCAACTTTTCTGAAAGATTGTAAGGCAATTTAAATTTAGTATCTATGCTTAGTATGCATCATGTCAAACTTATATATAAATAAATAAGTGCATAAATATGGTGAACTATGATCTTGATCTGAGTATACAGAACATTATATGGAGATATTAGTTTATTATTATGACTTACTTTCTGGCAATTCCAAGTCCAGAACTTAGCACACTGTCCAGACGAAGAGAGGGAACTACCTGTACAATATTTTTCCACCCTTTTGGTAGTAAATCAACTTCTTCCTCTTCATCATCATCCATCTCCTCCTCCTCATCAGATTCCAATTCCTCTGTTGATTTTGTTTCTTTCTGTTTCTTTCTTGATACATAATATCGTACACAAACATTTTGACTTCCAAAAACCGAGTACTTCCTTGTAGCAAGCACACAATTACTGGTTTTTGTCGTCACCAATAGATCATGTTTCATCAACCATGCACCTGAATCTACTTTCTTTATTGGCAAAAATGATTTCAGAGCAGGCCTACCTTCTTCACAAGTATTTCTGTTTTTATCTTCATAACAAAAGATGCAACTTTTACTTATTATAAAACTTAGATATTTATTTTTGACAAAACACATTCCATTATTAATATTATGCTGTGGCTGTACAAATAATGGTGGTAATTTCCATGGTCTATGAAACAATTTGAGATTTTGGAAACAGAGCATGTTTGACAGCAGCTGTTGAAAAAAAAAATATCAACATTTGTGCTAGAAGAGGTAAAGTAAGCCTACACTGCAATACACACACGTCATAGTAGGCCTAGTTATATACAGAGTGTAGTAAAATAGTATAGTATACATATCGTCGGGATACATACTGTAGATACACTAGATTATAGATAGGCTATCCTAACCAGTGCAGTGTAGTCGCCTTATTTATCAAATGAATTATGTTTATAGTAAATAACCGGTCTTACTTATTGATGTTTTGGTTTAAAAAGTAGGTAGTAGTTTTATACCTACAAATGTCTGATGTAGGTTAAAACTTATAGTACTTTCTATACACAGACACCAAAAAAAGAATGTTGTTGACACAAATAACAATAACACGTTGTGTATTTTTGACCTCACACCATCACGTGACTTTTAGTACTTTTTATTTATTTTTTGTAGTTTATAAAATGAGTTTTCAAAATGTTATCAATGTCTTTTATATTATTATTATTTTATTATCAGCTATTTTGAATCTGTTATTACTAGGCCTAGCCTATTAATTAGAATAAACCTATTGATTGGCATAATCAAAGATCTATCTTTGGCATAATGCATCAAGCAAGAGAATTTCCCCTTTTAATCGACGTCATATAAAATTACGTAATGTGTCAGAGGTTGAAGTTCAAATTTTGACAGTCAGCGCGCGAAACCATGGATGGAAGATCTTTAGAGGAGGAGGGTTCGACAATCAGTGAAAAAGAAGAATATCCAATAGTCATAGTATGTTTAAAATGTGGTAATATACTGGGCGACTCTTGTTCATGGATATGTGCTAATAATGACCTTAAAACAATAACTATGCGACGTAAGTAATAAAAGAAGGAAGTACAAGTTAGCTAAAGGCCTAGCTAGGCTGAATACATTACAGATCACTCCGGCCGCGCTTCACTCCGGCCGCGCTTCAATCCGGCCGCAGCTATGGAGCGCCCAATGAGTCTTTTACAACGGAGAAACGTTTTTTGTAGAGAATCAAAATAAACATTTGTATAAATCATACAGTATATTTTTTCTCTTTCAGGATCACAACAACATAGCAAGTGTTTTAAATTAGGTCTAATGCTAAAACAAAATAATTTGTGTTTTATCCAATGTATAATAGGCTAGTATATTAATTGTAATGTGATTAATTAATGTAATTTATTGCAATGTACCCTATATGTCATATTATTTTTATCATATATAAATTAAAATATAAAATCATTCTAAATTGGACTGTACAAAAATGATATATTAATTAACAGGTTACATTAATTAGACGGATATTTGATTATTTGAAATAAATTAATTAATATTGTAAATATTGTTATTAACTGTAATAATTCTATAACAAACATCAATAATAATTGATTATTTGAAATAAATAAATTAATATTTTACATATTGTTATTAACTATAATTAGTAAGTATGGGTACTGGCAAGATAAAGTGTTATAAAAATTGTTGCTAATAAATATTCAACTAGTTCCATTTAAATTCACCAAGAATTTGTTATAACACTGAACAGTATAGAAAACGTAGATATGGGCGCTCCATACTAACGGCCCCTTTGCACAGGAAGTCGAATTGAATAGCGGCCGGAGTGCATAACATCGCGCTAAACTGATACGGCGGCCGGAGTGATCGGCTACCGCTAGGCTAGGCCCTCCTCCTACTAACTAAAACTAGCTAGTGTCGTGCGTGAGTAGAATAAGTAGCCATGATGGCCCGTGAGAGCCATGGGAAATACCAACCATCATTCATATCTGAATGATTGTTGGTATTTCATTTCAGGCCGAATGAGTTATTATTATGTTTCATGTTGCCTAGCCTATTTTTAAATTATGCATGGACTGGTATTTTAAATAACACGTAGGCCTAGTAGTAATATTATTAATAAATAATATAATAATATTAAATAAAATAATATAAAAAAGATTAAAAACAAACATTTTCAAAAGCTACAAACAAAATACTATCAAGTTAATTTACCTGGGGATTAGCAGCAGTTACTACGATAGGCGAGATATGAACATGCTATTTATAGTAATCTGTAGCAATTGATATCATATTTTTATTCTTGTTGTAATTATTTAGGTGTTACAAAAGTGGTAGAGATTGAACAAGACCTGATTACATCAGAGAAAGGTGTAGATATTGGAAGGCAAGTCAAATAAGTAAATTCTATTCAATTTGGTAAAAATTGTTTTCAAAAGTTTTATAAATTGTTTTTTTTTTTAGTACATATCAAAAACTTTTCTGCGTATGTGACGAGATGATTGGGCGAATATACCAGACCACGCCAAGAGCACTCGACAATTTAAGGGATGTGTTTACCCTTGATATCAACAAAATACAAAGGTACTGTTGACAATGTTACTGTTAATAATGGTGATGACAGATGAGGAATGATAGCAACAAAATACAAAGGTACTGTTGACAATGTTACTGTTAATAATGGTGATGACAGATGAGGAATGATAGCAACAAAATACAAAGGTACTGTTGACAATGTTACTGTTAATAATGGTGATGACAGATGAGGAATGATATCAACAAAATACAAAGGTACTGTTGACAATGTTACTGTTAATAATGGTGATGACAGATGAGGAATGATAGCAACAAAATACAAAGGTACTGTTGACAATGTTACTGTTAATAATGGTGATGACAGATGAGGAATGATAGCAACAAAATACAAAGGTACTGTTGACAATGTTACTGTTAATAATGATGATGACAGATGAGGAATGATATCAACAAAATACAAAGGTACTGTTGACAATGTTACTGTTAATAATGGTGATGACAGATGAGGAATGATAGCAACAAAATACAAAGGTACTGTTGACAATGTTACTGTTAATAATGGTGATGACAGCAGGGCCGTAGCCAGGATCTGTCAAGGGGGGGTTCGGACACTAAATATTTGGGTCAAACCCCCTACCCCCCCCCCCCCTTCACCCAGCCTGATGCGAAGCGAATTTTGTTAAATGACACCCCTAGATGGCCGGAAAAGACACTCTCGTGCAGCATGCTATATAACCAATGAGCAAAAAGATCATACTTTTTTCCTCCTCCTCAAACACGTCGATAATTTAAATGACGATAACTATTTGTTGCCGTATGTTAGATGCGCGTGCTCTGTGCGGAACCGCCGATTGTTTGATCATTTACTCCGTATTTTGTTTTGCGTTCAAGTTCAATGCGAACGTATATCTAGGAGCAGCCCCGAAAAAAGCACACTGGGTGAAGGCGAATGCTATTTGCTAGCTCTATCTATAATATTTATTTACAGCAATTTGTTGAGGAATATAAATATGTAAATAGGTGATATTGATACATTTTAGTACGTATTGGCTGGTGGTCTAGAAAAAAATAATCGGATGCCATAATGTGAACTACGTCAGTACTTGATACCATAGATATTATAGTGTAAAATATTAATATTCACTATAATCCTCTATGATACATTATACTTCATAGTCACACATAAATACTGATGTACGTCGGAAGGCTATATACTTTATGCATGCTGCCTGACTGCCAGTGATCTAAACAATTATAGGTACGCAGTTGTCTGGCGGTGTCCTTTGTACGAATCGTTCGTGCGCCAGCTCGCTATGAGACGCGTCAATATCATGTTACATGCAGGGACCAAACATTTATTTTTCAGGTTAAAATCGGCAATTCATTTGCAGCTTTTAGAAATTTACAGACACGTATCACTAGTTGACGCTCATACAGAGAAGAAGGTTCACGAACAAGTTCACGAACTTTTCAATTTACCAACAACTTTTTGTACTGTGGGGCACGTATTTGGAGGATTTTTGGAGATGAGGGTGAGGTATTGGGCATGTCGGGGATGGGGGTTCGCTGTAAAGGGGGGGTTCGCCCGAACCATAAAAACCCCCCCTGGCTACGGGCCTGGACAGATGAGGAATGATATCAACAAAATACAAAGGTACTGTTGACAATGTTACTGTTAATAATGGTGATGACAGATGAGGAATGATATCAACAAAATACAAAGGTACTGTTGACAATGTTACTGTTAATAATGGTGATGACAGATGAGGAATGATATCAACAAAATACAAAGGTACTGTTGACAATGTTACTGTTAATAATGGTGATGACAGATGAGGAATGATAGCAACAAAAATGTGTAAAAAAAAGGTGACCATAAGAATTTACAGTGGATATGTTGGTTGTTTTCTTAATTAAATGATGTTATTTGTTTTCTGTATATTTTAACTCAGCTATCACATTGGTAGTGGAGAGAAAACAGCAGGAGTTGACACCGACAGTATTATTGACCTTCCATCTGCCAGATCCTTACAAGATGACCTTTATAAGGTTTGTTTATAGTTCAAATGTCTACACTATGAAATTAGTTTGACAAAAAAAGTGTGATATGCCTAAATATGGTAATATAACATCATGTCCATATATGGGCACATCACATTTTTTATAACATAAAGATTGATAGTGTAGACAGAGCTTTTCAATGATCATGTGTTCTTATCATCAATCATTACAAATAAATAAAGCAGCACTAAGCAATAAAAGCCTGATGTTATTAGTATTAATATTTAATGATTTATTTGATGCTTTTCAGGTAAAGGCTACAATATGCTCACTAAACAAACGAATTATCAACATAGAAAACGTTTTGAAAAGTGATGACACAGATCAAGAAGAAAAGCCTCAGGAAAAAATGGAAGATGATGTGGTTACCGAAACAGGCAAAGCAAGAGGATTTACCTCATACGAGGGCATGCCTGATTTTGATGTAAATAATAGTAAAAAATTAGGCAAGAGTCCAGCAAGAGTAAAGAGAAAACGCACACGATAATATTTATTAAATTGTTATTCACGCTTTATTTTAAAATCAGCCTTTAAGTGCTTCATATAGCAAATATTTTGAACAGATATTAATTTAATTAATTCTGTATTAAATTATTATAGTTTTGGTCTTTCCAATTGTGTACTCTATTGCTGTTATTTGTCATTTAACTAGTTATACATTGAATGAATCATTTGATTTTTATTAGAGTAATGAATCCACTGAGCACCCGTTTTGTTGAATAAATAACCAACTTATTGAAGGCGTTTATTAAGGCAGAGATACGGAGACTTTTACGTGCAAATTGAAATTAAAATATTGTATACAAGTTTTCCAACCACTAGATTCTAGTCTTGATTTCAATTGCAACATCCAAATGTATGCAAATCCCTAAACCATACAATATGCATTCCAAAATTACTAAACAAATGATGTTCACTAAAGGAATTCTTGTAAAGGTTTTGGTACACTGGGATAGAATCCACCAACATTTGTGTCTGGATGAGAAAATGTGTGAAATCTGTATTCAATTGGTAAATCTGAAACAAACAAAAATAAATGGCTTAACATTAAATAAAATGAAAAAAAAAAACATCAACTACACCAAAACAATGAATACTGCTGGGCCAAAAAGTTGGTTACTGGATAAGAATACAGTACAAAGAGTTACACCAAAGATATTCATTAAAAGTTCATTCTTCTATAATGTATAGAAACAAGTTGTTTACCACCAAGCAGAACTTAAAATGTAAAATTGTGGGATTTTAAAACTACAAGCTTAATATCTTATAGTTTTAGTCGAAACTTTGCACACATACGTATTCATGAATGGTTTAACATAAAGAATTATATATAGATAGTTATTATTGCTATTATAAATCAACTTGGAAACAAACCTGCAATATATTCGAGTTGAGGAATGGCAAACGTGGCGTGAGTCTTGATAAAATAACCCCATAGTGTGTTCATGGCAACAAAACCCTCGTGAATATGTTCTACATTTTCTTGTTTTTTTTCTACAAAAAACGATCCCCATTGCTTTGACACGATCATTTCATGTTCTAGCACATTTTGTGGCTGAAAGAAATGCAATCACAATTTCGAGAGTTTCTATTATTTATGAGTCTGATTTTAGGTGATTACAAATGTCATTTCACTACAATATTTAAGCTTTTCACTACCATATTACAGCATATCATTACCGTATTTGGGCACATCACACCTTTTTTGTCAAACTGGTTTGATAGTGTACAATACTCCACTCATTAAGAAACTTATTAAAACATTAGTCATAATGATGACAAACTATACCAACAGTCACTTACAGACATTTTGCACTTCTTTGAGCTAGGCTCGTCATCATCTTCATATCCCATAATTCCTTCATGTTTCATTTCCTCCAAGATAGCTACTGTCGTCCAGTTTGCATATTGTGATGGTGGAAATATGTCCGACCGTAAACTATCACCAATATACATTACCTGTAAAGAAAGATGTTTAATGAAACAACAACAACAAAGCAAAGTCTATTGATCATACTGTACATTCCAATAATCATTATCTATAGTTTCCTTATTTTTTTAAAAGCATAAAATTACCCAGTAAAATCCCTATTCTTTTGTACATAAATTCTGTGAATAGAGAGGCATTTAAATAGAGTATTGAAAATAAATGGTGTTGCAAAACATTTTATCTGTGTATATAGGTCATTAACCTTGAACTTTACGTTTGTGGTGCAAATATTCCACTTCAGATTTTTATTTTCGTGCTATATCAAAAACTAAATTTAGCCCGTGTAGAATTAAACGTTTGAAACAATAGCAGAACAGTTTTACAGTAAAATATGTAATATTTTATAAACTTATCTTGCAATTGGCCACTTCCTTTTGGATATAATGTAAAATAAGATTTGTAGGACTTTGGAAGAAAGGAAATGCCGTGCCCAATCACAGATTACCTTAGCATTTGTCTTGTCTGTAGATTTATTTATAAACTTCATAAAATAATCTATATTTCCTTGTGAATAACTCTGTCCAACTTTAAGTTCATTTACAATTAAAGATTTGTTTTCTGTAAACAAAAACAAATTAAAACAGTTATCAACCACCTATTATATTATACACTCCACAATGATGCTTTATAAATAATATATAAATGATATTCTGTAAATGTGTTACAATTAAAATTTGAATGAAAATATTACTATTGCACACAAGTAAATGTATTTTTGTAGAGTTAACATTTGGGAAAATATTCTACAGGTTGCCATAAATGACAGAAACAGATCTGGATAAAGGCGTCCATTTATTTATTTATTAAAAAATCATCTTCCCGGTTAAAACTGAATTTCATTTTTTTTTACAATTAACAGCAATGATTCAAAACAATGATTTTAAAAAACAAGAAAACACGAATAAAACAAGGAAGCCCAATCACCAACACCTCATGACATGGTATCATTATTTTCTTTATGACTGCCAAATAAT
Organism: Antedon mediterranea; assembly: GCF_964355755.1. Taxonomy (NCBI): domain Eukaryota; kingdom Metazoa; phylum Echinodermata; class Crinoidea; order Comatulida; family Antedonidae; genus Antedon; species Antedon mediterranea. The sequence continues at coordinate 30,402,898 of NC_092676.1, read as the reverse complement.
GGATTATAAAACAAGTGGTTCTTAAAAGTTGTTTTAAATGTATTTTCTACTGCAACGCCTACTAAATCTGAATAATACTGTAGGTGTGAAATAAACAATGACTCGACAAGGTTGAATGTACAATTCATTATTATTTTACGCATGAGACATAATTCCTGGAGTTGTTAACAAAGCTAATGGTATTCCAATAAGGAAATAATATAAAAATAAGGAAACTAGGTAAGAATATAAATAAAAATGCAAACAATTATAATATGTAGTAGGTAGGTTAGGAGATAACATAATATTATGGACCGACATTTTACACTGTTATTTGTCATCTCAAGACTTCTTATTGTTAATTCAGTTGAAGATGACCTAGGATTTAGTGCAAGTATAGGCTCTATAAATATGGGTGAGGGTGCAACAGGCCAACTAAAATGCTCAGTATCAAACATGACAGAATATTCAATCTCATGGTATAGAGAAACAAGAAATGGTGACAGAACAATCATTTACAGAGATGGAATGTTGATACTGAACAACTTGGGAAGAGAACAAGAAGCATACAGCAACCATAGTGCACATGATGTTCAAATAAGACAAGTACTTGGACGAGATCTTGGTTATTTACTTAATGGTAATAATTACACATGTGAAGTAAGTCTCAATTCTACAGGTGAGGTAGTACGAATATCATCTGGTGTTATTGTACTTGCTAAATATACTCCATCACTGATTTACCCAATCTGTGAGTCAAGTGACTTTTCAACAGATTCCATTGGTTCAAAGATTACGATGTCCTGCTATTCTGAACCTGGTAATTCAAAAGCTACTGGACTTGGTGAAAGTGTGGAGCTAGAGTGGCTAAAAAATAACAAAAGAATTCAAGATATTGAGCAGGAAGATACTACTACTTTCACTTACTTAAATTACACGTTTACACTAACAGCTGACGATTTAAATAGTACTTTTAAGTGTAATAATGGCATCAGCAGTTGCATTTATAATGAACAGAAAACTACTATCTCAACAATAAATCCACAAGCTCAGCCTACAAATGTACCATCTTCTTTAGACTTAATATTTGTCATTGGTGTAAGCATTGGAGGTGTTGTATTCTTTGCATTATGCATTCTGATTGGTGTTTGTACATGCAAAAGGAGAGACTCAACTACCACCAGTGGTACATCAGCAGGACAGCAGCAAGTACAATTGGATCCCATAGAACCAGTGACAAAGTCAGTTGATCCATCATTAGAGGACTCTGGAACAGTTGACAACTTTATCTATGATGGCTATCATGCTGATGATAAACAAAATCCTCATGGAGGAGGAAATCTGTATAATCATTACACAAGTATAAAACAATAAATCAACAATTTGGTTAACTCAAATCTGAAGTTTTATTAGTGAGTCATTAATGAAATAGTTTGTGTATTTCTGTATTCTATTCAGCTCTTCTTCTGAAATCAGTGAACCTTTAAGTATACAACAATGACCTGTCAAGTCACTCAAATAAGTATAGAAAGGAAACAAGCATAGAAACCCACAGAACAGGGAAATAAACACAAAAGCCAAGTCAACACAACCACATGACAAGGATAGCTTGTACTGTAGCATGACGTTTAACCATGGAGGAACAGTTTAACAAAACATGTTTTACACCGTGCTTTGCCTGCTGCTCTACGGCATACTTAATTCTGCCAGTGGTGTAAGCTTCAAAAGTGTAAGTGATGATACTGGTTATTTATGTGAAGGAAGTAGATCTTCATTTCACCTGTACTGTGATCTTGTACAGTTGGAAAATGATCAGTCAGTTTACTGGTTTCGTAAGAATCAAAATGAGGAGTTGACCGCCATTTATAAAGATGGAGTTCTCTTGAAAGACAGATTACCAACAGAAGAACAATCTGCATACACTTTGGGTACAGACACAAATGAAATCGAAATTTATGCAAACATACAAAGTGGTCGATATCTACATCAAAATAATTACACTTGTATGGTGTTTGATAACAACGAACATTTAATTTTAAGTTCTTCTGGCGTGATACTAAATGTGTTATTCTCTGCGGGTGTGCCAGAATGCCATCAGGAGCCTGTACAACCCTCACTAGGCATTGTAGTCAACCTCACATGCATTAGCATCAGTAGTAACCCTCCAATTCAATTTCAGTGGACAAGGAATAATAAAACATTAACTAATATTATTGGGAGTGACACTAACAGTACGTTACTACTCAGTTATAGCTTTATATTACAAGAGGATCATTTTGGTGATTATTTTTGTGAATCACAGTGGACAAATTGTGATGGTGGTTTGGATATAAAAATGTGCAGTATAGCCCTACATAAATATGAAGAACAATCTGATATTATTAATATATTGTTTATTGCTTGTATAATTCTTGGTAGCTTATTCGTTATCTTCATATCAGCTGTGGTTTTATGTTTTTCCAAACGTTTCCTTATACCACCACATGCATCAAGGAATCAACCTATCACACATGAGGAAAATTTGTCCAGTGACGAAAATTCAACGATCAGATATCAACATGACACGGAATACTGTAATGTTCAGAATATTCAGAATGAAGAGAACCTAAAGCAAAGTAAAATTACAGTTGACAAAACACAAACACAGTTACAAACACAATCCGCACAGTTACAAACACAAACACAGTTACAAACACAATCACAGTTACAAACACAAACACAGTTACAAACGCAATCCGCACAGTTACAAACACAATCCGCACAGTTACAAACACAAACACAGTTACAAACACAATCCGCACAGACCTACTCTCCATAAATACATTGTGGACACAAACAAAACACAGTTAAAGTTAAAAGAGTATTAATTTTTCATGTATAATTTCTAATATAATATTCTCCATAAATTGTTTTTAACAGCTAATGAATGTCTACTTTGATTTGACAATTAACATCATGTGATCCTCAAATATTTTAGATTTTGCCAAGTTGATATTTAACAATTTTTCAATCCATTTTTACACAGCGCCCCCAATAGTATCAACTTTACATGAAACAAATAAACTTTTTTTTATTTGGAGTATAGGGAAATACAACAAAATAAAATTATAAGATTTTGAAAATTTGCTTCTATCCAATTGTTACTGAATTCTTTGTAGTTATAAATGTTTTAGTGGTAAATTTATTAAGAGAATTTTTTATCTAGAATGCTACTTTTGTGTCTGGCTAAAATCAATTGTAAACTTACTAATATCCAGAAAAGGCCGCTTAGTTGGGTCTGGTTCGGTAAAGAATCCAGGTTTCCTTGCTAAAAATAAACAGACATCAAAATAACTTTGCCAATCCTTTCTGAAAAAAAAAAAATATTATAAATATGTTGTCATTTTTATTGCTAAGAGTAATACATTATTACGGTAGTATAAGTTTTGTATCATATATTACTGTTACTTTTTTTTATAATATATTTTTTTTATGTAACAAGGGCCCCAAAAAAGACCAGACTGTTTGCGTCAACCTGGTAAAATATTGTGAATAAATAAATAATTGTATTTATGTTACCCAGGTATAATAATTATTGAGAATTAAATTTCAATGTTTAAATTACTTACCCTAGAGTATGCTCAAGCAATGAAATGCCATAGTCATCATTTGAACTTGTCATTAAAAAAACAAATTTTCCACTTTGTTTAAGTCGTCGTAAAAAGCTCTTGACGCTGTCACTACATGGATATATCAACTGCAAAGGGTCCTCTTTGTATTTTGGAAAGTAACCTCCTGAATTCTCTAAACATAAATTATTATAAAATATAAGTTTCAAATATGACAGGTGATTACATGATACAGTATATTACGTTTTGGTAAAACAAGTGTTTTTAGAAGTAAACTTACATTTCTAAAAGTATTATTTAGTTGGTTTTTTTTTTTATAGATTTAATGCACAGGGACTAAAGACTGGTTTAATGTACAAAGATTGTATAACCACTAATTCTAAGAATGATAAAAATAAACAAACCAGCATAAGCTTGATATCTGTAAACCCTTAGAAATGAAGCTGAGATTTCTTTTAAGAAGTTATATTCATAAAGCCGCTTTCCAGCCTAAAATCATTAAAATATAAGAACATTAGAATAAATAAGTTGATTGTTTTCATTGATCATTTATTTACTGTAAATAAAATGTCTACTATTGCATACAGTGTTGTTTTATTACACATTTGATAATGTATATTCAAAATAAAGGACAAAAAGTGAAAGAGAAAAGAAGAAATGGCTTATGATAGACAATAAAAAAAATATTGATATGATACAGTTGTATGGTGATCATTAAAATAGCTGGCTTAGAAGTACTGTATACAGTTTGTATTCATAACAGACAGCTATATTGATATATATGAAACAAGCAATAATAAGCAATAAAGAATAATCAGCCAGCAATAATACGAGCAATTAACTACTGCAAACAGACTGCAAGTACTGAAAGGTAAATGACAAAAACACAATTTACACACACTTCATTGCTGTTTTATACTGCCTTCGGCAACAGCAGTGTAATCAACTTATGATCAATATGGTGGATTGTTAATTGATGGTTACCTTACTATGGCTTATTATAATCATTAAAACATGTATAGCCAACAATAAAATATTCATTTTGTTGGGAAAAATAGAATAAAATAAAAGATATTGATACTGGGAAGATACATTGGTAAAAAACAACACTAAAACAAATCACCATAAAAATTCAAACCTTTTTATCAGCAGCATCAACCATTCGAGCAAATACCAGCGATCCAGGCATGTCAAAATAGTTTTCAAAGAATCGTACAGAGGCTAGGAAAAAAAATATTGAGAAAAAGGAAATGTATTTGGTAGAAATAATAAAATATTGAAAAAAAACTAGTACACGTTAGTATTGGGAAACTTGTGACGTACACAAATATATTTGACACACTGAGCATCGATTACACGATGGAGATTAATATTGAAACGCAGTAAAACTATCAGAAATAGATCCAAAATATTGAATGACATTTGGAAGTAGGTTTATAGGAAAATGTGACCATGTATTCTCTAATGTAATATAGAATCATTCATGTGTGTATACATTTCAGTGTGATACAAAATTGAAAACTGCTCAAGTGTGAATATGTTGCAAGATTAGAAATACAGGCTTTACAATTATCATATATCACTATATATTATCATATAAATACAATTATCATATATCACTATATAAGATAAACAATTATATTATCTCTTATATTACTTAAATTAAAATAAGAATTACTTTTTAAAAAAAACTGAGAATTAACATTGTAATAAAGCTCTGTCGACTACACTATCAAACTTTATGTGCCAAAAAAATGTGATATGCCCATATCACACTCTTTGTCAAACTATTTTGATAGTGTAGACAGAGCTTTACACTAAAAATGACTTGTTAATGGGGTAGTTTGGGGCCATCACATTTGTAGTACCCATTTCTTTATCTTGATTAACATGTGAATAAGCTAGTTTGCGTTTTGAAGTTACCACCAGTACAAATCATCTCGCTTTAGATTTGTAAACAAATAATGAAATAAAAACATCTGAAGACCTACATGATGGCAGTGTAAAAAATGCTAACCTCCAAAAAGTGAAAAGTATCAATATTATAAATAAAAACAAAAACATTTAAAAAAAAGGAAATATCAATTAAACTTTTCACTATTCATGTACATATATACACATAGAAAGCTGTCAGAGTAGTGGGAAACCAAATATATCAACATTACATTTAAATCAGGAATCTTGAAAAACAATCATGTTTCCCACAATAGAGCTCCGGCGTCAGCATGTATAAAATGCTGAATTTACAGTGTTTGTACATGCGACACACATGGTTGTGAAAATGTCGTGTTTGGTTGAACACAGTTACACTGATAAATGAACGCTATCATAATGCATAGAAAACGAATGCAAATTAGCCAAGAGGCAGATGGGGATTTGATAATTACTTTATGCAGATTTATTGAGAAAGGACTTTGAGGAAAACACCAACTTAATTTTGTAACTCTTCAGGGAATTTGAATTCATCAATATTATAGTAGTGAAATTCACCGACGATGATGATCATGGCTTCATTTCCAAAACTAACGTTAACCAGACCACATTAAGTTTGAAAAAGAACAAACATTAAACATTTCAGGAATATTTTTGATTTAAGAGCAACATAGAAAATCATCTCACATGCAGGAGAATTTGTCTGTAACCCGAGCAAGAAATGAAATGTTATTTGTTATATAAAAGAAGATTGTCATACTTTCAAGCCTAAACAAATTCGACTTGGAAATAGAACATACATCTTGTGAGGAATTTTTTTGTCATTTCTATTTTACGATAAACATAATTTAATGATTATCGCACTAGATAGATGATGACACCAAGAATGCTCATCCAATAATCAATGGATATGACAAAAGTTGACGTATGCTAGAGGACACAACGAAGACACAACAACAAATGATCAAACTTGTTATCTTAAATGAAAATCTATTGTGAAACGGACACGAATGTAATGAGGTCATCCATCTTAACTGCTTGGTCGGTTAATGGTTAAAAATGTCTTCGGGGAATTTAAGTGTCCGCATTTATAGGCAAGAAAGAAGCTAGTGTGATGAGTTTTCAAATAGAAAATTAATTTGGCTGTCAGCAGTTTCGTTGAAATGTACGTTGTTGACTTTTAGTCTCGGTGAATTTTAAAGGCAAATCAATCAGAATGTCAATTTTTACAAGAATGTTTTCAGGAGTGCAATAAGTTGTTTACAAATTGAATACTACAAATCAAGTATGGGGTGGCATGATGTAAGAGCAAGATTTACTTTGATTTTAATCTGTATATCAGCATTACTACCAGTGATAGAATGTGTGGTAAAAATGACAACAATACATTCTGCAGCCCAGACACACATGATATCCACAGAAGGTGTACAAACCTCAACGATATCACTACTACCAATACCTCACTCGCAAAAACAAAATGATGTGAAGACTACAGGTATTTCAAAGATGAATTCAACAAAAAATTCAAATACTTCATCAATTAACCAAGGACAAATAAATGCTACAATATTGAATGAACAAAAACTGGAAATTCTTGTTTTGAAAAAAATGCCTTGTATCAAAACGGCATCGGATTCAGACTTTTGTTATTATGCCATCGAGCCAAAGGGAAGTACATGGAAATTTAAATGTGAAAATGAAGTAAATCTTGAGAATTGTGATCCAAATATTTTGGTGGAGGACATCGAAGAAAAACAATTAATGCAAAATAGTTCAATGTGCAATCCAATGACGATGGACAACTGCAGCAGTTTATCAACAGAGAATTGCTCAACTGTAATTGATTATTTAAAAATTGTAATAGTTGATGAACAACAAACAATTTGTGACGATTGTGATTTATGGTTTATCAAATCATTATTAGCAGAATCCATCACTTTTGGCTTTCTTGGAATTTTATTTGTGAATAATTTCATCTGGGTATGGTGCTGGACAAAGCGAAATCGACAAGAAAAACTACTTATTCAACCAAAATCTTATAAACAAGAGGATTTTGAGATAATTTATGCATGGAAAAATTCCCATGATGCATCACTTAGACCGATACCAAAGGTAAAACGTCCAAGACGTATACGAGAAGTTCCATTGTATGAGAATATTAGCATTCATGAAATTGTAAGCACTGTCTAACAGATTTAAGAACTAATGTGATTATTTAAGCATGGTTAGGTTTTTATTCTGTAGTGATACTGATAGCCTTATTAACAATGTGTCATCTTAAAGTAAATTATATAAACATATAAAATTCAATATGTAAAAAGGTGCTAAACTTTATTTAATCAGAATTAAGCTGAAATAACTACAGTATGCTATTATAAAATATGCTAAAAATTAAAAATAGAAATTTAATGTAGTATTTTCGATGTTTGCACCAAATATTTTTGGTATAAAAAACATCAACAAATCTGATATTAAGCAATTCTATGGTATTTATAAGTTATATCCTGTTTGTAAAAATTAATGTAAACTGAATATTTGCAATGAGAAATCTTATTACATCAAGAATGTCACTTATCGTATAGGAAATATTTTATGATGTTTCTGCATGCCAGTATCATGTGATCTCAAATATAAAATTTAACCAAATATCAAATATTTATGATTTACAATTTGGTAATTATCATCACTGTGAAGAAATACACAGATTACTGTTTTGTACAATATAACTTTTACACCTCCAAGTGACAAAAGAATTAGCTGGTAGTGTACAAAATTACCATCAAACATTTTAATGTTTATCACCCTAACTACTATACTATCATTTCCAAGAGCTATTGTACAGAGTTATTAACCCTAACCCCTAACCCTAACCCTATAGTATCATTTCCAAGAGCTATTGTACAGAGTTATTATTGTTTATCACCCTAACTACTATACTATCATTTCCAAGAGCTATTGTACAGAGTTATTATTGTTTCAGTAAATAGAAAATGACATTTTAAGAAATTGATTGATCATCAAAAATAGCCTGATTTAAATCTAGAACATGCAGTTTGATATCTGTTATTAAAATTGAAAGAGATAATACTAACGACAGAAACTGATTCATTTACTGTGCCATGCCAGAGGCTGTTTTTATACAGCAAATCGATGCATCAAAAGTTAGTATATAGTTTATGTCAATAAGTTAATTCACCATCATTAAATGTAGATCATCGAATTGCTATTGGGAATAAATATGGGCTAAAGTCGGTTTCAAATCAAGTATACGTCATTATGTATTCAACTGCAAAAACAAAAAGTCACATTTGGAACAGACAAGTTTTTTTTTATATTATTATTATCATAAAATCTAATCACAAGAAAATATTGGTTGGTCTCTTGACCAGAAAAGGTTGATTACGGCCAGAAAATATTGGTTGTCTCTTGACCAGAAAAGGTTGATTACGGCCAGAAAATATTGGTTGGTCTCTTGACCAGAAAAGGTTGATTACGGCCAGAAAATATTGGTTGTCTCTTGACCAGAAAAGGTTGATTACGGCCAGAAAATATTGGTTGTCTCTTGACCAGAAAAGGTTATTACGGCCAGAAAATATTGGTTGTCTCTTGACCAGAAAAGGTTGATTACGGCCAGAAAATATTGGTTGCCAAAAAATTGAACATTTAAGGGGTGCAGGATGTATTTAAATTACGTTAAGTGCGTTTTGAATACTTAATGATGCGAGAATAAATTAATAAAGAAGTACACAAGACATCTGATAGTTTATCAGCTTAGACCTGAGATAATAATGAACGAAAGCACGAACTTTTTAACATTTAATTAAATCATGACTCTTCTATTATTAAACACTAGGCTAATTGTATTTCAATTACACAATACAAGCTTCAATGGACTCATATCTGTTGTTGTATTCAACTATACATTATTCATTTCAAACCATCACGACTCTTTTATTATTAAAATTCAACACTACATAGAATACCACATCCATCTTAGTATAAACAATTCTACTGTTATATTATCAACTATACATTATTCATTTCAAACCTTCATGACTCTTTTATTATTAAAATCATCATTGTAGACTTCTGAACATTATAATTAAGTGTTTCTATCAAGAAAGCCAATTTTGACTGGAATCAATACTCATTGTCAAATAACTGAATAAATGTGTATGAAAGAATGAATGATCTACTAATGAGTAAAGCAGTATACATCAAATAAAATGCCTAACTAATATGGTATCAACATAGGCTACTTTAAAATTCCTAACTAATATGGTATCAACATAGGCTACTTTAAAATGCCTAACTAATATGGTATCAACATAGGCTACTTTATGCCTAACTAATATGGTATCAACATAGGCTACTTTAAAATGCCTAACTAATATGGTATCAACATAGGCTACTTTAAAATGCCTAACTAATATGGTATCAACATAGGCTACTTTATGCCTAACTAATATGGTATCAACATAGGCTACTTTAAAATGCCTAACTAATATGGTATCAACATAGGCTACTTTAAAATGCCTAACTAATATGGTATCAACATAGGCTACTTTAAAATGCCTAACTAATATGGTATCAACATAGGCTACTTTATGCCTGGAAAGAATCTGTTACATCTGGGCATAATATGGTATCAACATAGGCTACTTTATGCCTGCAAAGAATCTGTTACATCTGGGCATAATATGGTATCAACATAGGCTACTTTATGCCTGGAAAGAATCTGTTACATCTGGGCATAATATGGTATCAACATAGGCTACTTTATGCCTGGAAAGAATCTGTTACATCTGGGCATAATATGGTATCAACATAGGCTACTTTATGCCTGGAAAGAATCTGTTACATCTGGGCAAAATAAAATGCGTAACTAATATGGTATCAACATAGGCTACTTTAAAATGCGTAACTAATATGGTATCAACATAGGCTACTTTATGCCTAACTAATATGGTATCAACATAGGCTACTTTATGCCTAACTAATAGGGTGTCACGAAACCTAAGAGCACGAAAGCTAAGACCCCCTAAGACCTAAGATCACGAAAGCTAAGACCCAAGACCTAAGATTACAAATTCTAAGATATACTACAGCTTAAAAACAATACTTGTTTATCCATACATAATTTTAAACACAGTACGGTTTCATTTATTACCATAAATATAATTAAATACTACCGCAAAACATAGATAAACTAACATTATTTCCGCCCGTTGAGTAAATGTATATTTTTTTTTACAACAAACAAACTTGACGGGTTGTTTGTTGGTATATATTTACTCCATTGTGTTGGTTCAGAGGATGTTTTTCTTACGCACCTGCCTTTCTTGTATTTTGACTCCAAATTTGTTGACGAACTTTATCCTGAATACCACACTTTAAAATTAGGATTTATAAGTACTTTCAGACGGAGAAACACATAAAAAACAAATAAATAAATCCTTTAAATTGATGATTTTACAGACATGTTTCTTTGTATACTGTAACTCCTCGAGCCTCCCCCATGCTCAATGTTTTTGTTTCTATGGAGCGCCAAAAGAGCAACAATAATAGTACAAGTATAAAAACAGAAAGAAAACGAAACAAATCATGATTTTTAAATTAAAATTTATTTGCCAGTATTTATTTCTTCGTACTTGCATGATTATATTATTATCATTACAATTTTAATTTTACATTGTTCCATCCACACTGTAGACGGACTCCACAGAGTTTTCAGCCCTCTATATAATTTTTGCTCTTTTGACGTTCCATAGAAACAAAAACATTGAACATGGTGGAAGGCCTACTGCTACTGTACTGTAGGCTAGTCATGCGAAATTCGCAAACAGTTTGTGTGCGAGAAAAACGTCTGTAAATCATCAATTTAAAAATGTATTTGTTACTTTTTATGTGATTCTTTTTTATGAAAGTGCCAATTCTAAGGTGTGGTATTCAGAATAAATGTTGGGAGTTAAAATACAAGGCAGGTGCGAAAGAAAAATATTTGTAATCTTAGGTCTTGGGTCTTAGCTTTCGTGATCTTAGGTCTTAGGGGGTCTTAGCTTTCGTGGTCTTAGGTTTCGTGACACCCCTAACTAATATGGTATCAACATAGGCTACTTTAAAATGCCTAACTAATATGGTATCAACATAGGCTACTTTATGCCTGGAAAGAATCTGTTACATCTGGGCAAAATAAAAATCAGAATCAAACATTCAGTTTGTCCTAGATTTAAAGTTCAGAACATTATCATCTATTTCTATTTGGAATGTAGTTTCAAATTATTATTTCTTATTTTAATTATCTTTTCATCTGTTTTCTTTCCAAGCTTAATATTCTAGAATTATGTTGTGTTTTAATATTGAGGCTATGTTGACTATGACTGTTTATAAGGCTATGTTGACTATACTATGACTGTTTATGAGGCATTGCTATACTAAAACTGAATATAAACTGAATATGTTGTGAAGTTGTATCTGAATACATATTAGGCATTTTTAATGGTTATTTTATTGACATTTTGATAAAATTAATGTTTGTTCAATAATGTTAACTACAAAAACATTAATGAATACACTAGCAACGTCATTTATAGTTCTTGTAGCAAATGCCATTTGATTCTTGTGCTTTATCCCTCAAAGGAATAAAGCTCAGATTTCTACATTATTGTGAATTGACATTACAGTTGATAATAATTATACAAAGATGCAATAACATGTCTTGTAGTCTTGGATAAAACTGTGTTTGAAATACAAGACGAAGCAGTAAACCTCAACGCAATTTATATTCCACAAAAAAGGTGTGACAGTTACATAATAATGTGATACACTCACTCATTGTAATATTCATACCTACTTTATTATTTTATATTATTCAGAGTGTAAACAAAAATGTTCAAGTAAAAATAAATACATATCCCTTACACTCATGGTATTTAAATATAAGTTAATAGTATGAAACTAATCAGATTATCATAATTCAAACATTATACAAGTCTCCAAGTAAATCAATACCCTGCTGTGTAGGATACACAAATGTTAGGATTCTTAAACATGAACAACAGGAACTTGTTATGATGGAATAGAGTCAATGCCCCGGAATCAAGGTGCTGCACCCATTCTTAGTCGAATCCCAGGTACCCTTATCCCAGGTCCAAATGTTAGGATTCTTAAACATGAACAACAGGAACTTGTTATGATGGAATAGAGTCAATGTCCGGGAATCAAGGTGCTGCACCCATTCTCAGTATAATCCCAGGTCCTCTTATGTAAAGCTAAAATCGAACACAAGGCTTTGGTAAATCCATGTTATTAGTAAATGCAAATTAATAAATCCATCTCATCTACTACTTTTTGCCAAATTTCACGCCCGTTACCTTGGAATTGCATGGTATTTTATTATAAGAAATGTCATGCTCTCTCTATTATGCCGACATCAATGCCCACTTAACAAATGTATCTAGTATAATTTTAATGTCATGCTCTCTCTATTATGCCGACATCAATGCCCACTTAACAAATGTATCTAGTATAATTTTTGTGAATACTAAAGGCTATTTTATAGTTTATTTCTCTACATACAATTTTACTATTAAAACTGAAAATGTCTACGTAATATGATGGTCCATGGTAATATGATGGTTCATCGTAATATGATGGTCCATGGTAATATGATGGTTCATGGTAATATTATGATGTACTTTCAATATTATGCAACATTTGTTTATTTCAAAGGATACATTTTTTGAAAGCCTTTTTAAAAATAATTTTTTTTTATAATAGTTATTCTACAGTAAAAACATTTGAATACATCATTACCAGACAAATACTATTATAATTGCTATTTAGAATAAAGTAAACCATTGACTTTAAATACGAGAGAGGATAATATCGAATATTAGAATGTTGAGTGTAACGGCATGTGACGGAGTAATGACTTTGGGTTCTTCAGGCAAATGAAGCAATTTAAATTGCTGCTCTCAAAAGAATAATTAAATATTTCATTTCCATCTTTAAGTCTAAACTACTTGATTCTAATCCATGGATTTAATAACAAAATATTGATATAATATATATTATTTCCAATTACAAAGTCCAAGGAAATTTTACTTTTCTAATATATAAAAATCAATGAAGTAAGACTGTAGTTACCATATATTGTGTTTAATTATCAACAACTCCTTAGAGCTTGGATCATTATTCATATGTATACATTTAGGTAATCAACACACTAATCAATGTTCTATTTATATCTTTTCCTTTCTAATTCATTGCTTGCTTGTAGTAGAGGTATTAGAGCTCTCTGTAGCATTAACTTCTTTCAATTCTTGCAATTGATGACAGAAATTAAACTTCTAATTTAAAATAATTATGTATAATAAAATGAAGCTAATAAAATTTATATTTTGTTTTGTCAAATGTACTGTATCAAATATATTTGCAAAATTTAGTTCTAGGGGGCAGTATAGCATTTACTCTGGCTAGAATTTTGTCTTTTTAGATTTTCTGAATTTGTCATGTACAGTAACTTTGTCATGTAACTTTGTCATGTACAGTAACTTTGTCATGTAACTTTGTCATGTAACTTTGTCATGTTTTCCGAACCTTTTTATCATAGCATAGAATACAAACAAAAACCCCTAATCACCTGATGATCTGCAGTTTGCCTAAAAAATAGGAGAAATAGGCCTAAAGCAAATAGGCCTACAGCAAATAGGCCTACAGCAAATAGGCCTACAGCAAAGCAAAAAGAAAGAAAATACATTTATCAATTGCCAGGGATTTTAGCCATACCATTCATAGGAGAAATAGGCCTACAGCAAAGCAAAAAGAAAGAAAATACATTTATCAATTGCCAGGGATTTTAGCCATACCATTCATAGGAGAAATAGGCCTACATCAAAGCAAAAAGAAAGAAAATACATTTATCAATTGCCAGGGATTTTAGCCATACCATTCATAGGAGAAATAGGCCTACAGCAAAGCAAAAAGAAAGAAAATACATTTATCAAATGCCAGGGAGATTAGCCATACCATTCAATTTAAATTCAATTCAATTCAAAGAACATTTATTCACGTCCAAAAGACAAAAGTAACAAAAACAAAATGGCAAGTGATAAAACAAGAAAATGGACGAAGGCAAATCCCAAAAAGATTACAATCTTGTGACGGGATTGCCTTTACATATTTAAATTAAGAGAAGAAAAAAAATAAATAAATAAAGAAAATAAATTAATTAAACAATAAAGAAATACAAAATATATATAAAACCAGTAGATAAAAGTTGGAATAAAAAATAAAAAAGAACAGAAAAAAGTACAGCTGCATGGCATATAGCGAATATGATGACAAATGAATAATAAAGATAGCAAGTCACGGAACATGGAAACAACGACCATATCAAACAGATCGATCAGTAATGAGACAAAAGGTAATTTTTAATGTTATTCTTGAATGAATAGCGGTTAGCAGCACAGGAAATTGAGGGGGGTAAATTGTTAAACAATAGAGGTCCAGAATATCTAATGCTATGTTGAAAATAATTGGTGTTATGGTTAGGGATATATATGTTATTTCTTGTTCTAGTGTAATATTTATGAACGGTATTATTAGGAGCGAAAAGGTCGTTAAGATGGCAAGGGAGAAGTGAGTGAGTGGCCAAAAAAACAAAGACACCTTGCTGGGATAGGTTAATGTCCGAGAGTTTGAGAAGATTGAGTTTGGAGAATAAGTGGGAGGAATGTGACAGTGGATGAGCGCCAGATATAGTCCTGATAGCTTTTTTTTGTAGGATAGAGAGTTTAATGATGTTTGAAGGGTAAGTGTTGGCCCAGACAATGTTACCATAGCTCAAATAAGGAAGGATGAGTGTGCAATAAAGGGTCCTGAGAATATTAGTTGGGAGGAAGGAAGAAAGCCTAGAAATGATCCCAAGGTTCTTAGACACTTTGTTCTCAATTTCTTGGATATGGGGTTTCCATGAGAGAGAGTTGTCGATAATGCCAAGAAATTTATTATACTTTACAGAGGGGATTTCTTGATTATCAATAACGACTTTAAGTGGGGACACATCAATACCTCTAGTCAACTGCGGGGTTCCGAATAGGATGTAACTACATTTATTATGATTGAGGGAGAGTTTGTTGGCAATAAAGTACTGGGACAAGGGGATAACATTGGTATTAAAGGTGTCAAAAAGAGTTTGGATGTTTTTGTTGGCATGAAAAACTGTAGTGTCATCAGCATATAGAAAAAATTTTAGCAGGTTTGAGGTTCGGTGGATATCATTAAGGATATCATTCATAGGAGAAATAGGCCTACATCAAAGCAAAAAGAAAGAAATTACATTTATCAATTGCCAGGGATTTTAGCCATACCATTCATAGGAGAAATAGGCCTACAGCAAAGCAAAAAGAAAGAAAATACATTTATCATTTGCCAGGGATTTTAGCCATACCATTCATAGGAGAAATAGGCCTACAGCAAAGCAAAAAGAAAGAAAATACATTTATCAATTGCCAGGGATTTTAGCCATACCATTCATAGGAGAAATAGGCCTACATCAAAGCAAAAAGAAAGAAAATACATTTATCAATTGCCAGGGATTTTAGCCATACCATTCATTGGAGAAATAGGCCTACAGCAAAGCAAAAAGAAAGAAATACATTTATCAATTGCCAGGGATTTTAGCCATACCATTCTATTCTGTTCCTATTTCCCCTTTTTATCCTTTGTATGTATGGATGAGGGCCCAAGAAGGATAAAATAAAATGTATATAAAATATTTTGGTTATGTAAGTAGCAATGGTATTTACAATGTCATCTTATTCAAGGTCATATCTAGAGGTTAAAAACAGACGAGGCAAAGATGCTTTAAATATAATTATTTATGCTGGCTGAGGCCCTGCTATTTTCAAGAGATCTGGCACCAAGAATGTATTTGTACTTACAATTTTGTGTCAATGTTTCTTTAAGATCTTTGAAATGTTTCCAGTGGCGCTCTTTACCGTACAATTCTTCAATTTCCTCGTCACTCAGAGGACTAGTACCGTGACTGGCACGTAAAATGTAGCCATTTTCTGAGAACTTAAAAAAGTTTCCTTTTTCAACATCCAAAACAAGACCCTTTGTTCTACAGAAAACAAGATTCAAGAAAAAAAATTTGAACTTGAACAATTTTTCTTCTTTTGTTTATTTCACCTTTAATTTATTTTATGCACTATACGACCCCCGGGAGAGGTGCGTCATTTGTCCGATGTGCGTGAATACCAGGACGCACCTGTGCGTCAAAAATATGACTTACCTTTAGGTGACCATTCCTGCGTCAATAATTATTTGTAAATGACGCACCTCTCCTGGGGGTTGTATAGTGGGTCATACAATTGACAAAGTGCATTATGTTATGCCTGGGTGCCAATGATCTGTTGTGAAGAAGAAGTACATACACAAAATCTTTATGTTCTTCTAGAGGACGAGCAATATCTTCATCATAGCCAAGATCTTCAACAAGGTGTTTCACTAAACATTTGTAAAGAAACTGAAATGAAACGTTATTTATGACATTGGGGTAGTAGAGGGGGAAGAGGGTAAAAAAATGTGAGCATGGATGGATGAATTATAGGACAAAATTGTTAAAAAAAAATGTATCGGACTGATCTCTTTTCTGCGAGAACTCCTTTCGCAACTAAAGTAAGTAAGGCCTAGGCCTAGTCCTACCACCATTAAGAATGAAGTCTTTATCTGTTGTCAAGATGGGCCTATACCTAGTAGCTAAGATAGTTTCAATCCGCGAAAAAAAAACTTCACATGATTTCTGGCTATTGGCACACCATACCTGTCGGCCGAAATGAACATGACATATTTTGTCCATTGTGGCGTTTCATGAATTTGGGCGTTCCATAACCGAGGCGACGAACTGCACTGTTCACCACCCAGAGCCAGCACATGTTGTGTAGGCCTAAAGCCTAGAGCTAGTGTTTTTAGTAATACGCCTATTTTGATAATAAATAAATGCTACAACATACTGGAAAAAGTATGTCTAACTTGTATTTGCAAAGAGTATGATCAAGATCAAAGCCTATAGCATCAAAATCACTCAGGCTACAGGAAGATTCGCTTAAAATGCTCATGATTTAGTCTTCACGTCAACGTGAACCGCACACGTCTCGTCGGGGAGCGGCAACAAAATAATAAAAAGTCAATTCGTTCTCCAATGAAATATGGAACGCAATAAGTGCAACAAATCAAATCATACAATGCTATTATTCCTATACTTTCATGTTTTATAGATATAATTCATCCCATCATCAAAGTTTCAATAATTAGATCATTAATTCATCAAAGGCTTTTATAAATTTTAATTTTCATATATAGGCCTAGTTAAATAGGTAGATCTTGTTTCTTTGATGAGACAATAGAAGTGTCTTCATTCAATTGGGAATTTTCCTTGTTGAGTAGTTCTGTGTTGCACATTTAAGTGGATTATGATGCTTGGCTGCCAATCCAAGGGTCCTGGGTTCAAGTCCTGTCATATGTCAGGATTTTTTCTAATGACAATTTACAACTCCACTCCCAAAGACTTGTAATAAGACTTTGTTTATGTAGAGCATTGTGTGTATATGTTTGTCTTGTGAACAGGATTGCCACCTTTAAGAAGGAAAGTGATTGAATTTGCTTATGGTTATCCTTGGCAATTTGCCTAAATATATAAAAAAAAAATATTTAAAAAAATAAAAAAATTCAACAAATAAAGTTTACATTATTTAATGCTTACTGTCCATTTGAAAAGAAAAAGTATTGCAAATATTTTCTATGGAGAACAAAATTAAATATGCCATTTGAATATTCCAATATATTGAGCATCACAGTATTTATTAATCTAATTTATTTAATTTTTAATTAATTTTTATTTATTTAATTTATATCTTGAGAATTTTCAATAAATAGGTGAGTGTGTATATATACATTAGTAATGTACTAAGGTACACCGTGCAAGTCTTTAAAAAGGCAGACAAACAAAAATATACATGGTGTACCATAAGCCTTAGTACACCGTGCAAGTCTTTAAAAAGGCAGACAAACAAAAATATACATGGTGTACCATAAGCCTTAGTAATATACATGGTGTACCATAAGCCTTAGTAATATACATGGTGTACCATAAGCCTTAGTAATATACATGGTGTACCATAAGCCTTACACCTACTGTAAGTCTATAGAAAAAAACAACAAACTCATTTACAGTATTTATAGATGTTTTTTATTGGATTTTTGCTGTTAAAAATTGTACTGTGATACAGAATTTGACTTGTTACAATAAATCTGTAAAGTGTTATTTATTATCGAAATGTTTTTCTTCCTCTGTCAATTCTTTTCCAAGTTCTTTTTTCAGTCGTACAATTTCAATCATATTTTCCTCATTTCGTTTCCTTTCAAATTCTTGTTTTGCTGCAATTCTATCCCAATGTGCCTTGTCCTTGATCGCCTCCTGTTCAATTTGACGCTTTGATTTACGTTTGTTATACTTCGGTATCGGTACCCATTTTATACCAAGTTCTTCTTCAATTTTCTCAAAGTGGCCATAGTTTCGGCCCCGCAGACGCTTCAAGTACTTTCGCCTTCTATCAATATTGATTAGCATCTTCCGTTTATTTGCTTTATCCTTAAAAATAAAATATTGAGCATGTTTGTAAAATTTTTAGAATTTTGTTTGGGGTCTGATAGCACATTTGGGCTGGGACAACTTGGGAACAACTACAAAATCCTTGAAAACAGATGGATAATAACAATAATACCAGCAGTAATGTTTACTGTTCCCTGTACTGTTCACTGTATTACCTTTGGATTTTTAATAACATGTTTCCCGCAGTTCCTTACAGCCATTGTCAATCGTGCAACTACAAAAAAAATGCACAATAAAAGTATTAAAAAATTAAAAAGAAAAAGAAAAAATGGCAGCCTTAAAATATCATGGAAAATATATAACAAAAGGATAGCCGAGATTCAATGGAGTAACCTTTACTGTCATTTCATTACACAGAATTTATTATAAACTACAGAAACCAGATGATTTTTCACAAATATATTTAACTTACTTCTTAGTGGGAGTACATTTTTACTAGCAGTGGATTCTAATCCTATTTTTTCTTTCAGTTCTTGCATTAGCTTGTAAGATTTGTACTGTTTTATCTCTGCCTAAAAGCAAATAATTAACAATTAAAAAGTCACACAGTAGATATTTTTGTTATATCAATGAGTGAATTCTAAATGGTTTACTTACATTGCTTGCAAATTCTAAGCTGAACATTTTCTTAACATTGTCATCAGCACTGCAGATTTAAAAAATGTACAAAATATGAGATCATGAATCATTACTGTGCTGTAAACATAAAAAATACTTGGAATAGACATTTCAAATAGTTGAGACTGATTATGTTTTTAGTTACATAAAATAACTACTTGCGTTTTTAATTCTTCAACCTCATCCAAATGGAGCTTGGGCAATGATGGGTCTAGGCCGTAAAATCTGTCAAGGCTGTGAACAACTGGTTCCAAGTCTCGTGCTAAAAATGTAAATAAAGTTGAATAAAAGTTTAGAGCAATACTTCAATAAAGTTAGAAGGAAAGATTGAGTCAATTAAATGGAATTTATTTAATCTTAAAATTGTATTTTGTTTCTTGTAGTTTCTATTAAGTATTATTATTTTTTTTTTTTATATGTTAAATATTAGTTTGTAATGCCTTTTATTTTATAATTATGATTTATTATTATTATATATTTAAAGCCCGGCGCACACTAGAGCTTCCGGCTGAGCCAACTGGCATGAGTAACACTTGGCTCACAGTGTGTTTGGCACGCGTGCCATTTTCCTCAAGTGTGCGCCGAATGTGAGCAGATAGCTCATTAAAAAATTCCACTGTGCATGACATGTTCTGATTTATTATGATATTTCAGCGCGTGCTGTATAGCGTAGTAAGTAATTATCCAATCAGAAAATCGCGTACTGAAGGCGTTTTGTGTGCGTCCGATAGAACGCGATCACAATTTGCGGCAAATTTGTTATTGAGCCAAGTGTTACTCGTGCCAGTTGGCTCAGCCGAAAGCTCTAGTGTGCGCCGGGCTTAAATTAAATGTGGTTGGCCTGAACAATCTTAAATATACTGCGCCTCTGACTGAACCAAGCTACTACTGCAGAAGATGGAATTTCATTCTATAGATGAGTTAGTAGAGGCCGTAGAATCCTATTTTAATATTATTATTAATTGTGCCTAGGTGCTGTAAGAAAATGTGCAAAATAATAATTCAACTAGATTTAAACTCGTCACTATGACGAGTTCGGGTTATCCGCGCAAACGCAACATGCACATACAAACTATATGAACTTCGACAATTATTATGCCATCCGATGACATGAATTAAGTACAGTATGTTTAAAGTGCTGAATTGTACCTATTTTGTAGCATACAGCATATTACAGTATTTACAGAATACACTGTATGTTATATACAGTGTAGCATAGACGAAATTACGAGACCCATCTTTTAAATCCAATTATTAACACGATGACATCATCAAATTGACATATAAAGATAACAATTTTAGAAGATAATTATCTAAATAATTACATTAATACAAGTTTGAAGAATTGAATTGAAATATGACTTTTTGAATTCAACTGGCCATATGATGACGTCACAACATCTGATTGGCAAAATATTCACATGAATTCGTATCTAAATTCGAATAGCTTCCAGAAAATGTTTTAATCATGATTATCACTTTTTATTCTGACGAGCTATAACAGATTGAAATTTACTGTAAAGATGAAAATAGGTGAACCACATTATTTACATTTTTAGACATGATGACGTCATAAAAATTAAAATATTTTTAACTCATGCGAAAGCTAGTTGATTTTACCTAGACAGTATTAAAATATCTGAGGAAATTGAATACGTATAAGCGTGATGCGCTCTATTTAATGTGATAAGCAATAACGAAACAGTAAAAAATCCTATATTTTACATTCGTGTGGCCATACGATGACGTCATAACATCCGAGGGGTAAAAATTCTGCATGAAATCATATCTACAACATATCTGCTTACATATAAAATAAAAAAAATTGGGGGTCATGGATGATTCTGAGGAGCTATAACAGATTAAAAATAGGCATAATTTTGACAATATTTTGTCACTTTTGCAACTAAAACGCGCGCAAATGGTCTAAATCAACGTGTTCGTATAACGACATTTTAATTTGAAATGATGTCAATCTTTTTTAAAATGACTAGGAAAGGCTACAAGATCATAATTCAAGAGAAAAACACATGATTTTCATGCTCCGTGCGCACCTTACGCGTAAAATTTTTCGCGCCCATGGGAATTTTTGACATGCTCAAAATGTCATGATCAGCGTAGAAAATTGATTATAAATTAAT
The DNA here is from genome assembly GCF_964355755.1 of Antedon mediterranea. NCBI lineage: Eukaryota > Metazoa > Echinodermata > Crinoidea > Comatulida > Antedonidae > Antedon > Antedon mediterranea. The sequence continues at coordinate 30,380,942 of NC_092676.1, read as the reverse complement.
TTTGCGCATTTTGAAATTTTAAATGCGCGTGCGCGCGTAACTTTTTGTGAAACATGCCATTTTTAATCCATAGAAAGTTTGCCCTTGATATGACTTAAATTTTCACAAAGTGTCAATACAAAATGACTTTTGGTTTATAATCTATGATCAATCATTGAAATTCATAAAATCGCGCGTAACTTACGCTGCGCGACTCTAACGTCATATAACAAAATTTCTTGCACATCTACAGGTCACTCTTATGACAAAGTTATACAATCTTATGTTGACAAGAATTATGCACTTGTCAATTGTATGACCCACTATACGACCCCCGGGAGAGGTGCGTCATGGGTGCGTCATTTACAAATAATTACTGACACAGGGGTGCGTCAAAAAACCTAGATGGTACGTCACATCAATGAACAAGGTGTGTCAATGTCCGTCACTTTACCACCCACCATATCATAAACAACATGGTCACAGTGCGTCAAAATGGGTCCGTCATGGTCACCTAAAGGTAAGTTACGAAAAATGTATATCCCGCTCTAGCATGCATCCCGCTCGATCCATACAAAATAGCGCGACCGATTTCAAACGCGACCGATTTCATCAAAGGTACAGCTCTAGCGGCGCGCCATACAAAAATACCGGAAGTTGATTTTATCGCGACCGATTTCAAACGCGCCCGATTTCATCTGACACCATATTTAGGGGGTGTCACGAAAGCTCAGACCACGAAAGCTCAGACCCCCTAAGACCTAAGATCACGAAAGCTAAGACCCAACACCTAAGATTACAAATATTTATCTTTCGCACCTGCCTTGTATTTTAACTCCCAACATTTATTCTGAATACCACACCTTAGAATTGGCACTTTCATGAAAAAGAATCACATAAAAAGTAACAAATACATTTTTAAATTGATGATTTTACAGACGTTTTTCTCGCACACAAAATGACTAGCCTACAGTACAGTAGGCCTACCCCATGGGCCATGTTCAATGTTTTTGTTTCTATGGAACGTCAAAAGAGCAAAAATTATATAGAGGGCTGAAAACTCTGTGGAGTCCATCTACAGTGTGGATGGAACAATGTAAAATTAAAATTGTAATGATAATAGTATAATCATGCAAGTACGAAGAAATAAATACTGGCAAATAAATTTTAATTTAAAAATCATGATAAGTTTTTTTGTTTCGTTTTCTTTCTGTTTTTATACTTGTACTATTATTGTTGCTCTTTTGGCGCTCCATAGAAACAAAAACATTGAGCATGGGGAGCTCGAGGAGTTACATTGTCATTACAGTATATACAAAGAAACACATCTGTAAAATCATCAATTTAAAGGATTTATTTATTTGTTATTATGTGTTTCTCCTTCTGAAAGTACTTATAATATAAGTCCTAATTTTAAAGTGTGGTGTTCAGGATAAAGTTAGTCAACAAATTTGGAGTCAAAATACAAGAAAGGCAGGTGCGTAAGAAAAACATCCTCTGAAGCAACACAATGGAGTAAATATATACCAACAAACTACCCGTCAAGTTTGTTTGTTGTAAAGAAAAAATATACATTTACTCAACGGGCGAAAATAATGTGAGTTTATCTATGTTTTGCGGTAGTATTACTATTAAATTATATTTATGGTAATAAATGAAACCTACTGTGTTTAAAATTATGTATGGATAAACAAGTATTGTTTTTAAGCTGTAGTATATCTTAGTATTTGTAATCTTAGGTGTTGGGTCTTAGCTTTCGTGATCTTAGTTAGGTCTTAGGGGGTCTGAGCTTTCGTGGTCTGAGCTTTCGTGACACCCCATCCATATTTAGGAGGGCTTGATTAGATTGAAACTTGACTTACTTGGTTTTTTCTTCCGTGGTTTAATCTTACTTGTGTAACATCTATGTTGTGTAATTATTGGATAAGCTGGTGCATTATTTAATTGTACACATAAAGGTGATAGTAAGCCGATTGGGCCTAGGCCTAGGCCCAGGGACCTGGAGATGACAACAGAGCTCCGGCTCCTTTGATGTGCTCTTCTTACTACTGCTGCGCGAGTTGAGATTTCGGAACACGCCGGCCCACCACAATGAACCAAAGGTTTACTAATATTTACAGACCTTAAAAATAAGCGAGGTAACCCACAAAAAATCATTTTTAGTTTATTCTAAAAATGGTCTATAAACGTACAAAATATGAATACAGGGATATACTTAATCCAGGTATTTTTTTTTAGATGGAATAGAAAACCACCGTTGCCATCATTTTTTCGCCCTCTATAATTATCTAATAACACTATCTTTGCTAATAATATGATTTCGATTAAGTCAAGTCGGCCATGCCACAAGTCAAGTCGGCCTCAAGTCAACTCGGCCTCAAGTCAACTCGGCCTCAAGTCAACTCGGCCTCACGTCAACTCGGCCCCGTTAAAGTATGGATCGCAAAAAGTGCAAATGAAGGGGATTGATAAAATAATATTTCTTTACAATTTATGAATAATTCTGACTTTTAATGAATATTAATATTTAGATAATAATATATTTAGCAAAAAAAAATAGGAATGATTTCAGCAACTTTCCTTTATTTACGTTTAATAAAATTTCAAATTGCACAATTGAAACAATTCGTAGCTGCGCCTCCCTACGCCTTTGGCAGCTTTTAATTTTCGATATCCGTGTTTTCACTGACGACCGGGGGATTCCCCTTTTTTACAAAAGCAAATTATGGACAAAAACATCATTTTTTCTATGGCCAACTTCGATTTACTAAAATGCGGTACCTGCAGGTGTTTTTGTAACACGTGACGCGGGTACTTCTATATCGGCAATGAGTTCATTTTTTTATATATTATTTAATTATATTATATTTTTTATTTCTTCATTTTTTTTAAAGCGTAGATATATAAGAATCATTTATAATTATCATGAAACTATTGAAATATAATTTAAATAATTTTTATAAAGAAGATGTTAGTTATGTTATTATACTGTAATTTTTTATCCTAAATTATATAATGTATATATTCTAGTATTTTTGTTTTTAGTAATGTGTTTTGTTGTGGGTCCCTACGAGACAAGTTTTTAACTTCTAGAAGGGATCCATGATAATAATGACTACCAATTACTGCTTTATCTATGTTCACTTTAATTTAATCTTTTTTCTATTTTGTATATATTCATTCATTATTATCTAAATAAATATTATCTGAATCTGAATCATAATAATATTAAGCACTTTTTGCGTTCCATACTTTATTGTGGCCGAGTTGACGTGAGGCCGGGCCGACTTGACGTGGGGCCGAGACGGATTGGGGCCGACTTTATTATATTCGACTGGTCGATAGTGAAAAGATGTAGGCCTATCACTCGCACCATGGATTAAAGAATAGAAGGATATGCATCGACGGTGACATCAAACGATTTTACAACGCGCTTGCCTATACTAAAGCACTGCTGCCAATCAAACAAACACGTTCATTGAACTCCGTGTCTCTAACCGCGGCCCTCTGTAAAACGCTGCGAATCAACTGTTACATTTTTTGAGACCAAAACGTAACCATGTAGAAATCGTATGCGCAGTCTGAATGTTCTATTGACATGTCTGCGTCGATGATTAATTGATAACAAACATATATTGCTGAATAATTCTGTTTTAGTTTCATCACAATCGGACTACGAAAAGTTCACTTTCTTACGACTGGTAATTTTAGGTAGTTGGTAATATTAATAAAATATGCCATTTTTATATTTGAATTATCATTATTTGCCTGCCATCTTCTGTCATTAAAAATTGCGTTAATCTATAGAATATTAAATTATGCATTTGACCATGTATGTTGTTAGCGTGGCCGGTGTTCAGACATACAACAATCGTGTTTTTTAATATAATTATGGCTAAGCAGTGGTTTCTTCATAAATCTCCTTAATTATCGATGTGATTATATTTAAACTGTAGTGCCTGGTGATTGGCTAGTGGTTATGTCATCCACATCACATCCAATCACCGGGCCTAATTGAATGAAAACAGCGATCCCTGATCCGGGATTGGCTGGCTATGTATAGTTGCGATTCGTTACCTAGCGGTCGTTTTGAAAAGTACACGCAGGGCAAACTTGATCACGAACAAACGAAGTAGGCCTACCTATTATTATTCACACAAGAAGTAAGACAACGGTGAGTATTTAAGATTAGCCTAGGCCTACCTAGGCAGTATCAATGTCGGCAAATCATAGGGTTTACTAGCCCAGTTTAGCCTAGTTAGTACAAGGCCTGGGCCTAGCTAGGCTAGCATTCTTGCTGATTTTGTAATTTTACAACAAATGAGACAACTAATAGTTATTGTCTCAGATGTAGGGCTACTACAGGTCATAAAATGCTACTTTAATCATCATAAAAAAATCATTAGCGTAGATCAATCGCGGCAGAAACCAACATAGTCAATAGTTGACCATCTACAAACATCATGCCACCAAAGAACGCGCGAAAGAAGCGTAGTAGCCAACAAGGTTAAATGTCGTTGCACATGTGCAGTAAACAATATATTAGGCACGCGACCGTTTCGTTGTTACCATGCGGTTAATTAAACTGTAACATTGTGGGCGGTCCGCGGTCTGTCGGCGAGAGTCAAGGAACCCTTGATCTCACGTCGATGCATATCCTTCTATTCTTTAATCCATGCTCGCACAGAGTTAAATCTTTTCAAAACAGACCAGTCGAATAAGCCTACTGTATTATAAAAAGTATGTAACGCCAAAATGCATCCGAAATGTATATGCAACATCAATGTACACAGTATAAAGCTCTGTCTACAAATTGTATGTGACAACAAAATGTGATGTGACCATATATAGACAGTATGATGTCATACCACTACCATATTTGGGCACATCACATTTTTTTGTCAAACTAGTTTTATAGTGTAGACAGAGCTTACAAACAGTCATCAAAATGTCAAACGTCAGACAACAAATAAAAATCTGTAAAACTGTCTTGCTTATTACAAATTTAATTGAATATTATTTACAAAATGTGCTTCTCGGAGCTTTAGTAATAAACTAACAAACTTTAAAATACATAAACTTAATAATTGCATGTCATTGTTAGTGTTGCTATATAAAACAAGAATATTAAAGTTCAAACACTAACATTTTAATACACAAATTCTCAACCATTTTAATGATTCAATACTTTTTCTGTTCAACTTTCAAGTCATAATTGTTGCAATCTTTCAAAAACAAATTGTTTAAAACTTAAGAACACCCAGCTAATATACAATGATTGATACCGTTGTTATAACTACACCATGGTTTTCAAGAATTTCTTTTAAATAAAGCATTTTAAAACCAACAGCGTAATCTCTAACATATGTACACTCATTTGCATTCAATTCTTAACTTGATCAAATTGTAGATTTTTGTAGTTGATTGCTTTCAAGAATTATTGATATTTACAATACATTGTAAAACAAGACTATAGTTATGCTGCTCTATACTATATGTTATCTTTTGTACAAATAAAACCATGTGGAATTTATTATTACTATTATTTATTAGCCTATTGAACCGTAATAAAATAAAATAAATAAATGTCATTTGCTGTTCGGTAATAAAATGTGTATTAATAAATGATAATGTAAACTTAATGTGTTTAATTGTCAAAAAAAAAAGCAAAATGAACAAACAAGACATGCAAAATAAGTAATTTAAATGATAAGTTAAATCAAATTAATTATGAAAATTCATTATTATAATTATTGTTACTATATTATTACAGAAATTTAAAACATATGAATCATGTTTTTAACAATAATATTTTGGTAATAAGAATCAATACATAATACAGGTAATCAATACAAATCAATATAAGTTTTCAATCAATATTAGTAAGGATACATAAATGATATCAATAATAAATATTAAAGAATATAGTTAAGCCGTTTTTATCAACTAATAATATTAAACTAAATTCAAATGAACTATCTAACCCATCACCAACTTGGGTAGTAGGCTACTAATTAACAAAAATAAAAGCATTTTTAATTAAACTGTGCAAATAATATAGACGTTGGATAATACTCTTTTATACAAAACTGTTATGAGAACTGCGAGGGTGTGGGGTTGTTTATAGGGTGACAAGGGGCTACATGCTTGTTGCCCCATCTATTGGCAAGGCACTTACAAAATTACAATTTATTTTTTTATTATTATTAGCTAATTTTTGGAAGGTAAACAGTTTATTCCCTCCACCTAGGAGGGTACACTTTTATCTATTATTATATGGTTACTTATAGGTCTGGATTTTCAGCAAGAAATTCTCTTTCAAACTTGGATGAACGAGGTCTTTCTTTAGGAGTCCCTCTTTCTCCAGCTTCCTTGCGGAACATCACCATCTTCTGTTGGAAAGACAACTTCTGAGGTTCTTCAGGTTTAGGAGATCCAGGATCTTTTGAAGCAAGAATCTTGGCACGGGGATCTCTGTAAACTTCCTGAGATCCTATAACCGTTGGGGTTGTGTCACCAACTTTGAAAGTGTTCAAATTTTGTGAATTCTGTGGCGTTCCATAGTCATCACCTCCATTTTGGTTAGAATTGTTGTCATTGACGACAGGTTTTGGCTTGATAGCTGGTTTAGGCTTTACAGCTGGTTTGGGAATAGCAAGAGGAACGTGAGGTACAGGTTCTGGATTACCGTTCATTCTGTCCGGGTGGCCAGCAGAGTTACCATCACCACCTCCTAGATTGGACATGTACCCACCAAGAACGTCGGGGTCAACTAGTTTTGGCATGTAGGGTTTTGGTTGGTACGGTTCTGGTTCTTGGTGACGATCTTGAGATCGTTCTGTGTATCGCGCTCTTTGCTCATCTATCAACATCTGCCTTTCAATTCGTTCTCGTTCTTTTTCAATTTCTGCTTCGCGTCTTGCTTGCTCCTGTCTCTGCCGCTCATGTCTTTGTCTCATTTCTTCCTCCTGTTGTCTCAACATGTGTTCAACTCGCGCATCATCCTGTCGTTTCTCATCTTCAAATCTATGCTGTTCAGCCCTCTGATTTTCTGCCCTCTGATGTTCTGCCCTCTGCTGTTCGGCCCTCTGCTGTTCGGCCCTCTGCTGTTCGGCCCTCTGCTGTTCGGCCCTCTGCTGTTCGGCCCTCTGCTGTTCGGCCCTCTGCTGTTCGGCCCTCTGCTGTTCGGCCCTCTGCTGTTCGGCCCGCTGCTGTTCGGCCCGCTGCTGTTCGGCCCGCTGCTGTTCGGCCCGCTGCTGTTCTGCCCTCTGCTGTTCTGCCCTCTGCTGTTGCTTCCTTTGTTCCTCTAAGCGTTGGTTTTCTTCGTCTCTGCGTTGTTTTTCCTTCTCTATTTGTTGTTCTTTCATTCGTTCCATCTGAAGTTCTTGCAAACGTCGTTCTCTAACTGCTTGGTCTCGTGCCATTGGAGGCATTTCTTCATCATCAGAGTACTCCTCAGCATTCTTTAACCTTCTTTCAAACTCGCGTTCCAACATCAATTTTTCGAACCGATCATTCTGCTCTGGAGATCTGTACTGAATCTGTGATAAGTCATGAATTTCTGCATCTCGCATTCTTTCTATTTCTTCCTCATATCGTTTCTCTCTTTCACTCTCATTGTCTTGTTGCCTTGGCTGACTACCATAAGAATGTCTCTGTTTTAATTCTTGAACTGCTGGGTTGAATCCTCTATCATCCAAGTTTGTGACTGTTGGCTTTTGAGTTCTAGGAAGAGAGTTTGTATTACCAGGTTTACTTTGTAGGGGTGTGGTTCTAACTGGTACTTGAATTTTAGGAGCGTTCTTTGGTGCTTGCTGAAACTTTCCTGGTGGAATATCTTTCTGTGCGTAAGCATTCTTGTGACCTGGAGCACGATTAGTTTGACGAGGACCAGCAGCATCTGTAATTCGTTTTGCTTCAATAGGTCGCGCATTGATTGGTCTCCCTTGCGACTTTTCACGTTGTTGCTTAGCAACACGTTCATGATAGCGTTCCATAGCTGCCTTTTTCTTATCTTCTTCCATAGCATGTTGGGTTTGATAGTTTCCTTGATCAGGTGGTTGTTGTCCTGGTGCTACAGCTAAGTAATCATCATTGGGTCTGTTAAGTCGGCTGTTTGAAGAATAATGAAGTGGATTCTGGGTAAGTCCAAATTGATATGGTTGTTGTTGATGCGGTTGATACCCTCCTAAATATCCACCTTGTGGTTGGTATCTTGGATCATTCTGGCCACGCAAATCTTGCTGGCTTGGGTAACGACCACCACCAGGTCCTTGTATGTAATCTCCTTGTTGGGGTGAATGACCTACCCTGTGTGGTTCCTGCTGGTAGTAATCCTGTCGACGATCCTCAGGGTGTTGGTAGTAATCTTGTCTTTGTGGTGGTTGCATTCTTGGATCTCTCTGGACTGGTATTTCTGCATAGTTTGGATAGCGTTGTTGTGGTGGTCTCTGAAGGCTGCTGGTGGATCCTCCTCCACCTGGACCTGGCCTTCCCATCATGTAGTCTCCACCAGGAAGCTGTGATACAGATTGGGAACGCATCTGTGCTTCACGCTGTAGACCTTGCATTCTGAAAACAAAAAAATAAAACAATGCATTTTTTACTGTTAAACAAAATACAAAAATATGGTTACTTTGGCGGCTCAACATAAATACAGATAATAATAAAAAGGTGTTCTTCCACACATTGTCTTTAAATATTTTAATGGTAATTGAATTTTTCTATTTATTGTTTATAATGTATAGAAACAAACACTAACCTCTGGTCTTGGGGTCGAAGGCTGGATGAGGAGCCTATGCGCATTCTATCCTTATTCACTGAAGCATAGATACCAGTATTTGGTGGCAATTGATCTTGGTCAACTAAGGTAAGGAGAATAACATGTCAATGTCAAGTATTATAAATATGGTCAGTCAATAACATTTGTTAGATATATCTATTAAGCTCTGTCTACACTATCAAACTAGTTGGACAAAAAAGTGTGATGTGCCCAAATATGGTAGTGATATTCCTGAATATGGTAGTGATAATGACATCATGTCTTAATATGGGCACATTACATTTTTTTGTCACATAAAGTTTAATAGTGTAAACAGAGTTTTATAAACGAGACTACATGCTTCCCTGCATACGTATATTGTATATTATTGAATATAACGAGACAGACTAAAGAAATTAGGACCTTTTATTATATTGACACATCGAGCATAAAAGAAGTATGTCACTGTAACAAGAGAAGAAACATAAAGAAACTAAAAAAAGACCAAAATAATGCAAATGTCAAAATAAAAATAAGGAAAAATGTTAAGAATATTACTAATATTATGTACTAATATAATATTAAAGAAGATGTTATTTAAATATAATAAAAATATAGTATTAAAAAGGTTTTACATAAAGACATTTTGTAGAACAATAGAAACAAAACAACAATGATGTGTGCGGTCATGCATGATTACATAAATGTTTGTAATGTAGTGCTATATCTCGTGAAAACATTATTTGCTATATATTTAATGTTGCAGTGTGATATTTTTTTTTTGCTAATTGGCTTGAAGAATCTTTGTGTTGTACTACTAATGATTTATTATTAGCAAATAATTATAATAATTAAACAACATTATATAACTACAGTATATATTATTATTAACTGTAAATAAATTATATAGTTGAGATGAAAAATAACAGAAAATAGCAAAATGAGGAAAGAATTGCATGAATAATAAATTATGTAATATTTAAAAAATTCCTATCTTAGAAAACATCTTTATTAATGTAATAATACAATATGACAAATTACCCAACAAATTAGGTGAAGAACGAGCTTTATTTGCTTTGTCCAAATTACTTGCTGGGGAAGGTCCACGATTTGTACGCTCAATTGTATTGGCTGCATAGCGCCCTCTATGGTATGGATCATTCTCTTGCGGGCGCAATGTATTGGCATGTTGAGGTGGAGTACCTGTTCTTGGATCTTCCGCAAGATTAGGAGAGGACCTAGCTTTGTTGGCAGCACTGATAAAGTTGCTTGCGTGGTGTCGTCGTGGCAAACTATCAGTGGCATATGTTTGATCATTCTGCCATTGTTGGCTTGGAGAGTGAGGGCGACCTGCACGTAGGAAATCTTCGCTCTTTGGTCTTGGTTGTCTTTCTCCTTTATGCGCTACAACAAATAAATCAACAAAGCTCCTAACTAGATTCAAACACTATTCACACAGAATAATATATGCATGGAATTAGTCTGTTAATAGCAAGGGGGATATGGTAACAAACATTACAAGAATTTATAAAAGGAAACATATAACAATAATGGGAAGGAAAAATGAGGGAATATGCTAATTATTGCTGATGTTGCAACAAGCAATTCTTATTTTCATACTTAAAGCTTTTAAATATTTTTTATAATAATTTGTTTCAGTGGTGCATTTTCTAATGCTTGGCACCCACTAGAGACACAACACAAGGATGTAACGCAATGTAAGTTGACCAATCACAAGCGATAGATTATTCAAACTGTCACTTGTCATGGGTCAACATTCTTGAATTGCGTTTATGTCCTTGCGTTGCGTTCCTAGTGGGAACCAAGCTTAACTGTGTTGAATACATTCATGCAATACTATTGCATAATACTATTGTTTGCCTATTGGTAATGTAAATCGCTATTGTAGTGAATGTATCAAAAGCATACAAGTCTCAATTCAACAAACAATTACAGTGTGAATAAGTGGCGTATCCAGTGTGGGTGAGGAGTGCTGAAAACAAAATAGGACAATATATGCTAAAGGGGGTCGACGCAATCTGGCAACCAGTTCACAGCTGTAACACACATGTTGAAACAAGTCTGCAGGAAACCTGTATCAAGATAAACTTGGATTTTGTGGAAATAATCCACTACTATTATTTTAAGGAATGTTTGCGCCTATTTGATAATAAATCTGTATGTGTGTTTGTATATATTTACTATAACAATTACTAGCAGTCAAGTATGACAAGATGGTTAAATGGATGCATTCTACAAGGTTGGGTTCAAATCATATTAGATACCCTCTAATATATAGCTGGTTATATAGATACTTTCACCCAACATTTCCTTGTACCATGTTAGTTAGCATGTCACCCCTCATTAATACTGTTAGCTTACCCCTTTGCAGAACAGGTGATGGTTGACTGAGCAGAGTTGAAAGGTCATGATATTCTGCAGCTTTCTTGGCAACTTGCAATGTTACTGTTTTTCCTGTTCTTACAAGAAACTTTGCAGCTCTGAAAGGACAAACAAAAGCAACACATTTAAATGCAATAATCTGTATAATAATTTTGAAATATAAACAAGCTATTTTTTCAATGCCTTTTCTTTTTCTTTTATGAAATAAAAATTAAATAAATTCCACTTACTTTTCTTGTGTCAGACCACACAAACTGTTACCATCTACTTTTAACAGCTGGTCACCCGCTTCAAGTCGACCATCCTAAAACAGAAATGTATACAAATTACAATACTATAGATTATTATTAGAGGCAAAACCATTCTCACAACCATAAATTTTATTTCAATTCGAACCGATGGCTTAAAGTTTAGCCTCCGCATACTTATCTTCCTAGTTTTTTTTTTGCAACTGATTGTAGCTGGTGTAGAAAAAAGAAACAGGCTCTGATATTTACCAGTTGAGCTGCTCCTCCTGGCACCACTGATTTGATATAGATACCAGACTGATTTTGGTGTGTTCCCTGTTCATAAGAGATCAATGAATTATAATACAGTAAATAAACTATATAAAATAAACTTGTACATACAATGAATGCCAGTTGTTAAGATGGTCGAAGTTCATTGGTAAAACAATGTATACAACATTATAATACCTGGTTCTTTATGATTTGATACGTACCCTGGCTGCAACAATGCTAAGACCCATGCTTGGAGTGTTATGTTTGTGGAAGGTTATGGTTATGACCTCAGGCTCATCACGTGGACTTCGGCTGCTGGGACCATTCTGTATTAAATATTAAACGAAATGCATTAATAGTGCATTAGACATTTAACGCATTGTTTACAATTAGTCAAATTTCAATTTTAACATAAAAAGTCGTAATAACAAAACACTAATTAAATATATAAATTTCAAATAGTCATTAAAAAGACTAACTTTTTTTAATTATTGCTAATAATTAGCTGACATTACTATTAAAATAAAAGATGCTATTAAAATCAAACAATCAAAAAGACAACAAAAACACATTCATTTGCATCATGCAGTACATACAGTACACAATGTATAATAAGATGAGATGCGGATAAATGGACAAAGCACACCTACGGCAGTAATGATAGAACATGGAATGGTAGTCATTGGCCACCATTTGTGCTATTCAATTGTTATCCGTTTTGATGTGGATTGTCCTTAAGGTTTTACCCATAGCCCAGGAAATAGACAAGATTACATGATTGATAGATACAAATTGGCAACTATTGCACAGGGAAAGGGAGTAAAGAATTATAGCAATTCCTGAACCTTAAACATAATGGAAATATAAGACAAATACATATAATATATACTTTAAGAATCATCCCAACATTCAAACTCTCAATTTAGATTCTAATTTTATCAAGACAAATTCCTAAATTATCAATAAATTGAAATGTAAACTTGATGGGATGCCATTAAAATATGTATTATATGCACACTTTTTAATCTAGATAAGAAAATAAAACAAACAAAAATAAACTGAAAAATAATTTTGTTTCATTTTAAGGAATATCTGCATAACATCATTTAAAACAACAAAAATGCAAACAAACTTATAAACGCTGTAGATAAGAAATTATAAAACATAAAGAAAGGATAAAAAGATTTAAAAACAATGAAGTATGCAGGAAAGAAATTAAAAAGTAAAAAGATATAATCTAGAAGATAACTGGGACTCTACCTGGCTTAGGATATTAAACCGAAAGATGGATCCATGGTTGGTATACTAAAAAGATTAGTGTACAAATCCATTTAAAAAGTAATCAATCAGTTAGTTTATTCAATTAATAGGTTAACATTGGCAGTTTATACCAGTCAAATCAGTTGTTGTTGTTTAGGCCATGCTGCTGCTTTTCATTTATTCTTCTTGTACAATTCAGAAATTGATGTGCTTTAGAATGGTTTTAATGTACAATAATACAAGTTTTTAAAGGGACTTCGTAAATTAATTTAAACCTTTATCCTCAAATACATAATTTATCTAATAAAGTTTGTTTCTAGAACACATCATTTTTTCTCACAATGCGATTGTTTTGAATTCACTTTATCATTCATCTCAAGATGCTTATAACTGTAAGGCTACATTACCAATCTAAGTAAGTGCTTGGCACCTAGTTGAATAACAAAATATCTGTGGTGTTAATCAGTGACAAAAATGGTGGGTTTGGTTTCCTGTACCTGAATTACTACTAGGAAGACACAGGCCTATTATTATCATGGCAGTGCCTGAATTACTACTAGAAAGACACAGGTCTATTATTATCATGGCAGTGCATGTGGTGAATTACTACTAGAAAGACACAGGCCTATTATTATCATGGCAGTGCATGTGGTGAAAGTGATTTGTTTTCCAGGAACTTAAGGGGAAAGCTAGTTTGTGAGAAATCCACATAATTATGGATATTGTGATGTACACTAAAAATAGTGTGAACAAATACTAACTCATATGTGAATAGGACACAATGTGTAGTGAACATTAATCTACTCTTTTAACAATGACTGCGTGTAAAATAAGAAAAAGCATATAAGCTAATTCTATTACTATAACCCATTGTGAAAATATACATATGTAAACAAAATAAATATATATATATACCTCTCCTCCATCAGATCCACCCCTTCTTAAATGAATTGTCCAGTCCCCTGTACTTGACAGTTGAGGTGTTAGTCGACACAGGCCTAGAAAAATAAGTTAAACAAGTCATTATAAAACAAAAATTCTAGCTTACTATTAGGACATTATGTCACAATGGCAGTTAGGAAGTTACGGAGGAATCTAGTCATATAAGTTCAGGTATGTCCCGGACTAAGTAAGTAAGACATTATTATAAACTACAGTCAACTAATATTTCTTGTTTTCCGAATGTGTTTAACTAATGGTAAAAATGAATTTGGGACCTTTTGAACCTAAAAAAAGTCTGGTTGTGGGAAAGAGAGTCTAGGTATTGGGAGAGTCGACTGTATCTGCAATGAATTGTGAAATATAAGACTTGATATACAATAATACCTCCTTGCATTAAAGGAGCCAATTCATCTTGTAGACCATTGGGAATTCCACGAATGATGTCACAAGTGTAGCCGTCCTCTGGCAGCAGGAATGGCAGCATTGGATCAGGATCCTCTATCAATTGAACTGGACGTCCATCATTCCTGGTCAGATCATCTGCAGTGTTCTCCGCCACACGGACAATTCTCTCGATGAGTTCTTGCGACAGAGGTCGTTCACCTTGCCTTGGAAGGTAGTTCTCAAGGAGGGCACGCAACTGGAGGGAATTCAGTTTAAAGCATTTGGAGCTAATGGATGCAATGTCATCTTCAGTACTTTTAGGTGACTGTAGCAGATTGGAAGCCTAAAATATAAATTACACCATCAAATTTACATACATACAACTATTCAAACATATTTCTGATACACAAACCATTAGTTTATCAAATGTTTCTATTAACAAAAAATTAAATTTGTAGCATGGTAAAATCTTACCTGTATAACCCTACTCAAGTGGCATTCAGCTGCTAATTCGAGACCTTGCTTCAAGGCCCAAGCCTCAATTCTACCAAGACGCCGTCTGATACGTTTTCCCCAATCCCTGGTACAGAGACGCAGCTGGGTTTCCATTACCATGGCGTTAAACAACCACATGTTGATGTAGTGGAATAATTGAGAGAAGAATTGAATGGTAAGGGCAGCATTTACACGGCAACGTCGTATCAATGTCATTGCTGATGCTAATGTCTGAACTACATCAACTGTCATAAAAAAAGAAATAATAAGATATTTATTATTATTGAATGTGACGCATGTACCAATGTATTATCTTGGGTGGAGAGGCAACTTATTTATTTATTTATTTAAAAACATCTTTATATAGGATTACACAATCAGGTAAAAGAAAGCCTCTTTTTTTTGTGTTAATAATTAATTATAAAGGAGTTTGAAAACTGTGAGAAATAACTGTAACTAACCCATAGTTGGCATAGGTCCATAATTCCCTCTACCTTGAAACCTTCCTCCACTTCTACCCCAGCTATCAGTACTGCGCATGTCATCATCTACAAACAAAACACAATATAAACAATAAACTTGATGTATTCAAATATAATGATTATATTTGTGAACAGAGGTAAATTAATAAAGCAAATAATCCTACTCAATTTCAAGTCATTTATATTATTATTTATTTTCGTTGATGTCTACTGAATGTGTGTTTGATTTATACATACCAGTTGATCCATCTCTCTCTACATCGGCCTCTTCACTGGGATCTAAGAACGCGTTCATAACGGTGTTAAGTTCATCGTGCAGACACTTAACAAGAAGTTTGAACGATTCCTGCACAGCACCGGACAGGATGTCCTGGGCATCCTGGGATAGACCTCCCATGTCTTTATCGTGTCTAACAAAGTTAAGGATCTCAGAGGAGTTCGCCAACCAGAAGGCAAGTAAGCCAGCAACATTGAAACTATCCTGTACACAAAAGGTTTTAGCGCATTAATTACAAAAGTAGAGATGAATATTCAAATATATTAGGAAAATTTACACTGTATTCAGGGATTAATAAAATTACAAAGGCCATTTTTTATAAATTTAATTTTTAATAATTATTATTTTTGTGATTTAATTTTTAATATAAGAAACTTAAGTCAAGTACCTGCACTGTTCTCTCAACAAGGTCAGCCATTTTATTTAAAAGCGCAGTTAACTTCTGAGCACGCTCTGTAGGACCCATTTCAGGTCGGTAAAGCCGTGACAATCGATAGCGTAAAGCCATATAGACATTGTAAGTTGGGCTTAGCTTAAACGGCATAGCAGAAGCATTAACATTAGCAATGATTGCCTCAAGAAAAGCGTCTTCAGCTGTAGAATGGGGTAATAAACAAAATGGTAATACAACAAGTAAAAACCTTCTAAAGACAATTGTACTTTAAGGTAGCCTTGAAATGATCATTAAAAGTGTGATGAACTATTTCTGTGATCATTAATTGTGAACCTTGCAACCTGACATCTAAAGCTGTGAACTAAGTGCACATAATTATAATCATATTTACATTTTAAATTCTTATCTTCCTAACCTTTTTGCTTTTCAATTTACATTTATTGAATTTTAACTATTGTAATATATTTTGTACTTGTAATGTTTTATGTCACTTGTTTTGTTGAGGGCCCCTCAAAATCAGCTTCCGCTGGCTGGGTCACTCTCTTGAAATATTGTTGAATGAATAAATAAATAAATGCACAGTTTATGTGAATGAATGAATGAATAATGAAACATAAAATAAAAGACACAAAATACAGTTTTTAGTTTCTCTTCCATCTACTTGAAATGAACTGTACTAGAATGAAGATAAAATCTTACCATTCTCTCTGAACTCAAGGATAGCCGGCAGACCCTCATCAATCTGTCGTGGGATTGGCACCGGTGGGTGTATATCCTGCTGACCTCTTGCCATTTGTTGTTGCTAAAAAAGAAACATAACAGTAAATATAATGTTGCCCCCCATTAGTTTCAATCTCTTACATGATATACTGTATACTATGAATACAATTAAATTCTGAACTGCAACAACTGTATACAACAACAGGCACTTACTCTTGTTGTTTCAATGTTGCCATCGACATCAAATGTAGTCTCCACTGGCCTGGTTGGAGATCTTGGAGCACCATCTGACCGCCTATCCTGCTATAGATAAATTAATAAAATCTGTCAGGAACCTCAATATATATTTCTTGATAATTTAATTTCTATGTAACATAGGAGCCCCTTCTTTGTGGACAGACGAACAAGCGATGTTTGGTGGCAGCACTCGACATGAAGGGACCCTTAGGTGTGGTATGTGTCGTCCACACACACTTGTGCTCAATTCAGCCCAGTAGTAGGCTGCAAGTGGCAAGTTATTCCTCTATTTACATTTACATAAGACTACATGCATTTTTACAAAAGATGTTTAGCATGTACAGCATAAATCAATCTTACAATAAACAGACTCATGCAGAAGGGGAAAGTTGATTTCTACACAATACTGAAATACCAAACTTTCATTCACAAATAATGTAATGTTTTTATCATCGAATCATTGATCAAATAATGTTATTTTCTAATGAGAGATATGAGAGGCAACAATTGATAAAATGGTCATGATTTTTTAAATTGATATTTTGTGTTTCTCTGCCTCTATTTCAGATGAAAGTGACAACTGATGCTTGTTTCACATAATTTACTAATATTAGGTTAGTGATTAAGTCGTTTAATGGCATTTGGATAACTACAAATTAAGCCATTAAAACGTTTAAATGATTGATATAATAAAAGCAAGCTTAAGTATTATTTGTTGAATATCTAGACTAATAAAATATATGTAGAACAAAATCGTTTTATTTTACAGTCTTAGCAACTGAACTAGATATATTGATCAATATAAAATGTTTAGTAGAATTATACAACATTTTTAGAAAATTCTGTTTAATAAGTCAAATTAGTTAATGTTAATAAACATTTAAAAAAAAATTTAAATAATTTTTCGAAAAATTATATAAAGTCATAACCAAACACCTGATATTAAAAGAAACCATAAAAATGTATTTATTTTTCAATGGAAGTTGTACTATGCGAGTAGTATGAGCAGTTGTAAAAAAACAAATCCAGTGTATAACCATAAAGAAAAATTATCATTTATTTTTAATGGTAGTTCCTTAGAAATTATGTAATAAATTATTCATTAAACAAAATGTGGAAACATTATTCATGAAATAAAAAGCATAGAATAGAACACAAAGATGTTTAGTCAATAATTAAAAGCATGGCATGAGTTGAGTTGGTAAAACTTACATATATTCGCCAATTGGAATGGTAGTGCTACAAAGCAAAACATATTGAACAACTCTTTTTATTTACCATGGACATACTATAGAACACACAATACCTGTTGTATCTTACTTCAGAGCATTCACAAATATATTGTTTCACGATTTTATTTCATAAGTCACATGTAAAATTTGTAGTTGAGGGCATGTTTTATGGACTGTACCATAATTGTGTGGAGAGGGATGTTCAATGAATTTTACTTTTCAAGTAAATCTCGCTCTTCGAGAAGAATAGGGCATTTGTCGGTTTATCCAGGTAAGCTAGGCACGAAATAGACTTATCTATTTTAGGCTAACAGTAGCAATTATCCTGAAAAGAACTACAATCAAATTCTGTTTTAAATTCTCCAAATGAATGTTTTACCTGATCTTCCCACAACGGGTCACAAAACCTAAACGTATGCATTTTTCCAAACTGGATAACGGCTCCGTTTTGGATGATAGTAGTCTCAAATATCCGCTGATTGTTCACGTAGGTCTCGGCATCACGGCTCGTTGGTGTTACTGTAATAACGCCCTCCATGTTTGCAATTACGCAGTGACGCGGAAGAATGTGTTGTGAAAATAGCTATTAAAAAAATAAAATACATTAATATAATAAAATATTAGTTGTATACAGCTAAGCATAGATTGAAACAAGTTTACACATTTATTATTTAGTCTGTGTTATCAATAAATAATTAAGATGAGATCAAAACTTAATTTAATATTGCATACATCTTTTCATTTTTCTTTGTTTTGTTAATTATTAAAATTATTATGTTTAAACCTGCTGCATTCACTTGGTTATCACTGCTTAATGAAAAAACACTAGTTTTTAAGACTAAAAAGCTTCTTATATAAATTATATAAAGGGTAAATTAAACAGGGCATTTAAATAGCTGGATATTAATTAGTTAGAAGTAGGGAGCATCAATACCTGTAGGTAGTTGCCAGTAGACGACACAGACCGTTCACTTCCAACTTCAGTTACATCCATCTGAAGACGATGCCTCTTGGGTTTATAATCAATAACATCTGTACCATCTGTAATTATCAATATCAATTTAATTATAATATGTTGCCTACTGTACATCCATTTTTACCCTGCTCATAAGAAACTAAAGCTCTGTCTACACTATCAAACTAGTTTGACGACAACAAAAAGTGTGATGTGCCCAAATATGATAGTGATATTCCCAAATATGGTAGTGATAGACATCATCAGATAAAACGTGATAGTGTAGACAGAGCTTAACATTTTATTCCAAAATCTTTTCTTATTAGAGTAATATTTTGAATACTATATGCATTGTTGTATCTTCTCTATATACTTCTAGTCTAAATACATTCTCCTTTAAATAATGAATATTTGAATAAAATATAAATTTTCCCATTTACAATGATAATTAACCTCATGGAAAAAAGATTAATATGAAATAATAATGAATAATTTAATAAATTCACTCATGCTAAAATCACCATCAATATTAACAGTGAAGATTATGATGTTAAAATATTTAGTAAGTCATGGAACTTGTCTGTATTCACACTTGATCTACTGTAATCCATAATGTATGTCTAGTGTATGGTTCTAAATTATGAGTCAGTTTGGTGTGTGAATCTACCAAATTCAGATAGTTGGGGTTAGATTAAGTTGTAATCGAGAATGTATGTCTAATGTAGTGTATTGTTCAATTCTGAATTATGTGTAAATCTACAAATATTTAGGATTAAGGTTAGATTAAGCTTCTTTTCTAGTAAAACAAATCCAATAACAATATTTAACATTTATATAGATTTTAAACATAATTTAACATCATGTTTTTCCCCAGAAAGTGAATATTTACAGAATGGTAAAAGGTAAATACTACTATACCTGGATTGAGCTCCAAGAAATATGGTAGCCTGTCCTGAGGTATTGAAGACCTACTCTCATAATTATCATTATCCACCATCTTTTTAGACATTGGGTGATCATCTGGACGATTCTTTAGCTCAAAAACCAACTCTCCTGCAAAATAATGCAAATTCAAATGTGTTAATTAAGGTGATATATTTTATAAATGTACTAGTCATCTTGTACTGGATATATTTTGCATCTTTGAATTCTGTTAACTGATGCACTCTAAAGGCTAACTCAGACAGCTTTAAAGCTTTAAACATGTTTAACTTTCTCCTGACGAGATGACTGGTATAAGACGCTGACTGAGTTGGCCTCAACAGTACCTGACATCTTATAAATTGAATGTTTCAATAGAAGGGAATAAACATTATAAATCATGTTTTATATGACATGACTTTGTACCTTGGTTTGGTGGGTGTTTCATCTGTGCATCTAGGGGACTTTCACCAGGCTTCAACACATTTTCATTAGCAAACCCTCCCTGCTGCTCAATTTGGTCATTTGCGTTCCCTCCTGGTGGAACAGTTGCCTTCAAAAGGAAATAATACACTTTTTAATAATACACTTTTTAATAATACACTTTTAATATTTTAAAGGAAAAAAATGAACATTTCATGCAGTAAATCTACAGTATTGATACAAATATTTAAATTTGGGTTAAATAAGCAAAATAACATTATAATGCAAGCAAACGAAAAACAATTTTAGCCATGCAAAAAAAATGTGCTGTGTACAAATACAAATTGTAACTGTATAAAGTACAGTATATTAAACCTATAATAAATTTGTTCAAAATCAACTCTGTCAATTGGCATAGTATAAGATACATTGATTTACACTTATAATATAATAAGTAGTTTGTCATGCTTGATAAGATACAAAAAGGAAAAAGGTAAAACATAATAACCTGTAAAATGTAAAAATAATTATTATTAATTCAATAATGGTAAAAAGACACTTTGTTTAAAACCCGATGTTTGATCAAGCTATTCACTATTTAATCACATGACTAATGTACACAAGGTAGAGTTCATTGTTCATTTTATAAACATACATATTTAGAACACAAAGCAATTCCATAGCTAGCTGTAGCATTCAATTTATAAGGGTATTTTCTGCCATTAAAACCAATTTTTCTCCCTTCTTGAGCTCTGTCTACACTCAAAACTTTATGTGAAAAAAAAATGTGATGTGCCCATATATAGACATGATGTCATATCACTACCATATTTGAGCATATCACTACCATAGTTGGGCACATCACACTTTTTTTGTCGAACTAGTGTAGACAGAGCTATATATTATCCATTGTATATGTTATGTTTGTACATTTCAATCAGAAAGCAATTCAAACAGTAAATTGATTATGAAATAAAATGATAGTATAATTCACCAACAACAGACAATATGTCCTCTGTGTGGAAGGTTGGCAGCAAAGTTGTTTGTTTTCAATGTAAAATTAAAACTCATAAATAATCATTACCTGATGACATATATCATACAGCTGAGACAAAGCATGATTTCCCCAATTTTAATATTGTCAACAAAATTAAAATACCAGTATAATTGTTAAATATCAGTACAATTTTTAAAACATCATATATATATTTTTAAAATTTGGATAAAATGTATATACTCAATATTTGAATTGAAATCTAGTGCATTGCTGCTTCTTAAGTAGTTTCTTATAATTACAAGTAAAACATGATATGTTTCAAGTAATGTATATGTATATGTATATGTATATGTATATGTATATGTATATGTATATGTATATGTATATGTATATGTATATGTATATGTATATGTATATGTATATGTATATGTATATGTTGTAAACTATAGTCCAATCTTTTTTTCTCCTTTGTGGTGTAATCACATTTATTCGTTCACCATAATTATTAAAAATACATATTAACATATTAATCTATTTTTTTTTTTATTGTTTTCTTGAAATTTAGGATAGCCAATTACTTATGTATGCTGTTATATATTGTAAACTGTAGCCAAATCTGTTACACTGAGGTGTAAAATGATAACATTCAACCAACATGTAGAACATTCAAATCTGTTACACTGAGGTGTAAAATGATAACATTCAACCAACATGTCGAACATTCAATAACTTACATTTTATTCAGTTTCTATTATATTCAAATCAACCATTTTGATTGAACTGGGCAATTGAAAGGTAAATATTAAATAAAGTCATGCTATATACAGTAGTACGGTACGGTAGGTAAAAAAGTAAAACATTTGTAATAAAATGTACCACGATGCTAAATATCACTTAGTATAATTCATTCAAATATCAAATTCATTCTATAAAATTGAATAAATGCAATATTATGTCTTTATCTTAAAAGTATAAAACCTTTGTAACAATACATTAACCACCAAGATAAGCACACATAAAACATCGGTAAAAAATAAGGGAAGATTTATTGAAAATCCAGGGGATATGAAAGAATATAGCAGCAACATAAAACGTCACATAAACCCCATGTGTAGCACACAGATATACAGGCACATCATACGTGCTGGGAGAACACGGAATGTGCTAGGCCTGGTTACCTTGACGAGGCAGTAGTTGGCAGGATTCTGATGCTGTAGACCAAATTTCTCTAAAGCCTCTATTATTATACTTTCAGAGGTCTGGTCTACAGATACAAGTAATGATTTATAAGGTGCCTGTGGTACTATACTGTGAGCGTAGATTTTCAATATCCCACCTGATGAAAAAAATAAATAAATATCATTATCAAACATTTGTATTTTTATTATCAATTAAATACATTAGCAATACATTACAATTTACTACATTCACAGGTCATAATATCTTTAATTTGCTTTATATAAAAATGTAATAGTTTTTTTAAATCTGTTTTTTTACAATCTTTTTAATACGTAAGAATATATTTGAGAAGTATTTAACCTCTGACCTATACTCTTAAAGAAATCAGTTATGCACACTGATCACAGAAAAATAATCTATAGAATTTATTTTTAAAGTACAATAAAAACAGGAAATTTATCACACAAAAAAAAAACCATTCAACGTTTGAATTCAGTAAACAATTAAATTGAGTTGTTTTAAAATGATAAAAATAATAAAACCACAAAGTATGGTCAAAACGGAAAGTATACAGGATATTACCAGTAGTTGACAACAAGTTCTTTAACAACTTTCTTTCAATTTCAGATAAAAGAAAAGTGAATCTAGGTAAAATTATTATTTAGTTTTAATATAAAAAAACCAGATTCTACCTGTAAATAAAAACTAATGTATAATAAAATATTTGAAAATAAATAGTGGATGGTGACAATATCATTTAAATTTATGATTACGGTATTCAGAATTATTACAGTGTTTGGGTATACTGTACATGTATCTGTATTATTACAGTGTTTGGGCATACTGTACATGTATCTGTATTATTACAGTGTTTGGGCATACTGTACATGTATCTGTATTATTACAGTGTTTGGACATACTGTACTGTACATGTATCTGTATTATTACAGTGTTTGGGCATACTGTACATGTATCTGTATTATTACAGTGTTTGGGCATACTGTACTGTACATGTATCTGTATTATTACAGTGTTTGGGCATACTGTACATGTATCTGTATTATTACAGTGTTTGGGCATACTGTACATGTATCTGTATTATTACAGTGTTTGGGCATACTGTACATGTATCTTTATTATTACAGTGTTTGGGCATACTGTACATGTATTATTACAGTGTTTGGGCATACTGTACATGTATCTGTATTACTGTCACTCAACAATATTATTATAACAAGCTGCCTAGTATTTTTGCTTTGTATAGATTTGATGTCCCAGGAGTATTGTGAAAGCTATCATCTCAAATTCCACTATCAATATGACACATAGTATTTGTATGCCAGAAATGACCCAATTAAATCCTGCAGGCCTTGTTGTACAGTACTGTATATCTTCTTTTTGACCATCAGTAAAAAATATATATTTTTATTTAAATAAACCAAAGAAAACTGAAAAATATTAGGTGAAAAACATACACACAGAATAGCGA
This sequence comes from Antedon mediterranea, assembly GCF_964355755.1. NCBI lineage: Eukaryota > Metazoa > Echinodermata > Crinoidea > Comatulida > Antedonidae > Antedon > Antedon mediterranea. Next base: position 30,356,912 of record NC_092676.1, on the reverse strand, counting down.
TAGCAATTATTGATTATCCAATGTGCTGACCTTTGAACTCTAGGAATCCTTTATCAGTTTGTCATAAAAACAAGGACAACAATAAATTTAATAAACACCTTGAAAAAGCTCAACAAGGATACAAAATTCCTAACACTAAAATAATATGAATTATCATTGATTAATAAATATTAATCTAAAAATAAACAATGATATAATAAACAGGTCACACATGAAATTGGTTGTTAATCCTGTTTTAATCTCAATCAAATTCTATACTAAATACTAGGAATATCCTTGATACTGGCTTTGGACATGGACCTAGTCGTACAAACAGCTGGTAGTATTATGACTTCAATAACAAACTCATTTACTACAATAATTAATTAATTTACAATAAACCAATGCTGAGTCTAAAGTCTATAGTTAAAATAACTATTGTGAGGCATTTGATCAACAGGCAAACTGCCTAAAAATGTCTCTTCGAGAAACTATTCTCATCATCAGAACAGAAAACAACGCCTAGAGTACTTATATATACCAATAGGACAGGTTGTAAATAAATGAGGAAGTCTATAGTTAAATAAGTTAAAGCAACCAACCTGAATTTGGGCGTTTAAGTATTTTATCCAGCTTTTTTCCCAGCTTCAGTTCTCGTCTACGTTTCAATACAGCTTCTGGATTGGAGATGCTACGTGTAAACAGGGAATCTGGTTTTTCCTTGTAATGCTGCTCTGCTGTGCTAAGTCGCATGTCATCTTTACTTTGAAGGGGTGTCTTGTTATATCACACGACAAACCAAGATATTAATGTTAGATTGGAGGACAACGTTTATGCAAAATTATTTGCAAGTGCACTAATCATTAGTAATAGTTACTAAGCACTGCCTAACCAGTAGTATTGGTACTGTACATATTTTTTTGTTAGTATTAAAAAAAAAATTGTTTTGAACAATAATAAATAATTCTGTTGTTGTTTATTAGTTTAATTAAAATGGACCTGAAATGGATTTTCGATTTTTTTCATTTTAGAATGATGTTTTGGGGGCTATTAGGTGTTGCTAGAATGTATATTGTTATAAAATATAAATTCGCCCTTTTGGGGAAAGCCCCATTTGAAAATAAAAAAAATTCGCGGGTGACGTCACTTTGCGAATATATTCCTATCCTTCCAATGGACAATTTGCAGTTTTTTGGCTATAACTCTTGAAATCTATGGAGTATTTTCTAAAAAATGCTTGTGCTTTTGCAGAAACGTATTTAGAATTTTTTTAGATAAAATTATTACCGTATAAACGGTTAGTCATCGAGTAAATGACGATTTAAAATCTCCAAATCAACGGTTTTTTTTCTGGCAATACCGACGTTAGCCTGGCAACGTTGTCCGGGATACAGCGCCGTGTGCAATGATGCGTATCCATATTTTCCGTTCGTGTATTTTGTATTCGTTTGTAATTTATACTGCTAAAATGTGTTAGTTTCTTTAGTTTATAGTTTAGCAGAATTAAATTAGTAATATGAGATGGTAATTTATTTGTTCACGAATCAGGCAGTTCGAAAACGAATTTGATTCATATTTTACTTTGCCTTGACAATGAGCAGCAAGTTGTTGATATCGCTTTGGATGCACATGAAACGTGTGGGTGGATCGACTCCGCGCGCTGGGCACCGCCTAGCCTAGGCCTAGTATTAGTAAAGGTTTGGGAGGTAGGCCTAGGCCTTCTAAATTCGGGTTTTAGAACAAACAAAGTACATTTTAGGGTACTATATTTCAACAACATTATATATTGAATTAGTATTAGTGTCAACGCTTCGCGTATCTTTCCAGGCCGTCGATCATTCACGGACTATCGGGCGGCATACACGCGCACTCTCGATCGATATCGCCGTCGTGTGTATATGTGACGTCGTGAATATAGATGCTCCCGACGGCCGTTGAAATAGAATATTGCAATGGCGTGAGTAACTTTCGCTAATTTACCAAGGTATCTTAAAATTTCGTTTTTTCTCAAAATACTATACATTTAGTTTTTATTTGTATGGGCTTGTGTTAATTTGATACATTTAAATAACATGTGTGAATTTCTTGAAAATCGAAATTCCATTTCAGGTCCATTTTAAGCAAAAAGTAGAAGAGAAAGTACTGTAGTGTATGTCTCTTCAATGCTAAAAGGGAAAGAATCTTGCATATAAAATAAAAGAACTCTAAAATGTTATGTAATTCTTGTTTAAATGATAATACTGATGTGATAATTTCTATCAGCATATTGTCCACCTAAAGGTATGCACGTACAGGTCAACTGTGAAGAGTGAGGCAGTCCTGATGCTTTCAGAATTTAAATAATTTGGCTTAAAAGAAGTTAATTGGCATAAAGAAGTTTGATTAATTAGAGTGTATTAAAGGGCAAATACTACCAACAAAGTGGTGGTAGGCAGGTCTAATGAGATCAAACTTGACACACCTTGAATAAGCTCAGCTACTGATATTATTTCATATTGTACCATTTCATGTTGTATTTAAATACAAAATGAAATTATTTCAAGATAATTATTAAATAACTACTTAATATTATAAAAATAAACAACAAAAAGTAAAGGTGGAATGTAAAACCAAATCAGAGTACTAAAGATATTAAAGTAAATCTTTTTTCTCACAATAATGATGACAGACTTATCTTGTCATCATCACCTTGTACTTTAAGATCATCTGAATGTCAAGGCTAAATTACCAGCTTACTCATTAAAAATCCATAACAACTCATTCTGGTGGCTCTTGCTATTAGTTTAAAGTTCACAGACTAATATTTTACTGTATTCCTTATACTTAAATAAAATGTGCTATGTAAAATGTAATATAAATGTATTACTATGTTCATGTTTTTTATACCATTGTAAAAAGACACAGCATTTTTTAAAATAATTCTGATAATGTACTGTAAGTAATAGAATAATCTAAAATGAATCAATGGCTGAAAAAGAAAATGTGTCACACTGTACATTACCCATTCAAGATGTGCTTATTTTGGAAAGTGATGTCAAATATAGGACATGTACAGTCATGATTGATAACCAAATGTAGATCAAAATTTAAATTGTGCAAGATTTAGGTTGAGAAAGATACGTGGCATAGATACTTAAATTTGTGTCCATATAAAAAGAAATGTGCCATGCAATAAAATCGCAACAGAATAAGTGGTTATCGTAAATATAAAACATTTTAAATGAAAACATTTGCCATTGAATGATAATATCTATAATTCTTAAGGGCCAACATTAAATGTTCACTTTGTTTTTTAATTTACCTGTTTCTTTTTGAGTTCCTTTTCTTTCTTCTTTAGCTCCTTCTTTTCTCTTCTTGATAAACGTCGTTTTGAATTACGGCTTGCTCCGCTATCAAAAGCATCCTGAAAAAATTTAAATTATGAATTTGATGTACTTTTTAATTTGGAATATATCATGAGTTTATAATCATTGTTTTCATTCCTTCAATATGTCTTGACCTCTGATTGAACTTTCCTAGTGCAGACAATGAAGGGTGTGGTTTGTTTAAAATGCTCATAACAATCTTTTATTAACAGAATTAATTTATTATGGATTTGAAAAAATCCTAATGTTGAAATTACAGCATTACACAGTATACTTTACCTGTATTGTGAATTCATGGATTTTTTGCAAATCACAATTCACAATTTTATACAGTTACATGGAGTACTGAATGGATGATTTTAGGGTCAACTCAAAGTTCTTGTAAATTCATTTCTCAACTTTTTGACAATTTCGATGGGCTTAAAACCAAGAATCACAATGTTCTTATTACCGTAGTAAAATTAATTTAAAAGAAGTGGGATTATCCTTATATTATACTTATAGCACATCAATATTACTGCAGCATTACTGCAATAATCAAAGTACAGTAGAGTAGGCATATTTATAACAACCCTCAGATATTTTTATGACAAATTGACATAATTGACTACCTTATTAGCATCTTCCACTTTGAGTAAAAACCGTCCCTCTCTGTCACTTTCAGTCCAGTGTAGTTGTACCAATAGTGGGTTTTCCTTCTCGCCCAGTTTTCGTTCATCTAAATAAAATAAATTTAGATAATATCTCATCCAACACTAATAACTGGTTACAATCCAGTTTATTAATCTTCAGTACAATATGTTGGTTCACAAAACATGTCCAAAATCAAGTAGAATTATGTAATATGTTGGTTCACAAAACAAAGTCCAATATCAAGTAGAATTATGTGTAATTTGATTTTTTACTTGAATTTTTATTTTTATGTTTAGATTTCATTTCAATAACAAAAACATTAATATATTTAATTTAATTTTTAAAAATATTAAGAGTTAAGAATTAAATTCTTTAAGTTCGGAGTACTGTATGCATACGTACTGTACATGCACAAATAACATTATACATTACAAAACATGCATGCCCACTGTCGTACAGTATTTACCTTCTACTACCTACTACTTGAATTCAAACCAAATACAATAATTTAAAATAAAAATTTAAAAGAAAACTATACTTATAATAGAGTATTAAAGCAAAACAAAAACTCAAATAATATTAAATATACATTTGACAGTAACAAGTGCAAGTGTAAATAGTCTACAAGATAATCTTTCCATTGGTTAAATTAAAGTAAACTTCTTCATGCAAATACTGATGTTTTTAGATATTAATAGACTACCAAATTTACTGGTCTGTGAGAAATTCTAGAAACTAATTTATGGTTTTCTGTATTTCAACAAAACAAGATATTTTGGATGACTGACTAAAACAGCAATAAGAATTGTATAAATCTATAAAGAATAGTCTAAATATTTTTTCCATGTTTTGTAAAGAAGCCATTGATACAATAACATGGAGGTACACGTCCAGGGTAATATCAACAAAAAGCATGCTAAATCTGATTGGTTCACTGCATTCCTATGAATAAATGAGGGAGAAAATCCAAGGTGTGTTGATAGACTCTCTCCTCCATGCTTTCTTTGACATGTTTGTATACAAATTTGAGGTGTAATTTATATGGGGCATTAACCACCTGCTGGTGCCGGAGAGTCTACTACAAAAAAATACCTGCAATTATTATACTACTTGAAATTTATACAATAAGAGAAATCAAAACCTACAAATTACAAAATAATAAAATCTGATATCTGAAATATAAGAGATTTTATGACTGAAACTGAAAAAAAATTAAATAAAAATTAGTAATTGTACAGTATGTGGCCACAATGACAAATTGTAACTTTGTAAGAATGATTTCAGATTTGATGACAAATTGCAAAAACAATTTTTATCAGACAATTTTTAGTATTAAATGGCAGTTTTTTAAATAATAAAAAGACAGTCATAGCAAAGTCAGCTAAAGTACAAAACCGACCTTTAACTGACCCAGCAGTGTAATATTTGCTTTGCATTAGGTGTGCCACAAACAATCGTTATCTCACCAGGCCATAGAAATGGAATAATTTCTCATACAGATCATCATACTGTACACTGCCTTATATTAAGATGTTATACTTGAAAACTCAAGTTCTCGTACAAACTTAAGTATCAATTTAGATGATGAATGGCATAATAAAGAAGCAGAGACAAGAGCATTTCATGAAAAGAGAATGAGTCAATGACATGAATTTTGCAGAAAAGTGAAATGATAGCCGCGGACAACATGTGAAGCGCTCAGCATGAGACGCTCAGTATTCAAGTTTACAGCTATTCAAAGTGGGTCATTGTTTATATTGTAATGCCATATCAACTTTTCTAAACATGTACACTATGAATAATTTGAATATAATTAGCCTGGTAATGTACAGTATTAATCAACTAACTAGTGGAAAATAAGAGAGGAGTTTACAGTTAACTATAAAGCAGTTCATGGCGGGACCATTCAAATGAATGGAATTAAAAATAATACAGGTTATACAGTGAGTAATGTGATGATTTAATATTTTATCCAAGGAATTTGTTTCAAGAAAAATAATCTTCAGTACTGACATCAATTATTTAAAGATATCACAGTCTTTGATAATGTTTAAGTCCAAGTACCTACCGGTATGTATATACTGTAATATGTACTGTATGTATAGTCCAAGTACCTACCGGTATGTATATACTGTAATATGTACTGTATGTATAGTCCAAGTACCTACCGGTATGTATATACTGTAATATGTACTGTATGTATAGTCCAAGTACCTATGTATCTGTAATATGTACTGTATGTATAGTAAAACAGTAATTGCAGCAGCCAGACACTAATTGACAATAGAAACTTTAACCAATAATGAAAACAACATTCAAGTTTATTTATGCATTATGGAAAGAATTATTCTTATTTTAAATATTATTTTAATAGCCTAATCTAAGCCTAATGTAGAGTAACGTAATTGTAATGTTCTTTTAATAGCCTAATTGTCGCCTACTGAATACTGTATAATATGTACAGTAAATGCAATGTTATTTCAATTTGTTAACCAGATGAAATTATAAACAATTTTCAATCATCAGAAAGTCAATTGACTTAACATATTTAGCACAATGTGCAAAAAAGTAATTAAGTTAAATGCTAGGTGGCACAAAAGGACTGATTGGGTGCCACACCCTGAATTCAATACATTGGTCAGATGCTTGCCCTACTCTGATAATATACAGTATTTTGTACTTAAACATTTAGAATAGTAAGAAATTCTCTACCCACAATCTCATGATCACCCTAGCCTTCATACCTCTAGACCTGATAGATCAGCAGAGCATTGTACATACATAGCTTTCAATTAATTACTGTAGTAAAGTCTTTACTAATTACATTCAAAATCTGCAATAAATCACTCAACCGTAACATTCAAAACATGCTACTGTCCACATCTTATTTAATGCTCAGATTCACAAAAGAAGCTTGGCTTATTGGAAGCATTCATTTTGTACAACATTAATAAAAAACAAAAATAAATAAAAATGATATTATTTATTAATACACCACAAGTGAATATCAATCCATTCAGATACAAAAATGCAAAAAAATTAAAATTATTGACATAATTTAAAAATGACATCCATAACATAAAAAAATATTGGGGAAATGCAACATGCACCTTTAAAAAAAAATAAAAGCAGGGATACAGTAACTAAAATTGAGATATATAAAATATTTACCTAAATATTGATTTTTACCCTCTGTAAACATCAAATGATTGGTTTAAAAATGTTGAAAAAAAGTAATTAAATTGAAAGATATAAATATTATTTGCACAACATTAATCAGGGCATACAGCCCAATAATAATATGCAAAACATGAAATTCCTAATTGCTATTTTCTCTCTTATTTCTCTATTACAGGGCTCTGAATAATGTGGCATCAGCTGGACAAGTTAATCAGGAAGAGTATGTCCTGGCGGAGCTAATGGAGCTTTTTTCAGAGGCTCTCCCACTAAATACAAATCTATTGATCCCTAAACTGTAATTACTGTAGTTTTACTTTTAAATAATAATCAATTAAGTTGATAAAGATACCAACCTCCTGCTGCATGGATTTCATAAAGTGCATATTTGGGGGATGATAACATGCGCATGTCCGGGTGAAACTTCTCGATGAGGGCCTCATTCACCTCTTTTGTTGTTGCCGTACTCGACACTCTTATACATTTTGTTGCTACCTTAGCTCCAGCTTCTTGGAAGAAGAATCGCATAACACCGTGAAATTCTCCATTCTAAAAAGATTAAAAACAATTTTAGAAACTATAAAAACTCAAAACAAAAAGGTTAATGTTTATGTGTGTAGTACTGTATAAGTCAATGAGAGTGATCACATACTGTAGTAGTACTGTATAAGTCAATGAGAGTGATCACATACTGTACTATAAGTCAATGAGAGTGCTCACATACTGTACTATATGTCAATAAGAGTGCTCACATACTGTACTCCTCGATGTGTGTACTGTATTCAATGAGAGTGCTCACATACTGTACTATAAGTCAACGAGAGTGCTCACATACTGTACTATAAGTCAATGAGAGTGCTCACATACTGTACTCCTCGATGTGTGTACTGTATAAGTCAATGAGAGTGCTCACATACTGTACTATAAGTCAATGAGAGTGCTCACATACTGTACTATAAGTCAATGAGAGTGCTCACATACTGTACTCCTCGATGTGTGTACTGTATAAGTCAATGAGAGTGCTCACATACTGTACTATAAGTCAATGAGAGTGATCACATACTGTACTATAAGTCAATGAGAATGCTCACATACTGTACTCCTCGATCGTGTGTACTGTATAAGTCAATGAGAGTAGTCACATACTGTACTCCTCGATGTGTGTACTGTATAAGTCAATGAGAGTGCTCACATACTGTACTATAAGTCAATGAGAGTGCTCATATACTGTACTATAAGTCAATGAGAGTGCTCATGTTATGCGCGATTTGAAAGATTTGCGCAATTTGAAATTGCGCAAAAAAAATCCTTGCGCAATTTGAATTGAAACATGTGTTTCAAATTGCGCAAGCAACGTATTAAATTGCGCAAGTAATCTGCAAATTGCGCAAGGTTTTTCGACAGATTGTGAAATCATGCACACCCATATTTTTATAGTAATTTCTTTCTAAGAATGATTCAATTTAACGATTCGATTTAAAGATAAATATCGCATTTCCTTATTTTAGTAGTGCAAATATTGTTATAAGTTAGCATACCGTCGAAGAACCGACGAAGGAAAACGAAGCGGTGGTGTTCCACCAGGCGGGCGCGGCGCGGGCGGCCGGCTATACTACTCTAGCCTAGCTAGGGTCTGGACTACTGATACTGACTAGGTTACATGGCCTAGCTTAAACTAATATTAAAAACTTAATTTTTACATTTATTTTTATTTATTTCAAGTTACTTACAGTGATAATATTATTTAATTGTAATAATAAATGTTATGTATTTATTATACACATGTTATCTTTGCATTTATTATGTTTATTTTGAGTTATTTAGTTTCCAATAAATTATTATAATACCGATTGTCTGGTAGAATTTTGTTGCGCAATTTGAAAATTTACAGTTCGTTTTCAAATTGCGCAAAGGTGTCATATTGCGCAAGAACTATCTTGCGCAATTTACAAATTGTGCAGCGCAATTTAAAATTGCGCAAAGATTGTCTTGCGCAATTCGAAATTGCGCAAGTTGATTGCGCAATTTGAAATTGCGCAAAAAAATCCTTGCGCAATTTTAAATTGCGCAAAAATTCTTTGCGCAATTTCAAATTGCGCAAGGATTTTTTTGCGCAATTTCAAATTGCGCAAATCGTTCAAATCGTGCATAACATCCACATACTGTACTATAATACCCCTTTCACACCAAAACTCCGGAGACACCCCGGGGTTTATGACCATTCAAAACGTCGAGAAACTCCGGAGATACCCCTTTCACACCAACCTAGCAACACCGGGGTTTATAAAATAAAATTGTAAATGTCGCCCTCTATTTTGTTTGTTTACATAGCGACGATCATTAGAATCATTTTAATTAATAATAATTTTAAATTTAATAATTACTTTCAAAAGTCTCAGAAGTAATGTAATGTTTTATTTATACTACTTATTATTTTCTAGACCCGCTATATATTTTTTACAAATATTTATAGTGTTTTAAAATAAAACAAAATAAATAATTGATTGCGAGGATAACCTTTTGACCCGAAACACTCCGGAGTTTGATGTTGGTACCTTTCACACCAAAACACCGGGGTGTCCCCGCAGTTCGCTCTCCGGAGAATGTTCAGCTGTTCAACCCCTCAGTTTTAAACTCCAGAGTTGCTTGATTTTACCTTTCACACCAAACAGCGGGGCATCAACTCCGGGGTGTCAACTCCGGGGTGTCTCCGAAGTGTCTCCGAAGTTTTGCTTTTGGTGTGAAAGGGGTATAAGTCAATGAGAGTGCTTACATACTGTACTATAAGTCAATGAGAGTGCTCACATACTGTACTATAAGTCAATGAGAGTGCTCACATACTGTACTATAAGTCAATGAGAGTGCTCACATACTGTACTATAAGTCAATGAGAGTGCTCACATACTGTACTATAAGTCAATGAGAGTGCTCACATACTGTACTATAAGTCAATGAGAGTGCTCACATACTGTACTATAAGTCATTGAGAGTGCTCACATACTGTACTCCTCGATCCCTTAATATTGATCTGATCCACCCCAGTCACCAAGTTTTATCCGTCAAAACAACTAGCAAATAACTAATATTCCCAAAGCACTTATTGGATGGATTATCAATAATCCTACAGCATAAAACAAAAACTACGAACTGAACTACCAAACTAACAGTCTGATGTGAGCTGTTAGTTGATAAATTCTTGCTGTTCATAAAGGATCATGTCAACCAGTAGGCTTTACATTAAGTGTTACTATCTAGAACTTAGAAGGGTGGTTGAAATAAATTTACTAATACTAATAGTATTTTGGTACAGTACTAGACAGTACTGCATTATTTTTTTAATATAACGTGGTCAGGAACTGTACCACATACAGCACAAATTATGCATGCAATAGGTGTAGTCTACCGTAGTGTAAAAAGAAGACAACATTTATGTGATCTGATACATTTGTTTTAATAATATCATTCAGCAAATGAAGTTAAAACTGTTCAAAATACAAATGGCCTTGAGTTTATACTCTATAATTGTAGGTGGGAATGCTACTACCTACCACTAGGTTCACAACAATACCTTCATAATACAATACAACCCATATTAGCATGACTAAGCAACTGTATAATGAAATAGGTACACAGGGTACAACAACAGTCAATACACTAGGCTATTGTTTAATTCTTCATTCACACCACAACTTAAGCTCCCATACTTAACCAGCATGAGAGTTCAGTACACTCATACCATCTACAGTATACTGTACATTAGTATTGTTGTGGTTTTGACATTCAATGATCCTGTGTATTTGACTAGATCATAACCTATAGGATTGTATCCAACCAAACTATAATGTTTGTTAAGACAATGTACTTTCTAAATTGTTGTTGTATGACATTATGAATGTTATTGTTAATTTTTTTAATGCAACAAACAAATGGTATCAAACAATGAGCATGCATAGATCTAATTTTTAAAACATAATTCTAAGGGTCAGAGTTCAAACTTTTTTTAACAATTCCAATTTGCTTATTTTATCTTTAAACAGGTTATGCAGTAGGTTAAACAATGTATTTGCTGTGTCTACAATGGACACAACAAATGTCTTTGTATAGCTATTCCCTGTGGGCCTGTTTCTGCTGAGCAGAAATAATCGATTATTAACCGTTTATTTTTTTAATCGATTATTTTTGGGCAGCAGAAACGGCGCAAAATAAAATAACCGATTAAAAATAACCGATTAAAAACACTCAATCCATTGCGTGTTTTAATCGATTATTTCTTGTTTTAACCGATTATTGCGGAGCAGTTTTGAGCTGCAACACAAATAGCGATTATTGACCTCACTTTGACAAACTTCACTTCACAAAGCATGCTGTTTATTTGCGCGATATCGACGACGATCAGCAAAACCACGATCGCGATGTAGACCGAATAACAATCAATTAATGTTAAACATTTGATTTTTATTATTTTGTGGGGGAGAATTATACCGAGAGACTCCAGGATTCTGTGTTACAAGTACACCCGTTACATACCACCAGTCCAGGCTAACGATGTTTTACATTTTTTAGGCCTGTTGTCTGTTTGACTTGTTTCGGTAGAAATATATAGCCTATAGGCCTAGCAGGCCGAAGGTAGAACCAACGAACGGCGAAACGAACTTTTTTCGCCGACGTGTCCTTATTAATATAACATCATTATTCTGTTGTATGTGGTACGGTAGTAGGCCTAGATGTTTATTTTACAAATAATATAGCTTTAGGTAAGAGTAATTTTTAATCCTACATGTGAGAGTTTTAGGCAGCGATAACAAAACAAACCAACTCTCATCGGCCTTTCATAACTTGAACTGCGCTGTGGGGGAATGATGACGTGATTTTCAAAACCGATTACCTGAATAACCGATTAAAGTCGTAGCAATTTTCAATTGCAACGCGATTATTTTTGTGGTTTGCGGTGACTGGAAAAAATCGATTATTTTGATTTTTTCAGCAGAAACAGACCCTATAAGTCAGTAGCTGTGATAATTTGTTAATGAACATAATTAATGATATGTATCACTAAATACCATTTATGCTGGTAGTCTACATACTGTACAAGGATAGAATAAAGCCAAACCAGCAATTATGCCAAATTGCCCATAAACTACCGTAATTGTTTATTTATTATTTAGTTGCCATGGTCTACATTTTTGCTTTCATCATTTTTGCTTTTAAATCTCAATCCAAAAAATTCTTAAATTAATTTGCCCTACAGTATTGTCAATTAGTCATTTTCTTTGAATTAATATAATAGTAATTATGTGATTTCAGTTGAACTTTGTTAGAATCATCAGATTAACACTACTGTACTGTCTGTAGATTCTTTTTATAACAAATTAAAATAATTTCAATAGTCTCCAAAATTAACAATTATCAGAGGGCATTTTGTAATGTTTATATAATTTGTCATAATAATAGTAACTATTTAGCAATATTGATGGAAAGAGCGACATTCCTCAACACCCACATAAATACCACACTAATTAGGTCAGCTTCCCACACAAGCAATAGGCTAAGTACAGCAGTAGGCAATAAGTATAGACTTACAAGTACAGTAGTGTGTACATGGGAAACACCTACAAACAACAAATGATGAGTCAATTCTAATAGATCGAGATCAGATTAAATTCAGATTATTTTGGTATTTGTGATGTAACCTTTTAATAAACATTATAAATTTAATAATGTACAGTAGTTATACTTTTCTAACCTAAATAATGTTAAAAATAGAATTGAAAAAAAAGATTTATATTCACGTAAAGAAATCTGTATCATGCTTTCATTTCTGCTAATCAAATTACGATAGCTTTTTTAAAAATGAAGAATTGGGGATACATTGGAAAGTGCCGTTTTGTAAATTACAAATATTATATTTAAAGTTAGCTGTACACCACGTATAGTATTAGTTCTTGATGTTTTGATCAATATGATTTGATCAATTATTATCAAAACATACATTAATATAATTGTTCAGATTATATAACTAGATAGAACTGAAAAATAATTAATTATTCTCTCCTCTCCTTAAAATAAAACTGTATTTTTTAATGAATGGAATTGAGTTTTGTAAAGATACAGACTAAACCATGCTAGGAAATTTAAATGTTATGTTAATCCAGGCTACTGGATTAGACATGATTCATAAATTCAACTATGTTGATAAAAGTACACAAATATTGATGACTACTACACTATAAGTCATTTCAAGGTCAATTGTCATTTGAATGAATACTGACTTTATTGTACAATAGCAGCAGACAACTACTCAGTAGGCCTACATTTCATTATTACACTTGGATCATTAACTGGCATTTAAATATAGCATAAAATAGACATGCAGTTTCTAAAGTGATGGTAAACTAGCCTACACAATATAGCTCATCACGTTTGTTTCATCTTTACATCAGTATATATTAATGCATGACAGTGTAATTACAGTATACTGTATAATTACAAAAAAGTAAATGAAGTTGTATTAAATTTCCTATCTTTTGCATTGTAATTTTCGATACTTTGTTTTAGATAGTCTATACAAATTCAATAGTTGGATAGTCAACTTTCATTAAAAAAAAACTCACAAAAACTACCATACAATTGTGGTTAAATACTACCAAACTGTGTATCCTATGTTCTGGGTAATCTGCCCACACATCAAGGATTTAGCTTAATAAAATGTTTGTTAACTATACTTCCTGTCACAATCGGCATACAATGCCATTTTAAAATTTTAATTGAGCAATAAAATATTATGATCAAAATGTGATATGGATTTAGTAAATTAACTAGTTAGTGAAACTAAGGAATGTACATCGTCTCAGAGCAAAGGAAAAAGAGGAATATTACATTTTTAAATTGAATACAAAGTAGTACCATATAAAATGATCAGAATGTTAGAAAAAGAACTTTCAAAACTATTTTATTTTGAATCGTATTTTTGAGTGTCGTTTGACAGGTTGTAAAAATAAGGAGAAATTTTAAAATCCTATCAACAGCATTTTTATCAACAACTTCCTCATAATTTCCTGTGTTGTGGCAGCTACTGTGTGAGTGAGGCAAGGTTAATATGATTTTAAATATAGCCCAATTGATGAAACCAAGGTTGTCTACCCCTAAAAAAGCAGATACATTTAGCTAGTTGCTGGAAAGTAAAGTCAAGAATAAATTCAACAAGTGATGTTGATTTATGAGTATTTTACAAGCCATATCAACTGTTATGTTCATTTCTGTACACAACAAGCAGTAAAACAGTCACAACTTTGATACATTGAATTTCAATTTAAAAAGCATGTGTCCACAATTTACTTCATAGGCCTACTTGTCATTAGGCCTAGCCTAGGCAGCAAAGGGACCAGCTAAGCGGCGGGGAACGCCCTGTGACAAACGCTCTTGTTTCAAAATTCGACCAGGTGTGGGAAGAGTGACACACCACCACCACCGCCGGATATTCACACGACGTGAAATTCCTCAACAAAAATACGAATTATTTGAACATAATTGTTTAATAACATTCATAAACACAACTTCCATCTTTTAATGATAATTTTTACATTCTTTTTACATAGTGACAAGGTAAATTTCAAACGAAAACAAACAAATATCAGCTCTTTTATAGTGATCAAAATCTCAAAATACCTCTGTTGGTTTGCTTATTTCAAACAAGTCTAATCTGCTATTATTCCAATCTTCAATTGCATCTCGTAATTTCTGTAGTTCTGTTGGAGAAATAGTCTCTCCGTTTCTAGGAACAAAAATTGACGGATCCATATCCTTAGTATAAATCCATGAAATTAATTCAATAAAAAATCCAAAAGAAACAGAATATTTACAGCTTTCCTGAGACAACCTTCTTCTGACTCCTTCCTTTTATATTATAAAACGTAAAAACTGATATTGTACGACGCCCTCATCGTTGCGTGTTGGGGAGAGAGGGGGCTTTATTTCTAAAACCAAACACACTATCTTTGCTAAAAACCCCACTCTATGTAAAACCCCCATGGATTAATCCATGGTAACTGTTGATACTTTGTAAAAAAATAAAAATAACTGCCACGGGCCACGTTTACGTATTCACGTACGCTAGGTGGGCATCGGCATCTTTACACATTTATATTAGGAGGTGTTCTTAAAATTGAGGGCGCCAAACATAAAATTTACGAGATCGAAAAGGAGGCTTGTGTCAAGCCACAAAAAAAAAAATGATGGTGTGCTCCCTTGCCTCTAGCACGGTAAGGCCCTCTCACAGCTGTGTACCACAACATCAGATGATTTGATGCAAAGATACTACACTATCTTTGTTTGATGTTATTGCCTGATGACGTGTGGTGGAAAGGGGGACGTTTAAATCTGTGAACCCCAAACACAGCAGCGCGCATAGCTCTAACTCTTTTCCAACGACTGGCATAATAATTAAATAATAAACAATAATTATATAGTGCCAATGGATCACTGACCCCTCTAGGTACTTTACATTAGACCCCAACGATAATCGTGTTCCACGACGCTCTACCGACTGAGCTATCCGATCCTCTAGTTTACAGCAAGGTTAAGTACTAGACTGAAGCGCGTATAAAAATATACTATTGTCACCCTTCATTCCTCGTGTACATTGTGACTTAACGGATAGTGCTCTCTAGTAACTATTGTTTGAAATCTCTCAGCTCTACTAGCTGGGGTTCGAATCTCCATGGATAATCAGAGTTTTAAAATATGGATACTAGGTGTTGTGTAGGCGTACACCTAGTATTTGTATTTATCTAACGTTATAAAAAAAAAACCGTACGTATTGTATGATGTAAGTATTTTTTTAATTAGTGAGGTATTATTGGTCAGAATATATAAGGTCTTGATTATTTTTATAGTATAGGGGAAATCATAACAACAATTGAAATTGAAAACAACTAGCTAGTAAGTAGTGTTTTGTACATAAGATGTTAATTAATTACTGTAGTTTAATTTGTATAGGCTGACTCAATATATATTATATTTTTAGTATTCGTGGTTACATATTTCTGTTACTCCTATCATCGGCGCGGCTGCGCGTGTAACTATGTCATTAATATTAATATAAAAATCTTAAAGGCCTTAGAATGTATTTACGTCATCTTCTATATCGTTCTGATTGGGTATATAAGAACCAACCAACATTATTATTTCATGTTTATTATGCTTTAAAACCGATTACTTACTTTACATCCTGTAAATGTATTTCCTTACAGTATATTTTATTTGATTTGAAATTTGTTTTATTTTAAATTAAAATGGAATTTCGTCGTATTGTTACACTTGCACTAGGACTTTTATTTATTGTAGCTGGAGTTCCCAAAGTTGTACCTGTTCAACCACTGCACGATAGATTGGTAAGTTTGCTCTTCAATGTTTAATAATGTAGTATAAGGAAATACAATATAATTCTCTCAAAATGTCGGTGCGGGTGGTCTTTCATTAGACCCTCCCCCAAACAATATTCCATGACAACGGATGAAAGTTAATTTTTTTGCGGCCGGTGCCAGATTTCATCGTCTCATAATTTCTCGTGGCCTTAATTTAATGAATTGTAAATAGTTTTTAACAAATAATAGGATTAAGGGTTTTGTGGTTTATTTCAGGTATCAGATTGGAGAAGATACAGTGTTGCGTTCCCGTTTAATCTCATCGGTATTGGCGCAGAAATGTACCGCACTTGTATCGGTTCTATGGAGATTGTAATGAGTGCATTGATGGTGTTTGGACGTCCTGATGCAGCCCGGTTCAGTACCTTTTGCCTCATGAATATAATGATTTCTGGCGTTTACGTGCTGACGATAATTGGGGACCATCCAGCAGAGATTGCGTTTAATGGTCTTGTTGCTGGTCTTCTCGGATGGTTGCTTTATGATGAGCGTCGTCATATTAAAATAAACTGAGGACTGGGATCACCTTTTAATTTTATATTTTTATCATAAATTGGAGC
The DNA here is from genome assembly GCF_964355755.1 of Antedon mediterranea. Lineage (NCBI taxonomy): Eukaryota > Metazoa > Echinodermata > Crinoidea > Comatulida > Antedonidae > Antedon > Antedon mediterranea. The sequence continues at coordinate 30,339,776 of NC_092676.1, read as the reverse complement.
TCAAAGTATTGGCTTTTGAATATTCTGGTTGATAATAAATGGAACATATTATTGTACGGAAACACTCCTCTTCCTTCCAGCCATTGTTGATATGCCTATATGCTGCATTTCAATTTGTAAAAAAAAATACTTCCTCAATATTAGCTTGTAAAAGAAGAAGTCAAAACAGCATACACTTTGTAAAAAAAAGTTATTATGTTTATAAAATCTAATCATTGTCCATGCTTATTAATCTCAATTCCATATAATAATAGTGATAGTATTTTCTATTGATTTGATTGGTTCCCACTTCTGGTGGACGCACAACGCACGGGCGCAAGTGAGTTGACCAATCACAAACGACAATCAATTGGAACGATCCATTTTGTCATGATTGTACGACGTCCTTGAGTAGTCTACACAATCTGTTTACGTAACGTAACGTTTCATAAGTGTTAATTAATTGTATAGGCCTACATTTTATTAATTGTTATATTAAACCACTATAAAAAATGTCAGAATCGTTTACAGGATTTATTAAACTCACATTGTTTACTTTACTGGGCCACCAAAAATTAAAAGTGCCACTGTGAAGTCCAAGAGGCTTAAGCTTTCACAGTAGTGAAATGACATCATCATGTCCATATGGGCACATCACATTTTTTGGTCACATAAAGTTTGATCATGTAGGCAGAGCTTCTATGTTCTGATTGGAAAAGAAAAATATTTTGCTATTTATATTTTTACGTACTTCTTGCTCATTTATTATTATTATTATTATTATTATTATTATATCAAAATTTATAAAGCGTCAATTCAAAGACCGAGGTACAAAATCAAAGGCGTTGGGCATGTTAGTGGTTTAAAAAAAAAAGAGTTTTGAGCATTTTTTAAAATAAGGCAACAGAAGAGCAGTGTTTAATTTGTGGGGGGAGTGAATTCCAGAGTGTGGGTGCAGCAAAAGAAAACGATCTATGACCAAAGGTTTTAGTGGCTATGCGTGGAACAGAGAGTAAAAAATCATCAGATGATCTAAGAGTCCGTCCCTTTAATCTTATAAATAATCAGTACAAAACTATTTTAAATCAAAACTGTGTAGAAGTGAACGAAAATAAACAATTGTGGTAATATTATAAGTTTTCCCGCGCGCGCGCGCGCTGTGTATATAGAGAAAATTGATCAAATAAAAACAAATTGAGGGCAGCATTCACTCTCCCATCCATCACACACACGGTCTTTGACGTTACGTTCGCGGCGTACACGTTCCAATCCCCCACTCTCGATCCGCCGCCACTGCTGAAACGACTCCACCTCCACTGACCCGTGTGCCGTTTGCTCGAAGATCTTAGTTAGGCCTAGACTTTAATTGAATTAAAATGGGATTTCATCGTGCTCTTAGCCTTGCTCTTGGGCTTCTATTTGTTGCATCTGGAGTACCCAAGGTCGTACCCGTGCAACCACTGCACGGTAAAATGGTAAATAATATTATTATTAAGTGTTATCTAGCCTAGGCCTAGCCAGTATTTAGAAGTATAGCCTAGGCCTACTAGCCTAGCAGCTAGCTAGGCCTCGTTTAAGGGGGATGTACTGAGTAATCATATTTTAATAAAGTTGGTCTGTTTTGAGAAGGGCCCATCACATTCACAGCAGGCTTTTGCCCCTCTTCAATTAATAATAAAGATTGTTTATAAGATAAAGTATACCTAGCCTAGCCCTAGAATAATTTTTAATAAATATTGTCAATTGGTTCTTGAAAACCAGCAAGTGTAGCTAGGATAGTGGCAAATCCGTGTTTTTGGGAAAGGTACTACTAAATGGATATGGATAGATATTTATTATTACAGTATTAATAAAACGTTCTCCTACTACAATAGTAGTATCTCTAGCATATCTACTTTCTCTCCACTGTATATAACACAAACTTGTTTCAATTTTCAGGTATCCGATTTCAGAAGTTTCAACAAAGTATTCCCACTTAAGCAAGTTGGTGTCAAAATGGAAGCAGATATGTACCGTACTGTTATCGGTGCTGTGGAGATTGCAATGGGTGTGCTGGTGGCATTTGGACGTCCTGATGCAGCCTGGTTCAGTACTGTTGGCCTTCTTATTATAATGGTTGGAGCTGCTTACACATTGATAAGCCTTGAGAAACAGCCTATGGAGATCGCTATTCCAATGGTTTTTGGTGCTCTTCTCTTCTGGTTGCTGTTTGGTGATCATCATCGTTACTAGCATTTTAAAAAGCTAAACTAAAACAGAACCTCAACTTTCTAATAAGATCAGAGTAAACCAAAGTCATGGTACGTTTTAAAACTACACACAAATACACACTGACTGGTGTATTCCTAAACAGCAACAGTACAACTTCTACAATAAAATAATTATATATACTAGGTGATGGGAATTTAAGGGTTTTCATTTTAGAGAAATTTATATCACTTCCGATAATGTATGCTAATTTTTGTAAGAAATAAATTTATTTTTCTAACAACAATGTATATCTTATTTTTTATTAGATTTACTAAGATTTTGTTTTTAATAAATATTAGTAATTAGTAAATGTACTTTTTGAAATACCATACACATACACTATATGTAAATCATGAAATTTTGGATTTAAATTTGGTGTAATTATTTAAATATTAAAACTAGTATTAAATTTAGTTGTGGTTTTAGGATAAAAAGCTTGAAAACAATGTAATTTAGAATCTAACACCACCATTTATTAATTGAAATGAAGATGATCAATCTACCTCAAAAATTGAATCCTACTGTAAGGTTTAGTAAATTTGGACAAGTATTCATACAGTATTGTTTCACCATCTAGTGCATATTCTAAAAAGTTTGAAAGAAACCACAAGTATTAAACTGTATTATTCAAAAATAAGGTTTCCTGTATACCAACAACTTGTTGATTTTGACTGATGATATTCTCAACTTTATTTCTGTTTTAGAAATCATATGGTATACAGCAAACCTTACTCTTGTTTTTTCATAGTACACTATAACCAGAAAATACAAAATCACTAAAGAAAGTTTTCTGTAGATAATTAATTAGCAAGTACTAATAATATTCAATTTATATTGTATGATTCACTCTTAAAACAGTTCTGTATTTATTATTCAAAAAAATGTAATAAAAGCAACATTTCTTAAATTTAGTAGTTTATTCTTGGAGTTAAGTGTGATAGGCTTGTTACGAACAAACTTTGGTTTAATATTGACTTCAGTATGGTATTTGCCAACTTCAGCTAAATAGTAAAATTTGGAATTAACATTAGCAATTGACAAGCTTCACTACTGTATATCACAATATACCCACATTATTAACCCATTTTCAGTGCTTAATTTATATGAGGCTATAACTAATAAATGATTAACAGCCCTTGTACCTTCATCAATAGTGCTGTGTGGCATACCCTCTACTCTCTACAAACACTGCCAGTTGTCGTTTGAAATGGACATAAAAATTGCTATTGTTTTTAGTCTAGGCCTTTATTTTGTTTCTTCTGGGATTACAAAAGTCCTACCATTGCAACCTTTGCATGATCGAGTGGTAAGTATTATAATTACACAATGTTTAAATTCAAGTTATAGAAATGTGTTCAAAATAATTACATTGATCTGATTCTGATATGTTGCATTGTAAAAAATTGAATAAAATTGTATTCATTACATTAATTTTGTGAATTAAAAAATTTACTAGTATATTGAATAAACCTAATCATTAAAATGCAATTCCACAAGCATAAAATAAATAATTCCATTATGTTGCATTGTAAAAAATTGATTGAAATTACATTAATTTTGTGAATTAAAAAAGACTAGTATATTGAATAACCTTAGCATAAAATAAATAATGCCATGAGGAATTTGTTTTTACAGAAAACAAACTTTGATGACTTGGCTACAGTTTGTCCATGGCTTTGCCTAGGATTGAACATCGAACCAGATGTATACCGTTCAATGATAGGCATATCAGAGATAACAATGGGAACGCTGTTGGCTTTTGGGACACAGCGCGCAGTACGTATCAGCTCCATTGGTCTACTCATTGTTACTAGTACACTTCTGTACTCCCTGACGGCGTTATCAACGACAACAATTTCATCTTTATTCTTACCAGGAATTTGTTTAATTGCATTACTTTGGAGTTTGAAGAAGAAAGCTGAGAAGCGAGTTCACTTTTACGAAGTTGGTGAAGAAACAAAACGAAAACGGTTTTTATAAACCAAAATGCAAGAATTTATTTCCTTGCGTTCTAAAATCGCAAAGTTAACTTTTTGTCGTAAAAAAATTAAGACCTGAAATAATACATTATTATCCATTCCTGATGTCAAAGTATTCACTTAGTGATTGGCGTTTAATAACACTGTATTTTAATACATTATTATCCAGACATATAAGAATATCCTAAAATGCAATTTGTAAGCTCCGTCCATTTTAAAAGTAACAAAAACCTTTAGTCATGAATGGTTTTTAAAATCTTCATTTATCGAAAAAAACAAACAGATGTCAAATATTATAAAAAGGTCAACTTTACCGTAAAAATATTAATTCTGTTAATAAGCACTTTAGTTGAACTAAAGACTACTAGAGACCTGCTTATTTTATATGGTACTTTAGTGAGCAATTATTTTACTACAAGTAAAATATGTCTACAAATTTATACATGTAATGTACAGTCATTTGTTCATATTGCTGCCATGTACATGATTAAAAATATATGTGTAATTAAACTTGTTATTTGAATTTTATTCAAATGTAAAATGGCCACCTGCAATTCAGCTAATGAAGCCTTAATGGAATGGTTTTTTTTTCACTCTTCAATAAATATGTGTTAATATCATGGCTTAAAATGAACAAAACACACCTTAGAACCACTGAGAGGAAGTGATCATGATGGCCTGATGTTCAAATCCAATGATGACAGCTTGGAATTTTGTAATTAATCAAATATTTGCAGTTAAGATTGGTTACTTTATGACGTCTTCGGAACTTTTAGATTTAAACCGATTGAACGATTCCTCCTCTATGATCTCTTCCCGACCTAAAAAACAAAATATATATATGTAAATTTGGTTTGATTCTCACCTGGCATTATAAGTAAACAAAATAACAATTACCTTCAACATCATCTTTTTCCAGTTCATCATCATTTTCATCTCCTAATCCGATTGCAACCTCCTGTTCTTTAGCGCTTCCATCTGGTAGAGATAAGTACAGTTATAAAAGACTCATTTCTAATACCACATTAAAGATCTTAACATCTCATTACTTTTCCTATACTGTACCTATTTACCATCATTTAATAATTGATACTAAAAGACTAACTTGTATCATCACCAGATATAATTCCTTCCATTGTGACACTGGTTCCACTACCAGCCTCTGATTTCAACTTGCTCAGTTTCTCTTCCTTTGCTTTATCTTCTTTTAATAACTGAACAGATATAAATAAAGATATAGTTGTATCAAGGAAGCTTAGGGTCTAAAAAAAACCAACACAAAGAAAACTTAAATGTCATTATAACACTTTGCAATTGTAAACTTACCCTTTCTTTACGTAGCTTTTCATATTCTGGTTTATATTCTCTGAAAGAAATATCGGGACAAATATATAAATATGTTTTAATTAAAATGATTTTTATTGTATTGTGTTTTGCAATAACTTACGTTTCATATTCTGTTACTGCTTCGCTTACTGCTTTAAAGAATTCAGTCATACCCTCACCAGTAACAGCTGAAACACCAACACACTGCAATCAAATTCAAACAAATATTTAGAAATGGAAAAGAATGGAGAAATCTTAAGCCTCTGTCCTCATTAAATCCAAGGGAAATCTTAAGCCTCTGTCCTCATTAAATCCAAGGAAAGCCTTAGCAAACATCCGCACTAAAAATTTTGGATTTTGCTTTGAGATATAGAATATGCAGCAGATACAGATACTATTGTATCATTTGACATGCATAGAATATGCACCAGATACAGATACTATTGTATCATTTGACATGCATAGAATATGCAGCAGATACAGATACTATTGTATCATTTGACATGCATAGAATATGCAGCAGATACAGATACTATTGTATCATTTGACATGCATAGAATATGCAGCAGATACAGATACTATTGTATCATTTGACATGCATAGAATATGCACCAGATACAGATACTGTTGTATCATTTGACATGCATAGAATATGCAGCAGATACAGATAGCTGTTATATCATTTGACATGCATAGAATATGCAGCAGATACAGATACTGTTGTATCATTTGACATGCATAGAATATGCAGCAGATACAGATACTATTGTATCATTTGACATGCATAGAATATGCAGCAGATACAGATACTGTTGTATCATTTGACATGCATAGAATATGCAGCAGATACAGATACTGTTGTATCATTTGACATGCATAAAATATGCAGCAGATACAGATACTGTTGTATCATTTGACATGCATAGAATATGCAGCAGATACAGATACTATTGTATCATTTGACATGCATAGAATATGCAGCAGATACAGATACTATTGTATCATTTGACATGCATAGAATATGCAGCAGATACAGATACTATTGTATCATTTGACATGCATAGAATATGCAGCAGATACAGATACTGTTGTATCATTTGACATGCATAGAATATGCACCAGATACAGATACTGTTGTATCATTTGACATGCATAGAATATGCAGCAGATACAGATACTGTTGTATCATTTGACATGCATAGAATATGCACCAGATACAGATACTATTGTATCATTTGACATGCATAGAATATGCAGCAGATACAAATACTGTTGTATCATTTGACATGCATAGAATATGCAGCAGATACAGATACTGTTGTATCATTTGACACGCATAGAATATGCAGCAGATACAGATACTGTTGTATCATTTGACACGCATAGAATATGCAGCAGATACAGATACTGTTGTATCATTTGACATGCATAGAATATGCAGCAGATACAGATACTGTTGTATCATTTGACATGCATAGAATATGCAGCAGATACAGATACTATTGTATCATTTGACATGCATAGAATATGCAGCAGATACAGATACTGTTGTATCATTTGACATGCATAGAATATGCAGCAGATACAGATACTGTTGTATCATTTGACATGCATAGAATATGCAGCAGATACAGATACTGTTGTATCATTTGACATGCATAGAATATGCAGCAGATACAGATAGCTGTTGTATCATTTGACATGCATAGAATATGCAGCAGATACTGTTGTATCATTTGACATGCATAGAATATGCAGCAGATACAGATACTATTGTATCATTTGACATGCATAGAATATGCACCAGATACAGATACTGTTGTATCATTTGACATGCATAGAATATGCAGCAGATACAGATAGCTGTTATATCATTTGACATGCATAGAATATGCAGCAGATACAGATACTGTTGTATCATTTGACATGCATAGAATATGCAGCAGATACAGATACTATTGTATCATTTGACATGCATAGAATATGCAGCAGATACAGATACTGTTGTATCATTTGACATGCATAGAATATGCAGCAGATACAGATACTGTTGTATCATTTGACATGCATAGAATATGCAGCAGATACAGATACTGTTGTATCATTTGACATACATAGAATATGCAGCAGATACAGATACTATTGTATCATTTGACATGCATAGAATATTCACCAGATACAGATACTGTTGTATCATTTGACATGCATATAATATGCAGCAGATACAGATACTGTTGTATCATTTGACATGCATAGAATATGCAGCAGATACAGATACTATTGTATCATTTGACATGCATAGAATATGCAGCAGATACAAATACTGTTGTATCATTTGACATGCATAGAATATGCACCAGATACAGATACTGTTGTATCATTTGACATGCATAGAATATGCAGCAGATACAGATACTGTTGTATCATTTGACATGCATAGAATATGCAGCAGATACAGATACTGTTGTATCATTTGACATGCATAGAATATGCAGCAGATACAGATACTGTTGTATCATTTGACATGCATAGAATATGCAGCAGATACAGATACTATTGTATCATTTGACATGCATAGAATATGCAGCAGATACAGATACTGTTGTATCATTTGACATGCATAGAATATGCAGCAGATACAGATACTGTTGTATCATTTGACATGCATAGAATATGCAGCAGATACAAATACTATTGTATCATTTGACATGCATAGAATATGCACCAGATACAGATACTGTTGTATCATTTGACATGCATAGAATATGCAGCAGATACAGATACTATTGTATCATTTGACATGCATAGAATATGCAGCAGATACAAATACTGTTGTATCATTTGACATGCATAGAATATGCACCAGATACAGATACTGTTGTATCATTTGACATGCATAGAATATGCAGCAGATACAGATACTATTGTATCATTTGACATGCATAGAATATGCAGCAGATACAAATACTGCTGTATCATTTGACATGCATAGAATATGCAGCAGATACAGATACTATTGTATCATTTGACATGCATAGAATATGCAGCAGATACAGATACTATTGTATCATTTGACATGCATAGAATATGCAGCAGATACAGATACTGTTGTATCATTTGACATGCATAGAATATGCACCAGATACAGTTGTATCATTTGACATGCATAGAATATGCACCAGATACAGATACTGTTGTATCATTTGACATGCATAGAATATGCACCAGATACAGATACTGTTGTATCATTTGACATGCATAGAATATGCACCAGATACAGATACTGTTGTATCATTTGACATGCATAGAATATGCACCAGATACAGATACTGTTGTATCATTTGACATGCATAGAATATGCAGCAGATACAGATAGTATTGTATCATTTGACATGCATAGAATATGCACCAGATACAGATACTGTTGTATCATTTGACATGCATAGAATATGCAGCAGATACAGATACTGTTGTATCATTTGACATGCATAGAATATGCAGCAGATACAGATACTGTTGTATCATTTGACATGCATAGAATATGCAGCAGATACAGATACTATTGTATCATTTGACATGCATAGAATATGCAGCAGATACAAATACTGTTGTATCATTTGACATGCATAGAATATGCAGCAGATACAAATACTGTTGTATCATTTGACATGCATAGAATATGCAGCAGATACAGATACTGTTGTATCATTTGACATGCATAGAATATGCAGCAGATACAAATACTGTTGTATCATTTGACATGCATATACAGTACTTACACGCATGTTTTGGTAGAACTCATCCAATACCAGACTCATGGAACGTGTCAGGTTTGAAGTGTATGAAGTTTCTTGTGCCAAAGCATCTTGGAATGCTTCAAAATCCTGCATCCACTCAACAGCAAAATCGTTTGATATAATGTCTGTCTAATTAAAATTAAAGATAGTTTATTTATAGTTTACTTTAAACGATTCTCTATAAATGTAATTTTAATCTGAGCTTTGCATACAATGTTTGAAGCACAGCAACAGATTTCAATACCATAAAAAAAATATAATTAGCATTAAATGATTACCAAGTACTGTAAATTGGGGTGTATAAATGGTAAAAACTTACCTTGTTCATAACTACAATGAAGGGTAGTTTAAACTTGTAGAGAATACTACAAAAAAAAAGAATATTTTTATCAGTTTAGAAAATGATGGTTTTATCAGTTTAGGAAATGATGGTGATTACTAAAAATAAGATTGTTGATATGACAGAGATAATTATGTGGAACAAACTGAAGCCTACCTGCAAGCATATAACATATTTGACATGAAGGTGACTGGATTAACACTCCTGGCAGTATCCATAACATACACTATAACAGTAGGAAATGTTGAGCCCTACAAGAAAAAGCAAAAATAAAAATTCCCTTTCTATCATCATGCCCCCTATTTTTAAAGTCATTTCTGTTACTATCTTTTCAATTTATCAGCATTTAAAATAATCATTTTTAAGCATACCTTTTTCTATAACAGAATTTGTTAAATGCTTAAACAATGATAATGAAACTATATCATACTAACCAAAGTTTCTGATATGATGGTGCCAGATGCAGACCAAGTAAACACTTCAATTTGTCCAGGTGTATCAAGGATTACATACCTGAAAGAACAGATAAACCTCATCATCATACTGATTTATAAACACATTCACAATTTTGGAAGTAAACTCGGAATTTATTCTTTTTTGTTTCTTTGTACTAATTTTTGTTAAATGTTGTTAGGGTTACATGTTTAAAGCACTTGTGCTTATTTTGTATCCCTTCCATTATCATTCTTGTTGTATTTTTATATGTTTTTTTTTTTATCTTCAAATAGAAATGTTGATGAATGAATGAATTCAACATACTTTGAATCTGTACTGTTTTTCTCAACAAACTGCATGACTTGGTCAAATTTTGTAGAAAACAGATTGAGTGATGTCATAATTCCCCCATTAGGTCCAAGTCCATATTGCTTCATTATTTCTTTGTAATTTACAGTGTCTCTAATATCTGCAAGAATTACACATGTTACAGTTTCTAGTTAGCATGGCACTACTTTAACACAAAATTGGTTTACAAAGCTCTTTTTTTTAAAGCGTAATTGAATTGAAATGTTGAGAAAGATAATTTGTTATAACTTGCCAATGTTGACTGGAAAATTAACTTCATGTACTGCTGGATCTAAGTTAATGACATAAGGAGGGGTCTTCTTTGCATGCAAATGGCCGGTTAATCTCTGCAATATAAGAAATAAAAGAAAAATGTTTATTATATTTATTTAATTATTGACATAAATTGTTAGTGATTTAGGTTCATTCTGATGCTGCTCTGCTCCAATTTCATAAAAGTAGGAGATTCGCGTTAATTATGAATGTGATATTAGTTAGTACACTATAAGTATAACATTTAAATATTATTATTATGATAAATAAAATGTGTTAATTAATTGATTTTGTCACAAAAAAAAATTCCAACATAATTTGGTTTTACAATTAATTAATATAAACTAAATATACCATATCATTGACATATTTAATAACAAACATGTACTATACTTATAATAGCGGTACATTTTATATTACTCTTTTTTTGTTTGCTGATGATTCAAAGACATACAAAGCTGTTGATTCAGACATAGATGCTCTTGATTTTCAGGCGGACATTGATAAGATGTATAAATGGTCAGTAAAGTGGCAGTTGCCCTTTAATATTAATAAATGTAAGGTTATGCATCTCGGTAAAAAATCCTTGAACACAACATACTTTATGGGAACAGGTTCAGATAGAATTCAGTTAGGAGTTGTAACTCAGATGAGAGATCTTGGTGTTTTAGTTGATAATAAATTGAATTTTCATGATCATATCGTTGAAGTTGTTAAAAAGGCTAACTCTAGACTTGGTTTAATTAAGAGAACCTTTGAATATTTAGACAGTCATTTAGTGTCTATCCTTTATAAATCAATGGTTAGACCGATTTTAGAATATTCTAGTACGGCTTGTCTTCCTCAGTTTGTTGGTGATTCTATTCTCTTAGAAAAAGTTCAGCAAAGAGCCACAAAACTTGCTGTGGAAATTAAAACTCAACCATATAGTGACCGAATGAAATTTATGAAACTGCCATCATTAGCATTTCGAAGAAAGAGGTCTTGCTGCTTACAGATTTTTAGAATGATACAAAAGTATGATAATGTTAATCCGGGTGTCTTTTTCGAATTAGCACCATCTACTGTAACTAGAGGCCACAATTTTAAAATTAAAAAAGTTCATGATAGTAAATCGAAACACAGACAGAAATTCTTTTCAATATCTGCAGTAAATGATTGGAATAGTTTGCCATATCATATAGTAAATGCATCCTCTATAAATAATTTTAAAACCCATCTTGAAACACACTGGAAAACCCACAACCTAAAGTTTGAGCCATATAACCAAGATGTTCAAAGAGGGACTCACAAACCTTAACAGGTTTATAGTCTAAAGGTCAAGGTAAATCAAGGTAAATTACAAAACACACCGGGCGCTACCAGGAGTAAATAAGTGTGACTGTGGACGTTTCGCCCCATGTCTTGAAGCAATTTATCCCTGGAAACTGCAGATGGTGCAGTTTTAAGAAAGGGCCTACAGTTTAGCTATTGTGTATGCAGCCTTGTTACCTGAACAAATGTTGTTTTTCCTGAACCAGCCATTCCTAAAACGATTAAACATGGTGTTTCGTTTGAACTTTTCGAAGCCGATGCATTGGTATCTTCTGTTTGACTTGATTTAATTGTATCTGCCTTCTCACGATTGAGTTCACTGCAAGTCGCCATGTTTTGCAATCCGATCCTCGTTTGTCAATTGCCAGAGAGTTAAAATTGGTTTAACCACTTTAAATCGTTTCATAAATTACTTTAATCATGCTTTTATTAGATTTAAATACACAAAATAATTGTTACGTAATTATATACGTCATTAAACTATATTTTACAAACGTAATGTAAATAAAAAAAGATTTAATGAAGATTACATCCTGGCAACTGCATGAAAAACAAATCAAATAACACACACACGTCGTCACCTTGAGCTTAGTTTAGACGTACTTAGAGAGAGCAAAGAGGATTGTTATGCCTAAAATTGCAATTTTATTTTACTTTCTAATTTATTCATGAATCTAACTCGCATAACTTAATCTCTTTGATAGTTGATTCCCCGCCCTCAAATATATTCTCTTACCTCTCTCTCTTTACTCAGTACCTGCCTGTGGTGATCCAACTGTAAATTGTACTAAATTTATTTGTATACGAAATGAGGGCATCAATTGTTGACAAGATAGCAGTGATAGTTGGAGTATTTTTTGTTGGAGGATGTATTCCAAAGATTGTCCCATTGCAACCGTATCATGATATGATGGTAAGGAGAACATAAATAATAACTACTTTTCATTTATTTTTAATATTTGCTTATAAAAATTATAAATAATAATATACTGTCTGTACTAAACTACTATTCATTTGATTTATTCAATATTGGCTCATTACAATTACAACAGAATACATAAAAATATATAATGAAACAAAAAGCCAGGATTAGTGTCACAAGCGAACCCAATCACTGTTTAAAGACTTTCCTTTAACATAAATAAAATATAATATAAATATAAAATAAATGACGAGAAAAAATTAAATAATAAAAATCTAAGACATTATGTAAAAAAATACAGCAGGGACCAGGTAAAATCAAAAGAAATAGTGTTGGCGAAGACCAGTCTCGAATTCTCGAAACCTGCCAAGAGCAAGCTCACTTAATTCAGAGGGAAGACCATTGCAAAGTTTACAGAATGTAGGAAAGAGTGAAGATTGAAAACAGACAGTTCGAGCAAAGGGTGGCCTGAATAGAACATCAAATTTTTGACGAGAAATAGGAGAAAAAAAAAGAAGAAACATCGAGATCAAAAATAGTGTATTAACATTTGACAACAAAGAATAGTTTGGAAATCAATCCGAGAAGTCAAAGAAGGAAGATGAAGGAGCTAAACTTTCGGCAACAAATTATGAACAAATTGGTATTCAAAATGGAAAAAGAAAAAAAAACCTTTTAATTTAATAGTTTAATTATATCAAATACCCAATCTTTTTTCTTGAAAACTAATGTAATCCTTTTGTATTTTGCAGGTTGACACTTTTAAATTCTGGGCTCATGTGTGTCCATTAGTAGAGCTTGGTTTCCCAATGCCAAATGCTGCATTCTATCGCACTTTATGTGGAGTTGCGGAACTGTGCTTTGGATCACTCCTTGCTTTTGGAAAACCGTTCGTTAGAAGAGGCTCTGCTCTAATCTTGATGTCAATATCAGTGATATCTGTGTATTCAATGGTTGTTCTTGGAAGTACTGTAGAAGTTATACCAGCTATTCTGCTTGCATTGCTGTTATTTGTTTGTGTTTTTCATGGATTTAAAGAGACGACGCAACAAATAAAGCCAAAGAAAGAATAGTATACACTCAATGTAATCACACATTAATCGTTGTAGAATAGCCTAGCTGTAATTGGATAGAGTTTTCTGTATTCAATTAAACACAAACATTTGAATGACAATCTAATTTGTGAAAGCACATCGTTAATATGGAAAAACAATTAGTTAGATGATCTGGACCACAACAATCGACATCTCCCAAATACCTTGGAAAAAACTATGCAATTACAACTGATTTTTTTACTCAGTGTAGAAACACATTTTACAACTTTTTGTCATATATTTTTGTAATCACTAGGCAAGACCTAGAATAACAAATATCTTTACTTTTAGACAAACATGAATAAAATTGAATGATTTTATATTAAATTGTTTTTGAATGCCTCTTTAGTTTTAGTTATTTTAAAACAAATTGGCGTATTCGATTGGAGGACTAACGTTTAGAAAAAAAATTAACAGAGTAAGGTATTTCGAATTTTAAGTTGTACTTATTTAATGAACAATTTGCGTTACCATTCGAAGAAAAAATTTAAAACAATGGAGGGAAAAATTGTATAGAAAATTTTCTGGTGAGAACAAAAATTACCCAATCGAATACGCCAAATGACACTCTAAATTAATAAAGCATGCTGGATTTGAAGTCTAGGCCTAGTACAAAAGCAGGAAGTCGACGATCTTGATCAGATTTCATTGTTTACCACCACCGTCGATGAATTCACCGATTCGATTTGTAATTTAAGTAAATTTAAATTGAAAGGTTTGTATAAATAAATATTATATCCGTTAATGAATATAACACAGTGATGATTACCGCCATTTCAGAACTAAATAGCCAATGTTTAGGCAGGGAGTTGTTCCCTGGTTTAGGTTGGCGAAGGCCTGCCTACTCGCCTCTCTCTGTTTGGAATGATCAAGTGACCGGCTCAAACTCAATTTGTTGTGCCAAGCAATGCATTGTATGTGGTGTGTGCAAAGAGGGAGGTATAGATATACAGTAATGTATATAGATATACAGTAAGGTGT
Source organism: Antedon mediterranea (assembly GCF_964355755.1). Taxonomy (NCBI): domain Eukaryota; kingdom Metazoa; phylum Echinodermata; class Crinoidea; order Comatulida; family Antedonidae; genus Antedon; species Antedon mediterranea. Next base: position 30,324,738 of record NC_092676.1, on the reverse strand, counting down.
GTGGAAGGGAAATCTATATAATTATTTAGACCTAACGATACAGGTTCTCTAACGATGCATACGTTGGCTATTATAAATATCAATAACATTTGAAGGGTAATCAATAATATGATGTCTCTTTTTATTGGTTTTTAATATTAATAACCTAAATCATTGATTAATTACTGACTAAAATATAAAAAATATATAATTTTAAATAAAATACTAAATGGATTCAAAGCAGTGGTTGGTCAGGAAGGTTCTAAACAATTCATTTTGTTACAGATTTATCAAACAAGTGCCTTGAATAAAACACAGTCCTGTAGTTGGGAAAAAATCACCATGACCGTGATGCAGTTTTTCGGTGCCATGTTCATTGCTTATGGTCCGGCAGTAGCAATGTTCCTGTTCACCGTTGTTAGTGAACCCTTACGCATAATTGTAATGATTGCTGGGTAGGTATTAGAACCTTGTTTCAAATTTAGAGTAAATAGTTCTAAAAAAAAAAACTAGGCCTTAACGAACAATCAACTTATTCAGTTTAAATATTATATGTTTTTGTTTCAGAATGTTTTTCTGGCTGATAGCGTTACTGATTTCTTCAATTTGGTGGGCAGCTGTAGTACCTCTCAAAGATGAACTGGCTTTTGGTTTAGTTTTCTCGATTTTCTTTCAAGAAGCTTTCAGATACCTCTACTTTAGAATTCTTCGGTAATTTTTTTAATTTTTTTATTTTATTTCATACTCATCCAACAGCGAGTAACCCGCCAATTACAGGATGGATAAACTATTTAATAATTTCACAAGACAAACATATACACAAGATGCTCTACATAAACAAAGACTTATTATTAAGTCTTTGGGAGTGGAGTTGTAAATTGTCATGAGAAAAAAACCCTGACATATGACAGGACTTGAACCCAGGACCCTTAGATTGGTAGCCAAGCATCATAACCACCAAGCCACAGCTCCACTCCGAAGCCACAGCTTCATGTTAATCAAAGTAAATGTACATCCTATAAACAAAAAACATGAAATAATGAGACAAAATGTTTAGTTACCCTATGCTTAATATATAGTCATTCTGAGTGACTCTAAATTAAATACATAAACTGTAAGAAGGTTGAAACTCTCTCTTTCATGTAGACTATCTGGAAATTGAACAAACAACAAAAGTCTGCTTTTTAAATATTTTATTCAGTAGATATTATAACCAATAATTTCAATTTTATAGGAAAGCTGAAGATGGTTTGCAGCAGTTCAGTGAACCTAGTAATAGAACAAACAATGGCTCACAGACATCAGCTACCTCACAAAAAAGCCAACATATGTATGCTTATGGTACGTAATGATTTCTGGCTATTCCAACAATGGTCACAAGAGCAAACTAAGTACAGTACCAAGTACAGTACTAACTTGAACCCACAACCCTGGGACTACAATAGCACACTTCTCATTGTATCAAAGTTTTTATATTGCTTTATTTTTAACATAGTGTCTGGCTTTGGATTCGGTGTTATGAGTGGGCTGTTCTCATTCAGTAATATTTTAGCAGACTCTAAGGGCCCTGGAACGGTTGGTCTCACTGGTGGACCACATCAATTCCTTATTACATCAGGTAAGTTGAATTTACAGTATTTATTGGGATGCCTGTTAAATATACATGATACTATCGAATTGACAAAGAATAAAATAAATACAGAATTTAACCATTTTTCTTTACTTGTAGCATTTATGACGATGGCATTTATTCTACTACACACATTTTGGAATGTCATTTTCTTCTGGGGATGTGAAAATCGCAAGTATCTGGCCATTGTATATGTGTTAGCAACACATCTAGGTGTTTCACTTATGGTAAGTAAAAATATGCAGACATTTTGCTTTGTAGGAGAATGATTAATAAGTTAACAAGTTTATTTAGACAGTCTTCAAATTCTAATTCAAATTCTTGAAGTTTTGTTTAATTTAATTACCATATGTTTTATTTTCAGTCTCTTCTCCTCTCAACACATCATTTATATGGTCTAGTTTTAGCAGTTGTATATGTTGTACTAGCAGTTACGGGAGTAATGGCATTTTTCATAGCCGGTGGATCTCTCAAATCATTGACAACATCGATAAGTTTTTCCAATGCTTACAAGATTTAGTGGACTATGCGGCGTTGTTGTGCATATTATAATTTTTATTATTTATATTTTCCTCCAAAGAACTATTCTGATAATTACAAAATAACATTTAAAGACCAAGTCTGGTCCATTTTTAGAGAGATTTACATTTAGGTTACTACCGAAGAATTATTGAAAACAATAAATTTGTAGTACAATTGATGTAAACTATTTAATGGTATTTTATACAGAATAAGTAAAACAAATGTTGCCTTTGATACAATACCTACGTTTCTCTCTCTCAGGTCTATTCTATCATATTGATGTTGCTCTCAGTGTTGTTGGCATAGTTACCTTCCATTCACAGGCCCACTTATTGTACTCTATGATTCTTCATACTACAGTATTACTGTATAACAATTGTGGGTATTGGAGAGTATGTGATGATATTTAAATGGGGTGCTGCAGCCAATCACTAGAAATTACAGCATTTTGCATGTTCAAAAGGACTCAAACATTTGGTTTCTTTGTGTTTAAATTTTGATGTTATAGGATTAAAATCTTTCTGCTAATAGAATTATTTGCTTTCTGTCTTTTTTGTTTGAATCACCAAGGCACACATAATATAGACAAATTACGATTTATGATTAAAATAATCAGTGCTGTTAAAATATGTTTGAGGTCTTCAAGTGCACAACACTCATCAATTTTGTAAGGTGTATATACAGTACTTGACCAAGTGGGTGGGGCAGGGGAAAAGGGAAGGTCATAAACCACAACTCGCAAACAAAAATTCATCAAACAGCTGTTATATACCATATACTGGGTATGTATTATTACAAGTTTGCTACTGTACAAATTAACTAACCAATGGGATATTATTAAAATCATTTTCTAAATCGTAAAATAAAAAAAAATGGTAATAAAAAAAGCAGTTACAGTATACATTTTTACATAAAAACACGATTATCATATTTAGACATTTCTCTGTAATTCTTTGAGAATTTCTAATAAGTTAATTGGATCTGTAGTGTAGTTAGGATTTAAATTAAGTACCTCATTATTATGAAGCTTAGGGAGTGACACAAAAATCAAGAATGTACTAAGGCTGGGAAAAAAAACTAGCACCGATAATATTACAAAACTCCTAGCTCTATTTACATGCTCTCCTCCGTAACCTCTAATTTGTTTGCAAGTTAAAGACTAGAATTGAACAATAGATGCAAAGCTTAAGATTGCAGTATTAACAGTATAATAAGAGTTTTGTTACCTTGGTAGATATGATTAACACTCACACTCCCTAAGCCACTTAATGACAAATATTAGCATATTTTAAGTGTATACTTGGTATAACTTTGATCATCCACAATATCATTATTGGTATAATATTCCAATAGGAAACATTTCAATACAAAATCATCTCAATCGTGTGCATGGTGCAATATTCAAACAAGTATTTCACAAACTGTTGGGTGCTTAGTGTATGCTTTCTACAGATGATATAATACTGCTTAAAGTAAGCATACACTAATGTATAACATAAAACATGGAGATGACAAATGAGGCATTATCGGATTTTACTGTAATGGTATAAATTAAATAGTGAAATGGTATAACAAAAGATTGCTATCTAACAAAGTAATTAACATTCACTTATTTATCAAATGATGTACAATGCTTTTTTACACTATACTAGTATTATTATGTATAGTATAAAGTATAAATGCAGATGGTGTAACAAACTTATTATCATTAAATGTTGTGTGTAAAACTTGATGTGCTTTGCTTGCTTCTCAAAATGTTTTGGCTAATTTGTAAACATTTAATTTTATGTTCAGACAGCATGTTTGCGTTTTCATTTTTAACTTCTGGCCAAGACGCAATGAAGACACATGGACTTCCACTCCTATAAGTCATGAGTTAAGTACTGTTGCATGATGAAAGAATATAATTAGTATGTAAATAAGCTTCGTACATGATTATTGAAATATTCCAAAAATAGTCCTGTAACTGCTGGCATATTCTATTTAGATAATAAACAATTTAACTATATAATAAGAAGAACAGAACATTTGAGTGTACAGCATAGTGAGTATTCTAGCTCTGACTAAATACAAATAATGACATTTCTGCAGTATACATTCTTCAGATAATTTTCTTATCAACATATTGGATGTCAGCAATGCAAGTAGTACCTGAAGAATAGTACCTGAAGAAGACTACTTGTGAGCGATGTAAATAGGCAGTCAGCTTAATGCTCATAATAGTTGCCTTCTTTTGTTTGTGTGAATGTCGGGGTTAGTTTTCAATGTATTTGTGCTGTTAATGTGAGTTCTGTTGATTACGGTAATTGCTCTGACATCAAAACTCTCTCCTGATGGTATTATATCTAGGTTTATATAATGTATGAGAGTCTAGTTGTATATCCTCTAGGGTGCTGTAATTGAGTGGAAAATGAATTGGCTTTGATGATCTATACCCCTGATGATTTTGAACACTTTGGTAAGGTCAAATGATTGGTAAGAAATGTGTTGTAAGATAGTGGTGCCTTTCTATTATGAACTCAATTGAATGTCAGTGATAACTTTGTAATATAATGTATAAATTGAATGAGCAAAAATCAAGTTATTTTTAAATTCATAAGAATCACACCCTAAATTGATAAAATGAATCACATCCCCAAATTGACACTCCCTGTTATTAGCCAACATGCTCATCATTGATGTGGGCAACCTCAATTGATATGGCGAGCAATCGTACTCTTATTTTATATCCAGCCAAGGAATAAAACAATATTTAGTTTTAAATCCTTTTGGCATCATGGCTGGCTGGTAATCTTCTAAGTTCTTTTGTGTTATTTTATGTCATACTATTTTCACCATTGTCTTTTAATACTTGTACATGTGTAAATGGAAATGAACCAGTTTTTCCAGTTGTTTCGTTTATTCCTTGCCATTGCCCACTTGCGTGTGTTTTTATAATTTGGATTTTATCTCCTACCTGAAAAATTTCAAACAAAAAGTATCGTGGTAGTAGATATTAGAGAAACACAATTGTGGAGGTTATTACACGACATATCATTATTATACAATTAGGATATGGGGGAATTTGAACAAGATACCAAGAAAGTTTAAAGTATAGATTATAATTAAGTGAACACTTAAGATGTTGGAGAATTATGAAAGGTAACAATGGAGGAAAATTATACACAAGGAAGAGATGAAGGCACATTGAATTAATGGTCATTAATCCTTTGCGTTATTTGACACAGGAAAACTTGATTATCTCCAATCAGAAAAAATTACAACCATATAATAAAAATATTGAACATTTATAAAGCGCTCTTTATCGGAGTCTCACAGTGAAACATGAAAAGAATAACTATTGAAATAGGCAAGTTTTCAGGAAGGACAATACAAAGAAAATTGTAACTTACTTCTAATTTCAACTGAGTTGGATCGTAAGCACTAGGCATCCTTTGTTGAGTAGCAATAGCAAATTTAGGTTCTGAATCAGTATTTGTATTCATTTCACCAGTTGAAACCACTTGTGAACCCGAAGGTATAAACTAGAAATAACAAAGGCACATTATTAAATAACACTATGAAGGTACTACTGTATAACAACAATACAGGACACAAACTTAATTCTGAAGGTAAACTAACTATTTAGACATCCTGAAGTTTAAATAAAATAGGCAATGGATATTAATGTTAACAGCAACATTTCAAATTCAAAGAATTGTAAATAATTGTAATATCTCTAGATATATTTAAAACATTTATATTTATACTTAGGAAATAAACTCAATTATACAAGACTTATCCTATTCATTACACTTAGAAATTATTATTATTAGCAGATTAGGAAGGGCTAGACCGACAGATTTTCAACACTGTATATGACTTGCAATTTATTTAATCAAAACTTTTAATCATGTTAACTTGTATTGTCATTTAATTTAATATTTGTCACTTTGTATTACAGTATTTAATGATTTTACTAAGGTACAATCAAGTTGACTTGAATTAATTGTATAAATTAATATTTATCACTTTGTATTACAGTATTTAATGATTCTACTAAGGTACAATCAAGTTGACTTGAATTAATTGTATAAATTAATATTTATCACTTTGTATTACAGTATTTAATGATTCTACTAAGGTACAATCAAGTTGACTTGAATTAATTGTATAAAACCTACATTGGATGGATTGAGTAAAATGTAAAGAGATAAGAATAAGATACATTTTAAGTATAGACTTAAATAGTTACCTTTTCAACATACGGTTTTGGTAGATAGCACCTTTAGCCCCTGTTGCCGTATGAACAGCAGTCCACCACTGATCCTCATCTTTACCAATAACTAATAGTGTATCTCATTTGCTAAGTATAGACTTAAATAGTTACCTTTTCAACATATGGTTTTGGTATAGCACCTTTAGCCCCTGTTGCCGTATGAACAGCAGTCCACCACTGATCCTCATCTTTACTAATAACTAATAATTTATCTCCTTTGCTAAATGGTAAGTCTTCTTCATCCTAATCAAAAAGGAAAATTTAAAAAATGTATTTAATTGGTAGATTTCATTATACACGTCGATCATGGATTTAAATGTAGAGGTTTTCCAGTGTTTATCCCAACCACACAGATAATATAAATAAAGGCCCTCAATGCAACTAACTCTTTTAAATAAATTTAGGAACAATAGAATTGCTTTTTTTTATTTTAATGTTCAATTTGTATATATTAATATTTATTGCAATGATACATTTTTTAACTTTAGTTTTTTTGGAAAAAAAATATGTAGTAAGTACAATGTATTTATAAATATACAGGTTCAAAGGAAATAAATTTGGTAGATTGCCAAATTAAATGACAAAACTGGTATAATACATTGTGTGTGTGTGGTTACCACTACCAATGATGTTCCTGTTTGTCTATTTCCTGGTTTGATTACAAATAATAGCCCTCTATCTGAACAAAACATTATTGTTCAATTGATAGTATTAACCCAAATTATTTCATAGAAAAAAACACTAGAAGTATGCATAAAAAACAACTAACCTTTCCTTTGAAATCATATAATGCAACAAAAAGTTCTCCACCTGTAGTTGGTAGTGAAACTGGAGGAAGGGCCGTCGAGGGAGACTGTTGTGGATGATATATTGGCCCTTTTGGACACTATAAATACAAATATTAGAGAGAGGTTTAATGAGTAATAAAAAACTGAACAAGAAAAGTGAAAGTTACTAACATTTCTAAAACGGATAGTATACACAATGTATCTTACTTTGGGCCAACAATTCCCTAACGGATAGTATACACAATGTATCTTACTATGGGCCAACAATTCCCTAACGGATAGTATACACAATGTATCTTACTATGGGCCAACAATTCCCTAATGGATAGTATACACAATGTATCTTACTTTGGGCCAACAATTCCCTAACGGATAGTATACACAATGTATCTTACTTTGGGCCAACAATTCCCTAACGGATAGTATACACAATGTATCTTACTATGGGCCAACAATTCCCTAACGGATAGTATACACAATGTATCTTACTTTGGGCCAACAATTCCCTAACGGATAGTATACACAATGTATCTTACTATGGGCCAACAATTCCCTAATGGATAGTATACACAATGTATCTTACTTTGGGCCAACAATTCCCTAACGGATAGTATACACAATGTATCTTACTTTGGGCCAACAATTTTGGAATAAAGGCAAATGTGGTAGTGATCATATGCTTAAATATGGTAGTGATATGTTTAAATATGGTAGTGATATGTTTAAATATGGTAGTGATATGTTTAAATAGGGTAGTGATATGACATCCTTATGTTCATATATGAGAACATCACATGTTTTTGTCACATAAAGTTTGATAGTGTAGAGAGAGCTTAAGAGAGAAAAACTAATTTATTAAATGGTAGAAATAATTACGGTATAAACTGAATGTTACTTACGGGTTCAATTAGAGTTGTTGTATCCAGGAAATGTAGTTTATAAAACTGTATGATATCAGGTAAACTTGTAAACGTTTGATCACCAATTTGGAAAATATTTGTTTCAGCTTGTTTGTTTATAATGTAATGCGATACCTTAGAGTTTTCGCTGAAAATTAGAAATACAACTGATAGTAGTACTACAATAGCTGCTGTGTGTACGTTAATAAAGTGCATGCTGCTGCATGTTAGAATATTTTCTGCTTAATTTGTAACATTAAATGAAACATGTGGAACACAACATTAAAGAAATTAGGAAGTTCAGCTCATAAAATGTGACCAACCCATTTACATGTACCCTGCACACAGTAAAGGAAAATGTATAGTGTGTAGTGTGAATAAGAAACAAATACTACAACAATTAAAAAGCTGGATTAATTTAGAAATGTTACCTAACACATAGGACATATGAACCTCGGCTTGTGTTACTTTCACGAATTAAAAACATTCCAGGTCTTTTATCCTTCAATCGCAACTCTGCTTCACTACGAGATATTCCACCAAAGAACCATCTGAAAAATATATTATTAATATAAAATTCAAAATCTCATACATAATAATTATTATAATACTCAAAGTTATCATTTAAACCACCCCTAGCTACACCTTAAGTTATATACTACAGTGTATATTCTATCAATTTGAATACTGTATACTGTCTGTAGCTGCTTACCAGCTAGGAGGATACTAAAGTTTAAACTAATAAATCTATAGTAAGACTAGGCCTTTTGGAGGGAATACTGTACAAAATAGTGGTGGTGTGAATTGAATGCAAATAGCAGCTATTCTATACTCTAGTCTAAACTATTAAAGTTGTACCAAATACCAGACAGATGATAGGATAGGCAAATCTTCTTTTTAATAAATTATAGTAAATACTAGGCCTATATTCTATATAACTATATTATTATTTATAATTATAATATTTCTACCAACTTTACAATTATTTTGTATTTAAAAATCCAAATGTAATAATTTGTCTCCCATATATGACAAATTATCTCAATTCGTGCCAACATCATTTCATTTAAAAAATAATTAATTAAATTAAAACACACCTAGCCTAGGCCTACTAGCTAGGTATAGGCCTTTCGAATAACCTCCTCAGGCGACTGACAACACACACAACCGCCCTCCAACATGGAAGTGTGGCGGAAGCTGCATTCGGCCTACAGTAGCCTAGCTGAGCCTAATCATAATTAATATCCAGCTCCATTTCATGACAAAATTAAGTGATAAAAACACTTACATATTACCATCGAAGGGTGACACCATGATTGCTGATTAAAGTGAATGTGCCTGTCACATCCAACATCAGCACAAGAAGGCCCCTCGACAGTGTACTTTAAATTGATGATGAGCAATAAGCGGCTCCTGTCGCCGCCGCTGTGTGAATTTTCAACAATGTAGGCTTAGTTGTGTTCTGTGTTGTGTACGTGTGGGAAGAACACCGTAACCCCCTACGCGGGAGAATTTGTCAACATAAATAACGTAGGCCTAGAAATTGTTTCATGTAAATTTTGATTCAATAAATGATTGATTGTAATGAAACAATTATTTTGTTATTCTTTCGGACTTCACAAATATTTATTAAATATTTTCTGAGTTTCCCCGGAACAGGAAGTTTCATAATACCGTTTCCATTTAGCTCATTTGTGATGCATCATTTTGCTAGGCCCTTTGACCAGGGGGGTGAACTTGTATAACGGGTTTCTGAGATCGTGTGAGAAGGGCTGCCTACACACAGAACAATAAGCTTCTATCTATGGTTTACAAAATAATGCCAGTCAAATGTTGTTTTATATTTATTTGGTCATTTTTATTCATCGTAATTACAGTACATTAATTACAGTACATTACTTAACCTATGACAAATTGTAGAGGTACAGCCTCTAGCCTAGTGGTCATCGGTCTTTCATCACTACAAAATTAAAAGTAAAGAGAAAGCAGGCATGGCGCGCCCTATGGATTGAGTGTAACAAGTTTGTACTAGCTAGACTCTAGAGGGCCACTGGCTGAGAGGATTATGCGCTTTACGACACCCGCCCTCTATGTTCGTTCTTCAAAAAACTTTCATCAAAACTTAATAAATATATACAGTACTGTATCACACTATTTTAATTCCACAAGACAATATTTACTTAAGACAAGAATGACTTGGTTTCTCTGGTTTCTTTCTTTATTTCAACAAATGTGACATTTTCTAATGAACAACTATTGTCACTATAAAGGAGACTTAGTCAGTGGACCATTGTTCATTGTAAAATTATTTTCAGTGTCAATCGCATAGTCCATATTAGAGTATTTAATTTATGTTGTGGATGCAGCAAAAATTGAAAAGATTCGTAAAGTAGTTGATGATGATACCATCGTATAGTATTCATTTGCTGTCAGTGTATGGACATGGAATATTTTCGTCATATTCCAAAACAAATTCTTCTTCGCAAGTGAGAGTGTTCCATATTGATGTACAACCGTCAGGAGCGTATTTCCAATCAACGTATTGAGGTTTGCTATAAAATAAAATAAAACATTAGGTATACTGATTTTTTTCTATCTAAATTATGAGCCCCTGTATAACTGTATGATATAATTTAAAGAAAGAACTCTTTAGACACACTAACACAAACAAACAGTGACGGTTTGATCTATTACACGAAAGCTCTGTCACACTATCAAACTTTGTGTGACAAAAAAAATGTAATGTGCCCATATATGGACAGGATGATGTCATATCACTACCATATTTGGGCACATCACACTTTTTGTCACACAAAATTTGATAGTGTAGACAGAACTTAAGCAATCTAGAATCCCTTAATATGTACGACGGTATAAGTACATTGTATGATAAAGCATAGAATGCAGTTATGTTATGTGTGGTGGTGTATGGGCCTAACATGTAATAATTTACAGGTTACAGCACGCATGCTTATAGTCATAGCAACACTGACGTTTTTATATTAAGTAGTATACATTTGTATGACAAAGGGATGCATTTACTATCTGTGGTGTATGGGTCTAACTTACAGGTCACAGCACGCATGGTAATAGTCATAGCATTCACAGTTCTTGCAATCCTTTGTGCGCCAAGTATCGCCTATTCTGTGTTCGTTGCCGTCCACATCCTTACATTTCTCTGAAATTATAATTTATCATTTTCATACCAGAAATAAATTGTAATGACTGTATTTTATTTATAAAAAAAATAAGAAAAATTGTACATCGAGCGCTGTCAATTCAGTGGATCTGTGTGTAAATTTGAAACATTGGTTTTAACAATACCAACCTTCGAAATAAAACTGAATTCGCAATAAATAAAATAAAGATCAATAAACATTTCAATATTTTGGCATTCAATTAATATTTTCGTAAGTGAAAATAACTAAAAAAAAAGTAAAAGTCTGCATTTCGATGGCTTCTAACACCCTTCAAGCAAACCACATACTCTCAATCGAACAATAATAAGTTTGTGATAGATTTGTAATAAGTAAGACCACTCCGATATATCGATAAAAAGACGCGCGCGCGTAAATATACACAAGCATCAGTATAATTACTGTTTAAAATATACTATTTAGTTTACAATTCCAATAAACATGACAGCATATTGATGATATTAAGTACACGTGAATGAAATACAAAAATAAATGCGTCGAGTCAGGGTTGATGGAACAGAACGAACACGATGGATACATTATTAATTGGTGTAGGCTATAATATCATATGTAAGCATCTTCCAAATATAAAGTAATATAATTATGTTTATTATATTGGTGGAGATACGTATAGGCATATTCTTCGTTATTCTTCGGCGGTAGCGTAAATATGTATTATTTAGTGGAATATTTATTTATTGGCTCACAAAAAGCAACATAAAGTCATAAAAATTGGTTTCCAAAATAAAAAATAAATTTAAAAAAATAAAATCAGCAAATCAAACATACAAATGAGTTAAACCTTTATTTTTATTAATTTGTCAGCGTAAATATTTATTATTTATCGGTTTACAAAAATCAACATAAAAGTCGTAGAAATTGGTTTCCAAAATGAAAATAATTTTAAAATAAAATCAGTTAATCAAACATGAGTTAAAGCTCTTCAAAAATTATTTCAGTATACAAAAATACAAATTAACGATCTTAATAAATAAATGAGGAAGATCTAATCAACGTAAATTACTGCAGTATCTGACCAGTTTACTTACGTGGGCCAGCCATCAACTCCGTTGCTTTGTACATCGGGCAACCATATTTGTTAGCGTATGCCACGTGCAACACTGTCAACGTTAACAGACTAACTTGAATAATCATCTGCATTCTAACTAAATATCTGTAATATTTCAAAAAATATATATAATTATATGAAAATGTGTATGACGTGTATTTATTCTATATAATTTGAAGAATGATATGTATCAAAAGGTTGGGCCTAAAAAATAGAAATAAAATATCCTTAACGGTTTTTAAACTATGTTAATCCAAGTTCGAAAAAGCGCGAACAAAGTAGCCTAACTATAGGCTAGTGCTGAGGATATGATAATGTCCTTTATGCAACACATGGTACCGTACAGAAACATTCACTTACAAAAATAACCTCTCTGTAAATAATAATTTTGAAAGGAAAAAAACAAGGATAATCGACATTAATACCCATTTCATCCCAAATTATAACACTTCAATAAAGTGACTAAAAAACTATTTTGTAACTCTACTCTTACATGTAAACTCAAAGTAAAATATTGCCTAATAAAAAAAAGTCAATCGGATAGCTAGGCCTGACTTACCTGTAACAAAACGATAACTCAAGAAATTCTAGAAGCTGTGTATCAAATGATCCAAATTCTATAACTGATGCAACTGATGGATGCCACACTCTTATTTATATAAGTCTCTACATCCTGTGAAAGGGTATCTTCCATAGTGACTGTAATGCAGTATGGAAAGCCTCCCTTAGGAACCGATCTAATGGGGATTGTATAATAATTACACGCGGTTAAGATCCACTCAAACAATCGTTACGCCTCTGTTTTTCATTTTTGAATGAGAATAACATGACATATATTGGCGTTTAGATTAATTAGCCTTTGTTTAAATTCAGAATAATAGTTACATTGTATTCTGGCTGTCTGTCATCAAAGTATATTATATTACTTGACACTAACATACATTGTGTTAATTCCGATAAAAACAAACTAGCGGTAGTTAGCAGCTACAACTATGTAGTTGAGACTGTTATTTTGATTATGGATACGACGCCATATGAAACAGTTTTCCATTTTGGATAAGCTGCCTTGAAAATATGCCAAACCAGCCTCAGCAACATTTTATTGCGAGTGTAATATTTTGCATTGATCTCCAAAATCAAACGCCTAACGTTTTGTTCCCACTCTCCAACGCAAGGACGTCGTAAGCGCAACGCAATTGACCAATCAAAATCGATGGATTATTAGACTTATCACTTTTTATTGGTCAATTCGATCCGCTTAAAAACTTAGCCCATTACCAAAATTCCAAAGAATTGAAACGTTACAAACCAGGAAAGAGTGACATTCTTTCCTGTTACAAACGAGCAACAATCCGAAACAAACGAAATATTTCTCAATTATATATTATGAAACATATTGCATGCAATATTTGTAAGAGTTAGTCAATACTTTATAATTAACTAAATAATTGATGATCAAATTTTTCTTAGTTAATTTCCCAGGTGATATTGCTAATTTATTGCGTCTCCACAAACTATACGCTGTGACGTCATTATAATATTTAGATTTTTCAAATACATTCTGGTTATTTTCAATTTAAACTTGTTATAATTCCAAAAGTGCATTGTTGTTCCTAAAGGAAACATGAATGAATCTACAAAATAATGCAAATCATTCTCAATTAGTACCATCACACTCAATTGGTACCATCACACTCAGTTTGTACCATCACACTCAGTTGGTACCATCACACTCAGTTGGTACCATCATACTCAGTTGGTACCATCACACTCAATGGTACCATCGCACTCAATGGTACCATCGCACTCAATGGTACCATCACACTCAATGGTACCATTGTACTCAATTGGTACCATACTTACTCTGGTGTCTTTGTTATTATCATCAAAGTATTCATAATTTGAAGTTAACGGTTGCATTCAATTATATAAGTATCTGGGTAAAATATATTTTGTTTAAAATGGGAACCACCAAAGCGTAAGAAATATCAGAATGTTTAAATGCTGGCCTATTGTCATGAACTGATTCCGACGAAAAAAGACTGAAACAACAAAACTCTATAAAGGTTACTTATGCACTTGACAGTTAAATATCACGATGAAACATATGACGATGTCGTAGTTAATGTTTCCTAGGTTCGGGAATGCAGTAATCTTCCTAAACACTATCTGCTATTTTGATACTTACAATATTATATGTATTCATCTTTTCCATTGATTGTAAACATCTAACAAAACTTTGTATTTATTCAGTATTTCATTATTCAACTTCTGTTTCCAATAATAGTTAATACAAACAATTAATTTTTATTATTATCATTACTGTAAATAATCACTGTATATATTTTATAAGTCAGATTTTTTTTGTAAAAATCACTGTAAATACACAATGGTTACCATTATAATATTTAAAAAATGTACGATTGATTGAATAAAGTTCACATATATTTAAAAACACGATTTTATCGATTTCATTTCTATCTTTTTCAAAATAAGACAAATGTCATAGGCCTACTTGGTTAGTAACATAAAAAAATCTCACTCATCAAACTATGTTTTGAAACATTAACATTATTACATCTGAAAGAAACATGGAAGAAAACATAAAAAACGTTAAGTATAACAGCTGGGTATTTTTCAACCACTTTTTTATTCAATTCACTCGTTTAAAGAAGACATTTACAGAGGAAAGACTTCTAGGCGAACCTAGTTTATTTAAAATACTTTTTGAGAAAAAAATATACACATTTGTAAACTGCGAAAACATTTTTTGGTTCGCATAATGATGCCTACACTAGCTTAAGCATGACTTAATAACATTTTACTTAACACCTACGTAATCTATTACAACCGATGACGACAGTAATTACGACGTTTTTATTAATACTTAGCAAAAATCACACCACGTGACAGCAATAAAGCATGACGTAACAAATCTATGTGCATGCGCATAAACATGATGATGACGTTTTTTAACGAGAATAGTTTTGTAAGTGTTTTGTATTAGTAGTCATAGTCGGGACATGGTTTATTTTCATCAAACTCATCGACTGCTCTGCTTTTACATTCAGCTTCATCCCAAATAAACCGACAACCCTTTGGTGGATCAAACCAATCAAAGTATTTTGGTACGCTATAAAAAACAAACAGTTTGATGAAATAATACAGGATAAATGAAATAGGCCTACACTTTGGCCTAATTAGTTGATCTATTAAAATCTATTTAGCATAACAGCCAGTCGGTCCGTCGCCCGAATGTTTGCAAGCAACAACAATAAATGTTACAACCTTAATTGCGCATAAACGTTATTAGAAAATCAAAACATGTTTTTTCCTGGTCAAACTAGTTTTACTAACTGACTCATCAGTGCGATACCAAATCTATTTAAAGATGTGTTCTTCCCCCAAAAACATAAAAAATGAAGATTAATGAAAAAGACTTTGAATAGGTCATTTCGCAGTTTTAATAATGTTAATCACTTTCATAGAAAAAAAAAAATGTTTTCACTTTAATTAAACCAAAACCCATTAGACTAAATTTGACAGTTTGTTCAAGTAAATAATTTGTTTTTCGATCAAATTTTTGGTCAAAGTGAATAACTATTATGTGAGATTAAAATGGCATATTCAACAAACAAATGTTCAGGGGGTAATATATCTTTAAATAAAACACATGGATGGATTGAAAGCCAACTTACAGTGTACAACAAATTGAGAAGGCTCCATGACAGTTGCATTCCTTGCAGTCCTTTGTCTTCCACTGGTCTCCTAAGGCATACTCTTCGTTACCGTACTTACAGGCGTCTTTGAAAGGAAAAAGAAAACTCAAAATTTACTTTATAGATCAAAAAATGTCTTTGTGTCTAACCTGGATGTTGATGATAGTTGGGTCGTGATTCATATGATGTTTTAAAACATTTTCTCATTTAGGGTGAGACAACATAATGTTAGCGAGGTGTGTCATATATTTGGAAGAAAAACTCAAATTCACAAAATAGAACCTGTAATTGCAAAAATAGTTAAAACATTTTTTTTGTTTAGTAAAAACAAGTCCTTGATCAAAATTAATTTCATTGTGTCAATCTAGACGTTGACAAAAACATTGCAGGTTGAGTCTGGGAATAATGTTTAAAAACATTTTAAGGTTTGGCGAAAAATAATCAGCGATTCTAGTACAGTATTTTTTATTCAATATTCGCTTCATATAGATGGTCGACTTATACTCAGTATCTACTTTTATGTTTTATTTATACATTAAAAAAGAACTTACATTTATCAAATGCTGCCTCACATTCCATCGATCTTACTTTGGCGATCATAAGAAAAGACAGAAGAGATATCAAAAGACACACCGAAGTCCTCATGGTGCCGTGGGATCTACAAAAACGAAAACCAATCACATTGGTATAATCACCTCTTTTACTTTCTTTTACTATACTTTAGGTCTACTTTGCTTTAGTCTGGGAAAAACTCTCTAAATTATCAGTTAATAAAAATCCCATGTTAGGCCTACAAAATTCAATCAAGATGATGCAAGAAAATATTTAATATAAACAAACGATTAAACTAAGTTTCTTAAGTTAGTATTATAAATCCAAAGGCAAATTACTGAAAAAAAAATGACAATGCTGTGGGTATCAGTGGCTGGATCTCAATGGAGATACAAAATAAAAGCGAAAAGCTAATTCAAAACGAGAAGTAAAACAGCCAGAAAAGTTAGCAGAGCTTTCGGGCAACACTAGCCCATCATCAATTAAGTTAGTATTATAAATATATGCCTAGCAAATCATTATTAAATAAAAAAAGCCGGAACTAAGTATTGCACATTTTGGTAATATTATTTTTTATTCACAAATTAACCATTACGTAATAATATGTATGCCAATTACACTTCATCTTCTCTCTTAAGTAGTTTCATAAACGAAAAGCATTTAATGTAATAACAGAATTATGACCTATCCAGATGGTAATACATTAGACTGAGGCTTGGTAATCTGTGGATATACAGGCAATGTTTATTAAACATATGGAATTCCATTTAGACATAGTTATTAACAAACATGAATTTTATGACATAATGGCATTAATACAAGAATGGCGCCTAAACTTTAGGGGTGTCTATGAAGCGGGTCAAGACATTGTCCACATTAGGATTCTGGGGTATTACTTGCAGAGAGTAGAGAGTGGGCCACAATAGAGTCGTCAAAGTACCTGGTAAACGTCTTTGAAAAAACATTTTAACTGAAAGTATCTACGGTATAAAATAATCCGGCTATTTTAAAGAAAAATTATACAGATCCTACAATTTGACAGATTTTTACAATATCTACAACAAACATTTCTAAACAAAAATCAATATTTATTTTGTTTAACTTTGTTTTAGGTAAGACTTACAGCAATAAAGCGCAAGTTTGGTGACTTTTGAGTTACATCAAAGTACCGCTAAGTGTATCAAAAAGATACCTATAGGCCTAGGCCTAATAATTATAAATACAATATAATTCAGCTAAGCTTGACAAGACCGCGCGACTTTGTAAGTTCCATATTCATTAAAAAGTAAATTTAATGAATAAATAACGGTATATTTTAACCTAACAACTCTTAACCAAATATACCAAACTAATAAGAATCGTTAAAACCGAAAAAGGAATCGGAAAACACAAATGTTTCCTTTTTTTGTTTCCAAAGTTATTTAACAATTAGTAGACAATTGCAAAAATTTAAATCGGTATAATATCCAAATGAATCAAAACCTACCTTAAAATCGACGAACAAAAAAGGGTGTTGACAGAGGCCCGACACGATAGGTTGCAGACGATACCGACGGATCCGCGTATTTATACGCGCTTCAAACTTAGTGATGTCAGTAAACATTTACATAGCAAAGCTATATACTTTTGTTTAGATTATGATTGTGTATAGGAATTGACGTCGATGACTCCGCCTCTAGGGGATGGGCCACCATCCAACAGAATCTACACTTTTTGAGGCATTTTTGAAAACGCATAAAACGGAACGTATAAAATAGACTATAGTCCTATTATGAGTTTGAAATCAGTTGTATTAGTTCACATAAAATAGGTCATGTTATGTAATATACATAGTACTGTATTTATTTAATTTAATACAATAATAAATATAAATAAAATAGATTAAATTTGAATTTACTTAGTATTAAGATTCAATATGATCATAGCATACATGATTCAGTATTAAAAAAATGAAAATAAATATTAATAAACATATGAAATATATTGCTAAAATTACTATAAATCATTACATAATTTTATTTTAGAAATAAGACGCAAGTTGTAACATTTTAGAACTAGCATTATTGATCACTTTTACCTCCGTGATTGGCGTTTACAACCTACTATATACTTATTTTATGTTTTCTATGGCAGAAGAGAAGCATTACTTCATCATATCTATCACAACTATTACCATTACAACTAAGATCAGAAACATTCACTCTACCTTCAACATCACACCTTCCAGAAATAATATCATTATCATTCCCATTTGAAAATAATTGTACAAAAATATATGAACACATTAATATTTGTCAACTGTCAATTGCACACACATGTAAAAAAAAGCAGCAATATGTTTTAATCAAACTTTAGAGCTGGAAATTGACTCTTGATTGAAGATAAATTGCGTAATCCCTTTACACCATACAGCTGCAACACCTCCAATCTTTAAAAAATATATAAAAATCATATAAAATCATGAAACCAGAGTACACATGAACAAAGAAAATATGTTTTGAAAAAACAATTACCGATGACAATTCTGTAATAATTTCAAGACACTTTTTTCTGTGACATCTTTGCAGAAGTTTAGTTTTAAACTTCTCAGGCTTTTTCCACAATAACTTGACAGAGAAGAGATACTGTAAAATAAAACAGAAACAGATATATTACTTATCTCAATACAATTTATTGGAAGGGTATTGTAGCTATTTCTTAAACCCTTTTTCAACTTAAATTTGTTTTATACAGCAGGCTGTATATAATAAAGGGATAATTTATCTAATATTTATGAATTATTTATCAGTGTTTAGTTCAAATTTTCAACAAACCTTTTACAATTGACTGAAGTTGAACTTAGATCTAGAGATGACAGATTATAGGAGCTTTTAGCTAATGAGTGTACACCTTGGTTTGTTATCTTCTTACAGCCAGACACATCAATCATTCTGATAAAATAATAATCAACTTTTATTTATATACCGCTTGCATTAACTTGAACATTCTTGATTACTATTATAAAAACAAGAATTTTAATTAATTTAGTTTTGGTTGAAGTTGTTGTAACAATAGTTTTACAGTTTATTCAACACACAACATGGTGGTGCTAACATTCGAGACTTAAGTACTTACTTGATGGTGGGTAAGTATGTTGATATTTCAATAAGCGATGCGTCTGTAAGGTGACCACAATTTGCTAAAGAAATGCTTTTTAATTTCTTGCAACTTCTCACTAGCTTCCGTACTGTTGTGTCATGCATCTGAGAATTTAAAAAAAGTTTTAAATAAATGCTTAATTAAATAATAAAAAACCAAATGCAACTCTGTACATATCATAGCCGTTAAATTTAGAAAGCTGCTTTGATGTGTGACCTCTTTTTGCATAGACGAGAAAGTTGGACAACCACAATTTATCTACTCTAAGGTGTACAACATTTTATTTGTATGTCTAGTATTATGTGAGCAATGGAAATAAGAGGCATTTAATTGTTATTTTGATTCATTCTTTTTATTTATTTGGTTGTAAGTAGTATTAAGACTTAAGAGTAGACTTAAGAGTAGACGTAAGACTTGATCAGATTTAGTAACTCACAGTGGGTGGCAACATTAACATTTTTGGAAATAAAGTTATTAAATATATATTACAAACAAACACATTTTACTTTCCAGGCAATTACATATTTCTACTTGATGCCTAGACAAACTGAATTAGGTGAGTAGGTGTTAAAGCACTTCATTTGACATTTAATCAATGTTTCCTCATGAGAATGGTACAACCCAAAAGGATCTGGCAAGCGTAGCTGAATTATACAATTCATTATGCAACGTCCCCCTTGAGAAGCGTAGGCTTTGGTTGTATGCAAATATTGAAGCAAATAGACATTTAAAAACTCAAAACTAGACTAAAATAATTTTTTTTTTTTTAATTCTGCTTTTAGTAGGCTGGATTGAATTTGGATTTGTGCATTTTAGATTAAAAGATATGCAATTTTTTAGTGCCAACTTAATGGCACTAATTCTAACTTCCAACCACTCATACCTGTTTACAGCCTCTCATGTCTAAATTCAGAACATGTTCCAGATGAGTTACCATGGTCACCATATCATCATCTGTCATCTGAAACAACCACCACAGTATTTAATAGCATAATATTTCTACGGCATGATGCGATTTCAGTGAGCATTTTTAACATTTTTCAGGGACGGGCAATATTGGGGAGAGGACCACAGAGCTACAGTAATCTCTTTCTCATAGAAAACCTTTGTTCAGTAAATTTTCAGTGTTTCGCAGTAATAATATAAATCGTTTAATTTAAAAATTTGTTCATTAAATATAGTGTGAAAAATAAAGATAAAAATACTTGCGTAATGCATCAATAAAATCCTCAGCATTATGAAAAGTTTAATTATGGAAAATCATGTTCCATACGGAAACAGCTTTATATAAAAGCTACATTGCCTGGCCGTTTAATTTCCAATTTGCGTAATGGCACCCAAAGGTATAATATTTGTATCGTGTCATTATATAATAAATTGTCATTATTTATTTTGTTAATTTTATCATCACATATTTCAAATATTATTGGAATTTAGAATAGACTTAATTTGCAACATTAATTGAGTTGTATCACATTCCACAATTGGATCAAACTAGAAGTACTGGTTAGTTTAATAGTACTATGCTGCATTTCATTACACATTGTACCTTTAATGCTAAATGTAAATCAACAAAAAGGATCTTCTCATCATAGCTCTGTCTACACAATCAAACTAGTTTGACAAAAAAAGGTATGTTGTGCTCAAATGGTAGTGATATGACATTTATTATTTCCATATATGGGCACATCACATTGTTTGTCGCATAAAGGTTGATAGTGTAGGCAGAGCTTAAGAAATAGTATACAAACCTTGTAACACTGGCCAACATTCAATGTACGAAGATGTCTACACAGTTTACCAACTTGTGTAATCACAGCAGGTGAAATGTTAAAACAACCAAATAACTCCAGAACATTAATACTATAAAAGAACAATGTCATTATCAACAATGTGTATTATTTTTATATTTGTATACAGTATTCTTTAAACAATTTCCTACATATCTTAGCCTCTTTATTAGGGACAATAAAACCAAGTCAGACTCATCATTAAAACCATGTTTTTCAAATAGTTATTTTTAAATGCTAGCATACCTTTTGCAATGTTTTTGTAAGACCATATTGATAGAATCATCTGTTAGTGCCTGGCAACCATTCAGGCACAGAACTTGCAACCTATACATTTGCAGGAAAAATAATCATATCAAATTAATGGAAACAAAATATCACTATTTATATTATTTTTATGAATTAATCCAAGTTGAATATCACTGCTTTAGATTAATATCTCATAAATCTAGTGTTGCATCAACAAATCCTGTAAATACAACAAAATTTGTGAATTGAACAACCACCTGTAACCCCATGAGACTAAAATTGTAAAGTTAATTACTTCCGTTGTTTAAAACAAAAACACAATCTTCTCAATGAAAAATACTTTAATTTAAAGCTACTTATGTTGATAGGAAAACCTTATCTCAAACAATGAACATTTAATTTTGTTTTTAATACACATTCATCAGAAATTGCCTTGCCAATTCTCAATATCATTATCATAATATTATGATATTAATAATTATTATTATTATTTTGTCAATATTTCATATTTCCTATCATCATAGACAGAAATGCTCTTGTGAATGTGACATCATTATTCTGTCATCAGATCATATAGCTCACTTAAACTAACAAAGCCAATTAGCTTTAACCTTTCTAATAAAAACATAAAAATAAAAAAAAGTGGGAACATACTTTTCGATAGATTCACCGATAGATACAAGTCCGTTATTTGTCACGCTGCACCAGCTAACATCTAGACTTGTTAGCTTTACACAACGAGATGCATGCAGAAGAATAGAATCACCAATTAGATCGCCCCCAGTTGAACCACTCGCGTTCAGTTTCTGGAAAAAAGAAATTCTAATACTACAATTTTTGTTTATTTGATTTGGCAGGTATAAATACATCTTTTTGAGACTCGGGTCTGGAGAAACTACAGATAATATTCTAATATATTAGAACAGTACAGTAATTTTAGAATAGTATAATCTTGATTATGGTATTTGATTGAAACATGTGCCTGTATGTCATACAAGAAAACTAAAACACTTATCCTACCTACAATCATACAGTTACTGTACTTTCTGATTATATAGTAGCAGTTTATAGAGCATCCTACATTTATAATCACTAAGCTTGTTTCTTTTTTTCTAAATTTTATCTCTTAATCCTTTAATGTGAAGGAAAAAGAAAGAAATGATTTATTGATAAATTTTGAAATATTTTCCAGATGTTACAACAACCATCACTATAGTAATTATCCTTTGTTGAAAACATATTAATGTGACCTTTTAAGCAATGTTTTTATAATGAGGAGAGATCTATAAAAGACATATTTTCATGCATTAATAAAGTCTAACTCAAATAAACATATACTTCTTTTAATAACTACAGCTGTCTATATAGTCATTTTCAACAAATTCAAATTTAACCGATGCTCGCCATGCTGTTTCATAACAGCAAAGGGGATTTATAAAGAAAATATTAATTATGATTATACAAAAATATAAGAAATTGAAATTATAACTACATAATAACTCTAAAAATCCTATAGAATCCCAGCCCTTTACTAGTTATTACCTTCAGGGACTTTGAACAGGTCCTAAACATCGTTCTCAAGCCATCTTCAGTGACTTTGCTGCCATTACACTGGAGTAAAGAAATGTCTGTTGGGTGCTTTTCACCAATCTGAATCAACCAATCATCTGTTAATTCTTTTTTCTGTAATGTTATTGTCTTCCCTATCAATTTAAAATTCAAATTGTTCACATTTTTGCTAAAAGGTTAATTTACAAAGTGGCATGACAAACTATCAAATCAAATCTCTTTATTCATCAAATACAATAATACACATCAATAAAAAAAAAACACCAAAAGTGTATGGTACAAGTTAAAAAAGGACTTCCAAGAAACCCAGAGGGGCTTGTGATAGGAGGCCCATTAAATTGCATTAAGATAAATAATAAATAAAAAGCCAGTAAAGTATAGACAAATAAGATAAATAGATGTTAAATAAATAATATTGGAAGAAATAAAAATTATGCACAATAAATGTTTTACACTTACAAAGAAGTTCATCGTTAGCAATGCGATGAAATGTTTGGCAAACTTGAGCAACAATAGCCAAACTTGATGGCGAGAGGTACGTACAAATGTGGAATAAAAGCTCATCTGGTAGCAGCTGCCATATTGACAACCCTTCACCTCCTCGAGGACTCTGTAAAAGAATTTTCAAGGTTTACTTTTGAAATATATATATATTCTGTTGATACGAAATAAATGGTACGTACCGCGAATAATGATAAAAAATATGAAAACTTACACGCTTATCTTAATACTTTTTTATTTTAGGAAGATAAATAAATTATACTTACATCAGATAAAAGTTGCAAAGTAAGAGGAGGAATAAATTCCTTGTGTGAAAGTAAATTTATACTGTTAAAATCTGTAGAAAACAAGAAAAGTAATTGTGCCAAATAA
Organism: Antedon mediterranea; assembly: GCF_964355755.1. Lineage (NCBI taxonomy): Eukaryota > Metazoa > Echinodermata > Crinoidea > Comatulida > Antedonidae > Antedon > Antedon mediterranea. Next base: position 30,300,506 of record NC_092676.1, on the reverse strand, counting down.
GTACTGGAAACTCTCTTAAAACCTGAATTATTGAAATACATATTATGTTAATTTAAATTTGCTCTATTTAATATCAATGGACTTTCTTACCTGTAGACATATTTGCTGGTGTTACAGTAAAGAAGTTTCCATTTATGACTTTCTTCTGATGTGACCTCTTCAATTTCTCAGCAGAATTTCCTTCTCTGTGTTTATTTCTTGATGCTTCTTTCAGACTTCCAGTTTTTCTATCTTTTAAAGAACTACTTAATAAAGAAGACACTCTTGTAGCCAATACTGAACTAGGCAAGCTTGACGATGTTGACCATCTTTGTTTTTGCGATTGTCCTCTACCGAGTAGTCTGTTGGCCGTCTTTTTCCTAGAATTCAATGGAGAAGTTGATTGTTTCTTTTTCTCTGCAGGCACTTGAAGCTCGATATCAAGGTCACTGTCAATGATTTTTTTGATGAATGGTAATTCACCACCTGGTTCATGCTGGTTGTTATCATCAGTAATACAGGCAAGATCTAATGTTGGTGGTTTCCTGTCTTTAATTTCAGCAGAGGAAGGTACACAGACATAATCGTTTGATGGTATATCGTTTTCAAAATTGTTTTTAACTTTTGGCACTTGATGATAATGGCTTACTGAAGGTTCTGGGCTTCTACTTAAAGGAAGAGAATTAAATTGTTTATCATAAAAATCAAAAACTGGTTTTTCAGTATCCACCTCATTTGTGTTTCTTATTTGTAAATTGCGTACATCTTGATTTTGATAAATGCAATCCGGAATTTTGTTATCCTCTACATTATCATTCATATCATCATCATTAAATGCTATTTCAGGCTTTAGTGTCAAATATTCTTTTGGCGATTCCGGGCTTGCAGAATACCTCCATGGAGCATGCTCAAAACACAATTCATCATCTCTTTTCAATGTCAAAACTTCTTGATTCATTGAGGATTTCTTATCTTCATCATCAGAACTCCAATTACTGATTTTGAAAGCACTTTCCTGTTGATTATCTTGGCATCCACTATTTTTTTTTTCAGTGGCAACCAGTTCCTCATAGCTGACAGTTGAATTAATATCATCACTGTTCTTGTGTGATTTTCTTCGCTGTTTTTCAATTTGATGATACTTCCAAATGCCAATCATGTGTTGTTCTGGTGATGTCGACCTTCGGTTCTCACTACCGATCTTTAAAAACTTGTCAATGCTATCATTGCTATCACTAGATAAACTGGGTTTATTAATAGTTTCATGAAAGTGGCATTTACTTTCGTACCACTGATCAACTCTCTCAAACAGTTTATTACTGGAATTTGTAGCTGGTCTGTGAGTTACTAGGTTGAATTCATCATAACTTGGTGAATTTCTTGTCGATTCAGAACCCATATTTTCACTGTATGATGCAGAGTAGACAAGAGGCGAATAAGGACGATTGTTTGGACGATGTGTTAGGAGATCAAAATCATTTTGATCGGATTCAAAAGTGTGGTACACCTTTTCCTCCTCTTCTCTTTCACTTTGCATTGATAAATCACTTTCATGGTCATCATAAAAACCCCACTTTTGGAGTTGAGATGATTCTATTGCTGGTCTTGATATCTTTGGAACATATTTTGATTTTCGGTTTTCAACTTTTAAACTAGAATATTGCATGTGATCATCAGATGATTCTGCGATAGTACTGGTATAACTCCTGTGAGATTCTAAACCATTTGAATTTGAAAGATTCAGATCGAACCAGCCATCTGATCTTTTTCTCTGACTTTGAAAAAAATTGTTGTCCCCTCGAGGACTATCACTAGAATCTTGTCTTTGATATTTTGCATCAAGTTTAAATGAGTTAGTATAATTATAATTCTGTGCACTTGGTAGGACATGAAGATCCAAGTTATCTGTAGTGGGTCTATTACTCAATTCTCCTGTTTGACTGTCAGTCATTTTTGTACTAAGTTCTTTTATATATTTCCTTAGAACATCATCTCCATCCCTTGCAGCTTTCTGCAGAGAGTCTAGATCAAAGACGTTTTCTTGTAGCCTATGTAAAGGTTTTATCTTTTCAATGTCATCTTTATTTGTTTTATTATGGTGGGTATTTCTTTGATGCTTCATTTGTTTGTCTTGTCTTGTCTTTGGCCTCCTTGTTTTGGTTGTATTGCGAAGTGATAAATCTTCTTTCTTATCAACAGTTCGTTCTGCAGAATTTTCATTTCCATTGTTCAACCAAAGATTTTCCACTTCAGATTTTCTTGATAAATCCTTGCTCCTTGGTAACCACTGCGACTCTTCAAAACAGTCTTTTATAAGTTCATCTGGTTTCCGCTGGGATGTACTAGAATAATTGTTTGGTTCTTTCTCTTTATTGAAACAATTCCTTTGAAAGAATTCCAACCTCTTCTGACGGAGGTCTGCCAACTTCAGTACTTTTTCACTTTCCATTATTTAATCATACATCTATAAAAAATATATGTGAGAATGTGAAAATTTCATATTTCGGTCTGTCATACACGGGCGTATTTTTACAGTTAGGGTCGACTATCCAACATATTACATCCAAGTTAGTTAATAGTAATAACATTCCTGAATGAACGTTAAAATCGGGAAAAAACATCATCAACGGATATATATATCCTCCTCCCTACTATTAGGCCTTGCGAATGAATGAAGTCAACCTAACAACAGTAAGCACGGTCAAAAAGGCACACACATGCTATGCTTAGAGTTAGTAGCTCAGCAGCCACCAAATCAACAAGTCAGAACTTAGAATAGGCTACTAATTTAAGAAAATGTGAAAGACTTGGCTCTGTAATAATGCATAGACTAACATTATAAATAAGAATAGGCACCCAATACTAAATGAGATAAACCAGTATAACCTAATAAATAGCATTGTGTAAGAACGAAAACTTACGTGCATTCATTTTACGCTCCACTAACCCGCCTTACCAGTTAGTGTTTATAGTGTCAAAGTTCGTTGCTATAGAGCAGACTGTTGCATTCTGAAATCAATTAATTAGCACCGGCGTTTTCCTTATTTATACAGTATTATTAAACTTTTATTGCAGGGATGGAATTAATCAATAGGCCCTATTAGTATTGTACTGATATAGTGTGAATATCTAAAATATGCTAAGGGCTCGGACTATGAATACTAAATAAATACACATTATTCATAATTTTGAATGGAATAGCCCATAAAGTAAATGCTTAATTGGTTTCTGTGCAGCATGTTAAACCAAACTTAGGTCGTTATTTAAATTATAGCATCGTTATCTCATTATAGTGGTAAGCATACTGTATATATTTCATATCAATAAATATACAAATACAAATAAATAGGGTTTTTATATTTTTTTCTTCAATTTTTGGGACAAAAAAATAATCCAAGCAATACTAACAACAGCATCATTTAATATTATTTGTATGCAATATGTATTTGATGAGATCAGACGAGCAATTAATGAATTACATTGCATTTGAGGGAAAACCCTTTACAGTTAATTAATAAAAACAAACACCTTTTTAAAAAAACACAATTTTAAACATAAATTCATAATCATAAAAATGATGTTTATAAAATGTTTTGTTGAATTCGTGGGTGTTGCCAATTACCTGGAATAATAAATTATATCATTACATAGTTGCATACGAAATTGCTTGATCCGGAATTAGTCTAAATAATTAATATATAAAGGATCGAGGCATGCGGTGCTTGCTTCCTCGTGGGAGAAAAGGTTAATTTTGATTGAACTGTACCAAAAGTAACCTTTTAAGCAGAAAGTTAATTACTGTACACTTCAGTACTATGATGACAGAAAAATGGACCGTTTTGGAAGTTTCCGGAACTGCTTCGTCACAATAATGTCTTTTACATCTGTTAAATTGTTAAATCATTCACTTGCATAAATTACAATTTAACCGTTAACAAAATATGGTTTAACTTGATAACATGAAAACAGTGATGATTGTTGTAAGGATCGACACAAATTGTATATTCTGTTTCATTGAAGGAAAATTATATTTAATTGGTTATCCGCACTTGGCGGATAACCCCTTGTTATTGTCAGGATCTTTTTTTTTTTTTTTTTTGGTTATCCGCACTTGGCGGATAACCTCTTGTTATTGTCAGGATCTTTTTTTTTTTTCTCTTTTTTTTTCTATTTTCTTCTTTCTTTCCACGAATTTTGTTGGTCGCATATCTCTAATTTTGGGCAACATATGATTGTATAACTTTTTCATAAGATTGATATGTAGCTGTAGATGTGCAAGAAACTTTTATTTTCAAATTTCGAGTCGCGCAGCGTAAGTTACGCGCAATTTTGTGAATTTCAATGATTGATCATAGAATAAAAAATAAAAGTCATTTTGTATTGAAACTTGGTGAAAATTTAAGTCATATCATGCGCAAACTTTCTATGGATTAAAAATAGCATGTTTTACAAAAAGTTACGCGCGCACGCGCGTTTAAAATTTCAAAATGCGAAAAATCAATTTCTAATCAACTTTCTACGCGTTTCATGTCATTTTGAGCATTTCAAAAATTCCCACGCGTGCGCAATTTTTTTACGCGCGCGTGCGCACGTAGCGCAAAAACATCCTTTTTTTGCTTGTTTTTTGTTTTTTCAGCCTTTTCTAGTAAATTTATAAATTTTCAATCAATTTCGACTTTAAATCACGTCACACGAGCACGTAGAATTGGATAATTTGCGCGCGTTTTTGATGAAAAAGTTCAAAAATTTGTCAAAATTATGCCTTTTTTTAAACAGTCATAGATTCTAAACTACGTGGTGAACTTTTTTATAATTACATATTCTGATAGTAGATGAGTTGCAGATATCAAATCAGGCATCAATATGGCTAACCGGACATTGTGACGTCATCGTGTGGCTACTCGAATATAAAATATAGGATTTTTGTCTCTTTCCTCGTAGCTCGTCACATTTAATATAGCGCATCTCCCCTTATTTGTATTCCATTTCCCCCATTTTTTTATGTTGTCTAGGTCTATCAATTATCTTTCGCACGATTCACCATTTTCAAAATTGTGATGACGTCATCACGTTCAAAAGCGTCAATAACTTTGGTCACTTATTTTCACCTATTCTGCACTGTATGTAGTACGTATACAGTATATAGCGTATACCGTATATATTCAGACGTGACGAAAAATAGAGAGCACACTGAAATTGTTTCAATGACTTAATCGTTTTTCTGCGCGCAATATTTTAATGTATGACGTGCACGTGGCCTTTGCGCTGCGGATAACCTAACTCGTCCGTAGTGACGAGTTCAAATCTAGTTCTTTTTTTTTTTTTTCTATATTCTTCTTTCTTTCCACGAATTTTGTTGCAAGCATATCTCTAATTCTGGCTAACAAATGATTGTATAACTTTGTCATAAGATTGACCTATATCTGTAGATGTGCAAGAAACTTTGTTTTTTGATTTTCGAGTTACGCAGCGTAAGTTACGCGCAATTTTATGAATTTCAATAATTGATCATAGATTAAAAACAAAAAGTCATTTTCTATTGAAACTTGGTGAAAATTTAAGTTATATCATGCGCAAACTTTCTGTGGATTAAAAATGGCATGTTTTACATAAAGTTACGCGCGCACGCGCGTTCAAAATTTCAAAATGCGCAAAATTCATTTCTAATCAACTTTCTACGCGTTTCATGTCATTTTGAGCATTTCAAAAATTCCCACGCGTGCGCACTTTTTTTACGCGCCCGTGCGCACGTAGCGCAAAAACATCTTTTTTTTGCTTGATTTTCGTTTTTTCTGCCTTTTATAATATATTTACCAATTTTCAATCAATTTTGCCTTAAAATCTCGTCATACGAGCACGTAGAATTAAACAATTTGCGCGCAATTTTGATGAAAAAGTCCAAAAATTTGTCAAAATTATGCCTTTTTTTAAACAGTCATAGATTCTAAACTACGTGGTAAACTTATTTATAATTACATATTCTGGTAGTAGATGAGTTGTAGATATCGAATCATGTATCAATATGGCTATCAGGACATTGTGACGTCATCGTATGGCCACTCGAATATAAAATATAGGATTTTTTTCTCTTTCGTATAGCTCATCACATTTAATAGAGCGCATCTCCACTTATCCGTATTCCATTGCCCTCCATTTCTTTATATTGTCTATGTCAATCAATTATCTTTCGCATGATTCACCATTTTAAAAATTGTTATGACGTCATCATGTGCAAAAGCGTCAATAACTTTGGTCACTTATTTTCACCTATTCTGAACTGTATGTAGTACGTATACGGTATATAGTGTATACCGTATACACGTTGACGTGACACAAAATAGAGAGCGCACTCACATTTTTTCAATGGCATAATCGTTTTTCTGCGCGCAATATTCCAACGTATGACGTGCACGTGGCTTTAGGACTGCGGATAACCTAACTCGTCCGTAGTGACGAGTTCAAATCTAGTTTTTAAATTGTTGTTATTAAAACTAGATAATTGGTTTGGCATGTTGACATTTTGGTTTGTTGCGTCGCAGTTCTCATTTTTACTAATACATGTTTTAATAGATTAGTAGGTTAACATTAAAACGATAATCAACAACAAACATAAATGTACCAAATACTGAAAACAGATCAACATACTACATGTAACATACACCGCCAAAGAATTAACTAACTTTTCTGTAAGTGATAACACACGCATTTTTAATTCGATTTGAATCTTTCGTAAAGTCAATTAGACTGAACAAATGTCACATGGGGGTTAGGTTGTATGTCAATTGTCCTCATAGTATATTGTGTCATCCTCAGGAGAATTCACAGCTAATGGCAACTGTAATGCCGTCAAAGTAACACTGGACTGTTAGACGATATCTGTTATTTTGTAGGTTACTGTCCAGAGGATCGTTCAAGGAATTTTCAAACAAACAAAATAATTACAATCACGTGGAGTATACACGTACATAACCAAACGATTTTATAACACAATTCAAAACAATAATAATGTGGTCAACATGATATTTAATGTCATTCAGTTTAAATCATACATTGAAAAGTACTAAATTACATGATTAATGTTTGTGGCACACCATGTACATAGTAAAGTATAAAAAAAACAACACCAAAGTATTAGTACTTAAATAACTTAAGTAAGTTGGACACATACAAATGAATAATCCATTTACAAAATTATGATATCATTTTTAAAAACAGTTCCAAAGATATTGTTTAAAATATACTCAGATGTTATATGGAAGAGTACAGTAATTGGAGTGGCTGTTAAGCATTTTGCTAAGCTCTGTCTACACTATCAAATTAGTTGTAATGTGCCCAAATATGGTAGGGATATGCCCAAATATGATAGTGATATGACATCATCATGTCCAAATATGAGCACATCACATTTGTTTGTCATATAAAGTTTGATAGTGTGGACAGAGCTTTAAATTGTTTGGATTAATCATCATTACCCTCCTCCATGTCATCATCTATAGGTAGTGGTGGTGGGGGAACAGGTGGCATATTACCAAGAGATGGTGGCACACTACTCATTGAAGTGAGAGACGGTGGAGGCGGTGGCACACCTCCAGTAGGATGAGGTGGTAATAGACCGATGGGTGGAGGGGGAGGATTCAAAGGGGGAGGATTTGAAGAGGTTGGTGGTGGAGGAGGAGCGTTGTTCATTGTATCAGATTGTGAAGATGATGGGGGTCTCATCATAGGGGGCATTGGGGGGTAAGGAAATCCTGGAGGAGGAAACATATTAGGGGGCATGCTAAATGGTGGCATACCAGGTGGAGGGGGCATTGGTGGCATGGGTGGACGAGGTAGGTTACCAGAACCAGGCCCATGCATTCTTTGTGGTCCATTCCTTCCCATCAATGGTGGAGGGGGAAGGTTTGGTGGTCTATCACCTAAGTTTGGTCTCATTGGTCTGTTATGGTCAGATTGCTTCATGCCATGTGGTGGTCCTCTTTGCATTCCAGGTGGTGGAGGAAGATTTGCAGGAGGCGCTGATCCTTTCATTGGAGGTGCTGATTGGACAGCAGAGATTGGTTTGGGTTCCATCTTAAAATGAAATTGCAGGAAAAACTGAAAGAGAAAATTAAGCATATTAAATACATCCTTTAAAGAAAAGCTAACAGATTTCATATCGGATAAAAGAACTTTTAAGTACCTGCTTAGTTTCCCTGTTCCATTGTGTCCAAAATCTACTTTCATTTTTATCAACTTCACGGCTGGGAACCTGTAATAAAAGAATTTTTCATAAATCACTTAATTCTGTAACAAATTTATTTGAATTAAACAATTGATACAAAGTGGATATTTTTGAGAAACTTAATACACATTGATAAGAAGAGGTTATTACTGTACAAAAGGTTGATATAATAAACTATAGAATAATACCTTGAATGCAATGGTTTCATATGGTTCAGCTGCAAATAGTAGGTACTGCCAGTTCTTGTCAGGAGGTTCAATCTTTTGTTCATAAGCTGCCATAAACCGATGTCTTGGAGTGATCTCAGCAATCTCAGGATAATCAACTTGAAACAGCAGGCTCTGTTGTCCAGAATCAGGATCCTTTTGTTTTGTTACTAAAAAATAAATGTGATTGTGAAATTTGGTTTACTGTTTTTTCATCTTTTGTTTTTTTTTTGTCTGTTTTGTTTTGGTGTCCCTGATACATTTGTTTACTTGGTGAAGCCACCATTACTTGGAAATAAATGTTACTATGATGATGATGAAATTTTCAGAAGTGAAATAAAATGGAGAAGAAAGGGAAAGCAATTGTAAAAAGAAATTGCTCAAACTTACCTTTGTAACCAGGTCTACCAATTTTTACAAATTTTCGTACTTCCACTCTTGCTTTCTCTGGAGCCGGTTGAGCAGGTGCATCCTTCGCATCTTTTGCAGCGCGTCGCCCTCTACCATAAAAAAAAGGTTAATTTAATAGCCACATTAAGTTCAAACTTTTTAACCATAAACATTTCATACAGACAAAATATAAAAAATGTTTAATTAATAAATTTTAATTAAATTATCTTTTATTAATCTTTTCGGAAATTCATTGCTCATTTTACAAATATATAAAAATATGTAACAATACAAAGGGTATACAAATTACAAAACAGGAAGAAAACGTCACGAAACATGAACAAAATAAATTGTTTTTTAAAATATAACTTACAAATTAGATTGATGCTTTTTACCCTGGGTATGTGCCAAGTAGCTTCCTTCATTGTTGTGTAAAGTGAGGCAGAGTTTACATTCATATGAGCCAAGGTGATTTTTCATAAAATAGGGATCCTGTGTAAACAAAAATGATAAATCATCATAAAAACACAAATTGGCGTTGAATGTTTAAGTAAAATTAGAAAATTCAATGTACAAAGTTAATAAAAACATTCAGTCACCACCCTGTTATACAGTACAATGTGTTTACCTTATTAAGATCAATTGTCTCCAAAGCTAACTGTCTGAGTCTCTCTCTTCTGTCCCGATTGCTCTCGGATGAGGATGCTACTCCTCCACTGCCGGTTTTACCGCCGGCTCGATTTTGGAAATCCATTGTTTATGCTTTCTTCTGCTTGCTGAATTAAAAAAAGTCTGATATTTGACCGAAATTATTAACAATAAATGATTATATTATTAATATTATAAATATAATAAATTTTTGTGGTTGATAATTATTTGATCATCACCAAATACAGCTAGCTGCCTGTACTACAGTAGCCGACAACCGAAATGTGGCGGCCGAAACGTTCTTCAACACCTCTGTCTGCTGCCTGTTTTGGTATATTCTTTAGGCTTAGCCTACTACTAGTCAGTACACACTTTACAGTACAGATCAACCAAACACCACCTAATTAAGCATATTGAGACCTCCCTTTTTAGGCAAGTTCTGCTGATAATGTAGGCAATATATTACGTTAACGTTTTATGGATTAAACAAAATAATAATGACTTACTTGTATTTAATTTTAATGAAAAAAAAATTTAGGCCATCAAATTATAAAAATGCTTTCACGGTACACACGACCGACCGCCGCCGATCGAACGTACAAAATGTCTGCTTCCCTCTAGAAAGCAGATTTTGTTAGCCTTCCCAATCCATCCACCCAAACACCATTTTTTTTTATTTTTAGACAGATTATTGTACAGTGTAGTAGTAGGTTTAGGGAATAATAAACGTCTAATGAGGCCTACATTCACCGGCGTGAAGTTGGTTACTTATTCCTTATTCGATATTCAATTTTTTTTGTGAAGTTGGATCCTTATTCGACATTCACATTCACATGTATGGGGCGCAATATGTGTAATATTTTAATTAAATGATTTTATACTTACGGCTTAGATCAACTAGGGCTATGATTTATAGGGCTATAACTTCGTTATAAACGGCATGGACCGGGATGACGATACATGGGTTCGGGCTAGTACGGTCCAGTCGTTTCAGAAAAATACCACTTGCCCCGGTCCATGCCGTCTAGCTGTCATTTTACGCCATTTTAAAACGTTACTACAATTTAACGTTTTTTAAATAAAAAATTCAATATAACAGGATGATATATAGGGCTATAATTACGTTATAAACGGCATGGACCGGAATGACGATACATGGGTTGGGGCGAGTAGGGTCCAGTCTTTTCAGAAAAATACCACTTGCCCCGGTCCATGCCGTCTAGCTGTCATTTTACGCCATTTTAAAACGTTACCGGTCCTACAATTTAATTTTTTAAAATAAAAAATGCAATATAACCGAATGATTTATAGGGCTATAAATACGTTATAAACGGCATGGACCGGGATGACGATACATGGGTTGGGGCTAGTAGGGTCCAGTAGTTTAAAAAAAATACCACTTGACCCGGTCCATCCCGTCTAGCTGCCATTTCACGCCATTTTAAAACCTTACTACAATTTCACGTTTTTATAAAAATTGCAATATAACCGGAAGAAATATAGGGCTATAATTACGTTATAAACGGCATGGACCGGGATGACGATACATGGGTTGGGGCGAGTAGGGTCCAGTTATTTCAGAAAAATACCTCTTACCCCGGTCCATGCCGTCTAGCTGTCATTTTACGCCATTTTAAAACGTTACTACAATTTAAGGTTTTCATAAAAAATGCAATGTAAACGTATGATGTATAGGGCTATAATTACGTTATAAACGGCATGGACCGGGATGGCGATACATGGGTTGGGGCAAGTAGGGTCCAGTCAATTCAGAAAAATACCACTTGCCCCGGTCCATGCCATTTAGCTATCATTTTACGCCATTTTAAAACGTTACTACAATTTAACGTTTTTTTTATATAAAAAATGCAATATAACCGAATGATTTATAGGGCTATAATTACGTTATAAACGGCATGGACCGGGATGACGATACATGGGTTGGGGCTAGTAGGGTCCAGTAGTTTAAAAAAATACCACTTGACCCGGTCCATGCCGTCTAGCTGCCATTTCACGCCATTTTAAAACCTTACTACAATTTCACGTTTTTATAAAAATTGCAATATAACCGGAAGAAATATAGGGCTATAATTACGTTATAAAGGGCATGGACCGGGATGACGATACATGGGTTGGGGCGAGTAGGGTCCAGTTATTTCAGAAAAATACCTCTTACCCCGGTCCATGCCGTCTAGCTGTCATTTTACGCCATTTTAAAACGTTACTACAATTTAAGGTTTTCATAAAAAATGCAATGTAAACGTATGATGTATAGGGCTATAATTACGTTATAAACGGCATGGACCGGGATGGCGATACATGGGTTGGGGCAAGTAGGGTCCAGTCAATTCAGAAAAATACCACTTGCCCCGGTCCATGCCATTTAGCTATCATTTTACGCCATTTTAAAACGTTACTACAATTTAACGTTTTTTTTATATAAAAAATGCAATATAACCGAATGATTTATAGGGCTATAATTACGTTATAAACGGCATGGACCGGGATGACGATACATGGGTTGGGGCTAGTAGGGTCCAGTAGTTTCAGAAAAATACCACTTGACCCGGTCCATGCCGTCTAGCTGCCATTTCACGCCATTTTAAAACCTTACTACAATTTAACGTTTTTATAAAAAATGCAATATAACCGGATGATATATAGGGCTGTAATTACGTTATAAACGGCATGGACCGGGATGACGATACATGGGTTGGGGCGAGTAGGGTCCAGTCATTTCAGAAAAATACCTCTTACCCCGGTCCATGCCGTCTAGCTGTCATTTTACGCCATTTTAAAACGTTACTACAATTTAAGGTTTTCATAAAAAATGCAATGTAAACGTATGATGTATAGGGCTATAATTACGTTATAAACGGCATGGACCGGGATGACGATACATGGGTTGGGGCAAGTAGGGTCCAGTCAATTCAGAAAAATACCACTTGTCCCGGTCCATGCCGTCTAGCTATCATTTTACGCCATTTTAAAACGTTACTACAATTTAACGTGTTTTTTTATAAAAAAATGCAATATAACCGAATGATTTATAGGGCTATAATTACGTTATAAACGGCATGGACCGGGATGACGATACATCGGTTGGGGCAAGTAGGGTCCAGTCAATTCAGAAAAATACCACTTGCCCTGGTCCATGCCGTCTACCTATCATTTTACGCCATTTCAAAACGTTACTACAATTTAACGTTTTTTAAAATAAAAAATGCAATATAACAGGATGATATATAGGGCTATAATTACGTTATAAACGGCATGGACCGGGATAACGATACATGGGTTGGGGCGAGTAGGGTCCATTCATTTCAGAAAAATACCACTTGCCCCGGTCCATGCCGTCTAGCTGTCATTTTAAGCCATTTTAAAACGTTACTGTTACTACAATTTAATTTTTTTAAATACAAAATGCAATATAACCGAATGATTTATAGGGCTATAATTACGTTATAAACGGCATGGACCGGGATGACGATACATGGGTTGGGGCTAGTAGGGTCCAGTAGTTTCAGAAAAATACCACTGGACCCGGTCCATGCCGTCTAGCTGCCATTTCACGCCATTTTAAAACCTTACTACAATTTAACGTTTTTATAAACAAGGCCAACAGCCATTAAGTCGCGTGCTACAATGCATAGTGATACCGGACCGACAGACAAACAGACCGACAGACAGACAGACCGACAGACAGACGGACCGACCGACATAGTGAACTATACTGACCGAAATTACTGAACATGTTTAAAATATTTATATTTTTTTAATTTACACGTGCGTAGCCTGTCACTTTTGACGTGCTCGTATAACGTAATTTAAGTTGAAAAGTAAGTCAAGAAAACAGAAATCGGGCAAAAAGAGTGCGCAATAACATTTAACGCGCAGTGCGCGCGCAAAAATCTGCGCACTCATGGCAATTTTGTAAACGCTTAAAATTGCCTGAAACGTACTCTTATTTTATCGAAAATAAATTTTGAAAATTTTAGGCGCGCGTACGCATGCGTTACATGCGCTACGCACGTAATTGTATTGCCATATGATGATTTATGCCCTGAAATTTATGAGTACCAAATTTTATTTAATTGTGATTCATGGTTGTTAAGATATGATTACAAACGTGATTTCGTTAAATCGTGCGTAGACCGCGTAATTTTTTATTGCGCACCGTGAAATCATAACCACATCGATTCCTGGCCATAAGGAATATTCTGTGAAAAATTGATTTAGCTAGATTAAACTGATATCAAGATAAGGTCATAAAGCGATAAAACGCATAGTGATACCGGACCGACAGACAGACAGACAGACCGACAGACAGACCGACACACAGACCGACAGACAGACAGACAGACAGACCGACCGACCGACATAGTGAACTATAGAGTCGCTTCCACGCGACTAAAAATGCAATATAACCGGATGATATATAGGGCTGTAATTACGTTATAAACGGCATGGACCGGGATGACGATACATGGGTTGGGGCGAGTAGGGTCCAGTCATTTAAGAAAAATACCTCTTACCCCGGTCCATGCCGTCTAGCTGTCATTTTACGCCATTTTAAAACGTTACTACAATTTAAGGTTTTCATAAAAAATGCAATGTAAACGTATGATGTATAGGGCTATAATTACGTTATAAACGGCATGGACCGGGATGACGATACATGGGTTGGGGCAAGTAGGGTCCAGTCAATTCAGAAAAATACCACTTGTCCCGGTCCATGCCGTCTAGCTATCATTTTACGCCATTTTAAAACGTTACTACAATTTAACGTGTTTTTTTATAAAAAAATGCAATATAACCGAATGATTTATAGGGCTATAATTACGTTATAAACGGCATGGACCGGGATGACGATACATGGGTTGGGGCAAGTAGGGTCCAGTCAATTCAGAAAAATACCACTTGCCCCGGTCCATGCCGTCTAGCTATCATTTTACGCCATTTTAAAACGCTACTACAATTTAACGGGGTTTTTTTTAATAAAAAATGCAATATAACCGAATGATTTATAGGGCTATAATTACGTTATAAACGGCATGGACCGGGATGACGATACATGGGTTGGGGCTAGTAGGGTCCAGTAGTTTCAGAAAAATACCACTTGACCCGGTCCATGCCGTCTAGCTGCCATTTCACGCCATTTTAAAACCTTACTACAATTTAACGTTTTTATAAAAAATGCAATATAACCGGATGATATAGGGCTGTAATTACGTTATAAACGGCATGGACCGGGATGACGATACATGGGTTGGGGCGAGCAGGGTCGATCCAGTCATTTCAGAAAAATACCTCTTACCTCGGTCCATGCCGTCTAGCTATCATTTTACGCCATTTTAAAACGTTACTACAATTTAACGTGTTTTTTTATAAAAAAATGCAATATAACCGAATGATTTATAGGGCTATAATTACGTTATAAACGGCATGGACCGGGATGACGATACATGGGTTGGGGCAAGTAGGGTCCAGTCAATTCAGAAAAATACCACTTGCCCCGGTCCATGCCGTCTAGCTATCATTTTACGCCATTTTAAAACGTTACCGGTCCTACAATTTAATTTTTAAAAATAAAAAATGCAATATAACCGAATGATTTATAGGGCTATAAATACGTTATAAACGGCATGGACCGGGATGACGATACATGGGTTGGGGCTAGTAGGGTCCAGTAGTTTCAGAAAAATACCACTTGACCCGGTCCATGCCGTCTAGCTGCCATTTCACGCCATTTTAAAACCTTACTACAATTTAACGTTTTTATAAAAAATGCAATATAACCGGATGATATAGGGCTGTAATTACGTTATAAACGGCATGGACCGGGATGACGATACATGGGTTGGGGCGAGCAGGGTCGATCCAGTCATTTCAGAAAAATACCTCTTACCTCGGTCCATGCCGTCTAGCTATCATTTTACGCCATTTTAAAACGTTACTACAATTTAACGTGTTTTTTTATAAAAAAATGCAATATAACCGAATGATTTATAGGGCTATAATTACGTTATAAACGGCATGGACCGGGATGACGATACATGGGTTGGGGCAAGTAGGGTCCAGTCAATTCAGAAAAATACCACTTGCCCCGGTCCATGCCGTCTAGCTATCATTTTACGCCATTTTAAAACGTTACCGGTCCTACAATTTAATTTTTAAAAATAAAAAATGCAATATAACCGAATGATTTATAGGGCTATAAATACGTTATAAACGGCATGGACCGGGATGACGATACATGGGTTGGGTCAAGCAGGGTCCAGTCATTTCAGAAAAATACCTCTTACGTACCTCGGTCCATGCCGTCTAGCTATCATTTTACGCCATTTTAAAACGTTACTACATATTAACGTGTTTTTTTATAAAAAAAAATGCAATATAACCGAATGATTTATAGGGCTATAATTACGTTATAAACGGCATGGACCGGGATGACGATACATCGGTTGGGGCAAGTAGGGTCCAGTCAATTCAGAAAAATACCACTTGCCCTGGTCCATGCCGTCTAGCTATCATTTTATGCCATTTCAAAACGTTACTACAATTTAACGTTTTTTAAAATAAAAAATGCAATATAACATGATGATATATAGGGCTATAATTACGTTATAAACGGCATGGACCGGGATAACGATACATGGGTTGGGGCGAGTAGGGTCCATTCATTTCAGAAAAATACCACTTGCCCCGGTCCATGCCGTCTAGCTGTCATTTTAAGCCATTTTAAAACGTTACTGTTACTACAATTTAATTTTTTTAAATACAAAATGCAATATAACCGAATGATTTATAGGGCTATAATTACGTTATAAACGGCATGGACCGGGATGACGATACATGGGTTGGGGCTAGTAGGGTCCATTCATTTCAGAAAAATACCACTTGCCCCGGTCCATGCCGTCTAGCTGTCATTTTAAGCCATTTTAAAACGTTACTGTTACTACAATTTAATTTTTTTAAATACAAAATGCAATATAACCGAATGATTTATAGGGCTATAATTACGTTATAAACGGCATGGACCGGGATGACGATACATGGGTTGGGGCTAGTAGGGTCCAGTAGTTTCAGAAAAATACCACTTGACCCGGTCCATGCCGTCTAGCTGCCATTTCACGCCATTTTAAAACCTTAGTACAATTTAACGTTTTTATAAAAAATGCAATATAACCGGATGATATATAGGGCTGTAATTACGTTATAAACGGCATGGACCGGGATGACGATACATGGGTTGGGGCGAGTAGGGTCCATTCATTTCAGAAAAATACCACTTGCCCCGGTCCATGCCGTCTAGCTGTCATTTTAAGCCATTTTAAAACGTTACTGTTACTACAATTTAATTTTTTAAAATACAAAATGCAATATAACCGAATGATTTATAGGGCTATAATTACGTTATAAACGGCATGGACCGGGATGACGATACATGGGTTGGGGCTAGTAGGGTCCAGTAGTTTCAGAAAAATACCACTTGACCCGGTCCATGCCGTCTAGCTGCCATTTCACGCCATTTTAAAACCTTACTACAATTTAACGTTTTTATAAAAAATGCAATATAACCGGATGATATATAGGGCTGTAATTACGTTATAAACGGCATGGACCGGGATGACGATACATGGGTTGGGGCGAGTAGGGTCCAGTCATTTAAGAAAAATACCTCTTACCCCGGTCCATGCCGTCTAGCTGTCATTTTACGCCATTTTAAAAAGTTACTACAATTTAAGGTTTTCATAAAAAATGTAATGTAAACGTATGATGTATAGGGCTATAATTACGTTATAAACGGCATGGACCGGGATGACGATACATGGGTTGGGGCAAGTAGGGTCCAGTCAATTCAGAAAAATACCACTTGTCCCGGTCCATGCCGTCTAGCTATCATTTTACGCCATTTTAAAACGTTACTACAATTTAACGTGTTTTTTTATAAAAAAATGCAATATAACCGAATGATTTATAGGGCTATAATTACGTTATAAACGGCATGGACCGGGATGACGATACATGGGTTGGGGCAAGTAGGGTCCAGTCAATTCAGAAAAATACCACTTGCCCCGGTCCATGCCGTCTAGCTATCATTTTACGCCATTTTAAAACGTTACCGGTCCTACAATTTAATTTTTAAATTTTTAAAAATAAAAAATGCAATATAACCGAATGATTTATAGGGCTATAAATACGTTATAAACGGCATGGACCGGGATGACGATACATGGGTTGGGGCGAGCAGGGTCCAGTCATTTCAGAAAAATACCTCTTACCTCGGTCCATGCCGTCTAGCTATCATTTTACGCCATTTTAAAACGTTACTACAATTTAACGTGTTTTTTTATAAAAAAAATGCAATATAACCGAATGATTTATAGGGCTATAATTACGTTATAAACGGCATGGACCGGGATGACGATACATGGGTTGGGGCTAGTAGGGTCCAGTAGTTTCAGAAAAATACCACTTGACCCGGTCCATGCCGTCTAGCTGCCATTTCACGCCATTTTAAAACCTTACTACAATTTAACGTTTTTATAAAAAATGCAATATAACCGGATGATATATATAAGGGCTGTAACTACGTTATAAACGGCATGGACCAGGATGACGATACATGGGTTGGGGCGAGTAGGGTCCAGTCATTTCAGAAAAATACCTCTTACCCCGGTCCATGCCGTCTAGCTGTCATTTTACGCCATTTTAAAACGTTACTACAATTTAAGGTTTTCATAAAAAATGCAATGTAAACGTATGATGTATAGGGCTATAATTACGTTATAAACGGCATGGACCGGGATGACGATACATGGGTTGGGGCAAGTAGGGTCCAGTCAATTCAGAAAAATACCACTTGTCCCGGTCCATGCCGTCTAGCTATCATTTTACGCCATTTTAAAACGTTACTACAATTTAACGTGTTTTTTTATAAAAAAAATGCAATATAACCGAATGATTTATAGGGCTATAATTACGTTATAAACGGCATGGACCGGGATGACGATACATGGGTTGGGGCAAGTAGGGTCCAGTCAATTCAGAAAAATACCACTTGCCCCGGTCCATGCCGTCTAGCTATCATTTTACGCCATTTTAAAACGTTACCGGTCCTACAATTTAATTTTTAAAAATAAAAAATGCAATATAACCGAATGATTTATAGGGCTATAAATACGTTATAAACGGCATGGACCAGGATGACGATACATGGGTTGGGGCTAGTAGGGTCCAGTAGTTTAAAAAAAATACCACTTGACCCGGTCCATGCCGTCTAGCTGCCATTTCACGCCATTTTAAAACCTTACTACAATTTCACGTTTTTATAAAAATTGCAATATAACCGGATGAAATATAGGGCTATAATTACGTTATAAACGGCATGGACCGGGATGACGATACATGGGTTGGGGCAAGTATGGTCCAGTCATTTCAGAAAAATACCACTTGCCCCGGTCCATGCCGTCTAGCTGCCATTTTACGCCATTTTAAAACGTTACCACAATTTAAGTTTTTTTTATAAAAAATGCAATATAACCGTATGATTTATAGGGCTATAATTACGTTATAAACGGCATGGACCGGGATGACGATACATGGGTTGGAGCTAGTAGGGTCCTGTCGTTTCAGAAAAATGCCACTTGCCTCGGTCCATGCCGTCTAGCTGTCATTTTACGCCATTTTAAAACGTTACTACAATTTAACGTTTTTTTAAATAAAAAATTCAATATAACAGGATGATATATAGGGCTATAATTACGTTATAAACGGCATGGACCGGAATGACGATACATGGGTTGGGGCGAGTAGGGTCCAGTCATTTCAGA
Organism: Antedon mediterranea; assembly: GCF_964355755.1. Lineage (NCBI taxonomy): Eukaryota > Metazoa > Echinodermata > Crinoidea > Comatulida > Antedonidae > Antedon > Antedon mediterranea. The sequence goes on along the minus strand of NC_092676.1, from coordinate 30,281,226 downwards.
AAAATACCACTTGCTCCGGTCCATGCCGTCTAGCTGTCATTTTACGCCATTTTAAAACGTTACCGGTCCTACAGTTTAATTTTTAAAAATAAAAAATGCAATATAACCGAATGATTTATAGGGCTATAAATACGTTATAAACGGCATGGACCGGGATGACGATACATGGGTTGGGGCTAGTAGGGTCCAGTAGTTTAAAAAAAATACCACTTGACCCGGTCCATGCCGTCTAGCTGCCATTTCACGCCATTTTAAAACGTTACTACAATTTCACGTTTTTATAAAAATTGCAATATAACCGGATGAAATATAGGGCTATAATTACGTTATAAACGGCATGGACCGGGATAACGATACATGGGTTGGGGCGAGTAGGGTCCATTCATTTCAGAAAAATACCACTTGCCCCGGTCCATGCCGTCTAGCTGTCATTTTAAGCCATTTTAAAACGTTACTGTTACTACAATTTAATTTTTTTAAATACAAAATGCAATATAACCGAATGATTTATAGGGCTATAATTACGTTATAAACGGCATGGACCGGGATGACGATACATGGGTTGGGGCTAGTAGGGTCCAGTAGTTTCAGAAAAATACCACTTGACCCGGTCCATGCCGTCTAGCTGCCATTTCACGCCATTTTAAAACCTTACTACAATTTAACGTTTTTATAAAAAATGCAATATAACCTGATGAAATATATAGGGCTGTAATTACGTTATAAACGGCATGGACCGGGATGACGATACATGGATTGGGGCGAGTAGGGTCCAGTCATTTAAGAAAAATACCTCTTACCCCGGTCCATGCCGTCTAGCTGTCATTATACGCCATTTTAAAACGTTACTACAATTTAAGGTTTTCATAAAAAATGCAATGTAAACATATGATTTATAGGGCTATAATTACGTTATAAACGGCATGGACCGGGATGACGATACATGGGTTGGGGCAAGTAGGGTCCAGTCAATTCAGAAAAATACCACTTGCCCCGGTCCATGCCGTCTATCTATCATTTTACGCCATTTTAAAACGTTACTACAATTTAACGTTTTTTTAAATAAAAAATGCAATATAACCGAATGGTTTATAGGGCTATAATTACGTTATAAACGGCATGGACCGGGATGCCGATACATCGGTTGGGGTAAGTAGGGTCCAGTCAATTCAGAAAAATACCACTTGCCCCGGTCCATGCCGTCTAGCTATCATTTTACGCCATTTTAAAACGTTACTACAATTTAACGTTTTTTTTAATAAAAAATGCAATATAACCGGATGATTTATAGGGCTATAATTACGTTATAAACGGCATGGACCGGCATAACGATACATCGGTTTGGGCTATTAGGGTTCAGTCATTACAGAAAAATACCACTTGTCCCGGTCCATGCCGTCTAGCTATCATTTTACGCCATTTTAAAACCTTACTACAATTTAACGTTTTTATAACAAATGCAATATAACCGGATGATATATAGGGCTATAATTACGTTATAAACGGCATGGACCGGGATGACGATACATGGGTTGGGGCGAGTAGGGTCCAGTCATTTCAGAAAAATACCTCTTATCCCGGTCCATGCCGTCTAGCTGTCATTTTACGCCATTTTAAAACGTTACTACAATTTAAGGTTTTCATAAAAAATGCAATGTAAACGTATGATTTATAGGGCTATAATTACGTTATAAACGGCATGGACCGGGATGACGATACATCGGTTGGGGCTATTAGGGTTCAGTTGTTTCAGAAAAATACCACTTGCCCCGGTCCATGCCGTCTAGCTGTCATTTTACGCCATTTTAAAACGTTACTACAATTTAATTTTTTTAAATAAAAAATGCAATATAACCGAATGATTTATAGGGCTATAATTACGTTATAAATGGCATGGACCGGGATGACGATACATGGTGTCATGTTATTGATGTTGTGATTCTCTGTGTTTAGAGAAGGATGCTTTAGACCAGGTCCGCCTTATATTATTAGCCAATCAAAATCGTATAATTTTTGGAGGGAAAATGTTATCCTCCTCTGAAGCCTAAAATTTGCATGTCCAGTATAAAAGTGGAATGTAATAGATATTAGGGGGAGAAGAGAGAATAAGATCAGAGTAGATAAACGGAAAGATGATAAAGAAAATATTAAGGCTTGACTGGTAGTGGTAGAAAGATGTATTAATCGAATTACAAGGAATAAAAGTTCTAGTTGAGTTAAATATACTTTTTGTATGAGTTATCATTCAGTGACAGTGTACGTCGCGTGGAGTTATATATATATACGCCTGAGAAAGCTCGGAACCAACTAAAGATAAATTCACTACACATGGGTTGGGGCTAGTATGGTCCATTTGTTTCAGAAAAATACCACTTGCCCCGGTCCATGCCGTCTAGCTGCCATTTTAAAACGTTACTAAAATTTGACGTTTTTATAAAAAATGCAATATAAACGTATGATTTTTAGTTCTATAATTACGTTGTAAACGGCATGGACCGGGATGACGATACATGGGTTGGGGCGAGTAGGGTCCAGTCGTCATCCCGGTCCATGCCGTTTATAACGTAATTATAGCCCTATAAATCATGCATTTATATTGCATTTTTTATTTTTAAAAACGTTAAATTGTAGTAACGTTTTAAAATGGCGTAAAATGACAGCTAGACGGCATGGACCGGGGCAAGAGATAATTTTCTGAAATGACTGGATCCTACTCGCCCCAACCCATGTATCGTCATTCCGGTCCATGCCGTTTATAACGTAATTATAGCCTTATATATCATCCGGTTATATTGCATTTTTTATAAAAACGTTAAATTGTAGTAAGGTTTTAAAATGACGTGAAATGGCAGCTAGATGGCATGGACCGGGTCAAGTGGTATTTTTCTGAAACTACTGGACCCTACTAGCCCCAACCCATGTATCGTCATCCCGGTCCATGCCGTTTATAACGTAATTATAGCCCTATAAATCATTCGGTTATATTGCATTTTTTATGAAAACCTTAAATTGTAGTAACGTTTTAAAATGGCGTAAAATGACAGCTAGACGGCATGGACCGGGGCAAGTGGTATTTTTCTGAATTGACTGGACCCTACTTGCCCCAACCCATGTATCTTCATCCCGGTCCATGCCGTTTATAACGTAATTATAGCCCTATATATCATCCTGTTATATTGCATTTTTTATTTAAAAAAACGTTAAATTGTAGTAACGTTTTAAAATGGCGTAAAATGACAGCTAGACGGCATGGACCGGGGCAAGTGGTATTTTTCTGAAACGACTGGACCCTACTAGCCCCAACCCATGTATCGTCATCCCGGTCCATGCCGTTTATAACGTAATTATAGCCCTATAAATCATTCGGTTATATTGCATTTTTTATAAAAAAACGTTAAATTGTAGTAACGTTTTAAAATGGCGTAAAATGATAGCTAGACGGCATGGACCGGGGCAAGTTGTATTTTTCTGAATTGACTGGACCCTACTTGCCCCATCCCATGTATCGTCATCCCGGTCCATGCCGTTTATAACGTAATTATAGCCCTATATATCATCCTGTTATATTGCATTTTTTATTTAAAAAACGTTAAATTGTAGTAACGTTTTAAAATGGCGTAAAATGACAGCTAGACGGCATGGACCGGGGCCGGGCAAGAGAAAATTTTCTGAAATGACTGGATCCTACTCACTCCAACCCATGTATCGTCATCCCGGTCTATGCCGTTTATAACGTAATTATAGCCTTATATATCATCCGGTTATATTGCATTTTTTATAAAAACGTTAAATTGTAGTAAGGTTTTAAATATAAATATAAATATAAATCATAGCCCTAGTTAATCTAAGCCGTAAGTATAAAATCATTTAATTAAAATATTACACATATTGCGCCCCATACATGTGAATGTGAATGTGAATGTCGAATAAGGATCCAACTTCACAAAAAAAATTGAATATCGAATAAGGAATAAGTAACCAACTTCACGCCGGTCCTACATTCTTGTTATTTTAAAAGGTTTGAATTTTAATATAATTGGATCGTCTATATGAATGTAAGATGAACATTTTAAATGAATCTTGGTGACTTGGTCTAGGCCTAGCCTAGGCCTACTACACTACTAGTAGTACTACTACTAGTAGTACTAGGCTAGTACTACTAGCTGAGTGAGGGGGTAATTCAGTGAAGGGTACAGTGTCAGAATGGTATATTAGCCCTTTGTTTTGCCAAATTTAATTTTAATGAACTTATATATTATAATATTTTAGATGGAGTTGGTAATGGTTATTTAATGTCATTATGGACCGAAAACCTTTGAAAGTGTGTAATGCGGATCGAACAAAACAAATTGGAGTAACGGCATCAACGATAACAGACATTGTGGAAAAAGTCAAAAAGTATTTCAATGTACAAAATGACAGACTGACAATTGTAGAAGATATTGATGGTACAATATTAGAGGATGATGAATATTTTCAATCATTACCGAAGTATGTGCTATTAATGGCCCTCGCTGATGGACAAACTTGGACTGCAAAAAGAAGTGGTACATATTTTGTGAAATATATACAGGCGCGGATAAACAGGCTTTAGCCCCCACCAGCTATTTTTATTTTTTTGCAACTCGACTGATCGTTTTTATCAGTTATGAAATATTTAGCCCCCACCCCTCCCTAATCTACAATACTAATCATCAAAATATCATACTGTATGTTTCAAAATATTCCATAATAAAACAGATTTTTTACAAATATTGTTTTATACCTTAAAGATACTTATTATAAATTATACAGATATTGAGCTGGTCAACACTCAAGGAACTGATCAGACGGACTCCACAGAGAAGGTGTTGAGCGTCGTGGCTAAATCAATCAAGAAAAATCCTGCACGCATCCCACTTCTGACAAAACATGAATTACAGGTAAACCAACTCATACATTTTCTTACTGTCTTACTACAGTTTGTAGAGAACATTCTGAAAACCAGAACTTTTCAGCCATGAGTTTTCATGTTGGTAGACTGTAATTCATATTTGAATGTTTCAAGAATAAGAAACGATGATGATTTAAAACAAATTGATAAAGTTAATTTGAAAATTAAGAATCAAAGAACAAGTAACACTGCACTTACTTTATCATTTTTATTACAACACAGGCAAGGTATTATTTTCAACTGTTTAATTAGGGGCAGATCCTGGATCTTTTACTCAAACAAGGGGGGGGGGGGGGAATGCCAACATAAATATTAAGTCTCAGTCTGTCAAAAATAGATATCTAAAAGTAATTTATGTCATTTTTTCTACACTTCTATTAAACTTTTTGTGACAAAAAAATGTGATGTGCCCATATATATATATCACTACCATATTTGGTAATATCAATACCATGTTTGGGCACATCGCACTTTTTTGTCAAACTAGTACCTGCCAATAACAATGTATAAAAAGAGGAAGGCCAGCTTCTTATATTGATATCAAGGTGTTTATTTCCACCAGATTCTTACAGATGCAACAGCAGCAGAAATCATTGAAATAACAAAAATGAGGTCATCTGAGGTCAATGACCTTCAACAATATTGCAATAAGAGGTTACGAGAAGATGATGAATTAAAAGATGGTATAGAAATTTTGAAACTTTATAAGCAAGCAAAACACTAACACATATGGTTGAAATTGTCTCAACAAGTATAACAATATAATTATAAACTGAACAAATGTATTTACATAATAAATAATATAGTTATTATTATTTATTTCAGTGAGTGTTTCCATTTAGTAGGCCTATATACTTTATCATCAAATAATTTATTCTCAATTTCTCCTTTTATCAAACTTTACCCTAAAAAACAATTACAAATTTTTGCTTTGATCATAAAAAATGGATTTAAATATCAATTAACTGATTAATTAATTTTTTATTAAATATCTCTTTTTATCAAATATATCTTCTTTCTAATTAATTATTAATATTCACAAACCATGTGATGGTTCAACAGATATATACTTGTTTAGGTTAAGAAATAGTATGTATGTTAGAAGCACATATAGCAATCATAAAATGTCTCAGGAGCTTAATAATATGATGAAATAAAACAGGGAATGTAAATAATTTAGCAAAGAATGGCAATAATGTAATGCCATTTGAGAATACTTAAAAATAATAAATAAATGTCTGTTGATTTCTGCATCTTGTTGTAATATTGTCATGGTTCAGATAGCACTGGTAACAAAAAACGACTTCTGACATACTTGTCAAACTTCATAGTCTAAGCGCCTCTTTAAGCATCGCAGAATCACATGGTCCTGTGTCCTCGTCGTCTGCTTGCCCCGATATAGTGCCTTTCTCCAGTTTCAGTTTATACTGAGCACGCTTCAACATTGCTTCTTCGATTGTGTTCTTGCTAATCAGTCGAATCACATTTACAACTCTAAGTATAAAAACAAACTTTTACTTTAGCTTGATTATGTATCCTATGATTTTGAGTGGGCAAAATTAGAAGCCTAACCTTCCATGTAAAATGCAAATAGAAAAAGTGAACAAATAAAATTTTTATCAAGTTACAATCATCTACAGTTTTTAACACTCCTTCATCTGTACATAAACATGAAAGCTGTGGTACTGCGAAAACATTTAATGTCACACTTAAATAAATAGTAAAATGAACAAAGAAAATGTAGTATAAAGCTGTAAACTTCATCAGTAGAATGACAAGTTTCCTGAGGTGGATATTTGATTTTATCCGATGATGAAAACATTTTCTTCTTTTATTGTGTTGTGGGCCTCCTATCACAAGCCCCTTGGGTTTCTTGGAGGTCCCTTTCATTGTTTAAAACATGTTTTACTCCTCACTTGTTTTTGTTTGTTTATGAGATGAATAAAGAGATTTATGTTAAAAGAAGAAATACTTTTAAGCTAGAGCTATAGAGAAATTGTTTAATAACTTAACAATAGTTGTTAGTAACTTGCATCAATGTACTAGTACGGTATTTGATAATTTAGCAAAACAATATTGTACAGTTTATAATCGTTATTTAACTTTAAAGTGAAACCGTATGCCAAATTTAAAATTCAGTAACAAATTATTTATCACCAGTAACTTCATTTCGTTTGTGACCGTATAAAAGCGGTTAAGAAACTTTCTGTGAGTTTGTACGTCAACAATAATAGAAGTGGTTAAGTAACGTTTTGTAAGTTTGTACGTCAACGATAATAGAAGTGGTTAAGTAACGTTTTGTGAGTTTGTACGTCAACGATAATAGAAGCGGTTAAGTAACGTTTTGTAAGTTTGTACGTCAACGATAATAGAAGTGGTTAAGTAACGTTTTGTGAGTTTGTACGTCAACGATAATAGAAGCGGTTAAGTAACGTTTTGTAAGTTTGTACGTCAACGATAATAGAAGTGGTTAAGTAACGTTTTGTAAGTTTGTACGTCAACGATAATAGAAGTGGTTAAGTAACGTTTTGTGAGTTTGTACGTCAACGATAATAGAAGCGGTTAAGTAACGTTTTGTGAGTTTGTACGTCAACGATAATAGAAGTGGTTAAGTAACGTTTTGTGAGTTTGTACGTTAACGATAATAGAAGCGGTTAAGTAACGTTTTGTGAGTTTGTACGTTAACGATAATAGAAGTGGTTAAGTAACGTTTTGTGAGTTTGTACGTTAACGATAATAGAAGTGGTTAAGTAACGTTTTGTGAGTTTGTACGTTAACGATAATAGAAGTGGTTAAGTAACGTTTTGTGAGTTTGTACGTTAACGATAATAGAAGTGGTTAGGTAACGTTTTGTGAGTTTGTACGTTAACGATAATAGAAGTGGTTAAGTAACGTTTTGTGAGTTTGTACGTCAACGATAATAGAAGTGGTTAAGTAACGTTTTGTGAGTTTGTACGTCAACGATAATAGAAGTGGTTAAGTAACGTTTTGTGAGTTTGTACGTCAACGATAATAGAAGTGGTTAAGTAACGTTTTGTGAGTTTGTACGTCAACGATAATAGAAGTGGTTAAGTAACGTTTTGTGAGTTTGTACGTTAACGATAATAGAAGTGGTTAAGTAACGTTTTGTGAGTTTGTACGTCAACGATAATAGAAGTGGTTAAGTAACGTTTTGTGAGTTTGTACGTTAACGATAATAGAAGTGGTTAAGTAATGTTTTGTGAGTTTGTACGTCAACGATAATAGAAGTGGTTAAGTAACGTTTTGTGAGTTTGTACGTCAACGATAATAGAAGTGGTTAAGTAACGTTTTGTGAGTTTGTACGTTAACGATAATAGAAGTGGTTAAGTAACGTTTTGTGAGTTTGTACGTTAACGATAATAGAAGTAGTTAAGTAACGTTTTGTGAGTTTGTACGTTAACGATAATAGAAGTGGTTAAGTAACGTTTTGTGAGTTTGTACGTTAACGATAATAGAAGTGGTTAAGTAACGTTTTGTGAGTTTGTACGTCAACGATAATAGAAGTGGTTAAGTAACGTTTTGTGAGTTTGTACGTCAACGATAATAGAAGTGGTTAAGTAACGTTTTGTGAGTTTGTACGTCAACGATAATAGAAGTGGTTAAGTAACGTTTTGTGAGTTTGTACGTCAACGATAATAGAAGTGGTTAAGTAACGTTTTGTGAGTTTGTACGTCAACGATAATAGAAGTGGTTAAGTAACGTTTGGTGAGTTTGTACGTCAACGATAATAGAAGTGGTTAAGTAACGTTTTGTGAGTTTGTACGTTAACGATAATAGAAGTGGTTAAGTAACGTTTTGTGAGTTTGTACGTCAACGATAATAGAAGTGGTTAAGTAACGTTTTGTAAGTTTTACAGTTTGTACGTTAACCATAGAAGCGGTAAAGTAACGTTTTTTTAATTTGTACAGTTTATACGTCAAAGAATGTATGCGGTTAAGTAACGTTTGTACGTCAACGTCATAAATCATGAAGCCGAGTAAGGTTTTGTTAGTTGTAAAGTAGGCCTACATCAGACGCGGAGTAATGCTTTGTCAGTTTATTGTAGTGCAAAACAAAGATGATCTGTTTAACTTTTTTTATTGTGAATACTAATGAAACTAAAAATGAGGCCCGCCCCATTTTTGAAAAATTTACCGCTTAGCTTAATCCCTTTCATGGGCCCACAAAGTATATTTAACACTGAATTTTCATTGCTTTTTAAGCACGTCAAACACAAATCGATAGTTGTGTAAGTTTAGGTTCTATAATGGTTTTCTCTTGTTATATGAATTAAAATAGTAGTTGTGATCAAAAGTTTAACTAATTATTTGATATACACCAACACGCTAATAAGTCAAACACTTGCTTTTGTCTGTCCTAACATGAGTTCTCAAGCTAATAAGTCAAACACACACTTACTTTGTCTGTCCTACTCTGTGACACCTATCCTCGGCTTGTTTATCATTGTATGGATTGTAATCAATATCATGCAAGATAACAGTGTTGGCAGACGTCAAATTGATTCCTAAACCACCAGCTTTTGTTGATAACAAGAAGATGAATATATCTGGATTCTTATTATACTGGTCAATCAATTCAAGTCTAGTTTTCAAAAGAGAAAATGTTAATTATTAATTTCATCTAAAATAAAATCCCATGATAACTGATTTAATACACAAGGTTACAGTTTTAAGAAGAGGTAAAAGAGTATTTGAAATCTTGAAATTAAGCAATTTTTTTATCAATTAATTATCAATTAAACTATTATAGTTTAAACCACCTTTCAGTGACCGGCGTCTGTCCATCCAACCTCAGGTATCTATATCCCCGATGTTGTAGATAAATCTCCAGAATGTCCAGCATCATTACAAATTGACTAAAAATTAGCACTCTGTCATTCTACAAAATAAAACAAATAATCAAAACTACCATAAAATAAACTTAAAATACTGTACAAGAACAATTATTGAAATTATTAATTTATTATAAATTTCAAAAAAGCTAAAACAAGGTGCATTACCTTAGTTTTCATTTCAGGTAGTAATCTATCAAGAACTATTAGTTTCCCTGATGCAATGATAGTTTCAATTGGTAATCTAAATGATTTCAGTACGGGATAACGGTGACATAGATGATGTATTTCATAGTCAAACATCACGCTAAAATCCTCAAATATCAAGGCTGGATTTGCTTCCTTGTGCTCCTCATCCTGTAACAATAAACATTTATTCAAGATTATTTTCAAGAATTTATAATTTGTGTGTCTAATGTTGTAAAACCTCTAAGCGCTATACATATTATTACCCCGGTAATTTTTGGATCAATCTTCACAACATAACAATATGCTATAAGTGCAAACGGACTACACGTTATCAAACATGTATGGAAACCTACTCCCATAATGCAGCTAGTTGTATTGACCTTAAGCCTACACTATGAAACTGAAAAAATGTGATGTGCACAAATATGGTGGTGATATGCCCAAATTTGGTAGTGATATGACATCATCATGTCCATATATGGGCACATCCCATTTTTTGTCACATAAAGTTTGATAGACAGAGCTTTATACTTGACCTTAAGCATAATTTGTGACATTTCTCTAAGTTTCTCATCATCGTAATGAACCCGGTGAAGAAGAGGATGGTTAGCCATCTTGCGAAGCTGCATCATGGCACCTTTTAAAACTTTTGAATCGTTTTGTAAACTTCTAGACAGTTTTGCTTTAAGGTCATTGTTCAGTTGCTCTTGTTTTGTCTCTAATTTACACGTCTCGATTATTTCAATCTTTTTGGGTAATTGAGACAAAACCTAAAAACATAAAAATACAATTTATTATACAAGGTATTATTGACGATTACATCACCCTGGTTACTAAGCAATATAGAGATTTAAACGAAACACTTTCAATGATCACACTTTCTTTAACTGAGTTGGTTAAATAAAAACATAAACAAAATCATTGAGATATTACAAAGTGTTTCAATTTGTGACAACTTGTTAAGTCGTGTTCCATTGTGTACATGCAGGTTAAATCGCAAACCAAAATCTTTATTATGGAGGCTAAACTTACATCAGCTTTTACTCTCCTTAAGACAAAAGGTTGCATAATCTTTTTTGCATGAGCTATTCGTTCTTTTTCAAATGTACTTATTTCATTCTCCTTCATGCCTTGCCTTTGTTTCTATAAGAAAAAAATACACAAAATCATGAAGAGCAGTGAGCTCTACTGTTGCTGATGATAATTATTAAAGTTTAAAACAACCATTGAAGAGCAGTGAGCTCTACTGTTGCTGATGATAATTATTAAAGTTTAAAACAACCATTGAAGAGCAGTGAGCTCTACTGTTGCTGATGATAATTATTAAAGTTTAAAACAACCATTGAAGAACAGTGAGCTCTACTGTTGCTGATGATAATTATTAAAGTTTAAAACAACCATTGAAGAACAGTGAGCTCTACTGTTGCTGATGATAATTATTAAAGTTTAAAACAACCATTGAAGAGCAGTGAACTCTACTGTTGCTGATGATAATTATTAAAGTTTAAAACAACCATTGAAGAGCAGTGAGCTCTACTGTTGCTGATGATAATTATTAAAGTTTAAAACAACCATTGAAGAACAGTGAGCAAAGACCTACCTTCATACAAAATATTCTTTGTAAATGACTCGTTTTCCCCGTAAATAGAGAAGGCATAGTAAAACTCAGAAGAGATATTAACTCAAACAGACTGTTTTGTAGTGGAGTTCCTGTCAGTAGTAACCGGTTTGTAGCCTATTCAAAACAAATTGTAAATAATGTAATTTTTTCAGCTACAACAATCTATATTCAATGGTCAATAATACTACAGTGTTAGTTAAGATACTCTATGGTTTCTTTGATTCATAACAATAATACTACAGTGTTAGTTAAGATACTCTATGGTTTCTTTGATTCATAACAATAGAACCACTCTTTGGACACTCTTATGAGGACACTTTTAAGTCCCAAATGTGTTCTCTTAGTTCTACTGCATAACTATATTTACTTTATTTTCCCCTATCTCTTATTTAGAGGGACAATTTTCGGGTGTGCCAAAGGTGTTCCACTGTATACCTATACCTACAGTTAATAACAAACCTATTACTGTACCTACTTCATTAGTCTGGTTTCCAGACGGAGTTTTGTCTTAATATTAGTAAAAAGATAAATATTTTGGCACATATGGCGTTTCATACGTTTACTACTTGATTTTGGATTCTCCGTCTGGGGAAACACGCACAAGTCACGTGGTTTGACACCAAGAATTCTTGGTGCATACGATTATCCGGTTGACTAGTTTCAGCTGCATGCGATTGGCTACTCACTCGTACACTATTTTAATATTCATATTTCAGAATTTCAAAGACTCAACATCTAAGATGATGCGCATGCGCTATTTTACGTTTAGACAATGTGTACTTGGGTACTTGGGTACATTGATGAAAGTTTCTGAAGGCTAGAAATGATTTTATCCCTAGTAGTCTGGTAATTATTTGATGGGATTTTTCCCAAGAACATGAAAACTCGTCTTGATATGATAGGTTAGCTTCTCCGCAAATCAAACATTGATTGAATGGATCATTTATTACGCGGAGATATTTTGATTTAATTCCCACCCAGACCCTGTCCTGTTCTGTGTGGTGGTGTAGCCCTGTTGTGTGCCGGTGGTGGTATGTAGGCCTACCTTATTGGCGTTTTATTCGGCAGGTCATACGTGCGAGTTGAGTAGGACCTACGAAGGAGGCCTAGGCCAAGGACTAAACAATTAATAAACAGAACAACTTGGCAACACGATTTTATATTTCAACAGTCTCGATCGTACATTCAGCACTGTTCGTATAGTACTCGATCTTTTTTATTTTGAAACAAAATGATCATTGGTTGATTCGTAATCCATATTTACATACCGCCCGCCCCATATAGCCAAATACGGTATCGTAACCTACGTCATTCTTATCGGATGCTTGCGGTCTGCAAATCGATTTCTATACGTGTTTCACAAGTCTGTATTTTCAGACAAAAATCGCGGTCGAAATAAAAACAAATAAATAAAAAAAAAGACAATACAGACTTGGAGAAAGTCTACTACTTCATATTCTCCTACTTTCTTTCATCTCCTTATTCCTATCCTACTTACGTTTACAAACCTATTTACTTCATATTCTCCTATTTTCTTTCATCCCCTTATTACTATCCTACTTACGTTTACAAACCTATTTACTTCATATTCTCCTATTTTCTTTCATCCCCTTATTACTATCCTACTTACGTTTACAAACTTATTTACTTCATATTCTCCTATTTTCTTTCATCCCCTTATTCCTATCCTACTTACGTTTATTTTCATTAGATTTACATATCTCTGACTTGTCATATTTTTCAAGAAATGTGCTTCATCAAACACAGAATATTGTATTGGTAACTTGCGAAATAATGAACGATCTTCAGCAGTACTTGAACATACATTGTACCTACAAAGTAATATGATCATACACAAACATTAATTTTATTTTGATTGCCATATTTTCTTTTATTTAATTACTGTATATTTGTAGCTATATTATAATTTTACTATTGTACAATATTTACGATGAATTATATATTTAAAGTACAGTAAGATGGTTCAAGCTTTGCTTTTTGGGGATTTTGTCATTCTAAAGTCGTCATATAAAAACTTATAATAGATTACTGTCACAGATTTAAACTGTATACTTACGTGGTAAGAATGATGTTGCATGTCCTCACTCTAGCCATTAACTGTCTTCGTAACATTGCTCTCTCATTTCCTGCTCCAAAGTATAAAAGCACAACCAATGAAGGAGCCCAAATACTTAGCTCTCTGTCCCAATTATCTGGAAAAACATTTAAAACATTATTACTCGCAAACAGTTAGAAGCTTGAGGAGCTGGATCTACTGATTATCAGTTGAATATGAATCACCCAAACTTATCAAGCAACAACAACATACTAAAATAGGATGTTCTACCATAAGCCATAGAGATATTATAATATCTCTATGCATAAGCTTAACAGTGTTTTTTTCTAAGTAGGGGCACTGCAGTACACAGACATAGTGAAATAAAATAAGTTGTATTAAATCAGAATATTAAGTTAGATAATTAACTTAGATATACTGTAAAAAAAAACCATTATAGAAATACTGTATAATAATAAAAATCACATACCTAATGTGGAAGAAGGAACAACAATAACATGAGGTCCAACTTTGCCGGTATCCACAAGATGAGCAAGAAATGCTATTGTTTGAATGGTCTTACCAAGCCCCTATGAAAGAATAAGGAATTAAAGTTACCATAGAGTTCTGCTGTGCTGACGTCATGACGTGTGGCGACGGTAGGTGGCGCTGCGTTTAACCTGCCTGAGTGACTCCAAGGTCACCAATGGTTAGGAATAGGCTTATTGAAGTAGTCATTTTAAAACTTAATAATTTTCAATAAAAACAAACTAAAATTTCAAAAGATCACTAAATATTTGTTTTTAATAATCTATTTATTCTTCGACTACAGTTCAAGAAATCAAGCTAAGATACATAATTTGATAGAAATACAGATATCTATAGTTTATCAGCATAGTAGCATTGAACGCATTTTTGGTTGCGTAGCAACCACGCAGTGCCATCTATCTTTGTGACGTCACACCACTCTATACAAATTAACATACAAGAAGAATAGGTAAGTGATGAAAAATCTTTACCATTTCATCAGCTAGGATTCCATTCACATTTTGTTGGTCCATTAACAACAGCCAGTTTAAACCTACTACTTGGTAGGGCTTCAACTTTAGACTACAAATAAAAATGCAATTAACATATTAGGCTTATCACATAATGCTTTGTTTTTCTTTCTCTGTTTTCATTGTATTTATATGTTTTCTATGGACAGTTTGTCTGAAATAAAGTTGAATTGAATTGTAAATCTAAGCAACCTTAGAAAATAATAAATATTGATAATAAACAAAAAAGCAATGAATAAATAAATTAAAAAAGTAAATACAAGAGATAGAGATAATATGATTATTAATATTGTATAAGCAAACTTACTCTTTACGCAGGAGTTTTGGGCGCTTAACAATACATCTATCTTTATCCTCATCGTCAGCAGAATTGTCTGAATCTATTGAGTCTTTCCTCGGAAGATTGGTCGCAAGCAATTTCTGAGTGTTGCCCGTGATCTTTGAACATTCAGTCATCAAACTCACAAGCATTGCTCTCTGAGTAAATAAATCTTCTGCATTTTCTACAAGGTGTGTTCCTAAGCCTTTAGTAGAAACCATTGCTGTCATCTAAAGAAATTAGAAAAGATAACTACTTTTGTAAATTGCCATTCAAAGCATGAGGAATAAGCCATATAGACTGTTCTGGCTTATTTATTTACTGTGGTATGTTGGCTTCATGGTAGTTAAGTCATCAACTTACTAAGCGTGAATGCATGTATAGCGAAATAAATAAAAATGAAAGAAAACAAGTTAAACTCACAAGGTGATTAAAAGATTTAAATGGTCTCTGACTTGCGATTTCCTGTGCCTTCTTTAACGAATTTCCCTCAATACAAACCATTTCATCAACAGATGAAGTATTAAAAAACTCCACAACTTTGACTTTAAACTCTTCTGTGAATGCTTCCCCTTCTTCATCACTAGATACATCTCCATTTGCTTCAATGGATTCGTCCTCACTTGAAGCGAGAGCTCCGTTTAAATTCTTTTTCCATTTGATATCAGTAGTTGCTGTTGCAACCACTCTCTTTTTCCTGTGACTTGTGCGAGCTTTTGGAAGAAGACAAAACTCTTCATCCGAGTCCTTTTTGACAGTTTTTTTCTTCTTCTTACTTGGTTTCTCAACTTCATCCTCATTATCTGAACTATCATTCACTTCAATACGACGTCTCTTTTTAATCTTACTATTTCCATTTGTCATTTTTGTAGCACCCGGTTTCTTTGGAACAGCAACTGAACGAAAGTCTGTTTTACTTATCCATCTGCTGGTATTATTTCCTGTGTTTGGTTTTGATCTTTGATTCTTCTTTTTTGTTGATGTCTTAGGTAAACTGTCATCTAAAGAGATCAAATTCATATGTCAACAACAATATAATATTGCTTTTATTTACATTGTGCAACAAAGTGATCTTAGAGCCCGTTCAGACTTAGTTATTGACCAGGCTAAAGAACACCTGGGTTTTATAAACACTGTTATTGCTAACTTTGGTGGGTAGGAACCAACTTTCCCAGGTCAATAACTAAGTCTGAATGGGCCCCAAGATAAATTCTCTCATTTACCTGAGTCATCTGAAGATTGATGTTCAAACACAGTGGCAACTGCATCACATACACTCCAGTTGTTCTTCACAAGGGATCGACGAAGAACCTAAATAAAAACAATGTTTCACCTTTGAACTTCATAAAACGTATTTAAACATAATTACAATAACTTACACATCTTTGCAGTACACAATTTATCATCACTTTATACAAATACAAACATTATTGATCTTTCTTGGGATACCTTTTTACTTTGATGAGGGAAAACATCAATCATTTGATTAATTAAATCTTCTTCATCAATTTCTTCTGTGCCGTTCTTCTCTTCCTCTTCTTCATTGTTTATTTCTGGTTGATTGCCGTCAGAGTCTTCAGCGGAATCACTTAGCAGTCTCATCTTTCTTTTAGCACAGGTTCTTAGTTGACTGGTATCTTCTTCGTTTTCTGATTTCTCATCAGTAGGATTTGAACCATTATCTGAAGATTCTTCATCTGATGATTGTATTCTACCTAAATATTAATAATATTACTTCATATTAAAATTTATTTCATTCCTTTTACCACATTTTTTCCATTTCATCAAATAGGTCTATCAAGTAAGATAAATAAACTATATCATGCTTATGAACTAAGTCCCATTTGTGGCTTAGAGAATGGAGTAGTTTGGTCATGGATCTTGGGATTGCAAGCCAAGCTACAGGTCCACTACTTAAGTTTACGATTCTCTACAAAAACACATTTTATTTTTACCAAACCTTTTCTAATCTTTTTTCTTTTGGTCGCATGTCCATTTGTCAAATTATCTTGATCTGAGTATTTACTGCTTCCATTGTCATCCTCCTCACTCACTGAATCACTTATCGATTCTTCATTATCACTTATTATCTGTTCTTCATTATCACTTAATATTGTCTCCTTATATTCTTCATCAGTTATCGTTTCTTTATACTCTTCCTCACTGATTGTTGCTTTGTAGTCATCATCACTAAATGTATAAAAGAAAATAAGTATTAAAGTTACACATTTTGAATATGAAGTTGCCATGGAATTTTATATTTATTTATTTAATAATATATTCAAACTGGATGGTAGTTATATAACAACATATCATAATTGTTTTCATTTATTTTGAGTGAATAAAAACCTTTGTCTGTCATTGTTAACTTCATCAGATTGGTCAGATAGGCCATTCTCGGCCTCGGAATCCATTTGAAAATTATCTGTTTTTGTCAAGTTTGACCTGGGCTTAAATTGTGTAGGTTTTCCTTTGTAGAACACTGGGCTTAAAGATGAATCTTCTGATTGTTCTGGTGTTTCTGGAACACATGTGATATCTAAAACCAAATTATTAAAAGAAAACTTATTTAGACATTATTACTTATTATTAATCAAGAATATTCCTGAAAAATGTATTAAATGAAAACAATCACAGTGGTGCCCACCAACAAACAAGTGGTCCAAACACCAAAACGGGTACCAATTAAAAATAAAACACTGTTTTGTTTTTGCCACAATCAATAATAAATAGCCTATCTAGGCCTAGATTCTAGGATCTATAATTTTATTAAATAATAAATATTAAGATTATTAAAAATTACTAGAAATTAGGATAGACAAATATCAAATGATTTTTTTAAAATAATAATTCGCAAACACTGACCACAATGAAAGAAATCTGTTTTGAAACTCTCTGGTGTAGATTCGGAGGCTGACCAACAGTTTTCAACAACTGAAGGTAAAAGCTTTTTCACCGGCGGCGACCCGCTGTTGTTGCTCTTTGGTACAGTTTTGTCATCAGCTGCTAACGATAGGCCTACGCTCAGTTTTTTCTTTTCTGTCTTCTTACTGTTCTGGTACCTAAATTTAGACAAATCAATCGAATTCATAACAAACTATAATATCACCGGCATTAATAGAATAAAACTACTCTAGCCTAGACAAGTCAGAAATTATCGAATTCATTGTCATGAAAAAGAGTAGGAAGCGCGCGACACACGATCGACATCATCGACAAAAGTAAAGTTCATTCATTTCTAACAGAGGTGTTTTTTGGTGCACAATTGGCAACCAAATGGGTTGGCCAATACAAAATTCGATATGGAAGGCAACCGCATCAAAAAAAAGAATAGGCTTGTCATAGTCATAGTCATATATATTTTATTGTCCATTTAAAAAAAAAAAACAGAAATGTGATTTGAAAACTGGCAAAATACAAAAATATAAATATAAAATACAATTTACAAAAACACACACAAAAAGTTAAGAGGCTAAAAATTGTTAAAATTAGATAAATATTATTATTATTTAATTGTATGATTTATTATTATATTGCACTAACGATGTTTAAAGTTTATATAAAATATTAATTTTTAAAAATACATGCGTGAGCTATAAAAATAAACAAAAGCGGTTACATTTTATCTTTGTACTCTGGAGTTATGCATTTTGATAGAATGATATTGACAATTTGATTAAAATTAATATTATATAGGCCACCTATATGTAGAATAAAAAGATTTTCAGGTTGGAAATTAATAAATTGAAAGATTATGAAGGGTGTATGTAGATTGCATATTGCTTATACTGTTTTCCCGGCTTGTATTTTGGCGCCGCTTGCTTTCCATGAAATGACTTTTTGGAGGTATATTTGGAGTACGTAATTTTTAAACAGCTTTCCTGGGTTTAGAGAATCAAATATTTGAATGAAAGTCAAGTCAAGTATCATTTATTATCATTTGTTTTAAGAAAAAACATAGACATTCTGTTATGCTCTGTTGGCGGAGCACAATATCCAACACGCAACACGACACAACACGAATTCAAAAACATTACAAAAAAGTGTCTACATTATGTGGCTCTAATAGCTCCTGGAAAGAAACTATTTGTAAATCGTGCCATTGGCCTTACTATAGAACGAAATCGCCGACCGCTGCGCATCAACTGGAACATACTAGAGGCCGGATAAAATTGATCATCTTTGATAGCCACTGCCTTTTAAAGAAATGTAATATTGTTGAAAATTGTATAAATTATTTAATTTATTGAAATAATTATTGAAATTATTAATAATCATAATTAGAATGCGATCAAAACTATAATGTTTATCATTAAACCTCAATTTACTGGTGACTCCACATCGGATCAGATGGGCATGCTTTCTTGATTCTCTTAGAAAAATGTTCATGTAAGTTTCTGTTCTTGGAAAAGTGACGACAAATATGGATCAATACATTTATTATAACCTTCAGGGACACCCATATTTAACACTTTTTCGAGTGGATAGAAACCCGCTGGGGAAAATTCCACTGGGTATGTTTGTGATACAAATAATTTAAAAGAAGCGGCAAAAACATATTTAAAGGTTTTTGCCGCTTCTTTTAAAATGTTCACAAATTTATAATTTCGTGACATTTTCCATTTTTGCGGTCTAAAGCTCTGTCTACACTATCAAACTTTATGCGACAAAAAAATATGATGTGCCCATATATGGACACGATGATGTCATAGCACTAACATATTTAAGCATCACTATCATTTTGGGCACATCGCAATTTTTTGTCAAACTAAAAAGTTTGTAGGCATATCATAATTACAATTTAAAAAAAAAAAATTACAAAACAACTTTGAAAAAATACAATTACAATGCAATTTATATCCAAAATGCATGTTTTATTCACAAAAATAGAAACACGGTACATATCGGCATGACGTAATATTGATAGCCAAACACATTATCGAATTATGAATTATGAGCATGAAATTTAGTGAATTAGATGATGAAACGCTAGACGCAGGCGAAGAAGACAATAGGCAGATGCAGTGGTACAGAACCTCTCCTAACCTATCTGTACCTATGGCGTACTTGCTTACATACCTGGCCTACTTACATACCTGGACTTGCATACCTGGCCTACTTACATACCTGGACTTGCATACCTGGCCTACTTACATACCTAGACCTAACATACCTTATAAGCTAGAAAAGGAAAGCCTATGCGAGCAGAGAGGGATGCCAAAAAGGAGAGGTAAATACCATTGCATGAAAGTACAAATTAGTGAATTAAGAAAGTTATGGTAAAAAGCAGTGTTATGAGTGCAATTATACGACGTAACTGAAATACGATTTAAACCGCATATAAATAATTTATAGAAATTAAGAATTTGTTTAAATATAATAACTTTATAAATATTTTATGATAATTATATAACTGCGCTGAATTAAAATGTTCATGGTCCTCCGCCTTGATGTGGGGGGTACCCACTCTTCCTCCGCCTTGATTTATGCTTCATCCGATACCCGATCCGTTTTCTACTTGGTGCCGCATTATTGCTCGTAATCGCGTCCTACGTTTGGTGTCACTCATCATCCTTCCACTTCAGCGTCCTCTCCTCAGTCTTAGTAGATATCCACTTCAGCGTTTTGGTGACTGTACTGTATTCTTGATGTTTAGTTCCACAGAATTCGAAAATAAAACAAAAAAAAATAAATTTTTTATTTTTATGGAAGCTGTTTTTGCAACAGTATTTTATTTTGTTGACAAAAATGTCTAAAGAGTCAATGAAGCTCTGCTCGACCGCCGTGATACAATCAGAGCGATTTCTGCTAGTGATAGCAGTGCGTTCCTTTGGCACCATGCATGGTAACGCAGTTGTACTGTGACGTATTTATCATAACGTAAAATTAACGTAATTATTAATTTTCATTAAATAACTAAGTAACAATAACGCCAAAACGATGACTTGAAAAAGGTGGATACGTACCGTACAACTATACGCAAAACGATTTTGATTGGTGTTCCTCGTCTTCACCGGTCAACAGTCTATACAAATTAAAAGCAGACTAATTGGTAATATTATTTTAGTTTTACCGTTTATTTTCTCCATGGTATATATTATACGTACCTTTTAATTTACGTTGTGTTTATCCCGGACCGTCTTATAGTTAGATATTACGTCATCAATCTGTTAATAAAATAACATTTCTTCAGTGTGACATCACAATATAGCCTATTTATATAATTTCGTACAGAACCCATTCATTGTCTACGACACTCGTTTCAAAATAAGCATATGTACCCAACGACGCATTTAACTAATAAGTTGTGTTGTATGTTGTCCATTTTAACGTTGACAGATGACGTAACCCAAGTCGACAATTCATTTTCTTTAAAATACAAATACTTTTTATAATTTCCATATTTACTACTACAATAATGTCATGGCAATTTAAGGTCTACTGTGTGAAGTTTCATACCGGTAGTGTGTTGCTCCTGCGTACATTCGTGGTCACGTATGCGGGCACGTATGTAATACCAATGAAGTCTCCTATAGGCCCAGGTGTCTTGGCACAGGTCGGCAAGTCCGTCATCAATCTGTAAGTCTCCTATAGGCCCAGGTGTCTTGGCACAGGTCGGCAAGTCCGTCATCAATCTGTAAGTCTCCTATAGGCCCAGGTGTCTTGGCACAGGTCGGCAAGTCCGTCATCAATCTGTAAGTCTCCTATAGGCCCAGGTGTCTTGGCACAGGTCGGCAAGTCCGTCATCAATCTGTTTAAAAGAGAATAACATAATAATGCCCATATTTTCTATACCGTAATATTTAGGCCAGTCAACGCCACTGAACATTATGCTTAATTGAAATGACATACTTACCATACAGATAACGCATCTATTTTTATTGGAATGAGTTCACGGTGTAACGTGGCCCAGAACAATCTGTAAACAAAAGCAGCTAGATAGTTAACATGGATTATAGTTTCATTGTTTCTTGGTGTATCACGTACCTTTACGTGGTGACGTGTCCGTAGTGTCCCGTTGCCGTTTTTAGACGTGTGTAGCTGAAATCGGCAAACCATTATCCATCCATGCTTAAAATAAAATAAAATAATAAAGAAGATTTATTTTGTACACAATTGTAGATACTTTAGCAGGCCATCTATTTTTGTATGATATGTTAAACTATATATAAAAGGGCATACGTACAATCAGTAGAGATCATACAGTATGATCATTTCAGTTTCAGCTCAGCATGTGACCATCGTACCGCTCCGAAAATGACGATCTAACAATTTAATTATAAAAGCAGAATTTAGGCACTATAGTTCAGTTTTCTGGTACGTATATCAGTTTTCATCTTTGGAAAAGCGTATACTCCTGTCCTCAACATACATTTGCTACACCATACTTTGGTGGGATCATTCATGTTTTTTATGCCACTAAATTCGGTTTAATTTTAAAAAGGACACCCCCATCTTTGATAATTAGTTGTAGTAGGACTTAAGCCCCAAACCGACCCGAACAATTTAAAAATTAAAATCAGAATTAATATTGCAGTATAAATAAGCTCTAATACTTTTCACTTCTGGTGTACACACGTACCTTGTGCGCACGTGCGTAACTCATCCGTTGCCGTTTTCATCTTTGGACGACGTAACCATCATCGACAAGTTCATCATTATCTGTTAAAAATAGCATAGGAGGCCTAATATAATATAAATATTAAATGCATATTTAATGTAGGACCATTCCATTATACGGAAAATACGTATACGTACCAGACCCTGTAAGGCATCTTTGGACGACGTAGACATCGACAAATCCGTCCTTATCTCCGATGGTATAGGCCCAATAACTTAAATATAAATACATATTTTAATGTTTATATAATTTATAGTATTTAGGTATTCCATTATTACGGCAAAACTATACGTTAGGTACAAGATCCTTTAAGTCTCCGACATTTCAAATTGGTCATCAACCAAATGCCTAGATTAGATTACTAGTATAGAGGTCTATTCCTGTGGATACGGCAAGGGTTAGGGTCAACCAAATGCCTAGATTAGATTACTAGTATAGATGTCTATTCCTGTGGATACGGCAAGGGTGAGGGTCAACCAAATGCCTAGATTAGATTACTAGTATAGAGGTCTATTCCTGTGGATACGGCAAGGGGTATCGGAACAGAAAAACTGTTGTATGTTTCTATAATATTTCTAATGGTATTTACGCTTAAATTATAATTAAGAACATTAGGCCTATACTTTCTATATAGGCCACTTTATCTACTAAAAGTATCAGGCCTACTATAAAATAACATTTTCTGTCAATAACAAGTTCACGACAGGAGATAAAATGAACTGTATATTGAACTGTAGCTGTGTATTATATTTATTATGATTGAGCCTCCGTCACCCTTTAATTAATTAATGTAAAAATATGTATGAATGATCGCGCGTTCGTTCACCTCTTTGAACCTGAAAACAAAATTTGAACAAGATGAATGATTTAAATAGTCCCCCGGACACAGGAGGGGTCATCATGCTAAAATTAAAAATCAGAAATGTTAATATCAGATCAAATAACAAAAATGAATGATAATATAGAAAAATGTGGAAAGAACAAAATGTATGATAAAAGAAAAATGAATGATAATGAAAAGATATTAAATTAGTAAATAAAGTGAATATCAAAAGGGGACGGAAGCTTTTCAAATAAATATCATATTGTAACACTGGTTTTATAGTTTTACTATTATGATTCGAATTGGAACTGTACCCGATATGTCCTAAGCTTATGATTATACTTACTTTGTTTGATGCCTTTTCAGTTTTGATGTGTCCTTATCAATAGTACCGTTGGTGGATTAAAATCCTTTAGGGTTGGAGAGTGTTCGATATATGCGTTTTTTGGGGAAAATAACGTTAGCGTTCCATACATTTCACTCTTCCCGATAGCTCCAGACAACATCTTAATTCCAGACTTAATGACAAAAGCAATGGGCACAAAAAAGAACGGACATGCGTATCATATCATTACGTGAATATAATACATACATCAGCTCTAATAACAACCAAATATATTGAATATTATCGCGTATATTAACCCTGAAACAAAAATGGCGGCAACATCTTCATGTTATATTCATCCTGTAGTATGTTAATATTTGAACCAAAAAATTAATATAGTATCACTATATTAATATAGTATCACTATATTAATATAGTATCACTATATTAATATAGTATCACTATATTAATATAGTATCTCTATATTAATATAGTATCTCTATATTAATATAGTATCTCTATATTATTTTTTCGGTTCCATGTTAGTTCTTACTATGTTTGAAGATGTTCAATCCAAGGCAAAATCTTGATATCAAAAAACAAATCCAATAAAAAAATCTTGATATATAAATCCAAGGCAAAAAACCTCTTTGATTTACAAAAATCAACTGAAAGGGTTTACAGTTATGTCAAATTTTGATATTGAATTTATTTTGTTCATCATCATTGATCATTATCAGATATTGACCAATTTAAAATATAATCAAATACAAACATTATCTAAAATCCAACCGTACACCTATAAAAAAGAAAGACATTAGAAATAATTTAGTATGGGGACGTGTGGAAAGTTGTGTGCGAGGTGTGCCATGGGTAGGAAGTTCCGTCGTCGGGGGTGGGGGGGGGGGAGGAAGTGGCGACACCCTGGACCAGGAGCGACAGATTGCAGACGTTCCGGGGTGTGGTCCCTCGGGACAAACAAACATATTTTCAACAAGACGTTTATTCGTAAGCACGAGCCAGGACAAAAAAAGTATAGCTTATCTGTGCTTCGTATATAACGCGGCATGTTTAACATACCCGATTCGCTCTCCATAAGTGTGCATGGCCCTTATTAATATAGTTATTTACAAAATATGATACTACGTACATACTGCAAACCCGAGTTGGCGATAAAGGACTTCTCATAATCACAGTAACAGGATCGGAATGGCAACTACACGAACACAACGAATTATAAAGCCTCTCAATCAATGGATGGTTGATAATGTATGCAAAGAATGTTTACACCCCACCTGCAAAGGTGGCCCACGTATTGAAAAGAGAAAAGTCCTGAATTGTAATAATAGGACTGGAATTTACACAACATTTCTCGCAAAATCATCTAGCCTTATAGATACGAATACCGTTTAAAAGTCCCATTGTCCTCCCACTTTCCACAAAAAAGTTGTTAAAATAATTTCATATTATTTATCAGTGAGAAATCAGTAACGCGTCACAAAGCACAGTTGACGTGAATTCTTGAAATTTGACGTTTTTTTAATTAATTAAAAAAACGATCCCAGCTCAGATGATCAGACATCAGAGAGAATCGAGCATGGAGGCCTAGCTTACTAGCCGCGAGTACAGAAAAAGTGGTTTACTTAAAAAATAAACCCAGATTTAATACAATATAAATGGGGAATATTTTAAGAAGAGGAGTTAAAAACTTCAATGTTGAAAACAGGGCGCATCGGTTACTTGATCGGCAACCAAAACCAGCTCCAAAGTATGCTACCCCAACCACAAGTAAATGTAAGTTCTTTACAGCAGCAGGGATCGAGTATTGCTTCTCAGACGATTTCCACGTAGTCAATTCGTCCCTGTTTTTAGGGACGCTCATGAGTGTAGAGTATGCAATTATACTAGGCCTAAATAATTATATTACGAGTTTTATACCTCACCTTATATAGTTATTGTAAAGAAATTGTCCGTGTAATAATATTTATTGAGAATTTATTTAAAAAGTGGCATTAAATAAATAAAAAATATGTTTATTTGTAGATAAAAATGTTAGCCCTATTGTTGCTACTGACAGTGATGATATTAAACGTTTTCAAAAGAAGGATAATAATCTATTGACAATGCTACAGAGTGTTAATGTGGATTCGTCCGGTAATGATCCAAAAGTAAGTATACTATTACAGACAAATGTAAGGAATAATTATTTTGTATGTTTATATTTAAATATAAAAAAAAATATATCAAATTTTCGCTTCACAGTTTAATAATAGGCCGAAAGACTCGAGAGTTTTGCCTGCTGACCGATTGCGACAACCAGAATCGACAGAGTTGTGGAATAATGATGACCAGGTACCAGACGGTAGATTGTCCGTGTCACAAGCATTACAATTACTTGCAAAATATCAAAGAAACAGAAATGAATGGCCAGTAGAAAGACTTGCAGAAGAATATAAGTTGAATCCATTAGATGTTGCGAACATTTTAGAGTATTTCCAATCATTCAAAGTGGTCCCAATTGGACCCAAAGAAGACAATAAGGTGCCATCTATACCCCAAGGAAAAATATTAACTAAATCAATTGCATGATGTATAGCAAAACAATTATTTATAGGACTACAGTTACATGTGTTTTATTGAGCCGTCTACACTTTAATTTGACTACTCCTTAGCGTATGAATCAATAATAAATTAGTGTGATTCTTTTACAGATATAAATAAAGTGATTTACGGGAATTTTGTGTTTGCAATCATTTGAATATTCAGGTATTTTAACATTGAACAAATTTGCATCCATAAGCATTTTTTAACCCAACAATCGAGTCTTGATAGAGATGCCTTTTCTTGCAAAACGACTTTACACGCAAGTTTCATTTTAAGTATGATAGTGGTGTTTAGCCAAAAACAAATGAATGAGACAAGTGACATACTTCTCTGAGCCTTTAATGAATGAGACAAGTGACATACTTCTCTGAGCCTTTAATGAATGAGACAAGTGACATACTTCTCTGAGCCTTTAATGAATGAGACAAGTGACATACTTCTCTGAGCCTTTAATGAATGAGACAAGTGACATACTTCTCTGAGCCTTTAATGAATGAGACAAGTGACATACTTCTCTGAGCCTTTAATGAATGAGACAAGTGACATACTTCTCTGAGCCTTTAATGAATGAGACAAGTGACATACTTCTCTGAGCCTTTAATGAATGAGACAAGTGACATACTTCTCTGAGCCTTTAATGAATGAGACAAGTGACATACTTCTCTGAGCCTTTAATGAATGAGACAAGTGACACTTCTCTGAGCCTTTAATGAATGAGACAAGTGACATACTTCTCTGAGCCTTTAATGATATGAGACAAGTGACATACTTCTCTGAGCCTTTAATGATATGAGATAAGTGACATACTTCTCTGAGCCTTTAATGAATGAGACAAGTGACATACTTCTCTGAGCCTTTAATGAATGAGACAAGTGACATACTTCTCTGAGCCTTTAATGAATGAGACAAGTGACATACTTCTCTGAGCCTTTAATGAATGAGACAAGTGACATACTTCTCTGAGCCTTTAATGATATGAGATAAGTGACATACTTCTCTGAGCCTTTAATGATATGAGACAAGTGACATACTTCTCTGAGCCTTTAATGATATGAGATAAGTGACATACTTCTCTGAGCCTTTAATGATATGAGACAAGTGACATACTTCTCTGAGCCTTTAATGATATGAGACAAGTGACATACTTCTCTGAGCCTTTAATGATATGAGATAAGTGACATACTTCTCTGAGCCTTTAATGAATGAGACAAGTGACATACTTCTCTGAGCCTTTAATGAATGAGACAAGTGACATACTTCTCTGAGCCTTTAATGAATGAGACAAGTGACATACTTCTCTGAGCCTTTAATGATATGAGATAAGTGACATACTTCTCTGAGCCTTTAATGATATGAGACAAGTGACATACTTCTCTGAGCCTTTAATGATATGAGACAAGTGACATACTTCTCTGAGCCTTTAATGATATGAGATAAGTGACATACTTCTCTGAGCCTTTAATGATATGAGACAAGTGACATACTTCTCTGAGCCTTTAATGATATGAGACAAGTGACATACTTCTCTGAGCCTTTAATGATATGAGATAAGTGACATACTTCTCTGAGCCTTTAATGATATGAGACAAGTGACATACTTCTCTGAGCCTTTAATGATATGAGACAAGTGACATACTTCTCTGAGCCTTTAATGATATGAGATAAGTGACATACTTCTCTGAGCCTTTAATGAATGAGACAAGTGACATACTTCTCTGAGCCTTTAATGATATGAGATAATGACACATAATGTGTGTGATTTTCATTAACAACAGCACATATTCATTATTAAACTAATTCAGAGTTCAATACTGTTATTAGAGAAACAAGAATTTAACAATAGATTTATTGAACACATTACAATGTTCAATCCAGTATCGTGAACATTAAATTATATTTGGTTGTTAATTTATCAAATAAGAATGTTGGCGATTGTAGAATAAATAAACATACTATGACAAACATTATACTAAATATGATCTTTTTAAAACTATGTCGGCATGGTTACCATTATTTTACATTGTGACTGCAAGCTGATAATTTGGGCCAATAATTGCATTGATGTAAAACTGATTGGTATAGCTGGTTAGCTATTATACACATACTGATTATTAGCTTGATTTAGGCTTATTGGTATAGCTTGTTAGCTATTATACACATACACAGATATTAGCTTGATTTAGTAATATAATTTATCATATACTGTAGCCTGACATTTTAAGCATATAAAGTACAATCGCAACTGTTATATACATTTTTGTCTTAATTTTGATGTTTAAATTAGCTGCCTAAGCAGCTATTGCGTGCATAAAAACAGTGACAAATACATATATTAGTAAATAATCGTTCAAATACACTAAAACAGCGTGACCTATGAAATATTCCAAAACCATGGGGCTTGCTTCACACGAGTGGAATGTATAAAAGGAATGAATCTGGTAAAAAATAGTTTGAATTTTGAGGTAAATTTAAATTACAAGAAATAAAATTAATTAAATAATACTAAGATGAATAGTTAAATAAAAGTTAATAATATTAAAAACATAAATTAAAAAATAATTCAATATAAATATCATGCATCAGATCGGTTTTAAACATTAGAACACCACAATGTATCAAGCACCTACTTAAGAAATTATACCGGTGGAAAAACCAGAAGAAAGTTTATCAAATGGCTGCAACAGATGAACGGATTAGACTTATATTTTTAATACAATTATCTTTTGGGTTACAATAATATGATGGTATAAAATAATGTGCATTTTATATAGCAATAAAATATGATTTGTTTGTATATGATTCACAATAATATTAAGAAGTGTCTTGCTAAATTTACTACAATACTGTTAAAGCAAATTAATGACTTCACAAATGTAAAAATATTTTACAGAAATTCCCCCAAAACTATTTGAAATGTTCATAATGGTGTTAAGATTTTCAAAAATGAATTGTTGTTAAAATTCTTATATTGATAATGCAGACACACGTTTGGTCATGGATTTTATACAAATGAGTACATATATATTTTAACACGAATTTAACATCGAAATTTATTTACAAATGTGATTGGATTTTCATGCATACGTTTTTTAAATCTTAATAATATTAAGAGAATTAAAGTTTGTCAATTTAAAATTGTGGTTTATGAGAACAACTATTATAGCATGTTGTAACTTTTGTTCAACTAATGGACGTTGGAATGACTGTGAGTTAAGAGATCAGAATTGATGGGGTAAGAAATTGATAAATAAACCACAATATAAAGTTTCTTACAAAATAAGTTTGAAATAATTAACGTTTGTTTGGTGTCAATCATACCTAGCAGAATGGCTTACAATTATGACATAAGCATCAATAAAACACAACAATATACACTGTCTATATTTATATAATAGAATATTATATGGAGACTCATAATCAATATATTTAACATCATTTTTATATTCATAACAAGATATTTTCATACATCACTTGGTTTTTTTTTGTTTAGCACTTTTGCGTATTTTTTATATTTTTGCTTTTTACAGCGTGTTTATTAATATATCAATGTTGTAGAACATTACAAAACCAAAAATGCTGGGGTTTTAAAATTGCTTTATACATTTATTCATGCCTAAACTAAGACTGTGATAAAAGGTTTGATGAAAACTTTATAACAAATACTGTATACAACGAAGCTTCAAAATTAATATATTATGTTTTAAACCTAACTAAATGTTTATATTGTTTTGCATGGTGTTTTTATACAGTTATTATTATTTTTATTTTACACTTGATGCTTGAAACCAAACAAATCAACACTTGGTTTAATATTGCATCATCTTAATTGTGTATTTCAGTTTTAACCAAATTACCATAAAGAGCTGTCTTATTTTTATTCTTTTTTATATATATTTTATGAACATCGTCAAGTATTTTAAAACTATCGTATGTCATATAATAGTTTGTATATGGTTTTGTTACTTGAAATCTTTCTAAACTAGATTACACGTTTCATGGTATAAATAACACTACTAAATATATATATTTTCCTCTTATACCAATTGACCATGTATGTAGTTGTATATAATGCCTTTTTTTAGTCAACCAAAGTCATAAGCTATATCCTGCAAACAAAACCTGCAATCTTGAAAGAACGAGAAAAATGTATTAAATACATAAAAATTGTAAGTAAACATATAATTAGTTTCAAATTGTTATTAGTAAATCAATATTAATAATAATACTGTAACATTATTTGTATCAAGCATTTACATTCTTGCTTCATAATATTTCACATATAATTTACATCATTTGCACTAATAAATATAATAAATCTATAAATTAAGAAACAACATACAAATAAGATTTGGTTGAAGGAATGATTAGGATGAGGTGACTACTTTAAACTACAACGTGCAGTTTTAAACATAGCTACTACGTATTATAGGACTTAGATATAATGTAGCATGTACTGACAACCTAACTAGCCTATTGCACTTTTAAACTTTCAATACTATTATTGCTAACAAATAGCCAACAAATAATAGTCACCAACACATATCCATGTGATAAATTCCTCACTGCACCATATAATGTCATGACCTTTGATCTTACTGGGTCATTTTTTTTATAAATCAAATTGAGGGGCAATTATTATTACTATTATATAAGAATGAAAAAAATTATTATTTAATTGAATAGATTTTAATAATTATGAAAATGTGTTTAAATGCAAAAAAGCAAAAAACAAAAATTTTAAAACCGATATCGTTTTTCAACCACTGTTGTCAACAGAGTACTGCCCTCAACCAGCAATAAATTCTGCCCTCTATTGACAAATTAATACTGCCCTTAATCAGCAAATGAATACTGCCCTCAACTGGCAAATGAATAACCGCCCTCAACTGGCAAATGAATGCTGCCTGCTACTGGCAACTGAATACTGCCCTCAACTGGCAAGCGAATGCTGTCCTTAAGTGGCAATGCATCCTCCATGTAACCATCTTACTGTTGTTTCCCTGGTGATTCTATTCACAGTTGATACCATTTCTTGTTTTTTTGTTTCTTCATTAGTTCATTGGCAGCCGATGCGAAACTTTCCGCATTTTGCATCATCTCTGATGTTCTCTTCTCTGTCTCGCTTAATTTTTCTCCTCGTTTGATTAGTTCCTACAAACACAAAAAAACATAATGTTACAACTTAATAAAAGTAAACTTTATTTTTGACTGCCGAAAATTCCTCTGCCTTATCAATCAATCAAACTAACATTTATTTTCTTCATTCATAAACTGAGACATAAAGAAACCAGATGTTTTGAAACAGACTCAAGTTTTTGTAATTTTTAACTTGTGGATAATTAGAATTTATTATAAATCAATAATAATAATAATACAAAGTTGTATGTAGAGAGCGTTTGAAAAACCTGGTCAACTGAAACACCATGTCCTACAAAAATGTGCTAAAGAAGAAGATGTCAAATTCATATACTGTATAGTACCTTAAAAAACAAAAGGTAACGTACCAGTTTTGTACGCGCTATTTCTCCACCAACAGTTTGAGATTGAGCCTTAACAGCCTCCATTCCAGCTGTACCAGGTACATGTTTGGCAATGCTTCTTGAAGGCTTCCCACTGTTTTCTCCAACTAATAATACAAATAATAATAAGTAATAATAACATGGATTTATATAGCGCACATACCACTCAAGCGCGTTAAAACAATGAAATTCAATATAGAATATGTGGTTTAATAATACGCAGTGTCTGAATGGAAGGTCACCATCCGTCACAAATGTACCATTCATATTGTTAATCTCAGCGGGGTCTAGGCTTTGATTAGCTTCTGCTATATCCTAGATCCTTTTAAAATATTATACATGCATGTATTTGTACAATGAAGTTAGCAAATCATGATGTACACCAATTGTCAATGAACTGTGGGCGAATGGTTAAGACAGTGGAACCATAATTACGTAGTCATAACATTGCTTTATGGTTGTGGTGGAATACGAAGTCTTCTTGGATAGGTACTACAAACTGTAGGTCCAGTGTACACATCTAGCTCATGTGCACTTTAAAGAATCTAGTACATCTTTTGAAACAAGTAGGGGGTTACTCCGGTGTATTAGTACAACACAGCCACTGATCATCAACTGGGCCCTCTGGGAGACCAGTCTTTGACTGAAGAGGCTAACCAGTATAAAATAAAATAACTGTACACTGAATATTTCTCAACTATTTTTTGTATTAAAATACATCTATACTCACAGAGCTCTTGGCGGTCTAGCGAACCAGAACTAACGCTGAAGAGGTTTTTGAAGAAACCTCGAGAGGGAGCCTCGGGTGTCGTACATGGGATAAACAGGTCACCGAGCATGTCATGTAGACTGTTGCTAAAAAATGAAATAGAAAATCAAATCAAAGAACTACTACTAAAATGTGTAGAATTTTGTTATATTTTATATACAAATATTTGAAGGAACAAGAATGATAAGAGCAGACCAACCTGTGTTCTGCACATACAGTCAACCGCTGGATTTCAGTAGGACTGCACTGATACAGGGCCTTGCCATGGGCACTAAACTGGAATGTTCGACCAACTCTGGAAAAAAATATGAAAAATCAGCTTTCAGAAAACATAATTAACACAAAAAAAACAAGCATTTAAGATGGATAACAATACAAAAACCCAGGACACCATTCTGTGCATGGAATTAATTAATCCACAAACTGGTAACGAACCTGAAGTCTGTGAGTGGTAACAAACTAATATACCTTAAGTCTGTGAGTGGTAACAAACTAATATACCTTAAGTCTGTGAGTGAGTGGTAACAAACTAATATACCTTAAGTCTGTGAGTGAGTGGTAACAAACTAATATACCTTAAGTCTGTGAGTGAGTGGTAACAAACTAATATACCTTAAGTCTGTGAGTGAGTGGTAACAAACTAATATACCTTAAGTCTGTGAGTGAGTGGTAACAAACTAATATACCTTAAGTCTGTGAGTGGTAACAAACTAATATACCTTAAGTCTGTGAGCTGTAACAACAAACTAATATACCTTAAGTCCGTGAGTGGTAACAAACTAATATACCTTAAGTCTGTGAGTGGTAACAAACTAATATACCTTAAGTCTGTGAGTGAGTGGTAACAAACTAATATACCTTAAGTCTGTGAGTGAGTGGTAACAAACTAATATACCTTAAGTCTGTGAGTGGTAACAAACTAATATACCTTAAGTCTGTGAGTGAGTGGTAACAAACTAATATACCTTAAGTCTGTGAGTGGTACAAAGTCATAATCCAGTAATAGTCGTAGACTTGGTAAGCTGTAGATAACAACATGTCCATTTGCTATGTAACATGCTAGGCACAGCTCTTTATCTAAATAGAAAACAATTATATACCTGTAGTATTTTTCAAAAAAAAAAAAAAAAGTGTGATGTGCCCAAATATGGTAGTGATATGCTCAAATATGGTAGTGATATGCCCAAATATGGTAGTGATATGCCCAAATATGGTAGTGATATGACATAATTGTTTCCTTTTTTTCTTTATTGTCGGCGGCATAGAGACATTATTTATTTGCGCTATATAAATCTATCTATTATTATAATATATTATATATGGGCACATTTGTCACATAAAGTTTGATAGTGTAGACAGAGCTTTATAGTGGCATTATTATAGATGGTAAAGAGAAGTGGACACCAGTTGGTGATCTGGTAGTCATGGGTTGATTCCTATCTGTGATTTTATTTTTTACATTGTGTTTAACACAACATTTTAAGACAATTATAATTAACAAAGAAGTAATAAGATAGTGGTGATAGTGGTATTGACAGCAAATACAGATGACGGTAGTTTGAGTTAAATTTTAGTAGTACAGTAGCACTAGTACAGTATGTGTACAATTCATGATAAATATTAGCTGTAGAATAATGAGAACTATGGTAATAAAGCTTTTAGTAGTAGTAATGTAGTAGAATATTTTGTATTAAGCCTAGTCTAGACAATATGAAACTAGTGTGACAAAAAAAATGTGATGTGCCCAAATATGATAGTGATCATCATGTCCATATATGAGCACATCACTTTTTTTTTGTGACATAAAGTTTGATTGTGTATAGGCAGAGCTTTAGTCATTAACAGAAAAAAAAACATATTATTGGCTGATATTTTTAAACTTACTAGGCATGCTTATAACATCAGCTTTCACCACATACGATGATTCAGCAATTTTGGCCCTGTAAGCACAGGTCTGCGAGGGCAATGAAATCACCTGCAAAGTTATACACTACGTTAGCATTCCATGTTCTCATTGAAAAGATATTAGGGACATTTAGATTGAGTGAACGGTCACCCAACATGGGTTGTAGTTGACTTGATATTTTACTGGATTTTTATATGATGATTAAAATTAGATTTATGTTATTTCTATTCAAATGGCAAGGTATGCATTAGGACGTGCTTATCTACAATTCATTGTTAATCATGCCAATCATGCAATACGTGACATTTTCTAAATTTAAATTGAATCTTTACGTACTTGTTTAAATTAACCAGATGTTTTACCAAATTGCATTTGTACCTAGTTGTAAAAATGACAATAAATACTATTGTATCGTATCGATGTTTGTTGTTATACAATTAGCTTTGTGTGATGAATACTGACCTTAGATTCTTTCTCAGACGTAATGACAGCAAATTGCCTATCGGCCATCTCGGTTGAAGCTGACGGGGAGATTCTAGGAACACGTGGCGGCATTGAGGGTTCTATGTACAATAAACAAAAAAGATAATGATAAACACATATTTTATGTATGGTTTGTATGTGTCACGGCAGTGTTGAATATCAACATCATATATGTTTTAGTCTCAACGATTATAGGCAATATTTAAGTCAAAGATGCTCTCCAGGTGGAATGGCATCCTGAGATGAGTAGTAGTAATTAGTCTTGTTTGTTTTTATTTCATTAATATATAATTTTTACTTTCTATGGACCAGAGATTTTAAAATAAAAGATTGAATGAATGAATGAATATGCATTTATTGGTTGGTGATATGTACTAACTTTTCTTTTCTCTTTCTCCCTCCTTTTGTTCATAATTCATGTCTTTCCATGCCTCGGTACTTGCAGATATAAGTCCTCCATTACTGTTCAAGAATGCAATGTTAAGAATTGTTCCCTTCATGCAAAGGACAGTTCCTGTTAATAATTAGAAAAATAAATTATAATACTTATTGTAAATTTTTTAAATGTTAACTATGTACAGTATACTCTATCTGGGCAACAGCAAAATATGACTTTTGTTATTCAAATGAAAACTAATTAAAGGGACAGGTCCAAGACTCATAAAAAGGTTTAGTAGTGTTAAAACATATATTTCCAATTGTTCATTTTTGGGAATGTGTCCCTTTATACAGGTGTCCCATGAATAGGGTTTGGCTGTAGTGAATAGAACATATATTTTCCCCTACTTGTTCGGGT
This sequence comes from Antedon mediterranea, assembly GCF_964355755.1. NCBI lineage: Eukaryota > Metazoa > Echinodermata > Crinoidea > Comatulida > Antedonidae > Antedon > Antedon mediterranea. The sequence continues at coordinate 30,245,352 of NC_092676.1, read as the reverse complement.
TTTTTGGAGATGTGTTCCCTTAATAGGGCTGGTCAGTGGTTGTCCCGAATGACAAGTTATACTGAATACATACCACTTGGAGAAACAAAGACTGGCTGTGAGATTCGTTGATCACCAGGTGGCGGTAGACTTAGCACAATAACCAAAGTAGATCCAAGAGTAGTACCGACCCAAAGACAGGGACTTGTTATCGGATCTAATAAAATAAAGTTTGAAATTGTAACATTACCGACTTTCTACGGGAAAAATAACCATTGTAAAAAATAATGTTAAAAATTAGATACAGTTGGCTGAATAGACACACTGTTATAATCATCTTATCACGTAAAACGTAGTAATACTTGAAAATTGTTTTATATCAATTCATTTAAACCGTTTAAAATATTTATTTTACTGATATCTATCCAAAGTGTTTTGTTAAAGTAACATATTGTATTGAAAAATATAGAATAAGAATAATTGGCACAATAAACAAGAAGCATTAAAATATTAATAGTAAAATATATTTCCATTAAAATATATTGTTATAATGTTTAGTTAGCTTCATTCTTCTGATTTAAATTTAAATAATTTTATTTCAAACAAATAATCTTGAAAACATCCATAAACATAATAAAAAATAAAAAGTAAACTAAAAGTATATAAAAAAAAGTGAAAACAATGAATTGTGTGAATAATTTAAAGAGCTCAGTGAAGTAAATATAAAAAAAATAATATTTGTAAAAGAAAGCTTAACTCCTGCACGAGATGCACAAGACGCAGTAAATTAGTGCATTCATGCACAGATTGTCCAGCCACAAAGAAAAAAAACTGAAAATAAGATGTATACAGAATATTATCTATAACAACGCATGTTCAGAGACTAAGTATACAATATGAGATAAAACTGTAATGTGGTGCTGAATATGTAAGGAAAAAAGTAGTTAATAAAATGCAGATTTTAGGCTTTGTAAGGATAAATATAACCATATACCATCAACACTATTCATTGACAGAAAAGATACAAAAGTGTGGAAACCTTTAGTGAGACCGTTTGATACGGTTGTTACTTACTTTTTTCCGTTTCTGGTATAACCTGTCCAGTTACAGGGTCTATGCAATGGAGGGGTGAAAATTCTTATAGGTAAGGTACGTAGGACAAAACAAAATATAAAAAAAAACGTCTAACATTCCTGACATACACAGCGTGAGTTTACATCTCACACCATCTAATTTCAATATTGTAGTTTTTAGTTGATTTTTATATTTTCACACCTTAGGTCGCTTTGCTATAAAATAATAATACACCTACCTACAAAAGAAATATACAACTACCTACAAATATACAGGTTTTAGTAGTCAATTTTTTCTTTGTCTATCCCTCTAATATCTTAACAACATAATTGCGATACCTTATCTTACTTAATTTCTAAAATGCCTAATCTTGACAGAAGTTTTAGTGTCTTTTCTTACACCTTAAAGCTGCTATATAGTACACAGTACAGTACACACAATTACACAGTACACACAATTCAGGAAGGAATGCTTGTGAAATACTAACATACTAACTCGATAAAAAGATGAGATCTAATGTTTAGTAAGCCACTGTGTGGCATCTATCATACCTACATTGGTCCATACTCGATAAAAAGATGAGATCTAATGTTTAGTAAGCCACTGTGTGGCATCTATCATACCTACATTGGTCCATACTCGATAAAAAGATGAGATCTAATGTTTAGTAAGCCACTGTGTGGCATCTATCATACCTACATTGGTCCATACTTGATACAAAGATGACACCTAATGTTTAGTAAGCCACTGTGTGGCATCTATCATACCTACATTGGTCCATACTTGATACAAAGATGACACCTAATGTTTAGTAAGCCACTGTGTGGCATCTATCATACCTACATTGGTCCATACTTGATACAAAGATGACACCTAATGTTTAGTAAGCCACTGTGTGGCATCTATCATACCTACATTGGTCCATACTCGATAAAAAGATGAGATCTAATGTTTAGTAAGCCACTGTGTGGCATCTATCATACCGACATTGGTCCATACTTGATACAAAGATGACACCTAATGTTTAGTAAGCCACTGTGTGGCATCTATCATACCTACATTGGTCCATACTTGATACAAAGATGACACCTAATGTTTAGTAAGCCACTGTGTGGCATCTATCATACCTACATTGGTCCATACTTGATACAAAGATGACACCTAATGTTTAGTAAGCCACTGTGTGGCATCTATCATACCTACATTGGTCCATACTCGATAAAAAGATGAGATCTAATGTTTAGTAAGCCACTGTGTGGCATCTATCATACCGACATTGGTCCATACTTGATACAAAGATGACACCTAATGTTTAGTAAGCCACTGTGTGGCATCTATCATACCTACATTGGTCCATACTTGATACAAAGATGACACCTAATGTTTAGTAAGCCACTGTGTGGCATCTATCATACCTACATTGGTCCATACTTGATACAAAGATGACACCTAATGTTTAGTAAGCCACTGTGTGGCATCTATCATACCTACATTGGTCCATACTTGATACAAAGATGACACCTAATGTTTAGTAAGCCACTGTGTGGCATCTATCATACCTACATTGGTCCATACTTGATACAAAGATGACACCTAATGTTTAGTAAGCCACTGTGTGGCATCTATCATACCTACATTGGTCCATACTTGATACAAAGATGACACCTAATGTTTAGTAAGCCACTGTGTGGCATCTATCATACCTACATTGGTCCATACTAGATACAAAGATGACACCTAATGTTTAGTAAGCCACTGTGTGGCATCTATCATACCTACATTGGTCCATACTAGATACAAAGATGACACCTAATGTTTAGTAAGCCACTGTGTGGCATCTATCATACCTACATTGGTCCATTCTATTTTCATTGTTATTCTTTTCGACAATTTTTTAAAACACTATGACAACTTTCAAGTAGTAACAAACACTCAAAAACCGCTAATACTTCATGTAAGAGGTGATGTTAATAATGATGTTAGTTATTATGGCAATATTTTAATATAGATTATTAATAGTTTTTGTACTTGCCTGTTTTTCTTGCATAGGACTCCACAAAATACAGACTCTGTACACCCTCCTTAGACTCTCTGTCCAGACTTGACATGCTAGAACTGCGAGACTGAGTAAACGAACTCTCACTTCGATCTAAAAGAAGAGAAGAAAATGAGAGAAAAGCATTAGTAAAGAAGTATACAAAAAGTACAAATCAAACATTCCTCACAAAAAAATATTTACTATTACTAATACCCTTTTCACATCTGCATAAATTGTTACAACTTGTAACAACTTGTAACCAGGTTTGATCTCTAGACTTATTACTTGTTTTCATACACGCATATGTAGCAACAACTCAGGACATCTCGGAACAAGACAGGCCTCTCATCAGTCTGTTTTTGTGTCGAGTTCTCTCGGGAGATTTTCCACAAGATTGTATTCACACTATGCAAACCTGGTTACAAGTTGTTACATTTTGCAAATGTGAAAGGGGTATAAATACTATCGTATATAACACAGTATAATCTCATGCTTGGGTATAATCCCACTTTCTAATTTAGGCAACTTCAGATACAATAATTTGATATACTCGATTGTTAATGCAATCCGGGTGTAATGCTACACCCTGATTTTGGCCAAATTTTATACCATGGGACTATACTGGTCATATACAGTACTAATACTATAATATATGAAATGACCATCAAAGAATTTGGATAAGCTTGTTTAAATATTATACAAGTCACTCACAATATAGGTTATTAATGGTTACCCAAATTCTTTGATGGCATTCAAAAAATTGTCATTAACACCATGAAGGGATGAACTTATTCATTGTATGAATTACTATACATAAGTTATGATACTTTTTGTATGCATGCATTTCTTGATGGTGTCAATGACTTGGAAATGTTATGTTTCATGAAAGTTACATTAAAAAGCATTTTAGTTATTAATAAGCACCTAAAATGACATTAGAATAAGCTGTTAAAATCCATAATAAAACCCACACAATGTAAAGTAAGACAATTTACAGCCTAAGAAGATTTAAAGCAGGTTGTCATTAAATTCAGTATGTACTTCTAGTCCCTAGCCATTTCTACACTATGATCTACATACTATTTGATATAAACTGAACAAACCTTTCCTATATTGAATTATAAGATATATATAAGATATTCTATATTGTTTGAAGGTTTGCATGCTGAAATCAATATGTTAATATATACAGTTTGCGGTACACCACACATATTTAGTTCTGAAGGACTATCAAGTATAGTGATTGAAAGGAAACAAAATACATGTGGTGTACTGGAAAACTTTATATCAACATAAAAGATTCAACTTAAAAAACTATTGTAATAGGACCATTTAATGTTTTGTATCAAAATAACCATTTATATATTCTTATAAAATACTTATTGTCTATATATGGATATACAGTAGGTGCATTAAAGAGTGCATATTATCCTTGTTGACACCACAGATTAACCATACACATTCAAGTCCACATGCAGAACATGGCATTCATTTTAGAAATACCTATATTTCTTGCGTTTAACTAATTTATCATAAAATAACAAGTATTCAATCCATGCATGTCGATATCACTCTTTAAACTTAGTTCCCACTGGAGACAACGCAGACACAATGCAGACACAATGTAAGCAAGTTGACCAATGACAAGCAACCCTTTGAATAATCGCGTGTGATTGGTCAAATCACTTATGTTGCGTTACGTCCTTGTGTTGCGTCTCTAGTGGGAACCAAGTATTAGGACTATTAAATAAGGAAAATTGGTATATACAAAACAAGAAGCGTATAATATTGTATGTACTGTATAGAATAACACATCAAAGGTTACTCCATGTCAATGCTATAACAGCAATAAGTAAGTATATAAAGCAAGTTATAAATAGATATAAAATGTTGATATCAAAAAATAGATATGCAGAAAGCTTGAAAACATTGAGAGAAATTGGACCACAGTCCTTAGATATTAAAGAGTAGACTTGCAGCTGTTATATCAGCTAGTGTACATCTTTCAGATTACAATGTTGTTGTTAAAGAGATGAATTTGTTAATAGATGTGTGATGAATAAAAGAGGCAGAATCTACAACCTGTCTCTATTGTTAGCCTACAAGCAGTAAAAATAAAGTTCCAACTGTAGATAACGCCTTATATAGCAGTTTCATACTATTATTATAAATTATCACAAACTGTAATATACCCATATTAGTAAAATGACCATAAATGGAAAGACAGTAACCAAATATGGGTACAACATTTGCAATAAAATGTAATAGTGCAAATAGTACATCCAATATTAGTGGATAATAACAGAGGAAGAAGCGACGACGAAGACGGAGACAGAGTGGACAAATAAGGAGAATTCCAAGTGTTTTACCAGTCATAATGCCAACATAGCAAATTGTGGAGAAAGCCAAAACAGTGATAAGGAATATACAGACACAGGTGAAAGGACTCCAATTAATATAGTGCATGGAATAATCAAAGTTCCCTCCAGTTATGCAAATTATCTTCATTCATCAATATTGACGGTGAAGAAGAGAAAGTAACCATGTTAAGCATAGGTGCCATCTTGCTGCCACTGAGATGAAGATTTACTGTATCATTATTTGTGATAAGAAGTATTGTCTGTCATATAGTTTACCCTGCTCAACCCTTAAGCTCTGTCTACACTAACAAACTAGTGTGATGTGCCCAAATGTGGTAGTGATATGACATCACCATATCCATATATGGGCACATTACATTTTGTTGTCAAGTTTGATAGTGTAGACAGAGCTTTACAACAATTTATTGAAATAAGGTGATTAAATCAACCTTAGAAATTATTATTATTATATTAATGATTGAACAGTTTAAATTAGTCATAATTCAGACAATACATCTTGAAATGGTACTGAAATGACTGCATGGTAAAAGCAAAATATAAATCTGCGAAAATATTTTTATCTTCCAAAAAGCAAATTAAAAGATTAAGCGATAAAAAAGGAAAGCAGCTTGAAAAAAAAATGTAATTTATAGTTTTACCGATGTTTGAATTATTATTTTAATGCTTTAGAGATTAACCTTTTCTATATGTATTGATTCAAAATTAAAAAGTTATAGAATCATATAATTTATAAAAAAAAAAATGAAATATGGAAGATATATAAATTCAATTGAAAAGTACAAAATAAAAATGAATGCATGCTAAAATGAATACTATAAAAATGATTTATAAAGCGCAGTAATGTAAAATGCCACATGCTATAGAATGAGATTAATATATAATAGTAATGAGAATGATTTGTGTATGTTGAATGCGTTAGTATTATTATAATAGAATAAGATGTTATTAGTGCTACACTGTACAATGCAAGCTATTGCATATTATAATTCTAAAATTATTATTAAGAAATTACATTATCATCATATTTAAGTTTGAGTACGAATAAGCATTATTATGTTATATTGCTGTTAGTTCTAAGCTGTTATAAGTAAACACGTAAATTCAGTATTATATTATACTTATATAAATCAATTTACAATCAGATTATAAGGTATTACAAAAGGCATAATTATTACGTTGAAAAAAATTATATATATATTTCAAAATCATTATTTGAATCAACATATTAAGCGTACAAATTAAATTCTTTTCACCAAAAGTGTTTAATATGTGTTTTATAGTTTTTATTTGAAATGTTTGTATTTATGAGACATTTTTATTATTCCAATACAACTAAATTTATTCACAATTTCATTATTACGTAGCATTCAAATATTTAAATTAATAATCCAATATAAATGCCAACAAAAGATTGATTCAAGGTCAGGTCATTCAAGGTCAGGTCAATTAATATAAATATGCATGCAAGAATTTTTGCAAAATGCAAGATGTATTTAAGATAGTAATAAATTGACTGATAGATGTGCTTTGCTGTTTTTTTTCCTGTTTTATTTCTTGTATATATTTTTTTAAATGATGTTTTTCTTTCTCTTTTGATCAAGACATGGCACATGCGTTTGAAATGAAACGTTTTCTTTGGCGAAAAAAAAAAATAAAAAATTTGAATGAAAAATGTTTTGGTTTTCTTTTTCAAAAAATGAAATGAAAATGAAAAATGAAGATAATATTGGACAAACTGGAGGGTGAGACCTTGACTTCCAAATAAGGAAAATGTACTGCGTGACTGACTTAAGAGGCCGCTAAATATTCCTCCAACTCCGCTAGCATCCGCACTGTCCTTATCTCTATCCCCATTAGCTCCTGTGTCGCATGGATTCGATTGTGTTTTGGTCACTCTTCGGGATGAAGTTTGAGACTTACTCCTAGTTAGTTTACCATCAGTCACAGATTTCATCTTCTTTGAGTTGTTACCAGTTGGACTGACACAAATTCCATTTGGCTAAAACAAAGCAAAAAACCAAATGATGTTTACTAGTAATTAGATCTATTAAATTGTATCTTAACGAATACTCTGTCTACACTATCAAACTAGTTTGACAAAAAAAAATGGGATGTGCCCAAAAATGGTAGTGATGTGCCCAAATATAGTAGTGATATGACATCATCATTTCCATTTATCGGCATATCACATTTTTTGTCACATAAAGTTTCATAGTGTAGACAGAGCTTAAATTTTTTTAATTATGCAAGATCACCCTATACCCAGTATATTCAGTTACAAAAGAAAATCTACAGTGTGTTCAGGTGGCCATTAAATGTATAATTCAATGCAGGTCTTGACCAAACTTGACCATAGTTAACTGACCTGTTCAGCTGCAGCTACTGCACCTGTAGCTTGTCTTGACCGTTCTGAATCCGTCAGTTGTTCAACAATATCTCCAAGACTTTGTGGAACTTTGGGTTTCTTAGGTGACCTCGGAGTGCGCTGATACGGGTCAGCAGAGCCGTAAAGATTTGGCGTACCCATGTGAAGCAAGCAGGTCTTCTGTATGTAATCCACTATTACAAGACCATTCACAGTACCAAACGCAATTCTGAACGAGTATACAGTTCAAATAATTCTACTATACTACAACTATAAATTGTTGCAACTCTTCCAAAAAATATGATTGAAGCTGATGAATGCAATTCTGAACGATTATACAACGTATAGTTTTAAAAAATAGTTTTTAATTTTTAAACTTTATTTAATTATCACACTACAATGACTATACCACCATATCAATATTAAAAAGCATAGTAATATTTAAGAAATGTAAATAGTTATGAATATTCATAAATGTACATAAGAAAACTCCACTTACAAACCGTAGAATGAGTTAATTTGAAGGCATGTTACAAGCGGCGGTGGTTCTCCTTCGGTCCAAAGTAACTGACAGCAAAGGTCTGGTTGATATCCCATTGTATATTTCTGAAGGCCTGATTTTACTTTCAGATTCGGAACACCATCTCGCATACCTTCACCAGAGCTGGTACTTGGTTTGTGAGCACCGGTGCTGGGGTTTGGACTTGGTGGGGCTGCTGGTGGTGGTACGTTGTTTGAAATACCCGCTGTGCTCTCAGCGCTGAGGGTACTTGTGTTACGCTTGAGTGAGTTTGGAGTTGGCATCGGTGGTAGTTCCGTCTCAGGTGTATCTGGATCCTCTACTTCGTACACAATTGATATTTCCAAACTCTGGCCAGAAATTTATTAATCAAAATAAATAATTATAAAATCCTATCAAAATACACTAGATCTATCTGTTTTTTCTTTTTAAATTCTTCAATCCAAGTGAAAGAGATAACAACCTCCACTAATGAGTTGACTGGGAAACCCATGCTTTCTAAACCAAGTTTCATATGGGACTTTAGTAAATGCCACTGTAATGGTCTTCAGAAAAACTAGGATTTGAACTCTGGGATGGAAAGCAAGCATGTCAACTATCAAGACACTGTGCCACTACATCAATTTAATGTAAAAACAGCCAACCTGACTGTAAGAAAGATATATTACACAAACCAAGAGTGGCGTAGTACGAGTGCTGCTTACCAGTGGATAAACAGATAAATTTGTTTTTTTTTGTTATTTGCCAGAGCAGGAAAGAGAAAGAAAGACCAGCATACGAGAAAGACAAAGACCAGCATACGAGAAAGACAAAGACATACTCACCGTAATCTCACAAGATGCCTCCAGCTTACTGAACCTATAGAGCAGCAAGTGTCCACTGGCACCAGCTACTAACAGAATACGACTGTCAGGACACATGGTAATCTTCTGTACAGCATACGGTTCTTCATCACCATCCAGACTCTTATGCTGTTTGCCTCTTTCAAAAACCTTGGCTGTTTTTAATTTGTAGAGTACTTGTAATGTCACTGTAAAAACAAATTGTTTTTGATTGAAATTCTATGACAAATATAACAGTTTAATTCTAAAGCTCTGTCTACACTATCAAACTTTATGTGACACAAAAATATGATGTGCCATATATTACACATTTTTTATTATTTTTATAATTGTATTTTGAAGTTTGTTGTAGGGGTTGCGGACACTCACTTGTTATGGCGCATTGTTGCTGTTGCAACCCCTTGCCTGATTGTGTTCGAATAAATAAATGAAATGAAAATATGGATGTGATGATGTCATATCACTACCATATTTTGGCACATCACTCTTATGATTGTCAAACTAGTTTGATAGTTTAGAGATTTAGTCACTGTAAAGATAACGTGTTTGGTTCACTTTTAAACTATAACAATTTCAATGCCTACCTTGGGATGCATCCCAGAATTTCAATGATCCATCTGCATGGCTTTGATACAAAAACAAACAAAATATTGATTAAAATTAATTATATATTCAATACAATGGTGATGGGGTGGACAGGCACAACCTTCCTTAATATTACATTTTATTAATATATTTTATCTTTTGAAGTTCATCTGCTGGGTATACTAACCAAAGTTGAGCTCTGTCTACACAATCAAACTAGTTTAACAAAAAAAGTGTGATGCCCAAATATGGTAGTAATATAACATCATCATGTCCATATATGGGCACATCACATTTTGTTGTCACATAAAGTTTGATAATGTAGACAGAGCTTTAGTCAAGAAATGAAAATTCAATGTTACAGTTACAGTAAATTGCTGAAAGGAGTTATATCATCATTTATGGAACATATTTATTATGTATAATTGTCATTTTAACATATTACATGAATGTTTACCCAGTAATAATGATCTCTTGGTCACTACTTCCACCAGTGCCCCATTGTCCACCTTTTATTGGCCAATTCTGTAATAACAAATAGCATTTAGTATAAGACTACTTCATTAGTACCACACTTGATTCATTTTCTCTTGCTACAGATTACAGTTCAACTATTAAACTGATTGTAGACTTACCTTTTTACTATAAGATGTCTTTTTTCTGCTACTGTTGGATCCGGCAGAGTAGAGGACAGGTATCAGATCAGCGGGACAATCAGCAAAGTATTGTACACATGTCACGGGCGATTCATGTAAATCCATTGGGTATGGGTTCTCAAAACATGGATATCTACACAATAAACAGAACCAACTATACCAGTCTGGAAAAACTTCCAAAATTAGACTTATTTTATTTTACTATTAAAAACACATTTGAAATACCATAATTTTTGGAAAACAGACATATTAGGTCACACAAAGGTGTTTTAACACTTAAAAGTGCTAAGAGAGTTTAATTTATTGGTATTTTTCCTAATTCTTATCACTTTAAAACAAAAGATAAGTGAGAAGAGTACTTACCCTGGTGACATGAGGTCAATTACTACTAAGTCATTGTTCAACAACACTAGTATGTACTTACCCTGGTGACATGAGGTCAATCACTACTAAGTCATTGTTCAACAACACTAGTATGTACTTACCCTGGTGACATGAGGTCAATCACTACTAAGTCATTGTTCAACAACACTAGTATGGCATGAGGGTCTTGGTTCTCTGCTAAACAACAACAAACATTTATAAATCAACCTTTTTTCATTTTAAAGGAAAGGAACACCCTAATATCTTACCTAACTATTATAAAAGTAACCCTACCAACTTAATATTCAGCACAATTTATGTTTAAATCGGATTTGTAGTTTTCTAGTAAACAGGATTTTAAAGCTGTTTTCAAGACATTTGAAAATCGCCATCTTGTGCTCATGGCAGCCTGTTTGTGACGTCAGATACGGCCGACGAAAATTTTAAGATTCGCGGTTGCATTCAGCGCTTCTATTGGCTAAGCGAATCCGCTAATATGATTGGCTAATAACGCGACATGCGGTCATGCAGGACGGCGATGACACGGTATGAGCATGCGCTGGCTTGGTAAACAAACCTTCGATCGATCTTTTCTTCTGCAAGCCAATTCGTAAATCTTTCAGCTATTGTTAATCTATTGTTACTTTTATTGCCTAGCTGTTTCAAACGGGATTTGGTAGGGGAATTAACTGGCAAACCTTCGAAACGGAGGCTGTTGGTTGACGATGCAGTGTCTACTTTATTTTCGTTCAACACGAGTTCTAGGCCTAGTAAGGCATACAGTACAGATACACTGGCCGAATATACACCATTCTTCGACGGCTTGTTATGCTCGAGAATGTTCTTCTTTTCTTCTTTTTTCCTCATCAGCACGACGCAAAACTAACTCTCTTTCTGTATATTCTGGTTCCAAATTTTTTGAATTATAAAAACTCCAAGCCATATTCCGAAAATATTAGGTATGTTAGGCTATTTAATTGATTTTATTTATGGTTATATCCCGCACTTCCATATTGAAATACTGTACTAAGACGATGGGCGCTTGGATTTGCTTGAATGCGTCCACCTAATCTGACGTCACATAATTGCTCTTAACCTGTCAAAATGGCGCTGTTCAATTTCCGATATTTTGTCGTTTAAAAGTCTATTTTTTAACTAAATTGCTTACTATTGTACCTTGAACCATTGTAATCATGTTTTTATTACATTTATCTATAAGCACAGTGGCACATTTAGCCCAGGGTGTTCCTTTCCTTTAATATGATTTCTTGCTAATTATTCTTTAAACAAACAAGTAAGATGCAACTAAGTATGTACTTACCACTTGGCCATGGTGTTTCACACAGGCTTACAAAGTCAATGACCGGATACTCCATCTCAAGGACTGTGGTATTCTTGCCCTGAATGATGGTCACACAAGGGGTTCCTGTTCCCCCCTTTTCTTGGCATAAACCTCCGGAGAATATCACATAAGGCTCACTGAAATTAAGGCACAATATAATTTAATATATTGCTATAATTCATCCAAGTTGTTTAATTGGATTTAATTCAGAGTGTCACTGTTATGTTTAAAGGTCTGTCTACACTATCAAGCTAGTTTGACAAAAAAAGTGTGATGTGCCTAAATAGGGTAGTGATATGGCATCATCCTGTCGGTCTTTGAATTGACGCTTTATAAATTTTGATAATAATGATAATATATATGTACATCACATGAAGTTTGATAGTGTAGACAGAGCTTAAGGTAACATATCTGGTAATTGTGCAATTGACTACAAAGCAATGAAAAAAGAGAATGCTTTACCCTAATTTAGCAGATTTCCATTCCACCTTCATAATTGGTGCACATGGGTCCACTGGTTTACCACCTTTCACTGCTACTTTCCCTGGTTAAAAAAAAAGTTTGTAAACATTTTATTTATTCAAACCCGTTAGTGATTCTTTAGTATTAATTCTTTTTTATTTTAAATTATTACTTACTTTGTTTACCCAGGTTAAAATGGTATTCCCTAACGATGCAAGTTCCCTGTTGGTTCTATCATGATCTATTCGGCAATTACGGTATCTTAATGTAACTAGTTTTTAGTTGGCCTCCTATCACAAGCCCCTTGTGGTTTCCTCAAGGCATGAAGTATGCTCAAGGTCCCTTTCATCTTTTAAAAAATTTGTTTTACTCCTTTTTTGTGTTTTGTTTGTTTATGAGATAAATAAAGAGAAATTGAACTGCTGCTTACCATGTGGATAAGTGACGCTGATTGGCTTAGAAGGAGACTTGATATCCCAACAGCTTAATGAGCCATCTGTATGGCTGCACATAAACTGACGTCCCTCAAAGTGCCAGCTTATTGAGCGTATCGGCTGAGCTCCATTAAAACGATTCTCAGCTGCTTTGGTACGGAGGTCCCAGATTACAGCAGTACCAGATTCAAAGCCAATCAACAACTATAAAATCATTTAAAAGCATAAAAAAAAAAAATCAATAATTGATTCAATCAATGGCTGCCAACTCTTTCACGAAAAGTCTTTCATTTAAAGCGAAACAAAAGAATATCAAAGACATTTTTAAGCTTTGTCTACACTATCGAACTAGTTTGACAAAAAAAAATGTGGCATGCCCAAATATGGTAGGGATATGCTTAAATATGGTAGTGATATGACATCATCCTGTCCCTATATAGGCACATTACATTTTTTGTCATATAAAGTTTGATAGTGTGGACAGAGCTTTAAGATATAACGTCAATTTAAGCAGGTTACAAGCAAGAATAAGCATACCTTGTTTTGATCAGTAGGGCAATCACTTAAGTGAATAACTGGACCTGGCAATGTCTTACGGGATCTGTAATAAAGAAAGATATACTTCACACAAACAGCTTGATGTGACATTTTAGATACTCATAAATATTAAGTTCATGTCCTGAGAATATAATGAAGGTTGTCTATAAAATGGCTATATTTCAGTAGAAATAAGAAAAATCAAATATACTTGTAGATTTTAAGTATATCAGTGGCAGATTGAGGATTTTGAAATAGGGTGGGCCCAGGGCCTAAAAATGGTGTAATGAGGATGAGTTTAACTTAATGTCCTATCTTTTGCATTAAAATTGGGCTGGGCACCCCCTTGGATCCATCCCTGTATGTAGTATTATCAGCACTATCTGTTCAAATTCAAACTAACTAGATGGGGTCTTGTAAGGGTCAGTGTTACAATAACTATTAAGCATAAACATTAACATTATTTTGTGTTAGACCATAATGATGTGTAAATAGCAAGCTTAAATACATAATCCTATGTTAAAAACCAAAACTGTTTTTACATTCAATCTGGGATTGCCTAGTGTACCATTAACATTGCATTACCATAACAAAAAAACTAAACCCTCTTTCCAGAATTGTAACATGAAATGTGCACACAAAACCAACCACATATTGCTGATAGTTTCATTGTTACCAAGATATAATCTTTTGCCCTTAACCGAATTACACTCAAGCATAGGGTATCAAGCAAGGTGCATAAAACCATAGAGATATTATAGTGAATAATATCTCTATGATAAAACAAATACTTATGCCAACACCATATAATTCAGAAAAATGTATAAAATTCAATATTTAATTTCTGTGAACTTACATCATTTGGAATATAAATTTTAACAACAGTCACAATGAAAGAAAAACATAATACTAAATTAAAAGAATTGTTTATTAAAAAAAATTAATAAAAATCAGGAAAATAGGACATAAAATTGTTAATTCAACCAAAATGTTTAAAATTAGACGGCACAAAAATTAGATCAATACAGAATTTGGCAATATCTATTTCATTTTGTTTCCTTTACAAAAAAGTGGAGGAATGAGAAGAGGGAGAAGTAAGATATGGGATGGAAGTATATACATTTTGCTTTTCTTTTGTGGAAAACAACCCAATTTTATTTATCAATGTATTGAATCATGTGTCATCTGTTTATTTTCTACTTAAAGCATCAACAATCGTTTGATATAGTTTTATAATTTTACCATTTTGTTTTGAGGTATGCAATTATATGAATCAAAAGTATACATATCACTTACAATTCTATGGCTTTATTCCAGTTGATAACATATCCTGATAGAGTGAATGACTCAATGTTAGCAATGTGAATGTTGCCTCTTTCTGTTCCAATATAAAACCATTTACTTTGAAATGGTATGTGGCAATATGTGATGCTGAAAAGAAATAAAAACAAATTGTTTTGTTATGTCCTTACTTATCCTCTTATGTTCAGTGACACTTAATAAGGCCATGTTGAAAAAAGCGTTTCTTTTCCAACAAATAGAACATAATTTCAATGTACAGCGCTTTTGATAATGGTTTCATTCTAAGAGCGCTATATCAAATTTGTAATGTAAGGTTGAAAAAACAAAATAAACACTTACATTTTTACAATATTTCTTAAAATTAAGTTTTGTCTACAATATCAAACTAGTTTGACAAAAAAGTGTGATGTGTCCAAATACGGTAGTGATATGACATCATCATGTCCATATACATGGGCACATTACATTTTTTGTCACATAAAGTGAAGTGAAGTAAAAAGGAGCTTAAGACTATGGGAACCTTTTCAAAATAATAATCTATAGAAAAATTAGAATTCAACCATCTTTAATACTGATTAAACCTGGAATGGATGCTTAATGACTAAATGCAGAGTGCCATTAAGAAACAATAACAAATAAACAATTATCTTTATACCAATATAGTTTACAATAATTGGCAAAAGGAAATCTAATTTTTATTCAGGTAAATTGATAATTTTGCTTGCAATTGTAAGTGGACTGTGCAATCAAAACATAATCATCATATTAGTTTCCCTGGAATAAATTGATTTTTGTATGGAAATGTTATAGGATACTATGGGTGGTTGTTATTGTAATATTAAGCTGACAATATACATGGTATAATAATATGAACAAAGTTGTCTTTGTGGAATTAAGTTGCCTCAATAGCCAAGTCTCTATTACTTTATAATAAAGATACAGACAGTCAATGTAAAGAAGACATGTTACGCACATTTGTGTTTAACAATAATAATATTTAGTTGTGATGTGTGGGTTTTTCTAAGATAGGTTAGGTATATTAGTGTAATGATAATTAATCATGGATACACTTCAGTTGGGGGTGGAAGTGGGCCGGGTACCAAGTTCAAACAAAGGCCACCAAATATCGTCATATAGTATACCTAATGTCAATACAATTGTTTGACATATATAAGCAGTATAATTACATTTCTTTATTGAATTTGAGAGAGTGTAATATAGCAGGCCTCTTCTGGCGCAAGTTCCACATGTTAAGACTGTTATCAGCACACACAGTAACAAGAGCACCCTGAAATGACAACATTCATCATGAATATAAATCTTTTTAAAAAATATCTAGATATTGTTATGCATTTACTGTATAATAATATATTCACTTTCTCCAAAGGTAAAAAATATAAAGCTCTGTCTGCACTATTTTGATGTGCACAAATATAGTAGTAATAACTAATATTTATTTATTTATTAACAATATTTAACCAGGGTGGCCCAATCAGTCAAAAAGACTGGTCTCCCTTGGGGCCCTGGGTACAATAGTACATATTAAACTAAAATATAAAAATAATAGTAACACATTAAATCTTAAACTACAGTAATATGCACAAATATGATAGTAATATGACATCATCATGTCCATATATGGGCACATCACATTTTATTTGTCATATAAAGTTTGAGAAAAGACAGAGCTTTGTAATCTTGGATTTATAAAGATGTTTAGATTACTAAACTTACCTCATTGATGAGGAACATAATTTGAATAATGGCCACATCACTATCATGTCTCTCGTGGCAATCTACACCTGGTTGTCCAAATCTATAAGTATCTTGTTAAAGGAAAGAACTATTCAATCTTTCATTCACACTATTGATTGGCACGCTTATTTTCTACATGCACACACAAAAAATGTTTTGGAATTAATTTATAAGTATTAACTTCAATTTATATTATATTAAAAACGGGCTTTAAAATATGTCGAAAAATGGTAAAAACCAGGTGTCTCAGGCCTCTGCGTTATCCCACTGTATCTAAGCTTTGAAAATAATAAACGAAACACATTAACATTAATGTGCTAATTATTATATAGTCACATCAGGAATGTAAAACACATGACTGTGACAGTTAGCATGACATACTAACATTATTTAAATACGATGATCACATTTAGTAAAAACATGTTGGTCTTTTTAAATCTCTGGTTACAGTCCGACATTTTGGTCTTTTTAAAGCTCTGGTCACAGTCCACCATCATTTTTTTTCTAATAAAGTTAAAATCCATTAGATGCACCTTAGATGATCTAATGGAGCGTACAAGACCTAGATTTACTAGTATTAGTCCAACTGCTGCTAACTGTACAGACACTACATTAAAGGCATAAAATTAGTATAGCTAAATCCATGGTTCAATGTACTATAGATTAAATACAATACCTTTGGGACACCCCCTAATAATGGGCCACAGTGCCAAAAACATTAACGTGGGTTCCAGCTGTAGTTTATTTTCAACGCTATAAATCTAATCACATTCACATTATAATAAGTTGATTATAATACTGTGTATAAAATTTGAATTCATTAGTTTTTCTTTCTAAATGTTACCGATTATAAAAGTGGTTTTAGCAGATTATTTTCACAAACAATGTACACAGTACATATAACATAGAGTTCAGGGTTAGGCTAAGTGATGGAATTATTAATTACGGTAAAATAAAAGTACAAGGAATTGTTACTGAATCGCCATATTATTTCAAAGGCCAGTTTAAAAACACAAATTGTATTCTGTATTTACTATACTATTTATCTAATATTCAATCCAAATAAATTTAATAATTTGTGGAATATTAAAGATATCCAAAGGCAATTTTTATTATCATTAAGGTATAACAAGCTAATGAGATTATACTAAGTACAACTAATTGAATTGAGTATTAGCATAATCATAGTAATAGGATGGCAAATCAATTAATTGCGCTATGCCAGTGTATCTACCATACTATCATTAATAATTAGTTGAAATATCAATTCATTAACATTCTATACATCATATGGAATACCAAATGAAATGAACAATTTATATGTCGATATCTTCATTCTAAATATTAAAAATGTGTTTTTCTTATTAGCTGTCCCACAAATGTGAATGTATTTTGAAAACTACCCAACAGATTATGGCTTAATCATACAAAATATATTGTTGGAACAATAACGGTTGGATTTTAATTATTGGGGTTTGAAATCATGTTCTTGAATCATGGAATGTATAAACACCAAATTAATATTTACTATAATAATGTCTTATTTTTAAATATTGAAAAGGGTAATAATAAATGATTAGTAGGTAGAATAACAAAGCAGACAACATCTTTAAGGAGATAATGTAGAGTATGACTTAATACACATAGTCAGCCATTTTCTATGCTTTAGTCTGCTGTGTATGAAGAAAGCATTAGCAGCAGTAAAGGGAGGATAGTGAATGTGTTCCGCTTCAACGCACAACCTCATCAACACAACTATACATAGCTTTGGTCGTCGTCGTTGTCGGGAGTAATAATCAAACAGCATAGATCTTTCATAGGCTTTTTGTTTCTGTGTAATATTGATACACAAGCATGCATAATATAACACTTTGTTTTTAACAAATAGAAAAATACAAAAACACACAAATATTCCAAAATAGTAATTAACAGTGACTGTATAGTAACAATAACTTATCAGTTTAAATGTTTTCATCACAGTTAATGATACACACATCAGTGCCATATGGTACGCAATTACATCAAATTTATAACGGTTTTAAGCAGATATCAAGCAGATAAATAATTTATTTAAATTATACAGATAAAAAAAAGTTTTAAATTGGATAAATATAACAAATAAAATACAAATAAAACTAATAATTGTTAATATGAAAATGATATCCTAATCAACCTTTTTGTATTATTTACCGTTTTTTTGTTTTTGTATTGTATTACTGTTTCTTATTGTTTATTCTTAATTGAATAAATGTTATTGAATTGAAATGAATTAAATAAATGAAAACCTAGAATCTGAGAGTGTCATTTCTGTAGGAGCTAAACACACAGTTATTGACCTACGTACACTGTGTGTGGGTGGTTTGATGTGAGTAGGTTTTGACTTTGCCTAATCACGCTCCACAAAAATTTACTGATATCTAAACTAAACATACTTTGAGCTTTATTTTTTTCGTTGTAATCTGATTCTAAATAAGGATACAGGTTTTAAAATTTACATTTTGTTTATTTATATCATTCTCAAAGATTTCCTCATCTTTATCATTTCAAATTTGTCAGTAAATTACGGGTGGTTTAGAATTTATTCTGTGTGTGATGTTTATATATACATATATAAGAATCCTAAACCTAGGTACGTGGTTAAAAAAAAGATACAAGATTAGGTAGCAATAGACACGATACCATAAGATGAAGGAAAAAGATTTATTGTTCATAATTCCAAAATGTTTATGAAAAATATGTACAACAGTATTACAGCTTTCTCTGTACAACTGTACAAAATAAAGATGCAAAAATTGCGGTTATGTTTCCAGCCATAAACAATCAATAGATATGTCTACGATATTTTACATTTTAAAGATCGATTGTCTCATGCAATAAAAAGATTGAATTTGATCAGCTCATTTTACAGGGAAAAAATGTAATTTAACAAGCAAAGGGATGGATAGCAAAATATATAATCGATAGAATTTAATGCAAGAATTAAAAGCTACAAATGTGTTTAAGGCCATGAAAGTGATAGTACCCTTATTTTTTACGCTCAGCTTTGATGCAATTTCCAACAGTAGTTATATAATTGTAAACAATCTTTTTAATACAACACGCCTTAACAAATTGAAAACATCTTTCCTTGCTTAATGCATGTTTTCAATATACATATACATTATTTATTGATTTTTGTTTAATATTCAGATTATGGCTAATGCTCGAGTTGAAATACCAATTAAGTTAAGAAATAAGTTTCAATATTAAGAATAAAGGCAATTACATGACGGGCTATTATCATGTAAGAAAACACAAGATGGGCTTATTATAGAGTATTTTAGAATTACAAACATCAATATAATCATAATGACATGTATAGTGAAAATAATGTATTGGTTTAAAATTTAAAAAAACACTTTTTATTTAAAATATTTTGTTTACATGATAGGATATTATTAGGAAATACAAGATGGGTTTATAGACTATTTTAAAATAATTTAAATCATAATGTATAATGTTCAATATTGTATATTTTGATACCACTTAAAAAAATTCATTTTCTTAGAAAAATGGACTGTATTTTTGTCATAATCTGCTTCAATTTAGTAAATATCATGTAATTATAAGTTATCATGTGTGTAAGTTGTAAAAGAATATGATAAGTACTGAACAAGAGATTATAAACACACATAATGTACACATTTGTACAATAATATTATAATACCATACATTTTGAAATTACATGTGAATTAAATACAAAACTACAAAAGAGAAGTGAATGCTCTCGTATTAAACACCTTAAGTCAAAAAATGTAATTATCACAATATTCAAATTACAATCAGTCTACTTAGAGAGGGTCAAGCGATCACTCTACTTAGAGAGGGTCAAGCGTTATTTTAAAGCTTATCGGAGTCAATGGCGACCAGCGAGTGTAGCGGGCGAATGCAATAGATGATTGCATGCTATACATTTTACTTGTTCTACTAATGATATTGCTAATACTAGGATATTGATCGACGGTAGAATAAGAGTTACTATTGAACCGAATCTGATAAATTATACTATACAGTTTAAAGTAGCATTTCATGCCAAATTTGTGTCTGGGTCAAATACATTACAATTTTGTGACATATATTTCAAACATTCATCCTAATATTTGTATTCATTATAATGTGACAGGCAAAAAAAAAAGTCATAAAATATTACCACTACTAGGATTTTTCAGCGACTACAGTAGTAGTTGTATAGTATACAGTATTGTAATTTTTGTATAACAATCTGAATTTGATGTCTTTTGGATGTGTTTTATATACTATTTTTCCCTTCTTATTTTAAGTGTTTTGTATTTGTTGTCTTGTTTTACCCTGCATATGCTTGGTTCTCCAAGCTATGACCTGGGATGTTTGTTACATTCTTATGCTTTTTTTTTTTAAATAAAGGAGGATTTTACAGTTTTACATTTTACACTAACATTTATTTAGGTTTATTATAGTTTTTTAGTTAATTACATTTTAAACTAAGACGGTAAGACCAGTATTTAAGTTCAAACATCTAGTTTTTTAGTTAATATGTTAATGAGGTTGGAATCAGCATCAAGAGAATGTTGTCCCTGACATCCGGTTTTCTTTAATTTTTTTTTTTATATTTCTAGGAAGTAGTAATAATAATAAGTTTCATTTTACGTGGAAGTTTGTGCTAAAAAATATAGTAGCAGTCGTAATCATATAGCAATCATTATAATGCATCATTATAATTGGCCTAGAATTACAATAATACTATAGGCCTACAAAATAAAAAATATGGTAGCTTTTAGTGGTATATGCTGTGTGACTAACGATCAAAAGGGAAGAAAAAAAAGTCAGTGACATTAAATTTAAAGAAGTTAATATGATTGGAAAAACAACATATTCACAAACAGGTTAACAACATGGCAGGATTGATGATAATATCAATAATAATTGTTGACAGGTTTAGTGGTTAGAAGAAGAGAAGAAGCCAAGCCCTTATACATGCAATCAATGTATGTGTACACACATCAAGTGTTTTGAATTGGGTTGACTGATAAATATATTAAGTCAATAACACAAGGTGTTTGCACATAAGGTTCAGTCACTGATCAAAATGATGTTATCTGTCGCTAGACCCACGGTAGACTGTGTATCTTTACGCAATACCTCGTAGTCTGGATCATTGCACAATATGTCATACATGTCCTAAATTTACTAAAAGTATTTATAAATTTATTTTAGGTGAACTCTACAAGATTGTAAGGTTTGAACCAACGTGTTCTTTGCTGAGACCAGCATCGAAATTGATAGTAAATAGTCTAAATAGCCAAGCACATGAAGATTTTTACTTCTATTGTGGAAAAAAGAAACCCATCTAAAATTTTGTTGATGAATAATATGGTATGAAAACATGTATAAAACTTTCTGCAAAAAATTACATTAAGAAATGAACAGAAAAATAAGACAGCCAAGAGGAAGACCAACATCCACATTGATCACAAAGTCAAAAAGGGAAATTGAAAATGTAACAGACCGTCCTTCCCATTACTGAAAGATACATACATTATGTACTCCACACCTTTAAAATTACAGTATATATTTTTGTATGATTTGTATGGATGTACTGTCCAAAAAAGGACATGATTGAATAAATCAAATGTTCACCCTAAAGTAATTTACTATTACACTATTAAAACCATGGCTTATACAATCACATTGGAAGTGGTTTACTATTATACTAAACCATGCCTTATACAATCACATTGGAAGTGGTGTACTATTATACTAAACCATGCCTTATACCATCACATTGGAAGTGGTTTACTATTATACTAAACCATGCCTTATACCATCACATTGGAAGTGGTGTACTATTATTCTAAACCATGCCTTATACCATCACATTGGAAGTGGTTTACTATTATACTAAACCATGCCTTATACCATCACATTGGAAGTGGTGTACTATTATACTAAACCATGCCTTATACCATCACATTGGAAGTGGTTTACTATTATACTAAACCATGCCTTATACCATCACATTGGAAGTGGTTTCTGCATCATGGATGTGAAAAGAAAAGTTTAAAACCATTATTTCATGTTGGTACCAGGGAACTGATTCATAGCTTGTATACAACTCCTCATTAAACATTCCTAACATTCAAATTATTTATACTGAATTAGCAAATGTTGAGTGAAAGGCCTCCTCTAAAATCTTACGAATTCTACAGCATTCCACATTATTATAAATAACCTCTTTTAAATGTTAAAAGTAAAATATTCCTTATACAGTAGTATATTTAAGCCTTGGCGAATAGCAACTGAATTTGAATAAAAAACATTAAAAAAATTAGGGTACAACCTGTATATTGTTGTTTGATGGGATGGTACAAATGTTTAACAATAATTAATGTCACTAAAATTAAAAACAAACATTTTCATTAAAAAAAAAAGAACTTCAAAAGCAAAAGAGTATATTTTATATTCCAAGGAAACCAGCTGATGAAATATGTGTATTAAATGTTATTTACAGTATATCAAAATAAATTTTAAAAACTGTACAAAATTATACAAGATATAAATTTAAACTGATATATACATGATAATGTCATATCCTAGCATAGTATAGACATTTACAGGGCAAACAATCACTAGTGTGTTTAGATGCGTGGGTTGATATCAATAAAATCAATAGAAAAACAAACTACTGAAGACAAACAGATGGTCCTTGACTAAAAACCCCTATCATATTACTACTAATGATACTAAGTATACAACCATTCTCCAAGTGCTTAATTTTGTTGTTTTTAAATTTAACTCCATGATTATGTTCTTTAATACAACCAGCCCACAAATACTTGGGAAGAGGGAGGAGTGGGTGGAGGAGTAAGGGGTGGAGGGAAAAGGGGAAAAGGGAGGAGTGGGTGGAGGAGTAAGGGGTGGAGGAAAAAGGGGAAGAGGGAGTAGTGGGTGGAGGAGTAAGATGTGGAGGAAAAAGGGAAGAGGGAGGAGCGGGTGGAGGAGTAAGGGGTGGAGGAAAAGGGGGAAGAGGGAGGAGTGGGTGGAGGAGGAAGGGGCGGAGGAGAAAGGGATAGAGGAGAAAGAGGTAGAGGAGGAAGGGGTAGAGGAGATAGAAGAGGAAGGGGTAGAGGAGATGGAGGAGGAAGGGATAGAGGAGGTGGAGGAGGAAGGGGTAGAGGAGGTGGAGGAAGAAGGGGTGGAGGAGGTAGGGGTAGAGGAGGAGGAAGGGGTAGAGGATGTGGAAGGGGTAGAGGAGGTGGAGAAGCAGAAGGAGGGGAGAGGAAGAAAACTTGTACACTCACTACTGTATATGTAGGGGTTGAGGTAGAAGGGGGTGGGTTGAGGAGGAGGAGGAGGAGTGGAGGAGGAGGAAAACATGTACACTACCTAAATGTACATGTAAATGTAAGTCATCAGTTTGGGGCATCATTAATCAGAGACAAAATTAATACAATAAGCATGGTAAAATATTAATAGTTTGTTTTTCTACTACATTGGCAACAATATTACAGTATGTTGTGCCTATACAAACACAGTATGTTTATGGCAATATCTGTAGGACTCTGTTCTCTTACAAACACAGTATGTTTATGGCAATATCTGTAGAACTCTGTTCTCTTACAAACACAGTATGTTTATGGCAATATCTGTAAGACTCTGTTCTCTTACAAACACAGTATGTGTATGGCAATATCTGTAGGACTCTGTTCTCTTACAAACACAGTATGTTTATGGCAATATCTGTAAGACTCTGTTCTCTTACAAACACAGTATGTGTATGGCAATATCTGTAGGACTCTGTTCTCTTACAAACACAGTATGTTTATGGCAATATCTGTAGGACTCTGTTAAACACAGTATGTTTATGGCAATATCTGTAGGACTCTGTTCTCTTACAAATACAGAATTGGCAACATTATTACAGTATGTTGTGCCTATACAAACACAGTATGTTTATGGCAATTTTTAGGACTTCTCTTACAAATACAGAATGTAAAACAGAAGATTTAAACGTAATTTGTACACTGATATTTGCGCAAGTCACACAAGATAATTAGTCACTACTATGCTAATACAATAACTATATCTCAATCAATTAATCAATGCTGCTACTAGTGCTTATGATAGTATCAATGCAAAAAACATTACTCTCAATCAAAGAAAAAGAACATATTGAAATTTGTCTTTACCAAGCCTTTAGATCAGAAAGCATTAGCTATTCAGAGACGAAAAACAGTGAAAACGCTAAGTTTTAGGGATCAACTTGGAAATTCTAATTACGATTCGTTGAATCATGAGGTGCTTTAAAGTAAAAGTATAAAGACATGCTAACACTAACAGCTTTAATGTGCTAAATTAAAATTTAAAAGAATATTCAACTGAATTGTATTTCAGGAATTAAATCATTGTTTGTTTTCTTATTGCTAATATTATGATATGTGATTCAACCTTAAATTAGTAATAGACAAAACTAAATAATATAATATAATGCCAGTCCTTGTGTAAAACCAAATTAAATTTATATTCTCCATTTTGGCAAGTGTTGTGGGGCATGATATACCAACAGAATGAGAGGCAACAGAACTATTTAAGGCCAGTAAAATATATTAATTATTGATTTTGAAATCAAGAACACATTCCATTCTTATAAATTCTGCTTAAAAATTTGACACAAACACTTTGCATATTATTAATAAAAGAGTATTGAATTTGTAATCCTTTGTGTGTTTGGTAATTTTTAAGTATTACCTGACGTACTTTAAACTGGATATTATTCAGATATTAATAAATGATATATTGTAGGAATTGTAAAGGGTAGTGGATATAATAAATGTATGTAGATTATAAGAACTAACAAGAGTCACATTTATTCAATGATATTTTAAATACTGTATCAACAGAATTTTATTATCGTCATGGCGGCAAAATGGTAAAAACTATTATTGTAATATTGTAGGAATTGGACAGGTTAGTTTATATTATAAAATGTATGTATGTAGATTATAATAAGAACTACATTTATTTAATGATATTTAAATAACTATCAACAGATTTATATAATCCATCGTCGTAACAAAATGGTAAGACTACTTGGTAATGTTACAGGAATGACTAAGTGGTCACGATTCACTAGCTGCAAACCAAAGCTTAAATAAAGACACAATTCTTGGCTGCTGCTACTACTGCACTACAGTACTTCAATGCTAAATAATTCACTAATTACAATGAATACTGTAATACTAGTAGCTGTATCAGAACGACGATGACAGTGCTTAGCAGCACTAAGCGCTTACTCACTACCTAGTCCGCATCTAATGGCTGCTGATGCTGTACGTTATAATGCAAATGTTATCAACCATGATTGTCCCATGTTATCTGGTTCTGTTTAATATTGGATTATTTGATAATTAGTCGTCGAAAGATTTGTCAACAAGTTAGATAACAAAATTAAAACATTCGCTGTAATGCTTTAAACATAAAGCCATGTGTAATAAATTATTACAATTTGGAATTTCTGTAAATCATTTACTATATTTGGCTTCTTATGGGTTTTTTAATATTTAATGTCAATCATTCCTTATAAACCATTTAATGTACATTTCATTGGGTATTTTTTGAATAGAAATAATTTACTTTACATTTTTCACATTTTGAATTTTGCTTTGTGTAAATAAATGAATATGAATAAAATTCAGTAATAAATAATAAAGTCCTTTTAAAAAAGATAAATTAAAATAAAAACAAAAATATTTCAACAATAAATAAACAGGTAATAATTTTCCTTTCTCTCATCAAACATGAAACATACATTAA
The DNA here is from genome assembly GCF_964355755.1 of Antedon mediterranea. Lineage (NCBI taxonomy): Eukaryota > Metazoa > Echinodermata > Crinoidea > Comatulida > Antedonidae > Antedon > Antedon mediterranea. The sequence continues at coordinate 30,218,889 of NC_092676.1, read as the reverse complement.
ATGATGAATAAGCCATTTCATAGTTGTAATATTTAAAGTCATTTACTTTTGGCAAACAAACAAATTAACCAAATTATTCCGCTTATAAAAACAATATTTACATTTACCCAGAAAGCCGCTGTCTTTGAGTCAATGTTTTTTTCTTAAATTATGGGATCCAAATGTTGCTCCTATCTCTAACGTACACAATGTTTTCAATCAATCAATCAATCAATCAATCAATTAATCAATCAAAGTAACATTTATTTCTCTTCTTGTCTTTCATAGAAAATAAAAAATAACAGTAAAAATGATTAAAATAAGAGGGGCAACATTCCTAAAAAGCGAAGCTTGTATAAGGCAGCCCATAACTGAAAAAAAAAAACAGGACAACACGGGAACCGGAAACAGGACAAAAACAGTAATGAAGACTTTTAGTTTCAGGGTACCGAAAAGACTAAATATCAAAATAGTCAGAAAAAAACTTTTTTAGTTTATAAAAGAAAAAAAAAACAGCTAACACAAAATAGTTAAAGACAGTGAAAAGAAGTACAACAACATTTGAAAGCATTTCTACCAAATGTACGAACACATACTTTATATTCCTTGATACCAAAGTGACTCTGTGAATGTGAACAGATCACCCTTTTGAATACCAAAATTATTAAAAATACTCACCATTACTGTAAATCATTCTCAGTTATTTAAAGACACTAAGTTTTTAAGTAAAGGATACATTCTTAGGGAACCATTTTTGGTTCCAATGGCCAGAATGTTCTGGACCGGATCATATGCCATCGCTGTTGGTTCAAACGGAAAGCCATGGCGAACAACCTGAAACATAACATACAATTGCTTTAGATCATATGCCATTGCTGTCAAACGGAAAGTCATGGCGAACAACCTGAAACATAACATACAATTACTTTAGGATTCCATCTTCTTGACACAGATTTCTATTCCATAAACTTGCTGTACTATGTGGTCCTATAGACAAACTACAACAATATAGTCATGGTGATCCATTCTGTAGTCACCACTTCTATGAAACAAAGTCCTTCAAATGTCTTGAGAAAAAATCCTGACATCTGACAGTATTTGAGGCCAAGACTTCAGTTTGTTAGTTAGTACAGTAGGATAAAGGCATATTTTGTTTGTAAAATATAATAACTAACAGTGTGACCAGCTGTAGAATTATCAATTTTAATAAGCATTCTCATAGTAATATGTAACAACATGTTTAAATTGCACTATGTGTACTATGGATTGATCAATATACTGCATGCCTAACAGCTAGCAGCATTAGCATTTATGTTTATTAAATTCTAGCCTATCTATTTATTTTGTTCTTGGTAATATAACATACCCAAGAATCTACATTTTAAATTAGTAAATTAAATTTAACTAGAAATATTATTAATAAATTATTATATATTAAATTTCATTTTGAAATTACTATAAATTAATAGTTGGTTAATGCATAAAGTCTGTTGAAAATAATTTCACAAAATGTTGGCGCTTGCTAAGATAGGCATACACAGTATGAATTAATCAAATAGAATAAGAATATTTTAAACATTGAGACTTTTATTAACATACTGTACAGTAACAAAATTGTTATCTAAAGCTGTATTCACATTGACGTTAAACATGAACAATGAATGTACTGTGTTTACAAATCCAGGCTCAGTGTGAATGTACAAAAACAGGTACCTTTAGATAATTATTTTAAAAAATAATAATTACTGTTGATATAATAAAAGTTAGTATCACAAAATATGAATCAAGGTCAGACACTTATTACACACAAATTATTTACATCCTCCCCTACACCCCTGATCCCTTTAAATACAACTAATTTAATTAATGTATGGTATCCCTAAGATGTGGTCTTCTTCTGAGAACTACTGTAAAATTAATGTTTATGTCAATGCACTGTTAATATTCAATATAGGAAATACACATTTATAAAACATTTTCAAAAAATAACAAATCATAAGACATGAATGATAAACAAATGAAAGAATGAGTATTAAAAGGTATTAATTACAAACAAGAATTGATAATTACAATACTTCACAAAATACGGTTAAAAATTGACAATTTCTGAAATTAAAATATTGTCATATTGATGTAGGCCTATATAGTACACACAGTAAAAAATTCATAAAATATCATAATAATTAATATAAAATATGACAATGTCCAATTGATAACCACACATTATTACCGTAAGGTGACATTTAATTTACAAATCTGATAATTAATGAAATGTCATTTTTTAAAATGAACTGTCTATATGTTGAAATTCATCTGTCAAAAAAGAAACATCAGATTGAATTGTCATTGAAGACATATTGACATGATGGACAGACTTGTATTAATAATAATATTATTATAGGTTAAATTAAACGAAAATATAACATATGTACACGACAATTAGTTTATCTAGGCTTAGCATATGTTTTTAACGTAAAACAGCTAGGCCTAGGCCCTAGTTACAACGAATAATAAGTAGTAATGTTATGCAATCCTACAGTCAACTAACGAAGGGGGAGGGGCAACCGTTAAGCCTAGCCTACCTTGCAGACTGTGAAATGGTTAGGGTGTAGCGATTCAGATATTTCTGTATCGAGTTTTGCCGAATTTGACGAAGTTCCTTGCGTCAATTCATTGATCTTCTTCTTTAAATATTTCGTCGTCATCGTGGTCCATTTGTCTGCTTTGCAAACTCGCCTAACAAGCTAAAATTTCGCATTCTATATCAGTCATATTGTAGAAAGAAACATCGTTAAAACCTGTAGTGTATTATTATGTGGCCATCCATTCAATGCTCAATGGCATTGTGGGCTTTAATCCCCGGATTCGTTCGTAGTCTCCATCCACCAGCTGACAAAATGAAAACCTCACACACCACTCTCTGTATATTATGTGCACATTTTTAATGGTCTATTTTATTCTTTTGCGTTTTCAAATTCCATTATTATAAATCGTTATTTCTATATATATATATATATATATATATATACAAATTCATAATTAAAATACATTACTTTTTTTTACTGAAAAAAATATAAATAGAAATATTATTACATTTGTTTAATATTTAATAATAATACTTAATACTAATAGAGGTAAGTGGCGTGGCCTTTTTTCTACTTTCTCTAGTTATAGTTGCAAGTTACAAATTAAATTAAATTAAATAATAATATTTTGTCATAAAATTTTACTTCAATAAAATTAAAATTATAATATTTCATGGTTATTCATGCGATGAATGATAATTTATTATGCAATTAAATTATTTTAATATAGAGGGGGTGATTTAATTTTATTTTGTTAGATAACTTGGTTAAAACATCTAAAGTACTCTGTAGTTCGCATGGCACAGTGATAGACAGGTCCAAATTAACAACCGGTAGAACTTAAGTTATTTAAATATACTTTACTGAACCATGTTATCACAATTAATAAAGTTATAGAGAGCCCTCTATGTCTAAAGCTCTAGTTGACAAAAAAGTTATAATGTGACCACCAAATATGGTAGTGATTTGTCCAAATATGGTTAGTGAAATGACATTTTCACTTTTTTTTTTGTCAAATAAGTTTGACAGTGTAGATAGAGCTAGAGACACAAATTAGCGCGCGCGTACAAACGCTGCGATTGTATCGTCATCGATACTTAAGTGCACACCCACTGGCGCAGACCAGAATTGTCCTCTTATAATTTCGATAGCAAACCTCTTTTTTCTTTACTAATGTCTTTATCAAGGTGGTAGTGGTAGCCATAAAAGTAAGCTGATACTTAAAACTGTCTTTATTGACTACATTGTATATCAACTAGATTTATTCCGTTTTATATCATTTCCGTAAGAAAAATTATATGACTTATTCATTCTGGTAAAACCTAAGACTTAAACAAAATCAAACTTTTAAAACGATCACTTTATTCAATTTTCTTATTTTTTATTTCAACCATCTTTAAAGAGGGTAACTCTTCCAGTTTACCCAAGTGAGGTTAACTGATAGTAATGAGCCCTCTTTAATAAAATTCACTTTCTGCAAAAAACATTCAAATGTTCATATTAATGTAAAACACAATTAAACTACATGGACCACATACATTTTATTATTGTTTACTATGTTTTCTTCGTTTGCATTTTTGCACGAATCTCGAAAAAATAAAGATGACGTATGTGCTGGAATGAAATGAAATACCATGAAAAATTAAATTAATTTAACCTGAGCTGAAACGTATGAGTTAAATAAATGTATACTGTTTTACAATCAGTGAACTACATATCAACATAGGCCAATAATCGAAACCAGAGGAAAATGTTTTCACTAAACCTGACTTCATCGATACCCACTCATGGGTGTCACTGGGGGATAGGGGTTGGGGGTGTAAACTGTAAGAATATGAAATTGAAAACGTAATCACTATTACTATTGCACATACCATCTGTAAAATGCGTAATTTAAATTAAAGTTGTCTTATTATCGGAAACTAAGAATCAAATCAGCGGGCACAGTACTTTCTTACGATTGAAATAAAACATTTCAAAGTTACTTATTGAAACAACGTAGTTTGTTGCAGGTTCCAGCAGGAACTCGTTCGTAAATATTGCCGCGAGAAACTAACTCCACTTTTCATCCAATCTATGATTTCAAATATGTCTTTCTTTAAAAAATACCATATTGCTCGATAAATCAGTCTCATTTTATTGGTCAGGTACACAATACTTCACTTTTCATGTAAATTTCACAAAAACTATAATAATATTCATATCATAAATGCTATTCATCACGATGAGTACTGACAGAATAAAGATGTTCAAATCACCGCTGCTCGTTATACAAGTTAAAATACTATAGTTTAAATCTATATAAAATGGACAAACTTCATCTAAAGTCTAAATCTAAAATATAAGAAAATAGTTCCTTAATTATGTACAGTATTACTATATCTAAAGGGAACACAATGGTATATTGCACAAAATGGTTAAAGTTGTTTGTTCAAGGAATAATTAATTAGGAAGGTTTTGTTTATAAATACAATAAAGTAGAAGATTCCACGGTGACGGTAACTAACTACGTCATAACTACGACGTCTACATTTAAGCCAATAGGATCGACCTATACTAAATCGCTAAAGCTATCACTATGGACGCAACTCAAGGACGCGCAACGCAATAACGACATCGCTTGTGATTGGTCACTGCCTTGCGTTGCGCTTACGTCCTTTTACGCTTGTGCCTTACAAGTTTATTCATAATGATATAAAATCAGTACACACCTTATTTTTATATAAATAATATAATTAAATCAATATTTACAAATATATTATGTACAATTTGTTCTTCAAGGTACTAGCGGATGAAATTCAAGTCAAGTATAATTTACACTATTTAACTCAATACTACGTGATGTCTAAATACAAATTAATCTACCGTAAAATGTCCAATGAGAGGGCCTATGCTAATGAACTACCATCATTATTCCGAAGTTTTCAAACTTTTTATACCGTTTCATGTCATGCGCAGCAAAGAGCACACTCGTCATTATCACCTCGTTTAGTTATTCTCTCTACTTCTTACTGTCGTTTTCACGACGCGCAACGCAGTGCCGAGTCGAAAAGTCATTCTGGGTAGGCTCAGACACACTGTCTGAACATGCGCGTGACTGAAATAAGGATCGCTTATTAAGTACGACATTAAAAGAGAGTTTCGATAAACTCAGTTCTTAAATCACTTTGAAAGCGACACAATTACATTTTTACTTAACATATTAAAATCCCGTCAAATATAAAAATAGGCTTTCTAGGCCTATATATCTCAAATGGAAGAAGTATGTAAAATGTCATAAAATAAAACCGTGTGACAATTAGGAAGTTGCTTAAATTAATTAATAATACTTAGTATGGGAAGACGACCACGTGATTTGTATTCAGTATGCTTGCTCTGGTCTTTAAGCAAGGCATTGAAACAAGAGTCTGGAGAGACAATTATATTGGCGATGTTGGAAGCACTGTCGACTTAAGGAAGTACATGGAATCAAATCATTGTTGTAATTTCACACGTACTTGACGTAAAAAACGACTTAAGGAAGCACACTGACTGTTAAGTCTGAACACTTAAGACTTAAGAAAACAACTTAAGGAAGCACGTCATGGTGATGACTTAAAAATCACAACACTTTGATTCTTTCTTGACGCCCTCACCGTCTGTTAGTTTTAACCCACTTTGTTGGACTTCTATATCTTCTGTTTGTCGCAAACGTCTACAAATTAAAAGTATAATATTCATTTAAAAAAAACAATAAAAAAAGAAATGTTTCTTACAAAAAACGCCGCTCGACATTTTAAAATTAATCATTGTTCTTTCTTCAGATATATTTATGATTAATTGTTAAAAAGATGTCCTTTAATCGCAAAAATACATACAAATCAAAGATAGTTCTTTAATTATGAATTACATGCCCATTATTTCACTAGTTAATTGTATACTATAAATACACAATTTTTTAATAATTTATGGAAAATATGTTTTTGTTACCACAGAAATATTTAATACTGTAAATAAATAATAATAATAATAATAAATTAAATTTATTAAGCGATAAAACAAGACCGTTATTAGTCTACGCAAGTGACACTAATGATTACGTTTTTGTGACAAATTGTTTCATTTAATTTAATTTATTTGTATAAAAAACAAGCACAGTACAAAGGTACAACAATAAAAAAACAGAGAAACATAAAATATGGAAAACCAAAAGAAGTGAAGTGAATCACTTTCATTGGCAGGACACAATATGTCAGGTCCATTATTTAGGGAGGAGGTAACCACCTATAGTCTAAAGTATTTTACTTACCTTCCAAGTTCCATTACGGCCTCATTGATATTCGACCCATCTTTCGCACTCGTTTCAATAAACAATGCATTAAATGACTAAACAAAATAAAATAATATACTATTAATATTTTAAGATAACAATGACTTTTTAAAGCTCTGTCTTACACTATCAAACTATATGTCAAAAAACAAATGTGATGTATCAGATTTCTCTACAAATTACAATCATATTGATTGCATTATACAATCGTCCGTTTAATTATTTTAGAAATATATAAACTTCTGAATACCTTGGCCAACCTCTCGCCATCTTCCGTCCGAATACACCTCAATCCCTCGGCACTGGCTTGTGCGCGTGCGTCAATTTTGTTTGCACAAATCATCACAGGAATAGTCTTTTGCGCACCATCCTAAAAGTGGAATTGATAAACACATCTCCTGTTAGTCACGTGGCTTAATCATTGTCACTTAAACGGTCAACATAATTTGTTCGTCATCAAACGGTAGCTTCAATGATATTTGGTTCACACAAGGAGACGCAACATAATGACGTAAGCGCACAGTAATTTGACCAAACACTGGATTATTCTTTCGGTGCGTTTACATTCTTGCCTTGCCTCTCCAGTGGGAACCAAGTTATGCATCATCTATATCTACAAATACGTACCTCAATAGCTTCGATCCAATCTCGGACGTTAATAAACGACCTTTCGTACGTACAGTCGTACAATAAGAGAACTCCGTCAGCCCGTCGGAAGTACGATTTAGCGATGCTACGGAATCGTTCCTGACCGGCCGTATCCCACAACTGAAGTGTTGTCACTTTGTGATCAATTTCAATCGTTTTCATTTGGAAGTCAACTCCTAAACGAGCAAAAAAATTATTTTGTTTAAAATACCATATTATATTTATTTGATATGGTATATAATTATTCCTAAAATGATGAATGAATGAACTAAAACCAATCGTGTTTATAGATGTGTGTAATAACGCCGTCATTTAAGCTTGGTTCTCACAAGACGTAAGCGCAACGCAGGTAATTTGACCAATCACAAACGAAGGATTATTCGAACTTTCGCTTGTCATTGGTCAACAAGTGCATTGTTGCGGTTACACGTCCTTGTGTTGCGTCCTAGTGGGAACCAAGTTTGATTTTGATTTCTTACCGAGCGTAGAGTTAAGGTTTTGATGGAAGACACCCTTACATAACCTCAAAATAAAACTTGATTTTCCAACGGCTGCGTCTCCTGCTAAAACAATCTTGTACATCCGATCTGGTGGTTGTTGGGGAACTGTAGAGGGCGATACAGTTGGGGTCTGAAAAAAATTAATATCAAAGTTGCTATTATAAATTTATAAATATATTTTTAGATTTATGGATGTGAAGATGGACTATATTCTTGATTTATCATTGGGTCTGTATATAAACATACGCTAGCAATATCGATTGACGAATTTACAGTCCGAAACAAAACAAATTGTTTTTGCACAACACAACAATGAAACAACATGATAAAAACTATACGACTAAAGGCAACGTTATATTTAAAATGTAAATTATATTTTTACACAAAACAGTAAAATTACATGTAAAAAAGGGGTTGGTAGGAATGTTATTAATGAGTTTACAAATAAAAATTGACTAGAATAAGTGTATGCCCTGAGTGGTAAATAAGTAAGTATGTACTTAGCAGCACACTTCATGCTTAACACATCAAAATGTGAAGATTAGAAGGTAAATCAGGAATCATCCAATCACCATGCACGACAGAGGATCACGTGACCACAGGGTCTAATACTAACTATCCCCTACCTCTAAAACATTTTTAATTGTGGAATATAATTTCTGAAATAAATCTTCTTCATTTTCGTCATTTTCATCGTCTGATACCTTAGAAGGAACCTGCGGTAACGTCCTTTTACGTCCACTTCCTCGTAAAGTATCACTACGCAGAAGCTTAGCTGTCATCGTCTTTGCTGAGTCTGGTGTCGAACACTTGGATGATGGTTCCGATACGGGTTCTTTCTGACTGCTTTCTCCTTCAGTCCTCGCTTCAGTAGCTTTCCCTGATGAACTCTGAAATTATAAAAAAAAAAATCAACTGTTATGTTTAATCTTCTTTATTATTAGTACTGCTTTCCGATAGGGATCTAATCACAAAATACATAAAACTAACACAATTACAATATCATTATGGGACACATACATTGAAAAACAATTTTATCATAAATCTGTCTACACTATCAAAACTAGTTGAAAAAAGTGTGATGTGCCCAAATGTGGTATTGATATGACATCATCATGTTCATATATGGGTACATCTCATTTTTTGTCACAAGTTTGATATTGTATATCAGAATTTTATATATATATATATATATATATATATATATATATATATATATATATATATATACTGCACATCATTATGTTTACATATTTTTACACATTTTGTATTTAATTTAATATTTATTTTAATTAAAACACTGGTAAAGTTGGGTTTGCAGCTGCAGTAGGCCTACCCAACGTACTTGGAAATATGAAATAGAAACACTGGTAAAGTTGGGTTTGCAGCTGCAGTAGGCCTATCCAACGTACTTGGAAATACGAAATAGAAACACTGGTAAAGTTGGGGTTTGCAGCTGCAGTAGGCCTACCAAACGTACTTGGAAATACGAAATAGAAACACTGGTAAAGTTGGGTTTGCAGCTGCAGTAGGCCTACCAAACGTACTTGGAAATATGAAATAGAAACACTGGTAAAGTTGGGTTTGCAGCTGCAGTAGGCCTACCCAACGTACTTGGAAATATGAAATAGAAACACTGGTAAAGTTGGGTTTGCAGCTGCAGTAGGCCTACCCAACGTACTTGGAAATATGAAATAGAAAAACTGGTAAAGTTGGGTTTGCAGCTGCAGTAGGCCTACCCAACGTACTTGGAAATATGAAATAGAAACACTGGTAAAGTTGGGTTTGCAGCTGCAGTAGGCCTACCCAACGTAAATATGAAATAGAAACACTGGTAAAGTTGGGTTTGCAGCTGCAGTAGGCCTACCCAACGTAAATATGAAATAGAAACACTGGTAAAGTTGGGTTTGCAGCTGCAGTAGGCCTACCCAACGTACTTAGAAATATGAAATAGAAACACTGGTAAAGTTGGGTTTGCAGCTGCAGTAGGCCTACCCAACGTAAATTCGAAACAGATGGTTTAGACATTGTCTTTTAATTATGACCCATGAGGGATGAATAAATAGATAATATTGAATCGAATTATCAACCATATTTTATTTCTATTCAGAAACATATTATAATCCTACCTCTTTAACTGGAACTGAAATCTCACGAGGAGGGCGGGAATGGTCCTCCAGAACTCGACGAAGTTCACCATCCAAACTCAACACGTCAATCTCGGAGTCTAGTTCATTTGGATCTCTCATCGTTGAATTACCCGAATCTTTAAAAAAAAAAACATTTTGATAAGGTTTATTGCAAATAGCTTGCTTTCGCGCGCGAGAGTAACGTCATTGCACAATACATAATGGGAATGGTTTGGGCCGGACATACGTACAGACAACAAATCACGTACGTACGCGTCGTGACGTTTGCTCCTAAATAATTCCCACCATGCGTCGCGCAGGCATTTTTTTCTCAAAACATTGTTTCGTTATTACAAATATGATTATAAAAATGTTTAATATGTGATGTAATGTATATCCTAAATTGAAATACTAAGTGTTTTTGCAAAGGTTGTTTTGGTAACGTTGCTATGGTACCTGCTTCATCGGGAACGCTCTCACCATCTCCTGTTTGCTGATAATACAGTGAGCTACGACGACGGCGTTTGCTATAAAAAAGAATTATATTAAAAAATTACTCTTAGTAAAAAAAGATTATAATGCATCATATACAATTATGAAATATATGATGATGTATATGGAGTAGTACTTGATTGATTTATTTACCTGATTTCATTCGGGTCTAAGTAGTCGCTCATAAAAGAGGGACCGTTTTGTCCTCCAAATTTACCAGGCGTTGGAGTCCGGGAACCAGTCTAGAAAAACATAAAACTTTTAATAATGGACTACAAAATGTTTTTGAATCCGGGTTTAAATTATCTACTTTAAAACATAGTTCATTATTATCCAATTATAATAATGAAATACGAATGGAATCGGAATAAACATGAACTGTGTACGATAAAATCAATATGGTGTTTTGTGTGTACTACTGTATCAAGAAAGAGAAAGAAGACTGTCAGATGACAAGGTAGTGTTTTGTGTGTACTACTGTATCAAGAAAGAGAAAGAAGACTGTCAGATGACAAGGTAGTGTACTCTATCCTTTTATTTTTGAGATATTACGTTTTTGTTGATTAATTCATTTTCTACGCAAAGATAAAAGGGAAAATGTATAATGCCAACAACAGAACATATGGTTACACAGATGGCAATGACTCACACTCTAAAGAAATTATTGTTAATATAACCTACATTTAATCAAATACGATTCTCCGAAAGTATAAATAGATTATTTTAATGCCATATTTTTATATTTTAGTTTTTTTTACTATTATGCTTAAGCTTGGTTCACATATGACGTATGGGCATCACATGACGTACGCGCACGTACGTTCATCGCAACTGAATTTCGACAAATCATCAGAGTTGCGCGTCGTTCAGTTTATTTACCTTCGCTCTCGTGTCCAACGCTGACCGCAAATCATCATTTGTGTCTTGTAATTTCTTGTTGGCATCCCTAAAATAAATTGAGAATGTTAGAGTTATGATGTGCCAATGCGTCTGTATCAAGGGTGTATTGCGTCAGAAGTCAATGTCAACTCGTTTACTTAAGTAAAACATTATTTTCCTTACTGTAATAATTGAACCTGTCGATGGAGATTATCATTTTCTCGCTCAATTTCTTTTAGTTGATCACGATCGCTGTAATTTAAATGAAAAAAACAATTTAATTGGAATAATGAAAACATGTGATAAATGTAGTTGTCATTGTCGATCAGTTTCAAATATTTTAAATAGGCCTACTTTATATCGGATCTAGCAAAAACACAATAAAGAATATTAACCTAGTGATAAAGTCCATCTGTTCATCGTATTCTGAATGAACGGTTGCAAGATCAGATCTGGTGAGGGCTAGGTTAGTTTGTGCTTCTGTTAAGTTTGATCTCAGCGTCCTATTTTCAACCATAAGTTCTTCAACCTGACGCTTAAGTTCCTGAACCATCTCATCCCTTGGCTTGTCACGACTGTACATCCTTGCTTCAAACTATGGGTGTAAAAATATATAGTGAAAACTAAATTTAGGTAAAAATAATATGAAATATTAACAGTAACTGATAACAATTTACACTTTCTTCAACAGCAGATACAGAATCTACTTTTTTAATGTTTTTTAAAATTTAGGCCTATTTCATACTATTATACAGAACGAATTGAACAAAACGACGAAGATATATGTTTATACCTTTTGAAACCTTGTTAGGTTAGCTTGCAATTCCATTATTTCCGCCTCTAACTGTCGTCTAGTCTCCATTTTTTCTAATTCTGATCTTTCCCTTTCCTGAATTAAATAAAAATCAATAAACATGATGACGAAAAAACATGTTACGAATGTATAATTCGTTATAAATGTAGTTTAGGTAATTTAATTTGATGATATGGGTAATGTAATAGACTCTTCTTTATTCTTTATTATATTATTATAATTTATAACATTTATGAAATTCTTGAATGAGAAGGAAGAAGTGGGGGAATGGAGGTAAGAAATTGAAATATTGAGTAACAATTTAAGAATACGTTTGCAGTAGTTTACTACTGAACAGGCTTCCCAGTATAAAGAATAAATAAATAATTTAATAATAATTCATAATGCTAATTAAAATCATAATAACAATTATTGACCTCTTTTCTAACACGTTGCTCTACTTTTGATAATTGTGATTCTATGTCGTACTCCATTTTGTTTAAGTATTCACTATGGGAGTCATTGGCCCTGCAAAAAGAAAATATATAACAGTATGCATCATCAATCGGTAATAATTGATCACTAACGACCTTATACTATATAAGAACACGGTCATCTATGTTTTGTTTGTTCTTGATATATGTTTGCTCTTCAAATGCTTCATTATGTCAATTATATTATTTGCATTATTTACATATTCAGCCCCTGTCGTTGTGGAGAGACGAATGGGCGCCGTTTGGTGGCAGCACTCGACACGAAGGAACCCTAAAGCTCTATCTACACTATCAAATTAGTTAGACATCATCATTTCCATATTTGGGCACATCACATTTTTTTGTCAAACTAGTTCGATAGTGTAGACAAAGCTTGAGAGAAAGTAGTGGTATGTTTCGCCCACACCTGTGTGCACTCAGCCTACCCCTATTTACATATTACGTATTATATTGTTCTTACCTTTTAAGGGACCCTTCAAGGCGTTCGATTTCATAATTCTGTTGCTTTATGTCTTTCACAACTTCAAAAATAATTGTTTCAAATTGGGTTAGCAGTTGTGGTGTTTCAGAGGAATGGAGTTGCTGATACAGTTCGCACACTTGCTCTTGACTGCAAGAAACAAAAATAGATTTATTCATTTAAAAAAAGTCCAAACTCTCTAGATTTAGCATAAATTCCTCCTACACATACCAGTAAAGTGGCCGAGACTGACTTAACACCGGTTTCTCCTCGTTTATGGTGCATCTGAAGAAGTTTTTTCAAAAATATACAAAAATCTTTATAATTACTTAGTTAGTAGCCCAAGTTACTTAGTTTATAGTAGAAACTTACCCAGTACTCGATAGCCTAAGTTATACATCAGACGCGATATCTCTTGGTAAATTATTATTATCACAAACGGAAAACTCAGAAATATCTACTCTTTCCATTACGTAATAATACTGTCAAAGAATTCAGCGTTTTTCAGCTCTATCGTTTGTATTCAAGTGCTGGTATACAAAGTAATGATTAATAATGATTTAATTGCAAAATAATTTAACTTGCTAATTATTACAAATGTCAACAGTTAAGTAAAGTATTCTATTAATAACCTTACGTGGAGAAAATAATATTCATATTCGGAAAATAATATCCATATTTGGAAATAGTACGTTGGCCTGATCACGTCAATCTGAGCAGACATTCAGAATTTATGCTTTAAAATAAGCTTAGTGATTTAAAATAATATTATAACTTTAATGAAAGATGGATGTTTATTGAATTTAAATTTTAAATCAATTTGGATAAGGCTATAGCGATACAATGTCACGTGTCAACTTCTGTTTGTCATGGTTGTTATTCCGTGATACAGTGCTGTAATACACATTCGTATGCTATTTCACAAGTATCATAAAGATATCATCATCATCATTAGATCTTATCTGTAACTAGACCTACTAAAGCCACAATGTTACCATGAAACAGGGTCACGATGACCACAATTTACTGTTTTTGGCAAATTTGCCGGCAAATCGAAGAATACATCCGATCAATACAGGACAGATGATTTCATAATAGCTTGCTTTGTAAAAAATTAATTTAGCGTAAATGATATTTATCTAGGGATTTGAGAACAATGACCGAATAAAACGGGTGTATTTTTACGTGAACCGATGGAATGTAGGCCTACAGTATTACAAACTTTATGGAGAGAGCGAGACAGAGGACTGAGAAGGTTTTACTTGTCCATATAAGTTTGTACTTAATCAATGCAATACTACCAAAACCAAACCATAACACTAAACGTTCACTGTTTCTAATTGTTGTTGTTGATATCCTATAGAAGCCCCAGTACAAAAAATGAAATACCCGCATCATACATAATTTTCTCTGCTGTACACTTTTAATATAGACGCAATGTTTTCAAAATCAATAAAATAAGTGAGCTTTTGTTTATAATAACAAGCATTACAAAAGCTTTATTATAAACAAATGAAATACAGTCAGCATCACTCTTGTATACTAGATACGTCAATGCTATTATACGGATCTACTTTAATGTTTTGGAACCGTTCAACTCTATTATGAAACGCGTCAGCTTAAATTTTATATAGCCACGTATGAAAGCACAAATAACGAGTTTCGTGAAGAAAAAAAACTACTAATATACCTTTAAATTCAGTTAGTAACATTAAACTACATGAGCAAATGACATTTAAAACATTCACAAAAATGAGCATAACAATTGGAAATAAACATGAATACTTCCGCGCGGGTACTCCAATGATTACAAGATTATGATTATAAATTTGTGTATCGTATCTAGATATTAATTAGGCCTATGAAATGTCAAGTCTGATTTAATCGATATCACATAGAAAACAGACACAACAAACAAAGGTTTAGTGAAGGACAATCTTGTACAGTATATAACTTTACTCTAATAAAATTAAATCCGCATAAAGCGACGTATAGAAGAAATGCAAATAAGGAGAACTTGTCCAACCAATCAGCGATAAGAAACTAAATATTATTCTGAATTATAAGTGCAGGTGAAAGGTCAATTAGTTGCTATTGACATAGAAGGGCAATCCGTCCACCAGCTATGTTGTTAACATCATATTATTAGATGTTTTGTATGGATACCTCGTACAGTGCTTCGACAAAAACAATGAAGTACATAGATTCAATTGAAAATTACGTAAAGATATTATACAATAAGGAGTATATAATTAGTTCACAAACTGAACATTTCTAGTGATTCATGATTTGAAACGAGCATTTCACACTATATTATAATTCATCATGGTATTACAACGTAATCCTATCAGAGGGTGGCAATTATCTAACAGAAATTATTAATAATTTGTATCAAAATAATGACTACAGTCTGTCCTGGTTTATCCTGCTCAAATAATTAGTAGTAGTAGATATGATCTGGATTTAAAACGGTTGACATTTAAGGCCTGATCAGGGAAGAGTGAAATTAAGAGTAATTTCACTCATCCCTGGTCTGATTTTGTGACATTTTCGTCATAAAAAGTAAATAATTAAAAATGATTTTCCCCGATTAAACTTGAAAACAGACGGCCATACTGGCAGTGATTGTATGGATCGCGGCAAACAAAATTGATTATTTTATTGATTCATTTCTGAATGACTTTGTCACGATTGTAACAATGTATTTCGAAATAAAAGGGTGGTGTAGCTGGCCCAGCGTCAAATAGTTAGTAGTACTCATGAGGCCGCGTAAAAAAAAGCACAAAACTTGGATATTCATACAAGGACGATAAAGGACTTCAAACGATGAAGGCTATCAGTAAAGTAACTTTGTATTTTGCTATATCTGAGAATTATTGACATAAATAATGTTTACATCTAGTTTTAACAAACCCCAATTTATACATGCTGTTTGCTAAAGTTTTGATTTAGACAAACACTACTATCTGTTTGCTACTGCCCATTTTGGTGGCCGAGAGCCCATTCAAACATCATGTACATACTTAATACATTCCATGTTGACTGTTGACTTCGTTCAGTAATACGCATAACGATATATAAATCATAAAATAACCATAACATTGGCTAATGTAAGTGCTAAACATTCAGGACGAGTTGTACCTCAATTCACTCACAAAATGAATACATAATTGTCATCATAAATAAAACGTAATATTACAGCAGTACTGAACTATGAATAAACTACACTCTGGTTATAATTCGTAGATATTGTCATGACGTCACGTGGATATACAAGTTTGACGCGCGCGTTAAAACGCTGATAATAATATTACGCACGCGTAGATTTTGTGTTTCTTTGGTTAATGATTGTAAACATTTAGCAGTGATAATAGTTTATAGCATAGCGATGACAGTTATTAATAAATAATAAACTAGACTGACACCATGTTGAAGTAAGATGGTTGGATATGCATTATGGAATGCAAGAATGTGCTGATGTACAATTATTATACCTTTTAAAATGCAGTTATTATTCACAAATACAGAGAAAATAGATCTAGAGATTGCATAATGCAAAAATTATAACTTAGACTTTTGAACTCATAACACAAGGGACAACACAAAATATAACATATTGGCTTAACAATCGGGTAGTTCAAACAATGAAATAGGTCTATCCGTTTCAAAATGTAAATCGTTATAAAAATCTTTTGTAATTTCAAAATCGTTTATGTAAACAATATTTGAGATTCGTGAGCTAACATTGCAAAGCGTCTTATTGACAGATTCACTCTGAATTGATAAGTGGACGATTGTTTGCTGTTTTTGCTTACTTTAAATAAGCATGTTCATCATTCGCGAATAGACACAAAGTTTACGCGCGCGGCGCGTTGATTAACAACATTTAAACGCGCGACGCTTTAAAGATTGTCCCTTTGCGATGAATCTGAAGAATTTACTACCAATACCTTTTGTTTCAGAATTTAATTAGGCAATTCTATTAATATTTTAAAGTTAGTTTCTAGTAAAATGTCTTAAATGGTATGAATATGAATGTTTACCTTGGAATAAGATGGACATGTGATCCTAAAGTTGCTATAAATCCTTCCCATGATCCCTTAGCCGAACCCTTAAGCTCGGTAAAAACCGGTGCGATGTATTCATTATTGTTTGTAGTCCTTTTTCGAGAAAAAAGGGATTCAACTCTTTGAAAACCGTCACGAAATTCAATAAGGCTAATTTTTCCATCGTTATTTTTGTCCAGTTCTGTAAAAACTTCATTTAATTCTTGATGTGTTATTGCTAAGTCTCCACATAATTCCTGTAAATCCTCTAACTCAATGAATCCGCTACCGTTTAAGTCACACGCGGTAAATAAATGGTTTAATTTCTCCTCATCCATAATCGAACACAGCCATAAGGGATGCTTATAATTCTCATACAAAACAAAATATTACCACAATACGTTAACTTAGGAAAAGTAAGAACATCACGTGATAGGTCTGAACGATCCACAGTAAATCATAATGTGAATATGGTACTCTGTATAAATGAATTTCAACGAACACAACACATATCCGTCCGCTAGTCAATTTACGTGAACGATACTAAATGTTTTCAACAATGATATTAATATCCATATGTCGCATTAAAGACGAGCTGTGCCAATATAACAGCAATATAATCCGTACTGCCTATCCAGATTCCTATTCAGAGTCAGTCTGCCAGATAATAACACAATAGATTGCTAAGTTCGTTCGTACTCCCTAGCTTCACTGACAAAAATCAATAATGTCGAGGTCAGCGATGGTCCTACGTACAGATAGACCTATGTGTCACTCGATATGAAATACATCTAGGGGGCCTTTTCGTCTCGTTATCATAACAATAGTATAGTCAACAGGTGGTTATACGAGTGACGGTATTAATTTCATTACAACATCATACCATCACTATTTACGTGTACACGAATGCCACAGTTTATAAAATATCTATACCGTCATAGAAATTTGTATATTAAATAGACATTTAATTCTTCCATCTACTCAAACACTGACGAATATACATTTTAATAATGGGTTGTGATTTATGTTGGTGGTGTGGGAGTGTTATTATCATCATTATGTATTTATTATTATTACTAAAGCTTGGTTCCCACTAGCGACACAACGCAAGAACGTAACGCAATTGACAATCACAAGCGATGGATGATTCGAACAGTGGCTAATAGTCATTGGTCAACTCGCTTGCGTTGCGCGTACGTCCTTGAATTGCGTTTCTAGTGGGAACCACGCTTTAGTGGGGCAGACAGATGTGAGTACATATCGGTTAGTTTTGTATCCGGCCTTATTTGTAGGCGTACTCAATCGATCCGCAGACGGATCAGGCTAAGTCATTAATAAAGTAAAGTAGACAAATACTAAATACAAAAACTACGTCGTGTTTACGTACAAACAGCAAAAGCTAATAAATTAATGAAAAAAGGAGTAATACAGAATTCATATATGTAAAAATGTTACTTATGAACTGTAACGACATTTACAAGTTAAATAATACGATTTTATGTAATATGAAATAATATGAATGTGAATAAAAGTGGTGTTTGCGCCACAAAAGAAAAAAAAAAAGCTAATAAACTAATAACTTAATATCTAGGGCTTTAAGCGCGAACCATGAACTGGAAGAAAATATAATGTGGATTTATAAAATGAGGCCAAAGACAATGAAGTTGTCCATTACATCACGGTTCTCAAACGTCGCAATACATTGAAATCCTAACACCTGTAAATATTATATTAGCAGACAATGGAAGTTATAGGTCACGTCAATAATTATTAAATATTATAGGAATGATTTGTGATTTGTGGCGTAGGCGGCGCACATACATCTAAACAATAGGTCTACGATGATAACTACAAACGGAATCCTCAAAATTGACTAATATAGGCCATACTGAAAATGGCATATACAATTTTAAATATCTTATTCTAAATAGATGTTCCCAAACATTCAGCCATTGTTCCTGAATAATTTCGCCCTAAGCTTATAGAAAAAAGTAAAAAAAAATACAGTATGCATACGTTATGAAATATAAAGATCTGTCTACACTATCAAACTGTATGTGACCACAAAAATGTGATGTGCTCATAATAATTTATATGGACATGCTGAGGCTGATGTCATTTTAATACCACATTTGAGAATATCACTTTTTTTTGTCGAACTAGTTTTATAGTGTAGACAGAGCTTAAAACAAAAGCCAGTACCGGTATGTTAACATACACAGTGGTTACTATGTTTTACACCCACGCTTTGACACAAATAAAATAGGGTTAAAATGGTTCGATCCGAAGTCCTCTAGGCCTACAGATAGGCTCTTTAGTTTCAGTCTATGTTGCGTTCTAAAACTCACCATTCACTGTCTCGTTTACATTTAAACACAATTTGACTCTCAGTCAGTAGAGATTCTTGTACACAATCACCAAATGGTGTTATGCTCGCCATATACGACGACAAGTTCTATCAATTGTCACACGAACTCTCACAATGTTATACAACATGTAGATACTGTCATTGTTTGATGTTGCTGATAAGACATGTTACCCATAAACATGTAGTTGCGTAACTAACTGGATTCCACAACATAATGCAGAAAGGTGAAGCAAATATTTAATGTATGGCCTTTACCTAATTTATGCCAACGCGGATATTTAACTGTTGCATTACTCTTTGTCATACCAGTAAAAAAAGAAATATACTAATGACAAATGTGAACAACAATGTAGAATAAATAAATAAGGATTCGGCAATCAAGGGCTTCCTTGCTAGATCACTGTAAAGTGCATCAGATACTAATTCCTCCAGACACAGATCAATGTATTACATTCTTCCCAGTCATACCAAGAAAATCTAACAGGACACTGAGCTCGCCTTAAGATAGGAACTCATAACAATCTCTTGACCTTATGTCTGGTTGCGACAAATACCAACAGTACTGTACAATGTACATTTCTTTGTGGCGCGCGGTATCTGTTAAATCTCGGTTACCACTAGCGAAGTAACGCAACGTAAGTGATTTGACCAATCACAGGCGATGGGTTATTCGAACAGTGGCTTGTCATTGGTCAACTCGCTTGCGTTGTTGCGCGTACGACGTCCTTGCGTTGCGTCTCTAGGTGGGACCACGCTTTAAGGGGTGTGGAACTGATGTATCGCAGTCACAGGTAAATCCTTAGATCTCCGGAGCTCAGCATCCTGTTTAAATTGCCTTGTTCATAATAGGAAGGAGAGAGAGAGAGTCCTGTAGAAAGTTTTCAAATGAATAATAATTTGGACTCACCAACTGAGGAGTTCAAAGTCACTGGAGAGTTTACCAATCATTTCATCGAACTCTTCACTACTAAACTGGTTGGTTAGCTTGCGTCGGCGTCGTCTGCTGACGGCTAGCAACGTGTCACTGACGCTCTGGAAGCCTTCGGAAAAGTCTGTGATGCTGATTCGACCATCCTAACAAAATTAAAATATATGAAAATAAGTTTGGAAATCAGTTGGAGAACATAGTGCTTCCCACTTGGTCTACGCAATGGAACGACGAAGGACTCGGAAATAAGCTAAGCTTGTTGGGGCTATCCTGGAAAATCTTTTATAAATGTATTTGTAATCAATGATTTATGTTATCAACTTGTATGTATTTTTTCTAATGATTTTCCTTACAAATTAAATCACACACACAAAAGCGCACTTTAACCAATGACGACGCGATGGAGCATCCAACTCTCTCTTGTTATTAGTTAATTCACTTACGTTGAGCGTACGTCGTTGCTTGGAAACCAAGCTTTATAAGCCAACAAAATGTGGTACAGACATGGTAACTAGGATGGAGAACATGAACTCGACTCTATGCGGCATCAAATAATGAACCATCCATAGAACACGAGTTTGCTGATCATTGTTTCTCACCTGATCTCTGTCCAGTTCGTGGAAGACTTTCTGCAGTTCGTCCTGGCTGAGTTCACTGCAGACACTTGAGAGTTCAGCTTTCTCAATAAAGCCACTGCCATCCAGATCACAAGCCGCAAACAATTGCTGAATAGACTCCGGACTAGGGTTAATGATTGCCATAGCACAACCAGCCCTTCACAAGAAAAATAAGTCACGGCTAATTAATTCCATAAAAATTAAATCTATAGTTAAAATAAGAGGATCATTTATGATTACAAAGGTTCACCCAGGGTTTAATAGAATTCAAATATTCAACAAACAACGCGAGGCTTTAATGCAATCCAACAAACAGCTATTGTTTCAATGAAAAAGAAACAGTTCAACATCCAACTTAACACAATGTGTAGACTTAGAACGCACTTAGTACTCAAGTCATTTGTAAGCCCAATTTAGTAACATGTTCATGCCTCGAGAATGTTTGACAAAAATAATGAATATATTCTATTTAATAATAAATCGCATTGTGGCTAATTACTAATTATAGCGATACGAACCAAAATAAACAGTCGAAAATGACGGTTACGTTATTATTACAGCTACAAATAGAAAGATAAGGTAATGTATGTGAGAGAATATAGATAGAAGTTGCTAAGCTAAGTAAATACATCTGGCTACTTCACAGGATGTAAAATAGATATCACGAATACACGTGCCCAACGTAGATAACTATAAAGGTACTTCAGAAATAATTACACGTCATTTGTTACGTTGTCTTGAATTTACTTCAGAGTCTAATCGAATTTTCGTGATTTTTAAACGTGCATCTAACGAGTTTATACCTACACCAGGCGGCCGCATGCAAATGATGTGAAATGCTAAAGTGCTAGAGCCGTCGTATCATACACATGGATAGTTATATTACCGATTTTTGTTTAAATGTTTACGATTTGCATGTACAGTAATTGTAATATCACATTAAAGCGTGGTTCCCACTAGCGACGCAACGCAAGGACGTACGCGCAACGCAAGCGAGTTGACCAATGACAACTGTTTAAATAATCCATGGCTTGTGATTGGTCAAATCACTTACGTTGCGTTACGTTCTTGCGTTGCGTCGCTAGTGGGAACCAATTATTGTTATGGCTATATTGATGATGTTTGTTATGTAGTTAGCTTGCAATGCCGATATAGATGATTTTAGTAGTAAACTGAAGTAGCTCCTAGTTTATATTATTACACATTTTTAGCTCAACAATATTATTTATACAATCTAATTATTTTAAAATTGATGATGTGAAAAATCTTTACTTTAGAATTAAGCATATATCCATATACCTATATTATCTTCAGAGCGGCGGTCTAGTATACGATATATGTATGTTATATAATACTTATTAATAATTGGATATTATTGTGTGGTTATATAATTGCTAGCGTGTTATTAATCCGTTATGATAAAGCCTATAGCAAGCATTATAATATTCAAAATGTATTATTATAAACCGTACCAAATGTCATGATCCATCCTGTAAAAAAATACACATTTATTACTTTATATATTAGTGATATAAACAATAAAAATGAGCGATGATGATGATAACGTTAATGAAAATGATGATGATGATGATGATGATGATAACGTTAATGAAAATGAGTGATGATGATGATGATGATAACGTTAATGAAAATGATGATGATGATGACGATGATGATGATAACGTTGATGTAAATGTTAATGAAAATGATGATGATGACGATGATGATGATGATAACGTTGATGAAAATGATGATGATGATGACGATGTTGATGATGAGTGATGATAACGTTAATGATGATGATAATAATAATAATCGTGGCTTTAGGTCGGTATCATATCTTTATCACAATCAATTGCTCATCGTATTCCATTTAAATAAATGCTTTTTCTTTAGATTTCAAATAGACATTGACCAACGCAAATTACATGCAACATAACACGGACTTAAGTCAGGTATGGTTATGAGTGCGTCAGACGATGACGTCAAACGCGTCATAGCTATTAATTAACCAATCTACCTGTTGAATAGCACGTAAAGCTTTTATACCTTTTATAATGAGAATATGTTTATGTAACATCGATGTGTATAGTGTTAGATTGATGAAAATAACAATTTATGTTTAACATGGGAATTTGTTCAAATTAAAAAATTATTCATTAGTTTGTTCTTTGATAAATAGCTCTTTTCTGGTTATGTATACAGATATATAATTCGCAGTACATAAACATATATTAGAATTAGAAGAACTGAAGTACAAAACACAAGTTCAATACAATGGATCCGTGTCACTGTACTTGGACCGAAACCATACAATAGTACGAGTTTTGACCTCTAAATTTTTATGTTCTGATTTAAAATGCCATATGCTGGATTAATTAACGATGTCAATAAATTAGCATTATATTCAACAAATTTAACTGCCGTAATGTCACGCTAACATGATGCAAAATTGTATCTGTATTTTTTCAAATTTTAGATGATTTTTTTTTAGATTTTAAAAGTACGTAGGCGCGCCTCATAGGCCAACACAATCACATTTATTCTGGTTTGTGACAAATATTAACACATTTCTGTAGGCCTAAAATACAATAAAAATTAACACAGGCTTTAATATTTAAATTGAAGATGAGAAAGTGTCACAGATAGCCAATTGCCCATGTTTGTTTGAGGGAAAATGGAAATCTATACTTTTTTTTTGTCGATCGAGTATAACCATGGTTAAACGCGATACTGGAGTCATTCCGGGAAATTTAATCTTGGAAACTTTATGCATAGAGATATTATAATATTGAACTATATGATATCACTATAATATCTCTATAATATCTCTATAATATCACTATAATAATTATCTCTATGCTTTATGGCATGGCATGTTTCAATTTCAATTAAACATAATGATGGTGGTTCACTTAGTAGATCTTTGAATCAATCATTATAATGGAAGGATATCAATCCATCTGTTGCTGCTGCAAAATTGAGTGAATGTTGGGTTACCACATATTTTTGTCGCCATATTTGTATTTTAAATTTAAATACCTAACTGTCTCATCATATGTATTCTGTTGATTGTCTCACGTGACGATACATTAATAGTTAAAATCACGTTTACCATGAACGTGTCTTATGTGTTTAATGTAATTGTATAACTGTGTGTAGAAACATTAAATCAGTTTTGATCTATCAACGCACCCTAGGCCATGATTAAATGTAAATAAAATTTTGTTGAAAGAATAAAGATGGCTCATGGCAGCTCAATGGTGAGCATTACACAAAATTACTAATAAGAACACTTTCATTAACAAATTGAAGAAAAAAATCATTAAAAGCATCATTATTTGTTTCATTAAATGTATTGCAGTGCATTGAACCATGACCGCGTAAATGACACCGCAGTTTCTGCAGCAGATAGTTCCCAACGTAACGACGTACGCGCAACGCAAGTGAGTTAACCAATCCCAAGTTCGGATAATCCTCGCGTCATGATTGGTCAAATGACTTGCGCGCAGCGCTAACGTCCTTGCGTTTTGCGTTCAAGTGGCAACCAAATGACATTGCTTTATAGCTAGGTTGCTAACTTCCATTTTTTATGAAGATTGTGCATTTTGTGACAAAAGCACCAAATTTGGCACAAACCTTCTTTAGGGTATATCTAACAATCCTAGAAGGGGTGCCCAAAAATCGGAACAATTTAACGACGTCATTTGGACCACGCCCTTTTTTTAGTATTACGTAATTAGGTGAAAACTTAAATCTTCGTATATACATACCAAGTTTGGTATCAAATTAAAACTCATGACATGTACATTGCAATACACACATAAAAAACATATGATTTCTCTTCAGACGGGATATATAGGTCAAATAACGTCATTTTCTGTCATATTGAAAGGGATTTCAATCAAAACGCGCCAATATTGGGCTATGTTATGAACATTGTAGTTATAAGAACAACAACATTCATTTTTGTAATACAACTACTAATATATATTTATCCTGTATCAGTTACTTTCCTTTAACATAATATTAGGAACCACTGCAAAAAAGTATATAAAACATATACTGTATCAAACTTGGCTCAATAATCATTGGACTAAGTAAACAGACAAAAGACCATTTGACTGACAATTATGGCGTTAGCATCCATAGCAATACATGGAGGTGATTATCAACTTTACTTTTATGAAATTATTTATCTGGAAACAAACACTTATAATGGTACAGAGTTGCTAGATGACGAACAGGTTCCACGGCATGGATAACAAAGACCAGTGCAAGAAAGACCTGCTGAACGGTACTTGCAGTTCCCTGAGCAATGCAGGCAACCAATTCCTCGATAATTGTTCAGAACTTCTGGTCTTGGATGCTCGAGATTGTGCCAATGAAAGTGCAGTAGTGACAGTTCGTACAATTCAGGATGTAGGTACTACCCAGTACCAAAAATACTTCAAGGAAGTTATTCTCGACAGAAGTGTTGCAATTATTCAACAAGCCATCAAACACCATGGTCAAAATCAGTGTCCAAAACAAAGCAACAAGTTAAGAGTATATTGCAAGTCAATCTCGTGATGGAGATTTGGAAGACTTCTTCATGCACGAAAACCAGCCATGGCCACCCTCTTTGGCAGTAAATGGAAAGCTTCGACTACCAACTAAGAAGTCTGAGTTGCTACAGCATTTGGAGACTGAAGGCCAGCCTGAACCTCCTACATATTTTGATGTAAAGGTGTTTGACGGAGCTGCTATTGTCCATGCTCTTTCCAGCAACCATGCATTTACATTTGATGACTACGGTGATAAGGTGAGTACATTTCTTTGCATTCAGGATTGTATCTATTGTTTAACCACCATATAATTGGTCACTTCTATATGCGGATCGTTATTCTTGTATCATTTGTATGACAGGTCTTTCTACCGTGGACCAGACAGCAGCTGCAGAATAGTAACAGAATTGATATAGTGTGGGACACTTACAGAACAGATAGTCTTAAGCAGTCTACAGGAGAAAAAAGAGGAAAAGGGGTCAGGAGGAAAGTTGGGGGACAAACAAAGATTCCAGGGAATTTTCCAGACTTTCTGAAAGATCCAGTAAATAAAGAGGAGTTATTTAACTTTTTAACTACAAAGGTGTCTACCCATGATTACTCTGACTGCATCAGGTAAGTTTTATTATGATACATACTAATTTATTTTGTTTGTAACCAAACGATTAATTTACTTATACAGTTTCATACCAATAATTAATTAAAAAGGCATATTAAATAGTAAGTAATTCTTGATATATGTCCTGTAGGCGAGTCTTTTGTATGTTGACATCTACTCAACCTATGTCAATCTGCGACCATGAAGAGGCCGACTCCAAGATGTGCATTCACATTGATGATGCCTTAAAGAAAGGTAGCAGGGTTATTTTGGTGCGTACAGTTGATACTGATGTCATTGTTATCCTGGTTGGTATTTTCTGCAATCTAATAGCCTGTTATCCTGGTATGTGTATCTGGGTCGCATTTGGCATGGGTAAGCACTTCCAATATTTTAATATAAATACCATCTGCCATAACCTAGGAGAGGATAAGTCAAGAGGGCTGCCAGTTTTTCATGCATTTACTGGGTCCGATACTACATCCCAGTTCTTCGGAAAAGCAAAACACTCCGCATGGGAGACGTGGAACTCATTTCCAGCAGTTACAGAAGCCTTTCTTTTCATGGCACATCACCCTTTCAAATCTCTAGGAGTCAACTCATCTCAATTCCAGTTGCTAGAGGAGTTTACATGTCATCTATACGACAAGACAAGTACTTTAAGAAGTGTTACTAAGCTAAGACAAGATCTTTTTTCAAGAAAGACACGGACAATGGACAACATTCCTCCTACACAGGTAAGGGGAGCTTCCATATAATTGTCAATTGTCGTTTAATAATTTATTATAAGGTTCATGTTTTTCTTTCATTAAAAGGTAACACCAATCTTTAAATTGTTTATTGCAGGATGCACTTTTACAGCATTCCAACAGATCCATATACCAAGCAAGCATTTGGACCACCAGTCTACAGCCACAGCAGAATGCTCCATCACCAGAAGACTTTGGTTGGACCGAAACCTCGACTAAGAAATACCGGAATGGTGTCCGGCGGGGGATAGTTTATTACCATTAGTTAAGGTCCTATGTAAAGCACCTAGAGGGGTCAGTGATTCATTAGGCGCTATATAAATACTGTTTATTATTATTATTATTACTAAAACCGGCAGTACATGGACACCAGTCTGGACAATACTACCTGAAGCATCCAAGGCATGTAGGGAATTGCTAAAGTGTGGCTGCAAAAAGTTGCCTTTTTGCTCAGGGAACTGCAAGTGCCGTTCAGCAGTGCACTGGTCTTGTTACCCATGCCGTGGAACTTGTTCGTCATCTAGCAACTCTGTACCATTATAAGTGTTTGTTTCCAGATAAATAATTTCATAAAAGTAAAGTTGATAATCACCTCCATGTATTGTTATGGATGCTAACGCCATAATTGTCAGTCAAATGGTCTTTTGTCGGTTTACTAATAGTCCAGTGGTTATTGAGCCCAAGTTTGATACAGTATATGTTTTATATACTTTTTTTCAGTGGTTCCTAATATTATTTTAAAGGAAAGTAACTGGTACAGGATAAATATATATTCGTACTATTACAAAAATGAATGTTGTTGTTCTTATAACTACAATGTTCATAACATAGCACAATATTGGCACGTTTTGATTGAAATAACCTTCAATATGACAGAAAATTACATTATTTGACCTATATATTCCGTCACGTCTGAAGAGAAATCATATATTTTTTATGTGTGTATTGCAATGTACATGTCATGAGTTTTAATTTGATACCAAACTTGGTATGTATATACGAAGATTTAAGTTTTCACCTAATTACGTAATACTAAAAAAAGGGCGTGGTCCAAATGACGTCGTTAAATTGTTCCGATTTTTGGGCACCCCTTCTAGGATTGTTAGATATACCCTAAAGAAGGTTTGTGCCAAATTTGGTGCTTTTGTCACAAAGTGCACAAAAAAAGTGCTAAGTTACCCTGCTATTACCTTCATAGGCCTAATAAAACAAATTCGCAACGTAACCTATGCCGACCACTTCTTGACTTTAGATTTAAATCGATATAGCACCATATGTTACTTGTTGTAATTATTAATGCAAATAGCGGCAAATTTTATATGAATAATTTTCCTATCAATATTCAATCAAACAGTTAAATTGCATATCTGATGGAAATTCTGGGTAAAATAAGTCAGTGGGTGGATTCCCCAAAAACGTATACCGATATTTTTTGCGGATGCATAAAAACATATGTTACCAGTATAAATATTATTCTCATAATGGCATAATAAAAGTGGCTTGTCATTGGTCAACTCGCTTATGTTGCGCGTACGTCACTGCGTTGCGTCTGTAGTGTGAACCACGCTTAAGGGGTTTGTACTGCGTTTTGACGGTGAACAAAAAAATATAATTTTATAAGATGGATGGAAATAAGGCCGCAATAACAAATTGAAATGAGAATCACATGAAATTGACATTCAATAATTCAAATAGTAGACACTTCGACTATATACAGTATAGTAATTTAATCTTCATAGCCGTACAACCAAATTATGGTAATTTCATAATAAACAATCATACAACAATGATGCAGGATCATTTGACATTAACGAACGAGCGCGTCACAATACGCACTTAATGAAGTCTTTCCTTGAATGTTTATTACAGTTACGACAAATGATATACAGACTCCTAAAGACGAACTAAACAAACCTCAGTAATTGAAATAAATCTGATATTTTGAATGTGAGATATGTGTTGTCGAACTGACATTTTGAATGTTCGATATTCGATGTTCTCGCACGTGACCAATGTAATGGCCTAGTATTGGAATGTCTGTTACACATTATTAGGCCTGCTTCTTTTAAAGGATACAATAAAAACCTCTTCCATATTCAAATTAAATCAACAAAACGGATAATAGTAAAACATGTCTACTTCAGTTGAAGTCAGATTTATACAGCTGTATTATACCGTACTTGGCGGGCCTTACCATTGTATATACACTTGTACGGTACTTGTCAATGCTAAAACACAAGTAGGTACGACATATACACGTTAAACTGAATTAGACTACAATACGTTAGATTTTGAAATCGAACGTATTAGTATAAATAGTTATCAAAAAAAATGATCGTAAAAATCATAAATCTCGACAGGTAGGTCTATTGATCGTATTTTACATGTAGGATCGAGGCCTATACAAATAATGTTTAAAGATAACTATCGGCCAAATAAAATCATACACGGTATTCCTACTTACCTAACGAGGTGTCGTTACTTCTTGCATAAACGACTTGTTTGAAATACCCTATGTAAATCAAAGGCAATTAACCAAATAATTAAATATAATATACCAGAGATAATTATACAATATTCCGTTTAGAAGCTAGATATTCCAAAAATATTCGATTTGGTGTATTTACTTACAATTGTTGCTGGTGGTAGATCTGGTGGCCAACTTGTAGATTTAAGTCCGTCGTCTCGGTTGACTGAGTGTTCTGAAATAAACTTAAGTACGTTACGGGTCATGTAAGCACCTTTTAATATACAGCACTTATACTTTTAGAGTATTATACACATCATTCAATAATTTCAATACAAAAACATTCAGATTTAAGGTATTTTGGAAGAATCCATTTTAATGAAGGGAAGTTTTATTATTTTTATGTATTTATGCAACGTACACATTGAGGCGCCGAACTAGGTATGACAAATATAGAATAAAATTAGAATTGAAGAATGAATTATAAAAATTACAATATGAAGTATTAGGTTAGCTTTAAAATGATCAATTCATTTAAATAAACATTTTATTTAATCAACTTTCTGCACAGAAGTGTTTTTTCTTTGTTTAGTCGTAAGACCCTTTTACTGAAAATGTATAAGTCAGCAAGACCGGATAGGTAATTAAGGGCAATGACTTCATACTACAGTATAATATAAAATAGAATTGAAATATTGTTCTGAAATGAAATATTGTATTATGTACAGAGGTACGTTGCAGACACATGTATGGCATTCGTTTTGCTGACGCGTATTGCTGACGACGCAACCGCAACTCCTTTTGTCAAATAAAAAAAATATTAAACGTATTTATTTATTTATTCAACAATATTTCAAGAGGGTGACCCAGCCAGCGGAAGGGGGCCTCAACAATACAAGCGACATAAAAACATTACATGTAAAAATATATATTAAACGCTTCAAATTGAGTTAGGCCTACTGTAATTAATTTCTATAAAGTAGGGTGAAAGTTACGGACAAAAACATTCCTCCACGAAACTGGTCTACAAGAAATCAAACACTCGTTCAAATAATGTTGGCACGTCCACTATTAAATTGACAATGACGAGATACCAACCATGTAAACATCTTTATACTTACACTTTCTTAAGTACATACTTAAACATCATACTGTAATTGAGAAATCAATTCAAGAAATGAAGCAAAAGAAATGAAGCAAAAGAAACGAACATTTAAACACCAACAGTTAAACTTTATTTAAATATTTTTAAAACTGGGTTTTAAGCATGCACTTAACACCTTCGATGAATTATATACATACAAACTGGGGTAAAATAATTTGGCAAAAAAAGGTGGACATGTAGGTTTAACAATGTATATCTTAACACTTTATTATTTATTTTGTCTCTTAATTCAAGTGTACATTATAAAAACTATTTTAAATAACATCATAAAAATATTACTCTATAAGTATCTTGATTTAAGTGTATAAATATCCTTTAATAACATTAACATTATAACTATTCATCCTAATTTCAAAATAATCTTTTTAAAATACCATGTACGTTCTTTTTCTTCATCTTTCATTCATTCATCTCATTCCTGTCTTGTTCACTTCATAAATAATATCACTCCACCAATCAATGTCCTCAATCTACAAACCCATGCATGTATTTTCCAGATAAAAGATAATATACATTTTGCTTACTCTGTACATAGTTTCTTCCAATGTATTTGTTAAAACCTTCAAACTTGGCCACTTTTCTTAAACTCAATCTACACTATAAAAGTAGCTTGATAAAAAAATGTGATGTGCCCAAATATGATAGTGATATTCTTATATATGCTAGTGATATGACATCATCATGTCCATATATGGGCCCATCACATTTTTGTTGTCACATAAAGTTTGATAGACAGAGCTTTAAACAAAAACATACTTTATATAGTTTAAATGTTTACTAAGCAGAAACAATTTGAGTAAAAATGACTTTTATATTTAAAGGATGTGTATTTACATAAACACATGGACACGCCCACTTGAGTTCCCACCAATCAGGATGTCTCGTGATGGATGAAATTCATTGATTGAACAAATAGAAGCAAGATACTCGTCATCCATACAATTGTGCAAGACGTTGCCATCAGTAGAATATATCTCAATCTGTATTGAAAAAACAATACCACATATATATCGGTACAGGTATCTTTATTTCCAGAAAACATAAAATGATTATACAATATCAAATATATAAGTGCCATGGCAACCAAAAAAAATCGAATTGGGGCACATATTTACAATTTGTAATTGGTTACAATATTGGCTACATACAGCAAAAAAAAACAGACAATGTGTTTCCCAACATCTAGAAATACAGTGGGATAATAACTATTGTTTAAGGAGGTTTAAACAGTCTAAAAGACTAGATTGAGATTTAACCATATTGTGCACAAAACAAACAAAAAACACCACATAGAGTAGGAAATATACGCCAAAAGAATTCCTTAACACGTAGAAATAGTGTGATACTTCTAAATATAAAAAAACTCAAAAAAATTCAAAACCTGATAAGATTCAATGAAAATAACTACTGTACTGCTCTAAGAGAAGGTTTAAACGGTCTAAAAGATTGGATTAACAAATTGTGAAAAAATAACCTGTACTTACCCTCCTTGGTCGATCCATGCAACCAACTACAAATATATCTTCCAACTGTGGGTGCCACTGAGCACGAAAGTTTGAAACCCATCTACCAGTTTGATTGTTATGTCTGTCAAACAAATGGTGTGGGTATTTGATGTTAAATTTATGCGCGGTTAATCAAAACTGCTTAGAAAGAATTTACATTTTATTCTAAAGGTATGTTCACATGTATGGCGTAAACCTGGTATGAAGCTGAACAAGGCGGTGGTGATAACACCATGCACTTTGTTGCCGTTGCCTAGGACACCTGCTGACCCCATTAAAAAGAATATGAATTGAGAGAAACAAATTCAGCACTTCCATTTAAACTTCACCTTAAGTTATTTTTTAACCAGTAGTTTAAATATTGTTAGGCGCTCTGTTCTTGGTAGGCATCATTATATAAAAGCTTAATTCATAAATAAATTAATGTACAAACTAAATTAAAGGGACTCCAGACTTTTTTTAAAGCTTTAAAACATAAAACAAACGCAATGTAGTTCCTGTGAATACCGTGGCATTTAATCCATGGATTAGCTTAATTCTAATCCCTGGACTGGTGTAAGCCACGCCAGCCTTACGTCATACGCATTAACATAGTCTAAAAATACTGTTACCCTTTATCTATTTTAAATTCTAAACGACTACATTGTATAATAAATATTATGCAGCATTATTGTTGTTAACATTGCCAAACATGTTAATTGTATAATTTTTTTTTTACCTGAGTTTCAACTTCAATTCAAACCCTGCAGTTGAACCACTTTCATTAAATTCTGCTATTCTGTAAGAGTATAATGTTTATAGAGATTAAACTAAAAATTTGAGCTAGCACACATTTTAAGTTTAATACAATCGCTTCAATTAGGTTGGAATATGTAAATTATCACTTAGATTACCTGCAGCTGCTTATTTTATTATATTTAAAATTTAAACTTTAATAAATCCATGGCTCCATGCTTGTAGTACAGTGAGCATTCATTGAGATTGTAGTTAAGCATTACCTTATGTGGTCATCAAAAGAAGTAGATAGTACTTTTCTACCAGTGATTGGCGAGAAGAACGCACTTGAAACGGCCCTCGTATGCCGTATGACTTCTAGTGGCTTGTTTGTACCTTGTTCTTTTAACATGCGTAGATCCCATAATGCAACAGTTCTAAAAGAGAGATTTAGATTCAACAATGCTTCTAAAAAATAACGTTTTCATTAATTACTATAATAATGTAAAACATTAAACTAAGATACATACCTATCATTTGAAGCCGTAATAAAATGATTCCTCTTCTGCGGGTGGATGGATAAGGTTTTTATCTTGCGATCATGTAACATGTACGACGGGACTGAAGAACTGTAATAAAGATAAGTAATAAATGTAACATGTATGACGGGACTGAAGAACTGTAATAAAGATAAGTAATAAATGTAACATGTACGACGACGGGACTGAAGAACTGTAATAAAGATAAGTAATAAATGTAACATGTACGACGACGGGACTGAAGAACTGTAATAAAGATAAGTAATAAATGTAACATGTACGACGACGGGACTGAAGAACTGTAATAAAGATAAGTAATAAATGTAACATGTACGACGACGGGACTGAAGAACTGTAATAAAGATAAGTAATAAATGTAACATGTACGACGACGGGACTGAAGAACTGTAATAAAGATAAGTAATAAATGTAACATGTACAACGACGGGACTGAAGAACTGTAATAAAGATAAGTAATAAATGTAACATGTACGACGGGACTGAAGAACTGTAATAAAGATAAGTAATAAATGTAACATGTACGACGACGGGACTGAAGAACTGTAATAAAGATAAGTAATAAATGTAACATGTACGACGGGACTGAAGAACTGTAATAAAGATAAGTAATAAATGTAACATGTACGACGGGACTGAAGAACTGTAATAAAGATAAGTAATAAATGTAACATGTACGACGACGGGACTGAAGAACTGTAATAAAGATAAGTAATAAATGTAACATGTACGACGACGGGACTGAAGAACTGTAATAAAGATAAGTAATAAATGTAACATGTACGACGGGACTGAAGAACTGTAATAAAGATAAGAAATAAATGTAACATGTACGACGGGACTGAAGAACTGTAATAAAGATAAGTAATAAATGTAACATGTACGACGACGGGATTGAAGAACTGTAATAAAGATAAGTAATAAATGTAACATGTACGACGACGGGACTGAAGAACTGTAATAAAGATAAGTAATAAATGTAACATGTACGACGACGGGATTGAAGAACTGTAATAAAGATAAGTAATAAATGTAACATGTACGACGACAGGACTGATGAACTGTAATAAAGATAAGTAATAAATGTAACATGTACAACGGGACTGAAGAACTGTAATAAAGATAAGTAATAAATGTAACATGTACGACGGGACTGAAGAACTGTAATAAAGATAAGTAATAAATGTAACATGTACGACGGGACTGAAGAACTGTAATAAAGATAAGTAATAAATGTAACATGTACGACGACGGGACTGAAGAACTGTAATAAAGATAAGTAATAAATGTAACATGTACGACGGGACTGAAGAACTGTAATAAAGATAAGTAATAAATGTAACATGTACAACGGGACTGAAGAACTGTAATAAAGATAAGTAATAAATGTAACATGTACGACGGGACTGAAGAACTGTAATAAAGATAAGTAATAAATGTAACATGTACGACGACGGGACTGAAGAACTGTAATAAAGATAAGTAATAAATGTAACATGTACGACGACGGGACTGAAGAACTGTAATAAAGATAAGTAATAAATGTAACATGTACAACGGGACTGAAGAACTGTAATAAAGATAAGTAATAAATGTAACATGTACGACGACGGGATTGAAGAACTGTAATAAAGATAAGTAATAAATGTAACATGTACGACGACGGGACTGAAGAACTGTAATAAAGATAAGTAATAAATGTAACATGTACGACGACGGGACTGAAGAACTGTAATAAAGATAAGTAATAAATGTAACATGTACGACGACGGGACTGAAGAACTGTAATAAAGATAAGTAATAAATGTAACATGTACGACGGGACTGAAGAACTGTAATAAAGATAAGTAATAAAACATAACAATATCAAATTGTGTTTTTAAGCAATTCAATAGTAAGGTTAGTGAGTACTGCTCTTACTGATATTAGTAAGAGTAGTAGAAAGACTAGTACTCCCTACTCCTACTAATATATAAGATAAACTTTATTATCGCATTTATGAAATGAAATTTGAGAGTGCAGTACTACTCATAATAATCTTTATTGTCAACAAAAAGAACAATTTAATTGCCAAATGGTGATATTAAGGTATAGCTATTTAGCTAATCAAAGCTTATCACCATCTAAATGTACATACTTCTATAGTAAGCAAGACAAAAATCAAACTTTAATATGAAAGAACCAAATAAAACTAAATAGTTTACATGATTTTTAAGATAATTGATTTAAGTTAAGTAAGACTACTGTACCTGGATTTTCTTTGATCAACGAGAGCAACATATGCATTCTTCCTATTCTGACTAACGAGCAGTTGAGATCCATCTGGTGATAGCAGGTCCATGTAACTTATCCACAGGTCTTCCTCAGGGTCAGTTGAATATATCTAAAAAAAAGTACAGCAATAATTATATTTTATGTGTTAGAAACATTGTTACAGTTAATTAAAGCATTGAGTGATTAAAAATTCAACATTTATTAATTTCTATCAATTCAATGGTAAACAATACAACACAACAATAAAATGGTAATATATAATAAAAGATGTAGCTAAAGACTGTAAGCTATGACCTCGATTAAAAGATCCATTTTGACCTTCGTGTCGGACAGAATCTGTACCCATCTATTATAATTATAAGGATTTACAGTGTTTGGAAAGTTTGTATATATGTTTATAACTCTCACTTTATAACTTACATCATTAAATACCATGTTGTTTAAGTCACCACACTTTACGGTTCCATCGTAACTACAAGTAAACAACTTTTCAGAATTTGCCGGTGCAAATTTAAGGCTGGGTACTTGTTTACAATGTGGCTCAAATAGATAAACCCCATCATTGTCTTCTTTAGAATCCTACACATGGAAACAAGTTGATAAAGTTAAGTTCAAAACAAATTTGTTGAGATTGTAGTGTATTATTTGCAAGAAATGAGCTTACATTTTACGTATTGCACACAGTGTATTTCAAAACATTTGTTGTGTCTGCATGTGTACTGCATATGGGATGAATTTTTTAAGTTATTACAACTCTATATTTTTATAATGTTGTTGATGTTTTGATCTATTTCCTGTATATTTTCATTTTTTTTATCTGTATATGCTAAAATAAATCAAATTACATATTTATAGTTTTCATATTATACAGAGTGTGTTCAAAACAATTTAAATTGAATTATAATAACAATTTGTTGTGTCTACTACTTATTTTAAGTTTCATACTTACCACATCCCACAATCCAACGTGTCCCCATTTGTCACCAACTCCTACAAGAAGCTTAGACGATGATGGATGAGCAATAACTGAACATATTCTATTAGGAACAACTTTAGCAACTTTTTCTTCTGTGAGTTTCAGATTTTTTAGTGCTTCTACAAATCTAAAAATGAAATAGTTTGTTCTTGAGCTATGGAGAATTTTGTACTCTATATTCTTTTTCCGAAATAAAAAATGAAACAGGGTTTCGAAGTATAAACATCAAAGTATTCAGTAGTTATTAACTGGTAACATTACTTACTTGTTGTGGCGTGGAGAATGTGTTTCTGTTGATCTATTATGCAAACATTGCACGCAGTCACTGAAACCTGTTGTCAAATTTTCTTTGCCTTCATTCTTGATATTAGTTGGTACCATAGGGATTGGCCCAGCTAGTTTTCTTGTCTAGAAATTACAAAAAACAACAAAATTAATCAATAAATAATAAATTAAAACAAAAAGTAAATATACGGTAAACAACATCATACAACTTACTTGTCGTTTCTCAGGTTCAACCATTTCTACAGGCATGTATTCGCCACTCGGAGAAATATTTTGAAGCCTTAGTGAACGAGGACGAAGAACAATTTGCTCTGCTTTCTTTTTTTCACTAAATATATAATAAAAATGATTTAAAAAAAGAATAAATGTGTTTTACGACCTCTTCCAAACTTGATCCGAATATTTTATGTAAAGCTCTGTCTATACCATAAAAGTTTATGATTTCATATCACTACCATATTTGGGCACATAACACTTTTTTGTCAAACAAGTTTGTGTTTTGTTCCTGTTTACCTTTTTAAGCCTCGAGTTGTTGATTTCTTAGTTCCATTCGGAGTGAACATCAGCATGTCTTTCTTAGTCTGGAAGATTTCCAGTGAGGCAAAAAACTTTTTGTTTTCCTCAATATTTCTTTGCCTCATTTTTTCATATTCTGATAGATCTGAGTTTTTTACCTTTGTTGCAAGAAACAAAAGAAATTCAATATGCAAGTAATAACTGTGAGTAGGTACTTTCATTCATTTATTTCAACGTTTGTGTTTATAATTTATTATTATAATTAGATAAAATATCTACTTACGTCATTTACAGTGGTAGGTTCAGACTTAAGTACAACAAAATCTTCTTCTTCAGTTTCACTAATTTCTTCTTTAATAATATTTTCAATCTTTTCAACAGCTTTTAATCTTGCTGACCTTCGACAAACATCAACCACCTATTTATACAATGATGAAACAATGTCACGTATTAAAAAGATTTCATTTAATTAATGGTCATTTCGGCTGCTGTGTATGGAATACCAACATTCATTATGCACTCTTCAACCTAGGCCTATCTTTCATCATAATTTGTGTTCATTTATCTTTTCCTAGGTAGGCCTATTCTTTTTCTTAATTTTTAAAACATAAATTGTGCCTGCAGGCTAGCCTACTAGCTAGCTAGGGAGGGTAGACAGCAGTAGATATATATATACTTTATAGCCTCTAGGCGAGCCTGCCCTGCATGCTTTCTCCTGCTTATTATTTATATAGGTAGCGAGGCCTAGGAGGCCTATATTAGGCCTTCTTCTACTACTACTACTAGTCTAGGAGGGCTAGGCCTAGGCCTACCCTAGCCCTAGGCTAGGCTTAGAGCTAGTATCTAGCCTAGCTAGTAGTATTATTGTATCATGTTATTGTTTTAGTAGTAAATCCTATCATTATACAAACTGTTAATTAAATCATTACCTTCCTCTTTTTTTATTCATTTGCAATATCATCTTCTTCTAATCGACTACGTTTTACGTTTGCAATACCAATCATTTTGTAAGTAAAATACTACCAATAATACAGGAAACTACTGCTACTGAAAATCATAAACAGACCTCAATCAATACGTATTTCGCGCGTTTTTCGAGGAATGAAGAATTAGTCTCTCTCACATCATGCTTCACTGATTTTAAGTTGCGCCCTCTTGCGGTAAGCCAATCTTGATTGGTATTATAGCTTACTGTATAAATATTATTATACTCATGAGATAGTAGATTTTAGTAGTAGTAATAAAATGATATATACAATACAATAGTCTATTTATTATAATATGGAAATTCATAAACAAAACATTTTCCATGACATTTATATAAATAATATGCATTACAAATAGCAAACAATAAATGTAAAAATGTACTGTCCCTGTCATTTTTAGTCAATCAATCATTAATTTAAAATCACCTCATAAACATGTACTTTTGATTAAAAAAATTGATTATTTTATTTATACATAGTTTATTTGACATTACCATTTATCAATAAATAAAATTGAATGCTCTTCCATAAATAGAGTATTTATTACACAGTGTGCGTGTTTGGATCTGAAAGGTTATCAGTTGACACAATAGAAGGTTTGTGTTTTTACTGTTTGAGCTCTGTGTAAACAATGCTATGGTAACCATTACCAACCTTCATTTGTAATGAGATGTATACAGTGGTAAAGTCACTGATTAACATAAAACATACTTAATAATAACATCACATAAATACAAAATCTCTCTAGACTTCTATATAATTATTTAAATAGTCTTTCAGTGTACAAACTATTAATTCTAACAAATCTAACATTTTCAATTTATAATTTATTATCATTTGTTTTATATTGCTTAACCTATGGTTTTGAAACATGATTTGAAATTACCATTCATGACATAAAATCCATGCTTCTGCAGATCCACTCTGGTACTAGCACAAATCATGAATATATTGATATCACATCCACCCAATGAGACTAGCAAAAATGCTAAATGATGAACAAAAATCGGCTAACAAGACTAAAATTCTGCTAAAATACTTTAAGCAGAATTTTAACTTGCCTTTCTCATCACTTTCCTTCCTACAGGAAAACCTGAGTTTATAGCTTGTGTTTGAATGTAAATCAAAATGAAAGACGTAAGCCTATAGTGCCAGCCCTAGGCAGAATACAAGGATATAACACTAAAATACTGATACTGTATTTAAAAACACTTAAAAATAAAACAACATTATGGGAGTTGTACTAAGCATTGCACTTAATGAGTAATAATAATAATACCATCAATTGTACGACATACCTACACCTACTGTAGGCCTACAGTTAGTATTGTATTAATTTTGTAAACTGCATTTTATAACATTTCTGTAGCACCAATAACAGCACCCACACCCTCTTTGACAGATAAATGAAATTATTTACTTGTAACAAAATATTGTTAACATTTTATAGGTCACCAATTTAAAAATTCTTTTGAACCGCCTGTGAGCAGATTTTGATAGAGGCTTTGCAAAATAATACAATAATAATTTACATAATGTTCACATTCAGTTCCTCAATATTTGTACTGTCTAAACATTAATGTCCAAACAATTTACTTAGTGCACCAATAGTTTAATTTATATTACGATTTAAATCATTTTACATAATGTAATGGAATCATGTAGGAATCCTACAATGTCAGATACTAAACCTAAAATTTGGACCTTTTATTTTACTAAGTACATACATTATTAACTAGTAGTGGGTTACCACTGTTTTGTTCAGATTTGGTAGATGGAATGCGATACAATACAATAGTATTTATTGTTATTTTTACAACAAGATACAAATGAAATTTGGAATTGAATCTTTTTTTTAAAAAGTTAAATAATTTAATGATAAAGTGTGAAACATTTAATAGCTTTGACTGATGTTATTTGGAGTGGTAGAATGAGGACATTAGGTAAGTACTCAGTCAGGATGGAAGAATATTATATAAACATATTTCCATTTTGTTGAAAATAAATGAATTTGTATTATTAAAAATGTGTACAATTGTTCGTTCTACACAAGGTTTTGTTCATAATATCAATTTTTTACAAAACATTAAAATTAAAGAACAGTTGAAGATAATGACTTGTCATTGCACTCGTATATTGCACTTGGTTTTACTCTTCGTTTTGTTCGATGCGGAACTCTCGGTAGCAGGCTGCATAACCGTGGCGCAATCTCTACGCACGCTTCTCGGAATTTCTTAATTCGCCAACAGTAGATTATTGGATTAATTGCAGGATTAAAATAAGTGAAGCCGACAAGAACGATTTCTTGCGTCGATGAAAACGGCTCATTTCCGCCGAAAGTCAAAATTGTTGCTGCAATACAGTAAGGTAACCAACAAATAAGATAAACAAAAAATATTAAGAGTATAGTTGTGAAAGCTCTAGTCTTAAATCTCATATCAACAGATGGTTTTGGTGAAATTATTCGTCTTAAGCCCAGCTTGCCGGCCTGACTAACGCTTAAAGATTCTGGAAAGTTTTGCACACGGCACATATTTCTACGAACAGTATCTAATATACACAAGTATGAACAGAGCATTATAAATATAGGAACAATAAACAGAGTCAAAGCGAGGATTGCTAGATAAATTTTGTCGGCAGTTGTCTCTGATTCAGGAGGGTAACAATGTACATGTCCAAATTGGTAGCTGGATAAACCATTCAGGACAGGAGGAAAGCACACAACGACGCTTATTGCCCATGTTACACAAATAACAATTTTTGCTAAACGTGGGTTCAGTTTGTCTCTACGATGTACGATAATAAAATAGCGATCAACACTTATGGCAGCAAGAATAAATGTTGCCTCCATGCTAAACGCATAATACATAAACGCATGAATATTACACGCGATGGGTGACGTTCTTACGATGTCCACCATGCATAAAGATAAAACAAAAAATGGCGTACACACGACGGAAATTACGATATTTGCAAGAGCGAGATTTGCCAACAGAAGGTTAATTGCAGATCGCATTGCTGGTTTTTGATAAACAATCAAACACACAATACTGTTGCCTAGGAGACAGATCATCATGATTATAATCATGATGACTGAAACTGGAATGATTACATTTAGATGATAGCTATCATCTTCTGGCTCATGTGTTACATTTAAGGTCAAGTTCTCAGCATCATCTTCCATCTTACAGTTAAGTACCTTCTTAAATCAATAGCATTTTATATTATTGTTTATAATTATTTGGTGCAAAATTTTAGTAAATCATCCTGCTAGCAATCATCCAAATGGGCACAAAATGGCGTCCGTTGCATTGTATTGTCTCTAAAAATGTATTTTAATATACAGGCTTCATGGTCATCCTATCTACAACATGGACCGCATCACGATTTCATGGTGAGAGTTCTAATGGTTATTCTTGAATGATTATCCAGTTCTAAAACGATGTAGTAGTGTGACCTTTGAGTGTGACCTTTAAGAATGACATAATCACCAACACTGGTTTGCCATCTGCTGATTTCTAATTGTGCGTCCGTAAGCAAATTTAATTGTCAAACCGCATCTCTGTAAATAAATAAATTATGCTAAGTAAACAATTGTAATAATTAGTATTGTACTTACAATATCTGTATAATAATTAGAACCAGAATATTTATAATATGTTTTACTAAACTGTTATTATTATACTATCTAACCTAAATAATACTATTGTACTACTTTACATAGACAATTTTCTATTTTTCTTAAGCTCTGTCATTGCACTATCAAACTTTGTGACAAAAAATGTGATGTGCCCATATATGGACATGATGATGTCACATCACTACCATATTTGGGCATAGCATATTTGGGCGCATCACACTTCTTTTGGTCAAACTAGTTTGATAGTGTAGACAGAGCTTTACACTATACCGACTTGAAGCAATTTTATTTACAGTAAATCTTGCTGGTAAAACAAGCCTCTCGAAAATACAGGACATGGTTTTAATTTCTTAATTGTCTGTCCTGTACTTTCCAAGCTAAAATAATAAACAAATTGCAATTTTTAATGTCTTCTTCTTTCCATCATTCAGAAATTACGCTTTCCACAATAAATGTACAGTAATATTATTTTTAATCAAGAACATCTACAGTACTAAAGCCTATATTCAAAATAATATTTCTGGAGTATTAGGTAACCATAGAAACTAAGTACAGTACTGTAATAATATCCAACACTGATAAGACTGTATTATTGACAACAATGGCATAATTTAGCAAATGTGTTTGCCATATTATACTAATGAGTTTATTTCAGAAGCCATGTACATTGGGTTTGATTGCATCTTTTATATGCAATACTACTGGTGGCTGTCTTATTATTAATATTACATGGCTATCCTATTTTATCATTTGTTAAAAAAAAAATAATATATTAGTTTATCTATTACAAATCCAAAGACAAACCACTGAAAAAATAACAATGCTGTGGGTATCAGTGGCTGGATCTCAATGGAGTTTTA
Organism: Antedon mediterranea; assembly: GCF_964355755.1. Classification (NCBI taxonomy): domain Eukaryota; kingdom Metazoa; phylum Echinodermata; class Crinoidea; order Comatulida; family Antedonidae; genus Antedon; species Antedon mediterranea. Next base: position 30,175,823 of record NC_092676.1, on the reverse strand, counting down.
TACCAAAAAAAAGCACTGAAAAAATGACAATGCTGTGGGTATCAGTGGCTGGATCTCAATGGAGATACAAAAAAAAAAGCACTGAAAAAATGACAATGCTGTGGGTATCAGTGGCTGGATCTCAATGGAGATACAAAAAAAAAAAGCACTGAAAAAATGACAATGCTGTGAGTATCAGTGGCTGGATCTCAACGGAGATACAAAAAAAAAAAGCACTGAAAAAATGACAATGCTGTGAGTATCAGTGGCTGGATCTCAATGGAGATACAAAAAAAAGTACTGAAAAAATGACAATGCTGTGGGTATCAGTGGCTGGATCTCAATGGAGATACAAAAAAAATAAGCACTGAAAAAATGACAATGCTGTGAGTATCAGTGGCTGGATCTCAATGAATTTACAAAAAAAAGCGCGAAAAGCTAAATCAAAACGATAAAGTAAAAAAAGCAAGAAAAGTTCATCTATCCCAGGTATATAATTATTTTAAAATAAATTTACCCCTGAAAAATATTGAATCGAAAAAAATATATATGTACCTATGTATTGTATGAAATTGTTAAATTTAGAGTAACTAACAACAATCAACCAGAAAGCTGTTTATCTGGTAGAACATTTAGTTTTATTAATCTATTTATTTAATACCATTTTTACTGAGGGTGGCCTATCCAGTTCCAGTGGAGGAATTGATCATTAAGGGCCCTTGGAGGAATTGATCATTAAGGGCCCTTGGAGGAATTGATCATTAAGGGCCCTTGGAGGAATTGATCATTAAGGGCCCTTGATATACAAATATAAACATACTGTATAAAATATTAAATATTCAAAACAGAAAAAATCTGTAATTTTTTGCAATTAAAATTTTTAATATTAAGAATATATTGCATATCATTTATTTTGTGTGGATTTTTTATGTAAAATCATAAATTACGGTTTTTTTTAAAACTAGAAATTAGAAGATGGTCCAAAGTTTGATTTTACAGACTTATAATGTTCATTCAAGCTTTGGAAAACATGTTTTATCAATCGGCATTCTAGTTAACACATTCTATATAAACATTATAATAATGTTTAATTATTAGAATATTTAAATATATATATATTTGGCAATTATTAAAAAGATGAATGAATTGATGTACATGTTTAAAATATATCAACTCTATTTAAATTATCTAAAATCATAAAAGTTCAAATCAATGTTTAAAAAAGTAAAATCAAGTATATGCAATAAAGATTGTGATTTTTTTAATGAAATACTTTAATAATATTATATTATTAATATATATATATACGGTACTATTCATTGGTAATGATTTTCTTTAAAAAAAATTTATTTTAATATAATTTTTTTACTACAAATTATGCCTTAAAAAGGGGAAGACTCACAGTGTATCAATCAAAATGGTGCCTTTTGTTTAATGGGAGAACAAAAAGACAGTACATTTATTTTGGACTTAAGAACAAAAGCCCGATAAAAGCACCTCTCAACAGAGCGGACTCAATGATATCTCATCTCCTTGTCTGACCGTCGTGAATCAGGCCTCGCGAGCAGTGATTGCATAGGCCTAGCTAGAGTAGAAGATCCTGTGGTAATGAGTTTTATATAAATGAAGAAACAAACGACAATGACAAACAAAACACTTATACAACTACTTCAAATTACACTAAACTAATACAATTTATTCTTACTATGATAAAAGATGAAAAGTGTAGACACGGTGTTCTGTCCGTCTAGAATCCCATCACACGTTTTGTCTGTGAGCGTCTTGGAGGTCGTTGATTGACAGACACGCTTGACTTATTTTCCCACGCATACGTCATTATCAGTCTGATCAGAGATTTATGGTGAAATAAGTTTTTGTTGAAAATTTTATATGTATGCAAAAATATCTGTCAGGGACGCAGCAAGCCGCATTATTGATTTACATATAATTAAATTGTTTTTGTTGAATATGTCATTTTAATGCACATTTATAATAGTTATAGATAGATAGATAGAATAGAAATCTTTCTTTATTCTGGATATTCATTCAATATTTGTACATTGCTCTTCCTTGACTTACAAATTACAAATATAAACAATAAAAATGGAAAATTATGAAAATGTTTTTAAGACTACAATATCACAAGAAGTAAGAGAAAAAAAACAGTATTTACTTCACGTCAATAGGTTTTTGGTTGAATTTAACTGTTTATTTTTTTATTTTTTTTTCTACGTAGTGATTAGTTAAAAGGCCTATTCAAATCAAAGTCACCCTTTTTTCTTAATCTTCATTTTTCATGTTTAAAATAAAACATTTCAAGTCCATATCATATTTATAAAATTTTTTCAGAATGGCTGTATGGTGAAAGTGTTATCTCTCCTAGCTAGAACATAGTCACGCTTTTTTAATTTGGCACAATGTTACATAATTGTTTCATGACGTTTGAACATAAAGAGTGCTTGACATTTGCAAAAAACCAAACAATAAAGATTGATATTTTGAACTACATTGTTGGCTCTTGTTGGTTTGTTTAATTCTCATTCATGATTTTCTTGTTGTTTTATGTTTGACATTTGCAAAAACCAAACAATACAAATTGATATTTTGAACTACATTGTTGGCTCTTGTTGGTTTGTTTAATTCTCATTCATGATTTTCTTGTTGTTTTATGTTTGACATTTGCAAAAACCAAACAATAAAGATTGATATTTTGAACTACATTGTTGGCTCTTGTTTGTTTGTTTAATTCTCATTCATGATTTTCTTGTTGTTTTATGTTTGACATTTGCAAAAACCAAACCACACAAATTGATATTTCGAACTACATTGATTCTTTCTTACTAGTGGCTCTTGTTTGTTTGGTTTTTTTTCAGCAAATATTTCTTTAAAAATACAGCACGAAGAGTCGTTTTTCGCCTTTTTTTTTTCTACGTTTGACATTTGCAAATCCTAAATAATTTAATAGACCTTGTTATTATTGTATTGGATGTTTATTAATATGAAAATGACTAAATTAGGAAAACAAAATACTGTACAAATAAAAATATGATAATGCTCAAACAAGTAAGCTTACTGTATTATACATTCCCAACAATACTATACTTTTAATAACCTAATATTTTCTGTTTGCTAAAATATGACACAGTGAATTTTAAAACCATGAAGATAACTAGAGAACTCCAATCTGTGCTGGGAAATTGGAGTAGGTTGTGAAAATTAAAAATTTCAGATGGGGCGAGCGCCTTGTCTGATTTATGCTGGCTACGGCACTGATAATAGTTGGTGGAATTGCTGTAAATAATTTGACTTGAATGACAAGACACTGTCACCACTTAATGTTCTTTAAACCATGGAATTGTCTTTTTAGTGAATTTGAATCCGCCCAATCAGAATTCATAAAAGAGTCTTCGGAATCTTGTTCAAGTTTCTACAAAAAAAGGAAAATATTACTAATATAAATTTCATATCATTTCTTTTTTTCATCCTTTTATAATAGTAATAGTACAATTTTCTTAATAAATCATCAAATATTTATAAATGTATCTCGTCTAATCTAGAAGTAGACTTTAAGCATTATATATATACCATCCGTGGCTGCACATGCCATAATTCAGCTAAGAACATGCTCATTTATACCACATATAGAACTTAGACATCTAAACTTCTTACCTTAAATTCTTCTTGTTTTTGGTAGGCATGGGCCATCATGGCTTTTTGCTCTGCTTCTGAAAACACACGTTCCCTTCCTGGTGGTCCCTGACCCTTCTGTAAAACAAAAAAAACAAACTCACTCAAGTTTTTACAATAGACCGGGTGAATATTGGCAGCCAAACATTTACAAATAAATTTATTTTATATGTTTTTTACCTTTTGTAACTTTGCGATTATTTTTGTTTTCTCATTCTTTCCTACAAAATCTTGTAATTTTTTATCAGGTTTCATTTCTTTGGCAGAAAACCAGAGAGATGTGTTTGTCGTGTCAAGAACTTGCAAGGACGCCTGAAAGAAATTCAACAAACAAATCAAGTTCTGACCAATCAAGTTCTGACCGATCAAGTTCTGACCGATCAAGTTCTGACCGATCAAGTTCTGGCCGATCAAGTTCTGGCCGATCAAGTTCTGGCTGATCAAGTTCTGACCGAGCAAGTTCTGACCACTCAAGTTCTGACCGATCAAGTTCTGACCGATCAAGTTCTGACCGATCAATAATAGATATTTATGGACAAGATGATAATATAATATTTATAATTATAACTACCATATTTGGGCATATCACACTAGTTAGAGATGTGATGTGCCCATATATAGACAAGATGATGTCATATAACTACCATATTTGGGCATATCATACTAGTTTGAGATGTGATGTGCCCATATATGGACAAGATGATGTCATATAACTACCATATTTGGGCACATCACACTAGTTTGAGATGTGATGTGCCCATATATGGACAAGATGATGTCATATAACTACCATATTTGGGCACATCACACTAGTTTGAGATGTGATGTGCCCATATATGGACAAGATGATGTCATATAATTACCATATTTGGGCACATCACACAATGTAGACAATCATAATATTTACCTGTTGTCCTTCAAGATCTTCGTTGTTTTCAAACTCCATCTGTATCGGATCATGAGGAGGTAGGCCCATTGGGTAGACAATCATAATATTTACCTGTTGTCCTTCAAGATCTTCGTTGTTTTCAAACTCCATCTGTATCGGATCATGAAGAGGTAGGCCCATTGGGTAGACAATCATACTATTTACCTGTTGTCCTTCAAGATCTTCGTTGTTTTCTAACTCCATCTGTATCGGATCATGAGGAGGTAGGCCCATTGGATAGACAATCATAATATTTACCTGTTGTCCTTCAAGATCTTCGTTGTTTTCAAACTCAATCTGTATCGGATCATGAGGAGGTAGGCCCATTGGGTAGACAATATTTACCTGTTGTCCTTCAAGATCTTCATTGTTTTCAAGTTCCATCTGTATCGGATCATGAGGAGGTAGGCCCATTGGGTAAACAATCATCACAGCACCTCTCAGCTGATCTAATGCTTCTTGTACCATCTGCTTTGTCATGCAAACATTCGCAGCAGCTTGCTTCTATACAATCAAACAAAACAATGGGAATATATATGGATGCAGTAGAGCTTTGTCTACACTATCAAACTAGTGTGATGTACCCAAATATGGTAGTGATATGACATCATCATGTCCATATATGGGCACATCACATTCTTTTGTCACATAAACTTTGATAGTGTGGACACTGCTTAAGAGTTTTGAAAATAAATAAGATGGTATATTAAGGATCTGTCTACACTTTCAAAAAAAGTTTGACAAAAAAGTGTGATGTGCCCAAATATGTTAGTGATTTAATGTCATTTTTTCCATATATGGGCACATCACATTTTGTTGTCACATAAAGTGTGATAGTGTAGACCGGGCTTTGAATTTTGAAAAAAAGACGGTACTTTATGAGAGATGTTGGTTTTAAATTTTTAAATATTAGATTCCAATTTGACACTTACATTTGAGATTATTTTCTTGGCCTCACTTACAGTTCTGTTGATAACATCGGCCATTTTTTCAGTCGGTGCTAAGAAATGAAAAACATTTGTAGATAGTGGTTTAAACACAACCTTGTGTTTGTATACTGTAGTTATCCATTAGTGTTAAATTGTTACCCTATGCCCCTGTAATTTCTAGTCTTCTACAGTAGTTAACCTGCTTCAGACAGTATATACTATTTACTATTGTATACTTTTATTGCCTTTTTTACTTTTTATTCTTGTATTTCAAATTTTTGTATGTTATGGGTCTCCTTCTGGATGTTTTTTAAATAAATAAAAATACAATAAATAAATAATAAAGACAATTTATAGTTTAATTACTTGGTTAACAAATTCTCGATTCTCATAAAGAAATTAAGGCAGTACGCACAAATAGTACAGTTAAAGTAAAGTACTTCTACAAAATAATGGTAGAATTTTACCTTGACCATTTCGTCTTCCAATTGGATCTTGATTTACCACAGCGCCCCCACTTGGCATACATTTATCAGCCCATTCATCTTTCAGTTTCAGGTCAGCAATCTGTTCATCAGCCAATCCTTGCATGTTTGGTGGCAACGATATGCCATGTTTTGATAGTTCTCCAAGTTCTTGGGGAAAAAAAATATATATAATTTAGGAATGCAACAAATAAAACTATGATAAATTATGAATAAATAGATAGAGCCTTAACAAAGACGACGGGAAAGCATATTTAACAAAAGTAATTACAAAAAACATACTAATAATAAAGTAATAGATTTAAATTTCATTTCATTTCATTTCAAAAGACATTTATTTTCCTCCATAGCAATACAATACAAAATAATAAACAGAAATGGTAAGGTATATTAAAAATGAAAAAGATGATTGTTGGATATACAAAAGAAAAGTGAATTAAAGAAAATTGGCTATGGAGGAAGGCATAATCCCGAATGGAATATTTATTTGTCGTATCTTTTGGTTTACCTGTGCAAATTCGGTCAACTTTAAGTCTAGCATTATGAATTGCTATCAATTCGTTAAGAAGGTCTTGTACAAGTATCATTACAGTCGTATCAAACAGGAACTGCGTTTCATCTGCCCTCTTAATCAACAAGCGTACCATGGTGTCTGAATGAAATAATAACTAGGCCTTCCTAATCAATTTAATAATTATGCCTACTTATAGGTATCCTAATTCACAATTATGTTCAGTAAATTTAGAAAACATAGGCCTAAACAAAATCGAAATTAATTCACTAGCCCATTAATCATTCAAACATTTAACTAGGCCAAGTCCCACCACCTATAAAAGCCTAGGCCTAGAAAGCGTAGGTCTACGCCACCGTCCAAATCAATTGTCGACGCACGATTTTTTATTCCATACCTAGGCCTAGCTAGTCTAGCCCTAGATACAGTAGACACCCAAGTATAAACACAATAAGATGAATATTTATTGTATATACATTAACGGTTATTAATTTATGCCTATATACATACACAAAATGTAATTATTACTAACAAAGTACGAACACTAAAAATATTGTGTTTGTTTTCGATTCGACAAAAAAAAATTTGCAGACCACAGAAGTGATAAACATACATACTAGGTCTAAGATTTAAAATAAATATTTGCATTAATTCTTACTAATTTTGGTTATTAATAAATACAATTAATTAAAAATAATATATTATCAATATCTTTATATTTATTGAACATAATGATAATATTTAAAAGTATCATAATAGTAAATATTTATGAACGAGCCAGACGTTGTTGCCTAGCAATGTAACGCGCACAAGAGGGAAATAATAAGTACACAGTGATTGTTTCTGGAACTTAAACTAACTTTAAGTAAACAAACTAGGCTAGGCTTAATAACAATTAACACTGTATGATTATGAATCGTACAGAAGGGACATGGCTCAACATATCGTAACAGAAATTGGGGTACCAGGAAGGAAAGGTATATATATTCATGATATTAGCATGAGTTTGTTAAAATAATCTACTACAATAAAGTTACCTGTTTACTTAACTGATTATTTCTTTAATTAGTTGTTTGTACTGCGCCTTAGTGTATTACATATTGGTAGATCCAGTAGTGTCAGATTAAGTATGATATAATTATGGATACATGGGCTAATTGTAAAAATATTTTTTGAACAAAATAATCCTTACCTTGTTTTAATTTTCAGAACGAGAAAGACGGCATTTTCAATTAGAAAAATGCAAGACAGAACTTGGTAGCAAACCGAGTGGACGAGTTTACATTCATCCCGGTCATGGAAGCCAACCAGAGTGGAAGCCGCATGTAAAAGCTATAGATGTTAAATACACCAGGTATAATATTATAAATACCACGCCACATATTTTATATTAACTTTCTCTTTGTTATATTTTACCTTACTTATATTGTTTTTACTTTGTACATTTTATTTTGTTTATGTGATCCACCAGTGATATCAGTATTAGGCCTACGATAATGAAGGTGTTTGTGATCCACCAGTGATATCAGTATTAGGCCTACGATAATGAAGGTGTCTGTGATCCACCAGTGATATCAGTATTAGGCCTACGATAATGAAGGTGTTTGTGATCCACCAGTGATATCAGTATTAGGCCTACGATAATGAAGGTGTCTGTGATCCACCAGTGATATCAGTATTAGGCCTACGATAATGAAGGTGTTTGTGATCCACCAGTGATATCAGTATTAGGCCTACGATAATGAAGGTGTTTGTGATCCACCAGTGATATCAGTATTAGGCCTACGATAATGAAGGTGTTTGTGATCCACCAGTGATATCAGTATTAGGCCTACAATAATGAAGGTGTCTGTGATCCACCAGTGATATCAGTATTAGGCCTACGATAATGAAGGTGTCTGTGATCCACCAGTGATATCAGTATTAGGCCTACGATAATGAAGGTGTCTTCACAATAAAAACAGAAATAAATCAATATACCACGCCACGGCCAAGATAAGATAATCGCTATCCAACTGATTGGATTTTAAATAACCAACCACACAGTGGTCTAATGACAATGTCACTTTCATATTTTAAGCAGAAGATTCCAGGTTTCGAATTTCCGTTGGAGCAGCTTTTTCTTATTCTCACCAGCAATTTATAAACTAATTTCACTGTGCAGATTATTAAAATACTTTTTTTGTTTCTTTTAGTAATGGTCCTGACTGGGAGTCAATGGTGAGGTATATACCATCACCAGCTGACAGAGATGCTAAACATCCAGAGGGCCTTCCAGCAGGTCAAAGGTCATTCCCTGGTAAGCTAAATGCATCTTGTCTTGTCTTAAAATTGGATATATGTCCAGTAATAATGTACTCCAATGATGATTTTTTATAAAAAAAAAAAAAAAAGAAAGCTATAATTAGTTGATGTGTGAAATTTTGCAGGTCAAACAAGGCGGACATACAATGAATGGCAATTCTACCAAAACTTTACAACTGGAAAAAAATGCTTCTTTGGTAACGAAAATGGAGAATTACAGCATACAAGTAACTTAGCATCAACTCAAGAAATAAAGCATTCAACTTTGTATGGTAGACGACGCAAATGTAAGTATTTGATTGAGTTGCCGGGGGACAGTTTGAATGACTTGTACAAATAGCTTTCAACAATTCACCTGCAATTAAATTGCCTAATAAATGTACAGTATATATTTTTTTATTTAGACAATTCAATATGGGAGAAAAGAGAATTTCCATACGCTTCACCGGGAGATAAAACCTATCAGGTGGTGGAATACTCCCCTAACTTTCACAACGGGGGCTCTTCCAGACCTGTTGTCAATTTTGGGTAATGTTTTCGATTTTACTTTTTTACACAAAACTACACAGCCCTATACTGTAAACTTCTTCTTTGTGAATATCATTTTCAAAACTCGTATTAGAAATTGACACTAATATTGATTAAATTCTCTTACAGTGGCCCTCCTTTGAAAAAGCCAGACACCTTTGTACCACTACAGAAGCTTCCAGATATTTCAAGGTACCACTTATTTTTCATTCACATTCATAAATGCCCATATATGGATATGATGTCATATCACTACCATATTTAAGCATATCACCACCATATTTGGGCACATCACCCTTTTTTGTCATACTAGTTTGATAGTGTAGACAGAGCTTTAGTAATACGCATTCTTGTACTGACTTTCTTCACAGTGAACCATATACAGTTAAGGAAAGACGACGAAGGTTTCAAGACGATGTTAGTGTGGTAGCAGACTTAAGTTCATGGAAGCCTGCTCCGCCATTGGTAGCGCCGGATGATATCCGCCATCTTGCTTCCTTATAACATCAATGAATTTTAAAATTATATTTTTTTTTAATTAAATGTAAATAATGTGTTTTTGTCTTGGTAGTTTATTTAAATCTATCAATATAAAACTATCCAGTTATTATAAGTGCTAAAATACAATACATGATCTTTTTTAACCCAAACCTACAAAAGCATGTCTTCCAATAGCTTATTAAAAATGAGATATTTAAGTACCATACTTAATTCTGACATGGCAATAAATCAAGGCTATTTACAATATGTGGCTTGTCTATGTTCAATTTATTGTTAATATCAAAGATACTACTGTACTGGTATGGTATGCCTAGGCCACAAATTTTACTCTGCCATAGAGTCAGCAATTTCTGTTTTGTCCTTGGAAACACTTGGTTGAGTGTTAGCTTGAGCTGGCACGTTGCTGATACCACTATTGCCTGTTGCTAAGGAAGATGGTAATGTTGTTAGCTGGATCCTTCTTGGTTGTGGATTTCCGGCGGCGTTACTTAAAGCTAAAAAAGAAATGTATACTTTCACAATTTATTTATTTATTTAAAAGCATATCAGGTATAGATATTGCACCTGTTTTACATATGGTCATGTTGTTTAGAGCAATAGATTAAAAAGACATAAAATCACAATTCAATAGTGTATTTTCATAGTAATGTGGGATTGCAATATAGTGTGTGATTTGTAACTTACCTTTAAAAGAGTTGTCATTGCTTTTACTGTTCGTCTCTAAAGAAGATGAATTTGGAACAGACGTTAACTGGATTCTTCGTGGTTGAGTAATTTCAACTAAAAAACAAGAATCATGAAAAAACTACAAAACTAAAGTTGAACATCATTAATTTGTTTTCACACAAAGATAAATTGTTTATACTTTACCTTGAGTTGAAACACTTCCATTGATATTAGGTTCACTGGTCCTGGTTTCCAGGGTTGATGATGACGATGAACTTGGAACTGATGTTAACTGGATCCTCCTTGGCTGTGGCTTTTCACACTTACTTGAAGCTTTAAAATAATACACATTTAAAGCTCTATCTACACCATCAAACTTTATGTGAATATGTGCCCATAAATGGACATGATGATGTCATATCACTACTATATTCAAATTGACTATAGCAAGAACTATGCATCTATTGGGTGTGTGTACACAACACATCATTGTTAACTTACCCCTATGCATCTATTGGGTGTGTATACACATGTAAACACATCATTGTTAACTTACCCCTATCTAAGTCTGTTGTTGTTGTTGGAGGCGATGAAATACTTGTGAGTGGAATTCTCCTTTTCTCTGCATGCTGATTTTGACTAAAAAAGAAAATAATATAATAATATTTTTATTTAGAAAAGGATGATGATTATTAACTCTGATTTGCTTTAACTTTTGATTTTATTAGCATTATATTATTGTTATGTTATTGACATAGGTTCAAATTTCAAAGATAGATTGGGATTGTTTCCAGAGAGCTACATTGATTATGTCTCGTTTGTTTGAATTGACATTTTGCTCATTTGTGATATCATCATTTCACATAGAATTACCATTTAGAGTCATTAGAAGCAGTTGTCACAGTCGTCAAGGCAACTCGTCTAGGCTCACAAGTTGAGGTTTTTTGATTGGTTGATTCTTGTTTCTTTACATCTACAGACTTTGGTACATCCACAGGTGAAGGATTCTTATTGGATATTGCTGCACTGAGATCATTACAATTAATATTTTTATCCAATGATGTTGTGGCTTCTATCTTTTTGTATGGAACTCCAAGTTCTTCATTTTCAAACAGAATAATAGTACAGTAACCATCAGTTGAACACACCACTAAGAACTTTCCATCTGCAGACCTACATTTTAAATAACAAAATTGTTATTGTACTTATAAATCATAATGTCCTTGGAAAATATTATATACAATAGTTAAAAGCAAAATATCCTCTTGTATAATCCCATCCCCTTAGAACACTAAATTGGGCCAACTTTGGGGGTGGGACTATACCCGAGAAAACCCTGGCTCAGAAAAAAAAAATATTTTGGTAAGCATTTCTTGTAAAAACTCATCTGAACTGGCTAGAGGCCTACATCCAGACCAAAAGTAAATACTGGGACTATGAACAGGGATATGCCTGTTTGTGAAATCAGAGATAAAGTAGGGAGTGGGATTAGACCCGAAGTGGGATTAGACCCGAAGTGGGATTATACCGGAGGATATACCGAGGGCAATAAAATTAAATTATGCATTACATACCATGATATATCATTAATCTGTTGATAGTGTATCTTGGATATGAGTCCAAATGGTGTTGTTTGCTCAGTGTCATACAAAATAATGGAATCCTCTGATGCAACTGCAAAAATCATCCGATATGGAAGACTATACAAAAGTGACAGTATTAGTATGGGAGGCTACACAAAACAAAATTACTGCCTAAGTATGGAAGGCTACACAAACAAAATTACTGCATATAGGAGGCTCTGCAATACAGAATTACTGCCTAAGTATGAAAGGCTACACAAAATAATTACTACATATAGGAGGTTACACAAAACAAATGATTGTATAAGTATGGAAGGCTACACAAACAAAAGGACTATGTATAGGATATAATTATAAGGCTACACAAATAGTGACTTACTTAAATAATGATTTTGGTTTATTTTTAGTATTGTTAACATCTGAATCATCTTTCTTTCCATTCATTTCTTCTTCAGTTCCTTCAACCCTCTCTCTATTTTTCAATATCTGCTCTCCATTTGTTTGTTTGTTTGTTTGTCCAGCTTCTTCCTCTGTTTGTTTGTTTTTCAACTCAAAGAGCACAGGGCAACAGCGCACAGCAACAGTGGGTTTGGTGGGTCCAGGATAGTGAAGCACAGGCCTAGAAGAATCCATCATAATTTTAGTACAAAAAAAAGCGTTTAAAGAGATGTTAGTATGCTTCTTTGTAAAACCTAATAAATTTACAAAACACTTTGATTGAACATACTTGCTTAACGATGTTCTTGAGAAAACAAATGTAGTATTTAATGTACTACTTTCCCCAGCATCATACACACCACATGGTACAATCAACAACTCCCCATCAGGGCTGAAGGACAGTCGACGGAAGAACGATTTTAAGCTGTCATCATCGTGAAACATGCGAACCTGTTTTTGCTGTGGCTATAAAATAAAATGAATGGGAGAGTTGACATTATACCATTGTAATATATGCTTTCAAATTCAACTGGTATGTTTTGAGGAGATCTAGTTTTTTAAATCCTTGCTGTTTCTATCCAAACACTGAGAGCAGCTCATGAGCTACCAGTTGAATAGGCTTTTTAATAAAGCATGTTCAATAAATGTTTAAAATACGGAAACATTTACCTCTCCAACACTGTTTGTTGAGGTGACTGACATCCTTGTCAGGTGATTAACACATCGTTTAGATTGAAGACTGTATACCCTACAAGATCTGTAATACAATAAATACATGAAATAGTGGAGCTGTAGCTTAGTGTTAACGTACTTGCTTTCCAATGCCAAGGTCCGGGATATCTCATTATAATATCTTTAATGGGCAGTTGTCTTTTGATTCCAACATTAATGTATAACATACCTGTCACAGCTGAATGTTGCAACATACTGACTTAGAGGGTCAAAGGCCACTCCTTGAACATAATTCTTGTGGTCTTTCAATAAAAATAATTTTTCACCTGCAAAAGAGAATTATCAGTAGAAGTGCAATAATATCTAATTACAAATTATCCAAATACATATTAAGTTATATAATTGATATAAATGCATATACATGGAAGGTTATTTTGTAAAATATAAGATGTTGAACATGATGTTAATACCTTTGTTTATATCCCAGACAATTGCACTGTTATCTACAGACCCAGATACAAGCTGGTTGCAGTCTTTAGACCAACAGAGGTCATATACATCTTCTAAGTGACCTCTAAAAAGAAAATTAATTAAGTAATTTAAGATACAGTTTATAAATAATAATAGGAAATATAAATACAACTTGAAGAACTAGTTTATATTTATTTATTTACCGTAACATCTTGTGAACAGTCCAACTTTCTTTGTTTTCTATTTCTTCCTCTTTGTCCATAAATGATGACCCGACCTGACCTTCTTGAAGTTTCCATAAATAGATTACACTCTCTAAATATAACAAATATAAAGATAGAATAAATCATTATGTAAGTCTTTTCCAACTTCCGTAGTAATTTTACAGTTGAAACACTGAATATATAACATATTTACAGTACAATTAGTACCAATTGTATGTATAAACATGCTTACAGAAGTGGAATTATTGGTTGAATACATTCCTGTCATTTGATTGGACGATTGTGGGTCACATGGCATGCAATCGTACGCACTATTGAATGGTCATTCAATAGTACTTTTTTAGGGTACAGAAAAAATGTCCTAATGCCATTATTTGTACTATTACACTCATAAACATTCATTATTTGAATACTAACCATCACCAGCAGATGCTAGTAGATTTTGAGTTGTTGAGAACCTTACAACGTTCACTGCTTTAGTGTGTCTTGATAAGTTAGAAGCAAACTCAACCCAAGGCTTACCATCATTATCAACTGTCAAATACCATATCTATATTCAAGACAACAATTATAAATACAGAAGTATAAAGATTTTAAGTTAAAGGACTAAATAAATAAATGATAAAAGCACAAATTGAAAAAAAATGCTACTAAATTTACAGAAACGTACAGATAAATAAGTATTGAATTGCTTACACGTATTTTGTTGTCTGCACCCCCTGTTGCTAGGCGTGTGCGCTTTTTGGTTTTCTGCACATCAATGCTGTAAACGGGGTCACGTCCATGCCATGATATCTCTGGTGTATCCAACTTCATTTTTTCTAATGAAAAAATAAAAAAATCCAAAATTTAAAATAAAGTGACAATCATATAATATTAATTATTATTATTAATAATATTTTATTTAATAGACTTTCTATTCTTTTTAACATATCATCTAGTCTAGTCGGAAGTTAAGGTAATAATAATATATGAACTGTAGTGGTTTCTCTCTAGGCTGGTTTCTCGAATACCATCTCATTCACACCAACCAAGCACGAGCACATCCAGCAGGCAGGCATGATTCTGGATTGTCATTTATTGATCACCATCATGCAGGCCTAACGGAACATGTTGTTAAAATGTTACCATTTTTATGATGCACACTAGGATTACATAAACTACAGATATATATTTGTATTGAAGAAATCGGTATAAATATCATATAAAGAGTTATATATTAATTAGGTGTCAATAAAGTAGCATATTTACTATTAATATGTAGTCGTTCCTGGCAAGTAAAGTCAGATGTGATGGTGTTGTAAAAATTATTTCGCGGGGTTTTTCAGATATTTACAACACAGCGCCCTCACAAAACAAAACGCACATGTCAACAAAAACATAGAAATCTCGGATTGAATCATCCTCTTCGTTATCCGATAAAATGACGATAGAAATTATAATTTGTTGTTGATTTTGAAGTAATCGATATATTGTTAAATATTATAGTATGGCGACTAAAAAATTACGAGAAATTGTAGCAAAGCAGGTAAGAACACAGTCGTTTTCAAGCAAGTTAAAGGCTAGGCCCATGCATTTACAAGATCAATGAAGCGTGATAATATTTTGACCACAGTACAAGGCATATTTTCCGCGGTTTACAACCATCTCTGCGAGGATATCCAGTGGTAGCCTAGGAGAATTGATTCTACCGGTACCTAATTTGCGATACATGTTGTATATGTAATTTGGATTAAATGGTAACATTTTATATTAAATTGTTTATGTTGAAATTGTATTTGCAGGTTTCCATGGCAATAGGTTTGACAGAAGAGCAAATTCTACCACTGATTAATTTTCCTCAACTTATGTTAAAGAAAAGGTAATGTTACAAAATAGCATTAATCAGTTGAAAATTAAATATCAAATCCTTTTCATTTAAGGGGACACTTGATCCCCTAAATAGTAGTTCTACTGTGCATAATGTAACTTTAATACTAAATAATTAATAATTTCATTTTTGGTTTACTTAATTTTGTTGTTAGGTGTGGAGGTGAATTAAGTGTGTCTGTCAAGTCCCTAAATGATATTCAGAATCCGGGTCAAGTACTCTCAGACTCTGAACTCATAAAATATGCTGGAAAGGTTGCTGCTAAGGTAACAACTTAAATTTGAATTTGCTTTTATTTCAAAGACCAAAACAAATCAGATAAAATAATTGTAATTTATTTTTTAGATAACGCATCCCGGAAAGTACATTGAGAATATTGCTATAGACTCAACTCACATTAGTTTTAAGATAAAACCATCCAGATTTGTTGAGGTAAGAAAAAAAGAGCTTATATTTTGCTTCTCATCTTCTAACTACTCAACTTATAAATTCAATTCAATAAAACTTTATTATCCCCAGCAAACTCCGGGGAAATTTATAAATGGACAAATTCCATGATTTACTTTTTTTTTTTTATTTGTTGTTAGTATGTTTTAGGAAAAATAAACTCAGCTGGCCAACAGTATGGCGTTCCAAGATCAAATGAGCCAAAGAAAAAAGTTATAATTGAATACAGGTTGGTGCGTTTCTTTTATTAATTTTTTTCAATTGAATACTAATTTAGTAATTTATTATTAAACATCATTTTTAAGTGAAATTTGTTATTCCTTTCAGTTCTCCAAATATTGCAAAACCTTTTCATGCTGGTCATCTGCGGTCAACAGTTATAGGTCAATTTTTAACAAATTTGCATAAATTGCTTGGACACCAGGTGACCAGTATCAATTACCTAGGTGACTGGGGAACCCAGTTTGGTATTTTAGCAGCAGGATTGAAGAAACAAAACCAAACTGTCTTTTCAACAAGATCTTTATTTGACGTTTATGTAGCAGCTAACAGCGAAGCTGAAGTGAACGCAGAGTTCAAAATAAAAGCAAGAGAAATCTTTAGAAAAATGGAAGATGGCGATGAAGAAATATTAAGTTTGTGGCGTGAAATTCGTGATCAAAGTGTTTCTGATTACTCACACACATACAAGGTAAAAATGAAAACAAATGATGAATATTTTATAACTACCGTATAATACCTTTTTTCTATAAATTTTAAATTAAAAAATTGTTTTTGTTTTTTTCTTTTAAAGCATTTAGGAATAAAATTTGATGAATATTCTGGGGAATCTAAGATCTGTACAGCACAGAGTTTGGTTGGTTTATTTGCAAAATGAATGCAAGAAATTACAAATAGTTATCTTTCTTTTAATAACAGAAATGGAACCGACATAATTGACCTTTCACCTGATGGATCCATGTCAAAGTTCGTGACCCTTGCTCGTAGTGATGGCACATCTCTGTACATTACTCGTGACCTAGCTGCAGCCATTGAGCGATTCAAGCGTTACGAGTTTGACAACATGTATTATGTTGTAGATAAAAGCCAGGCAGCTCAAGATCTTACGAATCAACTCAAAGAAACAAATATACTTCAAAAAGCTATGTAAGTACAGCACAGAGTTTGGTTGGTTTATTTGCAAAATGAATGCAAGAAATTACAAATAGTTATCTTTCTTTTAATAACAGAAATGGAACCGACATAATTGACCTTTCACCTGATGGATCCATGTCAAAGTTCGTGACCCTTGCTCGTAGTGATGGCACATCTCTGTACATTACTCGTGACCTAGCTGCAGCCATTGAGCGATTCAAGCGTTACGAGTTTGACAACATGTATTATGTTGTAGATAAAAGCCAGGCAGATCATTTTTCTGGGTTGTTCCAGACGCTTAGTAAGATTGGCCATGATTGGTCAGATAGGTATGGTAACATATCAGATTTTGGTCAGGGTATATAATAAAATGTAATCACAAAAGCTGAACATGTGTTCTAAGATGCTCCCCAATTGAAGTATTTAATACAGCACTGATTTAATATTTGCAATAAAATCAATTGTAAATTATATGTATAGCATGGTAGATCTCGAGTACACCAGCAGAGAAGTATCCGTCAATGACGGTCATGTGACTTCAGTAGAAGACGACTACAAGAACAGTAACTGTAACAACAATAAGAATTTTTTTTTTTTTTGGAAGGTGTCATCATGTATCATTTGGACGCGTCCTCGGCATGAGCACTCGGAAAGGCAATGTGGTTTTTTTGGAAGATATTATAGAAGAGGCTAAGTTACATATGCTGCAAAACATGAGAGCCTCTAAAAGTAAGAAATGAAACATTTTATAAATTTTTTTTTTTTTTTTTTTTTTTTTTTATTCAATTGAAACCAACAGCGATAATTACCGCCACTAACAGGTTTGATACAAACAAAGCCAGGACTGTTTAAAGCACCTTGAATGGTCCTGATATTGATCAAGGGCTTCTCTCGTCCAGTGCCCACCTTGACCAGAGGTCTGAGGCAGATACTAGATGCAGGGGCTGCCATATGAGTCAGCAGTGCTGATTTCAAATGCCTAATGGGACCCCAGCTCCGTATACAGCACCCGCTATTCCCAGATGGTCTCCCATCCAAGCTCTAACCAGGCCCAACGTTGCTTAACTTCGGTGATCTGACGAGAACCGGTGTTTCAACGTGGTAAAGCCGTATATTAATTTTCAATGTTTACTCAAAACAAAAAAGTTTATAATTTGTACTGAACTTTCTTTCTGAACATGTAATCATTCTCAACAGTACGATTAGTAAACAATTTATTTAATATTTTAGCCACAAAGAAATTTGAAAGTGAAGTTGATGAGGAACACGTTGCTGAAACACTCGGCGTTTCTGCTATTATAGTTCAAGATTTGAAATCTAAATTGATGTCAGATTACAGGTTTGAATGGGATAGAGCCTTACAAGCCAAAGGAGACACTGGTGTGTTTCTGCAGTATACTCATGCTAGACTAAGCAGGTATGTCACATGATCAGTATGTATGTCTCATGATCAGTATGTATGTCTCATGATCAGTAACTATGTCTAATGATCAGTAGGTATGTCACATGATCAGTAACTATGACACATGATCAGACCTTCTAACAGAAAATCAAAGAGGTTCTAAACAAATTTATCATTTCATTTCTACTGTGTATTTTTTACAAATGTTCGTTTTGATTTACAATATCTTACTTCTTTAGTATTTGTAGAAAGAGTGGTGTGTCTTTAAATCTAGATGCGGATACTAATTTACTCCTGGAAGAAGAGGCTATTCAACTTGTACATCATCTTGCCCTGTTTGAGGGAGCAATCCAAACTGCATACACTGAAAATGAAGCAAGTCGTATTGTTAATTACCTTTTTAAACTTTGGTAAGTTGCCAATTACAATTTGATTAAATTTGATTTATCTTTAGACGTTTGTTTTGTTACTTACCCTTTTTGATGACTCAAATGTGAATTTTCCTTTTTCTGTTCAATGTTTCAGCCGCCTGATCTCAATAGCTAACAAAGTATTACAAGTTAAAGGAACTCCCACAGACCTTGCAGAGGTAAGGGACAATACAGTGCAAACACTGTGTTACAGCAGCATATGTTTTCTATTATGAAATAACCTAAATAAATATTTACGATTTTGAAATTAAAGACTTCGTGATCATTAATGAAAACATTTCTTCTGGTTTCGATTCGTATAATAATATAAGTAGTTCTTTGATAGTAAACCAATAAAACTTACGTTGGCAAGACAGTTTCGTCTAGCTGTCAGCTTGACTTCTTCAGTTGCTATGATGCGTTATGGCGCCGATTGGTCTCCTTTCCAGCCACTAGATGATTTTGTTGTGTAGCCTAGGGGACCAGTCGTCGTCAGAAGCTGATCGTAAATGTGAGATAGTTGGTGCGCGCCTTCGTCTCTATTCATCTTTGTATTTTTATTTTGCTTTCTTATGCTGATGCTTTCTTTAATTTTACGTTTAAGCCAAACTTGTTCTTTGTGTAGTACCTCTATCTTATCCCAGTTAGGTATGTGGTTGTGTGTGGTCATATGGTCCGTGATTGCTGATTTATGTAAAATGGAGGACGAAACTTTCCGTGATGCACGCGTCTGCATGTTCTGTGTGTTTTCCTCAACATCTTTCTTGTGCTCTTTAATTCTGGTTTTGAGTGCCCTACCCGTTTCCCCAATGTACACCATCTCACAGTTGGTGCACCCCACTTTGTAGACGACACCACAGGAATCCTCTTTGCATGCTTTATCTTTCGGTCGGACGATTAAGTTTTTAATTTTGTTAGATGGTTTAAAGTATGTTCGTATGTTATATTTTTTAAATGTTCTCTTGATTTTCTCTGACAGGCCTTGAATATATGGGATGGATATCGACCCTCTTATATCTTCTGTTTCGGGTTGTTTGTCCGTTTTTTGTTTTTCTAGGTTACGTTGTACCTTTCTAATCGTCCATGTAGGGTAGTTGCATTGTTTAAGTGAAGTATGTATCATCTCAGTTTCGTTCTGTTTGTCTGGATTATTTGTGATTATCGTGTTACATCTGTGTAGAAGTGTGCGGATAACGGATAACTTGTGTTGTAGAGGATGATGTGAGTTAAAGTCCAAGTATTGATTTGTGTGGGTGGCTTTCCTAAAAACTTTAGTGTTGATGTTGCCTTCCCCATCAACTAAAATTAGCGTATCCAAGAATGGGATAGAGTTGTCTGTTAAGGACATTTCTTCGCAAGTGAAATTAATGTCATCATCGATTTTGTTTAAGTGTTGTAATAATGGTTGTGTCGCATCCTTGGGAATTATTGTTATAATGTCATCTACATACCTTTTCCACATCCTCGGTTTTATGTCGGTGTGAGCTGTAGTTATTGCCTCATTTTCCAGCCATTCCATAAATAAATTCGCAACAATCGGAGAACATGGACTACCCATGGCCATACCTGAATTTTGCTGGTAGATATCCCCTCTGAAGCTGAAATATGTGGTGGTGAGGACCAATTGAAGCAATTCCATAATGTCGTTGATATGTAACCACGTTCTCTCTGATAGTTGTTTATCACAGTGTAAGCGTTCTTCAATTATTTTGAGGGACTTGTTGACTGGTGTTTTGGTAAATAATGACACTACATCATAAGAGACCAATGTTTCATTTGGCTGTAACTTAATGTCCTTTATGTCATTGACAAATTCAAGCGAATTGGTAACATGATGGATGCTGTTTCCAACTAGTGGTACGAGAATGTCGGCTAAGCTTCGTGACAAATTGTACATAATGGATCCCGTATAATCGACTATGGGACGTAACGGATTATTCATTTTATGGATTTTTGGTGTGCAGTAAATTCTTGGTGTGATGTCCGACGTGGGGTACAAGTAGTGTTTTTGTTTGACAGTGATTTTCTTTTCTTTCTTTTCTCACATTTACGATCAGCTTCTGACGACGACTGGTCCCCTAGGCTACACAACAAAATCATCTAGTGGCTGGAAAGGAGACCAATCGGCGCCATAACGCATCATAGCAACTGAAGAAGTCAAGCTGACAGCTAGACGAAACTGTCTTGCCAACGTAAGTTTTATTGGTTTACTATCAAAGAACTACTTATATTATTATACGAATCGAAACCAGAAGAAATGTTTTCATTATTGAGAGAGAAATATGGACAAGATTTGGTCCGATTACTCAGAAAGGGAGAAATTGTTGGAAAAAAGATCGCGCGTTTTCGTAACCATAGAACATTCACATTAAGGTGTAAACAAGAAGATATCACTCCGCGAAGTCTACGACTGAACTTCCCGCTAAAAACGAAGAAAGGATATGACATAATTAAGAAAGCACAAAAAGGATTAGTAGGGGAAAGGATTAGAAATACGACCAACAAGATTAAAAACTTAAATGAAGAATTCAAACGTATTGAAGAAAAGATTTGCAACATTGTTGACCTAGATGATAAAGCAACTATAACACACCATTTTGCAAACATACGCGAATCGGAATTTAAGAAAACTAAAGACATTCACATCAATAAGTTAGATATACAATTGAACATAAGGGACAAAAAGAATACAGATGGTTTGCAATCTACAGGATCACAACGAAAAAAGTGGGTTATTAACTTATCCAACAGACGGCTAACACATACTGAGAACTATGTACTTACCAAAGGTTTAAACTACGCGATTACGAAACCTAACCACCCTACTGAAGAACTGATCGTTGCCACGGAATCAGCATGCAATCTTTTACCGGAAATAGAAAAAGATCAACTTCGAGGGAAGATGGTAAGCCTAATTAAATCTACTAAACCTCCGACTCCGAATGTAACCAAGGAAGAGATGCAGGCTTTGAACAACATCGCGAAAGATAAAACCATTATGGTATTACCGGCCGATAAAGGTAGGGCCACAGTAATTCTGAACACTAAAGAATATGATGAGAAAGTGAGAAACATGCTTTCAGATACTGATACATACACGCTATTAAAGAAAAATCCTACCTCATCCTACAAGAAAAAACTTATCACTGTAATCACGAGACTCCTCAAAGAAAAGAAAATCACTGTCAAACAAAAACACTACTTGTACCCCACGTCGGACATCACACCAAGAATTTACTGCACACCAAAAATCCATAAAATGAATAATCCGTTACGTCCCATAGTCGATTATACGGGATCCATTATGTACAATTTGTCACGAAGCTTAGCCGACATTCTCGTACCACTAGTTGGAAACAGCATCCATCATGTTACCAATTCGCTTGAATTTGTCAATGACATAAAGGACATTAAGTTACAGCCAAATGAAACATTGGTCTCTTATGATGTAGTGTCATTATTTACCAAAACACCAGTCAACAAGTCCCTCAAAATAATTGAAGAACGCTTACACTGTGATAAACAACTATCAGAGAGAACGTGGTTACATATCAACGACATTATGGAATTGCTTCAATTGGTCCTCACCACCACATATTTCAGCTTCAGAGGGGATATCTACCAGCAAAATTCAGGTATGGCCATGGGTAGTCCATGTTCTCCGATTGTTGCGAATTTATTTATGGAATGGCTGGAAAATGAGGCAATAACTACAGCTCACACCGACATAAAACCGAGGATGTGGAAAAGGTATGTAGATGACATTATAACAATAATTCCCAAGGATGCGACACAACCATTATTACAACACTTAAACAAAATCGATGATGACATTAATTTCACTTGCGAAGAAATGTCCTTAACAGACAACTCTATCCCATTCTTGGATACGCTAATTTTAGTTGATGGGGAAGGCAACATCAACACTAAAGTTTTTAGGAAAGCCACCCACACAAATCAATACTTGGACTTTAACTCACATCATCCTCTACAACACAAGTTATCCGTTATCCGCACACTTCTACACAGATGTAACACGATAATCACAAATAATCCAGACAAACAGAACGAAACTGAGATGATACATACTTCACTTAAACAATGCAACTACCCTACATGGACGATTAGAAAGGTACAACGTAACCTAGAAAAACAAAAAACGGACAAACAACCCGAAACAGAAGATATAAGAGGGTCGATATCCATCCCATATATTCAAGGCCTGTCAGAGAAAATCAAGAGAACATTTAAAAAATATAACATACGAACATACTTTAAACCATCTAACAAAATTAAAAACTTAATCGTCCGACCGAAAGATAAAGCATGCAAAGAGGATTCCTGTGGTGTCGTCTACAAAGTGGGGTGCACCAACTGTGAGATGGTGTACATTGGGGAAACGGGTAGGGCACTCAAAACCAGAATTAAAGAGCACAAGAAAGATGTTGAGGAAAACACACAGAACATGCAGACGCGTGCATCACGGAAAGTTTCGTCCTCCATTTTACATAAATCAGCAATCACGGACCATATGACCACACCAACCACATACCTAACTGGGATAAGATAGAGGTACTACACAAAGAACAAGTTTGGCTTAAACGTAAAATTAAAGAAAGCATCAGCATAAGAAAGCAAAATAAAAATACAAAGATGAATAGAGACGAAGGCGCGCACCAACTATCTCACATTTACGATCAGCTTCTGACGACGACTGGTCCCCTAGGCTACACAACAAAATCATCTAGTGGCTGGAAAGGAGACCAATCGGCGCCATAACGCATCATAGCAACTGAAGAAGTCAAGCTGACAGCTAGACGAAACTGTCTTGCCAACGTAAGTTTTATTGGTTTACTATCAAAGAACTACTTATATTATTCGTGATCATTGTTTCCATAAACATGATTTTTCTATAATTTTCTTTTACAGGCTAGGTTGCTCCTCTTCAACCATTCTCAGGACATTCTTAGTACCGGTATGAAAGTACTCGGTCTAAAACCACTCAACAAGATGTAGCAATATACCATACAACTAACCAGAGACATACAGTATATAGATAATATATATCTCTTATTCAACCAACCATGGAGGTATAACTCCATTAACAACCAACATTATTTTACTTACACAATGTTAGTGCTTAACTATGTAATTATGGAAATAGTTATTGAAATATGCTTATAAACAAATAAATATTATTATTATTAGCCATTGATTTATTTAGTGCAGCTCAATACAACAATGCAATACTACACAAAAATTACAATATTTTATACATTGGTTTGTAACTTAAAGTAAACATTTCCTTAACATATACATAGTCTCTAAAAAGTATATATTTTGATTTGTTAATAAATATCATGTACTGTATTACTGTATATCTTAAGCTCTGTCGACACTACACAAAATATAGTGTGATGTACACAAATATGGTAGTGATATGACATCACCATGTCCATATATGGGCACATTACATTTTTTTGTCACATAAAGTTTGATGGTGTAGACAGAGCTTTAGTTACAAACTCATTTAATGATTCAATAAAATCTATAATGTTATCTCTTTCTATTAGATTTTCGTACTTAAGGTCCCATAATCAATGTAATATATAACATCATGGTATAAAAATAATAACTTAATTTACACATTATAGTTTTGTAAAAAACAGCCGCATCATCATCTATCTTTGTAGAACCTCTATTAACGAGACACTCACAATCCAAGCACGGAGGTACAAAATCTAATGTTATACCTCACAATCCAAGAACGGAGGTACAAAATCAATGTTATACCTCACAATCCAAGCACGGAGGTACAAAATCTAATGTTATACCTCACAATCCAAGCACGGAGGTACAAAATCTAATGTTATACCTCACAATCCAAGCACGGAGGTACAAAATCTAATGTTATACCTCACAATCCAAGCACGGAGGTACAAAATCTAATGTTATACCTCTATGATCTAAGTGATCCCTTTATAGGAATGGCCCCTCGATACTGGTTGGCCCGCCCTCGGTAGTGGTTGGCCCCTCCTCGATACTGGTTGGCCCCTAGATAGTGGTTGGCCCTCGATAGTGGCCAAGCCCCTCGATACTGGTTGGTCCCTCGATACTGGTTGGCCCCTCGATAGTAGTGGTTGGCCCCTGATAGTGGTTGGCCCCTAGATAGTGGTTGGCCCCTCGATAGTGGTTGGCCCCTCGATAGGGATGGCCGTAGTGTTAAATCATATATTGCCTCTCATTTCGTGAACGAGTCTCCAGAATAGTGGTGTCCCAGAAAAGATTGTGTTTTACTGTAGCCTACTGCACATATATATATATATATTAAAACTATAGTTTGGTAAAGCACTTTACCAAGTGGCAACCTAATTATGTTATTGTGCTATATACTGTAATAAAATTAATCTTTAAGACTTTTTTCAATAACAAAAATCTACAAAATGCATTTACTTTTAAAAATGTCTGGATATTTAAAAAATCCACCGTCTTGTGATGTTGCAACTAATTAACCCCCACCCCCTGCTACGTACTCATAGTAATAATAACCATAATAACTTGTACTAAATGCATAATCATTATTAGCCTTCGTCTCGCTGTTCATTTCACATTTTCCCGTCGATGTTTCGTAGTTGACAGACTGGCATCCAGTCGATGACGTACACTGTTTTATACACTCTATCTTACTGCGCACTTGTTTTATTTTATACGCTTTGTTTAGAAGTGCGCTGTCTGGAAACGGTGTCAGATCTGATGTACTATACGATGCATCTTTAATTTTAAATTAGATGTTATATAGTTATTTCCATCCAAAAACATATTGCATGACATTTAAAGCTTGGTTCCCACTATGACGCAACGCAAGAACTAGTATAGTGTTTAGACTGCATTTTGACTTCTGGCGTATAATACTTCAACTCGAAACAAACAAAATTGAAACGTCGACTGGCGGACTAACATAAAAAAGACAATAACTACAGACTTTGAGAAAGTCTGCTGCGCAAAGATGTCGTAAGCGCAACCTAAAAATGTAACCAATCACAAGCCTGATAGATTATTCAAATTGTCGATTGTCATTAATAGTCACACACTTGCGTTGCGCTTACGTCTTTTTGTTGCGTCATTGGGAATGGAACCAACAAGCATAACAAGTAGCATATACCATTCTATCAATCAATTAATATGAATTAGAAATAGGTTGATGTGTAGAAATGGCTATCAGACCAAGACAAAACTCAACCATCCGCCTTATACCCTAATTTAAATACCACCAATCATATAAAATTCAATAAACGTAAATAAATTATGTCTTTGTTGAATCTTTGCTTACCTAATGTTGCGCAGTTATACTCATAATACCATGGTTCGCATGTGCAAATGTAACCGTTAAACTGGTCAGTACATGTCCCACCATTCAGACACGGACTAGAAGCGCATTCGTCGATATCTGTAAGATTAAATTACATATTTAAAGACCCTATCGAAAAAAGGAACAAAAACCAAGCTATTCTAAGTGAGAATAGAACACCTACACAGACATTATAACCGGTAAAAGCATATATTATATGTTCTTGAGCTATGTAGAAATTTGTCCTTTGTATTATTTTTTCCGATATAAAAGATGAAATGAAATGAAATAACACGTCCTAAATAAATTTCTGTCATTTGATTGGACGATTGTGGGTCACATGGCGTGTAATAGTACGTACTATTGAACGGTGGTTCAATAGTACTTTTGAAA
Organism: Antedon mediterranea; assembly: GCF_964355755.1. Lineage (NCBI taxonomy): Eukaryota > Metazoa > Echinodermata > Crinoidea > Comatulida > Antedonidae > Antedon > Antedon mediterranea. The sequence goes on along the minus strand of NC_092676.1, from coordinate 30,148,913 downwards.
GTATACTATGCAATACTATTAGTTACACCCTGCTTGTTCACGGAATATCTAAGTTCTGGTTTCATATTCCATGAGGCCGATGGAATATGGAACCAGAACGTAGATATTTCCCGTATTCCGTAAGAACAAGCAGGGTGCAACAATTTTATCTCTTAGTGATTACGGACCGTCGAAACGGGTTTATATTCGATGGTTGAAATCACAACTACGCATGCGCTAAACGATAAAAATACAATAAATAAACAAGGTAATACGGGATATACCTGTACTACCTTTCTGATCCGCTTGACTGAGTAAATGGGCGTAATATCTCATACATTTATTGACCAATCGGATTACAGAATTCACGTACACTAAGAGATAATATAATTTATTAATAATCGACACGATTAAAGTACATAAGAAGAACTAGAAATACCTATTTCGCAGTGTGTTCCACTGTTCCCTTGTACGCATGTGCATGTGTACTGGTTGAGGTCATCTATGCACGTAGCTCCGTTTACACAAGGAACCGACGCGCATTCATCAATATCTGAAGAAAACAAATATGTAGTTAAAGAACTGAAATTCATCGGTTGTAAAAGTTGATCAATTAATGAATTTACAAATATTATGAAAATACATTCATAGATATAGGCTACCTATTGGGCAATCACTGGTTCATTTTAATTTATATCAAAAGATTTGAATCTATCATTACTTGTTTCACAATGTGTTCCGACTGAGCCTGCAACACAGCTACACGTGTATCTATTCACTCCATCATTACAAGCTCCTCCATGTTGGCAAGGACTCGATGCGCATTCGTTTATATCTGGTGAATAATGTGATGGATGATGGTATTAATTTTATTAAATAGGGGAAAAACATTACAAAGTTGACTGGATCGTAAATTGCACAGCCGCATGCGTTCAATAAATGACACGCCTTTATACGCACGCGTTCAATAAATGACACGCCTTTATACGCACGCGTTCAATCAATGACACGCCTTTGTACGCACGCGTTCAATCAATTACACGCCTTTGTAAGCACGCGTTCAATAAATGGCGGGAATATTATACGGACGCGTTCAAAATAACACGGTTTTTGTACGCATGCGTTCAAAATGACACGGCTTTTAAACACACGCACTCAATAAATGACACGGCTTTTAAACGGACGCACTCAATAAATGAAACGGCTTTTAAACGCAAGCAATTACGGCTTTTCTACATTTGTTTATGCCGAATTATATAATTACTGTATTGGATATCATACACAATAATAATCATAGTAATAATGTTCGATTATAAAAAAAAATTATTGACTGGATTGCGGTTCTCTGCTAATAATAGATATTTGACGTTTTCGCGAACGATCTTTTATAATTAGCCAATAAGCGTCAGGTTTCTATGCATATCGGCATATTCGCGGTCGATATACTGTACGCTCAGCAGACAATGAAAAAGAAATGATAATTGTCTGCAAACCCGCGCCAATTACGATACCCAGTATGACATTCACGTTACCTACGAATGTGTATAACACCCTCCTTTGAATAGGTCCGAAGTGGGCTTATTTTTAAGAACGCAAACACGTACAGCATTGGCAGGTCGTCTACAATTACTTTATTTAATTTAGTTTGCTACAGAAAAAAACAGGAATGTACGGTTTATAAAAGTGTTTGGTAAAATACTTACTAGTTTCACAGTTGGTGCCAGAGTAGCCAGCTACACAAGAGCAAGTGTATGTTCCTACGCCATCTGTACACGCACCGCCATTTTGGCATGGTGACAGATAACTGCAGTGGTCAATATCTGAAAATGTTTAAATTAAATGTTTAAAACGTACACAAAAAACAAGAACATTTGATGGGGATATTAACGGTATATTGATTGATTAGTTGGACATTTTTAATGTTAAAGTGTTATGACAGAGTTTTTTTAATACCGTATTTTCATATATTGAGTATTGGTAAAAAAAAAGACGAATGATTTTAATTATTAATATGCACTCACATTACAATAACACAAATATGTAAGCATAATAATTATAAATGAATTTAAAAGCTTACAAGCCACACATTTTGCATTTTTAATATCTTAAAGTTAAGTGTACTTTTTAGAAAAAGAGTTATTATATTCTGTTTTCGCGCTGCGGCTTTAGCCAGCTATGTCCCAAAAAGACATACTCATTCAGAAGCTATATCAAGCGGTAGCTATAGTTCTAGAGGCTGAAGTTTTTGATAATTTGTAAAACTATACGTCAACAAGCGAGCGGCGTTTTTTGTACGAAATGTTTTCTTGTTTATTGAGTTTCCGGGTCGTTTATTCATTTCCTCGAATAAACGCCTCGCCACATGCATTAATAACACGTTTTTTACAATAAGTAAATCAATTTTATTTTTATGACTTATATCTAAGTAATATTATGCCACAATAATCCACATCAAGCTATAAAATAGACATGGAGAACCGTGAATAGACTAAAGACAAGGTTAGGGAAAGTGTTGTATATTGTATAACTTCTATACCTTTTTCGTTTCAAAGAGAGTGGCAGGTTGGGTAAGTAACATTAAACATAAATAGTAATTCTTAAATAATGAACTTTTACAATGTTCTCTTCTGATGTCTGTCAGTACAGTTATAACAATTACAACATAATGTTGATGACAATATTTACTAACTATACTATTAAAAATAACGGTTTAAATTTCAACATAATAAAATTACCCATGTTTGATTAAATTAGTTTATATTAATTATATACAGTATAATCATATTGAAATAAAAAAAGTAGGAACAAGCTTACCACAAGTAACTCCCACATCCTCTCCATGACCGCAGTTATTATTCCCCCATCCTGGTGTAGAGCAGTACCAGAGGGCGCTCTCATGACCACCACAGTTGACATCATCTAACCAAATAGGACCACCCCCTTGGCCAAAATGTGCAGAACCCCACACATGCGAAGCTCCAATGTAACCCATTGAGCGACACGCAACGTGCGCATCGTTCATGTCAAAATAATCGTCGCATACAGTTCCCCATTCCCATCTAGTTTCACAAAAAAGCCAGCAACCAGTTGAGTACCACCATATCTCCAGCCGTCCTTCATAATAGTAATTGCCACCCGACATCGTTATACTCTCTATAACACAATCAAAATAACCATCAATGAAGAACCCAAGAATAATAAGCTCTGTCTACACTATCAAACTTTATGTGACAACAAAATTCAAAATTTAAACTTGAGAAAATAATGTTGAAAGTTTGTTATGTTATCTACAGATCAGCTTAACTTTTTAAGCTCTGTCTACACTATCAAACTAGTTTGAAAAAAAAAGGTGTGATGTTCCGGCCCAAATATGATAATGATATACCCAAGGTAGTGATATGACATCATCATGTCCATATATGGGCGCATCACATTTGATAGTGCAGACGGTAGACGGAGCTTAATACCAAAGCAAACAAGAACTCAATTTCTCTAGATATTAGAGATTAACATTTCATTTCAGTCAAGGTTTACTAATGTTTAATATACATATTTTATTCACTATTACATTCGCATTATTACACCAAAAATGTTATAATGTGTGCAAGAATAAAACACAGTGAGGAGGCATTGAAAGAGAACTTAGTCCAACTAGTTAGGTCTAATATAATAGTCAAGATTAAGGATACGATACGATACGAGGAAAGTTTATTGCAATCTCTAATAAAGCATTTAAAAATTGAAGCTTAACAAAAATAATTATGAAAATATATAAACATTGTACGTATATAAACATTGTACGTATATAAACATTGTACGTATAAAAATATAGGTAAAAAATATATCTCTTCAACATAATTAATATAAAAATACATGTTATTTACAAATACGCGGACATCAACTAATAAAACGACAAAATAAAGAATAGTTCAGGACACCCCAGGATACAATATAAATAATATAAAACTTACGTGAGTTAGTAGACCTGATACAGACGAGAACTAAAATACAAAAACCTAATATATCGGTCATTTTTAATTATTCCATTGGCCTACAACATCACGAAGACTGAAGAAGAAGCTCTAACAAGTGTCGTATCTTCGAAAGCAAATTGCATAATGATAATCGTTATATTCAATCGAACCTGTCACTGGTTGTCTTACGCTATTGTTTATTTTATCGATATATTATCACAACATTGATTACCTTACCTCAACTAAAAGTAATTTCGAGGTGCCTTATATAAGCCATATTCACGAAAGCGGAAGATCAACCGATATTAGTTTTTCATGTTATCGAACTTTTTATGCTTTTGGAATGTTGAGAACAAAAAAACTGAGACGATGCCCGACTGTCTTGTATAACAGGATCCAGAAATTACTGCGGTAATTGCACACCCTCATTAAATGTTCACCTCGTTTTAGGGTTGGCTAGAGCATGGAGGTTTACCTTCATGGTCAGAGGGTGAGCCAGATGGGTAATACTACTCCGGACAATAGAATGTTCGACGTTCTTGCGGAGTGAAAACAATTTATTTTTAAGTATGTTGCAACACCATGCACACATGACTCCGCAAACTATTTTGCATCGGATATCAATGCTAATCGAAAACATGAGTAACTGAATATGTTATTTCACTATATTGAATCGATTTTATGTTATTAATTGATTCAAGGGGATAAAGTGTGAGATAGGTGTGAATGCATTATACCGACTAATTGTATAAACACAATATGTAGGGTAGGAGTTGATAGTTGTTTTGCCTTTATACTTTTCTGTATGTAATTCATTAATTGTTATATTTTATATTGTTATTGTGAAGGATGCACCTTTGTGCTAAGTGTGCCACCGATCTAATGTTGTAATTCCAAATAAATAAATCACCTAGGCCCCTTATAGGCTATATTATAATTGTGACTTATTTTTACACAGAATTTCGAAGAGAATTAAAAACCGTAAAAATTTAGTCATAACATATGCCTACATTAATTCATAATTTGTTCGTTTATTTTAAATAAATCATCTGCCATTATAAATTTGAAATAACGAATGAAACGAGACCAACTCCACATTATCTATTCGCACGGCCGCTCGTTTCATTGTATTTTTCACACGGTGGCCGTGCAAGTAAGCATTGCCTGACGTTTTTTGTTGTTGTGTGTAGTCTGCTTTTTTATCGAACAAAGTTACAGAAAAGAAAAATGGAAAAAACAGATTCATCCCAATCTGATGAACTAGGAGATTGGGAAGACATGCTAGATAGTGGGGTTTGTAATATACTATATGTTAAATATGTTTCACTAGTTAGCTAAAATCTCGATCATGTCAAACTAGCCTACCTAGTTAAGGCTATAAGGTAGGCTAGCTAGCTAGCTAGGCCTAGGCCTACTAGCTAGCCTACAGATAAATAATACTTCCTAGCTAGCCTAGGCTAGACTAGCATGTTGTGCTACCTAGGCCTACCTAGAGTAGTTAGTAGCTAGCTAGCCTAGGCCTAAAGTAGGTAACCTGCCGAGTAGTATTTACAGCCTGTACTTATAGGGCCTACTAGTAGTAGTACTGGCTAGTGTAGTACTAGTAGACTATATAGCCTATAGACAAGGCAAGGTCCTGTAATGTATGGAAAATAATACATTTTTAATTGTTTGTGCTCGATATCCTAGGCCTACATTTTTTATTTTGTTTTTCCAGGAACTTGATAAAAGATTGAAAGTTGAAGATAAGATATTTAATAAAAGAACACAGTAAGTTTACCTTTTACACAAACCATCATCTGTTGCACAATTTACTCATACTGACTGCATTTACTGCATGAATGAACAAAAAATAGATTTATTTTGTCAGTAGGCCTCCTAGTAATATTATTTTTTAAACATTTTTCTATTGTCAATTATTAAGTAAAACAATATTTTTAACATAATTTAATACATTTTTATTTATGAATTAGGCAAGAAAAAATAAGAGAAAAGGTTGTCCTTCAAGAAGATAGCCAGCGAACAGCTTATCATCCACAACTAAGGATATTAAAACGAGATAATCCAAATTCTGATAGAGTAGTACAAGATGATGTAAAAACCAAGGTAATCAATGTTAAATCTCAAGTGTAATACCTGTAAACCTCAAAAATTAAAGTTCATTTTCTGAGCAATGCATATTTAATTATTTATATACTTTTAGATACTACCAAAGACGTTTGCACAAAGGGAGGCAGAATACTTAGAAGCAAGACAAAGGATAATGGGTGATCAAAAAGAAGAAGCTGTTACAGATTCTGCCCTACCAGTGGCATCAATATCTGTGACGGAAAAGAATATAATAAGACAACCAAAGGGACCACAAGAAGGTAGTGGATTTATGCTACAGAGATAACACCAAATAACACTATAGAAAATGTGGAATATCTACTTCAATTTATGATTTTAAGGGTAATGATATTGAGGCATGTCACTTCAATCCTAGAATCTAAATTGACATGCATAGATGCAACGGTGCGTTTGATGCACAACATGCAGATAACCAAGGTTGTTAACATGCGTCAGAGCAGCGGAAGATGGACATGCCCAAGCAGGGGAAGATGTCCAAGTAGCGGAAGATTGGTTACAAGGTGGTTGATGGCATTCATCTATTAAAACAAATGTGAAAGATAACCATATCACTAATTCCTAGAAACAAGTATGGAACCCATCACTGGGAGATATGGGATCCATGCCCAATAGTCACCAGAATGATACTCCATCCTCACAGATCCATGTGATACCCAAAAGTATAGGCAGAATAACCTACAGGTAATAATAATGTTTATTTAGCCTGCATGCTGTAGAGCAAGAAATGTGGTGCTTACAGAACAGATTTGCCTTTTTGAAATTTGGTGTTACTTTAATAGAACTAACTTCCTATTATGGGTACTCTGTATTTTAATTTTATGTCCACAGGGTAGGTACTAAGAAATATTGTTCCCATCTTTACTGCGTTATAAAAATACAGACAAATCCTGTGTTAACAACACAGTTGGTGAAATGCATCGATGCTGACCTATTTTAACAGATTAAGAATATAACAAGTTTTAACATTTGTTTGTTTCAAAGTGTCGTCATTACAAGGTGCAATGTTAAACAAGATTACTTTTTCCACAATACACCTGTTCCTAATATCGACTAATTTTTAATGGAGTTTTAAATAAGAAAAATATGGATTATACAGTAATAAATAAATTTCTTATTATATTGTTACATTTTGTGTAGTTCTGGTTACTTTTTGTTGTTGTAAAAGCCGAGACTAAAGTTTACTGTGCCGTACTGTTTTATCCGAATCCTTGTAAGAGCAGCTATAGTGATTAAATATTTGTTTATATTGCCGAGTGGTCGTTAGATAAATAAATACTGTACAAATATTTGGGAAACGTTTTTGCATTGAAATATTAAAAAACACAAACAACCATTAGTGTTCAAGCAAAAAAATTAACATTGCAGTACCAAATAAATTTTATTAAAAATATATGAATACATAAATGGTTTTCCATTAATACAAATGCCATTCCTTCTCTTTACAGTTTATTAAAATTGTGTAGAATATATTTATTACAAATTCTGATAAAAGTATATACATACAATATTACAATTATTTAAACCCCTTTCACATGGCATAGCAAAACTACAGTTTACCACAATACAAACACCTTCCCTGTAAAAACATACTCTACATTATTACTGGAATTCCCAAATAGCAGCCAATTCACTTGAACATGAAGAGTTATTATCTGTAGGTGGGGTGGAAGAACAATTACTGGAAGAGCTTAGGCTGTTGAAAACCTCCCTCCATTTTGAAAATGAGGTTTTCAAAACTTCTTGCGAGTTCTGTTGCCTTAGTTGATTCCCATAGCTATGCAGACTGGACAATCGTTGCCAGCTATTAAATACCTGAAATAGAGTAGAAAATACATTTGTGAAACAGACTGGACAATCGTTGCCAGCTATTAAATACCTGAAATAGAGTAGAAAATACATTTGTGAAACTTCTATTTGCATATTAGAATTATTAATATATATGTATAGTAGATCTTGAAAAACAAACAGAATTACCTGAGATGATATGTGGCTGTTTTTTTTCACATCCATGTTTTTGAGGACATGGTTTGTCACAAAAGCTGTCCTCCATTGCTTCCAGAATCGAGAATAAAGTTTGTACTCAACCTGAAACAAGATATGGGTTTAAACAAAATATTATACAGCTTTTTAACAGTAAATAAAGAATAACCCACATTCTTGATACTGTGAACCATTGATGAAGAATGGCAACATAATAATGACTTACTATTTGCGTTGCCATAAGAGACTGACTGGTCCTCGTAGTCCATGTATTAAATGTTTGTTTCATCACATTTTGTTTTTGCTTTCTCCTAAATTTTTCGACTTTCACCTCATAGTACCATTCTCTTATAATTACTCTCCTACAGAATTTAATGTTGATTAAAATTTAAAGTTGAGAAGAAAATAATTTTGAATATTTTTTTTGTTATCAGCTTTACCATTTAAACTCTGTCTACACTATCAAACTATTTTGACAAAAAAGTGTGATGTGCCCAAATATTATGGTAGTGATATGCCCAAATGTGGGTAGTGATATGACATCATTATGTCCATATATGGGCACATCACATTTTGTGTCACATAAAGTTTAATAATGTAGACAGAGATCATTTTTACACTTCATATCTCAGTATGTCTTTGTTCTGTAGCTATATCGATAAATGTGTGTACATTACCTTAAACGTCTTTGATAATGCCAGTCTGCAAGTTCTTGAAGATCCTGGTCAAATTGTTTTTGTTCCCTATCTTCCTTAAATTGTTTCTTCCATGCACAGAACACTGCCCTCATTAGGCAGTCCTCACGATGCTTTACTGCCCTCCGTGTCAACGTAACTTGCTTCCATTTATAGAATGCTCGTTGCCTTAGCAACATCAACCGCACGAGGGCGCTTGACTCTGCTTGTCTTTTCATAACAAGAACTACATCCAAGGATTCTTTCCATTTTTTAAACACATATTGCATTTTCTTATTTGAAAGAGCTTGGTTAACTTTCTTGCATGTGTTTACAAGCTCTTTTTGTTTCTTTATCTGCAGATGCCACGCATGGATAACACGGCCTAGCTTCTTCTTTTCTAACGTCTTTATTGCTTCTCTTAATCTGTGCCGCTCATTCAGCTTCTCTTTCCACAATCTCCACATATTTTCTTGTAATCTTCTATCTTTGAATTCTGCTATTTTTTGCTTAATGTCATGATTTTGTTTAGCATAATTCAACCATGACTTGACAATCCTAGACAAAAGAAAATTGTAATTTAATTTGATAGTAACCACTTTGTGTGTCAACATTCCTTTTTCTATGTATACATTTTTTCTATGTATACCTCTTCATTGTCATATGTCTGCTGTGAGATACTGCCATCTTCTGTTTCTTTGTCTCTTCCTTCCAAATTACAAACCCCCTCTGTTGAATTGACTTTATTCTTGTTGTCTCCAACATCACCACACTCTGCTCCAATTGTTTACTTTTTTCTACTCTTGACCTCCAATGATTTACAACATGACGTAGCCTCTGTTTGGTTTGCTGTTCAACCAAAAACGATTCTCTCCATAATCTAATTGTCTAAATATAACCGTACATAATTATAAAACATCAAATAAAATAACCTTTTTAAAATATGAATTGTAGATTGAATGTCTTCACCTACTTTTAGAAGAATTTGATGTCTGTGATGCTTCTCTGCTTTTCGTAATTTCATAAACTCTTTCCATGTTTTCATCACCTCCTTTTTCTGACATTCCTCCTTCATTTTCAAAATGTTCTTTAGAAGTCTTTGACACTCTGTACCTCTCTTCCAAACGAGAAAGTTCCGTCGTAAATGAACTGATGTCGTCTTCGTTCTCAGATGTTGTAGACTTGCTGCTTGTTCAGCTCTTTTCTTAACCTCCTGATGCCAGCTGGTAAGACATCTAGTACAAAAATATGTGGTGCTATGCAAGTTATAGGGATCAGAAAGGGTTCATTTCATTCATATTTTTTAAAGTCGGAAAAAAAAACAAGCATATATTTACAATAAGTTATTAACAACAATAATAGGAGCTGTTTAAGGGATCGGAAAATGAAGTAAAAGAACTCTTATACCGAAACCCTAAACAGAAAAAAAAAGACAAATAAACACTCCAATACACTTATGCTATACCCCTTAAATACTTTCATTTGATATGTTTGTGAGAAATATTATAACTTTATAAGTATTGTACTATATGTATACAAATCATGAATTTAGTCACCTTCTAAGAGAGGTTAAATTTGAAATATGTGTAGCTTCTTGCATCTTCTGTGCCTGATGTTTCCATAACTGAAAGAAGATACGTTTGTTGCGGTGGTCAAATGTCTGCTGACCATTTGACGCTAATGTCCTTAATTTTGATCTTTTCATGGTGTATTCATGCCAGCTATTTACTATCTGACCAAGTAGTACAGTCTGTCTTAACTGTATGTTGTCTACCATCATGTAATGTATTCGTAATTGAAATTTCCACTTGCCAAATGCCTGAAAATGGATTAAATGGAAATAAAATGTTTTTTTTTTGAAAAATTAACAGATATGGGCTTTTTGAACAGATATGGAATTCCCTTACCTTTTTAAGCAAATATTTTGTCCTGAATTGTTGCATGTTCTTGTTTGATATTGCTTGGAATGATGATTGATTAAACCATTCTAACAAACATCTAGGGTATAACAAAAGTAAAATATAAACTAAAACTTTTCCACATAACAATATTTGACGGGTGAGTGTAAATAGGTTATATTGTGTAAGCTTAAATAGCTTATATTGTGTAAGTGTAAATAGCCCATATTGTGTATTAGCGTAAATAGCCCATATATTCTAATAATAAACACTAGCTATGTAAATAGGAAATGCTTTTTTTTATTTTATATCTATTATGTTGTGTTTATTGTTTTATGTTTTTTATGTAAAAGGGTCCTGCGAAAACAGAAGTGTAAACTTCTCTATGCCGGATTCTTGTCATCATTTATGCTATAAAATCATATTTATAAACCATGAGTAAATAAATGTGAACTTGAAAGTCAGATTTTTAAACAAACTAGTAACATACCTCCTTTTCAGAACATTATTCCTATATTCATCAACCATTTGTAGTTGTTTGTGCTTTATTTTCCAGATATACCAGCATTCTTTGATTGTTACCAACTTAAGTTCTTCCCTCATTACTTGCACTTTGCGTTCAGCATCTTCGCTCCAACCCATGTATTCCTTCCACGTATCCATAACACCAATGATTTTCTGGTTTTCAAGTGACTTGAGAAAATAAATAAAATCATAATGCAGTGTACATGAAAGTTGGATAAAATGGTAAAATATTAATTTAAATAAATTTGAACTTTAATGTTAAGGTTTGCATTGTTATATACAGTATACATAAATACTTGTTATACAGTTCAATACAAATAAAGTCCTGTATTACTTCTGAATGTAACAGTATGAGCTGTTAAAACTTATATGTGTTAGGGTGGCCTATTCCTTTTATATACAGTATACATAAATACTTGTTATACAGTTCAATACAAATAAAGTCCTGTATTACTTCTGAATGTAACAGTATGAGCTGTTAAAATGTATATGTGTTAGGGTGGCCTATTCCTTTTATATACAGTATACATAAATACTTGTTATACAGTTCAATACAAATAAAGTCCTGTATAACTTCTGAATGTAACAGTATGAGCTGTTAAAATGTATATGTGTTAGGGTGGCCTATTCCTTTTATATACAGTATACATAAATACTTGTTATACAGTTCAATACAAATACAGTCCTGTATTACTTCTGAATGTAACAGTATGAGCTGTTAAAATGTATATGTGTTAGGGTGGCCTATTCCTTTTATATACAGTATACATAAATACTTGTTATACAGTTCAATACAAATAAAGTCCTGTATTACTTCTGAATGTAACAGTATGAGCTGTTAAAATGTATATGTGTTAGGGTGGCCTATTCCTTTTATATACAGTATACATAAATACTTGTTATACAGTTCAATACAAATAAAGTCCTGTATTACTTCTGAATGTAACAGTATGAGCTGTTAAAACTTATATGTGTTAGGGTGGCCTATTCCTTTTATATACAGTATACATAAATACTTGTTATACAGTTCAATACAAATAAAGTCCTGTATAACTTCTGAATGTAACAGTATGAGCTGTTAAGAGCCATTGTCTGTAAGAATCAAAGAAATATCAAAAAGAGTGGCAGACTCAAAAAAATGGATTTCTTTCAAATTTTGTACATGGCTATATATGTGTTGAGAGAAATCAAATATGAAGTATTTTTTATTTCACACGTATATTTCCATGGCAACGGCCAAATTTGTGTTTTTGACAAATTTTTTCCTTTTTTAAGGTTTTTTAAAATGGATATTGGTACTACTTTGATGAACGATATTTTTGTGTTGTTCATTTAATTATAAGAAATAATTAGTGTATGCATAATAACAATGCATTGTGTACCTGTTTCAAATTTTTTAATTTTTTTTAATTTCATACTTTGGGAGATACCATTTATTTAAAAAGGGGTGTTTTTCACTTTTTTTAAATTGTTCAATGCAACTAAACTTTACTTCACCATAACACCCAAAGTGGTGTATTTTTTTAGCTGATTTATTACAAATAGGTAGTTCTAATGTTTAATAATTGATTTCTAAAATAAAATACTGGGTAAATTTAAAATCTACAAGCAGTGTTGCGAGAAACATAGGCATTTTTATAAAAAAAAAAACATGGTATATTAGTAAAAACATTTTATTTTCTTTGATTATTTGATTTGAAACTCATTGGTCAGAAAAATTCTTAATGTTTTATATAGTTCTAGTTGTGTTGTGAGAAAAAAATTAATTTTTAATTATAGATTCTGTAATTCCCAGTTTTAATGTCGTTTTATAGGTTATAATATCCTCTGGAAATTTGAATAAATTATAAGATCGTTGTGAATTTTAATCTTTGCAACAGATTACTCCTCTATTATTTTGAAGCTCCTCTTTCATTTGTTTACTTCTTTTATTTGCTAACCTATGCAGATCCCACATGCCCATCCACCACCACTTTCGACTACCACTCCCCCCCCCCCCCACCACGACTATAACCACAAAAAAAAATAAACTGCAACACTTTACTTTGGTCGATCATCCACTATAGAGTGTCGAATGCATGCATTCAAGCACCACCCACACTGCCGCTACTATCGCCCCAATGAATAGACGGATTCAAACTCCTCCATCCCACCCCCTCCCCTTTCTCCAAGCCCCCACCCACCCCAAGTTAAAAATTGCAATGCAAAAGATATGACATAAAGTTAAGTTTTTAGACCCTCGCCTTCAATCCCCTAACTATTTAAAAGTCGATCCTCTGGATCCACCACTTTCCCCTCCCCAAAATAGAACCAATCAAAAGTCAATGATATACTCAGGTATGTTAATGCTACATAACAAATATTGAAGCCCTGATTTGAAATTTCATTTCATTTAAGGTCAGCATGTAAAATATCACACTTTATTATTAAATATTGGTTTTAAATTCTATATTTTTTTACTGTGATGGTTGGATTCAGTATTAATTATTAATCAATAATTATCTGATAATTTCCCTTAGTTATGCATAGCAACAGTTACTATGGTAACTAAAAATGAGATATTCTTTAGATTTTGCATATTTATCTCATACAAATTTAAATTTGTAGATTATTAGCAGGCATGCCTTATTTGCATTTTCAAATTACCGTTTCACAAGGTCATATTCGTAAGCACTTTCTTCTGTGATTATTTTTATTCATGAAAACCCCATATTTTATTTACAGCAACCACCTCCCTTGACGGACGCACTTTGAAAAGCCTGTTTGTTCTTCCTATCTAATTAGTGCATTTGGTGCTTACCGTAAGCAGCTGCGGGCACCTTTTTATACTAAAAATGAGATTTTTTGTAAGCGGCCAATCGAAAAATGTGATACTTATTGCATGGACCTATGAATTAGAGGTGCATGTTTATTGTATTTCTTTATATATTAGCTTTATTTTGAAGAGGTTTTAAAAACATTACTGTGAAGAGATGAGAAAATTACACAGATTTTGACCGACCATTTTTCATATGATAAAAGTTTTTAAAATTTGTCTGAAAATGCTAAAAAATACTAAACCACCTGATTATAAATAATAATAGGCCTACAATTAGCTGGAAATTGAGAGGCTCGTTTCGTTAAGAATATCGTATATAGCCATAATAAGTGATTTTGGCCTTTTATCGGCAGAACCTCCCGTAAGGGGTCACCGCCCGTAAGCGGCCACTTTTCCAGGTCCCGAGGGTGGCCACTTACGGGAGGTTCAACTGTATGTAAAAAACAATTATCCTTAGTTACGCATAGAAACAGGTTCTAAGATAACATAAATAATACATTTTGACATAACTTGACCCAACAAATTACCCTTTCCCAAGGTCAGACATTTTCTGGGATTCAGTAGATAAGTAAATTTGGGAAAAGGTAGTAAAGCTATGTAATCAATTGTTTGTAGTCATGAAACCCCATATTAAAAATATTGTACTTAGTTACGTATAGAAACAGTTGCTACAATACACTATAGGTTGATGTCATTTGACCTCAATATGTAAAAATATTTTTTTTCATGAAACTCCATATTTAATTTTTTTTTTTAATATCATTTGTTACGTAAACAGGTTTAAGATAACACTAAAGGTCATTTTTTTTACCTTTATTCAGATTCGTCAAGACTTTCTTTCTGAGATTATTAGGATTCAGTATTTAAAGTAAATTTGGCAAAAAGTAGAAATGTAAAACTATGTAAAAAAAATGTCTTGTATTTATGAAAAACCCCTTATTTTTTTGAAATTTTTGCATAGAAACTGTTACTATGGTAAAATGTTGACCTCAAAATTAATGAATTTACAAGGTCAAGTTTGTCATTAATGGAATGTAGTAGAAGTAAAATTGAGAAAAATTACAAATACAATCAATTCTTTGTATTTATAAAAACGCCATTTTTTACGTTTTTTTTAAATTACTTTCCTTAGTTACACATAGAAATGGTTGCTAAGGTAACACTATAGGTAAAATATGAAAATTGTTGATAATTGTTATGAACTATCTTGTAAATTTTGATCAAACATTAATAGTTGTAGTAAACTGGGGACCTGTCCTGTTTTGCATTCTGACCCCTTTTGACCTCAAATGACCTATTTACAAGGTCAGATTTTTTGGGAGGTCTTTCTGTATCTCTTTACACAAAATAGATTTAAAAATTTATAAAAACCATTGACACAATTATTTCCAAGTTTAACATTATTTTCCATCAACTAAATATTTCAATGCAAACTGTTTTTCTGGCAATTAATTGAAATAAACCTGGCAACACATTCTCCTATTTTATCTAAACTATTCGTATGACTCTAGTAGCATTATGACAAGCCACATATACATTTTATTATTGGATTAGCCATATTTAAATTGTGTTTCATGTGTTTTGTTTGTTGATATTTAGTTATATTTTTTGTATTTTTTGTATTTTCCTGGCAACACAAAACCTATGTACAAAATTTACCCCAGTGTTTTTTTCGTGATTATTGTTGACAAACCTATTGACTATCAAATTAAAAAACCTCATTGATTTAAAAACACCACTTTGGAAGTTATAGGTACGTTTATGAGGTATACTTTTATAAGAAAAAATATTTTTTAAAAACACCCCTTTTTAAAATAATGGTATCAACCAAACTCCATTTTGTAATTTTTTTTTTTTCTACATTAAATGGAACTCAATACATGTTGTTTACACTGCTATAAACAAAAACTGTATACTGTAAGTATTTTTGGTTAAAATAAGTATACAAGTTTGTACTTTTTCACTATAGAAAATCTGTGAAAAATGGCAAAAACATCAAAATTTGGATAATTGACCGTTGTCATGGCAACGGAGGCTAACAATTAAAATGAATGTTGTAGATATGCTTTTTATTGAAATGTCTATTCATGGTAAAAATTTGAGAGAAATCCATTTTTTTACATCTGCCACCAAATCTTTGATTTTTACAGACAATGGCTCTTAAAATGTATATGTGTTAGGGTGGCCTATTCCTTTTATATACAGTATACATAAATACTTGTTATACAGTTCAATACAAATAAAGTCCTGTATAACTTCTGAATTTCATTTCATTTATTCCACATTTATTTAGTCATCAATTACAGTACATCATAATTACAGTACAACTGAGAACAGGGATCCTGCATAAAAAAGCTGTAGCTTCGTTTTTTTGTAGGACCCTTTTACATAAGAACAAGTATATAGAACTTAAATAAACAAAGGTGTTGTTATTTATGTAACGGTATGAGCTGTTAAAATGTATATGTGTTAGGGTGGCCTATTCCTTTTCACAAAGTGTTATCCCCTAGTATTAACGAGATACTCATTTACAGTTAAGTGGACTGGGAGTCTCAGCAGGATTTGAACCTGTGTCTTTCTGTATGATATAAGTGTTATAACCACTCAGTTACCACAACTGGCATACCTTAATTCTCCATGTGTCAAAGGAGTTCCCCAGTTGTGTCCGTTGTGAGAAGTTATTTGCGGTTACCAAAATAGAACCAATCAAAAGTCAATGATATACTCAGGTATGTTAATGCTACATAACAAATATTGAAGCCCTGATTTGAAATTTCATTTCATTTAAGGTCAGCATGTAAAATATCACACTTTATTATTAAATATTGGTTTTAAATTCTATATTTTTTTACTGTGATGGTTGGATTCAGTATTAATTATTAATCAATAATTATCTGATAATTTCCCTTAGTTATGCATAGCAACAGTTACTATGGTAACTAAAAATGAGATATTCTTTAGATTTTGCATATTTATCTCATACAAATTTAAATTTGTAGATTATTAGCAGGCATGCCTTATTTGCATTTTCAAATTACCGTTTCACAAGGTCATATTCGTAAGCACTTTCTTCTGTGATTATTTTTATTCATGAAAACCCCATATTTTATTTACAGCAACCACCTCCCTTGACGGACGCACTTTGAAAAGCCTGTTTGTTCTTCCTATCTAATTAGTGCATTTGGTGCTTACCGTAAGCAGCTGCGGGCACCTTTTTATACTAAAAATGAGATTTTTTGTAAGCGGCCAATCGAAAAATGTGATACTTATTGCATGGACCTATGAATTAGAGGTGCATGTTTATTGTATTTCTTTATATATTAGCTTTATTTTGAAGAGGTTTTAAAAACATTACTGTGAAGAGATGAGAAAATTACACAGATTTTGACCGACCATTTTTCATATGATAAAAGTTTTTAAAATTTGTCTGAAAATGCTAAAAAATACTAAACCACCTGATTATAAATAATAATAGGCCTACAATTAGCTGGAAATTGAGAGGCTCGTTTCGTTAAGAATATCGTATATAGCCATAATAAGTGATTTTGGCCTTTTATCGGCAGAACCTCCCGTAAGGGGTCACCGCCCGTAAGCGGCCACTTTTCCAGGTCCCGAGGGTGGCCACTTACGGGAGGTTCAACTGTATGTAAAAAACAATTATCCTTAGTTACGCATAGAAACAGGTTCTAAGATAACATAAATAATACATTTTGACATAACTTGACCCAACAAATTACCCTTTCCCAAGGTCAGACATTTTCTGGGATTCAGTAGATAAGTAAATTTGGGAAAAGGTAGTAAAGCTATGTAATCAATTGTTTGTAGTCATGAAACCCCATATTAAAAATATTGTACTTAGTTACGTATAGAAACAGTTGCTACAATACACTATAGGTTGATGTCATTTGACCTCAATATGTAAAAATATTTTTTTTCATGAAACTCCATATTTAATTTTTTTTTTTAATATCATTTGTTACGTAAACAGGTTTAAGATAACACTAAAGGTCATTTTTTTTACCTTTATTCAGATTCGTCAAGACTTTCTTTCTGAGATTATTAGGATTCAGTATTTAAAGTAAATTTGGCAAAAACTAGAAATGTAAAACTATGTAAAAAAAATGTCTTGTATTTATGAAAAACCCCTTATTTTTTTGAAATTTTTGCATAGAAACTGTTACTATGGTAAAATGTTGACCTCAAAATTAATGAATTTACAAGGTCAAGTTTGTCATTAATGGAATGTAGTAGAAGTAAAATTGAGAAAAATTACAAATACAATCAATTCTTTGTATTTATAAAAACGCCATTTTTTACGTTTTTTTTAAATTACTTTCCTTAGTTACACATAGAAATGGTTGCTAAGGTAACACTATAGGTAAAATATGAAAATTGTTGATAATTGTTATGAACTATCTTGTAAATTTTGATCAAACATTAATAGTTGTAGTAAACTGGGGACCTGTCCTGTTTTGCATTCTGACCCCTTTTGACCTCAAATGACCTATTTACAAGGTCAGATTTTTTGGGAGGTCTTTCTGTATCTCTTTACACAAAATAGATTTAAAAATTTATAAAAACCATTGACACAATTATTTCCAAGTTTAACATTATTTTCCATCAACTAAATATTTCAATGCAAACTGTTTTTCTGGCAATTAATTGAAATAAACCTGGCAACACATTCTCCTATTTTATCTAAACTATTCGTATGACTCTAGTAGCATTATGACAAGCCACATATACATTTTATTATTGGATTAGCCATATTTAAATTGTGTTTCATGTGTTTTGTTTGTTGATATTTAGTTATATTTTTTGTATTTTTTGTATTTTCCTGGCAACACAAAACCTATGTACAAAATTTACCCCAGTGTTTTTTTCGTGATTATTGTTGACAAACCTATTGACTATCAAATTAAAAAACCTCATTGATTTAAAAACACCACTTTGGAAGTTATAGGTACGTTTATGAGGTATACTTTTATAAAAAAAAATATTTTTTAAAAACACCCCTTTTTAAAATAATGGTATCAACCAAACTCCATTTTGTAATTTTTTTTTTTTCTACATTAAATGGAACTCAATACATGTTGTTTACACTGCTATAAACAAAAACTGTATACTGTAAGTATTTTTGGTTAAAATAAGTATACAAGTTTGTACTTTTTCACTATAGAAAATCTGTGAAAAATGGCAAAAACATCAAAATTTGGATAATTGACCGTTGTCATGGCAACGGAGGCTAAAAATTAAAATGAATGTTGTAGATATGCTTTTTATTGAAATGTCTATTCATGGTAAAAATTTGAGAGAAATCCATTTTTTTACATCTGCCACCAAATCTTTGATTTTTACAGACAATGGCTCTTAAAATGTATATGTGTTAGGGTGGCCTATTCCTTTTATATACAGTATACATAAATACTTGTTATACAGTTCAATACAAATAAAGTCCTGTATAACTTCTGAATTTCATTTCATTTATTCCACATTTATTTAGTCATCAATTACAGTACATCATAATTACAGTACAACTGAGAACAGGGATCCTGCATAAAAAAGCTGTAGCTTCGTTTTTTTGTAGGACCCTTTTACATAAGAACAAGTATATAGAACTTAAATAAACAAAGGTGTTGTTATTTATGTAACGGTATGAGCTGTTAAAATGTATATGTGTTAGGGTGGCCTATTCCTTTTCACAAAGTGTTATCCCCTAGTATTAACGAGATACTCATTTACAGTTAAGTGGACTGGGAGTCTCAGCAGGATTTGAACCTGTGTCTTTCTGTATGATATAAGTGTTATAACCACTCAGTTACCACAACTGGCATACCTTAATTCTCCATGTGTCAAAGGAGTTCCCCAGTTGTGTCCGTTGTGAGAAGTTATTTGCGGTTACGGTGTCTTCATGCTTCTTTTGTCTTTGCTGCTTATAATTGAGTAATTTATGAAGACAATTTGACATCAACACAACATTCTGTAAATGGAAAAGTACATACAATACAAATAATTAATGTTTGTGAGTTTATGGCGAAAACATTTTCATGTTTACTGCTCCATGAATAAATCAATACAAGGTGTATTATAGTATCTTACATAGTGCTCCCTTGCTTGTCTCATAAGGTGCGTTTGTTGAAGCCAATATGGAAACACAGCCCTCTGATGTAGTTGTTTTTGTCGTAGTTGCAATTGCTGCTGTGACTCTCTAAGCATCTTCATGTCTTTGGTATATGTCCACCATTGTTTAAACGCTATGCTCATTGGCCAGTGCTTCCAATGTCGTATAATCTTCTGTAACCTAATCTAAGAAATAAATCAAAAGATAATTTGTAATTATTAATAATTAGTGAGATAACACAAAACATTGATTGTTTTATAATTTTTAAATAACATTTTATCAATATTTTAATGTAATTTTTATATGTTGTAATGTACTTGTAATTTATTTATTAATTGCTATTTCAATATTGTAAATTTGAAATGTGAATTAAAAAAAATTAATATTTGTATCGTAAGAAGTCAAAATCTATCTAAGAAAAAAATATGAATTCAATGTTGACTTACTACAGTGTAGGATTCACTGGGAAGACCAGGAACGGAGTTTTCTCTACTGCTAATTGTTCCACTTGAAGGAATTAAGCTGGAAGAGCGCCCTCTGCTGTCATCTAAGCACCACCAGGTGTCACGCAAATGGTTCCCATCTCCTCTCTCATTGCAAACAAACAGTCCAGATGCTTGTTCTGGAAACATACGGTTTGTCTTGGATCTGAAATCTGCTATCACCTGGTCATCATTATGACACCTCAGATCTGAAGTTACTTCTGACATCCAAGTTTGCTGGCCTGAAGACCAACTCTGGGACCTCATCCTAAGAGCTGGGCTATTTACACTCTCCTGAAGTGACTGCAGTCTTGTCATCTGATATCTGTGGTTTGGCCCATCAATCACATCAACTTGGCTCAATTGATCTTCAAAATAGCTTTTAGACTCATCCAAAGGTAACCTACTCCAATAACCATCAGGGCTACTCTGGTATGCAAGATCACTGCTGCTACGTTCAGTTCCATCAACACTATCTTCTATCAGGCATTGAGACAGCACCGCCATAGAGAACCGTGAGAAGGAATCCTGAAGTACATTTTGAGTAAGTTGGTGCCATGTGATAAACACGCCATGTAAGTGACGTATCTGAAACTCATCACACTTTGCTCTGTTGGAAGATAATGATACACTAAATATAAAGCTCTGTCTACACTTTCAAACTTTATGTGACAACAAAATGTGATATGCCCATATATGGACATGATGATGTCATATCACTACCATATATAGCCATATCACTACCATATTTGGGCATATCACACTTTTTTGGTCAAACTAGTTTGATAGTGTAGATAGAGTTTAATGTTTTAAATTAATAATATACAATATCAATATCCCTTTTACCTTGCCAGCTTTTGACATTTAAGTTGCCTTCTCCAGACAGAGAGGGCAGCATTTCGTCTGTTGCACTCCTGCAATTGTTGTATTCTTTGACAACTTTCAGTTTCCTGATGTAGCTGTTGTTGGATTGCTCTTTTCCAATTGCGTAAGGTCATCATCTTCATAATATACTTCCGGGCCTTAATAAAAAAAATTGGAAGAGGTGAGCAAAGCATAAATAAACAAGACTGAGAGCATATTGTAAAACAGGGGGACACCATTCAAGACCAACTAAGTATCCTCTGACATTTGGCCATAGTGTTAAAACATACTGTTTGTGCACCTAATAAGGGTGTCCCAAAGAATGGATTCTACCATAGTAACAGTTTTATATAAAGAACATACATCATTGCCTCTATTAGTCTGTCTTTTCATTTCCAAACGTTCACATGTATCTTTCCAAGTGAAATACAATTGATTCATCTTTCTCTTCTGGGTCGAGTCAACGAACTCAACTTGTTTTTTGCGACGACTGACAACAGCACGCCAACTGCAGATAACTTGACGGATCCTCAACTTCAACAATTTCTCCTTTGCCTCTGTTTCTTTAACTAATAAATTAACTTGTGATCTAAAGAATGGAAAAATTAAAGGTATTAATAAAAGCAATTATGAAGCAAATGAAGATTAAATTTAAAGGTAACCACTAGTAAAGTTTGCAGTACACCATAGTTGAAAACAAATCTTTTTTTATATCCTTTAAAATTCAGTACATGGCAAGCCACTAAAAGTACAGAAAATTATTATAAAATGATTACCTCCAGTTAATGAATATTTTGCTAAGTTTGCGTTGCTGAAATACTATCAACTTTTGCTTACGGTCAGAACTTGTAGCTGACCATGTTGACCAGGCTGTAAATACTCTGCAACCAATCAAAAAATGTATTATACATATAAATATATATCTAATTTATAAACATTTGATTTTCTTCGTTGAAGCATGTTTGCTTTTGATTTGTTGCAAACTCTAAATGGATCTTAATTTCATTAAAAACAAAAATGGTATTCAAGGAAACCATTTCTATTTTTACCTGCATAACAGCTTCTTGTCTTGACGAAGCCGCATGGGAGCAATGACCTTTGACTTTCTAGTCTTCAATTGCCAGTCAAGAAGCATTTGATGTAGTAGGCTCCGTTGCAGACACTTCTTAGATGACAATGCTCTTTCTGCATTCAAGTCTATTCGTCTTTTGGCAGCAAGCCAAGAATTGAAGAATACTAAAACAGAATTTATTTATATTAATTTAAAACAATAAATAAATAGACAATAAATAAATGACCACAATAACCTAAAGTACCAAAATATATTTACATCTCACCTGTTAGTAATCGATTCTCTACTCTGTTCTGTGATTGGTTGAATATCTGCTCCATTTTCCTCTGCTTGACTAGTGACACCCAATTGTTCCATGCATTTCTTGCACACTTTAGTGACCACTTCTGATGTTCCAGGTGTAAAGACTTCCAACCAATGAGAATCCGGTGTTTGCAGCATGTTTGCTTTGATGATTGAAATCCTTCAAGTTTTTCCCTGTGACAATTGATTGATTAATTTATTGATTGATTACAATAAAACATGTTATACAAAGCAAATCCTCTAAATCTGGAAAGGTAAAGGAATGGATTCAGCATCTACTATTTCTGATAAAGCTTTAATGACCTACCTGAGTTGAATATTTCTTTTAGTAATCTGCAGCCATTTTTGGAAGACAATTTTCATCCTTAAATTTCTAAGTAAATAAATAGCACCAATTTGTCGTTGTTCAGCTTCTTTGACCTTTGTACACCAAACTGTAAAGTATCGCTTCAAAAGATTCTTGTTAGCAAGAGCCGAGACGAGTCGTGTTTGGATGTGGTTTCGTTGTAACTTTAAGCACCAAATTTGAAAAGCACGTCTAAAGGAATTTGATAACAGAAAAAATTAAATCTGATACAATAGTATTTATTGTCATTTAAACAACAATTTAAAAATGAAATTTGATTGGTTGAATGTAACATGCAATTAGACAAATGAATACAATATATAAAGCCTCATAATCTATAAAAACATAAATTAAAAGACAAAATACTAAAAACAAACAATAAAATAATGAATATGAATACAACTTATCAAAACTATTTATTAAAAAAAAAAGTAGTAGATGACATGAGTAGTTAAATAGACAAGTCTGTCTATTTTTCTGTACCTAATTTGTTTTCTTTCTTTTTGTTTCTGAAACTTCTTCTGACTGAGTGTCCTTTTCCATGTCGCTAGGCAATGTCGACACCGCCATAATCTTTTAAATTCCATGGCTTTACTGTTATCTTCAAGGCGTTCTACTCTAGACACTTGCACTGCTCTTTTCAAACCAGAAAACACTTTGTACAAAAGGTGATTACTGTTTAAAAGAAAGAAAATCATTAGTACCAGGGTATCAAAAAACTCTCAACTCTAAAGCTCTGTCTACACTATCAAACTTCATGTGATGTGCCCATATATGGACACGATGACGTCATATCACTACCATATTTGGATATTTCACTACCATATTTAAGCACATGACAATTTTTTGTCAAGTTTGATAATTTAGACAGAGATAATAGATGAAATTTAAAAAGAAAAAATATTATGAGAAACTAACCGATAATGCATCTTAGAAAGAGTTGCTTTTGCTGTCTGTATTTTCCAATCTTGTATCATCCTTCTTGTGATCATTGAATTATGGAAGGTTGTAGCCTTTCTAACATCTTGATAAGCTTTTCTATTGTTTTCAACAGCAGTTCTCCACAATGTGAAATATCTTGAAAGAAGTAACACTCTACAGGAAATAAAAAAGATAGTTCTTATTGATTCAAATTATTGTTATTTTAGTATTTGATTTAAAATAATAAATATGAAAATGACATTATAGCAAAATTTTATTTATATTATAGAGCTTTGCATATAAAATGACCTGGTTTAAGGAAACTGCACGACTGTGGTTAACTTTTCTAGACAAACTCTTTTTTCCTTGTTACAAAAGAAATTAAATTTTCAATAATTGTACTAAATACTAATAGACAAAACATACTTGTAATATAATGAAGCGATTCTTTCTTTGTTGTTTGTCTCGCACTGTTCTTTCCATCTTTCAAAGAATTTTGAAAGCGTTTGCTTGAAACTAAAATGTTGGATAATACGAAGACGTTCTTTATCCAGTTTTGCTTTTTTCCATTTTTGAAAGAAAACTTTCAGTTGATGTTGCCTCTTGGAATAGTATCGTTCTTGCCACTAGAAAAAAAAAAAACAATTTAAATACAACTCTCTAAGCACAATACTGGCATTTTTTAGAAAAGATAAAATATAAAATTGATATGCATTGGGGGGTAAAATATAAAAATAAATATACATTAACAAGTGTGTTTTATTAAATATAGGATCCTTTATAGGACAATATATATATATAAATATCTATTGGATATATATATTACAATAAAATATACAGTAACAGGTGTCATACCTTGGCAAAGTAAGACTTAAGGGTTCCAGACAAATAGAAATCAACCGCTTGTTCCTCATCTAATTGAGAACGTTTTACACAATAACTCAGAGATTTCAAGCCTTTTGCTTTTAGATGGTATTCATGTAGACGATCAGCCTTTGATTTCTTATGTATAATAACTAGCATCCATGACTTGAGTACTCTCAGTTTTAGATTCTTGTTATGGCAGTCAATTGCACTGGAAAAAGAACATAAATTCAGTACAGTTAACGTTCTAAATGGTAAATGTTAAATTGTAGAGTTATCATATTGGGAATTAAAAAAACTTTTCAAATAAATTGAATACTAAATTGTGAATATATTACATTATATGTGGAAGGCTTTCATGGTAAGGATACTGTAGGCATGAAATAATAAATGAAATACATTTTGTGGTAACTATTAAAGTATTATACTATAGAATAGAGATTAAGATCTGTGACATCATCCAAGTTACTAAAATCGTGATGATGAAATAAATAATCTCTGTATTCCAATACAAAGAAGAAAGACATTAATTAGATTAGAATAATGGGTTCTTATGAAGGTGAAAGGTGACTGTATATAATGAATGATGAGAATGCTAATAACATCAGAATTCATGTTTATACAATCAATTTAATTGGAACATAAATTTATAATTATATGTCAAAGTTGAAATAAGGAATGATACTAAGTACTAATTTTGGACATCTAATACCCAAATAATTATGATAGTGGTATGACATCGTGTCCATATATCGGCACATCACAAGTTTGATAATGTAGACAGAGCTTAAGGCTGTAATTCTTAATTACTCCAAGAACTTGCAAAGATTTGTGATATAAACAATCTTAAGACATTCCTTTTTCTAAAATAGTTTCCTCTTTTGTTTTTTTTTATAGGGTCCATTTAAGAATCATTGGTATACTTAGTCCTAGGCGAGATTTCTAGGTCACTTGACTTTAAATAAAGTAAAAAGACGCTGAAATGTATAATTTGTTTACTCTACAAAGTTTGTATTAAGTAACACGTTTGAAAGCTAAGCAAATATCAAATATTGACTATTTTATTTTAAGTACCATACTTAACAATAGCTTTAAGATTCTTAAATAAGTAATAATAACAAGGCACAACAATACTTTACTTAGTATAGAAGATGAGCCAATATTTTAAGCCTCTAACTTAACAAGGTGGTCTATTGTTAGTGTTGGACCTTGTGTTTGTTTATTGGCAGTGCAAGATATTTATATCTTTGTTTAGATTGTTGTAATACTAGTTTAATTAAAAGTGCCTAAAGATGTATTTTATATCAAATTCTGTTGATGTATATTACCGTTGTTGTTGCTCAATTAACAGCAGTCTCTCTCCCTTCACCTTCCTTACATACGCTTGCCATCTTCGTAACCAATACGCCTAAAATTATGAATTCATTTTAAAAATCAGATAAAAAAATAGATGAGGCACTTGGGAACATTATGCAAAGCCATCCAATCCATTAGTCCCAAGAGAATACATTATGAGTCATACTTTAGATGTTATGATTTTCCTAAGCTTCAGTCTCCACTATCTAAGGCTGTACACCTCTCTCTTTCAAACTGTCAACTTTATCCAAATTGGATATCAATGCACTTTATTTTAACATACAACTAATACAGTAAATATTAAATACAAAACTCGCAAAACATGTTATTTCTCTCTGGATGAACAAACATAACAATGTTTATGTTATTAAGGCTGAGTACAGAGACATTTACATGATTGCTTAACCAAATGGACTATTTCTTGAATCTAAAAAAAAACCCAACATTTATATTCAGTATATACCATTGAAAAACGTAACGCCGTCTCTAATCAAAGAACAAAATATAGAGATAAGATTAGTCGATCATCTTCAATTCAATAGTTCTTTGAATGTTGTACCAAATGAACTCTCCTCCTATTCTCGAAAAACCTTAACATTTATATTCAGTAGATGACTGACAATTATGTGTAGAATACCTTGGTAATGAGTTGCTGGTGTTGTTCAGGTGGTACACAATGTAAAATATCAAGTAACTTGAAAACCCACAGAAGTGATGCAGTTCGTCTTGGACTGGTTTTTCTATAAAAATTATAGAAAAAAACACACAAAGTTAGAAACTATTTATATATAATTATATGAATAAATGAAGGGCTAAGTGTTGCCCGAAAGCTATGCTAACTTTTCTGTCTGTTTTACTTTATCGTTTTGATTTAGCTTTTCATTTGTATCTCCATTGAGATCCAGCCACTGATACCCACAGCATTGTCATTTTTTCAGTATTTTGCTTTTGGATTTATATACTGTAAAACAATGCAGAAATATGGACGGTAATAGTGCACCCATACTACCATCTGTGAATAACTTGTGAGAACAAAGCCGACATAGCCTGAAGGCATTTACAACAGTATCATAGAAAATGCTAATATTAGTAACTTGGATTAATGCAATGATCGGGAAAAACAATATCAAATATCAAAATAAACGGATATTTTTCTTACAAACAAAAGACCTTTTATTAATATTTGAAATGCACACTTTTGTGTTATTGTTTATGATTTATATATTATGTATCTAACATGTGAATTTCTTGTTTCAAAATCAATAATGTGAAATCCAATGGAAAAGTACTATTAGTGTTAATAGCAATATCGGATAGTGTTAATAGCAATATCGGATAGTGTTAATAGCAATATCGGATAGTGTTAATAGCAATATCGGATAGTGTTAATAGCAATATCGGATAGTGTTAATTAATATAGCCCATTGGACAATAGACAGTTATTACTGCATATTGCAGTGTATAAATGCAGCTACCCAATGGAATATATTATATGAATGTTATCATGTAAGAGTTTCTTTTGACAAATTTCAATTTTTAATGGACAAGACATATAATGCTGATGTTCTGTTCACCATTTGTCAATTATTTTTGTTGACAATAAAGATTATTATTATTTATGGAGGTACTGTATAATATTTGAGCCTCCATGGATTGTGGTGCATATGAAATTTTATTCGCTTCATTAAACACTATTTGACCCCCACAGGGCAAGTGGGGATAGTGTTGTCAGCAGAAACTGTTCGTTTACACTCATTCATTTGGAATGTTTGGCATACAAACACTGGGCATTAATTAGCTTGTAATGCAAGAGACCAACTTAAGGTATCAATGACATTCTAACATCTGTCTGTTTAATCAATACCTCCATGGGTTAATGTACCAATAATGATATCCTTTGCTCTCATCATTGTTGGAATGTTTAAAGTTAAACCTTTTTGGAGTATTTTTAATGTTAATAATATTTGTAACAATTCAATATATGTATTATTGTTTGTATTGCAATAGCATGAAACAATTTCTTGTTGAAAAATGAAACTTAAAAACCATGGAAGTAAATTATTGTAAAACCTTCTATACTCGTAGTCGTAACATCTGTATGTAGTTCTTATACACTATAATTTAATGATTTTAAATAAACATAAACACACATAATAAGCAAAATAATAAATAATATAATGATGACGACTTTCTGTTTTTGTATTTTGTTTATTGGATGAGCGATCTTGACAAGAAAAATAGATTATACCTACACTATTGTAGTCAAAAACAAATTAATATTTTATGTTTAATGAATTAAAAATCAGAAATTCACTGCGCTTAATGTATTCATTTGTTTTACAGCATTAAAGTCCATCTCCTTAGAGCTTCCAATCAGAGACAAAAACCAATCTCGTTCCATTACCATAATTATTCTGAGAGAAGAACATGATTTACTCAGCTGAACTAGCCCCAGGCAGCAGCAGATTCAATTTGCCAAATTAATAATGGCATTTCCAAATAACAAGACACGTTGGTTACATCACTAATAACAGTAATCAACTGAAATATACTGTAAATAAAGACCTTTGTTTTGTTGTGTATCTACCATTACTAAATTTTGACAAGGCTTTTATTTATATTTATATAAATGGAATCAAAATACTCTTCTGTATATTTGTAAAAATCTTTGTTTTGTTTTGTATCCACCATATTGTACTACATATTGACAAAGCTTTTAATTATCTGTATGTCTGTTAACATTTTAGTTTTCACTTAGCATATTTAGAATCTTCAATAATATTTGCAACTAAGCAACTGCAACATTTTAACGAATGAAATACTGTACAGTTGAAATTTGAAAAATACATAACAAAATATCTCCAATGGTGGTCCATCCCATGATTCCCCCAACATAACTTGAACGAGAGTACTGCCCTTTGGGAATAAGCATTCTACAATGTATTCTATATAACAAAACCCAGCACACACATATATACATCAGTTAACCAAATACATATTGTAGTCTATGGAAATATTGTATTTACTTAAACGTTCATATCATTGTAGGCTCAATGTTGACTTACGATGTGTACATGTGTCACTTAGTGAGTTTTAAGTTTGTACTTTCTTTTACGGTATTTGTTTAAAGCATAGTCTAAGTCTGTCAATAGTAGTTGTCAAGTCCAGTTTTTACAGATCTACAACAATGATCTCTTTGTAAACTTTTGTTTGTATTTCCACCCATCATTTAATTAAATATTGACATGAATTTGCACATTTGCTTAGTGGTGGTGATAATGTTGAAAAGATGTTCCTAAATTAATGTGCTCGTATACCATTTACAATATTAAAGTAATACTTAATATAAATTCTTACTACAAAAAAATAATATCATTAAACTTTAAAAAGCCAGTTAAGGTCAGGTTGACCTCTAATTTCACTAGAGTCTATTTTATTGCTTAATCTCCTGGAGTGTAAAACAACCAAGTGCACAATACTGTCACCATAGCAACAAACACTAACCCATCACCCCGTTCCTTTACCATTCTCCCTACATCGTAAATCACCAAACATTAAGAGTAAACTAAAAGGACCATGTTTATTACTGTAAAGTACTACAGCAGTACAGTGGCTTAAATATTGATTTTCTTTTGCCATTACTATCCCAACAATATTTTTTATGGGTTTATTTTGGAAAAACATACAACTTTATTTGAAAAGATGATAGAAAGGATTTTTTTTAGACCGGTGATACTGTACAGTTGACAATTACAATCTGTGTATTATTGTTAATTTAATTATACTATTTAATCAAACATACCTTTGACCATATCCTGCCGGCGGTGATAAACTAGTTGACTTTACAGTGCTAGACGTCATACCACAATCATCACTCTAAATGAAAAAAAAAAGATAAACAAATCTGATTAACTTACATTCTGAAATATTTGCATACAATTTTGAATGTCTTGAATGTCTATGACACTTAAATTGCTATACAAACATAACTTTATTCTATTAAAAATAAACTACTGAAAAGTGGAAAAATATATGCAAAGGCAACACTACAACAAAACTGCCTGAAAGTGTTGGACCACCATTTCAATTTATAATAAAAGGACTATACAACAGAAACAAAGAAGCATTTAAGTCATTGAGAAGTATAAATGATTTGAATCAGATATGAATCAATAATTATTATGAAATGTTTTAATTAAAAATTGAAGAAACTGAAGCAGTAACAAAGTATAGACTTTACACCTAATAAAACCTTGTGCTTTCTATTGACCTATCACATATAAGTAAACTCGCAATCACTTACCATGTATAGAAGATTTTTAAGTTTCGTTCTTGGTGATGGACTTTGTCTCTGAATTGCTTTAGCATCAATATCATCTACAAGTAGATTACTTAGACGTTGGGAATAATCCGGAAGGAATAAATCTGGTTGTTCATTCCAGGAACTATGCGATGTCTGCGAAGAGGTATTAACTGGTATGGAGCTTGAATAGTGGTAGCTGTTTCTCATCTCCTGATGGTGTAAGTTTCTTTCCAATGTCAGAGGTCGCGAGTGGTGATAAGACGTCCTTCTGACGTAATCTTCATCTTCTAGGTCTTTTAATGTCATTGACCTTGAAGAATTGCTGAAGGTTCTTTGGGTTTCTTCAGGATTCCTCCAATCATCATTTCCTTCGTGGAGGTCTTTTAATGTCATTGGCATGGACCGTGACAGAGCAGGAGCATTCTCCTGCTTCATCCAGTCATAATGCGCACAATGACTTCTGTACGAATTTGGAGATTGAATTGCAATAGCACTTAAATTATCAACATCAGACGATTTGAGTGCGGATGTTTTGAGTGCGGATGTTTTGAGTGCGGATGTTTTGAGTGCGGATGTTTTGAGTGCAGATGATGAGAGTACATTTTGCCTAGAGTTTAAAGACTGTCTTGACGCTAGCTCTAATGGAACACCAACATTCTCTTGCTGATGTTTCCGTCTACTTCTTTGGTTCCTTGCTGATGTTTCGTGATTTTTGAAGAGTTCCCTGGAAACAGTCCTTCCAGGAATTCTTTTATGTTTAAATTCCATTTTTATCAGATGTACTGTAATACCAATAATACTCCATCCATCTGCAGAATAAGAAAACAAACTTATTAATGTCAAATGACTTTGTTGAGTCACTCAGTGGTAAAACTTGACTAACTAACTAATGATATAGCATAGTAATTATATTAATAATTATTATGGCCCAGTTCCTAGTGTTAATAGTCCTAGTAGTCATACTTTTTTTTATTTGTGTAAATTTTTGATATTTTGGCGTTCCATACGGTTACCTAGCACTACAGTCTGCCTCTTCAGAGAACAGTCCACCTCCTGGACCCGACCTGGCGGCCTGACTAGTGACAGTCGGATTCAGCTAGAGACTAGGCTAACTCCGGCCTAGCTAGGCTATGCACGTACCATAGTGTATAAAACTATGAATGCCACAAAACTAAGTCTACTAACTAGGCCTAGTATGAATTGTATTAGTGCATACTTACCTCTTATCTCTCTTTTGTCAGCATCGTCGTTCTGCCAGCTAGGCTACTCCATGCTAAAACATTTAAATAGACATGACACTCGCGCTCTCTTTTATCGCGGCTACTTTTTTCAGCAGCACAACAACAGGGTGGAGGAAGAAGATCACACACGATCGATTCGACAAAGTTTGTTATAGCGCCCTCTATAAAGTAACTTTCCAAACAAAAACTTTGCTAACTTTTTAAAGTTAAGTCGTTCTCCATTTATTTTGTTATAAATGCCTCTAGTTGTAATTTAATACGTCTATGAGATCAGACTACTAATTATGATATATACAACATGATTTAAAAAGTTAAATAAATAATAAATGATAAATGTATGAAACGGATATAACCATAGCACAGACGATACTAAGTACATACTTAACTATGGAACGCCGTTTACGCAACATTTTGATGATATGAATTTTATGACGCGATATGTGAATGAAATGCATCGATATGAATTGAATGGCGCGATATATGAATGAAATGTTTTGAATTGAATGTTTTGAATTGAATGTTTTGAATGAAATGTTTTGAATGAAATGTTTTGAATTGAATGTTTTGAATAAAATGTTTTGAATGAAATGTTTTGAACGAAATGTTTTGAATGAAATGTTTTGAATGAAATGTTTTGAATGAAATGTTTTGAAT
Source organism: Antedon mediterranea (assembly GCF_964355755.1). Classification (NCBI taxonomy): domain Eukaryota; kingdom Metazoa; phylum Echinodermata; class Crinoidea; order Comatulida; family Antedonidae; genus Antedon; species Antedon mediterranea. The sequence goes on along the minus strand of NC_092676.1, from coordinate 30,116,408 downwards.
GAAATGTTTGAATTGAATTGAAAAGTCAAACTATTGGCGGTGTATGTCATTCCCGCTCGCGATTTTGTTTTAACCTCTTAGGCCTAAGCCTGGGTACCCTCATCTCCTTTCCACGCTGTCATCAATATGGATCCTTTACAGAGAATCCTAAGACCTGAAACATTGGAATACATATTTCCGGACCCAGGTCTGTTAGGATTCTCTGTAAAGGCAGCGTGGAGATGAGGGTACCCACGCTTAGGCCTAAGAGGTTGAGAAAAAAATCGCGAGCGGGAATGACATACGCCACCAATAGTTTGACTTTTCAATTCAATTCAAACATTTCATTCAAAACATTTCATTTAAAACATTTAATTCAAAACATTTAATTCAAAACATTTCATTCAAAACATTGCATTCAAAACAATTTATTCAAAACATTTCATTCAAAACATTCAATTCAAAGCATTCAATTCAAAACATTTCATTCATATATCGCGCCATTCAATTCATATCGATGCATTTCATTCACATATCGCGTCATAAAATTCATATCATTGAAATGTTGCGTAAACGGCGTTCCATACTTAACACTTAACAGCCCTTCCTTTGGTGCAATACAAAACATCATGAAGGTAAGAAATACCTCCATGATAACATAGGAGAACACGTGCTTGGCTAAAAAGAATGGGCATATATTAACGTTTGGTATATTTCTTGAGTTGATATTAGGTATGATCAATTTGTTTTAATATATATTTAGCGTCAGTCAGTTGTAGCTTGTTTCAGTACGCACTGAAAAAATAGACAACGGGTGTCATTGATGAAGATGAAAGAATAAAGCGGGGGCCACTGCCCCTTTCAGTGTCTCTGTGGTGCGCAGGATTTGTAACATAAGCTAGCTATTGTTCACATTCGCATTGTTTCAGCAAGAAGCAAGCCAATAATTTGAGTCGAAACTAAAAAATAAGTACACAGCTATTAGTTGCTCTCAACCCGAGGCAGAGCATTGGTTGTCACAGTGGTTGATGTTTTCTGAAATAAGAAATAATACCGTTTTAATTACGTGATTAAGCACCATAATCGTCACATACACAAAATATTAGCAGAAGATCGAAATACTAAGCAGAAGGTTGTCTTACTGTCAATGTTTGTGGGCCGATACTGGACTGAGCTTTTCGTCGCAACCAGCGTGACTTCATCACAGTTCGAACCTGCAATACAATATTTACTTATTCTTTTTATTTTACTGTATATATAAATTCTTATGATTGGTCAAATTACTTGCGTTGCGCGTACTGTCCTGTGATGGCGGCGCGTGTAATCCGTTACGCTTGATTGATACTAATGCATACACATAAATAAAATTAATGATTATTGGCCGACATAATAGTCGAGTGATTTACAACGGGCACACAGTTGTATTTTATCGACAAAATTAGCAATGTCCTGAACGGCGCCCCGTAATTTACACATATGCAAGTGATACAAACCTCTTTGCTGAACAAGCAATGAGTACAGAAAAGAAACACTCCCTGCGGTGCATTACACACGGTAAAAATGGTTGCTAAAGCTATACTTGAGTTCTTGGCAAACAGGCAAAGTATCCACGGCAAGCCTAAAAGTGGTAGCAAAGTCACCACACCTTTCAAAGTTGACCTAAATTATAAGTTAAACATACAACAATCAATATTATTGCCAAACAGTCGTTTTCTCAAGGGAGGCACAATCCCGCATCCCAAACGCAAGATTCCCTATGATGTCTATGAATTAGATATAATCTTAAGCGTGGTTCCTACCTAGAGACGTAACGCATGCGAGTTGACCAATGACAAGCCATGCCACTGTTCAAATAATCCATCGCTTGTCATTGGTCAAATCACTTGCGTTGCTTTACGTCCTTGCGTTGCGTAGCTAGTGGGAACCAAGCTTTAAGCCCCGTCTACAGTTTCAAACTTTAGGTGACAAAAAAATGTGATGTGTCAATATATGGACACGATGACGTCATATCACTACCATATTTGGGCACATCACATCAATTTGATAGTAGACGGAGCTTTATACGATTTGTTAATAGTCTACAAACCTGGCATCTTTCCATCTTTCGTTACTGTCACTTTTTTTGAAAATTATTCTACCGACGATTACGGACACAAATGAATTTACCTTCAAAATAAAATGAGTGAATATTAACAGTTTGATAGTGTAGATAGAGTTTTATATCAGATACACGGTTTATTAATTTATTTTAGAAAAATTGAACATTACAAACATACCAAAATGGTAACAAGTATTGGACTAATAAATGCATACAGAAGGGGACTGGTTATATCTATCCAGCATCTTCAATAAAAGAAAAAAAAATACAATCAAAATTGTGCTGAACTTAGTTACATAGTAATGATAATAAAACTACATGACGTTAAAATGAAATTAATTAACAACTGTATCGTGGACCTTACTTTCGAGGATTAGTTGCATGTCACCTGTTTACTTACATGTAAGGTTCGTCCGTGTTGTTGGTTACCATCCCATAACCATCAATGCAGACTGCGACAGAGACACCAACAATAACCACTGGTAAACCCCACCCTATTATCATATACGCACGCATGCTCAGTATATCTGAATTGAAGACGCGGACGATTTTAAGGTAAAGATTTACACCTTCGATTGTCATCCATGTAAACACACATAAGTATAGATAATGAAGAATAATGGCGATTGCTGTGCATAATCTCTGTAAAAAAAAAAGATTTTTTTATGATTTTTTTAGGCCTATTATCTGATTTGTCTCCACTTAACGATTTTGGAAGTACGTTCGTAATTATACAAATCACAATAAGTGATTTGACCAATCACAGCGATGGATTATTGGAACAGTGGCTTGTCATTGGTCAACTCATTTGCATTGCGCATACGTCCTTGCGTTGCGTCACTAATAACTGTCCATGGTTACAACTTGAATGTCATATTGCTAAATTACCTTTTCTTTAACGTTATCCACACCAACCAAGAAAAATAGTTGAGCCAATAGTAGCGATAATACCAAGTTTTTGTGAATGTTATTTCGCTCCGAGTGCCTTAATTCGCTAAGTAAAAGTAAAATGGATTGCACTTAAGAACTAGAAAGCCACTCCAAGAGTGCATACCTCCGCCTACTGTAAAATTCTCCTACATAAGATTTCTCCGGTAAAAAATATTATATTTATTTGTGTGTGTCTTAATGCTGTTTGTGATTTACGCTAATTTAACTACAATAGCATGTGTATGCGAGTTTGGTGTAATGGTTATGTAACAAACCTTTCAATTAACAATTATAGCTTCAGTTGACTAATAATAGAACAGCAACGCAAAAATCAAACGAGTGAATTTGAAAAGAGAATGAGATAGTGGATCGAGAGCTTATGTTTACCATTGGTTTATGCCCCAGCATCGTTTCGCGCGATTTTACCCTAACGTAAATGTATATCTATAGATGCCTATACGTGACTGTTATTTCTGTTATTCTTTACTCACTCAAAATACATGTAGACCAATAAGGTTAAACACAAGCAACAAACAGAAGAAACGCAAAGGATTGTGGTTATCATTGACAGTGCCTCTTGTGGGCCAGAGTTTAAATTCATGACGTCACTTCCGACTAGTATTGCATAACTTGTTGTGTGATCACATATACAGGTGGTCGAGTTATGTGATTCGTGGAAAGTTATACAATCACTATCAAACCACTCTCTGTGACGGCATAAACATATAGTGAGTAAGTTACGGTAATGTATAGAATATGAATAAAAGTAAGCGTTAAACCATAGCACCACATAATATTATCGTATTATTAGCACGTGAGGTCGCACGTCTAATCCAGTCAATCTAGTTAAGTCACGTCAAGTCTAGTCAAATCACGTCAAGCCGGCACGTCTAGTCACGTCATTTCTAGTCCAGTCACATCTAGTTAAGTCTAGTTACGTCACGTCATGTCAGGTCAAGTGACTTTCCGTCATTTCAAGTTATGTCAAGTCATGTCAAGTCACGTCAAGTCACTTGACTTGCCTAACTAAACAATACACTTACTTGTATGTAACATTCCAAAAAACACATTCCGTTATTAAGTCATCTGCTAATATTCGTTCAGTTACACTCTGAAAAACATATCCAATACATTTATAGTTGTTATGTCTTAAACTTAAAATAATGTGATTAAAAACACAATTGAAAACAATACTTATTGATATATTACCTTCAAGCGAAACGTACCTTTAGGTGTCTCATGGTAACATTAACAGGTAGCGGTATCTTGTTTAGTAGTGAATTAAACAAGGTGATTGTAACCACTCCTGAACCAATGAACCTTTCCTTACTTACAGACCTAAACATGTTTAAAGTATCATTTGTAAAGCTGTTTAATGTGTATTGCTACTATTATAATAAATAATTGTTTGGTTGGTGGATGTGCCCAAATATGGTCGTGATATACTCAAATATGGTAGTGATATGACATCATCATGTCTATATATGGGCACATCACATTTTGTTGTCAAATAAAGTTTGATACTACCGTAACAATCGACGAGTGTACACTGATAATATAAATTGTTCATACAACAAACTAATCAATTCAGTAATTACTAACTAAATAATGGCAGACCAAGAATAAGTTCATTTAAGTTGTTCCTTAAGTCTACCATGAGTCTACTTACTCTAAGTCAGTTGTCCCATAAAATAATGGCCGGTTTTGATAGAAAATGACGAGAATTAAGAAGTCATCTAAAAAATATTAAAGATAATTTTAATTTCTTCGTTTTAGATGCTGAAATAGATTCTGAGTTAAAGCATGTACTTAATTGTTATACAAGCTGTACTGACCCGGAATCAGTGGTAGTGAAATAGACATCGAAATACTACATCCTCCCCCATCATTCCCTCTGTCTACGTCTAATTCAATATCGAATGATGAGGAGGATGATGAAATCTTTCGGATATTCACAACTGAAAAAAAAGTAAATGTCAATTAAGTAAATTTGAAAAAACTATGTGTTATATTGTGTTAAGATTGCTTTGATATATTAAATATTATCATTATTAAGAATATAGATGTATATACATACATTGGTACTCGGAGTCGATCTCAATTATATCATCTTCAGGCAAAAGTGAAGCTGCGATTTTATATAAAACTTCATTCATTGAAACTATTTTAAACGTATCGTCTTCTTTCTAAAAAAAAACAACAAACAGAGATTACATCATCAGTAAAAGTAAAGTTTGATAGTGTAGATAGATTTTTAGACATGGCGCAAATAAAACATTAACTTTGCAGACTCTAGGCCTACAACATTTACAGATTTTGTAATGATAAATTAAGGGTTGTAATATAATGCACCCATTCAATTAAAAAACCCACAATACAATCAAAACAAAATGTGATGCTCCCATATATGGATATGATGATGTCGTACCACTATATTTTGGCGTATCACTGCCATATTTGGGCACATCACATTTTTTTTGGATAGTTTATACAGAGCTTAAGTGCGACACACTGCATAGGCTAATGCTTACCTCAATAGACGGTAACAACGTCGACGTAACAGTCAAAACATTCTATAAAAATCAAATCATATTTTTAGAAATATAAGAACATAAAACAAACAAAACTAGTTAGCTATGTCCGCCGATCACCACAAAAAAAAAATTGTTTCCTACGGGGTCCAATAGATATTTGGGAGACAAAAATTAACAATACTTTTTAATATTTTGTTATACTATTATATTATTTTCTTAATATAATTATTTAAATATCATACTTTCACAAAATTGAAGATATTTTCGAATGTTGTGTTATGTTTCACGTGCACCAGCATTTGGTCCAGACTGTGAAGACTTTGTAATTGGGTTTCTTTCTCATAAAACATTCTACCTACAAATACCTCGTTTGGTATGTACACAAAAGTGTAGTCACTAGTAGACCACTAAAATAAAAAAAAAAGAAACATGACATAGCTTTTACTGTGTGTGTATGGCCGACGCCTGTCGCGAACGACAATGCTAATTAGTTTTACATTCATCTGAATGATGGATGTACTGTTTAAAGCACCTTGGTTGGTCCCAAAATTGATCAAGGGCTTCTCTCGTCCAGTGCACATCTTGACTAGAGGAAAGGCATGGGCCAATACGTCTGAGGCAGATACTACTACTAGATGCAGGGGCTGCTATAAGAGTCAGCAGTGCTGATTTAAAATGCCTAATGGGACCCCAGCTCAATATACAGCACCCGATACTCCCAGATGGTTTCCCATCCAAGCTCTAACCAGGCACAACGTTGCTTAACTTCAGTGATCTGACGAGAACCGGTATTTGGCGTTACAATGATTTATTTACATTTTAATTAATTAATATTATGTATGGTATTCGTCGTACCGATAACGTAGAACGATCTTCTAGTTTATCTAAAATATAAAAGAAAGTTGTATAGTAATATTCAAAGAAAATAGGCGTACACTTATAATAAAATAAAATTAAGTGTACTAATTGTTATGATACTACAAAATTTCGCTTTTAATTATTAACAGGTTATCAAGTAAAATCTTTCCACTGAGAATTGGGGTTTTCCGAATTGTGTTTGTACACACAACGGAAAAGCTCAAAGGCTGTACACATCTTAGAATCGTTTTAATTTCATTATTCAAATATTACCTGCTTGTTCAGTTGATACCATCCCCTCGTTCGTTGTCGATATGTGACCTGTGGTCAAAGACTGACCTGTTGTCAAAGACGTGGTCGTAGACTTATCTGTGGTCAAAGACGTGGTCGTAGACTGACCTGTGGTCAAAGACGTGGTCATAGACTGACCTGTGGTCAAAGACGTGGTCGTAGACTTATCTGTGGTCAAAAGACGTGGTCGTAGACTGACCTGTTGTCAAAGACGTGGTCGTAGACTGACCTGTGGTCAAAGAAGTGGTCGTAGACTCACCTATGGTCAAAGACGTGGTCGTAGACTCACCTGTGGTCAAAGACGTGGTCATAGACTGACCTGTGGTCAAATACGTGCTCGTAGACTGACCTGTAGTCAAAGACGTGGTCGTAGACTCAACTACCAAAACAAAATAAATGAAAGCACAATGTTACTTTAATAACGCACAACAAAAAGTCGATTTCTATTCAAATGCACTTTTTTTTTTGGGGGCGTTTTTAATAATAGTTGGCACATGTAAATACGATTTTTTTTACCAATTTCACAATTTCTCCCAGAATAGCCATCCAGACAGGTACAGTTGTAAGTGTTTTCCATATTAACACACTCAGCACCATTTTCACAAAGCGAGTAATAACTACAGTAATCCATTTCTAATATTGTATTTTAAAAAAGCAAATAAATTAACGTACCGTATTAAGTTTAAGTAATTCAAAAACTATAATCAGGATCGTATCGAGGATGTTTTAATATCCTTCGCAATTAGATACACAATCATTATTTTGATGAATATAACAACTTACCTCTGCATCCAATAAGTTCAAAGCGAATACAGACTTGAGTCTGCCAATCCACAGCAATAATACGTATAAAACGAGCAACGACCGAGTAATAAAACAGATTCGTCACCGGCGTGTTACGATCAAAATTTCCATCAAACTTTAAACAATTTAAACCGTAAAATATTACAGTATTTATTAATCTATTTTTATTCATTGCTTTTTCTCACCCAACAGGAAACCACAATGGGTCAATTTGATTGAGAGTTCAATAATTAAAAATTAGCATTCAACTACTGTATTCACGTTGTTCGCATTTCGTTATTTTAGTTTTGTTTCCCATTAAAGACGCAAAGCGAGGACGTACGCAATGTGATTTGACTAATCACAAGCAATGGATTATTCGAACAGTGGCTTGTTATTGGTCAACTCAGTTGCGTTGCGCGTATGTGCTTGCGTTGCGCATACGTGCTTACGTTGCGTCTCTAGTGCAATAGATGCATAAAACAATAATACATTAATATCACATATTACTATATCTACATAAGATTTTACCAGAATACTTAGTTCTCCATTTCGTTCGTTCATCGCATATTCAAAGTGAACACCATCTGAACTGTAATTCACATGGTAACTTGTCACCCACTCCATATTGTCACAACCTTGTAGAATCGTCCCAGTGACAAGTTTATCAGCGCCAAGATCAGCTTGAATCCACTCCTGCGAAGAAGAGTTGGCACCACGCCAACCTACATCGGTTCTTTGTAGCCTACTATGAATGGCTTGTTCAGGGTTACTAGATACCAAGATATTTTCATCAGGTATCGTGCTATCTTCCATCCCAAGGAAACTACGACAGACCGCTGGTGTGTACAAAGAAAATCATTCACACTGATGACGCATGACAAAATAATATTTGTATTGACAATATACAATAAATACAGTAAATAAATTTAAAGAGTAAAAACATCAAGAGAATAACAATGATTTGACCAAACACAAGCGATGGATTATTCGAACAGTGACGCATATGGTTAAGTTGCGTCTAGGTCATTGCGTTGCGTCGCTAGTGGGAACCACGCTTTATGACCATTTACACACAACGCAGAGCGGACGGGCGGTTTCCGCTCAGGATAGATACAGATTCTACGTGGGACAAGCTACGCAGTTTTCTGCTTACCGTTACCGCTCGTCTGTGTAAATTGGCCTTTACGGGAAAATAGGCCTACTATTTGACGTTTGATTCAAAAGAGTATGGAGCCTAGGGCGACAGTACCTCAATAAAAACAAAGATGTTTCTTATTGTTATCGTATTAAGGCATCTCAGACTGCGTCATGCGACGAGGCCCGAAAGAAACGTCTTGACTCGTCGGTGCTGTCGGAGTTGAATTCCGACGAGACGAGACGAGTCGTCTTCAGACAGCGTCAGGCGTAGTTTTTATGTCGTCAGAAGAACTTTAAACATGTTTAATTTTCTCCCGACAAGGCAACTCGTCGGGCCTCGTCGTACGACGCTCTCTGAGTTGGCCTTTACCAGCTCATTTCTTGTTTACAGTCATTTGTGTTGGCATAATACTAAAACTTAACTCACCCTTTTCACAAAATACGGTATATTGTTCGTCACAATCGACAATTTCCCAGTGTCCATCAACATACGCCGTACAGTCTCTATCTATACCATTACCGGAAACTGGTAGCAAGTTCCATCCGACTGCAAAAAGAATAATCATTTCTTTAATTCAAAATTATCAAGTTAGGCTACTATGTCCAAAGCCTATACACACGGTCTAGCAATATGAACAGCACTTAAGCATAAAAAAAGATGTCACGGAAAAACCCATTTAGGCCAACTCAGACAGCCTTGTACAACAAGGCCCGACGAAACGTTTCGACTCGTCGGTGCTGAATGAGTTGAATTTGACTCGTCGGTGCTGTCTGAGTTGAATCACGACTGGACGAGTCGTCTTGAGATGGCGTCGGGCATAGTTTTTAGCTCGTCATTCAACGTGTTTAATCTGAGTTGGCCTTCACATGCACGCAAAACTGGGACTTCTAAATCTTGGTTCCCACCAAGGAAGAGAGTTTAACTCTTCCCTGGTTCCCACTATGTTCCCACTCTAGGATGCGCAGGACGTGAAAATAACTTTCGCTTGTGATTGGTCAATTCGCTAGTGTTGCGCCTACGTTCTTGCATTGCGCCTAAAGCTTGGTTCCCCTAGGACGTAACACAAGGACGTAGACGCAACGCAAAACGAGCTGACCAATCACACGCGACTGTTGTTCGAATAATCCACTGTTTGAGATTGGTCAAATCACTTTGCGTTGCGTTACGTCCTTAAAGCGTGGTTCCCACTAGCGACGCAACACAAGGACGTAACGCAACGCAAGTGAATTGACCAATCACAAGCGATTGCTTATTCGCTTGTGATTGCTAACTGTCTATAACTCCGCTTGTCATTGGTCAAAACGCTTGCGTTGCGTTTACGTCCTTGCGTTACGTTCTAGTGGGAACCAAGCTTGAGTGGGAATCAAAACCAACGCTTACGTAATTGTTGATCTCCATCTATACGTGTTGACCACACAAACTCTTCTTCTGTATCGTTATCGTTTAACGCCAACCAAAACGAAAGTCCAATCGAGCGAATCGCCTCATTTTCCTTTTGTGTCTTAATAATTGGAAGATCGGCGTCAAGATCTTTACACAGTGCAGAAGCGTTGGAGAACGGTACAATGTCTGGTAGGATGTAATACAGCTTATCGCTGAATGGAAGGCTTCCAACTAAAAAATAAACAAAACATTGTAGTAGTACTGAATTACAGTAGATCCCGACGTGTAGTAGTACTGAATTACAGTAGATGGACGTGTAGTAGTACTGAATTACAGTAGATCCCGACGTGTAGTAGTACTGAATTACAGTAGATCCCGACGTGTAGTAGTACTGAATTACAGTAGATCCCGACGTGTAGTAGTACTGAATTACAGTAGATCCCGACGTGTAGTAGTACTGAATTACAGTAGATCCCGACGTCTTACAAATGGTTTTACATTGACGTTTGCAAGTATCCTGAAGCTCTGTCTACACTAAACTAGAAAGCCACTCCGAGAGTGCATACCTCCGCTTACTGTAAAATTCTCCTACATAAGATTTCTCTGGTAAAAAAAATATATATATATATATATTTGTGTGTGTCTTAATGCTGTTTGTGATTTAGGCTAATTTCACTACAAGCATGTGTTTGCGAGTTTGGTGTAATGGTTATGTAACAAGCCTTTCAATTAACAATAGCTTCAGTTGACTAACAATAGAACAGCAACGCGAAAATCAAACGAGTGAATTTGAAAAGAAATAGGTTTTTTAAACTACTCGCATAAAAAAACGTGCACATTAAATCAAATTATGTTTTAAAATTACAAATCACAAATTATAACTCTTGGCTCTTGTACAAAGTACTTGGACAAGTAGTTCTCGAGAAAATGCAATTTCAGTTTACTTTTTACTTTAAGACTGCTCGCCGGCTTTTGAAAAATTCTGTCCTGTCTTTTAACACTAGCAGGTCTGAAAAGTATACTCAAAAAGTGGTCCAGAATTGAGATCATGGTCCAAATGGTCCCAAAATTTAATGGAATGGTCCTTGACCACATATCTATCTGTATATTCATTTTGATAAGATCTTGTAATTACTTTTTGAGTAACCTGCTAACAAACAAACAAACCAACACACGCTACTGATTACATATACCTCCTTAGCGGAGGTAAACAAGGGTTTAAAATTGTGATGTTCCCAAATATGGTAGTGATATGCCCAAATATGGTATTAATATGACATCATCATGTCCATACATGAGCACATCACATTTTTGTCACATAAAGTGTAGATAAGGCTTAACAAAAATAAAGCTAGAAAGTTGTAATTGAAAGAAATTCAACAGTTCTTTTCAGAACCAATGTGGTGAACTGCAAACTCAACATTTGATTTCGCCATGCAAACCTTCAACCAATATATTACTAAATCATAAATATTACGTTTTTTTTTGTTTTTTTTTTGTTTAGTCACAATAATCATAATAACGTTTAGTAATATAAGATATATACAGTGATTATTTACAAAGACCACCTATATAGTATTGATTGTGTTAAACTTGGTTCCCACTAGCGACGCAACGCAAGGACGTAACGCAATTTGACCAATCACAAGCGATGGATTATTCGAACAGTGGCTTGTCATTGGTCAACTCGCTTGCGTTGCGCGTACGTCCTTGTGTTGCGTCTCCAGTGAGAACCACGCCTTACAGACTACATCATGAACATTACTACGATTTCATTCACATCTGCTCTGTCTACACTATAAAAACTTCATTTGACAAAACAATGTGTTATGCCCATATATGGACATGATGATGTCCTATAACTCCCATATTTGGGCATATCACCACCATATCACACTTTTTTTGTCAAACTAGTTTGATAGTATAGACAGAGCTTTACACATCAAAACAAAAATACCATAGTATTACGCTTTACCTTTTTCACAAACGATACTCAAATTCCATTTACATGAAATATCACCGAATGTGGCTATCGGCAAAGCAAAGCAACATTCTTCGCCATTTCCATAATTTTCATCATTTGGCTCACCCACTTGCCACGCTAAAAAGAGTAGGTATAGCAGAAATAATCAAAACGAGTAGCAATAGAAATATCGACGAAGACGGTCAACATTGTGTCAACGACATAAAGACTCAATGTTAATCGCACTAACTAGACTTAATGCTTAGTATCTATAACGAAAATATCTCATTTAAAAATAAGATATCTTAGTTTTTAATAAAGATATCTCTATTTAAAACTAAGATATCTCTTTTGAATAATAAGATATCTCTATTTAAAACTAAGATATCTTAGTTTTTAATAGAGATATCTCTATTGAAAACTAAGAACTCTTGTTAATGATTAAATGACTGTTTGGCCCGCCATACTTAAGTTATGGTGACTCTAAATTGCCCTAACGTATGTTTAATCCAGTAGTTTGCACTGATTGGTGTTAGCATGAACATCAAAATGTCAAAACCTAAAAGCGAGGCTTAGAAATATTGAAAAGGCAATTTTATCCGCAAGATTATATCTTGCAGTTTCCATTTACTGTTTAATGGGCAGCTTTTTTGTGCACACATTCAGTTTATCAGGCGCACTTGGTGTAATGAATTTATGTTAATTCGTGAATAATTATCGGATTTGATGAAGATTGAAATGTTGTTAAATGCGCGACGGATTGTAATTTGTGTGAATTGAAAGCATGAATTGATATAGAGATATACGCAAATTGCGTATTCTCGATATACAAATCGACTGAAAGCACCTAATGATGAACAGAAGTGTGGAAGTTCTGTGAGCATAGTGGCTATATGCGGTAATAATATTAATCATTAATATCAGGAGGCTGTATCTCAAGCCTTTGTTTTTCATTTTGACATCATTATATCAATGAAAAAAAAAGTCTATAAAAGCATTACCATCAAAATACGTTAGTGGGTAGTTATCGGTATATGTTGTCCAGAAATAATCACGATTGGTAACACGATCGTTCAAAGCCAACCAAGTCCATTTGTGTAAATCATGTGGAATATCCTTCATACGTTGGCTTTCTTCTTTTGTTTTAAACACAGGCAAATGCGCATCATATAGAGTGTCACACAACTGCATTGCGGCCGAGTTGTTGGCTATCTTTGTAGCTGTATAGTACATTTTCCCAGCCACTGCTGTTATTGCGAGGTAATTCTGTTTGACTAAAATTAAAAACAAAGAACTAATAATAGAAACATGACAACGCAAGATACTTTTTTATTATAAAAAAGTGTTTTCCTGTTAACGAAACACAACTTTGATTGTTAAAACAATCATTGAATCGAACTTTCTCCAGACTGGCTGAATTGTATTACATGTATAAAGCATATGTTTTTCTATTTTACATTTTTGGCATTTATCACTATCAGCTAATTTCTATAGTTTCAAATTTTTTCTACATGCTATAATTCTGTGTAACAATTTAAAGTTGAATTGGGCAACTTTTACAATATATTTGATGTTTAAAACTTTATTACACCATATTGTGTGCCAATTTAAATCGACACCAAATTCCTGTTCCCATTTCACTTGTGATTTTGGGATAGATACTTTACTATTAATAAGATATCTATAAAACGTAGATGGTTTATTTATATTGATTCAGGATGGCATTGATATCAGCAAAGTATTCAATTAACCCGTTGTTTGTATTACATAACATTGGAATAAACCTTTGATATGTTATTAGTTCATTACCAACAATTATATCATTGATTGTTTTGATACCAGAATCAGGAGCAGAAGTACATTGATTTGCCATCCAATGTTACATACTTTTCCCATAATTGTTGAGATTTAATTTCGTTTACAGTGTGTGGTTCTGTACTTAACATGTTATTTAGAATCACAACAGCTTTTAATAATTGTTGATAGAACACTGACACATCTTTTAAAATTGTATAATTTTCAGTATTAATGTTACTAATCTTAAGTGTACATTCTGGGTACATTTATAATGTCTCGGGATAAATTTCCATTTCTCAGGATCTGGGCTTAGCAACAAACGCTTGACCCAGCTCAGTTTTAGAGACTTCGTCGTCGTCGTCAAAGCAAACTCTGATCAGAGCGTGGCTTCTCTAACAGCATTCTGAAACCATCTCCTGTCTTCTGTCATCCTACTTGCTTGCTCAATAGAGCCAAACACATCTGTTATAGTCTTTTCCCATTTGCATCTTGGTCTTCCTCTTCTTCTCTTCCCTGGAATATAAGCCTCCAACACTCTCTTCTTTATTCCATCTTGCTGCTTAATGTGACCAAAATAGCACAATTTCTGCTTTTTAACATACTGCAGCAACCAATCATTTGATACTCTAAGCTCCTTTCTTATGCTATCATTTGTGCGGTGTTGAGTCCATGGGACTCGCAAGCTCCTTCGGTAGCATTTGTTTTCAAAGGCTGTGATGAATTTTTCATCCCTCTTGCGCAGTACCCAGGTCTCGCAGGCATATGTGGCCACTGGAAAGGCACATGCTTTGAGAATGTGCAACTTGGTCACTTTATCTTGTCCACGCCACAGCTTTTTCATCCCAGTGAGAGCTTGCAATCCTATGGTCAACTGCTTCTGATTTCTTTGGTGTTATCTACATCTCCTTGTATCCTGGCGCCAAGGTACATGAAATTGTCAACCTCCTCCAATGCGGATCCACTTATTTCTATGCTCTGCTTGTCTTCATTTGTCACTTGCCAAGAAACAGTAATGACTTTGGTCTTTTTTGCATTCATTTTTAGACCATGAGATATGCCTTCTTCATTCACCGAGTCAACAAATCTGCTGAGGCCAGGTCTTGACTTCGACATCAATGCTGCATCGTCTGCATATCTTGGTCACCCAAAGTTTTCCCTCCAACGTGTAGCAGATCGTAACTTTCAGACCATTCTTCTGTCATAGCTTATCGCATTATGTCTTCTGTATAAATGTTAAACAGAGCTGGAGAAAGAATGCAGCCATGTCGGACGCCATTCTCAATGGTAAACCAATCAGTTGTTCCTCACTCAAGCCTTACTGCCGATTGCTGATCTAATTAACTCTATCACATGTTCTGAAAACCCCATCTTCATCATGATGGACCAGAGTTGGTTATATCTGGCATTGTCAAAAGCTTTTGATTAGTCTACAAAACAGATGAACAAATCTTGTTGCATTTCCAGACATTTGTGAATCAGCATCTGAAGATTGAAGATGTGATCACGAGTTCCACGATGTTTCATATATCCCGCTTGTGATGCAGATATCTCTTCACTCAGTATCCTTGTCATTCTGGCAAGAATGATTTTAAGCATGATCTTGCTTGCATGGCATATAAGTGATATGGTTCTATAATTCCCACATAGCTGAAGGTCTCCTTTCTTTGGAAGTGGAAGAAATCTGCTTGATCCAATCCAAATGCCTTTTGTTTTATTTTTATTTAATTTCAAGCCTGATATGTTACAGAATTTTTGAATTTCCTCAAAAAAATATTTTAAGCTATGTCCATCATGCGTGAAATTTACAGTATCATCTGCTAATTGGGCAATTTTAAAAATTGTATCTGAAGCATTTTCTGTACTTGGTAGTGTGATGCCTTTGCAGAGTGTATTCGCTCTTATATTTATTGACATTATTTCGGCAACTAAGATAAATAATAAGGCAGACAGTGGACACCCTTGTCTAACCTGCCAACCATTGTTTATCACTTTACATTGTGTATCAGTATACATTAAGTTAATCCATTTTATGAACTATTTGCCGAAGCCAAACTTCTCAAGTGTTTTAAGCATTAGCTTTCTGTCAATGGGAATCAAAAGCTTTAGTAAAATCAAGAAAGATCATTGCACCAGGTATATTTTTATCTTTTGTAACATTTAGTAAGTCGTCTACTAGTCTAATATTTTCTCCGCCGACACTTCCTTTTATGCTTTTTGGTCGTTGCTTATTATCAAACCAATAATGTCGTGCATTCGGTTAGAACGGGCGTGTGCCATAATTTTATACCGGTAATCGTTAAAGTAAAGTAATTGGCCTCCAGTTTTCTAAATTTTCTCTCTCATCTGATTTGAATATTAGATTTATTATTCCTATTCGCTGTGAGTTGGATAATTTATTTTGATTGTAACTATAATTTAAAGAATTGCATAAAATTTGTTTAATTTTATTCCAGAAAGTTCTATAAAATTCGACTCTTAATCCATCCGATCCTGGACTTTTATTTAGATGCATTTTCTCAACAGTTTCTAGAAAAATTCCATCACATTTTTTGCAGAGTCACATTGTGAAAGTGTGTTCACGTTTGTATTTTCTAGGTAATCTTTTATATTTTCTATCTGTTGATATTTCTTTATTGCATTATATTATATTTTATGTCTTTCAACCATGTTAATGGTGACGTATGGTAAGCACCATGTTAATGGTGACGTATGGTAAGCACCATGTTAATGGTGACGTATGGTAAGCACCATGTTAATGGTGACGTATGGTAAGCACCATGTTAATGGTGACGTATGGTAAGCACCATGTTAATGGTGACGTATGGTAAGCACCATGTTAATGGTGACGTATGGTAAGCACCATGTTAATGGTGACGTATGGTAAGCACCATGTTAATGGTGACGTATGGTAAGCGCCATGTTAATGGTGACGTATGGTAAGCACCATGTTAATGGTGACGTATGGTAAGCACCATGTTAATGGTGACGTATGGTAAGCCGACAGGTTTAGCATATATGTTTTTACTTAGATGACAAATTTCGTTTTTGTAAAAGCACAAGTTAACGGAGTACTTACTCGAACGTTTCGATCTCTATCAGAGATCCTTCTCAACTGACTGCGGAGTGTTAATGCAGCTTGGTCATTCTTGACGTCATCTGTTGATGACGTTGTACGCCTCCGGTTGTAGGTTGGAGGTTGTGCGGGGCTCGGCCAGGTGATGTGTCTATCAAATCATTGTACAAATGCGAGAGTTCGTGGGCTCCAGTGTCCCGGTTCATGGTCTTCTCTTTATTTCTCCTTATATGTAATGATTCTCTAATCTGTCTGTCTTTGCGTTTAGGCTCTTTGGTTAAGATGGTAGCCTCCCAGTTCGGTACATGATTGTGTTTTATGACATGTTCTGTAATGGCAGATTTGTGTATGATCGAAGATGTGGATGTTCTGGAGGCCCTAGTCATTACTCCCCCCGTGTTTGTTGTAACATCTTTTTTGTGATCATTAATTCGTGTTTGTAATGCCCTCCCTGTTTCCCCAATATAAACTTGTGGACAGTTGCGGCAGGTGACTTCGTAGATTACTCCACATGTATCCATCTTCTCGATTTTATCTTTTGGGTGGACGAGGCTATTCTTGATTTTATTTTGGGGTAGGAAATAGGTTCCGACATTGTGATAGGAGAGAGTGCGTCGTATTCTTTCTGCCATTCCTTTTACATAGGGGATTCCTATGCTACCTCGCATCTTGATCTTTTCCTTCTGTGGTTCGTGTCCTTTGTTCTTTTTCCTTTTTCGGTTTTCCATAACTCTCTGGAAGGACCACTCTGGATACTGGCAGTTGTGTAACGCTTTCTTGATGTTATCCATCTCAACTTTCCTCAAATCCATATCTCCCACTACCTTCTCAGCTCTGTCCACAAGCGTGTTTATAAGCCCCAGTTTGTGTTCGAGTGGATGATGTGAGTTGAAATGTAAATATTGGTCTGTGTGAGTGGGCTTCCGATAGACTGAGGTGGTAACTGTTCCATTGTCATTGAGTGTGATGAGCATGTCCAGGAAAGGTATTGTGTTGTTTGTCATCGATTCTGTGGTGAACTTGATATTGTCAGTTATATCGATGTTATTAAGATGTGTGTTAAATGTATGTACTGTACCTATGGGGATGATAGCTAATACATCATCAACGTATCGTTTCCAATACACAGGCTTGATGTTAGTGGGTGCCGTGTTTATGGCTTGATGTTCGAGCCACTCTAGATACAAGTTCGCCAATATAGGACTTATTGGGCTTCCCATAGCAATGCCTTGTATTTGCCTATAAATGTTACCATTGAACGAGAAATAGGTTTTGTTCACAATTAAACCGAGGAGCTCCATTATGTCTGTCACATGTAGTTTAGTTCTATCCAGAAGTGTCGGATCTGTTGTTAGGCGATTTTCGACAACTTTGAGGGCCTCTTCTACTGGTGTTTTTGTAAACAGAGATACTACGTCAAACGAGACAAATGTTTCACTTGGTTTGACTATTATTTCTTTTAGTTCACTCGCCAACTCTCCTGAGTAAGTTACATGATGTTCTGTGTTTCCGACAAGCGGACCCAGGATTTTGGTGAGGAATTGTGCAACGGTGTAAAAAACGGTGTTGATGTTATCTACTATAGGTCTTAATGGCCAATTTGGTTTATGTATCTTTGGAAGACAATACAACCTAGGTACAATTTCAGCCGTGGGAAACTGTTTTTACTGTCTATCTATCGACTGGATACGCACATGATCTTACAAAACTAAAGATATAAGGTCTAATTTCCATTTACTTACCGCAAACAATACATATGTCTTGCGAATGATTACATCCGTGCGGTTCGTTCCCCCACCCATTGTGACTACATTCTTCCAGACTTGCTTCATCACCGTTACACTGTAACTGGCTAAGCCAAATACGACCACTGCCACCACCACATGTGTTAAAACTTGATGCTTTACCACCTGTTGTAGAATTACAAGCAACATGCGCGGCATTCAAGTCAAATAAATCTTCACATACTGTGCCCCACTCCGAAGAATGTTCCACTTCTAGTCTTCCTTGCAACCAACTACCACCATCTTTCAATCTGTAAGAATCTGCCAAAACTGAAAAGAAAAATAATCATTTGAATCGAAATATAATTTGTACTTTTTTATATTTCCTTTATTTACATTTTAAATGTAATATTTTAATTATGTCCTTCACACTTCCATATGTCCTTCTTATGATCCTTGTTCACTTTCACATCTCTATGTTTTCTTCTTGCAATGGACCCTCACTTGTCGATTTTATGGGTCGTCCTTGCATTCATTCACTTTGGTTTTATACATTTTTAAATCCCATTTTTTTCGTTGTTTATGTATTTTAATGTATTTTTGATTGGATGCTCTTATGGTAATCAAATACTAACATAAAACAAATGCATTAAGCGCCTCACCTGCTGTACTTTGTTTAAAAAAATAAAAACAACACATCAACCTCATAAATAAAAACATCCTCGTCTTACAGTAACAATATTACTGTCATCTAGCGAACATGTACATTCTATAATGAGGCTATTCAACACCGACGAACTTAAATAACATTTAACTCTGTGTGTGCGCTTATAATTACTTTCAATTCGATCGATTCCAATATAACGAATATTTAACTGTCTGACAATACTTATGCGGCTACCTTTGTTTAGTTGTATAACATTGACAAAACAAATATTAAATAAATACATTTATTGAGCATTGTTCATATAGGCCTATTATGTACAATAAATGAAAATTTATTATAAACTAATGAATTTCTATAATGGCAGTTTGGCCTACTTCAAAACACAAAACATCGTCATCTTTTGAAGCAGTACGTTCTTTATTTCCAATTAGGCCTATTAACAAACAGTAATCAGTAATTACAAACATATATCAAACAACATCTCAAATTACATATTAAACTAGAAAGCCACTCCAAGAGTGCATACCTCCGCCTACTGTAAAATTCTCCCGTGAAGAAATATATATAAACACATCAGGCAATGAACATTAATTCTAAGCCGCCCGGTGATATACTGAAATGTAATTAATTAATTTGAAACGATAAAGATGAGGAAATCTGTGAGAATGAGAAAAAGTCGCCCCAACCGAGACTCGAACTCGGACCACCGCCTGCTTGATATGCAGATGTCCTAACCATTAGACCACTGGGGCTTTCATGGTATTGTTAAAACTCGATTGGATATATATATATATATTTGTGTGTGTCTTAATGCTGTTTGTGATTCACGCTAATTTCACTATACAAGTATGTGTATGCGAGTTTGGTGTAATGGTTATGTAACAAGCCTTTCAATTAACAATAGCTTCAGTTGACTAACAATAGAACAGCAACGCGAAAATCAAACGAGTGAATTTGAAAAGAAATAGGTTTTTTTAAACTACTCGCATAAAAAAACGTGCACATTAAATCAAATTATGTTTCAAAATTAAAAATCACAAATTATAACTCATGCCTCTTGTACAAAAATGAAGTTTTTTGGACAAGTTGTAGTTCTCGAGAAAATCCAATTTCAGTTTACTTGTTACTTTAAGACTGCTCGCCGGCTTTTCGAAAAATTCTGTCCTATCTTTTACACTAGCAGGTCTGAAAAGTAACCAAAAAGGGGTCCAGAATTGGGACCATGGTCCCAAATGGTCCCAAAATTAATGGAATGGTCCTTGACCACATATCTATCTGTATATTCATTTTGATAAAGATCTTGTAACTACTTTTTGAGTAATCATGCTAACAAACAAACAAACACACGCTACCGATTACATATACAGTACCTCCTTGGCGGAGGTAAACTAACCCTGAAATTTCTCTGCTTTTGCATGTTTTGAGATAAAAGTTTTATATCATCGTTTATGTCAAATTATCTATCATGTGATAGCCTTGTATTGTAATTTCCTGACTCCAATACTCAAGCAACTATTAACTAGATCTATTGAAAAGTAGGAAGGTTAGTAAAGTAAGCCTTTGCTAATTTTAATCATTAAAACACAACTGCAAGTAAAAAAAACCGTTAATTGGTTTTCCCTATCCTCTATAATAGTATTTGTGAGTGTTATAGGTATTTGTGTGTGTTATATAGGTCAACATTTTAAAGTCCTGGGATGGGAATTTTTTTCTGACATTTTATTTGGTATACTTTATCAGAAAAACAAAACAAAAAAATTGTCCTATACTTTTTTCCCGCAAATGTGTATATTAACTGTTATGCACCCAGGCTATACTTTTTCAGCAGCACAACAGGGGAAGATCACACACGATCGACAAAGTTTGTTAAAGCGCCCTCTATAAAGTCATTTTCTAAACAAAAACTTTGCTAACTTTTATAAAGTTAAGTCGTTCTCCATTTATTTTGTTATAAATGCCTCTAGTTGTAATATAATACGTCTATGAGATCAGACTACTAATTATGATGTATACAACATGATTTAAAAAGTTAATAAATAAATGTATGGATAGCAGCATAGCACAGACGATAGATAATACTAAGTAGGCTTACATACTTAACAGCTTTGAGTGACCACGTGTTTGGCTAAGAGTGGGACATATGTTAACGTTTGATATTAGGTATGACCAATTATATTTAGCGTTTACAGTTTAGCTTGTTTTAGTCTGAGAGCATTATTATAAAGTTTCATCGATATGAAGTTATATTAATAAAGCGGATATCCATATTGTGGCACTGCTCCGTCCAGTGCTGCTGCTGTCCCGTCCAGTGCTGCTGTCCCGTCCAGTGCTGCTGCTCCGTCCAGTGCTGCTGCTCCGTCCAGTGCTGCTGCTCCGTCCAGTGCTGCTGTCCCGTCCAGTGCTGCTGCTCCGTCTATTGCTGCTGCTCCGTCCAGTGCTGCTGTCCCGTCCAGTGCTGCTGCTCCGTCCAGTGCTGCTCTCCCGTCCAGTGCTGCTGCTCCGTCCATTGATGCTGTCCCGTCCTGTGCTGCTGTCCCGTCCAGTGCTGCTGTCCCGTCCAGTGCTGCTGCTCCGTCCAGTGCTGCTGTCCCGTCCAGTGTTGCTTCTCCGTCCAGTGCTGCTGTCCCGTCCAGTGCTGCTGTCCCGTCCAGTGCTGCTGCCCCGTCCAGTGCTGCTGCTCCGTCCAGTGCTGCTGTCCCGTCCAGTGCTGCTGTCCCGTCCAGTGCTGCTGCTCCGTCCAGTGCTGCTGTCCCGTCCAGTGCTGCTGTCCCGTCCAGTACTGCTGTCCCGTCCAGTGCTGCTGCTCCGTCCAGTGCTGCTGTCCCGCCCAGTGCTGCTGTCCCGTCCAGTGCTGCTGCTCCGTCCAGTGCTGCTGTCCCGTCCAGTACTGCTGTCTCGTCCAGTGCTGCTGTCCCGTCCAGTCTCTGTGGTGAGCTAGATTGTTTTTTTAACATAAGCTAGCTATTACCAATACAGATTTCTAGAGCACACTTTGCCACCAAATGTGCTCAAGGCGCCTTTGAATGCTTATAGTATGCAATCACTTTAGATTAAATACACAATAAAATTGTGAATTTAAAATGGAAAGAATTATGACTATGTATAAAGCCTGGGCAAAAAGATGAGTTTTTAATATTTTTTTTAAACGATTCCAAGTTAGTACATTGGCGAATTGAGATGGGCAGTGTGTTCGGGAGCAGCTCCAAAATCTCACACTAAACCACTTTTTTAATCTCTCAATACTTTATTTGATAAACTCCAAACAGCTTTATTCATGTTCCGACTAAATCATAATAAATTACAAACTCAATTTTACTCCTATTTTCAAAATTATAATCATTCTTACAACACCAGATCTTCAACTGCAAAAAAAACTAATATACGAAAAGCATACCATATTACTTAAAAGAACATCTTTGATTTACAATGGACCTTTTACATGGAATAACTTACCGCTCAATCTAAAAGCAATACCCATCATTTAAGACAAAATACAAACAAATACTTATTTCAAACTATTTAGAACATTAGTAATTCACAATTGCCTTTAGACTGTTCTTTTTTTTCCTTTTTTGTGCCTTTTTGTTTAATTTTATTTGACGAAAGAAAGAAGATTTTTTTTTTGTCATTTAAATTAAATAATTAAATATATATTTATTTATCTGGAGGACCAAACTTAAAGCCTTGGCTTAATGCGTCCTCCTCACACAATTGTATTTATTAATTTATGGTCTGTATTATTATATTGTATTTTGTATTGTGTGAAACAATAAAACTTGAAACTTCCAGAGTCAAAATAACAGTTGCTTAATGTAGGCTATTGTTCACATTTGCATTGATTCAGCAAGAAGCAAGCTAATTTGATTCAAGTACATAGCTATTAGTTGCTCTCAACCCAAGGCAAAGCATTGGTTGTCACCGTGGTTGATGTTTTCTGAAATAAGAAATATTACCGTTTTAATTACTACGTGATTAAGCATAATCGTCCCATACACAAAATACTATCAGAAGATTGAAATACTAAGCAGAAGGTTGTCTTACTGTCAATGTTTGTGGGCCGATACTGGACTGAGCTTTTCGTCGCAACCAGCGTGACGTCATCACAGTTCGAACCTGTAATACAATTCACTTCTTTTTTACTGTTTAATATATAAATTCTTATGACTGGTCAAAGTACTGGCGTTGCGCGTACTGTCCTGTGATGGCGGCGCGTGTAATCCGTTAGGCTTGATTGATACTAATGTATACACATAAATAAAATGATTATTGGCCGACATAATAGTCGAGTGATTTACAACGGGCACACAATTGTATTTTATCGACAAAATTAGCAATGTCCTGAACGGCGCCCCGTAATTTACACATATGCAAGTGATACAAACCTCTTTGCTGAACAAGCAATGAGTACAGAAAAGAAAAACTCCCTGCGGTGCGTTACACACGGTAAAAATGGTTGCTAAAGCTATACTTGAGTTCTTGGCAAACAGGCAAAGTATCCACGGCAAGCCTAAAAGTGGTAGCAAAGTCACCACACCTTTCAAAGTTGACCTAAATTATAAGTTAAACATACAACAATCAATATTATTGCCAAACAGTCGTGTTCTCAAGGGAGGCACTTTGCAGTGATGATGTGCCTATATATGGACACGATGACGTCATATCACTACCATATTTGGACACATCATCACTTCCTTTTTGTCAAACTAGTTTGATAGTGTGGACAGAGCTTTCTTCGCTTTGTTTTATAGTCAACAAACCTGGCATCTTTCCATCTGTCGTTGCTGTCACTTTTTTTGAAAATTATTCTACCGACGATTACGGACACAAATGAATTTACCTTCAAAATAAAATGAGTGAATATTAACAATGTGTGATGTGCCCATATATGGTAGTGATATTCTTAAATATTGTAGTGATATGACATCATCATGTCCATATATGGCCACATCAACTTTTTTTGTCACATAAAGTTTAATAGTGTAGATAGAGTTTTATATCAGATACACGGTTTATTAATTTTTTTATTTTAGAAAAATTGAACATTAAAAACATACCAAAATGGTAACAAGTATTGGACCAATAAATGCATACAGAAGGGGACTGGTTATATCTATCCAGCATCTTCAATAAAAGGAAAAAAAAATACAATCAAAATTGTGCTGAACTTAGTTACATAGTAATGATAATAAAACTACATGACGTTAAAATGAAATTAATTAACTGTATCGTGGACCTTACTTTCGAGGATTAGTTGCATGTCACCTGTTTACTTACATGTAAGGTTTGTCCGTGTTGTTGGTTACCATCCCATAACCATCAATGCAGACTGCGACAGAGACACCAACAATAACCACTGGTAAACCCCACCCTATTATCATATACGCACGCATGCTCAGTATATCTGAATTGAAGACGCGGACGATTTTAAGGTAAAGATTTACACCTTCGATTGTCATCCATGTAAACACACTTAAGTATAGATAATGAAGAATAATGGCGATTGCTGTGCATAGTATCTGTAAAAAAAGTATTTCTATGATTTATATTTAGGCATATTGTCTGATTGGTCTTCACTCTACTATTTAGATAATACGCGCAACACAAGTAAACCAATCACAAGACAATAGACATTTTGTGTGATCCAAATGGCACGTAAAACTTCACGTAGCCTTTTAAGCTTGGTCCCTACTAGCAACGCAACAACGTAACGCAAGTGATTTGAACAATCACAAGGGATGGATTATTCGACAGTGGCTTGTCACTGATATTGAACTCGCTTGCGTTGCGCTGCGCGTACGTCCTTGCGTTGTATCTCTAGTGTGGGAACCAACTTCAATCTCGCGCGTTTTTCTTTACCCAATTACTGCCCATGGTTACAACTTGAAAATCATATTGCTAAATTACCTTTTCTTTAACGTTATCCACACTAACCAAGAAAAATAGTTGAGCCAATAGCAGCGAGAATACCAAGTTCTTGTGAATGTTATTTCGCTCCGAGTGCCTTAATTCTCTAAGTAAAAGTAAAATGGATTGTACTTGTACTAATGAGGGCGTCGCGTGAAGGTGAGTGGGGGCTGTGGTTGAGAATCAAGGGAATTTTCACATTTTTTGGACAATGTGATAGGGGATCGATAGGTTTTATTTACCATTTATTATGCCCCAGCCTTGTTTTCAACGAGCGATTTACCGAATCTTACCCTTACGTAAATTTATAGGCCCTATATAGATGCCTATAATATATATGACTGTTATTTCTGTTATTTTTTACTTACTCAAAAGACATGTAGACCAATAAGGTTAAACACAAGCAACAGACAGACGAAACGCACAGGATTGTGGTTATCATTGACAGTGCCTCTTGAGCGCCAGAGTCTACGTCACTTCCGACTAGTATTGCATAACTTGTTGTGTGATCACAAATACAGGTGGTCGACTTTTGTGATTCGTGGAAAGTCATACAATCATTATCAAACCACTCTCTATGACAGAATAATACACATACAGGGTGTACATTAATGTTTACAATCATTATCAAACCACTTTCTATGACAGAATAATACACATACAGGGAGTACATTAATGTTTACAATCATTATCAAACCACTTTCTATGACAGAATAATACACATACAGGGAGTACATTAATGTTTACAATCATTATCAAACCACTTTCTATGACAGAATAATACACATACAGGGAGTACATTAATGTTTACAATCATTATCAAACCACTCTCTATGACAGAATAATACACATACAGTGAGTACATTAATGTTTGTATTATGGGACCACATTATCGTATATTATTAGTAAACTGTTGTTTACTAGTCAAGTCACACGTCTCACGTCAAGTCTATAGTCAAAAATCACGTCTAGTCAAGTTCTACGTCAAGCCACGTCTAGTCACGTCACTTCGAACGTCTAGTCAAGTCACGTCAAGTCAATCAAGTTAAGTCACGTCTAGTCATGTCGTGTCAATTCCCACGTCTACTCAAGTCAAGTCACTTCAAGTCAAGTCACTTCAAGTCAAGTCACTTCAAGTCAAGTCACGTCAAGTCGGACGTCTAGTCAAGCCACGTCACGTCTAGTTAAGTCACGTCATGTCAAGTTATGTAAAGTCACTTTACTTGGCTAACTAACAATACACTTACTTGTATGTAACATTCCAAAAAACGCATTCCGTTATTAAGTCATCTGCTAATATTCGTTCAGTTACATTCTGCAAAACATATCCAATACATTTATAGTTGTTATGACTTAAACTTAAAATAATGTGATTAAAAACACAATTGAAAACAATACATAAAGCTCTGTCTACACTATCAACCTAGTTTGACAAAAAGTGTGATGTGCCCAAATATGGTAGTGATATGCCCAAATATGGTAGTGATATGACATCATCATATCAATATATGGGCAGATCACATTTTTTGCCACATACAGATGATAGTGTAGACAGAGCTTTAGAGAATATTTCCTTTAAAAGAAAAATACCTTTAGATGTCTCATGGTAATATTAACAGGGAGCGGTATCTTGTTTAGTAATGAATTGAACAAGCTGATGGTAACTACTCCTGAACCAATGA
This sequence comes from Antedon mediterranea, assembly GCF_964355755.1. Classification (NCBI taxonomy): domain Eukaryota; kingdom Metazoa; phylum Echinodermata; class Crinoidea; order Comatulida; family Antedonidae; genus Antedon; species Antedon mediterranea. The sequence goes on along the minus strand of NC_092676.1, from coordinate 30,089,601 downwards.
ACTTTTCTTTACTCACAAACCTTGAACAAAACATTTTTAAAGTATCATGTGTAAACTTTGTCTATACTATCAAGTTTGACAAAAAAAAGTGTGATGTGCTCAAATTATGGTGGTGATATGCTCAAATACAGCATCATGTCCATATATGGATATACATTTTTTCATAGAAAGTTTGATAGTGTAAAATAGATAGAGCCAAGAATAAGCGAGGAACATACAGTATGATAGGCAGGTATTAGTGTGTAGTCCAATACTACTTTTTACAAGTTCATTTTAAGTTATTACTTACTCTAAGTCAGTTGTCCCATAAAACAATGGCCGGTTTTGATAGAAAATGACGAGAATTAAAAAGTCATCTAAAGAATATTAAAGAGTGATTTCTTCATTTTAGATTGGTAAAATAGATACAGTTAATAATAAAAATAATAACAGGATTTTTATACCGTACATACCACTCAAGAGTGCTCAAAGCGCATTAAAGCACGTGCTTAATTGTTAAGGTATACCCTAAGCTGTACTAACCCGGAATCAGTGATAGTGAAATAGACATCGAAACACTACATCCTTCCCCTTCATTCACTCTGTCTAAGTCTAATTCAACATCGTATGATGAGGACGATGACATCTTTCTGATATTCACAACTGAAAAAAACGAGAACATGTCAATGTAAATTGTAATAAACTATGTGTTCTTCTGTTATATTGTGTTAAGATTGCTTAAATTAAAAAATGGTTGCTTTGATATATTAAGTGCACACTTTATTTGGGCCTGTTCTTACAGATAAATATTATCATTATTAAGTATATAGATGTACGTACATTGGTACTCAGAGTCGATCTCAATTATATCATCTTCAGGCAAAAGCGAAGCTGCGATTTTATATAAAACCTCATTCATTGAAACTATTTTAAACTTATCGTCTTCTTTCTAAAAGAAAACAAACAAAAAAACACGGACACGGAATTACATCAGTAGAAATGTCCAAGTATAGTAGTGATTCGACATCATCATGTCCATATGGGCACATCATACTTGTTTGTTACATAAAGTTTGATAGTGTAGACAGAGCTTTAGACATGGCACAAATCAGAAATTAACTTTGCAGACTGTAGACAATTTACAGATTTTGTAATAATGAATTAAGGGTTGTAATATAATGCAACCATTCAATTAGAAAACCCACAATACAATCAAAACAATCACTCACGAAATATGTAATGTTAAGATCTGTCTACACTATCAAACTTTATGTGACAACAAAATGTGATGTGCCCATGTATGGACATGATGATGTCATATCACTACCATATTTGGGCATATCACTACCATATTTGGGCACATCACACTTTTTATTGTCAAACTAGTTTGATAGTGTAGACAGAGCTTAAGTGTGCCACTGCACAGGTTAATGCTTACCTTGATAGATGGCAAAAACGTCGACGTAACAGTCAAAACATTCTATAAAAATCAAATAATAGAAATATAAGAACATAATGAAACATTATAATCAAGTTAATATCTGTTAGTTTATAATTGAATAATGATAAAGCATTCGTAGAGACCTTACTCTAAAGTAAAAAACGAAAGTCATTTCGAGAGTTTACAAACACACCAAATCTAAATATAGGCCTAATGTAATTGCGTGTTCTTCATTGGACAAACATCTATTTATTTAGCATTTGGCAAAATATTACGAAAAGACAGATATCTATTTCCGGATAACGAGTAAAAAATTGTTTCCTATAGTGTCCAATAGATATTTGGGAGATAAAAATTAACAATATTTGTTTTCTATTTTGTTATACTATTATATTGTTTTCTTAATATAATTGTTTAAATATCATACTTTCACAAAATTGAAGATATTTTCGTATGTTGCGTTGTGTTTCACTTGCACCAGCATTTGATCCAAACTGTGAAGACTTTGTAATTGGGCTGCCTTCGCAGAAAACATCCTAACTACCTCGTTTGGTATGTACACGAAAGTGTAGTCACTAGTAGACCACTATAAACAAAGAATATGACATTGGCATTACAGTGTGTGTATGGCCGACGTCGGTCACGAATGACAATGCTAATTAGTTTTACATTTATCTGAATGATGGATGTACTGTTTAAAGCACCTTGGTTGGTCCCAATATTGATCAAGGGCTTCTCTCGTCCAGTGCACATCTTGACTAGAGGAAAGGCATGGGCCAATACGTCTGAGGCAGATACTACTACTAGATGCAGGGGCTGCCATAAGAGTCAGAAGTGCTGATTTCAAATGCCTAATGGGACCCCAGCTCAATATACAGCACCCGATATTATAATAATATTATGTAGGGTATTCGTACCGATAACGTAGAACGATCTTCTAGTTCATCTAAAATATAAAAGAAAGTTGTATAGTAATATTCAAAGAAAATGGGCCTATAATAAAATAATGTTTGGTGTGGTAATTGTTATGATACTACAAAATTATTAAAAGGTTATCAATTAAAATCTTTCCACTGAAAATTGGGGTTTTCCTAATTGGGTTTGTACACACAAAGGAAAAACTCAAAGGCTGTACACTTCTTAGAATCGTGTGGTCAAAGACGTGGTCGTAGACTGACCTGTGATCAAAGACGTGGTCGTAGACTGACCTGTGGTCAAAGACGTGGTCATAGACTCACCTGTGTTCAAAGACGTGGTCGTTGACTGACCTGTGGTCAAAGACGTGGTCATAGACTGACCTGTGGTCAAATACGTGGTCGTAGACTGACCTGTGGTCAAAGACGTGGTCGTAGACTCAACTACCAAAACAAAATAAATGAAAGCACAATATTACTTTATAACGCACAACAAAAAGTCGATTTCTATTTAAATTCTATTTTTTTTTTTGTTGGTTTTTAATAATAGTTTAATTGGCACATGCAAATAAGATTGTTTTTACCAATTTCACAATTTCTCCCATAATTGCCATCCAGACAGGTACAGTTGTAAGTGTTTTCCATATTAACACACTCAGCACCATTTTCACAAGGCGAGTAGTAACTACAGTAATCCATTTCTAATATTGTATTAGCAAAGCAAATATATTTATAAAATAAATTAACGTACCGTATTACGTTTAAGTAATTAAATTACTATGATCCAGGATTTTTTAATATTCTTCTTCGCAATTAGATACACAGTCATTATTTTGATTATTATAACAACTTACCTTTGCATCCAATAAGTTCAAATCGAATACAGACTTGAGTCTGCCAGTCCACAGCAATTATACGTATAAAACGAGCAACGACCGAGTAATAAAACAGATTCGTCACCGGCGTGTTACGATCAACATTTCCATCAAACTTTAAACAATTTAAACCGTAAAATATTACAGTATTTATTAATCTATTTTTTTCATTGCTTTTTCTCACCCAACAGGAAACCACAATGGGTCAATTTGATTAAGAGTTCAATAATCAAAATCAGCATTAAACTACAGTATTCACGTTGCTCGCATTTCATTTTTCCACTACCGACGCAACGCGAGGACGTAACGCAACGTAATTGATTTGACCAATCACAAGCGATGGATTATTCGAACAGTGGCTTGTCATTGGTCAACTCTGTTGCGTTGCGCGTACATCGTTGTGACGCGTCTCTAGTGGGAACCACGCGCAAGGCCTACTTTTTTTTTAATAGATGCATAAAACAATAATACATTAGTATACAAATAATGAATGTTTATGAGTGCAATGGTACAAATAATGGCACGAGGTGAATGATGAAAGGTTATATCAACGAGGCAAAGCCGAGTTGATATAACCTTTCATCATTCACCAAGTGCCATTATTTGTACCATTACACGAATACAAAACATTTATTATTTGTTTTATATAACATCTAGACGGTTTTTTTTCGTACACAAAAATGTTTCAAAAAGTACTATTTAACGATCGTTGAATAGTGCGTACTATTGCACGCCATGTGACCCACATTCGTCCAATCAAATGACAGGAATTTATATAGGTGTTATATAATATCACATATCATCTACATAAGATTTTACCAGAATACTTAGTTTTGCATTTCGTTCGTTCATCGCATATTCAAAGTGAACACCATCTGAACTGTGGTTGACATGGTAACTGGTCACCCACTCCATGTTGTCACAACCTTGTAGAATCGTCCCGGTGACAAGTTTCTCAGCGCCAAGATCAGCTTGAATCCACTCCTGCGAAGAAGAGTTGGCACCACGCCAACCTACATCGCTTTTGTGTAGCCTACTATGAATGGCTTGTTCAGGGTTACTAGATACCAAGATATTTTCATCCGGTATCGTGCTATCTTCCATCCCAAGGAAACTACGACAGACCGCTGGTGTTCAAATGACGTAAGATAAAATATTTGTATTAACAATATAAAGAAAGTAAAAAAATTAAGATACGGTGTATTCGAAACATCAAGAGAAATGTACAGGCCAATTTAGCGGTAACGTCACAAATACAAAATCTATGTTATTCCTTATGACCATTTACACACAACGCAGAGCGGACGGGCGGTTTCCGCTCAGGATAGATACAGATTCTACGTGGGACAAGCTACGCGGATTTCCGCTTACCGTTACCGCTCGTCTGTGTAAATTGGCCTTTACGGGAAACTACTATTTGACTTTTGATTCAAAAGAGTATTTATAGCCTAGAGTGCATGTACCTCAATAAAACAAAGATGTTTTGAAGTTATCGTATTAAGGCATCTCAGACAGCGTCATGCGACGAGGTACGAAAGAAACGTTTTGACTAGACTCGTCGGTGCTGTCTGAGTTGAATTCCGACGAGACGAGTCGTCTTCAGATAGCGTCGGGCGTAGTTTTTAGGTCGTTCGGAGAACTTTAAACATCTTTAATCCTCGTCGTCGTACGACGCTGTCTGCATTGGCCTTTCTTGTTTACAGTCATTTGTTGGCATAGTACTAAAACTTTAACTCACCCTTTTCACAAAATACCGTATATTGTTCATCACAATTGACAATTTCCCAGTGTCCATCAACATACGCCGTACAGTCTCTATCTATACCATTACCGGAAACTGGTAGCAAGTTCCATCCCACTGAATAAAGAATAATCATTTCTTTAATTCTAAATTATCAAGTTAGGCTACTCTATGTCCAAAGCCTATACACACGGTCTAGCAATACGAACAGCACTTAAGCATAAAAAAAAATCTCATGGAAAAAACCATTACACGCACGAAAAACTGTGTCTTCTAAAACTTGGTTCCCACCAGGTAAGAGAGTTTAACTCTTCCTTGGTTCTCACTAGGACGCGCAGGACGGTGACGTGAACATAATTTCGCTTGTGATTGGTCAATTCGCTTGCGTTGCGCCTACGTTCTTGCATTGCGCCTAAAGCTTGGTTCCCACTAGGACGTAACACAAGGACGTAGACGCAACGCAAAACGAGCTGACCAATCACACGCGACTGTTCGAATAATCCATCGTTTGAGATTGATCGAATCACTTTGCGTTGCGTTAAGTAATCAAAACCAACGCTTACGTAATTGTTGATCTCCATCTATACGTGTTGACCACACAAACTCCTCTTCTGTATCGTTATCGTTTAACGCCAACCAAAACGAAAGTCCAATCGAACGAAACGCCTCATTTTCCTGTTGTGTCTTAATAACTGGAAGATCGGCGTCAAGATCTTTACACAGTGCAGAAGCGTTGGATAACGGTACAATGTCTGGTAGGATGTAATACAGCTTATCGCTGAATGGAAGGTTTCCAACTAAAAAAAACAAACAAAACATTGTAGTAGTACTGAATTATGGATCCCGTATTACAAATGTAATAAGATATATCGGTATTGTTACATGCAAGGCACAAACAGAAGATAGGCAATACAATGGATAAGTTTTATACTCTAAACTACGTTTTATTCTTCAAACAGAAAAGCAAAAGATAACAAAATCAATTAAAATGATTATAAAGATAAAGATTAATTAACAATATAAAATAATTATCAAAGTATAAGATGGTGGTAACACACAATCAAAATACATAAAGAAATTCAAGACTTACAAATATAGCTGAGCCCAAGGCTAATATAAAGCTTTACTTCAGTTGTTCAAAACAGTCAAACAGACTTCTAGATACTTCAATAGACTTTAACAGCATTTAGTTTAGCTATGTCAGTATTCGTATTAGGACTGATTAAATATGGTTAATGTACCACTATTTATATTCTTATGCAGGATATGTGGGGTGATCATAATGATCTCATCAAATAACTTAAAGATGATGAAATTGGTTTTAAGATGAAATTCAAATGACATCATCATCTTAGTATGAAGTTGTTGTAACAATTTCCTTATATGGAATATCAAACAAGTGTCTCTGACAACTTGAGTTATGAGCAATCTCATAGGTACAATTACTAACAACCTGGTTACTGAACTTTGGTCTAGTCTACAACCAATATAATATATACAGTACAATACTATGGTAAAGTGATAATAATATAATAGTATAAATGTATCTCCTAACACACCCCTCCTTAAAGAAAAGTTTGCATACAAACTTTTTATATACATTACAGTAAAATGTAATAATTGTATATAAAATCACAGAACAATATTTTATTCTTTAAAAACACCTGTGTACAACATTATAATATCAAGTTCACAGTTCCTCTGCTGAATTCACATTTTGTTAATTGTTTATTTTTTAAAGCTCCTTGAAAAATGTTCTCAACATGATCTTGCTAAGTATCACTGTAGACAATAACATCATCTATGTAGCCCTCGCAGCCATTGATGTCTGCAATCACACTATTCAGGAGGCGTTGAAACGTGGCTGGTGCATTCCGCATTCCCAACGGCATTCGCTTGTATTGGTAGAGTCCGTCATTGGTGACAAAGGCTGATATCTCCTTCACACGTTCGATGAGAGAAACTTGCCAATATCCTTTGAGTAGATCAAATTTGCCCAATTTGTAGAGACAATCATTAATGCGTGTCAATGGGTATGAATCCGCCTTTGGAACTACATTGACCTTTCGAAAGTCTGTACATAATCGGTAAGAACCATCAGGCTTTAAAACCAGCACACATGGTGAACTCCACTGACTAAAACTTGGTTCTATAATATCGGTTTGGAGCATATACATCTCTTGTTTTAGATAGTTCTGCTGTATTATTTTAAGATGATAAGGATGTTCTTTAAGCAGCTTAGCATCATCATCATTATTGATTTGTACAGGTACATCAGGAAATGAACTGTTATGTCCAAGCACCAATTTTGTTAGTTCTATCCTTTCAGCATCTGTTAAATGAACAAACTTAGCATCCAAATTAGCAAGGACCTCAGAATGTTGAAGTCTCAAACAACTCTCAGCATTAAGATCATAGTTACCACCATCTTATACTTTGATAATTATTTTATATTGTTAATTAATCTTTATCTTTATAATCATTTTAATTGATTTTGTTATCTTTTGCTTTTCTGTTTGAAGAATAAAACGTAGTTTAGAGTATAAAACTTATCCATTGTATTGCCTATCTTCTGTTTGTGCCTTGCATGTAACAGAAAGTGGGGGGTCATCCGGGAAAAACTTTAAATTTAACTCTAACTTAAATCGATAGGTTTATAGTTTTATACCTAGTTAAATTTGTTTTATTTTCAAACATTTGTTTGTGAAATTAGTAACTGTTACAATGGTCTTTGAACCAGAAACATTTTTTGCCGACCCTACCCAAGAGGTATTTAATAGTTTGAAAAAAGATGATTTGCTTAAACTAGCTACGCACCTAGGTCTAAAGGACGTTGAATCCTCTATGCGAAAGAATGATATTAAGAGTCGTTTATTAACTTATTTGGTTGAGGAAGACATTTTTGATAGTAGTGTTATGTCTTCCCAAGTTGATTCAAGCATTGATGCTAAATTAAGAGAAATTGAATTACAAAATATGAAAGAAATTGAAATTCGAAGAATGGAATTGGAATTTGAAAGAGAGGAAAGAGATTTTAAATTAAAATTACGCGAATTAGAGCTAGCTAGTGGAATTAGTCAACCTACTTCCAATCCAAAATTTGATGTAACTAAACATATTAGACTAGTGCCACCTTTTCAGGAGAAGGAAGTAGATAAATTCTTTTTACATTTCGAGAAAATTGCCGAAAATCTTAAATGGCCTAAAGAACACTGGACCTTGCTTTTACAAAGTGTACTAACTGGTAAAGCTAGAGAAATTTATACTGATTTATCAATTGAGCAAAGTTCATCATATGATGTAGTTAAAGAACTCATCTTAAAGGGGTATGAATTAGTCCCAGAGGCCTATAGGCAACAATTCCGAAATAAACAACGGCAAACTAACCAAACACACCTTGAATTAGCACAAACCAAAGAACGGTTATTTGATCGTTGGTGTGCATCTAAGCAAACAAATAAAGATTATGATAGGCTTAGACAACTAATTTTGATAGAAGAGTTTAAATCATGTATTACTCCTGATGTGAGGACTTATCTAGATGAGCAAAAAGCTGAGACCTTAAGTCAAGCTGCTCGACTGGCTGATGACTATGCCTTAACACATAAACAAGCATTCATTCAAAAGCCCCAGTCACAGTCAGTCATGTCTTCTGGAAACAAAGTCCAGCCTAATGCTAGTTCTCAAAGTGATACTACTTCTACTCCGCCTAAACCAACCTACACTCCTAACAGTATACAGTGATTATTTACAATGACCACCTATATAGTATTGATTGTGAGCTTGGTCCCTACTAGCGACGCAACGCAAGGACGTAGCGCAACGTAAGTGATTTGACCAATCATAAGCGATGGATTATTCGAACAGTGGCTTGTCATTGGTCAACTTGCTTGCGTTGCGCGTACGTCCTTGCGTTGTGTCTCCAGTGACAACCACGCCTTACAGACTACATCATGAACATTAATACGATTTGATTCACATCTGTTCTGTCTACCGTATCAAACTTCATTTGACAAAAAAATGTGATGTGCCCATACATGGACATGATGATCACTACCATAGTTGGGCATATAACCACCATATTTTGGCAAATCACACCTTTTTTTTTCAAACTTATTTGATAGTATAGACAGAGCCTTACAGATCAAAACAATAATACTATTACGCTTTACCTTTTTCACAAACGATACTCAAATTCCAGTTACATGGAACATCAACGAATGTGGCTGTCGGCAAAGCAAAGCAACATTCTTCGCCATTTCCATAATCATTTGGCTCACCCACTTCCCACGCTAAAAAGATAGTAGGTATAGCAGAAATAATCAAAACGAGTAGCAATAGAAATATCGACGAAGACGGTCAACATTGTGTCAACGACATAAAGACTCAATGTTAATCGCACTAACTAGACTTAATGCTTAGTATCTATAACGAAAATATCTCATTTAAAAATAAGATATCTTAGTTTTTAATAAAGATATCTCTATTTAAAACTAAGATATCTTGTTAATGATTAAATGACAGTCTGGCCCGCCATACTTAAGTTATGGTGACTCTAAATTGTCATAACGTATGTTTAATCCAGTAGTTTGCACTGATTGGTGTTAGCATGAACATCGGAATGTCAAAACCAAAAAGCGAGGCTTAAGCTTGGTTCCCACTAGAGACGCAACGCAACGACGTAACGCAACGTAAGTGATTTGACCAATGACAAGCGATGGATTATTCGAACAGTTGCTTGTCATTGGTCAACAGGCTTGCTTTGCGTCTACGTACTTACGTTGCGTCATAGCGGGAACCGAGCTTCAGAAATAATGAAAAGCCAATTCTATCCGTAAGATTACATCTTGCATTTCCCATTATTACTGTTTGATGGGCAGCTTTTTGTGTGCACACATTCCGCAATTCAGTTTATCAGGTGCACTTGGTGTAATGCATTTATGTTAATTCGTGAATAAAGCTTCTTATGAACTAGTTAGTGGTTTTGATGAATATTGAAATTCGGTTAAATGCGCGACGGATTGTAATTTGTGTCAATTGAAAGCATGAATTGGTATAGAGATATACGCAAATATATACAAATCGACTGACAGCCCCGATGAACAGAAGTGCGGACCTTCTTTGAGCATGATGGCTATATGCGATGCGATAATAACAATAATCATTAAGATCAGGAGGCTGTACCTCAAGCTTTTGTTTTTATTTTGACATCATTATATCAATGAAAAAAAAATGTCTATAAAAGCATTACCATCATACGTTAGTGGGTAGTTATCGGTATATGTCGTCCAGAAATAATCACGATTGGTAACACGATCGTTCAAAGCCAACCAAGTCCATTCGTATAAATCATGTGGAATATCCTTTATACGTTCGCTTTCTTCTTTTGTTTTAAACACAGGCAAATGCGCATCATATAGAGTGTCACACAACTGCATTGCAGCCGAGTTGTTGGCTATCTTTGTAGCTGTATAGTACATTTTCCCAGCCACTGCTGTTATTGCGAGGTAATTCTGTTTGACTAAATACAAAGAACTATTAATAGAAAGATGAGTACGCAAGATAACATAATAATAATAATAATATGGTATTTATAAGGCGTCCTTTGAAAAAAAAAGAAGAAAAGACCAGAGCGCCGTGCATACCACACACTGTGTAAAGTTGATGGTTCTGTTGATATTTTTTTTGGATTCGCTTGCTTATTTCCGTCATAAGGTTTTGTCAGTAATATCTAAATGTTTTCTTGTTTTTTTGTTGATTTTTGCATGTATATTATATGTTATGTCTTTCAACCCTGTTAATGGTGACGTATGGTTACTGTAGGCTGATGATGAAATAAAATAAAAACATAAAATGATAAATCTTAATATTACAAGCATATATAAATATAAATATTTGTTTCTATATCCCTTTCTATTATATACGAACTCTTAAGATCTGCTTCTGTAGCGTGCTGTACGTTCTTACCATGTTCGCAGTTCTTGCCAAAATATCCATCCAAACATTCACAGCTATACGTGTACTTATCACCTGAGCACTTGCCTCCATTCTGGCACGGTGAGTAATAAACACAGTACGTTTTATCTAAAAAAGTAAAATGTTAATATTATTAATATTATTATTATTTTATTCTTTATACTGGGTAGCCTCTTCAGTCAGAGACTGTTCTCCCAGAGGGCCAAGTGTATATATACTGTATGATGAGTATGTGGCTGTGGCTGTGATGTACTAGTACACTGGAGTAACACCACTCGTCTCAAAGGATGTACTAGGTTATTTAAAGTGCACCTGAGCCAGATGTGTACACTGGACCTACGGTTTAGTGCTTATCCGAGAATGTTTGGGTAGATTTAAACACTTCGCAAAAAGTATATGGCAATTTGAACATAAACTAACGCGCTCTCGTTCATTGGATTAAATTTGCCTAGTGTGGAAACAAGTTTAAATAATGGATCAGTACTAGTCTGGCTTCCAGACGGAGTTTACTATTAGTAAAAAGATAAATATTTTGGCACTTATGGCGTTTCATACGTATACTACTTGTGTATTTCAGACAAACATCGAAAAGCCTCGAAATAACTAGAGACTTTGGGCAAGTCTAACTTAGACGTACTTTTGCATCCAATAGGTTCAAATCGAATACAAACAGCGGCTTGCCAGTTGACAGCAACAATGCGTATAAAACGAGCCTTGATCGAATTATAAAACAGATTTGTCACAATTGAATCGCTATCGTTGTTTCCTTTAAACTTTAAACAATTTAAAAACAAAAAATGTTAAATTGTCAAAAGTGGTAAATATTGTAATGTAAAGTAGTTATATAATCTCAACAATATTACATAATTGAAAAAAATAACGAATATATACTATAGGGCCTATATATAAATATACAAATGACAAATATAACAGTTCACTTCGCCCTAGGAACACTTACCTAAAGGGTCGGTCTCACTGTCAAACTTTATGTGACTACAAAATGTGATGTGCTGCCCATATATGGATATGATGATGTCATATTACTACCGTAGTTGTGGGCACATCACACTATTTTTGTAAAACTAGTTTGATAGTGTAGACAGTTAGACGTTGACGCAGTTGTGTCTCCACAATTATATTACAATATTAAAACACAACAATAATTCCAATATTTGATGTTTTTACTTTATAGAGAACAAAGATGTTTTTGACAGTTAATTGTTACCTTAACTAGTAAATAATTTAGTTTTTGTTTAAATACCAAATTGATTAAGGTGTCATTGCCTTCGTTCATCGCATATTCAAAGTGAACACCATCTTTACTGTGGTTTACTTGATAACTTGTCACCCACATGTTGTGGTGGCCACAACCTTGCACCATCACCCCAGTTATGATGTCAACAACACCAAGATCGACTTGAATCCATTCGAATTCACGAGGGGTAGAAACGTTCCATACACCTTCTGACGTCTGTTGATTAAGTCTACTATAGCGCGCAGCCTCTTGATTGGTGGACGTCAAGATGTTGCTATTAGGAATCGAGCCATCTTCCATACCAATAGCATTTCTACAAAGGTCTTAACAAAGAAAACAGTAACTCATACACCCATGGTACACCTTAGCTCAAACTTGTCGTGTTTCATTATAACCTCCATTATTTTTTAAACAAATAAATGAAATAAAATCATAGAAATGCACCGAAACAGATAATTGAAAACAATTATATTATTGTAAATGTTTGAGTACTACCTGTCGATTTAAGAGGAGCGGATTTGGTACCTCTATCTGAACTTTTCTTTTTAATTAATAATGCTAAAAAAGGGCGCCATATAAAAACTTAGATAGATAGATAGATAGATAGACAGACAGACAGACAGACAGACAGACAGACAGACAGACAGACAGACAGACAGACAGACAGATAGATAGATAGTACTAAGAAAAGCATACCTTTTTCACACAATACGCTGTACTTGTCGTCGCAATTCACAATGTTCCATATGCCATCAACATACACAGTACAGTCTCTATCTACAGCATTATCAGAATATGACAGTAAATTCCAGCCGACTAGAAAAAATGAAATTTAACAAAAAATTAACAAACGACAACCGAAAATAACTGGATCAAATTCAATAAGTCTTCTGAGACTTTCCAAGAGCCAAAAATAAAAATTTCCAAATCAAAATTCATACACAAGTACCCATTTTTAAATAAAAAAAATCGTCATTTTCTAGGACTTTCAAGGGTATTGAAAACACGGAATTGAATTTCCCAATATTTTACTAACTTTCTAAAACCTGTACAAACCCAGATAAGATGAATCAATAGAAAAGAAACGCCATGTTAGTGATCACGAACCTTGACCTTTGTCTCTTTCACGCATTGACCAAACAAATTTGTCCTCCGCATCTTTGTCATTCAACGCTAGCCAAAACGAAATATTAAGCAAACGATAGCTGTTATGTTTTCTTTGTGTTGTGATGACTGGCAAACTTAATCCTAGACCCTCACAAGCTGAGAAAGCTTCGTTAAATGTCATGTCACCAACCAACACGTAATGGAAGTTTCCCAAGTACGGTATAAGTGCATCTAAAAAATATATAATTGGATTGGTTGTAGTCGGAGACGGAATTTTGACTTAATATTAGTAAAAAGATACATATTTTGACACATATGGCGTTTCATACATATACTACTTGAGCTTGTAAATCAAAACGTGGGCTGTGCACTAACATAAAAAAGACAATACAAACTTAATTGGGGCACGTCTAGATTAGTTTCTTTAAGAAGAGACAGTAAATACCAATGGCGGCTATTTGAAGGAGGGTTTCTAAACTTTTTATACAGTATCAACCGCCTTAAAACATAACACTAATACAAATTGGAGACGTCCGGCGTGAGTATTGGTATCTATATATATATTTACGTAAGGGCAAAATTCAGTAAATCGCGCCTTACTTCTAGAATTTTTACTCGATGGTATATAAAGTTGGTTCGTACTTTCGGTACTGATTTTAACCACCTGATGTAACCCTGTTTACTAATTAAATTGAGTTAGATAATTAGTTATTGACGATTAAAACGAATTTAGGTTCAACGATTTGCCCCAAATAGGGGTGTTTTCCGGTCGTGGTATACACTGTCCAATGGATGTCCAACTTGAAAAATACCCGCACACAATAATATACGATAATTGTTTTTAATGGATGAAAACCGGATGAACAGCTCGAGTACAGCATCATAATGTTGAAGACAGACCTATTTTCTTAAAAACATACTATTTTGATAGATTTAATATACATTTATACAAATGTATTGATTTCCGATGAATGGAACATTCCAATAACTAGATGGTACGCGAGCGAAGCGAGCGTACCATCTAGTTATTATTAAGTTTGCTAATGTTAGTAGTGTAGACTACGCTTAAAGCTCTGTCTACACTACCAAACTTTATGTGACAAAAAAATGTGATGTGCCCATACATGGATATGGTGACGTCATATCAATACCATATTTGGGCACATTACACTTTTTTGTCCAACTAGTTTGATAGTGTAGACAGAGCTTTAGAACTGGTTTATTCATTTCATACCTGCTTGGCAAATGACAGAAATGTTCTGCTTACAAGGAATATCATTCCATGCTGTTTCGTCAAACGTAACACAGTCTTCATCTCCAGCGTTAATAGGTTCATGCGTCTTCCACACTAAAAGTTATATTGATTTATTATATAACCAGGGAAAAGTGAATACATAGAGTTATTTCATCGTGTTTGTAGTATACAAACTTATGATGGTTAACTATAGGCTATTAACTTAACAGATAACTGAAATAGTAGACATCAACCGATCAATACAATAATTTCACTCTTCCCTCCTGTAAGACGCAAGATGTGACGTCAAACGTTTGGCCTGATTGAATATTTTCAATAAAAATATGAGTGACGCAGCAATTAACGTTAAGCTGTCTACACTGTCAAACTAGTTTGACAAAAAATAGTGTGATATACCTATTATATGGTAGTGATATGACATCATAATGTTCATATATGGGCACATCGCATTTTTTTTTGTCACATAAACTTTGATAGTGTAGAGCTTAAACGTCGCAGCTCATTCACCATTGGGCCGGTGTGATGACAGTATGCCCCTCCATCGTTATAAATTCTGCATAGGTAACAACAATTGTAAACATTAGCCATGCATAGACCAGGCTTTAAAAATCATATTATTTATCATTACTTTCATATTCCAATGGATAGTTTGCATTGGATGTACTCCAGACAAATACTCCCTCGTTTTCTCTGTCATTCAGGGACAACCAAAATCGTTCTACTGGTATGAACGTTCTCCTGCTGGTTGATGATCTTGTTCTGAACACTGGCAGTCTGGCATTGTATGACTTTTCACACAGTTCAACAGCGTCTGTGTAGTTAGCTTTAGTTAAAGTATTATAAAAAGTGTGGCCTATTATTAGCATTGAAACAGTAGGCACAACTGGAAAAAAAAAGAAGAAACAAAACGTTCGACATTATTTCTTTTAAATACACATTTAAAACATAACTTTCAAACACGACAGAACGCAACGTTATTGATTTGACCAATCACACGCGATGAATTATTCGAACTGGTCAACTCACTTGCGTTGCGTGTACGTCCTTGCGTCACGTCTAGTCGGCTAGTGAGAGCCAAGCTTTAGAAACGCAACGTAACAATGTACGCGCACACGCAAGTGAGTTGTTGACCAATCACGACGCAAAGGTTAGGATGATCCATCACGTCATGATTGGTCAATACTTACGCCGCCTCCTTACCTATGTCGCAATTGGTTCCTTCGTATCCGTGGTTACACTGACAGTTGTATTGTAATCCCTGGTTCACACACAGTCCATGTATACAAGGGGATGACTGGCACCAGTCAATTTCTAGTAAAACATGTTACATATCAGAATATGATCATTCATTAATAAGTAAATTAAAGCAAAACAGAGTAAATTTCTACTAAAATTAATCATTAATTGGATTGTCTTGATATATTCATCACCATATGTTATTACTTTCTTTTTTTCCTGAAGTTTTATCATTTGACTGTTATGTTATGTATCGACCTGTTTTTTAAATAATTTTGTATGAATTCGAAATAAGAACAAACAAACATAGAGTAGTATAAATTCAATCAGTTATAATGTTTTGTGTAATTTGACATTTAAGTATAATTAGCCTATATATTTTTGTATAATTCAACCCAAAAGTTGCAATAAAAGTATTTTATCATTCGTTTATCGTTTATAATATGCGATTGCCCAGCTTACCTTGACAGCCTAGAATTTCGAATCGCATGCAGAAGATATTGCTCATCAACACTTCGATACGGATAAAACGTGCTTCGACTGGATTGTAAAAAGATGTCTTAACTGGCGTGTGACGATCTGTATTTCCGGTAAACTGCAGAGGATAATAATATAAATATTATGTATATTAGTATTTTTCTGATAATGTAATTAGAAAAATTAATAATGGCAAGAAGTTGTCTAATTTCAAACAGAGCGTAAAACGTACTGTATATCCGTTTGTTACTAGAATCATGGAGGTATACCGTTTATTTGATATCTCCATGATGCCAGCATGTATACAAATTTTATTTCTGATGTCAATTGTTTTTGTATGTGATGCATAATGATTATACATTTCAAAATGAAAACTGAAGTTTTTATGATAAACTAAATTGAAAAAGTGTATTTTTCAACAGCACAATCATTATCTAATAAAACTAATTATTACGCTACGTACCCTTAACAAATAACTACTTTCTCCTTCTCCACCGACAACCGTGTTTTGAAACGAAACATCGTCGTCAATCACACTATGTCGTACACTGTAATGTTCTACCCAATTCCCAACGTTGCAACCTTGTACAATAATCCCCGTTACCAGTTTAACAACACCGAGGTCGACTTGGATCCATTCTGACCCAACCGATGGAAATGTTACAAGCCAGCCACTCGGATCATTAAGTCTACCGGATTGAGGGTCATCACCAGACGTGGCGCTTATGGCAGCGTTCGGAATTGACCCATTTTCCATGCCTAGCGGATCAGAACAGCTTACTACAATATTCAAAATATTATTTTGGTTACAATAATTGGGATTATGTAATTGTACGTAAAAATACACCAACTTTAAAATATATTGTATAAATTTTACATATAGGCCAATTTGTTAAAATAAATTTTCAATAGAAAAAATGCTTTCATTTCTGTTTAACTGTGCTGCTAGGCCTGTTTTTAAAATATCATCTAAAAACGTTGGTTTTTATCTATAGAATAAATAACCCAATCGTCTTGCGTGATTCTATGCATATCTTAAAAATTGGTAAGCCGACAGTTTTAGCATATATATATTTACTGTCTATCTATCGACTAGATACGCGCACGATCTTACACAACTTTTTTAAAGATATTTCCATTTACTTACCGCAAACAACACATATGTCTTGCGAATGATGACAGCCGTGCGGCTCGTTCCCCCAACCATTGTGAGTACATTCTTCCAGACTTGCTTCGTCACCGTTGCACTGTAACTGGCTAAGCCAAATACGACCGCTGCCACCACCACATGTATTAAAACTTGATGCTTTACCACGTGTTATAGAATTACAAGCAACGTGCGCGGCATTCAAGTCAAATAAATCTTCACATACTGTGCCCCACTCCGAAGAATGTTCGACTTCTAGTCTTCCTTGCAACCAACTATCACCATCTTTCAATCTGTAAGAATCTGCCGAAACTGAAAAGAAAAATAATCATTTGAATCGAAACATAATCTGTACTTTTTTATATTACCTTTAGGCCTATTTACATTTTTAATGTAATATTTTAATTATGTCCTTCACACTTAATTCCATGTCCTTCTTATGATCCTTGTTCACTTTTCACATCTCAGTTTTCTTCTTGCAATGGACCCCACCATTGGAAATAAATTCACTTGTCGATTTTATGGGTCGTCCTTGCATTCATTCACTTTGGTTTTATACATTTTTAAATCCCATTTTTTTCCTTTTTTATTATTATATTTTAAATATATTGTTGAATGGATGGTCTTATGGTAATCAAATGCTAACATAAAACAAATGCATGAAGTGAAAATGAAAATATCTTACCTGTTTTACTTTGTTCTAAAAAATAAAACCAAAACATCAATCTCATAAATAAAAACATCCTCGTCATCTAGCGAATACCTCGTATTAGAGTAACAATATTACTGTCATCCAGCGAACATATACATTCTATAATGAGGCTATTCAACACTGACGAACTTAAATAACATTTAACTCTGTGTGTGTGCTTATAATTACCTTCAATTCGATCGATTCCAATATAACGAATATTTAACTGTCTGACAATATTTATGCGGCTGCTTTTGTTTAGTTCGTTTACAAGATACAACAAATCTCATTCGACAATACACGTTCCTTCGTGATTTGAAAACTGACACTGATTGACTCTTCCAATTACCTGTATGAAAGCCCCTTATATAGAAATGGTTTACACTGTAAGTGGAAATATCAGATAATTTTGGTACGAAAAGTGTAATATAACGCACGGAATTTAAGAAAATGTAATTTCAAGATGTTACTTATTTTGGCCTCCTTCTGGACAGTTCTTTACTACTTTAATAGTGTATCTTCTTTTTTTCATTGTAAATTGTAAAGATTCAAAGAGGACAATATGGGAAAGAAGATCAAAATAAGTACGAATTACTTTAAGCAGTTGTCCACATGACAAGAAAACTAAAAACTATATAATATTGACAAAAACAAATATTAAATAAATAAATAAATTGAGCATTGCATATCTGTTTTACAAAGTAAATATTTACTCAATATTTGGCGGTGACTAAACGCCAAATTAAAGTCATTTTTTTTTATAAATAAAGGTACAAAGTTCATAATATTATACAATAAATGAGCATTGATTATAAACTAATGAATTTCTCTAATAATAATTTGGCCTACTTCAAAACACAAAACATCATCATCATCTTTTGAAGCAGTATGTTCTGTATTTCCAATTATTAACATCAGTAATTACAAACAGATATCAAACAGCCTCTCAAATTACATATTAAACTCCTGAAATTTCTCTGCTTTTGTTTTGAGATAAAAGTTTTATATCATCGTTTATGGCAAATTATCTATCATGTGATGGCCTTGTATTGCAATTTCTTCGACTACAATACTCCAGCAACTATTAACTAGATCTTTAGAAAGTAGGAAGGTTAGTAGGCTATACGGATAGAGAAGTTACATCACTGATACAAGAAATAAAGCACCAGCTGGCCAAAGGGAGTTATAATAGCCTATTGATTTTGAAGACGATTTCAAATCGTAATGGCGGCCACCGGTCTCGAATTGTAATTTGATTTTGTAACGAGATAATAAAAGGAAGAGAAAGATTTTTCAAAACAGAAAAGATTAACAAAGTTGCTCCGTTTTAAATTTCAGATGTGATGTAGGCCTACCTCCAAAACCGATAATATTATGGCCACGCCTTCGGTCGCGGTAAATGAGAATTTTCTCATACCACACTGTTTGGCAATTAATATTGCTATGGTTTTGCGTCAAATTCTATTTACGTTGTTCTATTACGTCGTTTGTAGACACATTACTCAAGGAAACACTTCACAAACACTTAAAATGAAACAAAAACGTTAAATTTAATAATAAAAATCGATTTAAAATACAAATTTACAAGATTTTACTCTATGATGTACAAACAATTTAATCATGGTAATGTGTTATAAAGACATTGTTATTGAATTATAAAACATGTTATTCGTGAAAGAACAAATGTGTTATTCATAATTCTATATAAAATCAACATTCAACATTCAAGTTGTCTTTCGTGAAATGTTAGGACAACATTTGTCTTAATTCTATATACAACATTCAATAGACGTCTCATTCAGCTTTATCTCTGGGTTCATTTACAACAGTTCCAAGTTCCATCTACTTTCCATTCGTAGACCGTCTTCAAGAAATGGATTCCAACACCAGACACTGAAAAAGGAAAATTTAAAACGTGCTATATGGAACGACGACACTATACAGAAAGAAGGCAAAAGAATTAAAGAGTTTTTTCGTTTTCGTGAAGTACCAGCTATTGAGTCTAAGGGTCATTCTGCCAATTTTGTGCGCAGAATGAAATTTTTGACATGAGATAAGAATGAGAACTTACCACCAAAAGTGTCATTTTGAAATTCCGATTGAAATACAAGATTTGGCTCTAAATTCAAAATCTCTTCCAAGTTAGTAGCTTCAATATATTGTTCTTTATCTTTAGCTTCCAGCCATACACTTTTCAATATCGCCGCCCACGTGGCACCAAAATCAAAGCTTTGCATGATTGCTCGTCCATCGTGTGCGAGGCCGTACAGAGTGTATGGCTCTGGTAGTAAACCTAGGAGGTTACCAACGTTCGAATCCAATCCTATTAAACAATTGAAATAAAGAAAAAGCATAGATATAGAATGCTGTACTGTTAACCTCATATGCGTCTTATTTGACTTAAACCTGCGATATTTCAATTTACTTTAAGTAACTAAAGTGTACTTAAACATGTAGGCCTACATTGTATTATTGTGAGGTAGGGACTAAAGCGTGGTTCCCACTAGCGACGCAACGCAAGGACGTAACGCAACGCAAGTGAATTGACCAATCACAAGCGATGGCTTATTCGCTTGTGATTGCTAACTGTCTATAACTTCGCTTGTCATTGGTTAAAACGCTTGCGTTGCATTTACGTCCTTGCGTTACGTTCTAGTGGGAACCAAGCTTAACAGTGCCCGTATTCACCATCACATTTACCGAGACACTTTTCTTAAATAATTCACGTCACTTACTCCGTCCTTAGCTGATAAGGCAATTTTTCTAATTGTTGTTGTTTCCTTTAATATTCACTAATCAACTAATCATAGTCAATAAGTATTACAGATTTTCCTTTTATTATTATATATTATTTTGAAATGTTTATTAATATTTCCATTAGCCAAAGTGTGAATGGCTTTGCTTACTTGTTACAAATTAAATAAAAGGTAAATACACTTACCTCTCCAATGTCGGAATATATACTGTGGCAACTTGCATTCACAGTCGTAGAAGCACATCTCTTGTAAAATAGTACAATAGGATTCGCTAACACATTTGCTGTTATTTACTTCGATAAATGTCATGTTTACACAAACTCTGTCACACAAGCAGAATGAGTCTTCTTCACAAGAGAGCGACCGACACCAATTACAACTGTTAAGAGAAGTCTTATCGCAAATTGCCAAACATTCTGCAAGAGGTCTGTTACAGAACTCACTGCAACTACAGTTATTAGACGTAGTACAGTTACTGCTGCAGTTAGCGGAACAAAATGCATCCGTTTGGTTGCACAATGTGTAACATCTTGCATGTGACGACGGCTGTATGTTCTGGCAGTTATCACATCCAATACTTGAAGAGGTGTTCTGGAGCGAGGCATTATTCATAACATCACCCCCGCTAACATTATTTGTTGATACATTAGGATAAACGAGACAAGTATCAAGGCATTTTATATACTCTAAGTGCTGATTCCTAGTGGTGCATTGTGATTCTACAAACCCGCCGCCATCTTGGATACTAATATTCAAATATGTATTATTCATATCAGCGTCGTGTAAACTCCTTCGGATCCGCTGGATGTTGTGCCTCATATCAAAAGTATTACTCCATACATTACCAAGATCGGATTCACTTGAAACAGTTTTGAATGAGTTTTCTTTAGCAATAAATGCTTCCCGTCTTTTTCTACTTTCAACCAATAAGGTATGATTAAGTGGTTCTTGGTTTAATCTTCTAGATGTCGTATATGAGCTACCAAAAGTTACATCTGCTGGGAAGAGATCAGCATCTCTGCGCCTACGCCGGGAATGTTCTACGCACATCTTCAGAATGGTACAATTCACTTCGGAGTGACATACGCCATGTGTTGCATCCTGAACACATTGTGCTTGGCAAGAAAACATACTGCAGCTGGGCGTGTTGGCGCAGAGGTTGCTACAGATATCGCCACATTCTTTATAACTCGAGCAGTTAACAGCAATAGAATAGTGTTCAGTTGTAATATTATTAACTGTTCTGTTCATTATGTGCGAGAATAACTGCTTACAGATAACTAAGTCATCTTCACATTGTCTGTTGCATTCACTGTTATGTATTAAGTTTGTTTCATTGGTATTTGTAGTAGAATCAGCAATACCACAGATAGATTGTTCGTTGATGTACGTCAAGCATTGTGACGCACAGCCATAATGCCCTCTTAAACAGGTAGAATGACAGATATATGATACGTTATTATGTTGTCTGCAAACTTGCTGACACTTGGTTAAGTTGCGATTACATTCAGACAAGCATGAATTACCATCAGTTAAATTTAAAGTCTGATGTAAGACATTGTCTGCTGAATATGTTCTGTTGTCCATGGTAACTATTTCCACGCACTGGGTGTAATTACTGGCACAGTACACGTCATCACATTTTAAACACGATTCTGATGAATTACAACTTAAATAACAGTTACTCATCATCAGAATACAATTCAATGCATCAATTAAACAGAAATCGATTGAAACGTTTCTTAATAAGACTACATCACAAGTCCCAGTGGGGTCACTGCCACACGTGTCCAAACAATTAAGATATTCCCCAATACATGATGACGTTGCTTCACAAAGACCAACGCAGTTGATAGCACAAGATGAATCCAGATCTGTTTGGCAGTATTCTGTAGCTGTGGCAGAACAACTACTGCTTGTATTTGTCACCTGGAACTCTGTTGTGCAAGAGTTTCCGGAACAATTTACAGATGTCAACATCAAAGAAGCTTTTTCAAGACCAATAATTCCATTATTATGTAGATTTGTTAAACTATAGTTTGTTAAGATGTTCTCCACAAGGTCATTGACCTCTTCCTCAGCACAATCCGTTTCTATAATAACTGTACAACTGGTTACTGAACAATTCTGGTTACAGTTATCTTGACAATCATAAACTTGAGCAGCGCATGTTTCATTGCAAGTAAATCCAGTTGAATTACAGTTAGATAAACATGATATAATGCAGTTACCATCAAGCCTACAATCAGTGGAACACTGTTGAGTACAAAGAGTTGCATTCACATTGCAATCTGTGTAACAGCAATCGCTAAGACATCGGTTTTCATCAGCTAGGCAGTCTGAATAGCAATACTCCTTGCAGTTGGTATTTGTAGATTCTCCACAAAGTTGGTTACAATTTAATAAACAATCCCATGATGCACTCGAACAGTTCTCGTGGCATGTTACTGGTGATCTAATGCAGGTCTGACTGCAGCCGTCATTCTTTGAAATACACTGTTCTGCACATTTCAACTCAACAGAACAGTTTGCAAAATAATTGCACTCAACACAGTTATTCAGCAGACACAAGTCTAAATCTTTGTCACATGTGTCTATACAGCATCCTTGTGTGCAGTTTACCTGAACACGCTTACAACCAGCTAAGCATGAGCTTAAATCAGCGTTACTGAATGTATTATTTAAGCAGTCTATTTCACAAGACATCATATCTTCAATACAATCTGGTACGCAACCACAAGTGCAGTTAGAAGGTCGTGGTTCGTAATTCGAACAGTTATCAAAAGTCAGATGATTTTCTAAGTAAGTGCAGTTACAGTAATCTTCACATGTGTGAGGTGTCTCTGTGAGATAGGATGGAAGATCTCCAGTCATGAAACAACCACCTTTATAACTGAAAAAAAAAACTATAAGTTTTTTAGCATAGCTTTAGCAGTAATATAGCATAACTGTATTATTATACTATAGCATAGCTGTATTATTATACTATAGCATAACTGTATTATTATACTATAGCATAGCTGTATTATTATACTATAGCATAGCTGTATTATTATACTATAGCATAGCTGTATTATTATACTATAGCATAACTGTATTATTATACTATAGCATAACTGTATTATTATACTATAGCATAACTGTATTATTATACTATAGCATAACTGTATTATTATACTATAGCATAACTGTATTATTATACTATAGCATAACTGTATTATTATACTATAGCATAGCTGTATTATTATACTATAGCATAGCTGTATTATTATACTATAGCATAGCTGTATTATTATACTATAGCATAACTGTATTATTATACTATAGCATAGCTGTATTATTATACTATAGCTTAACTGTATTATTATACTATAGCATAACTGTATTATTATACTATAGCATAGCTGTATTATTATACTATAGCATAACTGTATTATTATACTATAGCATAGCTGTATTATTATACTATAGCATAACTGTATTATTATACTATAGCATAGCTGTATTATTATACTATAGCATAACTGTATTATTATACTATAGCATAGCTTTATTATTATACTATAGCATAACTGTATTATTATACTATAGCATAACTGTATTATTATACTATAGCTTAACTGTATTATTATACTATAGCATAACTGTATTATTATACTATAGCATAGCTGTATTATTATACTATAGCATAACTGTATTATTATACTATAGCATAAGTATAACTGTATTATTGTATTAAAGCAAAGTAGTATAGCACATTAAATTTCTGAATTAGATTACATTTCAATTAATATAGATCAACTTACACATTAATGGTATTGTTGAAGAAACAAGCATACACAATGTTGTTAATCTCATCATACAGAACATTATAGGTTGATAATTTAATATCTGTAAAAAAAAAAAAAAAAATATATTCAACAAGAAAACTGTATATATGTAATATCCTATAACAAACAAGAAATTTATAAAAAAATCTTTCTCACCATCCAATTGTTCACGTCCTGAATACTTAGATGGAACTATAATAGAACCAAAATAACACATTATTGATTGTTCCAACAGCAAATGTTAACTTATCTAAACAAGCTCCCTTTCAACTTAAAGACATGGAATGAATTTACCTTCAAATGTAATTTTAATAGGTACAACAGGATGAGCATGGGGTACAACATCAAACGTGTAGTCTTCCTCAAAATGGTTGTGTATCCCCCAAGAGTCATAATACACCTGTGTCATTGACATCAAATGGTACTCTCCCTGTGGAAGGGTGTGAAGTGGGTCCAGTCTCACCATAAAGTGAAAGCCTATCACGTCATCATGGAATAAGGTTTTCACCTGTCACAAAAACAAATTAGATTAATTTTAACTGAAGAGGAATATACAACACAGTTAAAATTGAAACATTGTACAGTTAATTGAAAAAGTGTACAGTTACTTAAACATTTTTAAATTTTCAAAAAATTTCAAAATTGTACAGTTAATTGAAAAATTGTACAGTTAATTGAAAAATTGTACAGTTAATTGAAAAATTGTAGTGTGAATTATAAAATTGTACAGTTTATTGACAAATTGTGCAGTTTATTAAAAGAAGGTAAGTTAATTGAAACATTGTACAGTTAATTGAAAAATTGTACAGTTAATTGAAAAATTGTACAGTTAATTGAAAAATTGTACAGTTTATTGACAAATTGTGCAGTTTATTAAAATAAGGTACAGTTAATTGAAACATTTTTAAGATAACTAACTTCTCAGTAACAAAAGTAGATAAGTGTAGTATTATTAAGGCATAGTATATTATAGTTACTGCAACTTTGTCCAATAGAAAAGAAAGACAGTACAAATATATACAGTACAAAATACATTCTTGTAACACATAAATTTGTATTCATGCTCTATTTTCAATTTTATTACACTTACATAAAACTTGATTCCAACTCTAGGGTCAGTTTCAACATTCTCAACATCTTCAATGTGTCTATATGTAAATGGTAGTGATGGGTGATTGGTTACATTTACATACTCTATGTAACTAGGCAACATCCACAAAATGTAAACATCCCTCGCAGTCACGGTTGAATGAGCAGCATGACGAACCTCTGTATAATATTCTAAATAATCGCTGAAAAAATTAAAATATATTATTTGGTAAAATTTTAAACTATATATATATATTATATTCTATAATGGTAAGACAAATAATACAAGAATAATAAACAATAAGAAACAGTAATACAATACAAAAACAAGAAAAGCTAAATAAGAGAAAGGAATGCCATCATTGGTTACGAAGTAAAAAACTTGTCTCAAAATAAAATAAAAAATGGAATTTTTGTTTTTGTTTTATAAAATAAATAGTACTTTAAAATAGAAGTGTTTTTTAATGTTGTTGTATACCTCCAGTATATTGAAGGCAGAACACATTATAAATGTTTGTATTAATAATGTAAAATAACATACCCTGGAACATAGCCACTCATTTTTGGAGATACATAAACATTCATCAAAAGTTTAACTATTCCAGTCTACAAATAAAGACATTTTATTATGAATGTAGTTCAAGTTCAAGTCTAATCAGATCTATCAACATAAACAATTTCACTATCAAAGACAGTATAAATACATAAATTTTAAGTTTTTTATGTCATTTTAATATTGTTGTAATTTTATTGTAAAAAATGCAAAAAATGCATTTTATTATGTGTATATAAATAAAGATACCAAGATATATATAAATGTAATATCACGTTTGCAGTACACCACGTATGCAGTACACCACGTATGCAGTACACCACGTATGTAGTACACCACGTTTGCAGTACACCACGTATGCAGTACACCACGTATGCAGTACACCACGTATGCAGTACACCACGTATGCAGTACACCACGTATGCAGTACACCACGTATGCAGTACACCACGTATGCAGTTCTGAAAAGTTAAATTCTATCAATATGCTTCGATCGTCCTCAGTGAAAGTATAAATGTGCATACCTCTATTTTATAGGGGGCTAACGGTAGAAGTGTGCTTGTTTTGTTTTCTCCATGATCGTATGTTACTTGTAAGTGTAGGTATTCCTCTATACCCTTAGTAGCCAATGAATGAATTGATAAACTGAATTCTACCACAAACACATCCTAAAAATTAAATTTATCGAATATTAATATAATTAAATACCTGTGCTGTTATCAATGTTATATTATGTTATAATGATATAATCAAATTTACAGATTAGACAATTGCTATACCTCAGTTTCATCATACAATCCTGAATACCAGTCACATTGTTGTTTAGGAACAGATCCAGGTATTGGACCATACAGTAAAGCAAATTCCATCGACCCACAAGAGGCATTTTCACCTAAAAGACACACACATTCACAATGTAATTGGTTACGTAAAAAGATAATCCAAACAGAATGTATCATAGTGATACATACATTTTAAAAAAAGAACGAAATTCAATAAAACAATCAATATTTATGTCCTCTAAAATATTATAAATTGATAATAGAACTATAAAAAAGAAATTTAAAAAAAATAATAATAAAGAGAGAAACTTTTACTTTGAAATATATAACATGAAAAAAATCTAGGATGTCAAATCAGGGAGTGGTAAAATTTTACAACTCCCTGGTCAAATTAACATATAAAACTAAGTATTTCTAAACAGGGAGTTGTAAAATAATTTTACAACTCCCTGGTCTAAAGCTCTGTCTACACTAAACTTTTTATGACACAAAAATGCAATGTGCTCATATATACAGTAGACACATCAAACTAGTTTGTAGTGTAGACAGAGCTTTATGTACCTGTACAGAGTGTACTACAATGATCAAGGGTTGCATCAAACTAGTTTGTAGTGTAGACAGAGCTTTATGTACCTGTACAGAGTGTACTACAATGATCAAGGGTTGCATCAAACTAGTTTGTAGTGTAGGCAGAGCTTTATGTACCTGTACAGAGTGTACTACAATGATCAAGGGTTGCATCAAACTAGTTTGTAGTGTAGACAGAGCTTTATGTACCTGTACAGAGTGTACTACAATGATCAAGGGTTGCATCAAACTAGTTTGTAGTGTAGACAGAGCTGTATGTACCTGTACAGAGTGTACTACAATGATCAAGGGTTGTAGTGTAGACAGAGCTTTATGTACCTGTACAGAGTGTACTACAATGATCAAGGGTTGTAGTGTAGACAGAGCTTTATGTACCTGTACAGAGTGTACTACAATGATCAAGGGTTGCATCAAACTAGTTTGTAGTGTAGACAGAGCTTTATGTACCTGTACAGAGTGTACTACAATGATCAAGGGTTGCATCAAACTAGTTTGTAGTGTAGACAGAGCTTTATGTACCTGTACAGAGTGTACTACAATGATCAAGGGTTGCATCAAACTAGTTTGTAGTGTAGACAGAGCTGTATGTACCTGTACAGAGTGTACTACAATGATCAAGGGTTGTAGTGTAGACAGAGCTTTATGTACCTGTACAGAGTGTACTACAATGATCAAGGGTTGTAGTGTAGACAGAGATTTATGTACCTGTACAGAGTGTACTACAATGATCAAGGGTTGCATCAAACTAGTTTGTAGTGTAGACAGAGCTGTATGTACCTGTACAGAGTGTACTACAATGATCAAGGGTTGTAGTGTAGACAGAGCTTTATGTACCTGTACAGAGTGTACTACAATGATCAAGGGTTGTAGTGTAGACAGAGCTTTATGTACCTGTACAGAGTGTACTACAATGATCAAGGGTTGCATGATGTAAAGTGCCATTCAATTCAAATGTTCTATTTTGATAGTATTGCATGAATTGCTCTTCAGTCCCACACAAACAGATAGCACCCTTCAGCAGGCCTGCATAATCATATCTTCTATCACTAGGAAGTATAAATACACACTATTACTGATTTGAAAGTTCATCAAGACATTGATTGATTGATTTTATTGATTGAAAAAGGAGTTTTATTGGTAGATTCTTGATAGCATGTATGTATGTTGAGCGAGTGACCTGGCAGAGAGATTAAAACACATTCGAGGCTCACTCGCTCCATGGTTCTGGTGGTAGAGTAGAGTCTTCTCGGATAAGGAACTATAAACCATAGGTCCAGTGTACACATCTAACTCATGTGCACTTTAAAGAACCCAGTACATTTTTCAAGACGAGTAGGAGGTTACCCCGGTGTACTAGTTCAGCCACTGTCACACACGCAGCCACTACTTTACAGTAGGCTAGCTAGTGGGCCTCATAGTTCTGTCAATCAATAATCAATTGTTGATAGTATGACAATGAAGAAGTTGGAAATATAGTCTATGAGAATCATTACCTGCAATGATCCAAACACAACTGCCTTGTCATCACTTGAGATAGATTGTAGAAAGGTAAAGATGGGTGCATGTCTGTTATAAAACCGCCAAAGTAAGACATTTTATTATGGTAACACCCTAGAAGAATTGTCTGCTCGTATAAACTGGAATTGAGAGCATTGCATTCTGGGTTTGTTGGGTACGGCTGCTGTTCTCCGTTCATTGACTTGAACATTTGCTGCTTGGTGGAATCTAAAGACTTAAAAACACAAATTTTTGTTTTGTAATATTTGATATCAGTATATAAATTAACAACTTTTAACATATTTTTCGGAAAAAAACTACAGCATATAGTACAGAAAAGGGTAAAATTTGTCAACACTTATTGCCGAATATACAGTACATATATATTTTGAAAATGAAAATTTTGAAAAGAAATATTTAAAAAAAAATTAAAATAACATTACCCGTGGAGTATTCAATGTGTTTGCTTTACTGTGTATATCAGGAAAATAGGCAAAAAAGAACTTTTGTCCATCAATGCTTTCTGTCACTTGTGGTTCACCAAAATTAGTTTCCGGAAAATCTATTGCAGTACCCATGGAAACCATGGTAACATTTTCCAGTGTAATGCCACTCCCTAAGAAATGGATAAAAATGAAGAACTCAATGAACTGATTTGATTTTCTTTATTATACTTAATGTATCAATGTAGTCTTAAATATGGATTATGGTTCCAGACTTAAGAAGTAATCAAGTAATCTTTTACCTTCTGGTAGATTTAATTTAAAAGTCATACTGCACTTAATCTTTGGTATAACAACTTCGGCCTGAAACACAATTTTATCTTCTTCTCGTACATTCACCATGACTTCATTTTGAGCCATAGAAGAAGAGAAAACTTCAAAATTTATTGGGCTAGATTGACCACTTGATGGTAACATTTTGAAGCGAACACTTGGGGCTGGAGCGAATAATGGGAATCGGATTGTATCATTCATGTCTTTCATGTCATACAGTCGTGATTTAATGTTGAATGGCGTGTCATACGGCTTAGAAGAACGGTAATTCATTGTTGCCTACAAAAAAAAGAATATTTCATTACATGTAAATGTTGGTCCTCACAATCTAGACAACTTATTATAAATAATAGTTCATTCTTATATATTGTAGCGCATATAGCAAGCTCTCAATGCGCTGTACATAAATTAAAATAGATGGCAATAACTTGAAAAAGAAAGACTTCAACTGGGTCTAAAAGTTTAAAGTAGCACACTGTCTGATTTAAATTGGTAAGGAATTCCACATTGGAGCTGCTACCAAAAGCTTGTCCACCATAGTAGATGTACTAGTCTACTAGCAGACATTAGCCACCTGATCTAAGAGATCTAGTAGGCTGGTAAATAAGCACAAGCTTAGATAGGTAGACTGGTGCCAAAAATCTTACCTCCACTTCCCAAGTTTGCCCTGCAAACACATGTAAAGAAGGCTTAATCCTGAATGGCACTGTAAAACGTTCGCAGCTCACTACATGATCAAAACGATGAACATAAAGTTGAAATTCGTGGTCACTTATTTGTGTTAATCGTGGTTTCCTTACATTACCAAGGTAACCATCTGTAGGGATGTGACCCATTGTGTCAGTATCTGGTAGAAGGTCAGACTTGAGGTCACTGTATAACGTTATGTAAAGATCAAATGCATTACCTGAAATGAAAATATTTATTTAAAATCAACTGAATTCGTTTGCAATCTATTCAATTCACTATTTAGGCCTACTAACCAGTATATTCTTGGCTGTGAAATACAGTCAGTCCAAACACGAGTATATCACCAGCAGTACGTCCCACAGCAGTACAGGTGGATTCAGCATTCAATGCAAATCCAGAATAGCATAAACACCTGGAATGGAATAGTGTTGATATTTTTTTAAACAGCAGATATACATTTTTATGCAAAAGGGTTAAACAAGACATATTTGCAGAATACATTTTAACTCTATGTACACTATCTAACTAGTTTGATAAAAAAAGTGTGATGTGCACAAATATGGTAGTGATATGACATCAAATGTGTCCATATATTTTTTGTCACATAAAGTTTGATAGTGTAGAGAGAGCTTTAGACAAATTATTGTATTAGGAGTATGTGGTGCAGGAGTACCTGTGAGTCTCACAATTGTCCATATCAGAAGAGTCTGTAACACACACACGGCCTGTATCACAAGGCTCACCATCTTCACAACAAGTGTTCTCTACACAAGTGTAACCTGTTGTGTTCTGTACTTGTTCAACCTGCCACTTATAATCAAGAATCTGAAAGTCAAATAGTAAAGATTAAGAACAGCCATGGAGAAGACCCCAAACGCTGGGTAGTTACATTGGGCTGCTCATACTCTGGGAGCACTTAACCTTTAGGGTTTCTGGGTTTAGCCATAGTGATTGCTTATAGCTTTTAAGCCACTGTATTTTTTTTTTTTTTTAAATTTTAAAACACAAAAAAGGTAGGTGAATGTTTTTGATGATGGCACAGTATATAATGAACTTCAGTAGCATTTTTAACTGCACATTAGACTTTACCTCAACTCTAAGTGTCAGTCTGGGTTCAACGACCTTTAATTCAACATTCTTGTCAATCAATGTCAAAAGTTGTCCGTCATAATCACTGTAGTATACAACAGATACTGTGAAGGGTATGATGTCATCTTGTTTCCAGAGTGGGTCATCTTTTAAAGTAAATATGAACTTTAACAGGAGATAATCTTCAGGTGATGCTATATTATCTGCTTGGTTTACTAGAACACCTAAAACAAAAACAGTCATAAATGTTTAAAAGAGTTATATGGTGTAACGTTATAAAGGGATATGGGACTAGTACAAGGAAACAAAGTCTGATGTCACACCACTACCATATTATTAGGGCATATTATTTGGGCACATCACACTTTTCTTTGTCAAAATAGTTTGATAGTGTGCAGAAAGAGCTTAATATACTCTAAAATTAAACTCATAATCTGTTTACCTGGTATAAACGCAATTCCCTTGTCTGTGAATTCCGCTGTGTCATACTGTTCATCAGGATAGAGAATGTGGAATTCATTATCATGCGGATTGTGACGCTGATCTAGAAAGAATGTGGCAGTGTCATTTCTTACGTAGATCCTGTCCGTCAACAACATCACCGCCATCACTGGTGTGAAAGAGAACATGTTATCTCCACTGATGCTGTAATTAGCAACATTTAACGTGATTTCAGGAACCCACAGATGTGCACGAATGTCAACATAGTCACCAATGGAGAAAGTGTTTGGTATGCCATACTCTTCATTTTGATACATATATGCATACGCAGTGGTGAATTCTAGTTTGGCAGTGATGTTTGGTGCATAGATATGGCAGATGTCTGAGGAATTGATTGGACCATACAGACGACCAGGAAAGTCTACAACACAGCTATCATACCATAGGATTCCTGTTCCGCTGATGATACTGTTGGCAACGAAATCAACATCATCTCGGAGAGCTAAAGAGAACGTGCCTTCAAAGGAAGCACCGTCTACATCTACTGGAAGAAATCCTAAATGGAAATGTCCGACCTCATTATCGTAAGAGATTTCGCAAAGAGTTTCATCGGAGCAGGAACGGCTGGATAAAATATCAGTCGGTAAGACTTTACCGCTGCCGTTTGTAATGGTAAAGTTAACAGCATCAAGGAATAGGGTCAAGTTGTACGCTGGTGAATTGGATGAATCAGTGTGCTGGATCTTATATCCAAACTTCACAAAGTCTAAACTATCAACGATATCAACCGGATTCGGTTCAATACGTACAAATGATATCTCTAACTCGGGTTCAATAACAACAAACTCGTCGCCAAGGTAAGTTACAGCTTCGTCAACAATTGTCAAGTTATAATCCCAATTGTCTAAAATTAGTTGAGTTTCGTTATCTGCCGGCACGAAGCACTGGCAGACAAAGACTTCTTTTGGTGCGATCTCTTTACATTGTACTGGTTTGATATCTGGAATGATTATATCTACATCTGAACAATTACAGTACAAGACAAAGTCATCCAAGCTCAATTGATCTTTATACAAAACTTGAGTGGTTTCATTGGCATTAGTAGCTGTGGAATTTGACATTGTGACATTTAAAAACGTTCCATTTTTAAACTGACTATCTTCAATGCCGTTCATGGTTTGATTTTTCAAAATTATTTTGGTATTATTATGGTATTTATATAATCTTAAAGCGTCTTGAATGGTATGATTTGACCCATAGAATTTTTCACAAATACAGAGTCCATCATTAACGAGATATTCTCTTAAATGTGTGACATCTTCACAAAATGTGTGATTGTATGCAGTACATGAATTTGTAATATGTATTGAACAAACTCCAGAACAGTGACAAGATTTTGCAGGAGACCCATTTGTAATGTGACAATCACACAATGAAATGTCACCGTTATAACCGTCATTGGTTTTAACCCATGGCATATTCTGGCATTCAACAATGGAGTAATTTGCAAAGTTTGGTGACAACGGAAAACTGTCAAATTCACAGGAACAGTTTAGACCGTCAGATGAGCATTGACACAACCAGGCAACATTTATATCTTGTAGTTCATTGACCTCTAAGCAGTTCTTGCTTGTAATATTCCGACATTCCTCCACAGTTTTCTTAACAGTATGATTGACATTTTGACAAGTGTAATTTCTAAAATACATCTCTCGACATTCTGATAAATAATCAAAGTTATTCTGTGAATTTGAAAAGTCCTTATACGATCCACAATCACATGTTGCATTATCAAAGTCTGCCAGGTTCTTAACCATTGGTTGATTGAAGAAGTATTGTACATTATTCTCGCAGAAATTAACGCAATCACATGAGGGCGCACTAAAATATGACTCTTCGATTTCGTGAAATGTTGTTGTACAGTTACAAAGGTCGCGTTTATGACCTACGAGATACATCGACTCACATCCACAGTCAAGTGGGTAGTCAACGTCAAAATAGTGTGTAAGCGGCTTTGAGCATGTGCAGTTTTCTTCGTACCTCAATGGTGGCGGTATTGGTATGTTCAAGTACATGAAAGTAGATGAAGCATTGATAAACAGAGTCTCATCTCGGACATTCTCTACCTCGTCAGATATCACCATGGTAACATATACTGATACCGAATCGCCTCCTAACCCAAAGCCTGGTAGGTTCATAGCCTTATATTTAACACCTACAAATATAAAAGATTTATATTTTAACGAAAAATTCAAGAAAAAGCAGCTATAAAAATTTTAGGTAGAAATAGTCAAAGGTTGTAATATAACTTGAACGTTATAATGCACTACAGGCGGTTTCATGAGGAGTACCTAGACATTCAGGTGCTTAGTTATGGGTATTACATAGAAACACATTTAAGGTATGCATTTAGTATTCCACAGAACTTAATATAAAGTGGTTTGAATTAAGTTAACAGACTTATTCTCACCTGGTTGGTGAGGATTGTGATTATTTCCACCTGTAAAAGTGCAAATAACTCCCTCTCTTGTTGTTACAATTGAAGTATTAACAACCTTTGCCATTCCTAGCTCAATAATAGTTTCTTCAAAGCAGAAATCTGGAATCGGATAAAATCCTTCATCTTCTGTTAGATTCTGATGATCTGATGACGATAGATTCTGGTAAGGTTGTTCATCAGAAGGCTTGATGGGTTTTGCTAGCAACGATTTGTTGGCAAGTAATGAGGAGCAAACCTGATATGGCTTCTTGGATGCGTTGTAGTGTCCTTCCAATATGGCTGTTAAATTTAAACCTTCAAATGGATCTTTTACATCTTGAATCTCTAGATTAAGAATTTATTAGAAATAATTAGATGAGGAAATTTTTTTAATGATCATGAAATCAAAATGGTACTGAGTTTGATTGACTAGAGTTCCTGCACCCAAAAGTCATCCATTCATAGAAGCATGTGATGAAGAAAGTCTATCCGTGGTGGCTATAGAATAGTCCCGAGACATGACTACTTCAAGATTAAGAATTGATTGGAAATAATTATTACATAATGATTGTCAGTCGTGTATGATTTTAATTGTTGAGTGAATTAATATACCATGAATCATCATCAATATCAGATTACTAATAACAGTGGCTTAAAACATGGGGCAATTAAGGCCCCTGGTTTAGCACTCCTAAGAGGCCTTACTGGGTAGTTACATTATATTGCTCATGCTCTGTGCCCCTGGGTTTAAATCTAAATGAAACAAAATTAGATTACCTTCTTCAGTTTCTTTTAAACAAGCACAACTCCAGTTGCCGATATAATCGTCAAGATGAAGTTTTGTAACATTCATACTCTCACTTTCGTTGTGATGATGAGGAACCCCAGAATAACTGCACTCAGTAAATAGTGCATTTTCACAGAAACTGGTGGAGAACTCGTGACATAAGTCTGCCTCTGTTCGATGAACTGTGCAATTCCAGGGAAAGGAGGATGAATGGTTAAATGCTGTACCGTTGTTATTCATAGTACTGTTTGACATATTACAAGCCATCTGTTGAAAGTGTGATATTGGAGTTTGTAGATAAGTGGTCACATTTTCATTTTGGAAACACATCTCTTTAGATAAATTTCGACATTTGCTGTACACATCTGGTGAGTAATCACAATTTGTTATGTTGCTTTCTCCGGTGTCCAAATCTGTCGAGTTGGTACACATCTGGTCAGTTTTCAATTTACAAGTAAATCGCGAAATAAACCAGCTGGCATCGAAAGACATATTTCCAGCTCCATAACAAAAGCATGGTCTCATCACAGTATAGCAGCCATTATCAAAAAAAGTTTCTTCGATTGGCAGGACCTCTGGAATCTCCTCTTGTATTTGTAAGACTTCCCAGATCTTTCGTGTTACATTTCGTGTAGGTAGGAATATCTCTATGGTTAGGTTGCTGGATATTGGAGGCAGAGGTATGGTAATTCTGTATGTAACTTGCTCATGGATGGCAACCAATTTGTCAGGAGTATCGTGAAGAGAAGTTCCAATAAATTTAAGAGTTGCATTGCGAATGTTGAGGACATTTTCACTTACTGTTGTGTAAGGGTAGTACCGCCCCCACTGGTAGAAACTAGACATTTCGTATTTAACTTGAGCTTGTAAACAAATACCTGCAAAATGTGACAAAAAAATGTACATATATGGACATGGTGGTGTCACATCACTACCATATTTGGGCACATTACACTTTTTTTGTAAAACTGGTTTGATAGTGTAGACAGTTTAAACAAAACGCTGCTTATACTTTGATTCGAAAATCTAACCCCTAGCCATCAGGGCAGGCTTGGTGGTATAGAGGTAGAGGATGGGCTTGATTCCCCCATACTTACTTAGTATAAAGTACAAAATTACGTCATGATTGACATCATACAATTTAAAAAGTTTAATATCTCTTTTTTTTCTCTTTTTTTCATAACATATTCACAAATTTTAAGTTTACCTTCCATAAGTTTCGTTGTTATCTGCACAAGAAATGTTCCTTCGATGACTTCATCCAAATCTAGTTTATAGAGGTACAGTAGCAAAATCTCATCATTTTCATATTCAAAGCCTGGTTCAAATTTTTTACCTCTGACTGGAACTCTTGAATATTCATAAGGCAGAAAGTGTTTGTTTATGATCATATATGGTAGATGGATGGTAACATTTATGTGGTGGGCTGGTGACTGCGATACTGACGTGTGATTTACTTTTATATAATACTGGAAGATTTCACCTAGTACAAAAAAGTCAAAATCATTTTCATTCACTTATTTTTTTCCATCAATCAATCCATTCCAGTCATTGCTCCTGGAGCAGCCAAAAACATCAGAAAATGTGAGTTTTGAGTAGAGTGACTTAAAGGTGCTCAATAATGATGTTTGAACAAGAAAGGTCTATGGCTCACAAGCCAACTTAAACCTATATAAAAAGTTACAGATTTGATACAGCATTTAAAACATATTTTTTTTATTTATTAACAATTATCAGTAATAAACAAAACAGAACATTTTAAAAATTGAAATATTTCACTAATAATAATTTTGTTCACCTAAAACTCTTGAATATTCAAGTGTTTGTTTATGACAACATGCAGAGAATGCTAACATGTATGTGAGCTGGAAAAGTGAGTACTTATTAGTAATGATAGAATGCTAACATGTATGTGAGCTGGAAAAGTGAGTACGTATTAGTAATGATAGAATGCTAACATGTATGTGAGCTGGAAAAGTGAGTACGTATTAGTAATGATAGAATGCTAACATGTATGTGAGCTGGAAAAGTGAGTACGTATTAGTAATGATAGAATGCTAACATGTATGTGAGCTGGAAAAGTGAGTACGTATTAGTAATGATAGAATGCTAACATGTATGTGAGCTGGAAAAGTGAGTACTTATTAGTAATGATAGAATGCTAACATGTATGTGAGCTGGAAAAGTGAGTACGTATTAGTAATGATAGAATGCTAACATGTATGTGAGCTGGAAAAGTGAGTACGTATTAGTAATGATAGAATGCTAACATGTATGTGAGCTGGAAAAGTGAGTACTTATTAGTAATGATAGAATGCTAACATGTATGTGAGCTGGAAAAGTGAGTACATATTAGTAATGTCAGTACATTACCTGGATCTGCATTTGTGCTTTCATTGGCTACTCTCAAATACACTTGGATGTCAGGTTCTAATACTGCTACACTCTGTTGCTGTACTAAGTCTTGTCCATTTGTGTAAATCACAGTTGTCTTAAACTCATGTTCTGTATCTTTTACAACTGTTTCTTTTTCATCCAGGAGTACAACATTAAACTCAAGAACAATGTTATCTATGAGAAAATAAAGAATATACTAATCTAAGTATAGACATAAGTCTTATTACAAGTCTTTGGGAGTGGAGTTGTAATTTGTCATTAGAAAAAATCCTAACATATATGACTTAAACCCAGGACCCTTGGATTGGTAGCCAAGCATCATAACATGATATGATGTAGCTGTATTAAGAATATTAAGGAAACTTACCACTTTCGTTTCTTAAATTATCTGCAATATTGGTTAAGTTTCCCAGTTTCTGTTTTAAGTTTGTTCTGGTAGTCATGTCCCATGATTCTTTAAAGAAATACATTCAAATAATACAAAATAAATGGGGTTCAATTTTCAGGGTTCTAATTATAGTTTAACATCAGGCTTCTGTGATTTTTACCAATCAATATTTCAATTTAATTTTATTACCACAATATAATAACATACAGGATAAATACAATGAAATAATCATGTGGGGGAGGCTCATATACAGTAATTCAGAAAGACCTGCAGCAATGTGGGAACATGTGTCCCTTTAATAGGGGTGTCCTTTTAATATGGGTGGCCTGAAGGACTGTTCTGCTCCTAACAGTCAAGCACTGTGTCCATTCTTACCCATGATATCGCTTCCTTTCTCAAGATCAACCATATCCAGGTTTATTATATTTCCACCAATAAATATGATTCTGGAATAATAGACAGCTAACACTGCTGCTGGCATACCAAAATAAATTTCAATCTAAAAAAAGATGAAATCTTATTGAATAGAAGGAATAATGACACATTTTTGCATAATTAAAAACTACTACTGTATAATTAATATACACAAAATAAAATCAAGATCAACATTTAAAAAGTACATTTTAACAATTGAGCTCTGTCTACACTATCAAACCAGTTTGACAAGAAAAATGAGATGTGTCCATATATGGATATTATGATGTAACTCATTTAACTTATTGTAAATATATGCTTGTTTTTTACCTTTTTTCTAGGACTGTTCCAAATAAATGTTAATGCAATCTGATCACTACCATATTTAAGCATATCACTAGCATATTTGGGCATATCACTACCATATTTAAGCATATCACTAGCATATTTGGGCACACAAACTAATTTGATTTGACAGAGCTTTTTAGACATGTGCATCATTGGAAAATAGATCTTACAGTACTACTACTATTTACCACTGACCTCTGTGGTTATTTCTGGTACTGTTATATTTATAATGAATGTTGCATTTGACCCAACAGGCATCGAGTACATTAGAGGTGTTGTCTCTTCTTCCACGCCATAACTTACTTCTTCATCCACCATAATAGGAATTTCAGCTGTGGCATTTCCTAACAACACAGTAGTCCTACTCATTGGTGTTGTCAATATCATAACTTCCTCCTCCTTCTCAATTAAATCACGCCCATATAAAATATACTCAATGCCAGGTGTAAACAGTTCATTACTGACACCTGCCAAATATGGAAGGACTAACGCCTTATTATCCTTGCGAAATGAAAGATAAACTTTGCAAACAATGGAGTAATGCGGCGCAATACCGTTGTTGACCAGTCGAAATGTCTGCTGCCCTCTTGCAAGTACTTGAGGAGCCAACTCTGTGTAATGTATGTGATATGTTTGATCTGTAGTAAGCATGATATCAGCGTTGCTATCACTTGTGACATTAACATGGTGAATAATTTCAACTTCAAGCGTCGACGGTATGATAACTAAATCGGGACAAGTCACGTTCATCCAGATATCCTTGATAGAAAATTCCAGAATGTTGAATAATTCAAAAGTATATGTGATGTCATCTTGACAGTCTGGTTCCTGAGTGGCATTGACTGGCGGAATACGTGGCACAAACGGTTGAACAGTCACGGTGCTCGTCCTAGACGCATACAGAATTAGTTCATCTCC
The DNA here is from genome assembly GCF_964355755.1 of Antedon mediterranea. Classification (NCBI taxonomy): domain Eukaryota; kingdom Metazoa; phylum Echinodermata; class Crinoidea; order Comatulida; family Antedonidae; genus Antedon; species Antedon mediterranea. Next base: position 30,049,685 of record NC_092676.1, on the reverse strand, counting down.
TGGTGGGAACTTAAAATCGGCTGTGATAGAAAATTTAAGCTCATTATCAGCCACCACTGATGAAAGAACTCGAGAATACAAATAAAAATTTAATCTTCCGTGGTCGCGCCAAACAACATCTTTAATATTGAGAAATGGTGTGACGGAAAATATACACTGAACAATTATTTCTTCTCCGTAATCATTTTGTTCGACAACCCATTCAGAAGTGATATCTGGCAATCTGCTATCCCCATCATAATAACCTTCCATCTTATCTATTACAGTTTCCAAAGTTAATTCGTCGCCATTTGTATTATAGGTTGAATTAAACATATGGTAATCTGATATCGCTGCAAAATGTTTTCCCGTCTTCCACCATGGTGTGATGTTTTCAAATTTGGCCAAGTATACATCATCAACCTTTGGAACATCAATCGTCATGGTGAAACCGCGGTTGAACGCTTCGGGGTGGATCAAAACACCGTGGTGAAGTATTTGTTCATGTTTCAGGGTGAAATTACGATCGGAAAATGTTGGATTGTTGTATACCCAGTAACCTGGTCTTTTTATTGGTATTTTTTGAATGGCTAAAAATTTAAAAACATTAAGAAATTATATTTCTAAGATAAGTTAACTTTATTTCATTCACAAAACAAGTGGAAATAATGGTGCCTGTCTCATAGAAAGATAACAAATTAACGGAAAATCAAATATCAAAACAATTCTATCCTAAAACTGAACTTATTTATTAAAGAAGAGATAAAGAAGTTTAAAAACTTTACTTACCAAATACACGTCTTATTTGGTTAATGAGTTTAGTACTTTGTGTTATGTTTACATAAACTTCTGAAACTAAAACTTGATTTACTTCAACATAGTTGAAAATTTCACCTACAAATTTAAAGTTAAAACAAGATCAATTATGATATTTGTAAACAAAAAATGCAAATAATTTGATTTTATTATTTATATTCATGTCAAACAGACACTTTTTTCTCAAGTTAAGATAATACGATTTTTTCAAAGGGTCTTGCGACTACAGAAAATTACTTTTCTCTGTAAGATCCCTGTAACAATGTAAATAATTGGTAAATATTTATATATTGCAGAATAAATGTGCCTACCAGTGAACAAAATTGTAATATTGAAATCTTTCCAATTAATTGGCTGAATAGGTTGTGTGTAGAATCCTGTAGTGTTTGCATTCATACAAGTCTTCGCATTTATGTACTTTTCTGTCTTACGTAAAGCTTTGTATGGATTGTACGTTGGTGGCGGTGTTGTAATAATTGGTTTGATACGCATGAGTACACGCACACAACCGTTTTCATCTTCCTCGATCGTACTGTCGTATGTATACTGCCGCTCATATGCTGTTTCCTCTGTCACTAAATTGAAAAAATTATAATTAAGGTAGAAATGTTAAAAGATCATAACAATGGACAGTAAATGTAAAGCTTAAAAACACCACATTGAATTTTATTTAAAATATTCTGCCAAATAGTGGAGCTGTAGCTAACTCACACCTTTTTCAACTCCACTCCCTGAAGCGTGGTTCCTTCCCACTAGCGACGCAACACAAGGACGTAATGCAACGCAAGTGAATTGACCAATCACAAGCGATGGCTTATTCGCTTGTGATTGCTAACTGTCTATAACTTCGCTTGTCATTGGTTAAAACGATTGCGTTGCGTTTACGTCCTTGCGTTACGTTCTAGTGGGAACCAAGCTTAAGCTTCAAATGAGACTTAGTTTATAAGCATGATAATTCGTAATAGTTTATCCATCCTGTAATTGGAGAGTTTGTGCTGGCTGTTGTTGAATGCATATGTAATAAAAAAAATTTAAAAAATATACTGCAAACATATCAATTAATGATTAGAGAGTATCCAAAAATCCAAATTCATTATGAAATATGTTACATACTCCAAATGCTTTCCATAGACATGCCACAAAAATCTTTCTCGTATGTTTCAGGGATTGGAGCAACAGTTGGAACACTGAAGTCATACTGAGTAAAGAACAATCCGCGATCGTTAATCTGGATACAATCAGTCTCGTTGACATCCGTTGGACATAGCATATCCTGAGGGCGCTCTGCATCTGCGATCAAGGCCATGAGACATGATGTTGTATTGATGTAGTAACATTCAGTGGTAGTGTTAAATGGAAGACAGTCCGATACTTTAAACTGATAGCAATAAGCTGGGTCCCACGTTTGTTCTGGAGATTTATCATAGAACACACATTCTGAGGAAATAAAACTCAATTTAATCAATTTAATTGTTTTATAGTTTGAAAATAATTTGTTGTTTATTAATTTTCCACAAATAATACTTACATTTCTTTATAAATCATTAAGTATATATAAATGTGGATGGTGGTCAAAATGAGTATATAAATCTTTAAGAAAAGACCAATGAGTTAGAACATCTCTTGACTGCAAGTTTACTCTTTCGCACTTATTAGCACATCCTCTTTAACACCTAAACTCAAATATTTTCATTACTTACAGTTATCTTTTTAATACAAACATTGTTCATACCCGTATCTCTCAAACATCTATACATTAATTATAGCATAGTGTAAAAGAAGAAAGAAAAGGAAGGGTCATATAAGCTGTTTAGCTTGTTAACCATCAACATGCATCAACATCCATCAACATCAAGAAAGTATCAAGTATCTTCTAAATTGCCAATTGCTACATATTATTATTATTATTTACCGGAATATAGAGTTTGATAGCAGTCTGGAAAGGCAGGCACCCACCAGCAATCTGGCCGCTTCCATGGCTCAGTTAAGTTAACCCACATTGATTCTGATATATCCACTTTCACATATACCTGAGTTAAACAAAACAAGGATTTTATTTTAGTAATTCATTCTAAAAATAATATGTTGTTGCAAAAATGTACGCTTGGTTTCCATCAGGCATTTGAAACACAGCACTGCCGACTCTTATGGCAGCCCTGTGCAACTAGTACCTACCCCAAACGTATTGGCTTATGTCTTTTGTCTGGACGAGAGAAGCCCTTGATCAATGATAAAAATGACAAGGTCCTGGCTTAGTTTAATTTATAATTCAGATGAATGTAAGACTAATTGGCATTTATAAATAGTAAATAAATCATACAAAATTAAATATAGTACTGTACTACCTTTTGTACAATGGGATCGTGAAACAAGTGAAGAATCTTCACAGCAGCTTTGGACTTTTCATCATCTACATTTTCATCAATAGTCTGGTGGGGTAAAATACCTAGAGCTTCACTATAAAGTGTGACATTGAAAGAATCCTCATGAAATGAACTGAATGGTAGATCAACCTGAAACAATATTGATTATTATTATATTAAATATTTTAATAAATAAGTCTCTTATTCTCAATGTTGTATATATCAATAATTAAAATAAAGTGTATAGCATGGTATAAACGTAGATCTCAAGTACACCAGCATTTAAGAAAATTGCTATAAGAATATTAACAGTAAATATGCTCATAATTCACATTTACAAGACAGCATTACATTACTGATAACATTATACTGTAGCCAGTCTCATCTGTATCTCTTTCTTTTTCAAAGAGTCATGAGTTGATAAAACTTGGAATGAGTGATATGGTGATGGTCAGGATTTGAACCCTGGACCTTAGGATTGGAAGGAAAGCATTGCCAACCACCAAATTACAGCTCAACTAAAAGTGCCATGGATAGTTAATGGTTTTAAATGTATAGTGCAAAATACATATCTCTATGCACTGTTTAAAACAAGTGTAAAAAAAAACCCTAATAAACAAATTGACCAGAAAAAAATCTGTAGTTACAGATTTGGATCGTTTAATGAAGTTTAGTGTACTTTTATGTATAAAAAAATTGCAAACAAAAATTAAGTCTTATAAATGAAAAAACATTACCTCAAATGAGATATTGATTGCAGTATGTTCTGGTTCCACTTTGTAGACAAGTAAGCATGTGTACTCAAGTATACTACCACCATCCACCGCCTCTGGATAAGTATCACCTGATATTTCATAAGTCAACTTAACATGGACAAAGAAAAGAAACAAATTTGTGACCAGGTATGTGATATCATAGAAGTATGGACGTGGTATAATACACAAGACAAGATTTCACCTCTGTCAAAAAATCCATTGCAAATGTTATCACTCACAGTTTGCTTTCCACTGATCAGTTGACTGTGTAAAACAGTCCATGTGCTGTAAGATTGTTATTAAAAAGTAAGTCAGTCACTATTACCTGAGGAATAGGAGTTTCTTCAACCCAATCTTCTTCAACACTCAATAAATGTCTACTTTTAAAGCTAGTTTCTTGTTTTAAATCTTTAGTTGTTTCTGAAAAGACAACAGTTTGGGTACAAAGATTGAAGCATAAAACTAATTTGTCTGTTAATTGTTATAATATTCTGTTGTCATGTACCTGTACCAACGAAAGGAGCTCCAAACAGATTTGTGTCTCCTTGTGCCAGAGAGAATGAAATTAAATTACTGCCCTAGACTGACAGTGATAATTTGGAAGCTACACTTCTTTGATTTCAGTATTTTTTTATTATTGAGGGCTGTCATATAAATAAAATGTGTAATAAGTAATGGTTTTAAATTGTTTAAATGGAATGTTATATTTGATTCTGAAATAAAAAAGAAAGATTATTTGATCAAGTAAACAAAAATTACAACCATAATAAATACCTACCATTAACAGATGACGGATATACGACTGTATTTATTATTGTTAATGTTATGAATCCAGCAAAAAACACTGCAATTGCTGCATCTATTCCCATGATTTATGTACCTATGTAAGAAAAGAAATGTTAATAAATGTCAAATATAGAAATATGGCCCACCCATGGCTACACCATTAGTAAGACTTGTCCCTTAATAAATAGTATAATATTATTATAGGCCTATTTAGCTAGAAAGGCCTAGGCTAGACTAGCTAGATAGACTAGGTGTAGCCTAGTCTAAATCAAAACCTTATTAAAATAGGCCTAGCTAGCTGTAGGCCTAGCTTAGCTAGGCCTAAATAGGAGGCCTACATTATTTAACGTAATAATATTAATAATTCTCGATACTAACTATATTAGCTATTTAATATGTACAGCTCTAATAAGGCCTGGTGTCCCTGCCTTAACCGCTCAGCCATTTGACTTGCTGTAAATAGATACCTACCTAAGCAGCACTTAGAGTAGGGGAGAGTGGGGTTGGTTGAATCAAATTTTCTATTTTTGACCATAATTTTTTTTTGGTTGCATTGGTTAAGCTGTAATTAACAGTGTATGTTCACTAACATTCCTTCAGGCAACACAGTGAATTATATGGACATCAGAAAACATATTTAGAAGTTAGAAGCAAATTACCAAGATGAGTCGACCGATTCAACCAACCCCTTCATCGGGGTAGGTTGAATCACATAGTGGGGTTGGTTGAATCATGAAATAATATGTAATAAATACAATGATATCTTTAATATTTATTTATTAAGATGAAAACCACATTATAACAAATATATATTAATTAATAAACTACTATTAAAAAAACTATTTCCTGATATATAAAGCTGCTGCACTATTATGTTTTTAAAATGTTAGTTATTATTACACGTAAAAAGCACCATAACATAAATATGAATTGTTTAAAGAGTTAGGCTTTTTAACTAGCCTAAGTTGTTTATTTGAGTTGTTTAAAATAATATATTAGAATTACAGGAACAAACTTGGCACAACAAAAAATGTAATTAAGTATATACAGTAAATGTTTATGTTTACATGAAAAACTGGTTACTCGCAAACCGAGCAAATGAATGTGCGTCCATTTTCGGTGCACTCCACATGTGACCATTCTTCACAACCCTCCGCTAAACACTTTACCCACTTTTCTCCCTGTTTGCTATTTGAGTAGCTTTCTCCACAAATTTCACAATACCAGTCAGTTTCCTTACTTGGTTTTTCTTTTTGAGTGTTGTTTGGCGTTTTCGACTTCGATTTTGATTTACCCTTACTTTTACTTGCAGATTTCCTTTTCATTATTGCCTCTTTTTCTGGGGTGTCGGTCAGAATTGCAGATTTTAAAGTTTTTCTGCCATGGCCTTTGTTTTTTCTTGGTGGAGCAACTGGAAATGGCCGAATAGTTTCCGGGCTAAATGGCAATCTTCGGCATGCAGCAGATGTGGACGGTTCATCCTCTAAAATTTCATTGGGTGTTGATAGTTGACTTGCATTGATAGGTGGTGGAATTTCAAAATCATCTTCCGACACTGGCTCATTTTCTGCTACTGGCTCGTTTTCTGCCAATGGCTCATTTTCTGCTACTGGCTCGTTTTCTGCCACTGGCTCATTTTCTGCAATTGGCTCATCTTCTGCTTCTGGTTGATCAGTTGTCGCTTCTGCAGCTCTTATACTAACATTTGGGTGACGCTTCAAAAAAGAACAAAACCAATCCTTCCCTGCTTTCTGGTTTTCAGTCCAACTTTGTGGCAAATCTACTTCATATGCTATGGCTAGCTCATATGCAAACTTCCTTACATCATCCGGCGTCAAACCAAAATACATAGCAGCAGCTCTCAATATATATTGAACCAGCATTTCCTCTTGGTTGTCACTAAACACCTGTCGATTTCGGACATATCCAACGTGTGTGTCAGTTAATGCTCTTGTCACTTCAAGAGGGTAATTCAAAGCACCATCGGCATCTGAAAATATAGTTTAATGTATACAGTTAGCTAATAGTAATATTTTAATACCTTATTATATTTTCATACATTTTAATATCCATACCTTTCTTTAGTTTGTTGACAAGTCTTTGGAGTGTACTGTAATTGACATCAAAGTCTTTTGCCACTGATCTTACAGACAGGTTCTCCAATATCACAATTCGTGCTGCTCGTTTTAACATTTCTGGGTTTTTCCCCCGTTCGGTTTTTCTCTTATGAGTTCTAGGCATGACTGTATGTTGATAACTGAAAAATGCAAACGAAAGATCATTAGAATTAACAAAAAAATAGGTAGCGCTGGCAGTCGTATACTAGGCCCTATAGGCTATAGTAGCCTCCATCATTTAATTTTAATAACTATGCCTATAGTAATACAGTAAATTATTTGAAAGATGTTTATTTATATTTTTACAATACTTAATAATAATAATACTGTAATTTTAGGCTAGGCCTAGTGTAGTTGTAGTTTAATTTCTTACAATTTACATCTTTAAATTTCTATTCTGTATAAGAACATTTCTATAGTTACTATTATTGAGTTGAAAAAGTTTAAAACTACATAAATTAACATAAACAATGCACATTATTATCTTGGGGTTGGTTGCATCACGTGATGGGGTAGGTTGCATCACCTGATTCAACCAACCCCATAGGCACAGACAGCATTAATTCGTGTCATAGAAAAAAAATACGTGGCTCAACCAAGAAGCTTATCATATAATATTTTACCCTAATATATGTGTTATATAAGACTACTAAAGATTTCAGGAAAAACAATCAGTATAAATAAACAAAACGAAAATCTTTACAAATTGGAAAATGTACTTACAGGCACAAATCGAGCTGGATTTTTAGAACAATAGGTTAACAAGCGTGTATCGGAATAATTTTTGGTGAGCGTGTAGAGTGACGTCAGCCAATTGCCAGGTAGTTCAACCAAATTTTTACCCAATTGTAATTTCTGAAATAATACGGCTGATTCAACCTGCCTCCGATTCAACCAACCCCACTCTCCCCTACAGTGTAGGCTTATGCCTAGCTTAACTAGGACTAGCCTACTACACTAGGCTAGGGCCTAGATAGATGATCGATAGGCCTACTACTAGTCTAGAGTGTAACAACTGTGTGAGAGAAAGTCGATGCCTTTTCAATCTCGTCATTCAGAAACATATATTACCAACTAGGCCTACGCTGTATTCATTAATTGATAAAAATCAATATATAATAATTATACTAATTGAGAAAATATAATAATCTAAGTACCCTTCCCTAGGTATAGCCTATAGCCTAGTTTTAGGCCCCCTTTACGTGTACCCACGCTGCTGCTGAATACCTGCTGTCTGGCCGGCTGCTGCTAGCTAGCTAGCTGCACATGCTGTTTTTATACGGTAGAAAGTTTATGTAGATACTTAATATAGAGGGCGCCAAATCATTAAAGCGTCACGTGGTGGTGGTGCTGTGTTGCGCGGTGGTGGTGGTGCGGTACTTCGCTGTCTTCTTTTGATACTATTTAAGTTAAGTTATACAGGAAATATGGTCGCCATCAATCAATAATAAAAAGCAATTGGGTTATTTAAAGAATAGAAAACTGGAAGTTCATTGTCTGAACCTTCTTTGGGTGTATCTCCATTTCACACATGATGTTTAGATTAGTTTTATAATCCGCACAATTTTATAATCGTAATTCAGATCAACATTAACAATCAGAGAAATTGCATTGAAGATTTCTCTTTTCATTTGAATACGAACGGCGACCTTTATAAACTCCACAATAGAACATATTTGAATAAAACGCCTCCCGAATCCATGGCCTTTATTTATTTCCTCGAATAAACGCCCCACCACAAGCATATAAACACAACATTGTATTATTAGAACACATTTATATTTGTAGTAGAAGTTATTGATTAGTAGGATCAGCAACCGGTAAATCAAATTCGCTTCAGAGAGTCTGCGCATGCGTTAACATGAGGCATTACCCATATCCCCAAAGTCACCTTTTGATACCCAGAGTTTTCTTCTGATTTTTTAAGCGTTCTTTTACATAATCGTATAATTGATATTCCCAATACATTTCTTTTAATAGAATTTTGTTGACTTCCTCTGTTGGCATCACTTTAGACTTCGTTTGAAATTGTTTGTTTTTCTTTTGCTCTGAAAAAATTATAAAATAACTCAACTTAACAGTTGAACGCAACTGAACAGAAATAATTATATTATACAAGTTACCTATTACGACGGTACTTATACTATCAAGAGAGACGCAACGCAAGCGAGTTGACCAATCGCAAGCGACAGTTCGGATCCATCGCTTGTGATTGGTCAAATCACTATGTTGCGCTTACAGTCTTTGCGCGCGTCACGTCTCTAGTGGAAACCACGCTTTAAGTAGGCGTGCCATCCTCCTATTCACCATTCATACATTAAAATAATCATACTTGTTAAACTATAATATAATTGAGATTACATACTTTGGCGTCGAACAATTTCAGCAGTAGCCCCCTGAAATAATCGAGGTAATGCTTTTTCTAGGACAGCAAATGTGTCTTCAATTTCATCAAGTAGTCCTAACGTTACGAAGCTTTGTTGTATGTTAGTTTTAGCCATCTCCAAAGGAATTGAACTATTTAACAAACTGTTTAAAAAAATCACAATCGTCGAGTCAGAAATAACGTAAACGCAGAATCCAATCATGGAGTAACACTTCATATATACCGTACTAAATGTCAAACGTTGCCCTGCAGGGAATGACAACTGTTTAATTAGTCTTAAGCTCTGTCTACACTATCAAACTAATTTGACAACTAAATATGGTAGTGATATGCCTAAATATGATAGTGATATAACATCATCATGTCCATATATGGGCACATCACACCTTTTTGTCACATAAAGTTTGATAGTGTAGACAGACAGAAAAGAATAAAAAAGAACCTGAACCTCACCACAACTCAATAAACAATACTGAAAATTATCTATCTTACCTGCACTGAGGGTTGTGTCCACAAAAGAATGGAATTATATACTGAAGTCTATTCCCTGAGCATTCAGGGCGTCGTTTTAGTACACATTCGTTAATGGTCTGTAAGTAAGTAGTACACTTTACTTCTTAAGTTCATAATTCGGCTTAATATTCGTAAAATATTTTGACACACACGGCGTAACATACTACTTGAGCTACTTCGTAGTTCCCACTCACTAAGAACGCAATGTCGTACGCGCAACGCAGGTTAATTGACCAATTACACACAGTTCGGATAATCGATCGCGTTGTGATTGGTCAAAATTACAACCAATCAAATAAATAATATTAGAATTACCTGATATTTCTCTTGATCTGTACCCGAAAAGTTCATAGGATTTCTGTCGTCGCCAAAACGTATGAAGTAGTACTCCGATATGAACCTGTCTATGGGATCTCGAATTATGTTTATATATCTAACTCTTGATGAGCTATGGATAAGGTAATAATGAATTTTTTTTTTCTTTCTAGCTAAGGACTACTTTCGATACATTACTGTGCGTCGTGCATTTGCTATTGACTTCCCTCATCCTAAGCCAAAACCAACCAAAACATGCACGCACGCACACACGACACAGCTGATTATCGGATTAAATTATGTATCAGGGAAGAGTACCTACTTACTTTGGAAAACTTAAAAAATGCATATGACGCTGGAATAAAACCGGAGGTTCCGCCGCCAGAATTAATTCTTTTATCAAAGCCTAAATTGTGACAAATAGATAAACAAAAATCAATCAACATTAAATAACTTTAACTGTAATATGACCTATGATACGTGTGCTCTATATTTTGTCGTCCCTTGTAACAATTGTTGTTGAATCATAATCATCCAACATCAAAGCGCTATACCATCACGACTGGCTTATATTAGTCCTACCATGGGGTGGTGTGAACGTAAAAGAAAACCGTATTTTTTGCCAATATAGATGACTTCACAGAAATTTTTTTTTAAAGACAAAAGAACCATTGTTTTGAATCAAATTTAAAACATTACCTTTTTATTTTCTGGTAGATGAAGAGGGCCATATATTGTAGAGCTTATCATATTATACTGGTTTCTGTTCGCTAAATATTTGAAAATATCTAAAACAGTTCGACTTCCACACTTAGGTACCCGGTTGAAGATTATTCGTTCCTCCTAGATACACAAAATGTAACGATTTAACAATATTATAGTGTTGTAATATCTATACATTGTTTTCTTGTTTTATTTCTGCTCGGAAGTTTGACAGCCAGTGAATGACGTCACAGTGCAGTCACCAAGCAAGATTGTAGCAGGTTTGAACGACTCGGCAAGAAACTTGCAAAGGCAGACATCAATTTCTTTAAAACATTCAAAACGTTTGGTGTAATACCTAAATTCATTATATAGTATGTAATAACATTCAAAACGTTTGGTGTAATACCTAAATTCATTATATAGTATGTAATAACATTCAAAACGTTTGGTGTAATACCTAAATTCATTATATAGTATGTAATAACATTCAAAACGTTTGGTGTAATACCTAAATTCATTATATAGTATGTAATAACATTCAAAACGTTTGGTGTAATACCTAAATTCATTATAGTATGTAATAACATTCAAAACGTTTGGTGTAATACCTAAATTCATTATATAGTATGTAATAACATTCAAAACGTTTGGTGTAATACCTAAATTCATTATAGTATGTAATAACATTCAAAACGTTTGGTGTAATACCTAAATTCATTATATAGTATGTAATAACATTCAAAACGTTTGGTGTAATACCTAAATTCATTATAGTATGTAATAACATTCAAAACGTTTGGTGTAATACCTAAATTCATTATATAGTATGTAATAACATTCAAAACGTTTGGTGTAATACCTAAATTCATTATATAGTATGTAATAACATTCAAAACGTTTGGTGTAATACCTAAATTCATTATATAGTATGTAATAACATTCAAAACGTTTGGTGTAATACCTAAATTCATTATATAGTATGTAATAACATTCAAATTTGTAATCATGACATATTTTCTTATATACAACTCACCGTGTTTGTATCAAATGTGCTGCCTAAAGGTAGATAATGCATACAACTCACCGTGTTTGTATCAAATGTGCTGCCTAAAGGTAGATAATGCATACAACTCACCGTGTTTGTATCAAATGTGCTGCCTAAAGGTAGATAATGCATTGTCTGTTTTAATTCTTCCCAATAAAAAAATCTCTTCTTTTTCCTCCTAGGAAACTTTCGTCGACCATTCGTTGATTTAATAATAGGCATACTATTAGGCCCACTCTTGTTTTTCGAGTCTGATTTGATTGGCAAAATAAACTTGTTCATGTCACTTGATTTCTTATCGAGAAACAATTTCTCTGTAAAATTAAAATCATATTCAAATACCATATATCATTTCAGTACACTTTACAATTATAATACAAGCCACTTAACCATTGTTATGCCTACGTTTGCCAATCGGTATATGAAAATAAATCTCTCTTTACAAATTGTTTGCTTAGGGTATGGTGTCTATTGAGGTACCAAGGCCTATGTATTTGAATAAGCTATAATGAATGGCTATTCACGTCAAGTACAATTACAGGACATCGATCGCCATCATAAAAAATAAGAAACACGTTGTATGCAAACTATTAGGGAGGCTGGATCAAAGGTAAAGTTAATAAATGCTCGTAACTCTAATTGCCATAATAAAGGTGAAAATTAGGCCTGCAAACAAAAAACAAGAAAATGAAAATCACTCGGGGGATTGGGAATACCTCTAGCCTGACAGTCAATCTAATAATTCTGATATTAGGAAAATGCTAAATGTTAAACAAAAACATACATAAAAGATAATGTACGCATACATTACTATATTTTATTACGATTAGGAAACCCCTTTGTTGGGATTCCCAATAACAATACTGTGACGTAATAATAAAGTAGTAATGACTACCATCACCCAGGAAAGATTAGTAAGTCGGTACTCAATGCTATAACCATGTTTCATAACTTCTACTCTCGTACCGTAAACAATCCTATAGGTCTACCTTTTTTAGCTGACGTCGTATTAGAGTCTGAGCGGCAACATGATGTTGTTGGAAGCTTGTTGATTGGTCGTTCTCCGTAATATTTGATATATCCGATGCTCATAAAAATGCTATAAATAACCAACAAAATTACTATCTTTGATAGTTTGTCCATTTCGTGTAGAAGCACTTTTCTTTCTATGAGAGTGTCTTCAGATGGGTGCAGGTCAAGTCGGCCCCAAACCGTCTCGGCCAAAGTCAAGTCGGCCCCACGTCAAGTCGGCCCCAAGTCAACTCGGCCTCAAGTCAACTCGGCCTCAAGTCAACTCGGCCTCACGTCAACTCGGCCAAAAACTAATCGGTCAACTCGGCCACAATAAAGTATGCAACGCAAAAAGTGCTTAATATTATTACGATTCTTACTATCCACGTTTTAAAAAAAATGAAGAAATAAAAAATATAATATCATATAAAAAAATGAACTCATTGCCGATATGAATAGAAGTACCCGCGTGTTACAAAAAAACACGTGCAGGTACCGTATTTTAGGAAATCGAAGACGGAGGCCTACGTTCCACCATTTGGCCATAGAAAAAATGATCGTACATCGTTTTTGTGCATGATTTGCGTTTTTAAAAAAGGGGAATCCCCCGGTCAACGAAAACACGTAGTAGTTGTAGATATCGAAAAAGCTGGCAAACGCGCAGGGAGGCTCAGCTACGAAATTTTATTAAACGTAAATAATAAAAGGAAAGTTGGTGAAATCATTCCTATTTTTTTGCTAAATATATTAGGCCATATTGTCTAAATAATAATATTCATTAAAAGTCAGAATTATTCATAGTTAAAAAAGAAGAAATATTATTTTATCAATCCCCTTCATTTGCACTTTTTGCGTTCCATACTTTAACGGGGCCGAGTTGACCGATTATTTTTTGGCCGAGTTGACGTGAGGCCGAGTTGATTTGAGGCCGAGTTGACTTGAGGCCGAGTTGACTTGAGGCCGACTTGACTTGGGGCCGACTTGACTTTGGCCGAGACGGTTTAGGGCCGACTTGGATCGAAACCCTTCAGATTCATCGATTCATCGATTCAATAGCTATTCAAAAACCACGACAATGGTTACGTACCGTATCGTTTAAATTTAAACATAGGGTCCATGGTTGAATCAGGGTTTGACAATACATACGAATAAAATAAGCGGTTCTTTACTCCATGGTTATAATATCATTAGAGGCTCCTTCGTGGTATGACCATGGGCCTGACAAACGTAACTAGACGCTACAAATCTGAGAGTATGTTGCTTGATTGGTTTTTTTGTTTTTTTAACAATTTCTTCACACTTAATAATTATATCTCTTATAGTATAGATAAATGTTGTCATCTAAAAAAACGTGTAAAGAAGGTAATTTACATTATTATAATATTTTTTTTTTTGTCTTTTCCAAAATTTCAATCCCTTAGTGCTCAATTTCTTGAGTTATTATTTCTTTTTGGTATATATTTGTATTTTATTTATTTTTTACACGCAAAAGCCCTTATGAAGGGGGACAATTCCGGGTTGTTTGTTAGTGTCCTTTAAAATAAAATAATCAGTCAATTCTTTTTCCTGACAAAAGGTGTAAAATTCCTTTTAATTTATATTTCTATGTTCGTATTTATTTTAATTTATTTTAAATTGTTGTAAACCAATATATTATAATTATTATTATAATTAAATTTCGTGATTGAACCATGAATTAAACGACCGGATACGATATCATTTATTTGATTGACAAGTAAATTAACAATTTGTAACAGTATAATAAAGACCGTCTATGTGTTACATAATTGAACAAGTAAACTTTATTTAAAACTAACAGGAAGTAGATAGCAATATTGGATATATTGCAGGCTTACATAGCATTTCGTTATTATGATCGTGTACTTTATGAAGTAGACACATTATATTGAGATTGGTACAGAAACGTTTCTTCAATACAAAATGGTATGTATGCAATAATTTTACTTATACAGTACAGTACTTAATACAGTACTTATGCAGTACTTAATACAGTATTTAACGCAGTACTTCATACAGTATTATACAGTACAGTATTTAATTACAGCTTATCCATCGATGGTTTAGGTCAGGTTTGCGCATGGTTTGCGGTAGCATAAAAACATTTTTGTATGTAAGGGGTTAACATGTACTGACTTGCACGTACACTCTCTTAAAGTAAATTGACTTATTTCTTTCAACAAACAATTATTTATTGTATTGTTTAAGTTGTTTTTAAATGTTATCAAATTTGTATAATAAATAATTAATAATAATATATAAACACATCAGGCATAGAACATTAATTCTAAACCGCCCGGTGATATACTGAAATTGAATTAAATCAAATCAAATCCATTCATTGCAACAAAGTAAACATTGTTAAATTTACAATTCAAAAATAAATAAGATAAAACACAAGTAAATATTACAATATAAAATTACATTAAAATATGAAACAACTTGTACGATAAAATGTTATAAAACTATATATGCTCTACCTTGGTATTGAGCACTCTATCCTAACGGTCTGATAATTTCAACCTGAGTATATATATATATGTATATAAAAGGAATTAAAAATGTATTCATTTGATACGTGTTTGTTTTTATTATTATTATCTTAGCTATTTATTGTAATTATATAAGTTATTATATAAGTTATTATATAAGTATTATATAAGTAATTATTATATAAGTATTATATAAGTATTATATAATTATATAATTATAAGTATTATATAATTATTATATAAGCATTATATAATTATAAGTATTATATAATTATAAGTATTATATAATTATTATATAAGTAATTATATAAGTTATTAAGTTAATTAATTTGAAACGATAAAGATGAGGAAATCATATATATTATATGTACTACTTTTTACTAGTTCTATTCAAATGTTACACGTGTTCGACTTTTTCATTGTTCTTTTTATTGCTGATTGATATTGGTACGTTATACCATATTTCCTCCATGGTTTTACCATGGAGGTAAAAAAATTAATTTTTTTACCTCCATGGTTTTACTAGGCACGGTGGAAGAACAGTATATAGGTAGTAATATAGATTGTGTAGTATAGTACTGAACACTGGCTTCATATAAAAAATAAAAATATAAATAAATTTTAAAAAACAACAAAATTGTAAATTTTGTTTTATTTGATAGGTTCAACGTGATTGTCTATCTATTCACATTGGGCAAGCCGGGGTACAGACAGGCAATGCATGCTGGGAATTGTATTGTCTTGAGCACGGTATAGACGCAAATGGACGCAAATCAACGACTATAGAACTCGACGACTCATCTTGTAAAACGTTCTTTAACGAACTAGAGTCTGGAAAACACGTCCCACGAGCAATCTTCGTTGATTTAGAGCCAACTGCTATAGGTAACATTATTTTAATTCAACTAATATTTTAATAAGTGTGTTTTTCTCGGTACTGAATCTATTTCCGAAGAAATTATATAAATGAGATGCTGTATTACAAAATATTCTCTTTAAAATGTTTCTAAAGTTTAGTTTGGGCTTACTGCAAACATGGAGGTAAACATATTTTTCCTTCCATACTGCAAACAAGTGCCACTTGAATACTTGTACCAGGAAATCCCCTGACTGTTTAATTGGTATTTCTTTCTTGAATTTAGTCCTTTTTTAGTTTCTTTATTTGTATATATAATCAATTAAGAAGCTTCTTACAACGTTTGCTATTTTTTTGGAAGAAATTGAATAATTTGAATCCGGGTAACCATGGTTCTTAATTTAATCGTAAGTAAAAAAATAATAATTTTCGTTTTCTTTTATTTTGAAATAGATGAGATTCGAACCGGACGTTATAAACGTCTTTTCAGTCCACGTCAAATGATTAACGACAAAGAAGATGCTGCCAACAACTTCGCAAGAGGGCGTTACTCGGTGGGAAAACGCGTTATCGATAACGTCATGGAACAAGTTAGAAAATTGGTAAGTTTCTTCACTCTTTGCTGCTGCTTAAACGTATTTTCTGGAAACTAAAAAAAAATTTCCTTGACATTTTGCTTCTCACTCCTATGAAGATCATATAGTATAATGATCGAAACGTTGAGAAACTTAACAGTTCTCTTCAGAACTATACAAGTGGTGCACTGCAATCTTTACGGTACTTGTGCGCATTCTCATCGTCGTCGGCGCGCGGTGTTCTGCTAAAGTATGGAACTGATCGTGTCGCAGCCACAGATAAACGCTTTGATCTCAGCATCCTGTGTTAGATTGCCTTGATCAGAGTTTCTAGCGAATGATGGATCTCTGTAGTCTCTCCATAGTCTACATCTTAATTCTATTTTTATGTTTATTATCTTTTAGGCCGACCAGTGCAGCAGTTTACAAGGATGTCTAATATTCAACAGTTTAGGAGGAGGGACAGGTTCCGGCTTCACGTCCTTACTAATGGACGAGCTTTCTAAAGAATTTTCCAAGATAAATAAGTTTATGTTTTCCATTCATCCGTCACCTCTCGTTTCAACTGCTGTTGTAGAGCCATATAATGCAGTATTTGCGATGAAATCGGCCGTAGATGAGAGTGATTGTTCTTTTGTATTTGACAACGAAGCAATTTACGAGATCTGCAGGCGAGATCTTGACATTGAGCGTCCATCCTACTTGAACTTAAATCGTCTAATTGTACAGACAATATCGTCAATAACCGCTTCGTTAAGATACCAAGGAGTTTTGAACTTTGACATGAGTGAGCTCCAAACAAACTTAGTTCCTTTTCCGAGAATCCACTTCGTTTCGTCAGCTTTTGCACCAACATTATCTTCAGAGAAATCTTTTCACCAAACGTGTTCAATCCCAGAAATTACCAGCTACTGTTTTGAAAAAGGTAGTCAAATGGTCAAATGTAATCATCAGAATGGTCACTACATGTCATGTTGCCTGCTCTACCGCGGTGACGTAGTACCAACGGACGTTAATATTGCAGTTTCGAACTTAAGACACAACAAGAACATTCAGTTTGTTGACTGGTGTCCAACTGGTTTTAAAGTTAGTATAAACCACCAAACTCCGACAAACTTTCCAAATGACGACCAAGCAAAAATGCAACGTGCCGTCTGCATGATCAGCAATAATACCGCCATTTCCGAGTCCTGGGCGCGTCTTGACCACAAGTTCGACCTGATGTACGCGAAGCGCGCGTTTATCCATTGGTATGTTGGCGAAGGAATGGAAGAAGGCGAGTTTACTGATGCTCGATATGACATGGCGTGCTTAGAAAAAGATTACCAAGAAATTATGATGGACACTGATGAATCAAGTAGTGAAGAACAATTTTAGCTTATTAATAATTATGCTATCAATATTTTTAAATTCATGTAGTACTCTGCAATCTATGTAAATAATTGTATTGTTGACCATTTATAGGAATTAATAATGTATGTGTGTGAAAGCAAATTAATAAATTTGAGAACATTCAATATTTATAGATTTGTTTATAATAACATTTTTGGAACTCGGTTTTATTAATGTTTAGGCCATAATAAATGTTTTTATGAGAATTATTTTGTGTTTAGCATTGATGATTTAATCGTTAAGTTAATCAGTTTAATCATGGAGGAATTTTTTTTAAAATAATTCCTTCAACATTGAAATGAGTAACTTCATTCGACGCTTCATTGTGACATTTAAAATGAACTTCGTTTATGCATTCCAACATAATGTATACAATGACATGAGTACTTTAACACATGGCATACAGATACCGCGCTGAATGTGTGTGTGTATGCCTATATAACATAGTACATTAATATTATCTTGTTTCTGATCTGGTTGCTCATCTTTGTAATCGCTTCACCCCGCGCTTCCCACATAATAGCTTTAACTATAAACTACATACGGTACAATATGTTAATTACAGTTCAACTGCAGTGCGAAATGGATCGCATTTGTTGTCAACATGATTATTGTAAGGTACAGTACTGTAATTGATGAGATTCATTTCAATGTGAACATCATGTTTTACCTAGCACCGCGTTGCACGTCGCGTATCAATGATAACATCGTTTGCACGCTCGCGTAATCTTCTGTATCACTGTGTGAACGCAGACTATAGATCGTAATGAATATTTCAAGCAGATGACTCATCGAGTCATATTAGAAGAATAGTTCAACCTCCAGAGACAAAAACGCACATATATTAATTATAAATTCTAAAAGCATTAGGAATTAAAATATACATTATAACAAAATCTATTATCGTAAAACAATAATTGCTAGTAATATGTATGTACTAGTTAATGTTACCATGTATCACTAAGTTTGCCGACAAAATTAGATATTTGCCAAAATAATGTAAAATATTTTATTTAAATATAAGTAGCCCTATTGCATTGTATTGTTTTTGATGAATAAAAAGATTGATTTGATTTGATTGATACACACGTGACAGATTTATTATTCATTTTCATATATATCACAGAAATGGCAATATAATTATAGTTGAATTGTATTCCTCAATTCTAGCATGGAGTATTCTAGCAAATCAGCTAACGCATGCGCATCGTGGACTTTAGATCGATGCTATCGGGTTGTAGATTGAAACAGGCGTGCATATTAACCGTGCTCTTTCCACGCATCACATTGGAGAAGGCAACGCCTTACATCTTGCTTCCATTTCATAACGTAACATTGCGAGATTCTAAACTTTTAAAATGGTAAGTGTTGCTATCATATTATTGTTCATTTATTCAGCTATATTATAAATAATTTAGTTTTTTTTTTAATTTTCAAGATTTGTTTTGACAGTTGGGATGGTCAAATTGTATAGTTTTGACGCGATTAATGTTTTTTGCTGCTTTCATTCACATTAATGTTCAATTTAAATTATCAATTTAAAATGGTATTGTACCTCATCCTCAGTTTAGATTTATTAAGAATGAGATTCAATATGCTGATGAGTATACGTAGTGATCGGTTAGTATTCGACAACGGTTTGGTAAAAAAACCTGTCCATTAAAACATGAAATAATTGTAACAACCATGCCTTTAATTAACGCGAGGCCGCGGTTGTTTCTGTATATATACATTTTTTTGCCATTCTTGTACTTTTTTTTTTTGACAATTCAAAACAATCTTTATAGTTTTTCTATGCAAACAAATTATTAATGATATGTGTGAATTGTAACGAGTAAACGGAAGAAATATTAGCTGGAAACGGGTTTCGTATCTCTGAAAATATTGATTGAATGAATCAAAATACAAACCAGTCCTATTAATTAGATTTAGTGTACTGCGGATTTTAGAAGTGATCCTTAAGGCCAATTTACACAGCAGACGCGGTAAAGCGGTAAGTGGAAAACCGCGTAGCTTGTTCCACGTAGAATCTGTATCTATCCTGAGCGGAAACCGCCCGTCCGCTCCGCGTTTTGTGTAAAGCGTGGTTCCCACTAGCGACGCAACGCAAGGACGTAACACAACGCAAGTGAATTGACCAATCACAAGCGATGGCTTATTATTGCTAACTGTCTATATCTTCGCTTGCCATTGGTTAAAACGCTTGCGTTGCGTTTACGTCCTTGCGTTACGTTCTAGTGGGAACCAAGCTTAAGGGTCGACGTCATAAGGAACAATATAGATTCTATATTTTTATTACCGTTACCGCTCGTCTGTGTAAATTTGCCTTTAGCCGGTTACTTTTAATTAGTCTTGAATTGAGAGCACGTGTATGATACACCATTGGATGGTTACATCAAATCATTACGGATACATTATCACCATGTTCGCTGTTAATCAATCACGATATATTTTCATATTATTTTATAATTGAAAGTGGTCTAGTTCTCATTGTTCGTATGTAGGACGTACATGTAGGCCTATAATGTATCACGGCATATAGCCACACAGCGAAGCTAAGAACGTTTAAACTATTCATTTAATCTTGAAAGAATTTCATTTAGCTTCGATTTGTCATCTATTCATTTAATATATGTACATTTTGTTTATTTAAATTCGTAAGATTTGGTAATTTAATATTAATTTGAATGCGAATAAAAACATAGGTTGATCCAAAATAAATAATATAGGCCTATAATGTCACTAGTTAAATTTAAACAGATTATTAACAGTATAGGTAGGGCCTACAGTAGGAATATTAACAATTTTCAGCAAATAAAGTTAATATCATTTTGTTATTAAATGAATTATTGAAGATAAATGAGATTGGAAATTGGTCTCGACATTGATTGTGAAACGACAGCGCGTTCACACTGCGAATGGATGACAGTCGGCCGTTACACATGCATCAACACACAAATCGCCTAGTGTGAAATGGGAATCGACATAGATTATGAGCACGGTCACAC
Organism: Antedon mediterranea; assembly: GCF_964355755.1. Taxonomy (NCBI): domain Eukaryota; kingdom Metazoa; phylum Echinodermata; class Crinoidea; order Comatulida; family Antedonidae; genus Antedon; species Antedon mediterranea. Next base: position 30,028,553 of record NC_092676.1, on the reverse strand, counting down.
AGAATGGATGACAGCAAAATACATCAACACACAAATCGCCTAGTGTGAAATCATGTTAGCTAATCAGGCTTAATCTTTTAATGGAAAAGCCCACTTGGTGTTTACAGATTCTGTAAAAAACCACTCAAATATTACTTTAAAACATGCTCTTCTTAATTCAATACAGGGGTTTACTTACACCAAAAACCCACAATTTAACGACAAGCATGCTTAATCCGTTTTAACTAACACTAACTAACACTAACAGGGTAATAACCAATTCTTATATCGATGACAACTAGGGCCTACGTCATGAAGCCAACATTCGGTTCAAGTTGCATTGTGGGCCTAATTAAGTCGAACCATTTAACCATAATAATACCTCAACGATTTAACAAAGGGGGTTCGCAGGGTAGAGCTTTTAATATTTAAATTAAAAAGTTAAAATATTAAATACCAAGGGATTTATTTAATCCGTGGATCGATGATGTAGTCCATGCGGATTATATTTGTAAAAAAAAAGCTCGAGATATCCGACCTGGATGCAAATTGAACTTTGCTGTACTAATCATACGTATCAATTCTCCAGACTGATTAAAATGGGAAGCAACTATGCCTATTAGGAATGTCGGAGCAATCGCAAAGATGGGTGTGAACACGGATTAATAATGAAAGGTCAAGGTTCATTAAAACGCGATAGCAGGCAACATTATTATGAATAAATAACGCGATAGCAGCCACATAGTCATATTCTAGTCTGGATTCCAGACGGAGTTTTGAGCTTGTATTTTCAGACAAAAATCGAAACGTCGACTTTTGGACTAACATACAAAAATACTGTAAATAAATACAGACTTGGGGCAAGTCTATCATACTTGGGGCAAGTCTATCATACTTGGGGCAAGTCTATCATACTTGGGGCAAGTCTATCATACTTGGGGCAAGTCTATCATACTTGGGGCAAGTCTATCATACTTGGGGCAAGTCTATCATACTTGGGGCAAGTCTATCATACTTGGGGCAAGTCTATCATACTTGGGGCAAGTCTATCATACTTGGGGAAAGTCTATCATACTTGGGGCAAGTCTATCATACTTCATATAATTTATCTTTTATATCAATTGATCTTTTTTAATACGTTTATTCATTACACAAATCTAAACTAAAAAAACAAAAATAAATTATTCAAATACAAAAATATTGAAAACTGACATTCAAAACCACATCGTAGATTTCATTTCTCAAACAAAAATATGTTTCCATGTAGTCGGCCAATCATAATGCGTGCACTCGCGTCAACAGACACACTTTCTGTTCATGGGAATTTGTAATTTAGAAGAAATAAAGGGTTGAATTTATTAGCGTTTGATCTCAGTCTTCATTGGTCACGTGATTCCGAGCACGAAATGTCATGCAATAATAGTTATCAAGCGGATATCTTTTATACTCTGCAATAGCTCATCAGACAACCGTCATTAATATGCTGAGGTATATATTATTACAGTACACTACTTTAGCACCGATGAGAGTAAATTAGCTGTACAGTCAGATGTTGACAAGTTTTAGTAGTACTGAACAAAAGACTTTATTTATCCATTCATATTTCAAGGGGAAAATTATATAACCGCCCAAAAAATAGTGGGATACGTGGTGTCCTGTATGCCCACGTATAATACCGTATGCTGTTTGTTTGGGATTATTTCTCAAGAATTCAATGATTTTAATACTGTAGGCCTACTGCCAATACGTGTTGGAATACCTTAATGTTTTCTAAATAAAAGTAACTCTCATGTTGGAAAGACACGCCTCTTGGCGATAGTTTTCCTCGTCTTAGTGCCTTCTTTTTTTTTAATCACTGAAAGGAATAATAAATAAATAATAAAAAAAATATTAACATAATAAAAATAAACATTTTGTTGTTGTTGTTATAGCGTGAATGTATTTCAGTACACGTGGGTCAGGCCGGTGTCCAGATGGGCAACGCCTGTTGGGAGTTGTACTGTTTAGAGCATGGGATCCAACCTGACGGCAAGATGCCTAGCGATAGTACAATCGGAGGCGGAGATGATTCTTTCAGTACCTTCTTCAGTGAGACAGGGGCTGGCAAACACGTTCCACGTGCTGTATTCGTCGATTTAGAGCCTACAGTTGTTGGTAAGTATTAACAATACGTATACGTACGTTCAGTTAGCTAAACCATGTTTACATAATGGTGTCGCAAAGTGTCAGTCGTTTTTGATATTCCGATCCTTTTTTTTCGTTTGCATTTTCGTCACAAAGCGTCCTGTACTAGTTTTCTTCTTTCTTTTTCGTTTTGCCTTTTCTTCAATTCCCTCTTGTTAACGTACTCTTTGTTTGTTTTTCATTCTTGTAGTGTACAACCTTTAATTATTCATATTAATACATTTTCTGTCCATTCCCTACACACTTTTGCTGCTTATGGCGCCCCATAATTCCCATGCTCCATGTTGTCTTTCCATGTCTATTATTCCCAATCAATGTATTTTGTATTATTTTGTGTTATTACACATCTGCGATTATCTCCCATATAATTGAGTTTTGATACGCATAATACGTAAATCTAATATCAACTTTTCAGATGAAATTCGAACTGGAATGTACAGTCGCTTGTTCCACCCAGAGCAGTTGATAACAGGAAAGGAGGATGCGGCAAACAACTATGCTAGAGGTCACTATACTGTTGGGAAACTCACAATTGATCTTGCTTTGGACAGGATCAGAAAACTGGTAAGAAATATATGTGTATGTATACAACTCATACAGCGCCGTCCGTACGACGAGGCCCGACGAAACGTCTTGATTCTTCGACGAGACGAGTCGTCTTGAGATAGCGTCGGGTGTATTTTTTAGGTCGTCGGGACGCTGTCCGAGTTGAATTCCGACGAGACGAGTCGTTTTGAGATATCGTCGGGCGTAGTTTTTAGGTCGTCGGGACGCTGTCCGAGTTGAATTCCGACGAGACGAGTCGTTTTGAGATATCGTCGGGCGTAGTTTTTAGGTCGTCGAGAAAACTTTAAACATGTTTAACTTTCTCCCGACGAGACGACTCGTGAGCCACACGACGCTGTCTGAGTTGGCCTTTAGTAAACGAATCCGTGGATGGTGCTTTAATGTATGCTGCTTTTGAATGTACAGAGAGAATGATAATGGAAAGACGATAAAGTGATGATGACGACGATTTTCGTGACGATAACGGATTGTTCTAAACATCATTCTTTTATTTCCTACAGGCTGACCAGTGTACTGGCTTGCAGGGATTCCTGGTTTTCCACAGCTTTGGTGGTGGCACTGGATCTGGATTCACTTCCCTTCTCATGGAACGTTTGTCTGTTGACTACGGCAAAAAGTCCAAGTTAGAATTTGCAATCTATCCAGCACCCCAAGTATCCACCGCTGTCGTTGAGCCATACAATTCCATCCTGACAACACATACCACACTTGAGCACAGTGATTGTGCTTTTATGGTCGACAACGAAGCCATCTACGACATCTGCCGTCGTAACCTGGACATCGAACGTCCATCATACACAAATTTGAACCGTTTGATCGGTCAGATTGTGTCTTCCATAACCGCCTCTCTTCGTTTTGATGGCGCTCTAAACGTAGATTTGACCGAGTTCCAGACCAATTTGGTTCCTTATCCGCGTATCCATTTCCCTCTTGCGACGTACGCGCCTGTTGTATCCACTGAAAAAGCTTACCACGAGCAGCTGAGTGTTGCAGAAATCACAAACGCCTGCTTTGAACCTGCCAATCAGATGGTGAAGTGTGATCCACGTCACGGCAAATACATGGCCTGTTGTCTGCTTTACCGAGGTGACGTTGTGCCTAAAGATGTCAATGCAGCAATTGCTACAATCAAGACCAAACGATCCATCCAGTTTGTTGACTGGTGTCCAACTGGATTCAAGGTTGGAATCAACTACCAACCACCAACCGTGGTTCCTGGTGCTGATCTGGCTAAGGTACAGCGTGCTGTATGTATGTTGAGCAACACCACAGCCATCGCCGAAGCATGGGCTCGTCTTGACCACAAGTTTGATTTGATGTACGCAAAGCGCGCATTTGTCCACTGGTACGTTGGCGAAGGCATGGAAGAGGGCGAGTTCGCAGAAGCACGTGAAGATTTAGCAGCACTTGAAAAAGACTACGAAGAAGTCGGTGTCGATTCCGCAGATGACGCCGGTGAAGAAGGCGAGGAGTATTAATTATTTTATTGTGGATTTTTTGTTGCCAAAATAGGGTGCAATATCATTGGGATGGCTGAATGTTAAACAGTAATGAGTTGTCTTCCTAATATGGGTTCGGGGCCTTGAACACATCCCGCTTAACGTAGGCTAAAGCAAAAGTTTACATATTATCTTCCATTAATATAAATTACCATGTATAATGTTTTGCTATGTGTATTGTGCATAAATGCAATTGTTACGAACTAACTGATCAAAAGTGTCTTCCTAAAGAAGTCTACCCGATCAAACAATCGACCAAATAAAGTATTTGTAGTTAAGAATGATCCTACGGCTTAATGCTGTAGGATGAACTGTCGTTGTTAGAAGTACAATGTCCTGCTTGGTGGTAGATACCTGGTCAATTGATTCATGTAGTTGACGCGTAACGCGTCGAATATGTAAATGCTCGGCGCCTAGTCTAAACACATTAACTCGCCATGATCTACACTAAAAAATTGTATGCGACAAAGAACGTGATGTGCCCATATATGAAGATGATATCACTACCATATTTGCGCACATCGCACTTTTTTGTCAAACTAGTTTGATAGTGTGGACAGAGCTTTAAGATGTTACATCATTCAGTGTTTCGTAAAGTGATTGAAGGTTAATGTGAAACATGGTTAGAAAAAAAACAGAACAAACAAATAATGCTGAAATTAACTCAAATAAACGATGATAAATAATAAATGTGTCAATTGGTGATGGATAGTATTGACTAATTAAAAAAACCACTCTTGACAGATATTGAATTGTTTAACCATATCATAATCTTCAAAGCTTACTGTATTTGATTTTCAGAAAGTAGTTGCTTGTTTTATATTATGTGTTTATAGTCAAATATTAATAAATTGCTAATAGCTCCAGTAAGTATTGTGTGATTGGCTTGTTGTGACGTAACACTACCTTATTTGGGTACTTGGAAGGAGTTACAGAAAATGTTGTTTAGTAACATAATTATCTTCTTAATCAATACTTTTAAGACAAATTTGTAAGAAATGGATAAAAAGAATTTTTTAAAAACTTTATACACATTAAACTGGGGAAGATCTTGGAATTCTGTGCGACATCTCAATGTCTATTAATCAATCAAACAAAAAAATAATATAGTTCAAATTTCAATATAATTTTATTTATTTTCGTTTAGTTTTCATGTGCCATGCAGCCGATAACTTACTTGCATAACGATAATTCAACAGTGTAAAAACCAAGTAAATAGAAAGTCCAACATATTGCAAAACAATAGCTGGTAAACCAAATATCAAAAGGCCTTTACCAGTCTGTAGGTACATTTGGAGTTCCTTGTAATGAGTAATCATACCAAACACTGTACCACCAAGGCAGAATAGCAATGTTCCAGTCTTGTAAACATTGAGAAGTGCGCCATTGCTCTTGGAAAGTGATGATAGGCCAACGATTGATGAGAGAAAGCTACAGATGATGATGTAATGCCATGGTTGGATCTTGATGGTGTCAATTGGTGGGGGCAGTAGATCCATGTGTAAAGCTCCATCCAGAGCGGCAATTTTTACAGCTACAACTAAGTTCAGAAGCATACAAATCTTCATTTTTGGCTTCAGTACAGCACTAGAATGAGAAATATACAAATTATGTTTTCTACAAAGGAATCGTGTCAAATTTATTTTACTGCAGTGACTGATGTAACTACATTATGCATGGTGTAATTGGTTTCAATGTAGAAGTTTATGCAATTATCCATTAACACCTGCAGTAACTGCAGTAAATAGAACAATTTTGACATAGTAGTAATCCATGAATCATCTACAGTAATAGTGAAAACATTTTTTAAAACTAAAATATTAATAAGCCATAATAAGGATACTACTAAGAGAAACAGTGTTTGCTGCACCTTATCTTATAGTGATCTGCTACCCTCTCTCTGTGATCAAAATCGCTACCATCCGAGCCACTTGGTCTTGATCCGGTACGTGACGCCATTTTCACCTCTGTCTGTGATCAAGTGATGTTTTGTTTGACGTTAAACGGGTTGTGACAAATGAAGTATTTTACCTGATTTTAACCTTGTTTCTGGAAAAAAAAATAAATATATATATATATAAGTTAAATTTACCACTTAACAAAAAGTACTTAATGTTATTTTATAATTATATCCTAAAAAAAACATACCTATCTCCCGGTACTGGGCGTAGATTAGTATTACCCTTCTAGCTAGGCTAGCTAATAGGTAGTAAGCCGACCTAATCTCAGACTCTACCTAGGCCTAGACCTCGCCTAGCTAGGCCTAGTTACTAGAGTAGGCCTAACTAGGCTAGCCCTAGGCCCCCTACTTAATTAATAAGGGCCAGGCCATCCCATACGTCTACCTATATCAACCAAACTAAACTTCCAAAAACATACCTTACTAATGAAGGATACACAATAGTAACTATTAATAGTATACTTAGATATATAACATTAATTTTAAGCTGTAAAAAACTAAAAAATATAATATACACACGACACACATGCAAAACGCACTCAAGTGTGACGTGACAGGAATACGAAATGTGAAACGTCGATTTAATGTTCTTTTCATGTCCATCCAATGATGACTTCAAAGTATCTATCGTCGTATTAGCAAAACGTAACTTAGATTATTACCTCAAAAATAGGTATAATAAGTAGCGGCATACTCATTTTAACTGGGTTACCGTAAAGAGAGTAAGTTTTTAAGAGTAGCGCTCCATAGTTTTTTCTCCAATTTTGAGGGCGCTCTACTTATTTGTTTTTGTAGTCCCTGGATCGAAACTGAAGCTATGTTGCAACACTACCGGTATTTTCCGCCACATTTTTAGCATATACAGTACTTTGTATGCCTAGTTTCTAAAATGTTACTCACAATTTCGATCGTAATATCAAGCATTGTTGCAATTATTCTTGTGAATTGGTTTATGGTTAAGCTGAACAGGCGGAACAGTCCTCCCACGATCAGTGGTTGGATACCGTGGATGGGTGTTGGTGTTGAGTTTGGTGTCACCCCTTTGCGTTATATCAATAATGCAAAATACATGGTAGGTATATAAGTACAGTACTATGTATAGGGTTTGTTGTACATTATGTTACCATTTAGAATTAAGCTCTGCCTACATTATCAAACTTTATGTGACAAAAATGTGATGTGCCCATGATATAGGGACATGATGATGTCATATCACCATATTTGGGAATATCATCATATTTGGGTACGTTAACTGAGGCTATTGTTGAGGTAACATAAGACAAGGTTAAGACTTTAAAGACAATGGTATTTTTTGTAATTTTTTTTTCAAATAAATTGTTTGTCAGATTATAATAACCTTTGATTGTTGACTTTTTTTAAATTTAACCTTAACACATATGACACACTTTAAATCACTTCACAATTTTCATTTTAAAGCATTTTCATTTTAAAGCATTTTCTTTTACAGCATGGCCCAGTATTTACTGTACTTGCCGCTGGCAAATACTTGACATTTCTAATGGATGTTGATGATCATCGTCAATATTTCTTCAATTCAAAAAGCGTTGACTTCCAACAAGCAGTTGTAGATGCCGTACAAAACACCGGTAAGCTCCAATTAAAAAAATATTTTTGCCCCTCTGCTCACATATACAAATAAATCAGGCAAATTGCTAACAATTGTATAATATTTTAAAAGCACTAATAACTAATAAAATAATAGATATTTTTGACAAACGATTTCTTATGTGAGCCAAACTCTGAATAATCATAAAGTATTATATTTTTCAGCATCACTAACGCCTGAACTTTTCTTAAAGTACCACACAGACATGCATGATCTAATGAAAGGAAGATTAGCACCCTCACAGCATAATAATTACTATGCGGACCTCAGCAACAAGTTTTCGAAGGAGATTTGCAAATTACACAAAAGGGGCGAGATGGATCTCATGAAGCTTATAAGGTATCAAGGTTAAATTAAAATATTAAATCTTTTTTGCAAAAAAGAGAATTATGTACTCAAATTGTTCATCTGTATTTAAAAACTATACCAAACTGGAAGCATCAATTATTCTTATATATATAATATTCTTATAATTTTTGGACCTTAAAATCTTTTATAAAAGTCTACCAATCTCTATCAGCCATGGGGTTCTCGTGATTAAGTCGGACCTAATTAAAACTAAAACAATTGTTACTCACATGATTCTGTTATTGACATCCACAGAAAGGTAATGTTTGGTGCAGTTGTAAAGAACTTGTTTGGTGAAGGAATTGTGTCTGGTGAAGAAAAGATGCAAGAACTTGAAGATATATTTGTTAAATTTGATGATCAGTTTGAGTATGGATCACAAATTCCAGGCTTTTTGCTTCGGTAAGTTACGTCTGATTTAAGTACTGGTGTAACTCTCTTTATACCGCTGTGTAGTTAGCTAAGATAATTCTCTAATTAACTCCCAACAGCCTCAATTGTTGACTGTAATTAAAGAGAATGTAAATTTTGCTTTTTAACTAGCATATTTAAAATAAAATGTCCAATGGGTTTTTTTTTAAGAGACTGGGCTGCATGCAAACAATGGCTTCTCAAACTATTTACAAAATTTCAAAACGACATAAAACCACAATCATCAAAATCAATGGTGAGTGTGCATTTGTAAATTAATATTTGAATGAACCAGAATATTTGACTAAATTTTACTGTACCATCAAACACTAAACTGACTCACAATAAGACACTGAGGATGGTTGAGGACAGGGCCACATGGAGGAGAGTTGTTAAATCATCTACTGGGCCTCAACAGCTCCCAAATGGCTAAAGGCAAAGTAAGTATCCAACAAAAAGGTAAGGTTGTTATTTAAATTTAAACATTTGTTTTTCTTTTCCAGACTTTGGGTCAACAGATGATGAGTGAGGTTGGAAAAGTTGGACCAAATTTCGCACTTATGCTTTTATGGGCGTCTCAAGCCAATGCTATTCCAGTGAGTCATATTTGAACATTGTTATTTTTATCACCATTTAATTTTTTTCAATATTCAAGTTTGGTATCATTATTTTTTTTCTTTTCAGATAAGTTTTTGGGTAATTGCATTTCTTCTCGACGATCCAGAAGAAATGAAAAAGGTTTCTGCAGAATTAAATGATGTATTAGGCGACAAACAAACTGACCTTATAATAGATGAAAAGATTATTGGTAAACTGCCATCTATCAAGAGATGTATACTAGAAACGATTAGACTTCGCTCACCAGGTGTCATTGCTAGAAAGGTTATCAAGTCTTTTCACCTGAAGGTCTGTAAAACAAAGCATGAGTGTCAATAATAATATCAATGGATTGATGGTATTGCTTCCAATTTCTTTGGTTCAAATCTTGTACAAGGTCTTTTTCTGTATATCTATACACATAAAATGTATATTTACATAACAGCAAATGGCTGAATCGCATATGTTTACATTGCAATAATTTTGATCACAACACAGTTTAAAAACACAAAGAAAATATTGTTGGAAGGTTTGCATGGCAAAATCAAATGTTGATACAAAGTTTGTGATACACCACATACATATAGTTCTGAAAAGAACTGTTGAGTTTCTCAACTTTTGATCGTCCTCAGGCCTATGAGATTAATGTCGTATTCATGCCATTTCTTTCTTTTAATTTTTACATTTTATTTCAGGGCTACACTATCCCAGCAGGTGATATGCTAATGATCTCTCCATATTGGGCTCATAGAGACCCTAGATACTTCCCAGATCCACATGCATTTAAGCCGGTATGTATTATAAGCTCTGTACACTAACAAACTAGTTTGACTAAAAAAGTGTGATGTGGTCAAATAGGGTGGTGATATGCCCAAATATGGTAGTGATATGACATCACGTTTTGTTGTCACATAAAGTTTGATAGTGTAGACAGAGCTTTAGAAAATGTATGTACAAAGATTAGATTGATTTATGGATTTTAAAATAAAAGTGTTTACAGTCATAAATAAATTAATTTTGATCTCTTATATTTCTAATTATGATCCAAATAAAACAAATATTACATAAATTCAAATCATCACTCATGCTGACCAGCAATAGCTCAATAGAAAGAAATGAAGTCTTATTATTTCTATTAGATCATTTAAAAAAATGAAACAAAGGGTGTACCAATAATAATATAATATACCAGCTTAAAGGCAGTTTCATCAATTTGGTTCTACTTTTCATATAATATTACAACTGCTTTCTGATGGAAGTTGTGATGCATCTCTTTTTTTGTCGTAGGATCGTTGGTTGGCAGCTGATCTTGATAAGAACTTGTTCCTAGATGGGTTTGTAGGATTTGGCGGAGGTCGATACCAATGTCCAGGAAGGTAAACTAGTCTAAATTATTAATTTCAAAGTAATAGGAGATTTGAATGAAATGATCTGTCTTTTTGACAAGTCATAGGCTGAGATACAGTACAATGTCCTGCACACTTAACACCTATTTACAAATTGTTTTCTTCTTGTCTGTTAGATGGTTTGCGTTGATGGAAATGCATGTTTTAATAACACTACTACTGCAGCAGCTTTCTTTCACAGCTTTAGGCCCATTACCAAAACCTGTAAGTATACGAGTCTACTACAGAATTCATGCAATAAGATTTTCTTAGGGTTACCACTAAAATCCAGTCAAACAAATAAATTAGTTTTACGATAAAATATTTTTGTTAGCAATATCAAAATTTCGGCCAATTTAAAATGCTTTATGTAGTTATTTTACACAAACATGTTTTGTTTTTCAGAGTCAAATTCATGTTGTTGGTACTCAACATCCAGAGCACAGCTACCATGTTACGTTTTCTAAATGAAACTGATGAACATATTGTGATTTTTCTTTTTCCCTTTTGATTGCCATGTGCAAATGCAAATTATTAACCAAATATTTTAACTTAAACCTTAACATTTTAGTAAATTATTGAATTAAATACAGTATTATAAAGCATTAATTATACATAAAATGTTTAAGACATCGGAGTGAGAATTTCAGTTTTGATTGTTTAATGTGTAAATATTATCTAACTACCATTGTACTTACTTGGGTGTGAAAGTTTAGAAAAAGCCTAAATGTCTTCAATTTACTTAAATGTGTCAAACATTCCAAAATGAAATATTTTAATTACAATAGAATTTGTATTTTTATATGAATTTATTTTTGAAATCAAATTTTCGTTTTTCATGAAGGTGAAAAATACACGTTGAAACAATTTTATATGAATTTATATTTTAAAAAAATTTAAAATAATTAGAAATAACATATTTTGCATTGAATATCAACCTCGTAGTGAATAAGCACTGCACACAAGAAGCCATAGCGACAAAATAAGTTTTATTATAAATAATGTTGTTGCTTTCTATTGATATAATATAAATACAGTAAAAATAAAGATCTACATCTGACACTAAACCCTGCAGCAACAGGTGGCCATTGACACTAAACCCTGCAGCAACAGGTGGCCATTGATACAAATTTAGTAAATGAAAGACATTGTTCATTATGAAGCAGTTCTAAAGAAATTTAAAATAACATCTGCTTCTTAATAAATGTTATACATTTTGTTTTTTACATATTCTAGCAGGAACTCTTGCAATCTTCACTGTTTTTCCTGAAAATAGAAAAAATAATTTATTATTACACATTTTGATTTAAATAATACAAAATACTAAAAAATATATCATACAATGGAGAAAAATTAATAAAATACTATTTTTAATTATGTTGGAAATTTATTTGTTTATTATTAATTATTGTTTCTTACCTAGAAATGAAATAAAAACATATTTGAGGTTTTTTTTTAATGTTACAGTAAATAAAAGTAAGGCTTTTGCCTAATTATTAACTACCATATAACAGTATTTCTTTAGTAGTGAGCTGTACAACAAGCAAAAGTTTTATTTTCTAAATTCATAAAAATAATTGGCTCACCTAATTTAAGATCATAAGTTTCCGTTTTTGATACAATTAACTGAAGACTTGGAATGATGCTTCTATAGTTATCTTCAGTTAAAGTGATGCTTAGCGACGTTTCCCGAGCTACAAAATTCAGCGAGGAACTAAGATAGTTCAACCCAGTAATATTAAAGGTTGTAGACTTTGGTGGTAGAACAAAGTCAAATTCTAAGCACGATTTTATCCGTATACCACCAAACCCAAATGTTATTGTTTGTAAAAAACCACCCATTCCAGTTTGGAAGTTGACAGCCCCGGTACCGTCTGGGTTCTCTGTCCATGTCTGTTTGAAAACAAAATAGTCTCCACATTTTAGATTTTGAAAAATGAAAGCTTTGTGTTAAGCTCTGTTTACACTATCAAACTTTATGTGACAAAAAAATGTGATGTGCCCATATATGGACATGATAATGTCATATCACTACCGAATTTGGGCATATTACTACAATGCTTGTGTACAGCACACTTTTTTTGTTAAACTAGTATGATAGTGTAGACAGAGCTTTAGATTTTTGAAGATAATAAAGCTATCCCTGACCTATTGAGACAAACACCAATACACACAGTAGAAACCTTATCACTTTTGAGACCCAACAAAGTATCAAACCCTTCTCAAAGTATAGAGGTTGGCTGTAATATTAAAACATATTTTGCATGTTGTCCGTGTCCCCTTAATAGGGGTGTGTATCCTTAACAGGGGTGTGCCAGAGGAGAAGTGTATCCTAAATAGGGGTGCCAAAGGAGGGGTATGTCACAAAAACCTGAATAAGTATTTGATTGGAAAGACATTACAGTTAATATCTTACCATGAATGGTTCTTGTATATTGGCAAATGTTTTATTGAAGACATCATACGCTTTAGTGAAATTCTTGAGTTTCAGCCAGTTAATAGTAAACATTGCCCAGGTCATGGCAGGACCGTCAGGGTTAGTCACTGGCTTCCCCTTGTAAGTTTCATACAGTAGAAGGTCGTTGACCTGGACGTCATCAGGCATGTCATACATCAATGGAAACTGAAGAAGGATGGCATCTGCTTGCTTCACAACAGTTCCTATTATAAATTACAATTTTGTTTTACTAACATTTTATTTAAATATTTTTTATCAATATCTTCCCAATTCCCTGTGTTGGCCATGCGCCCACTCTTTGGCAGTTTGTGACAAATAAATTTAATATTCACTAAATAGTTATCTCAAAAAATAATTCCAAAGAAGTAAAAATAAACTTGACTAAAGGAAAATTCAGGGGTGGCCTACAGCAATTACGGTTGATATGTTCTGTAGTATGTTGGGCACACATTATGGATTAAATGGAGACTTATTCAGAAGAAATTTGAAAAATACCATTAAAGCTATGTCTACACATGGATTAAAGAATAGAAGGATATGCATCGACGGTGACATCAAACGATTTTACAACGCGCTTGCCTATACTAAAGCACTGCTGCCAATCAAACAAACACGTTTATTGAACTCCGTGTCTCTAACCGCGGCCCTCTGTAAAACGCTGCGAATCAACTGCTACATTTTTTGAGACCAAAACGTAACCATGTAGAAATCGTATGCGCAGTCTGAATGTTCTATTGACATGTCTGCGTCAATGATTAATTGACAACAAAAATATATTGCTGAATAATTCTGTTTTAGTTTCATCACAATCGGACTACGAAAAGTTCACTTTCTTACTACTGGTAATTTTAAGTAGTTGGTAATATTAATAAAATATGCAATTTTTATATTTGAATTATCATTATTTGCCTGCCATCTTGTCATTAAAAATTGCGTTAATCTATAGAATATTAAATTATGCATTTGACCATGTATGTTGTTAGCGTGGCCGGTGTTCACACATACAACAATCGTGTTTTTAATATATGGCTAAGCAGTGGTTTCTTCATAAATCTCCTTAATTATCGATGTGATTATATTTAAACTGTAGTGCCTGGTGATTGGCTAGTGGTTATGTCATCCACATCACATCCAATCACCGGGCCTAATTGAATGAAAACAGCGATCCCTTATCCGGGATTGGCTGGCTATGTATAGTTGCGATTCGTTGCCTAGCGGTCGTTTTGAAAAGTACACGCAGGGCAAACTTAATCACGAACAAACAAAGTACCTATTATTATTCACACAAGAAGTAAGACAACGGTGAGTATATAGATCATGATTATACGTTGTATCTACTACATTTAAGATTAGCCTAGGCCTACCTAGGCAGTATCAATGTCGGCAAATCACAGGCTTTACTAGCCCAGTTTAGCCTAGTATAAGGCCTGGGCCTAGGCTAGCATTCTTGCTGATTTTGTAATTTTACAACAAATGAGACAACAAATAGTTATTGTCTCAGATGTAGGGCTACTACAGGTCATAAAATGCTACTTTAATCATAAAAAATCATTAGCGTAGATCAATCGCGGCAGAAACCTATACTAATTACAACATAGTCAATAGTTGACTATGATTACAATGATAGCATCTACAAACATCATGCCACCAAAGAACGCGCGAAAGAAGCGTATCCAACAAGGTTAAATGTCGTTGCACATGTGCAGTAAACAATATAGTAGGCACGCGACTGTTTCGTTGTTACCATGCGGTTAATTAAACTGTAACATTGTGGGCGGTCCGCGGTCTGTCGGCGAGAGTCAAGGAACCCTTGATCTTACGTCGATGCATATCCTTCTATTCTTTAATCCATGGTCTACACTATCAAAAAGTGTGATGTGCCCAAATATGGTAGTGATATGACATAATCATGTCCATATATATCATCACATGTTTTTGTCACATAAAGTTTGATAGTGTAGACAGAATATTATAATTAGTTTAAAGAATATTAGTGTTAACTTTCAAATAGTCTATAAAATGGTATTAAAAACATGAGCTATGATTTAAGCATGAACATAATCTATACCCAATTGGTAGCCATCATATTCTGGGTGGTACTTAAGACTTGAATCATATGGAATGTACATTTGATTACCAACATCACTCCAACACTCAGGCACACTGGTGTTAAGCATCTGTGCTAATTGTTTTGGTAGTAACAGACTTATTTTTGCTACCATGTTTGTGTATACAGAGTTATTGACGTTTTCATGATATTCATCAGGAGGCATAACACCTGTGAAAACAAAACAACAATTTAGTATCGGTACTTAAAATATAAAACAATAAGCTGGTATAAAATATATTGTAGAACTTAATCAGATTCATCATAAATCACTTACTTTATTACAGCATGATGAATAATGTATTTTATACTAAGTTCATGAGGATTGTTATATTATATAACACATAAATAAATTCCTGTCACTTGATTGGACTATTGTGGGTCACATGGCGTGCAATAGTAGTCGTTTGATATTAATTTTTTTTATGTATACTATCAAATAAGTTCATGACGTGGTCACTGTAATATTTTCATTTCAATAGATGCTTAAATCAACGCATTGTGTAGAATTTAATTATAATAAAATTGAATAAACTCACCCATAACTCCATATTTGGTCATGCTTATATTGTACACTCTCGAATACCAAAATTCAGCCAGACCTTTAGCCAGATCAAACCCATTCTCTTCAAGAAGGAACTGTACATCTTCAGTCATTCTCACATATTGTTGAAGAGCATATGCTATGTCTCCATTGACGTGCTGTTCAAATTTACCAACGGTTCTGTCTGGACAGACATCATAACCTAAAAATTGAAAGTTAAAACATTAAATTGTAAATATATCATCATATTTTACTATTAAAAAAATGTTTAAATGCTGCAATGTTTAAAGATAAAAACATTTAAAATCATCATCATAATTATATATTTTTCTATTTTTTAATTTTGCAAACTATACTAAATGTTAAGATTATGTTATTACCCGAGTAAGCCATTTCCCAAGGGTACATAGTCCCATTGTAACCATTACACTTAGCAATATTTCTTGCTGCGTCTATATGTCGTGTTCGTGAACTAAGCATCGACTTTGCAAGGTTTGGATGAAACAACAGAATTGGAGGGTACATCCATGTCTCCTGGTCCCAAAACACATGCCCCATGTAGTCCTGGTTGCCCCCACCATTGGCAAGCCCTCCAGGTGCTAGCCCATAGAATGGAAAATCAAGTCTGCCTGTTGTATTTAAAGGAGGAAGTGAGCTCAATATATAATACATGGTACTATATATTATTCTTGATAAGTATACATTGTCAATGTCTATATGCCCATTACGCCATTTTGTTTCCCACGCAGCGACATGGTTTTGATACAACTCATTATTGGCAGTCATTTTGAGTCCTTCTGTATAGAAGTAATATGCCTCATCACCACTTGTCTTTGAAATAGATGTTATAAAGTTGTATTGTCTCGCTGAAACATCCTTCGGTAAAGTGATGCATGATGGGACATCTGTCCAGTAGACGTAAGCTGTAACAACTTGGGTGCTGTCATGTTCAGGAACAATTATTCCTCCTTGCATACTTCTATAATAAACATAACAATTAATAACAATTTCTTTTTACATTCTAGTCAGTTCGAATCATCCCACTAATTTTGTTCATCTTTTTGTATATAATAATAATGACTTTTGATAAAATAACCACTACACATTTATTCAATTCTGATGTTAGATGAACAGTATACTGAGAGTGTAAATTGAACTTATTAAACTTAATATTATTACATTTGATACTCTTGTGTAAAATGTTGGTTCCACCAAATGTTAGTAGTTTTAAAAGAATGTGAAAAGGCATAGACACCCTGCAATTGGCTCCTCGCTGTTGGATGCATAACATTTTTAATTTTTTTAATTTTAATTTAAAAAATCATAAAAGTAGAAGAATTACCTTATATTATCCTTTAAAGGATTTTCTTTGAAATTTATATCGGTACTATTTGGTAAAGAATTTGTGTCCAATTTCACGGTGACTTCATCAGATTTATTACTTGTTCTACTGATAATAATCTGGTTAACAAGAAGTCTATTCAACACTTGGTGCGCGTACGTTGTATGGCTCACCTTTACATCACCTGTTGTTATCTGGTGCACAAACACACCTGAAAAATATATCAGATTATGGATTAATGGTGCTGAGAAAAAAGAGGAGGTGGGAAAACCTACCTCATTATTCAAAAACAACTTTGACAGACACGTAACAGACACTAAGAGATGAGGCAACCTTTACAAGTTTTAACTCATTGCCTCTTTAAAATCACTAAAAGAATCACCATAAAAGCCTTCAGATCAGCCTAAAATATAATTCTAGGCCTGCTGTAACAAAGCCTAATAATAAAACAGCACCCACCCAAGCAACCATCATCAGGTTTAACTTAATTTTGTTTCATACACATTTAACTTATAGTTATAATAGATAACACTATGCAATTGTATGACACACTATACGACCCCCGGGAGAGGTGTATCATGGGTGCGTCATTTACAAATAATTATTGATGCAGGGTCAATGAACAATGGTGCTCCAATATTCGTCACTTTACCAACCACCATATCATGAACAACATGGTCACAATGCATCAAAATGGGTGCATCATGGTCACCTAAAGATAAGTCACTTTTTTATGCAGGGGTACATCATGGTATTCATAAGGTATGATGTACAACAGACAAATGACGCACCTCCCTGGGGGTCATATATCAGGTCGTATAATTGACATTACCTTTTGCAACATCCAAGATGTAGAAGTGAGAAGCTGATACTGGTGATTCCTGCAGAGATGCTGTGATGGCAGCAGTGGATGGCACTCTGGCACGATGACTACTAGTACCCTTGCCATTGTAGAGACCGTTAACATACACAGTGTTACTGTAGATTACTGTGGCTAAATACCCATTGCCCACAGATGGTTGCTGCTTGCTATTTGATGGAAACCTTTTAAGATAGAAAATCAAGTTTTTTTTTTAATGGTCACCAAAATCCCTTTACATTCATAAAATTACAAAAGATCTCTAAAAGGCTTTTGAGTAGCTTCAATAAATCAAGTGTGTGTGTATCAGAATAACGACAGGACTTTATCCCAAGACAATTATATTTTAAAGTTAGAACTTGCATAGAGGTATTGGTTAGCATGTTAGACATTTGCTGTTAAATCACTGTTCATCGTAAGATATAGATATCACAACCATGGATTACTATTTTTTATGTAACACTGCCAACCTGGATGGAGAAAACGACATTTAGATGCTTTAATTTTTGTTTTGGTTTATTTCTGTGCTCTGTTCTGTTGACCAACTAGCATAGGTGTTTAGCACCTGTTTGATCTTTCCTTGCCTTTTATATTTGTTTTTTTTTTCTATGTATTGTATATGGCAGAAATTGAATAAATAAAAAAATAAAAGCTTGATTGAATCATAACCAAATCATTAAACAAATAAACATGCTTACACAGTAGATGAAAATACTGAAGGGTCATCAGCTGATGATTTATAACGATGACCTGCAAACAGACATACACCTCTACTGTACTGATCTTGCCATTTCATTACTGATTGCTGATAATTATTTGATACTTCGAAAAAGACTTTTGGAATAGTTATTGCGTAATCATCAGTGTTTTCCACGATCAGTTCAGTGTTCATGGATGATGAGAGTAAAATATTTAGCAAAACGAAAAAAAGTAAAACTAATGCAGCTCCAGCCACTTGCAACAAACCAATTTCATACTGCAAAAAAATTTGTTTACAATGTTACGTTATCACAATATAAAAAATAATTTAAATTGTTTGGTCTAGGCCTAGCTTATTTAGGCCTACTCGACCTACGCCTACCTATTGTAGCTGGGCCTACCATAGTGAATACTTAATTCTACTGCTATCACTACTACTAGGGCCTGTCACGATAAATATGGTCCGGGGCCAAATCGGTCCGGCCGGACCAGTTTTGGCTCTAAAATTGTGGCCAAAAGCAGTCCGCCACTGCCAAAATCGGTCCGGGCTTTTCTTCTGTCGATTTTAATTGAATTACTAGGCCTATGATGCTGTTGTTTATGGCTAGAAAAATATCCCATGATATATATTAGTAAGTTATCTTGTCGGATAAATACTATAGTATAAAATAAATGTATTTTATCTAAAAACATGAAGGTGTTCACTCATATTTCGGCCTGCCACACACTCACACGAACGGGTATGAGACGCTGATATTGCCAGCTAGATTTTATTTATGATTGAGGCCTTTTTCCTTCCTCAGCCTAATCAATATTGGATAATTGTTTTATAATAATTGTATTGAATTGATATATTGATTGATTAACCATAAATAATTAATAAATTAAATTGTTTTTAACATCATGGGGAAACGAAGATGTTAAAAATAAACAAAATGGATTAAAAACAGGCAGAGATACATATTGTATACAAAAAGCCTAACAATTAGTACTAATTATTGATGAGTTACTACTAATAATGATAATAAAAAAAACAGGCTTAATAATATTAAAATAACAAATAAAACCCCGTAGTTTTCAATATAATGACTAATCATGGCCTTTTTTTAATATACATTATGACCTCATTTTGCGCACCATTTTGTAAGACCGGACGATATTTGGCGGCCAAAAACAGTCCTACTGCCCGGACCGATTTTATCCAGGCCGGACCAGTTTTGGCGGCCAAAATTGGTCCGGCCGGACAGGTTTTGGCAGCCATAAATGGTCCTCCGGACTGATTTTGGCAGCCAAAATCGGTCCGATTTTGGTCCGGACTGATTTTGGTGTGACAGGCCTACTAGGCCTATAGGCTAGGGCCCGGGCCTACTACTACTACTACTACTAGCCAGTCCAGTCACTAGACCTAGCTATTACTACTGAACTATAACCCTAGCTACTAGCCTTTTGGGGCCCAGCTAGGCCTAGGCCTAGTTACTTACGGTACTTACCACCTGGAACTGGCCATACCGCCCACCAGGAAGGCGAGGATTTGTTTCTTTCACTACTCTTCTTGACGCTGACGGAGGGGGATTTTCTAGGCCTAGGCCTAGACTTTGTGAGGTTTTTATGTTTTTTTCATCGTTAGATTTAATCAATTTCATATTTTAAATGGTGATATAAATATTATCTCTGAATAAAAAAAAACCTGAACCACCGACCATGTGCTATCAATTTACACTAGGGCCTAGGCTAGGCCTACTGTATGAACAATTCTCCTTGTTTGTGGTATGATTTCAACAACAACAACAACACTTCATCAATGCATTATCACACGTGCTCCATTCTTCTTGCTGCCTTTGCGCGCACCAATGATATGCTTTCGTATAATCACATGAACATCGTATCCCGAAGTGTCAATTGTGATTGGTCAAGAGTGTACTGTACGATCGATCGTCTGCTTTGTGTCCTGTCACGTTCACGTCCAAAAGAATTTTTCATTAAAAAAACAAAAACTACACATCCAGTATGATCTAATTTTAATAAAACTAATAAAAACATTTTATAAAAGCAAATCATTGGCCAATTTAATTCAACTGAGGTACGTAAGCGCGTCGAGACTCGAGAGTAATTTGACAAATCACGACGTGAGTGGATTTGTCCGAACTAATCTGTGATTGGTTAACTCACTTAATTGTTCTTTTTATAATCATATATATATATATTATGGTATTATTGTTGTCTCGGTTATAATTTGCACATGTAATTAATGGTCGCGTGTGGCTTTCCTTGGGTATAAAATTTGAGAAAAAACATTTGTTTCAAAAAATTAAAATTTTCAAACTTTTCTTCTAAACGTTCTACTAATCTCAGGGATGAACTAGCCTATCTAACTAAATATCAATAATTATGCCTATTTTACAGATTTTTTTTTGCAGTATAATATTATTAATTATGTTTTATATATTAGTAGTGAACATTTCGTCGAGAATCCATTGATGGTTACGTTAATGGCATACTAAAGAAAGTACTTTAAAGACCCTCTCTCAGTTGTATTTCCTCCGAAGTCCTGCTGACTTGCACTCTCGGGTGTTGCATTATGGTTTATGGTTCTTACGCGCTTTGAACGAAGATTTCGAATATTTTCCAATCAATGACAAACTCGAATCATGCAATTCCTCGGGACTTTTAACCTTTTTGTAACCGAAAACATCCATAAACTTTCCACAATTGTCCATTTCTTGTATTCGTTCAGCGAGTTCATACGTCATACTTCGACGCCATTTCTCAGCATTCAAAGTAGAATTTCGAGAAAGAGCATACGAACCACCTTTATACCCGGATGTACTGTTATTAATCCATTCAATAATATCACTTGTAAGAGCACCTAAACCAAGCTTTGCATATATCTTTGTTGCTGATTCTATTGGAGAAAGTGATATGTCTTCGTATCTGACTGACAAGTATTGTGATGACGGAATCTTGGAATATCCAAAGTCGGCATTTTCTATCCAATCTTTACACCAGTTGTTTAAATACTCGTAAAGTTCTGAAGGTAAGTCGTTGGCATCAAAAAGAGAACGGTGTTCTTCATTCATAGCGTGAATCACATCTCTATGCCAAGCTCTGAGATTTGACAAAATCATGCCTCGTGGATCTCGTATTAGATGTAATATTTTAAAATCAACATCATCGTCGTTTACTAATTTGGTAAAGTTTGTGATGTTATGAATTCGAATAGTTTTGATGACTGTAAACGTTTTATTTTGACATTTGTGCGTCAATTCACGGCTGACAGGCTCACATTTCGTAGATAAAGACTCATTTTGTTTGCGGCGAGACACTCCTCTAGTGGGCCTACAAAGATTTTTCTCTGTTAAATCTGGAATTTCTTGTAGTCTCGAATTGAAAGAAAGTTGCATAATTGCTTTCAAGTACGACTTCATATTATCAAATCTACAATGGTATATAGACGCGATCATATCAACATAGTTAACTAAATTCTTTGGGTTCTTATAAATTTTCTGATCTGGAGTCTTCCGTTGATTATCAAGTATACGACCGGGTTCAAACATGTAAAATACCTGAGGATGCTGTGCTATAATCTGACCCAAGAAAGACGAACCTGTTCGTCCAATAGCCAGGATGTGTATACCTTTGTGCTTTATAGCATTTAAACTGGAATTTTGCTGTAAACTCATAGGATCAAGTTTATTTTTAGAAAATAAACGTCCCCTCATTGCTATAAAACTCCTATGGAGGGGTTTAGCGAAATAATGACTGCTATTGTCCACTGTATTGTTCTCGTACGGTGCTCTTATTAAAATAAATATAAACACGGCCACAATCAAGATTGAAAAATATGAATACCTTCTTGTTGATTTCATTGCTACTTGATTAGAAGCTTCTAGACAAAATTCTGATCAATGCGTATTAATTTTAATACAGAAAAATGATATTGATTCAAATTAAATCCAAATTATAAAATAGCGTAAATTGACATGACCAGTTGAAGTTACCAGATGTTATAGAAAATTTCAGTATAAATGGAAACGGAAACAACTGTAGTCTATAACATAAAACAAGCAATGTTTTCGGCAAAAGAGAAAAGCTATAATTGATTCAAATTAAATCAAAATAGCAAAACTTGACATGACCAGTTTAAAGTTACCAGATGTTATCAATATAAAATAGAAACGATAGACCACACTGTAGGCTATAACATCAAACCAGCAATGTTTTCGGCAAAAGAGAAAAACGATATTGAGTCAAATTAAATCCAAAAATATAAATAGCGAAAATTGACATGACCAGTTAGGCCTATATTTATCAGATTTTACCAATAGAAAAGGACAATAGAAAAGGAAACGGTAAACCACTGTAGACTCACACCAGCAATTGTCGGCAAAAAGGTGCCCACACGTTCCTTACATGCTACATACAATCACTTTTATCAAATGCACTGGAATATAATAGGCCTACTATTCCTTGTATTGGTTCCATGGCTGTATACAGGTTTGAACTACTGTAGTAAATAACGGAGACGCTTTCAAAAACCATAATCGATGTTCACAGCCGATACGTGTACATTCTTTACAAAACTGTGTTATTTTCTTCAATGAAATGTTCCCAAGTTATTGAATATAAATACAGTATTTGTTTACTTTGCAGTACCATACACACACTTGCATTCATCAACAAACTCCTGCACAATCGTTCTGATTACAAACGCATCAATGACCAGGTACAACAGTGTGTTTAAAATCAATAATAAATCAATTCTGATCGATGAAAAGTGAACTTCATTAAATCAGAGGATTTCGGATGGTTGTCAAAAGCATTAGATTATTATAAATTAATATTCATTTGAATAATTAAGTTCGTGCTTATACAACAAAAGGTCAAAGTTATACAATCATTTTGAAAGCCTAATATTATATATATACAAATAAAATCTAAAAAATACCATATTGTATAATAAATTATAATACACGTAAAGAAAACGTTGATTTAATTTTCAAAATGCAAACAAATATTACTGTATACCGTATTATTTACCAATTGACAATTTATTTACAAAAATTCAACCTATTTTTAGGGTTTTATTTGAACCACAAAATACCAACAGAATCTGTAATAAATAGAGATTAGTCCAAGACAGCAATATTACAACAGACACACATGAGTGAACAATACAATTACAGGCAACATAGGGCATTATCAGTGTATCTGAAATAATTATTAGTACTGCTGCTTGGTTCCCATAGAGACACAACATGTAACGCAGGTGGTTTGACCAATCACAAGCAATGATTATTTTGGTCAACTTGCTTGTGTTGTATCTACGTCATTGTGTTACGTCATAGTAGAAACCAAGCTTAAAAGAAAATTTAAACAGTGCCAAGCTTTTTAATGTACTTTGACAATGAGTGGCTTATAATGTAGTGGTGCTGTAGCTTGGTGGTTAACATGCTTGTCTTCCAATACGAAGTCTGGGGTTCAATCCTGACATAGTGCCGGGGTTCAATCCTGACATAGTGCCGGGGTTCAATACTGACATAGTGCCGGGGTTCAATCCTGACATAGTGCCAGGGTTCAATCCTGACATAGTGCCAGGGTTCAATCCTGACATAGTGCCAGGGTTCAATCCTGACATAGTGCCAGGGTTCAATCCTAACATAGTGCCAGGGTTCAATCCTGACATACTGTAGTGCCAGGGTTCAATCCTGACATAGTGCCGGGGTTCAATCCTGACATAGTGCCAGGGTTCAATCCTGACATAGTGCCAGGGTTCAATCCTGACATAGTGCCAGGGTTCAATCCTGACATAGTGCCAGGGTTCAATCCTGACATAGTGCCAGGGTTCAATCCTGACATAGTACCAGGGTTCAATCCTGACATAGTGCCAGGGTTCAATCCTGACATAGTGCCAGGGTTCAATCCTGACATAGTGCCAGGGTTCAATCCTGACATAGTGCCGGGGTTCAATCCTGACATAGTGCCGGGGTTCAATCCTGACATAGTGCCAGGGTTCAATCCTGACATAGTGCCGGGGTTCAATCCTGACATAGTGCCAGGGTTCAATCCTGACATAGTGCCGGGGTTCAATCCTGACATAGTGCCAGGGTTGTCACTCACGACTAAATAAGGCTAAATATAAAACTATTAATTATTAAATAGTTTATCGATCCTGTAATTGCCGAGTTACACGCTAATGGTGATTAAAGATAAATCCATAGTTAGTCCAGTAGACACATGTTTAGCTAATATGTCCTATGCTACCTTGTAGTGGCTTTAGCTTTTTCCTTTGCCATCATCTCAAAGTTAATCTTCACCTTAGCTTTCACATGCACTGTAGCATTTGCAATTCTTTGTTGCATCGTCAGTGATTTACCTAACCGTTCAGTTGTAGGTGCCGTTTCTGGTCCTTCCCATTCTTTTGTATACTCTTCTATGATCTTGTTTGGTTGACCAACGACTTGACCCAGGAGAAGGCCGATGTTATCTGCTTTTTGGCGACAGTTGGAGACTGCTTTTATTAAAACTTGTTTTCTAGGATTCAAAAAGAAACATTTAAATTCAATATCAAATGGTAATTGTACAAATTCATGTAAAAGTGCACTCTTTTATAAAATGTAATCAAATTTAGTTATTTATTCAAGAGGATCAAAATATAGTGATGAGGCACACAGTCTATTTTGCATGAAAGTTTCTAATTGGGGTTCAGAGCTTAAACAAGATGGGTTAGAGTTTGAAATTATTATGTACTTATTGTATTTATAACTGACCTTAGTTCTTCTACACTGTGAGGTGTATGGTGAAATTCTGGTTGAGTTATAATAACAGAATCATCTAACTTTTCTACCAGAAGATTAGTAACAGCTAAGCATTTCTCAATGTCTACAAATGTGACTAAAAGTTCCGTAGTCATTACATACAAGCCATCCTCTCTTTGTAATGAATCAGTTCTTGAAACATCTCCTTCCTACAAAAAATTGTAATAAAAAGGGCATAAACCTATTTGTATTTGTGCAAATGTAAAATATGTAATGTAAAATATGTAATGTAATAATATGGAAAATGTGTGAACGAACGGTTAAGCTATATATACCTTTACTTGGAATGTATGTAGAGCTTGAAAAATATAATCTGTTCGTCTTGCCACACTGTTCTTAGCCTCAGCAGCTACCTCTTTACGACTACTAACAACCACGGTTACATTGGCTCTATTCGGCACTTGCCTGGCTTCTGCTGTCGCTGTCACCTCGATTTCTGTTGACGTTTTAGGCCTAGGATTACCTTGATTTTTATTATTAGTAGGGGTATTTGACTGGTCTAAAAGCGATGCATACACTCTAGAGGGCTTATACGACATTATAACCAATACAAGATAAAGTATTTTGGTAAAATAAATAGCTAAGTAACTGCAAACAAAAAAACATTTTTAAGTAAACCGCCGTTTCACATGTAAACAGATCATTTGAGAGTTATGCGTGTGAAAGCGCAGTCTGCTCATATACGTCAAACATATTGTTTTCGCGTCAACAAAGGCAGCACACTCTATGCTAAAATAACGAAGCAGTGTAACGTTTGACTAATAAAACGCGTTTAAAATTATATTGACAAATTTAACTGACCCGACGAATACGGTGAATTATTTTTCATTTTACAAGTTTTATAGAAAGCCAGGGAGGCTTTAGTCATGGAGGCGGGGCTTCAAAACTTCATCAACGAATGATAGTAAAAATAGATGAGTTGCTAATAAAGTCTTCTAAATTTCACAGTTTTGATGAATGTTTTGTTATTATCAATTATTTATAATTAGCAATACAAAGAACACATTTAAAATCATTTCTATAAACTGTTTTTTATTGCAATCAATACAAAATAAATACATTTCATTAATATAAAAAATAAAACATTTCCATACATTTGATATACAATAGATAAGTAGTGGATTGTATAAGACTTTTTTCTTTTTTTTTTTGTTTAATTCATTTCGGCTGTATAAACATGTATTTGCCATATGCTATTTGTATATCAACTCTATAACTATTATAATTGATAGTTATGTAAGGCCAAAGCCTTTTCCATTTTCCAGTGCAATTGTTAAACGATTTCTGAGTTTGTCTTTGGAAGCGTAAGATGGAAGAAGCAGACGATTAAAGCACGTCATAGCAGTAGGAAGGCGGTCACTATCTGGTCCATGTCGTTGGATCACTATTGGAAGACTTGATAACCCCTTTACAGGCACCTGAAATAATAATAATGATTCAACATTTATTAGTTTCTATCAATGGTAAAAGCAATGCAATAAAAAAGAGTGGTCATTTATAATGAGAAAATACAAAATACCATTAATAGAGGATCTTGCAAGAAGAGATTTCTTGTCACCCATAAACGACGAGACAAAAATATATTTGTATATAATTATATAAGTATATAAAATAAATAAGGTCATTACAAAAAATGAATTTACAATGCAGTTTCTCATTCTTAAGTTCTGTCTACACTATCAAACTTTATGTGACAAAAAAAATGTGATGTGCCATGTTATGGACCATATCACAACCATCTTTGGTCATATTACTACCATATTTGGACACATAATACTTTTTTTGTCAAATTAGTTTGATAGAGCTTCCCTCATCGTTATCGTTTCTAAATTAATCAATTCATTTTCAACATATCACTGGGCGGTTTAGTTGTTCAGTTTATTATTGTTATATTGTCATGAAATGCACATACACACATTTGCTTTGCAATATGTTTTCAACTCATTTACGACAAATGAAATGAAAAATACACCTGTCCCAATAGGTTTATTCTATCACAGACAAATAATAATAAATTTAAGTATTAGGAGACATACCATTGACTACATTGTCCAATGTCGCCCTACTTGCTATATGGAAACCAGATTTTTAGTTATTATTTTACTCAAAATAAATAGAGATAGAAAACCTTACCCTGTCACTTCCAGTTATAAAATTCAGCAACTTCTTTTTCTGTGTTTCATCTAAGCTGTGAACAACACTCCAGAAAGCTTTAATAGTTCGATGGTGTCTGGGGAAAAATGTATACAACCAAATTCATAACAAAACAATACAAAATTGAGCCTTATTATGTAAGAATAAGTAACTTAAATAATAATATTAACAACAACAATAAATTTGGACTTTTAAGCGCATAATGCATAAAGCCTCTATGTCCTTCATAAAAATAAAAGTAATCCATGAAATAAATAAAAAAGAGAAATAAAAATGAGTGACAGACCATAAAATATAAATGGATCTCAACTGAATTGAATATGGTTTATCGACATATTTGTTGAAAAGGTGAGTTTTTTAAAGCTGGTTAAATATAGTGGTGGTGGTACTCAATTTTATCACCATAATTTTAAAAGAATAGCAGAAACTCAACTTTTAAATTGAACATTTTGCAATGTTCTGTGGGGAGGGCCAAAACCTCATTTCAACTATCAATTTATTCAAGCTAACCTGGTGAAGCCATCTTCATATGTAGTACAAGATTCTAGAGCTATGAAATCTAAGTCAGGATTACCACACACAAGTAGTTCTGTTTCCTCAGCTTGAAACAGTTTCAATGCGGGACCACCACACATCAAGTGAAAACCATGAGAAAAGGCCTGATAAAAAAACAACCAAAACATAATATATTAATAAATGTTGTACAATGTTTAACAACATTTAAAATGTTACTACCATTAGTATCTAAAATATTCCATGCAATATGAGGAGAGGATAATTACAGAAACAAAATTACACAAACAGAACTGAAAGAGAATGTACCTCAAATTGCTTTGACACACTGGTTGTAAGAAAGTACTGGACATAACAATCAACATAAATTTGTCGGTTCTGAAAAAAAAAACAACTTAAAGATACAAGGCCTTGTAAAAACAATTCCTGGTATTCACTTTAGAACAGCCTATTTATATGATGTACCCATATATGGACACAAAGAATTACAAATACAGTAATTAAAAATGTTACCCTCCTGTTATTGGCGAATAAAAATTAAAAAAATTTAAAAAGTAATTTCTTACCTTGCTTGTAACCGGCACCTGTGAACCATTTGGAATAAGATCAACTGTGATCACCTGACTAAAGCAGTTTATGGAAATCTGTAAAAAAAATGTTAAGTTCATTTAATTAATAATCTGTGGCTGGAAAGGATAAAGCTATGTCTACTAGTTTGACAAAAAAAGTGTGATATAGCATCATCGTATCCATATATGGGCACATAACATTTTTTTGTCACATAAAGTTTGATAGTGTAGATGGAGTTTTAAAATAAGAATCTGTGAGAAAGATGTCAACAACAAACATAGATACAATAATTATCATACAGCCATCAAAACATAATCTAAATCACATTTTTTGTCACATAAATTTTGATAGTGTAGACAAAGCTTTCAACAACCAACATCGCTACAATAATTAACATACAATACAGCCATCACTTTGTGGACAAAACATAATAAAAATCACATTACCTGAAATGTCTGACAGAACACTTCTTCAACATCACCATCAAACTCTAGTAACTCTTGCAGGCTTTTGGCTAATGTAGGCTGGACTTCTTTCAGATCTTCTAGGCTTAGCTTGACACCATGAAGCTTCTTATAGATCAGGTTCGGAAAGTGGACGTCAAGTATTATACCATTGTAGATTGCTAGGCCTAGGATGATTCCAACTAATTCAAATTCATCGTCTGATTCTAAAGATCCACCTAAAATAAAATTATAAACTCGGGGCTAATTTTATCATTCATTGATGGGTCCCAATTGTAATTTTATCTAATGTATGATGATTGTGAATTTTTTGTTCTGTCGAGGAAAACAATTTTTCCAGTGTTCACATTTTTTTATATGGAACAAATAAATATTTGATTTGATTAGCCAAAGTAACAAGTAGAAAGAAAAGAAAATAAAACCTCACCATTTATCCACAAAAGCCTGGTTTCGTCAGTCTCTAGAAACATGCCATAGCTAGGCTCAAAGATTGACGCTGTCAGCAATTGAAAAAACTCCTTTTGCAAGCCTCCCATGTCCAATCCCTACAGCCAATTAAATTTATTTATTTTGATATAAGCGTATATGATTTTTTTAACAAATGTAGAGTCGTTATGATGCTTGGCTACCAATCTAAGGTTCTGGTGTTTAAATGCTGTCAGTGCCAAGATTTTTTCTAATGACAAATTACAACTCCACTCCCAAAGACTTGTAATAAGTCTGTGTTTACAGTATGTAAAGCATCTTGTGTATATGTTTGTCTAGTGAACAGGATTTCCAACTTTAAGAAAGATAGTGGAATGATCTCACTTTATGGTTATCATTGGCAGTTTGCCTAAATACACTGTATAAACAAAACAAATAATATGATTCATATTTGATACACAAAATCTTACACATACCTGCTCACCACCGCCTATGTACTTAATTTTAAGCGGTTTCTTAAGGTCAACTTGTTTGCCTCTGATTTGAGCCATGGTGTCTGCTATAAGATGATCCCTACGAATTTCTAGCACCAGAAAGGGACAGATGGCTGACTTAACGCTGTCTGAGATGTTCTTAAAACGACTTCCTTCTTGAATGTATTTCTGCGCTTGGTTTACACGCTATAAAAACATAATTGGATTTTACACAAACAAAATCATTTATGGATGAATTTTGTTCATTCATCAATGAAAAAATTACTTCCATTTATTGTCATTTGCATTTAAAATATATAGAAATTATGAAATGAAAAACTAACAAGAACAACAACTTAGGCTGTGTTCGGACGTAAAATCAGTTACATGTGTAACTTTACATGTATAATTAGTGATCGTTCGGACGATGACCAATAAACACGTGTAAACTAACAAAAAAATACCCAGCAGGGTCATATTTCATGCATAAGGTCAAATTGCTCCTTATCTTGCGGTTAATCAGCTTGCAGTTTAAGGTGTAAAAGCAACAGCAATTTACACCACACGCGACCATTACACATGTAAATTTATTCCGTCCAAATGTGCTCAAAGTGTCACATCACTTTACACTCCATCACTCATGGTATACTGACAAGCATTCAGTGCCTGAAAGGCAGCTGGATAAAAGTGGATATTTTTTCAAGCATAGACTAAGTTTGATTTAAGTAACTCACTGCTTGATGTAAAATAGCAGACTGATATTCCTTTCTCATCTGAATGACAGCATCAAAATGGAGAACAAGTACTTTGGACTAAAAACACAAATACAGAATCGGTTAATCCCTACGAAAATAATGAAAACAAGTACAAGTTTATTTAATGAATACAGTGACTTACTGCTGGATTAAGAAGAAATGGATAGTTGAGTAAAGACTTGCTTCTTACTGACTTGCTTTCTTGGCTTAGCCTCCACTTATTATATTCCGTTTTGTAATCAAGATTTCTATTTTCAAAATAAAAAACAATCATACTGTACTGTTTATTTTACTTTGTGTTCTAAACATTTTAATGATTTTATTCTATTGTTATATTAAGTTGCCATGAGAAAAACCAAATCTTTCGTTGAATTATTTGACAATAAATTTATCTTGTATGTTGTATTCATTTAGTTAGTTAGATGTATCTTCTTGACTGACTTAAAGTTTCTCAATTCAGATAGTGTGTTGCCATCATAAAGGATATCAAGAACTTTTGCAACATCAATATAATATCATTAATGATTCTAAATAAAGTTATCAATTTAATATAAAGTATTAAGAGTGAGTTAGATGTATCTTCTTGACTGACTTAGTGCTTACGGTATTCTACCATACAGTAGGTACAATAAATGGTGAATACCATGAAGTTCCTTAATTTACCTTGATACTTCGTCAGAGTAAAATTGTTCACATGATGCTAAGGTCTTTTCAGATAATGTGTTGGCGTCATAAAGGATTTCAAGAACTTCTGCAACATCAATTAGATTGTCCTCAGAACTGTAAATAAATTAAAAAAACACAAGCTGACTTTGTTTCATCTGACCTTAATAGAATAAAACCATATGTTAGCAGGATCTTAACACATATTATTTTATGGTGAATACAATTTTACTAAATTGCCAACACCCTCCACAAGTAAACGTTGAATCTTACAAACCCTTGTTGTGGATGCAGCATTGCAGATAAATGAGTCTTAAACATGGTGATCAGTTTTTGGAAGCTCGTTCGTTCATAGGTGCTTAATATTTTCACTAAAGCATTCTTCGTAGATGTAGACAGAGCCCCCAATATTGCAGACAATTTGCATAATAGTTCATGGTTACTAACAAATAAGGGATTTGCAAGCAATATCTGAAACTAAAAATAGATTATATAGTGATAACATTGTTAAGCTCTGTCTACACTATCAAACTTTATGTGACAAGAAAAGTGTGATGTGCACATATATATGGACATGATGATGTCATATCACTACCATATTTAAGCATATCACTACCATATTTGGGCACATCACACTTTTTTTTGTCAAACTAGTTTGATAGTGTAGAAAGGGCTTTATACATTTATTTGCTTAGATTTACACTTTCACTGTTTGGTTTAAATGTTTATTATTTTGTGAGTTTTTTTACCTGATTAATATCATCATTTTGAACAGATGCAGGATGGATAGAAGACATAAGAATCTCAAGTGAATTATTCATTGTTGACTGAAAGACATCGCATGGATAAAGATTCAACAAAAGGTCATATGCTTTACTAACTGCTTCCAGGTCAACCCCACTACTAAAGTCATCTTCTTTTACCTTCATAAAAATAGATAAAAAACATCAGTTAATTTGTTCTTATCACCCTTTTATATACAGTAACCATTAAGCTGTCTACACTATGAAACTAGTTTGACAAAAAAGTGTGCTGTGCTGAAATATGGACATCAACATGTCCATATATGGGCACATCACATTTTTTGTCATACTAAAGTTTGGTAGTTTAGACAGAGCTTTACAATACATAACAAAAAACTTACAAGGAAGCTGGAATTGAGAGCATCTGATGAAGTGAACACAGTTCTTATTGTGTTGATCAGGAATGATGGATCAGAACATAGCTTATAGTGATCAACAGGTGCCTAAGAAATAAATATCCAGTCAACATTAGTACAGTATACCACCATATCTTGTCTGGTTTTCCATAAATTCTGGTACAGAATTGTTAATGATATTCCATAAATTCTGGTAAATGTAATAAAGAGATTTGGGATGTCAAGCAGGTTTTGGGAGAATTTCAGAGAGTATTGGTAGAGTATATGTAAAATATATAAAATAAAATTCACTAATTGTTACTAATCTAGTCGATTGTTTAAGAATGTACACCAATCACTAACAATACTAATATATACTAAGTAACATTGGAAATCTATACTACATACAGTACCTGTAACATGTCAAAGGTCAAGTGTGTCAGTGAAAACTCGGATGGTATTTCTAGCGACATTTCACAGGACAACGATCGTTCAAAGGCAACTAAGTCTTCCGTCTCCACTAAAGCTTCATGGCTTGGTATTGGACTTTGAGTAAAAGGTAACGTGTTGGAGAGAGAACTTAATGATTGATTTGAGTGTAGACTAACTTGAGAACATGATAAATTAGTATGGTATCTATTAGGAAGCTGGTGGTCACTAACAGACCTAAATAGTAAAAAAAATATATATAAACATAATTAAGGTATAACTACTGTATATTATTTTTATTTGTCCAAATTTATAAATAATATATTTATATTGTAATATTACTTACCTCAATGATAACGTATCGTAGCCATGGTGATGATGATCCAAGTCAATTGAAGAGTGGACATTTGAAATAGTACCCACGCCAACTTTGCTTAAATCAATGGACAAGCTTTTTAATTTGTTAGGTAAAAGTTCTTCATTTTTTAACTCATCATGACGTTGTGTTGATGATGAATGCTGGGAAGGCACGTCAATGACATCAGTTTTGTTGGTCACTAGCTGCCTTGGATCAGCCAATGATTTTTTATCTCTTTCTTGAACTTTGAACTGCTGTTTTTTATTGGTGGATATAACATTATCAAGACTAGATGCTTTTAGAGTGTTTCTTTTATCCATTCGACTAATAGAGTCTGTTTCATCTGGATTGCCTTTATCAACAAACAATGATGCAAATGGTGTACAAGAGTATAATGAATATAAGAAAGGTTTTGATTGGCCTTCTTCTGGCTGGAAGACATCTTTTGGCAAGGAACAACCAATCAAATTCTCTGATGAACAAATATATTGCCTATGAAAAACAAAACAATTTTTTACTACATAAAGTTTGATAGTGTAGAGAGAGCTTTAAATAGTTAATAATATAGTTATAAATAAAAAAGGTACAGCAAAATCAAAATACTTCCACTTACTTTTGATGGGAAGCAAGATGTATACAAACTATGACAGCATTGCCTCCATTTACAATCACATGATCTGTGAAAACCAGAATGTAATTAGATAAAACAATTGTTTATTTCTTATTAATAAAATAAAGGGGACTACCTTTTGGGGATTTAGAAGGCTATCCCTTGTACCATGCAAATGAGTTTCATGTTTGTTTTTGTCTCTATTAAATATTCCTGTATGCTATCTAAATAAATCAAAACAGAAATGAGAAAACAAATTATAAATTTCAAAATACCTTTACATGAAGCACAAAACTTATTTCTGCATTGCTCATTGCCACAACCATTGGTTATTTGAAAATAATATCGCTTGACTAGCCGTTGCCATTGGTCTTTGAGGGCACTGCTCATCGTGTTTGGTTTATCATAGCTTTTAAACGGCAATGCTCTCGTGATTGATAGATTACTGTCTGACAAAGCGGCAAGGTTGCTGGCACTTAAGGTCCTGTATACATTTTAAAAAGTTACAAACAAAATAACAGGCAACCAAGTTGAGTCAGATTTTAATTATAAAAAGAGTTAAATATTATAGTATGCAACACAGATATTGAAAAAACAACTATTTAACTCACTTTTTAAAACTATCTAGCGGTGTCAAACTATTAGAGCGCCCTCGTTGAAATAATATATTGTTCATCGAGCCACCACCTTCATCTCTTGAGAGTTTTGGTTGCGATTGATGTCTATAAAAATTTAAAATAAAATGTAACTGTAAAACAACAACAAATTAATATATAAACTAGAGTCTTTCACACTAGCTGTTCCGGTCTGAAGATGGCAAATCAAACATCAATGTTTCATTTTCACACTACTACATGCATATTGATTGGTGCATGTAGACCGCTTGCTCTACCTTTCAAGTTTTAGTCTGCTCAAGTCAGTCTTAATAATACTTGCTGGTAATGATCCTTTTCTTTCTGCAAATTTTGTTGCTTTTCGGCCACCAGGTCGTGGGGGCGGCTTCCCAGGAACTGCGAAAGTTCCACCGTTACTCATTTTTTTCTGTCAAAAACAAAGCGATATCATTTATTAATTTCTCCTGTTTCTAGAGCCTAGCTCACCCAACTGTTGGGTGAGCTAGGCTCTAGTGAGACCTTTTTTAGTAGTGTTAGTATTTAGAACTGTAGATAATCATACTAGTAATAA
Organism: Antedon mediterranea; assembly: GCF_964355755.1. NCBI lineage: Eukaryota > Metazoa > Echinodermata > Crinoidea > Comatulida > Antedonidae > Antedon > Antedon mediterranea. Next base: position 29,993,434 of record NC_092676.1, on the reverse strand, counting down.
GCCTTATTATTATTAAACCCAACTAAATCTACCTAGGCTACTGCAATGTACTACCAACAAATAGGCCAAGTTAGCCTTGAATCATGTACCTAGCCAGCCTGGCCCGGAGCCTCTGGATTTAAGTTGCGACCTGTTTAGAGCGTGTAGGAGGCCTAGAGGAGGAGCTGCTAGGCTACCTACTAAATAGCCAGTATACTGTATCATCTAGTAATTGAAATACTTAGACAGTACACTGCTTATTGACAAACATTTTATTTCTTCATTTTTCTCCATTTACTTACCTTTTAGATGTTTTATTAAACTTTAACAGACAGATGTATTATCTGTGGTCAGTCATGTTTGTGGTTGTTTTGGAAACTCCACCACTTTTTGACTCGCCATTCGTCAATAATCAATACACACATTCTATTCTTCGTTACCTTAGGGGGTTCATTGTGATAACGGAATTCTGATTGGATAATCGAAAATAGAGGGTGGACGTCAAGTGTGACTTTTTAAGACAATCAATCCGAGATAAAAAAAAAAACACAACATTCTCAGCATGTCTGTCTATTTAACCTTGTTTAATTGTTGTTTAATAGTCAAACAACATTCAAGAGTATTTTGCTGTAGTAATGTACTGAATGGTGCGGAACACCACGAATGTTAGTTTCTAATTACTGTATAATAAATATAAAAATAAACATTATTCAGGAAACAATATTTTATAAGTTGATTACATTTATTTCTCAATCTATAGCATTTCCAAAAGATATATTAATTGTCCCTGAATATTCCATTTTAATGTCACATATTATAGTTATTCACAAAATATATATTTACCTGTCAGCCTATAGGTTTTTGGTTTAACTGTTTATTTTCTCTTTTTAAAAGTGAAAATATTTTTTTTTTGTGTTTTTTCTACCTTTTTGTAACTTCTTTAAAACTATTCTTAAAAGTCTGATTTATTATTCTTCATTTTTCATGTTTTTGACAAAACATATTTAACATACTTAACTTAATTAAACATCAACATTATTATAATAATTAATAATATAATTATGATTATATACATTTATTTGTTTACATTGCAAAAATGTTTGTTTACATTGCAAAAATTAAAAATATAAATAAAGGTAGAATATCTGATGAAATGATTAATTCATAAAAAATAAATGACTATGTATACAATTTGTAACATAGTTAATAAAGTGGCTCACAAAAAAGTTATACTCCTATAATATATATTATATATCTATGCACACTATTTAAGTGCAAACTTAAGTTTTTTCATTTTTCAGTACTGTAAATTCTGTATGACAACATTCACATTACAAAACTTTAAAAATGTAATTTATGTAATTTATGTAATTTATGTACAGTACTAATAACACACATGCCCTATACTAAACTATACAAAATGTAATTATGGCCCTTTCACAAAACTCTCATCTTGGACAAAACTATATGTATCTGCTGCCACATATACAGCATAAATCAGTAAAGGTTCAGATACCAGTGAGTCTTTATACTTAAGCGACAGTATCACTTATTTGTACACAACTAAGATGCCACATCACACCAGTCTTGGCCAAGTTCTAGATACCAGTGAGTCTTTAAGCTATTACTTATTTGTACACAACTTAGATGCCACATCGCGCCAGTCTTGGCCAAGTTCTAGATGTGAGGCAAGTCCATAGTTATCATTTTCACTCTCATCTAACCATGCATTCAGCTGTTTTATTGGTTGTTTTTTTATTTCTCTTAAATTCTTTGAAGACTGGAATCTTTCAAGAGCAATGGCAATAGCTAGCATGAAGTGAACTTTCTTCTGCAGTGTTAAATCTACAAAAAAAAAAATTATAAAATAAAAAAATAACCTTTTCAATATTCAAGAATAATCAGAGATTGTTTAATCAAGTGCTGTTAAGAATTAAGAAGCCTTTTTAAAAATAAATAATAATATTACATAATAATTATTGTCACAGCAAATTATTTTAAACTCATTCTCCAAATTGTCTTGTATTGTTCTTTGTGTTTTACCATTACTACTATGGTCCATTAATGTTCATTTCATTAATTTATTTGACCAACATAATGTAAAATATAGGCCTACAGGGATAAATGGGTCAGGGGCTGCTAAAGTAAATAAGATTACTTTAACTACAAGAGTCATTCCCAAAAATGTCAAATGGATTACCTAGTGCCTTGATACCAGCACGTTCCAGCAAAGCAACAACAAATCTCCGTTTGATGGCAAATATTACAGCAAATGTTGCAGACAATTTCCAAAATCTTTTCTATAAGATAATTAAATGGTTACATTACTGGCCACATACAAATGTAACCAGCTTATACTTTATATACAGTACAACCTTGAGTGACTCATGTATGTTTTCTATAAGGTAATTAAATGGTTACATTACTGGCCACATACAAATGTAACCAGCTTATACTTCATATACCTCGAGTGACTCATGTATGTTTTCTATAAGATAATTAAATGATACATACATACAGGTAATCAGTAGAACTCCCATTAAGAGGACACATTTCTGACCCAACAAAGTGTCTTATTATAAGAGTGCCTCATGAATGCAGTTGGACATGTTAAATGTATATTGTCTACTGTTGTTATACAAAAAAAATGTACTTTATAGTTAAACAACTAATTAACTCACACTAATGTTTACTTCACATTATAATTCAGTGTTTTATAATGATTACAAGTACTATCAACTTACACTTTCCCAATCAAATTCAGACCACAACAGTTTTAATATATATGCAGACAAATTCACTTCAGAACCAGCAAAATTGAAACTTCTGATATCTAAATCTACATATAAGTATGTATAAGTAAAAACGTTAATTCAAAAATGATACATTATAATCTGTATAGAACTGGTTTATATTTTAAAATAATTTTTTTTTAAATTTTAAGATGATGACACGGTAATCTTGACACTTAAGCTTTGGACGCAACGCAAGGACCTAGAAACAATGCAAGCGTGTTGACCAAGGACAGGCTACAGTTCAAATATCCAATCGCTTGTGATTCGTTAACTCATTTCGTTGCGTTACGTCCTTGTGTTGCGTCTCTAGTGGGAACCAAGCATTAGTGTTACTAAAAAAACTGTTGAATGAAATTGTATATCTTATGTATTATGTGTGGTTTGTTGAAGGGGGCTAGTGAATTCTAGACATAACACTGCATATTTCTATTGTTAGTATTATTATTATCGTTACAATGGTACATTTTATTGATTTTATTTATTTATTTATTTTGAATTTATTCAATTATTTATTTATTTTAAATTTATTCATTTATTTATTTATTTTATATTTATTCATTTAAAGCGACTTTGCGTCTAAAGCTCTTGCTTACATCTTAGCCCCATTATTATTATTATCCATAATTAAAATGATTCTAAATAAAAGAAATTCAAAAATACCTGGTACATGCTGCCAAGCCCCTAATATATGTTTTTCAACATACTCTGTAAGAGTTAGTCCAGTCAGTGTAAGCTTCCTTAGTAATTGCATCGATACACAGTCAGGCTTTTTTGACATTTTTGATTTTTTGTCCATATAACTTTCACCTTCCCAAAGTGAATAAAATGCAGTTCTGTAAACCGTTCGTGTCCAAATCCTTGTTCCATTTTGACAAACCTTTACCAGATTCACAAGTAAATACTCCAGCAAACATACCACTACTGCTGTACTTAAGATGCTCTTGCAGGTCTCAATTTCATCTAACAATAATAATATTTATTTAGCAAACTCAATAGGCATAGGCCAGAATAACTGCTCACGTATAAAGCTCTGTCTACACTATCAAAGTTTATGTGATAAAAAAATGTGAGTATATAGTACAAATTGAGTATACAGTACAAATTGAGTACTACAGTAAAAATTGAGTATACAGTACAGATTGAGTGTACAGTACAAATTGAGTATACAGTACAAATTGAGTACTACAGTACAAATTGAGTATACAGTACAAATTGAGTATACAGCACAAATTGAGTATACAGCACAAATTGAGTATACAGTACAGATTGAGTATACAGTACAAATTGAGTACTACAGTACAAATTGAGTACTACAGTACAGATTGAGTATACAGTACAGATTGAGTATACAGTACAGATTGAGTATACAGTACAAATTGAGTATACAGCACAAATTGAGTATACAGTACAAATTGAGTATACAGTACAGATTGAGTATACAGTACAAATTGAGTACTACAGTACAAATTGAGTACTACAGTACAGATTGAGTATACAGTACAAATTGAGTATACAGTACAGATTGAGTACTACAGTACAGATTGAGTATACAGTACAAATTGAGTACTACAGTACAAATTGAGTATACAGTACAAATTGAGTATACAGTACAGATTGAATATACAGTACAAATTGAGTATACAGTACAAATTGAGTACTACAGTACAAATTGAGTACTACAGTACAGATTGAGTATACAGTACAAATTGAGTATACAGTACAAATTGAGTACTACAGTACAAATTGAGTATACAGTACAAATTGAGTATACAGTAGAGATTGAGTATACAGTACAAATTGAGTATACAGTACAAATTGAGTATACAGTACAAATTGAGTATACAGTACAAATTGAGTACTACAGTACAGATTGAGTACTACAGTACAGATTGAGTATACAGTACAAATTGAGTATACAGTACAGATTGAGTATACAGTACAAATTGAGTATACAGTACAAATTGAGTACTACAGTACAGATTGAGTATACAGTACAAATTGAGTATACAGTACAAATTGAGTATACAGTACAGATTGAGTATACAGTACAGATTGAGTATACAGTACAAATTGAGTATACAGTACAAATTGAGTATACAGTACAAATTGAGTATACAGTACACATTGAGTATACAGTACAAATTGAGTATACAGTACAAATTGCGTATACAGTACAAATTGAGTATACAGTACAGATTGAGTGTACAGTACAAATTGAGTATACAGTACAGATTGAGTATACAGTACAAATTGAGTATACAGTACAGTACTTAAAACTCTTTTAAGAGTTTTAAGTACTGTATTTAATATTACATATATGTGGTACTAATAATTGAAACTCTTAAATCTTACCATGCGTTTGTGAAATAATTTGAGCATGTTCTTCAATCAATTTTTCAAGTTTTAATAATTCACGTAGACATGGTATCCTCCATGATTTATTGTGCTAAAGATCAACAAACAAAATATGTCAATTAATTAAGATTATTCACATTTTATAAGATAAACATATCTGCTCAAATGCTTCAATAACCTGTTTGATATTTGTTATTTTATAACACCTAAATAAATTCCTGTCATTTGATTGGACGATTGTGGGTCACATGGCGTGCAATAGTACGCACTATTTAGCGCTCGTTAAATAGTACTTGTATACTACCTTGTGTTGAGCTGAAGAGACTCTTTGTACAGAATGGTAGATGGCATCACTTTCAGCAGAAGTAAGTGCCAATTCATTATTCTCCACTGAAAATAAAAAAAAGTATTTACTTACTCTGATAGTAAGACAGTACTAAAGTATTTACTTACTCTGATAGTAAGACAGTACTAAACCAAAGTATCTACTTACTCTGATAGTAAGACAGTACTAAACCAAAGTATTTACTTACTCGGATAGTAAGACAGTACTAAACTAAAGTATTTACTTACTCTGATAGTAAGACAGTACTAAAGTATTTACTTACTCTGATAGTAAGACAGTACTAAACCAAAGTATTTACTTACTCTGATAGTAAGACAGTACTAAAGTATTTACTTACTCTGATAGTAAGACAGTACTAAACCAAAGTATTTACTTACTCTGATAGTAAGACAGTACTAAAGTATTTACTTACTCTGATAGTAAGACAGTACTAAACCAAAGTATTTACTTACTCTGATAGTAAGACAGTACTAAACCAAAGTATTTACTTACTCTGATAGTAAGACAGTAAATCAAAATCAAGTTCATCATCACTCTTCATATCTAGGGGAAAAATATATTGACAATATTGATGAAATTTCATATCTGGAGAGTTGGTATTGACTTCATTGATTTAAATAAATATTGTTACTGTATCTATAAAAGTGGAAAAATAGATAAACATAACAGTAATTTACTCAAGGCAAAAACTATCAACATAATCCAAAATAATAATTTAGTTTATGGTAGTATAATTGTGCAGAATTCATTAAGATCATTCTCCCGGATTTTGACAAACTTAGTTACCAAGTAATACCAGGAGAGAGTGACATTAATACTCTTCCTGGTATTATTAAAGATTTTCTACCTTTTAATGTCATTTTCGATAACTTATTTAAAGTAGACAATGAATAATTTGAACACTACCTGTTTGGAAATGACAACGATTTTCAAATGCCTCTGAATTGCAGCTTTCTAGTGAGAAATGTGCTGTGGCTGCTGAAACTGTATATAATATCATCAATTATAACAAGTTTGCAACTTTAAATACATACTATTGTCACTGTACTATGCTGGATCATTTTTAATCATACATTGACAGTAATTCTGAACAACAAAATAAGCTAAACAAAATGAAAACATATTTACCATTTGTTTTGCGTTTAGGAAAACCAAGTGAAAATCCTGATAAATAAAGCAGTATAATTTATTAATTGTTTAACAATTTAAAAAAAAACAACCAAAAAAACAGGCAACTGGCTCCAAAGTTTTGAAAATGACAATGTAAAGATAAAGCAGTAGGTTAAGTTCAGCAGTTCAGCCCTTAAGCCCACCCACTATTTCAAATCATCTATAATAATAATTGTTCTTATATAGCGCTTTGCACAATGCTTCTAAGCACTTCACATTATTAACCTGATCACTTTTTTTTATCAAACATGTATGGAAACATACTCCCATAATGCAGCTAGTAATCAGCGCAAAGTTGTGTCTTGATCTAACTTGGTACCCATTTCTACACCTACACCCAAAATTGTATCTTGCCTAAGGATACCAGAGCTTTTAATTCTACCTGATTATTAACTTGTTTCTAATTTGAATATTTTTGACTTCCAATCACAAGAAACTTACCTTTTTTTTTCTTGAATATCGTTGCTAAAAATATTATAAAAAAAACAGAATAATTATATTCTACATTTCAGTAACAACATTCAAAAGCGAGAACTCCAAATGAACAATACAAATAAATGACATCATTGATGGTGTTACAAGCTTTACATTATTTTGATATTCTTAATAATAACCTAGCAACAATTGTAGCATTACATAAATATATATGCAAATAAATATACATATGCTGCTAAAATCCAGCACCTACCCCTTTTCAACTGTTTTTCACCAGATAATACACCGCCTCTTTCCACTGAAAAAAAAAGGAAACATTGCTAGAGTAATTATAATTCCTTGTCCTCACTGTTATAAATGAATTATTTAATTCTCAGTATATTACGTGTAAAAGTATATATTGTGTAGTATAATGAAAAGAAGAGAAGGTTTCTTTTTTGTTGATTCAAAAGATTAAAAGTACTAAAATGGTACTTAAAACGTTTTGCAAACATTCAGTTCACTTTGAGAAAGCTAGACACGTGTACAACATTAGGTAAACATTCAGTTCACTTTGAGAAAGCTAGACACGTGTACAACATTAAGTATATAAATACTGTTCTATTGTAACAATTCCAAAGAATCAGAATTACTGGTTAAAACAAATTTTCTTCTTGGTTTACCATCTTTTTCCAGTTTTCTTATTTTTAAATTATGTTATCTAATATGGTGAAATAACTTACCTAAATCCGAGAAGTTTACCATGCTTTTGAAATCCATTCCACATAAACTACCCATGTCATCACATGAAGTATCTACATTCAAATATAAATGAAAATATCATGGCATAAACAAATGCTTTAATGCATAACTTTAGGTATGGTAACTTCAAATTTATTTTAAGTAAATAATAAAAACAATGATAATTAAAGAACACCATTATATTGTATATCACCATTACTGTTTCGAATGATGGACAACAAAAACGGATTAGTTATGGCACATGATGATGATATATCACTACCATATTTAAGCATATCACTACCATATTTGGGCACATTACACTTTTTTTGTCAAACTAGTTTGATAGTGTAAACAGAACTTTACAGTAGCTAGCTACAAATACTACTTTATTGGATTGAGTCAACACTACACAACAGGAATCTCTCCTGCTCAACCCAAGAGGTCTCTCCCTGAGTGACTGTATCACTAATACTACTTTATTGGATTGAGTCAACACTACACAACATGAGTCTCTCCTGCTCAACCCAAGAGGTCTCTCCCTGAGTGACTGTATCACTAATAGAATGTCTTATAGAAAAATAAAAGATGCTGTCGTGTGACTTTAAAATTACCTGATCTGTTGTTCATACTGGCAAGTTTTAGCTTTGGCGGCAGTGGTGGTGGTGATTGAGCCTCAATAATATCAAAACAACTGGCTTCTAAACACACACACAAATTGAAAGCATATCAAAAGTCATTAAACAAGTCTCTTAAAAAATTACTTTATTCAATGAGGTATACCACAATTTCTTCATTTGAATTATCTACATTTGAAGTATCGACATTCAAATATAAACGAAAATATCATGGAATAAACAAATGGTTTAATCCATAACTTTAGGTACGATAACGTCCAATTTATTTTAGATAAATTATAAAGACAATGATAATGAAAGGACTGTACTGTACAGTGATTATGTATATCACCATTACTGTACTGTCTTTACAGTAATCACCATAATACTGAATACTACAATAATCATGTCTTCATTTAGAGTACGAATAAAAATTGCATGTGATAAACAAATAAAATGGTTTAATCAACAAATTCTTTTCTGGAATGTTCAATGATGCCAATAGCATGAGAGCTGATTTAATAGCCAGTCCAGTTGATTTTTTAAATAATTAATCATGCTTATGAAGATACTATACCAACATACATGAATAATAAGTTAACATCATACCTTTAGAAAATGACTTAGTATAAATTTTTCTTTTACTGTTAGAAAATGCTGATAAAAAAAAAAATCATTATAATATTAATCATAATAAAGATAATTGGATATCCAAATACATAAAGGCCCATTTACATTAGGATGATAACGATTGACGATAAATAAGCATGCATTTTTCTTAGATAAAAAAAAAGAAATTAGAAAGGTTTTCGTTCTAGAAGAACTACAGAATAATCATTTATGCTGTCTTTGATAAAAATATTATTGTTAAAAATCCAATCAAGGCGTCACGATAAATAAAAATGTTGCTGTGAAAGTATCATTTTCATTAAAGCATGGATGGTTATCTTATAGTTCTAGAATGAAAACTATTTACATTTCTTTTGATTATGTTTGAAAAATGCAGATCGTCCTAGTGTAAATGGACCTTAAGTATAAGCACATTGGCACACAAACAAATTCTAATCTGAAACAGTACAATAGATACATACATGTTTTGCATTTTGTTTTATCAAAAAACATACCTTTAGCTCTTGGTGCTGATACACTGTCCAAATCAAAACAATTTAATTCTTTAACAAAAGTGAAAGAAAGAAAGTTTAATCAAACAAGTTTCTTAAGAACCAAAAACTTTTTGTATTTTCAAATATTAAGATAAGATAAGATGCTATTAGTGGAAAAAAGGTATTGCTAATTAGAAAAAAAAACTGAGATTAATATTCTTCTTGGTATTACAGATTTTCTACCTTTAATGTCATTTTTGATAACTTGTAAACTTATTTAAAGCAATCAATGAATAATTTGAACACTACCTGAACCTGTTTGGACACGAGGACAACTTTCCAATGCTTCTAAATTGCAGCTTCCTACAAAGCTGCCAATATATTCTGGGGCTGCGGCTGCTGAAATGTATATGATAACAGTATATAAATATAACAAGTTTGCCACTCTAATTACATACTATTGACACTGTACTATGCTGGATCATTTTTAATCATACACTGACATAGTAACAGCAAATCAAAACAATCTAGAAGTAGAGCTAATTAAAAGTGAAAGAAAGAAAGTTTAATCAAACAAGTTTCTTAAAGAACCAAAAACTTTTTTGTATATTCAAACATTAAATAAGATGCTATTAGTGGAAAAAAGGTATCGCCATTAGATAAACAATAAAGTAAACATTGATCTTTTGTGGTGCAATACCATTTTGCTCGTTATACAGTTTCATACAGTAAGGACGTTGACACACTTTTTATTGTTTGAACCCAACTTCTGATTATCAAAATACAGACAGAATCAATCACTCATGTAACATTCATAAGAACAATAAAACTGAAAGACTAAATCTTAAACATAAATGGGTCTTTTAAGAGATTAATTACCTTTTCTACGTCTCGCTATCTTTTCACTCTTTAATGCTAATAAAAACAAAAAGTAGGATTAGAAATTAGTAGGATTGAATATAAATTTAATGAAAAAAAGAGAGATGGACATTTCGGTACCATCATAGAACCATTTTCAAGATCAAGTGAATACAAAAGAATAATAATTATGTGCACTAAGCACCAAAGTTGGTGACAGGAAATGCTACTGAGGGCTAATTAAGTAATTAGCTCCTAAATAGAAAGAAAATCAAACCTTTAGCTGTTGGTGCAGGGACACTGCAATCGCCTAAGGCATACTGTTTTAGAAGCATATATTGTCCCTCTGAAAAAATAATTATTTAAAACATTTTTTGTTGAACATGCATATTTTTTTTTGCAATTCAAAGTAAATAACTATTATGCGACATTAAATGGCATATTTTAATGTCAACATTAAATAGCATATTTCAATGTCGACATTAAATGGCATATTTTAATGTCGCATAATAGTTATTCACTTTGAATCGCATATGAAAAAAATGATTTACCTGAAAAAAATGTAATTTAAAGCAACAAATACTCAAATTATATGTCAGAGTTTTTGGTTAAAATAAACTGTTTATTTTGTCTTTTTATAAGTGAAATAATAATTTTGTTTGGTTTTCATTTTCTATAGAAGTGAATAACTTTATTAAAACTGCAAAATGGCCTATTAAAAGTCAGATTTTATTCATGTTTTGGGGATACACCTTTAACGAAAGTGAAAGCATATGAAGTTTTCAATAAAAAGTTTTAATAAAAGTTTCTTAGAGAACCAAAAACTGCTTGTATATTCAAATATAAAATAAGATACTCAGACAATCACCATGTGTCTCAAAGAGATTACCTGGTGAAAATCTCACTGGCTTTTCACTCTTCTTTGCTAATAAAAAAGAAAAAGAAATTACTAGGATTGATTTTGACCAGCTAAATAAGATACATACATCATACTAGGCTTAAATAAGCCAGCAACTCCTAGTATATATAAAATAAATAAATTCTTAAATACATAAACAAAATAAAAACAAAAGAAAGCAAGAAGGATCTTAACTTTAACACTTAATCATAACTTAAATTTTAACTAAAACAGTGAAAAACACACAGCATAGATGGGCATATTTTAAGTCTAATTTTCTATGTGAAAACATACCTTTAATATTTAATCCTCCTCGTCGTGGTCGAATATCTATTCCCATGCAACCTACTCCACTTAAATCTGGAGCTATCTTTTGATGTTCTAAACCGAAATCATAACAAGCTATAAAACAGGTTTTACCAAAAAAAGAGACATAATTATATTTTTCTTGAGGGATTATATGTAATATATAATTTGTATAACAACCTGAGAGTGAGTAAACACAGTATTTTTATGAGTTTAAAAATGATTTGTTTTATTAATAACAAATTGAAATATTAATAATAATGATGTTTCATACAAACCTGCTTGTCTTAATTGTCTGTATCTACTACTCTTAATCTTTACTGATTCAGGAATACCCATATCTATAAATAATCAAGGAAACTTAAAGCTCTGTCTACACTCTCAAACTTTATCTGAATTTGCCCATATATGGACATGTCATATCACTACTATATTTGTGCATATCACTTCCATATTTGGGCATATCACATTTTTTGTCACATAAAGTTTGATAGTGTAGACAGAGCTTTACAGTAAAATTATTGTTATTTTAATTATTGATTTTTTATATTCAATTCAATTCTTTATTTCCACATACACCACCCACAATACATAGTACATGGAGGATGCATGTTTTAAGATTTGTGCTTTGCACAGCACAAATCTTTATGCTAATAATGCACCCTTAAAAAAACTACCACATTTTGACGTTCATTGTATTGAAATCAATTATTGTATTATTTTTTTTAATTATATATTGTCTATTGTATTCTATTCTTTCTATTGTACAAATATTACATTATTTTAGCTTTTAATAACAATCACAAGACTTGTTTTGATCATAAACGACGGATGGTGCAACTAATTAATACCCACACAAGTGTACATTAACTGATTCTCATAACAACACTGTGTTAATGTTAGTAAAAGAATAACTTACAGGCAAATTCCCTGAAAAAAAAAAAAAAAAAAACTTGTTATGCATGTACATTATGAAATCAACAAAATAATAATAATAATTGTTTTTTGTATAGCGCCTAAACAAAATAAACTTTATCTAAATCGCTATGAAAACAAGACTTAGGTAGAAGTTATGTCAATAATCTTGGATTTTGAAAACAAATCTGCCTCGTTGCCGCAGTAAACAACATAACATTTCAGTATTTTGACTACTACTGTAAGTTGTCAGTACAAAATAGTTTGTATTAAATGGACATCATTGGGGTCTAACAAAGTTCACCTGCGTAGGAGTGTTCTCTAAATAGGTGTTGGCTTTAGTTTTAAAATATATATTGCCCCTTGTTCATTTCATGGGAGTGTGTATTTCCCTTTTATAGGGGTGTCCCCCGAATAGGTTCTAGAGTAAAATGGCCGTATACACACTGAGATATTTCCAGTAAATATTAAGTATTTCACTTAACTCAAGAAATATTTCCCTAAATTGCATTCACTTAGATATGAGATTATTTTAAGGGTAAAAGTGTTTGCCTTAGCATGTGAATACGACCACTGTAATCATACGACATAGGAAGTTAGAATAAAGACTAAATCAAAGTTTAATAATAATAATTAAGTTGGTAATAATAATAATATTATAGTAATATGACTCACATTGGATCCAAACTGTAAATTTTCTTAAATAAAAAAAGAACAAAAAAAGTACATTAGTAATGGAAATAGTATAATATAAAATGTAGTGAAGGTGGCCATGTAATATTTGAATGAAAGTGGCCAGGTGAAATTTGTATTGATTACATCATTTATTTATTACTTACCATTTCCATAGCAGAGTAACATAAATTATCTTCAGTTGTTTTTTCTGGAGGTATTTGCAAATCTGATTCAACATCTTCAATTTTAAGCGTGTCTTCCCATGAAACATAAGGAATAGTATCTACATCCTCTTTTGCGACAAGGTCGTTGATACTTGGCTTAAAAATAGCGTCCACAAAATCAGTCTAAATAATAAATACAAACAATGAATATAACATAGAAGTACATTTATGCTTTTACCAAATGAATCAAATCAACATGTTGCTTCACTGGAAATATTTTAAAGTAAAATCATTACAAAAATCAAACAAACCATTGACAACACAAGAAATGCTGTGGTGGCGATGCAATTTCTCTACAAGTCTCTACAAACAGGTATATGGAAATGTTGAATACTAAAGATTTACCTCATAGACTGCTGCGTCTTGATCGGGGGGACCCCGAAAGGTGCTAATAAATCGGCACCAATTAGATGAGAGAGAGATACCACCTAATTTCACCACCATGGGATGCCCCACAAACGACAGACATATCATTTTATTATCACTATATAAAATCATTAAAATTTTATGATTATTGTTAATTTTACCTTATTTCGTTCTTCTACGGCGATGAAACTTGTAAACTGTGTCACTATAGAATACTCTTTACTCAGGTCAATGATGTAAGATTTCTGAGCTTCTTTCTTAATGTCATGCTCTACCGGGTCAACATCCAACGTTCCGTCCTCCCAGTCACGGATAATTGCTCTGGCTGTTAGTTGGTGCAATATCTACGCAAGCATAAAAATATTAAATCCATCATAAGTCAATTTAGAATGATTTAATTTTATTTATTTATTCTCCTATTTAAAAAAAAATGTTTTGGTCAATTTTTCAGTCTAACCAATAAACAATAAAGAATCACATAATTAATAAATTGCAATAAATGAAAAGAAGGAGGAAAAAGAAGTAACATTTTCCCCCGATTCTTGATATGAAATAATTACATTGTTTGAAGGTTTGCATGGCGAAATCAAATATTCGTGTTATACCGCGAACTTTATATCAACAAATTACACAAAAGCAACGCATAGCCAATCTCACCAACGTCGCTCAAATGAACAAGAATCAATTGTGATAATAAAGAAATTCCATTCATAAACTTACCTTACCCCTTGTGATGTTAAGTTCATTTGTGGATACCTTTGTTGAAATCTCCTCACCATTAATTTCAGCTTTTAAAGTTGCCTTAAATACAATGGCAATAACAGTAAATAACAAAAAATACATACAAAAATGTGGAGATTATAAATTTTGAGTATGTACTTAAGTGTATTAAGAAAACAATCCTTAAAATAATAAAATAAAAATAAAATAAGTTTATGAGTAACAATCAATAAGGGAAGAGCGAATTTCACTTTTCCTTGTTAATAGGAGTTTTTAGATTTGAGTGAACGTAAACGAAGACCACTTCAACATGGGTCGTAGTCGGCTGTTCTCGTCGACAGATATATGAATGTTTAGATTAAGTGGACATTTATGTTGACATGCCAGTGAATGTATGATGTAATGAACTTGGGAATCTCTAGTATCACTTTTTTATTCAAAGTCGACCAAACTGAAGGCATTTACCTGTCGACAGCATGGAACGTATCCATACACAACTTGACGTGATCCACTGAATAACGATGTTATCTGACTCGGTGCTTGGATTGGTTTGGGGGCGCTGTCTTCTAACTGTTCCCACTCAACGTTCACGTTGCTTAACACTGGTTGCATTGCTTTCAACAACTGACTTTTAATCTAAATTTTGGCATTTAAAGATAATTAATTGGAGTTAAATGACAATTACATAACATAATGATATAATAAACAACATATAAAATGTTTATCTAACCTTTAAAGATAATTAATTGGAGTTAAATGACAATTACATAACATAATGATATAATAAACAACATATCAAATGTTTATCTAACCTTTAAAGATAATTAATTGGAGTTAAATGACAATTACATAACATAATGATATAATAAATAACATATAAAATGTTTAACTAACCTTTAAAGATAATTAATTGGAGTTAAATGACAATTACATAACATAATGATATAATAAACAACATATAAAATGTTTATCTAACCTTTTTTGCCCATCTTGACTTTAAACTTGTATCAAAAAACTCAAAAGCTCCTGTTCCCACACGAGCAATGGATTTTAACAAATGTTTGTTGGCTGTTGCGCTAAAAATAAAATTTACATCAAATATTAACAAAATAAATTCCCTTTTTTTGAGGTCCAAAGATATATATTTTTTTTTTCATTTTTGGAATACCAACTTTTCTGGAAAACCAGAAGTATATAAGTATATAAGTTTCCAGCATTTATTGGGAGGGTTGACAGCAACTGAAATAAAAATAACATAAAAGTGTTTTACCTACCTAATCCCAAACGTAAAAACTCTATTACAATTTGCATTGAGTTGAATCGCTGCAAGAGTAGATTCCTCATTATTAATGTGTCCATCAGAAATAAGAAAGATATTTCGAACACAAGTTTCGTCACTCAGCAAGAAATAGCTGTTTAGAGGGCGCCACAGATCTGTATTACCCATATTGGCTTTAGCACATGCAACAAATGACCTAGCAGACTTAATGTTGGCTGTAGTGGCAGGTTGGCAAACAGGAAACAGCTCATTAAAACCTTGATAAAAGAACATAAATGTTGAAAATTAACATCAACTGGCGGCCAAAGATGACATCATTCTTCCTCACATGTGATGGAATGTGTACTTGCACACAGGTATGAATATCTGTTTCATTCATAAACTGGATATAAAATGCCCAAATATGGTAGCGATATGCTTACTTATGGTGGTAATATGACATCATCATGTCCATATATAGCCACATCACATTTTTTTGAAACATATAGTTTGATAGAGTAGACAGAGCTTTAAACGCTATTTTAAAAACTTTTAAATCCTGTTACCCATTCTTTACTTTTTTCTCTTTCCACCTTTTTCTCTTATTTCATTTTAATTTGTCAGTCAGTTAATCAGATCAAACCCACTGTTAAATATACTATTTATTAGGCTTTTTCCTGGCTTACTTTTATCAACTTTTTCATTTTTTAACTTGTGCTAACAGCGCACGCAAAGAGACTATTTGTATTTTGCGCTATATAAATTTAAAACCATTAAACCATTAAATTATTTTAACTGTTATCTTCAGTAAAAACTTACTTGTTCCAAACGTAATAATGTTGAAAGTTGCTTGTTTAGGAAGATGTTTAAGGATCAGCATTACAATTGTTTGAGCTTGCATCTGGTTCTTTACATCCATTGAGTTTGACATATCAAGAAAGAAGAGAATTTCTGGCGATGCATCTTCTTTACTTTCAAAATCAGGATAAAACGTTAGCATACATGCCTAGAAAATGAAATAATAATGGTAACATTGAAAGAACAAATGTTCATAATAGTTCTGTATTAAACAATGACCGAATAATCCAAAATTAAATTAAATTGAACCTATCAAAAACATTGATTGAAGGGTCAGTGCCCGCATATTCACCAATCACACTTAAGTGAGATATTTTCTTTAAATTATATAATAAATTTCACTAACTCAATAAATATTCAAATTTTTCCCTTAAAATTATATTCATCTAAATAGATTTTTTTATTTTAAGGGTATTTTTGTTCAGCCTAAGTGTGAATGGTGACTTCAGCAGCTTAAGTATACTATCATCAGTGTGAATGGTGACTTCAGCAGCTTAAGTATACTACCATCAGTGTGAATGGTGACTTCAGCAGCTTAAGTATACTATCATCAGTGTGAATGGTGACTTCAGCAGCTTAAGTATACTAGCATCAGTGTGAATGGTGACTTCAGCAGCTTAAGTATACTAGCATCAGTGTGAATGGTGACTTCAGCAGCTTAAGTATACTAGCATCAGTGTGAATGGTGACTTCAGCAGCTTAAGTATACTAGCATCAGTGTGAATGGTGACTTCAGCAGCTTAAGTATACTAGCATCAGTGTGAATGGTGACTTCAGCAGCTTAAGTATACTAGCATCAGTGTGAATGGTGACTTCAGCAGCTTAAGTATACTAGCATCAGTGTGAATGGTGACTTCAGCAGCTTAAGTATACTATCATCAGTGTGAATACACCGGAGTGCATCACAAGGATAAACTCTAGGATAAGAGCAAATAATCACTGGATCTGTGGATTATAGTCTTTTATCTGAGAACATTTTTACTACTAGAACCATGAAAGAAGAACCCTTAACATCAGTATTGGTGTCCAATATACCACCAGCATTACTCTAGAAGTCACACATACACACTTAACATCAGTATTAGTGTCCAATATACCACCAGCATTACTCTAGAAGTCACACATACACATAAGTCTTTTGTTTTCAGTCTTTTGATTCACTCCATACCTGTGAGTTAGTCTTATCTGGATGTCTCTCAATCCACATTCTTGGTACATGTATTTCAGCAAGTTGAATCAACAGCTGAAATCCACTCCCTTCCAATCGTGTATTCTTTCTTAATTCAACCGTTGCATTTGTTGATGATTTCTAAAATAAAGATCATATTTGTGTAAAATTCTCAACATCACCATTATTGGATAGCATTAACAGAACACTGGTTAGACGTCGTGTTTGTAAATGTGTTACCTTAAATCTGATTGGATGAGTTGGAGACTCAATCAAACAAATGTCATATGGCATCAATATGGAAATCTGGATTGAAGTTCTTCTGAAATAAAAAAACAGTAAACAAGTATTCACTATATTTTGTTCCTATAGATAATATTTTTATACAATGAACTGTTTTAAATTTCTATAGTCCCAATGTATAGGTAAAAACCGAGTATATGAAGTCAAATAGAATCTTAAGATTCCTTCTGATACTATTGGCTTATACATCCTCAATAAACATGCTTAGTATTTACCCTGTTGGCTGGCCTGAAACTTTTAATGTTTCCATCTGTTCCTGAGTAGTCTGCGAGAGGGCGCTGTCTTTTTTCCACGGAGCTACACTGCCAGGCAGACTAAACATAACTTTGCCAGATTCAACACCAAGCTCAGCTACATAGGTGATTTTTATCAACACATCTGAATTTGGAGGTAAGTTACCTACACTCACTGTGAAAACATCCTTATAATGTATAAAAAAAAATGTAAAAAAAAGAATTATAGTGAATTTAAAATTTATGCAATGAGTATCTCTTCGATAGAAAAAAAATTAAAATAAATTAATTGTTTGTACAAAATCTAGCTTCTACAATATTGGAATGATACAATAACTATTCTTATTTGAATTTCGGTAATTAAGTTTAAATTTAAAAGTGAATTTGAAGTTTGAGTGACATAGTTAGTCACAATCTTTGCAATTGATATTCAAATCTGCTTAATGTCATGCATAAACATCTTGTGTTACTTACAGGTGTTTCCTCGTCCATTAAGTAAGCCCCATGTCCTTTTCTGATGGCCTCTTTGTATTCGTGATGAGCAACCTCTTTATCTTTAACTTCACCAATGATGTGTTTACCGTCAATGAAAGCCTCAAAGCCACACACTGCTGCCATGTCATCCAGAGGGAATACATACTTGGCTTCAATCGGAACGTTGCTGTCATTCCTATAGGCCTGTAGTACTACAACCTATTCAAACAAAGTTTACATTATACTAGTATAGGAGTTTGTTTTATATTATAATATATCAAACTTATTAGTGGAACCTCTGGTTTACCAATTCTATTTAATGGTTTGCATAAGGTTTGCAATACACTCTGGGTTTCTAAAAGGACAGTAAAGTTGAGATGTTTTGTTACAACCACAACTTGAAGTAATTCAATGGTTATTTTATGCTAAAAGATACACACAAAAAAAGGAAAGGGCCAAACAAAGTGATTGATCTGCAAAAAGTCAAAATGATGCATAAATGAGTTGAACTCTGACCTGTGCTGTAAGATCTATTAGCTGTGCTCTGATGTGGACTGCTGTGAGTGGAACTGAATTATTACTCTTTGACTGTAAACCTGCTTGTAGATTATCCATAGGATTCTTGAGTGACTCAATGGTATTGAGATCTGAAATGTTTTAATATATCAATGAAAATACTTTTATAAATAAGCTCTAAACTTGTTATTGAAGTAATAATTTTTTTACATTTGTTTTCTGTCTCATTTGTCCGAGACCTTTTTTAGGCACACACTTTTTTTTCTGTAGCATATTATTATTATTATTATTAAATTTTGTATTGTATACAGATTTGTAATCAAGTATTTTTGTAATGTATCGCAACAATGTTGGAGGAAGAGCGATGAAATCTGTTCAGGTCTATGCTTATTGATTACTCCTGGTAATTTTTTGCTTGATATGTCAAAAAATAATATTATAATAACTTCTGTTACAGCAGAATAAACACATTTAAATTTGTAGGACCAAAGAGTAGTGACTACTACTGCTTTATTTAAAGATATAATAGACACTTAGATACGTACTAACACAGGACTTGCATGACAAGACACGGTACTTACTAATATCTACAGGGCGTGAATGACTTGAATCTTGACTGGGTCGTATTTCTTGCAGTGACATTTGTATAATGTCTTTGATTGCATCGTTAGGAAGTTTAAATTCAACCAGATAGCGAATACGTTGTTGATTCTTATTATACACAACAAATTCATCATCCTGCAAAAAACAACAATTCACAAAATAGTTAAATTGTATTTTTTTTAAATCTGTATTTCATTCTTCTTGTAACAAAGACAAAATCAACAATCAGACAATTAGCATAACAATGATTTTGATTTTATTACCACAAATTGGGTTCTCATTCCATGCGTCTTCTTTACACCATGGACACTGTCATAACCCTCTGGAGCTGCTGAGAGTGTGTAATTTTTAGACTTCATATCCAGACACTTCCCAAGAGCAACTTCATTTACGAGCATGAAGCGAGATCCTTTAACTTTACTTCGAGATGAATACTTTCCACTTGTACTAGAAGAAATAAATGTAATTAATATCTGTAAGTCTGAATTGCCAATATGAAGAACAAAAAGTCAATCAAAAAAGTACAATTTAACAATCTGTATACATTTCCTACAGTACCTGGCACTGTCTGTAAAATAAATTCCACTTCCTAGGTTTCCAGGATCGGTCAGCTGTCCACCAAAATCATCCACTACAATCTTAGGTAGAAGAAGACCTCTGCAAACAACACAAAAAATATATTATTATTATTATTCATCTTTAAATGATGACATTTGGTAAAGACCTACAGCAGTGAAAGTGCAATGCATACTATGTCCTATCTTAGTATACCTTCATATCCCATTCGAAGGATGAGGCAACAAGAGTTACAACTTGCATAAGGAGACATGCCTTTACATCATTTATTCATTTAGTATTTATTTAAACTTGGTTACTTTTCAGTCAAAGACTGGTGTCTCACAGAGGCCCCAGATATGATCAGTGAATAATAATGCAAATGGAAACTGACCTTGTGAGTATGCCAACAAAGTTTGCTGGCCGGGATGCATGAAACAAAAGCCTTTTATTTCCCAGATGATGTGTAAAGTTTGTCGCTTCAATTGCTCGATTAACAGCAAAGATATTCTTTATGTCAAACTTGTTTCTACCACTAAAAAAATCAAAGGAGTTACATTTATTTATGAGCTATAATACTTACTTACATTGATGTACTAGAGTAATACTAGCTCTACTAGAGCTGGTACTGGTATGCAGAGAGATGAACCGACTGTAGGTTACTTACTTACATTGATGTACTAGAGTAATACTAGCTCTACTAGAGCTGGTACTGGTATGCAGAGAGATGAACCGACTGTCACAATGGCCCACAGATAGGAAATTATGAAGGAATCTGGTCATACATATTTGTGTATGTCCCTGACTAAATAAGTAAAGTATTATATACTTGTACTAGAGACGGATACTGGTATCGAGAGAGAGGAACTGGACTAAGTAAGTATTACTTACAATAGAATGTGAAATCAAATAGTTTACCTTTCAGTGCTGGATCTTACTAAATCAGAAATGGTCTTGTATTCTGGTGACGAGCTTGGCAAGTGTTCAACGTGACAGTGTAGAGCACGGACCTTTGCCTGCATCGTGTTACGTGGTGAGAAATTAGTCGCTTCACTTAAACATTCTATGTCTTTGATTAGCTATAATTATAATAAATCACAACAAAATTTAAGATTTTCTCAAGCTGGAAAAGTAATTGGCTGGAGCAAAGTAGGCTCTAAATGTTAACATAACGAAACGTTTTTACGTTTTTTAGAGCTTAGTGTCAACCCAAGACAAATACTATAGGTAGTAGGTAGCTTGTTACTATGTCAACCACCTTCTTTAATTAACTATAATTATATTAAAATGACAACAAATGATAGAATTTTAAGATTTTCTCAAGCTGTGATAGTCATTAGCTTGAATAATGTCAGTTTTAAGTGTTCATCTAACTGAATGTTTTTAAGTTTTTAGAGCTTTGTGTCAACCCAGGAAAAAGCCTGCAAATACTACTTGGTAGCTTGTGACCTGTATGTCAACCAACTCATTATATTTCGGTTTGGGTTTCGCTTCTTTTTTCTCTCTCGGTTTGTATGTACAGTTTCACAACATGAAGCGCTTTATAAATTCAGGATGCTATTATTATATAATAATATTTATTCAGCATGTTATATCAAGCACAATCTTGACAGGAGAAGGAATAGAAATGTTCAAATAATTTCATTTGGCTTTGTATGATTACTTTTGATGAAGTTTCTTTTTTTCTAAGCCAAAATTGTTGAAACTGTAGTGGTAGTAGTAGTAGTGGTGGTATGTAGTGGTATGTAACAATACTTTTTTGGCTTAAAAAAAAAAGAAACTTCATAAAAAAAAAGTAAAAAGAAGGAATAGAGTTAGCTGCTCTCAACGTTAACAATTTATAAACAAAGTTAGCAAATTAGTAGGTAAAATGACATAAAACCAATTCTCATTTTTATTTGATTTCAAGAAAATAAAAACTCACTTGACAAATGTCATGTACTTTGGCAAGTGTTGCTTTGTCTTGAATTGTACCGATGCGATCTTTATCAAGATGAATTAAACTGAAGAATTGCTCACTAAGTTGTTTGAGTTCCATTACACTGGTGTTTGTGTCAAGAATGTGTCTAATTTGCAGTAGTACTGCTTCAGCTTTGTCTACCTAAAAGAGAGTCAAAATGTTGATGCTTTGCATAGATCATTAGATGGTGCTCCATGCTGGTTCATTTTGAAATTGTTTTTGTTTTGTTTATATATTTCCAAGGATAACCATAAGCGAAGTTATTCACTATCCTTTTTAAAGGTGGCAATCTTGTTCACAATACAAACATATAAACAAGATGCTCTACATAAACAAGTCTTTGGGAGAGTGGAGTTGTAATTTGTCATTAGAAGAAATTCTGACATGACTGGACTTCAACCCATGATCCTTGGATTGGTAGCCAAGCATCTAAATCACCAAGCCACAACTCCACTCAAACATAGAACTAATATTTACTTTTGTTTTGTTGATATTTGAATCTGGTAGAGAGATGAGGGCATTCAGCTGTTCATAAGCCTCTTGCCAGATGTGTTCTATCAACTCTATCACTTGCTTTGATACAGCACCTGACTCTAAACTAGACTCCATTGATATCTAAATGAGAGAATAACAATTGCTGTATGTGGTCTAGCACTGGCACAATGTGTGAGAGCACATAATGCCATCTGGATAATGAAAATCAAATGTATTAATATTTATTAAGAAATATTAAATAAAATTCAGTGTACAGTAATGTCTGAGGTACAGTATATGTTATACAGCCCTCTATCAGAAGAGCTAGTAATAAGTGTCTTGATACTACAACTAGAAGGGCAAATAAAGTTATCAAATCAATTTCTATGAAGTATAAATGTATTATAAGCAGTATTTACCTTTCTCTGTTTATCAGATCCAATCCATCTTGAGATGAACTGGTCAGATTTGATGTAATTGTGCGGTGCATCACGATACAAGTTGAATAAGTATTTGTAAACTTCAAGAGCATCGGAACTACATTGCAAATAACGACATTCTTTTGTACCACTGCTTGCATCCTTTACAAAAATAATTTGTAAAAAAGTTTTCATTTTCATTCATCGACATTTTTTATTCGAAGATCAAAATAAAACATATACAAATACAATAAGCATGATAACGGAATGGGATACAAAATAAGCACAAGTGCTTTAAACAGTCTGATCGATACAGGCTTAATGTCTATAGATAAAAAGAAAGAAAGACTAAAGGCCAATTTACACAGACAAGCGGTAACGGTAATAAAAATTAGAATCTATGTTATTCCTTATGACCATTTACACACAACACGAAGCGGATGGGTGGTTTTCACTCAGGATAGATACATATTCTACGTGGGACAAGCTATGTGGTTATCGCTCAGGATAGATACATATTCTATGTGGGACAAGCTATGTGGTTATTGCTCAGGATAGATACATATTCTACGTGGGACAAGCTATGTGGTTATTGCTCAGGATAGATACATATTCTACGTGGGACAAGCTATGTGGTTTTTGCTCAGGATAGATACATATTCTACGTGGGACAAGCTATGTGGTTATCGCTCAGGATAGATACATATTCTACGTGGGACAAGCTATGTGGTTATTGCTCAGGATAGATACATATTCTACGTGGGACAAGCTATGTGGTTATTGCTCAGGATAGATACATATTCTACGTGGGAAAAGCTATGTGGTTATTGCTCAGGATAGATACATATTCTACGTGGGACAAGCTATGTGGTTATCGCTCAGGATAGATACATATTCTACGTGGGACAAGCTATGTGGTTTAAATTGACAATTTACAAACTAAAATTATTAATTAAGTATTATATAAGTTTATATGAATTTACCTTGAGTTGATCTCCGTTTCCATAGTGACAGAAAACACGGAAGTTAAAATGCTTGCCCTTTGACCTTCTGGCTTTTGCTATGACATGAAGTTCAAGCTGGTAAAATAGAGCTTCAAATGGGTTCGATTGCTTTAAAAACAACCAATAATAACATTAACTTCCTCTACTTAAAATTCTAGTGTCAATGAAATGGTTAGTGTAAAAAGAATCAGGATTCTGTCTACACTATCAAACTTTATGTAATGTGACCATAATGGACATGATGATGTCATATCACTACCATATTTGAGTACATCATTTTTTGTCAAATTAGTTTGATAGTGTAGACAGAGTTTTAGATCAATTAACAGAAATAACTATTTACCAGAAGATAACTTTTTGCAACTTCATAATTGTCCTCATCAAATTCTGGTGCCTTATTGTCACCCCATTTCCACACTCTAAAAAGAAAAATTATAATGATATATTTAAACAGAAGTACAGTAACATTTAATTTTAAAAGTACAATTGTCTTTTTGCAACTGTTTATTACGTATCTTAGAGATATCTAAATATTTGTATCCAGATTTCATAATCTAGATCATTAATACAACTAGTAATTTGTATAGCATGGTTACATACCTGATTTCCTGGAAATTAAACTTTGGTTCCTTTACACTGCTCAGTTTTCTGGAGGATAATTTTCCTGTTTTCAAAAATGTAAATATTTAACTTACTTTATAGAGACATCAGGGGTTATAATTTTAAAAATCAAATCTATTATTAAAAGCGCTGGATTATAAAATTCTTTTGCTAATTTGACAAATTTACAGTTGCTTGAATTAAGAATAAATACAATATTATCTGTATTGAAATTACCTTTTATTTTGCCTTCTTCAAATTCTGAGCCTAAAGTCATAAACACTCTGGTATCTACAACACGTTTTTCTTTCAAACATCTTTTAACAAAATCTGTAGAAACTATAGGAGTGCTGTTCTTCTGTGCGGTTCGACCTTTGTATGATAGTTTGGTTTTTCTTGTGTTGCTTACAATTAAAAAGTTTGTCTAAGAAAAACATTTCCGATGAAGTGATGACAATTATTGCAATGCTATTATAATACATACACAAATTGTGACAATTTAAACACTGTTTCTGCTGAGAATTCTACATTTCCAACAAAAGAATTACTACACTTTTTGTAATCACTGTATTTTATAAATAAATTCATTTTTGTGGTCTTTTCTACTTCTTGTTTATTTTCATCCCATAACAACCATTTCTATCTTTTATATTTTATTTTATTTATTTATTATCATTATTTATTTTTATTTTCCAGGGTTATGTTGCTCTGTCTGTGTAGCACAGATCTTGCATGTATTTCTGTGTGTAGCAAAAATAAAGCCAAATTATTTTTAATTTGCATTTATTGAAATTAAATTTAAACAAATAAATGAATAGATAGAAAATGCATGAATCTCGAACCTCTTTGAATCCCAAGATTTGAAAACATCCCTGGAAAACCCCCATGAAAACTCCTGGAAAACCCCCATAAAAACTCCTGGAAACCCCCATGACAACTCCTGGAAAAACCCATGAAAACTACTGGAAAACCCCCATGAAAACTCCTGGAAACCTCCATGACAACTCCTTGAAAACCCCCCATGAAAATACATAAATCATCTGCAACCTCTTTGAACCCCTTATTTACCTCATTTGTGAGAGCAGCATTAATTGTTCCTCCATTGTTAGTTATTTTCTTCTGAAATTCTTTCTTTTGTTTAAAATTGAAATTTGGGTCAAGATCTAGTACAAATTGGTATCCTTTAAAAATATTAGACATTTTTATGTCAGACGTGGTAAGTCATCGATCTGAAAAGTAACAAAACACAAACAAAAGTTTTCAGATAATTCAGATAATATTTATTTAGATAATAATGAATGAATATATACAAAATAGAAAAAAGATATTAAAGTGAACATAGATAAAGCAGTAATTGGTAGTCATTATTATCATGGATCCCTTCTAGAAGTTAAAAACTTGTCTCGTAGGGACCCATAACAAAACACATTACTAAAAAAATAAAAATAACCTAGAATATATAATTATATAATTTAGGATAAAAAATTACAGTATAATAACATAACTAACATCTTCTTTATAAAAATTATTTAAATTATATTTCAATAGTTTCATGATAATTATAAATGAAATAACTACCGATATTGGTAAATGAAAAAAAAATATGTATACATAAATTATTATTCCAGTATATATATAGTATATACTATATATACAGTCATTATACATAGTATAGATTAAAGATTGCAATAATAAACAACAACTAATATTTTGTGTAAGACATAAATAGTATATGAGTATAAATAATGATAATAAGCATATTAACTAAGCAGTATAATATTTAGATATATAATGATTCTTTAACTTTTTTCGGAAAGTAAATAATGATATTGACGTTTTGATATTTGGTGGGATATGATTCCACAAATTAGGACCTGATATAGTTATAAAAAATTTAGTTTTTGTAAGTCTAGCAAAAGGAATGTTTAAATGAGAAGTTCTTAATTTGTAATTGTGAAATTTGGTACGTTTACAGAGCATATCAATCATAGAAATAGGAAGTTGGTTTTTAAAATAATTAAACATAAAACTGGCAACTTGAACATTGTGGATATCCGTTAATTTTAATATACCAAGACGTTTAAAAAGGGGTTCAGATGAGGTTCTATATGGTGAAAAAGTAATAATTCTAGCTGCACGTTTTTGTAATTTAGTTAATCTATCAATATTAGAAGAGTAATCTGCAGCCCAAATAATGTTACAATACTGGAAATAAGGAAGTACAAGTGTGTTATAAAGAGAAATTAAAATATTAGAGGGAAGAAGTGCTTAAGTCTGTTAATAATACTAATAGATCTTGATATTTTTTTCGAAACGTAATTTTGATGACTGGTCCATTTGAGGTTTTCATGAATATATACACCTAAAAAAAGTGTTTCAGTTTTGCGTTCAATTTGAATTCCGCCAAGAAGTATATTTAGGTCATCAACTTTTAGTTTACGTTGAGAATTGTGAAAAATTAAATAATTTGTTTTAAGAGTATTAATAAGTAATTTGTTTGAAATAAACCAGTCACAAAATTTTGTTAATTCATCATTGAATGTAGTAAATAATAAATCAATATTGGAATTAGAGTAAAATAAGGTGGTGTCGTCGGCGAAGGATATTACTTGCAATTTGTTACTGACATTAGCCAGATCATTAACATAAATAAGGAAGAGCAATGGCCCAAGCACAGATCCCTGTGGCACTCCGCAAGTAATATCCATCGTCGACGATGTACAAGATCCTAATGCAACATATTGTTTTCTATCTTTCAAATAACTATTAAACCAATTCAATGAAATACCTCTAATTCCATAGCACTCAAGTTTTTTAATTAAATTATCGTGATTAATAACATCGAAGGCCTTTGAAAGATCAATAAATAAACTTAATAAATTTTCTTTTGATTCAAATGAATTTGTAATATTATTAATAAGATCTAAAACGGCATGGGATGTAGAGTGATTTTTTCGAAAACCATATTGGCGTTTATTAAGTATATCAAATTTTGTGAGATAATCAGAAAGTTTAGAATACATGAGTTTTTCAATAATTTTGGAAAACACTGAAAGTAGTGATATTGGCCGGTAATTAGATAATTGACTTCGTTCACCTTTCTTGAAAATGGGCACAACTTTAGCTAGTTTTAAGTGTGTTGGAAAAGTGCCAGATAAAAAAGATGAATTTATACAATGGGTAAGTTGGTGGATGATTAAGGGAGATACAGATTTTAAGACACGAGCAGTAATACCGTCAGATCCAGACCCTTTATTAGAATTTAGATTGTATATAGTTAGGTTAACATCATCAATTGAAACTGGGCTAATATAAAATGAGTTGGCAAACGCAGAATGAAGATAAGATAATGGATCAGTTATATTAGTTGGCATACTATTAATAAGATTAGGACCAATTGTAGAAAAATAGTTGTTAAACGATTCACATATCTCTTTTTGAGTTTTGTAAATATTATCACCGTCTTTAATTAGATTCGGGTGCTTGTTATTATTATTACCTTTATTTAAAACAGAATTTATTACAAGCCATGTGTTCTTCAGATTACCTTTATATCTATCAAACTGGGAAGTATAATAATTCTTTTTAGCAGTGCGACAAAGATTAGTGAAAATATTATTATATTTTGTATAGTTTAATTTGTCATTATTACTACGTGTGTGCATATATTTGTTATAAAGTTTATGTTTCCGAGAACTACATTTTAAGAGAGCAGATGACATCCATGGTTGTTTAAACGTTTTATTTGATTTTATACTACTTTTAACCAAGTGTCTGGAGTGGATATTTGTAAATTTTTCAATAAATATATCAAAACTCAATCTTGGGTCACAATCAAATATCATAGACCAGTCTTCACCTTCTAAATCAATCGATAAGGCATTTAGGTCGTTTATACGAAATGAATAGTTGGCGCTATTATCATCAAGGTTTTGATCATTAATTTCTTGATCAATGAACTGAAATATAGGAAGGTGGTCGGAGATATCATTAAGTAAAACACCAGCAACTATTTTATAGTTAGATTGTTTGGAATAAAAATGATCAATCAAGGTGGCCGAAGTTGAGGTAATCCTAGTTGGTTTTGAAATAGTTGGAAAAAAAGAATGGGAAATTAAGGTATTTAGGTAGGTGTTTGTTAATTTATGGTTATGGAATTTTAATAAATCAATATTGAAGTCTCCCATGAGATGACAATTTTTGTTTTCATTGTTAATTTGGGTTAATACATTATCGACGGATTTAGTAAAAGAATCTAGCCCTCCACAGGGGGCTCTGTAAATAATGCCTATAATATCATTTTTTGTCTTTGAATTTTCAATCTCAACAAAAAGTGATTCGGAAAGGTCGTCTGGTAATTTTAAGTCATTTCGAATTGTAATGCTAATATCATTACGTATAAAAAATGCAACTCCTCCGCCAATTTGATTATTGCTTCTATTGCTTGCAAAGAAGGAGTAGTTATTAATGAAAGGAATAGGGGAGTTTTCATTAAGCCATGTTTCACTGATACCGATTATGGAAAATTTGTTATTAATTGAATTCAAAAGGCATTCGAGATCATTAACTTTATGCGTAATACTTCTAATATTAAGATGCAGGAGAGATAGTTTAGTATTAAAGGATGTATTAAACTTAGAATTAAATTGTGAATAATCATAAAAGCTGCATTCATCTAGGGTAACTGACTGTGAATTGAGGTTATTAATTAGTTGATCAAAAGATTCATCATATTTGTCATTTTCATTGTAATTAACTGGATTAAAGGTTATGTTAGAAATATCATTGTTGTTAGTAAGTTCAGAGTTCACATTAAAGTCATAAAAAGGAAGTAAGTGAAGATAATTAACATTCATTAACAATAGCTGCGTATAGCGTTATCTAAAAAAGAAATACAGCAATAAGCATGCATGAGACTGTATACATTAATACATAATTAATGAGAAGCAAAATAAACAATTCTTGAAATAAAAATATATTATAGGTAATATTTCGGTTGACGGTAAGTAGAGTCAAAGTAAAGTTAAATTATTGCGACGACTAGAATTACTCAGTAGCTACGGGGGCATGTGCTTCCTTGAGGTACGGGTAGTATTTGGCAAGATGATCCATGTCGATGAATGTGCGAACATAACCATTTGCATCTATGTAACGCAATTTGTCAAGGTGGAGCCAGGCCTTTACTTTGTTGGAATGCAGGTATTTCATCGATGAGTATAATGCCTTTCTTCTACTTATCACTCTGCTGGTAAAATCATTATTTACGTAGATGTTATTATCTTTAAATTTAGGTCTCACTTTTGGAGCTGCCTTGCGTACTCTTTCTTTAGTGGAATATCTGAGAAAGTATGCAACAAGTGGTCTCGGTTTATCCCTGGTGGTATTACGTGGTCCAACTCGATGGGCTCGTTGTATATCATCATTAGCGATTTTGATGCCGGTGGTATTGGAAATAAATGAGGAAAGGAAATTAACAGTACCTTCACTATCCTCCGCTTGTTCGGGCATGCCAGTAAACCTCAGATTGTTACGGCGTTGACGTCCTTCTAGGTTGTCGATTTTGTCGCGTATCTCTTCTATGCATTCCGTAGTGGATTGCTGCGTATCCTCGGCAATATCCTTCAGCTTAACATCCATGAAATCAGAATTTTCCTGCATATCGGCGTGCAAATTCCTCAGTTCTTTTTGTAAACCGGTGATTTCAAGATTGAGGATGGTAATGTCTTTTTCCAAGGAGACAATCTTGGTGACTGCGTCGCATAATGTAGATTTAATATCAGCAATGGTTTTGCAGCCCATGATTGACTTGATGAGAGTCGACAGCCAGGTGTTCGGTTCAGCGGCGCTAATATTTAAATTAGAAATATTTGGCTCTTTGTTTTCCACGTTGGCCATTGTAGATGTTTAGTTAGAATAAATAACAAAAGTGTACCTATATTTAATGCAACCGATACGTTCACTATCCAGGTAGGTATACAGGTCTCATGCAGCTAGTAGCTTATCCTTGCAACATGCTATCACAGGTAAGCGAGTACTGTATCTAAAAACGTATACGTGTGAGAGCTCCGCTCAAACACGTCTGCACTCGACGAAGGACAGTCAATTGGTTTCGCCAGGGCTCGAAAGTTATATTTGCAAGGTCTAAGTTTATAAGGGAAGTTTTGGAGATTTGATTATCGCCAGTCGAATGGGAAACTTTCCGCATTTGACCGCATACCGTTACCCCCATCAATTTTCTAAAAAAATATTATATCTATGGTAGGTAAGCCTTGTTCTATAGTAGATTAGAACTAGAAGAATTCTACCCTATTATCCTATCTCCACTTCATTCCTGCTGGGCGAGACTAGCTCATATCAGTCTCTACTATCCTAGGCCTACTACACCCACTACTACTCTAGGTGCGAATTGGAATTAGCTAGCGCCGGTTAGGCCTACCTATTAGCTAGAGAAGAAGAGTATTGTTATATTCCTCTAACTAATAAGACTAGCCTAGCTAGGTAGGCTAGCCTAGCCTTTAACCTTAATTGGTACTAGGCCTAGCTACTGCATGTTTCCGTTAATCTTAAAAATATAATATTTTTGTAGCAACTAACGGGCAAGTAGGCCAAGCCTAATGTCCTTCCTGGTCTGGCCGTCCGGGTTTAGGCCTAGTAGGCTAGTTTGTTTTGATTTGTAACTTTCTAAAAATAGAAGTTACGTAACTGCAAGTCCTGAAAATTATTAGTCTTGCGCCCTCATATAAAACAGCTTTATTAATTGTTTACTGGGCGTTATTGTTCCTAGGAAAGAGTTAATTTACAATTTAACAATTTAACCTGTTGTTTTGGAGTGTTTTTAAGAAGAAGGGGGGGGGGGGGGCGGCGTTTATTCGAGGAAGGTGTAGAAAAAAATATATTCATACTTAGATATGAACAAATAAAAAAGAATTTATATCAAGAAGTGATAAAATACAGTAACATTTCCCAATCAGTGAGATCAATGAACTTCAATGAAATACTACACATAGAAATATGTTATTCAATGCATGTGGCGGGGCGTTTATTCCAAAAGATGTTTACGGGGCGTGGGGGGGGGGGGGGGATAATTCAAAGCGCGGCCGGTGTAAGATTGAATTGTGTCCAGCATTCAAAAGTGTCCGGGTGGACACTTTTCAGCATTGGATAGTGTCCAGTTGCATGTTTCAACGGGTTCGTGGGCGTTTTTCAACAATTTAATGCTGTCCGGCCCGTTTAATAATGTATGACCCATGGATTGAAATGCGTCCACTATTAAATACTGTATCATACGTTTTATGATAGGTGGTTGTTTTTATCACGCCTGCACTTGTCTTGTCTTCTTTTAATAACCAATAATACTTAATGATGCCAAACAATTTTTTTTTTCTAATTAAAGATCGCTTTGCCTAAACACCTCCAATTAGGGACCATTATATTATATGGTATGTGAAAAGACAAGAAGAATAAATAATTGTTAAGTATGTGACAAAAACAAGTAAATGAAGTGTTCCTCTTCCAATTAAAAATCACTTTACCTAAAACACCTCCAATTAGCGACCATTATATTATTTAGTATTAATAAAGCAAGAAGAATATATAGTTTTTAATTATGTGACAAAAAACAAGTAATTGTACTGGACCTCTTTCAATAAAGGACCACTTTACTTAAAACACCTCCAATTAGCGACCATTTTATTAATTGGTATGAGTAAAGACAATAATAATTAATAGTTTTAATTATGTGACAAAATTAAGTAACTGTACTGACTGGTCCGCTTCCAATTAAAGATCACTTTACTTTAAGACACCTCAAATTAATGACCATTTTTATTAATTGGTATGAGTAAAGGCAAGATTAATTAATAGTTTAATTATGTGACAAAATTAAGTAAATGTACTGGTCCGCTTCCAATTAAAGGTCACTTTACTTTAAGACACCTCTAATTAGCGACCATTTTTATTAATTGGTAGAAGTAAATACAAGAAGAATACATAGTTTTAATTATGATAGTGACAAAATTAAGTAACTGTACTAGTCCTCTTCCAGTTATAGATCACTTTACTTAAAGAAACCTCCAATTAGCGACCATTATATTATTTAGTATTAATAAAGCAAGAAGAATATATAGTTATTAATTATGTGACAAAAACAAGTAATTGTACTGGCCCTCTTTCAATAAAGGACCACTTTACTTAAAACACCTCCAATTAGCGACCATTTTATTAATTGGTATGAGTAAAGACAATAATAATTAATAGTTTTAATTATGTGACAAAATTAAGTAACTGTACTGACTGGTCCGCTTCCAATTAAAGATCACTTTACTTTAAGACACCTCTAATTAGTGACCATTTTTATCAATTGGTATGAGTAAAGGCAAGAATAATTAATAGTTTAATTATGTGACAAAATTAAGTAAATGTACTGGTCCGCTTCCAATTAAAGGTCACTTTACTTTAAGACACCTCTAATTAGCGACCGTTATATTATTTTGTATGAATAAAGACAAGAAGAAGAAATAGTTTATAATCATGTGATAAAAAACAAGTAATTGTACTGGTCCTCTTCCAATTAAAGATCACTTCAATTTAAACACTTCCATTTAGCGACCGTTTTATTATTTTGTATGAGTACAGACAAGAGGAATAAATAGTTTATAATCATGTGATAAAAAACAAGTAATTGTACTGGTCCTCTTCCAATTAAAGATCACTTCAATTTAAACACTTCCATTTAGCGACCGTTTTATTATTTTGTATGAGTACAGACAAGAGGAATAAATAGTTTATAATCATGTGATAAAAAACAAGTAATTGTACTGGTCCTCTTCCAATTAAAGATCACTTTACTTTAATACACTTCCAATTAGCGACCGTTTTATTATTTTGTACGAGCACAGACAAGAGGAATAAATAGTTTATAATCATGTGATTAAAAACAAGTAATTGTACTGGTCCTCTTCCAATTAAAGATCACTTTACTGTAAGAATAACAAATAATAATAACAGGATTTTTATAGCACACATACCACAGAGTGCTCAAGGCGCATTAAAAAAAAAAATAATAAAAACAAATCATACAACTCTCCCGGTCCCGAGAGCGATTTTTTTTTCCGTACGAGAGTTCCTCCATCGGTTCGTTTCGGACTCAATCGACTCTTCGGTAAGTCACCGATGCTCACTGATGCGTGACAAGACAAAACGTGAGCAGTTTTTTTGCACGAGTGACAGATTTATACATAATTTAGGCCTAATACTATACTCACTGTATATATAATAATAAATATTAGTAGTAGTACTGAACGTCATTGTAATAATAATAATAGGCCTAGAATTTTAATAATATAATACTGTATAGGCAGCCACAAACCAATGTATGTACCATCAGATTCACAAACAGTAACACACACACAGCAGCAGCACTTTGTTGGTCGTCACAAGCAAGGCCTAGCTAGCCTAACTAGCCCTACGTGCGTGTGCTTCAATGTAGTACATTTCCATCTACAGTACTATTTTTTATTTTAATAAAATGAAGTAGTAGGTTAGAAATACAGATGTTTTTATCAAGAAAATTACAATTTTCTTCAGGTTTTTAAGTGTAACATTTGAAAAATTGTATACATATAGGCCTAGTAGTAATTGTATTCTTGTAAGTTGTAATGTATAGAAAAACACATGCTTGCTTATAAAGCGTTTAATATTGTGTTAATTTATAATTATTGATATCTTGGCCGGTGGAAATTTTGAATTAAAATGAACAATTTTTTTTAAAAATTTATTTCAGAAACCATAATAAAAAAAATAAAATCAAGAATATGGAATACAGAAACCGATCTTCATGACAAGATGATAGTATCACATATAATTATTAAAGCTTCCTGGAAAATGTGTTGCAGTATTATTAAATGTATTTGTACTATTGCAGTCGTGTCAGTACCGTAATTGAATGTTTTTTACTTTGCATGTATTTTTTATGATTTTCCAAATTACATATACACATAATAAACAATAATATTAGTTGTAGGCCTATAACTTAATTAAAACTCCAAAATTGCCTATATTAAAAGTCTGAAATCTTTATTTTTCAAGATTGGGGATAATTAATACGTACACCTTTAACGTAAAATTTCCATTACCTTACAATATAAATATTAATTTAATAATATTATTTTAAAAGGTATAAAAAACATACACTGTGCATAGGAATTCCTACTGTACATAATCATTTTAAATTCAAAAGTAATACCTTGCATAGGCTTACACAAGCTTGGCTAGGCTAGCCATGGGCTAGCTACAATACCATAAACGATAAGAAAAGAGCCTTTCGTTCGTGACAAAAGGTCGTTCAACTTCAACAAATAATATCTGATACGACCTATTATTGGGTCGTAGACCTAAATATCTTCAATATGCTATTGGGTTCTTAATGTAATTACTAAGTAGGCCTAGTATTTATTAATTAATGTCATCAAAACTCGTATTAGTGTAGATTCATTTTACTATTAGAGAGCCTGTGTGAAAGTATTAGCTCGCGGTTTGTAAATGTAAATTGTATTATATTGTCACGCATCAGTGAGCTGACTTTACCGAATACCGAAGAGAGTCGATTGAGTCCGAAACGAACCGATGGCAATAGGGTTGGTGAAATTCAGTCCAAAATACGCAGAATTTTTTCCAAAATACGTAAAGTTGAGGGCGCTATACTAATCCAAAATACGCGAGTCTTTCCAAAATACGTCGACTTGAGGGCGCTATTCATTTTCCAAAATACGCGAATTGTCCAAAATACGTAAAGTTGAGGGCGCTAGTCATTTTCCAAAATACGCGATTTGTCCAAAATACGTCAATTTGGAACCGCTTGTAATTTTCCAAAATACGTCAACTTGAGAGCGCTATTCATTTTCCAAAATACGCGATTTAAATAATTACTTTACTTCTTCTAACCAATTATTGATATTATTTTAATTACAATACCATATGCTTTTTATTATTATTATATATTATATGAAATAACTATTATGTTAGATTTCAGATTAGGTAACTTATTTGACCATAAGTACTGTACATTAAATTGAAAGCGATGTTGGTCTGTCGAGCTCGGGAAAAATATCGATTTTGTAGATCACCAAATATATAACACATGCCCATGACTATGCTTAAATACTATACGTACATGCTGCTTTTGTAGCCGGTTTATGCCTCATTTAAACTAGCTACGTCTGGCAATGCAATCGTACATCGTTCAGACATTATTAATGTATATTATAGGCACTGTCTATTGACTGATGTTGGCACATATTTGTTTTTATTCAGTAATAAATGATTACATTGAAAAATAATAATTGGCTACTCTATGACATTTTATTTACAAAAAATTCTGCCTTCCAATACTTTCATTTATAACTAAAATGTACTTGTTTGTTTTTTACTCTAAGAAACTTTTTTTTAATACATTAAACTGTAATTCTACCTTACACTTTCAATATGATACATTTGGAAAGGCTCTCGTATTTTGGAAAAAAGTTTGCCGCCCTCAAGTTGACGTATTTTGGAAAATTACTAGCGGTCCCAAATTGCAAATTGACGTATTTTGGACAAATCGCGTATTTTGGAAATGAATAGCGCCCTCAATTTGACGTATTTTGGACAATTTGCGTATTTTGGAAAATGAATAGCGCCCTCAAGTTGACGTATTTTGGAAAGACTCGCGTATTTTGGATTAGTATAGCGCCCTCAACTTGACGTATTTTGGAAAAAATTCTGCGTATTTTGGACTGATGTTCACCAACCCGACTCACCGATGGAGGAACTCTCGTACGGAAAAAAAAATCGCGTCCCGAGAGCCGCTGTTTTGAGGTTGACCTGACAATTGTGGCAATTACCAATTGGGACATTACCCTTGTTGGACATCTGGTAAAAATAAATACTGATTATGCTGCCACTTTAGTACACAAAACGATAAATAAAAAAAAATAATACAACTTGTAGCATTCCATTTAAACACAGTAGGCTCTGTTCAAAACTGCTAGTGTAGAAAAGTCAAATCCACCCATATAATAAAACCTAGAACTAGCTAATGATGTAGAAACACCAACAGCTTATTTATCAAATAAAAATCAACATTATACTCATGTACAACTCAACAGGTAATGTAGTAACGAAAATTGCCTCACAGCTAATGTAGTTAATATCGCCAGCTAATAAAATATTATATATTTTACAAACCTAAATGTCTAAATCATGTGCAAATGTATTTCTCTACTTGCCGTCAGTCTATCCACCTCTCGTAAGTGATCGGCTTTCAAAACTTAGCACTCTGATCGTAAGCAACCACCCTTGTTAGCGACCACCTTTAATATTTAAAAGGGACTACCTCTGTTAAAGGACCGCTTCTCACAATGGACAACCTCCTGAAGGGGTAACCACCTCTCATAACGGACTGCTTTCATAAACTACCACCGCTCGTAGACGACCACTTCTTTTACCGACTACACCTCCCGTAAGTGACCACCTCAATAGAGGTGGTAATTTGCGAAAGGTGGTCGTTTATGAGAAGTGGTCCCTTAGGAGAGGTGGACGTTTTTTTTTTAGAGATTATTCGAAAAATACAAAAAACCGAAATACCCTTGAGTGAACGAATAATTATGATGCGCAATTAAGGTGTTTATTTTGCCATATAAAATATAAAAAAATAAATATTTTTTGGTAATATGCATCAACAATATTTTTCAAATGTATTTTAGATAAATAAATAAATAATGTAAAATCTCGAAACAAAAAAATATTGTGACTAACCAATTCAATGTTTTATTAAATAAAACCAAAAATCAGGCATCTGTGAAAAAAAATATAATGAAAAAGAACTCACTTTAACAATGACGAACTTACTTGTTTAAAGCACTTTTGTTATCAGTTAATATTATTAAATTAGTAACAGTATTATGAATATTACAAAATAATATTTTGAGAACTGAAAAATATTTTGAGGGAACAAATATATTTAGGGAGAACAAAATAAGATTTCAAGAACTGAACAATATAAAAAATGAATTACTACTTCGAGACAAGGAATGATCGAGAGAACGAAATAATTTCGAGGGAAATTATTTCGTTCTCTCGCGAATTAGTAATTCGAATTCCAATGAAATAATATTTCGAGAGAACGAAAATAGGTAGGCCCTATGCCTATATGATTTAGTGATATTCATTCCCTAGAAATAATAATACAGTACCGGTAGGCTATATATTTTTTCAAGTTATCAGATTTACTTCAAATTGACAACAGGTTGTATATACTCAATCAAAAACAAACAATTTAATTTGATTAGACTATATGTCTCCAGATATAATAATAGTAATATTTATTTCAATCGACTTGATATTTTGCGATTCAAGTTGGTATTCTAAGGAATTATAATTAC
Organism: Antedon mediterranea; assembly: GCF_964355755.1. Classification (NCBI taxonomy): domain Eukaryota; kingdom Metazoa; phylum Echinodermata; class Crinoidea; order Comatulida; family Antedonidae; genus Antedon; species Antedon mediterranea. The sequence continues at coordinate 29,955,109 of NC_092676.1, read as the reverse complement.
CCTAACGGGAGTTGGTGACCTTCCAGTGCCCTAGTTTTTACGGGGTTAATATGATGTCGATGTCCCTACTTTTTTATCGATGAAAGCTGCCCGGGTGGTTGCAGCCATTTTCAACAGCTGGTATTACACTATTCAATGCTGAAAATTGTCCAGTGGACACTTTCAAACACCGGACACATTTAAATCTTACACCGGCGTTTATTATAACGGTAGTAATATCCATTGACTCAACACTATGCGATCAAATCTAATATGACTTCTTGAGCACTTTTTCCCGCCATTTTACATTTATTTGGGTGAAACAAAAATTAAAACAAATCTCTACAGTTTCGAACATCATCATTTATTTCCTTCCTTTTACCATAGAGGTATAAAATTAGATTTTCTAATTTTATACCTCCATGCTTATTGAACATCAGTCTATTAATAATCCAGATAATAAATCCAGAGTCTCGTCCGTGGGTGCGCGGATAATAATACTTATCAGATAAAGATGATTGTTTGCCATAAACTGCAATCTTAATTAAACATTCTAATTAAAATCATCCATAAACACAATGTTCTTAGAAATGTATTTTTAACAAACAGACTGAATATCTATAAAAAAAATCATTTTTATAGGCCATTTTTTAAATAATTCCAATTGGTTTGTTCAGTTGCATAGGTCAACCGGCTCAGCTACAGTGATTAAGTTCTAGGTTGACCCTGGTCTCCTCAATTTCAGTTGTTTTGTTACGAATAAATAATGAAAATAGGCCTATGAACAAGAAAATAGTGTAATACCACTACAAAACACCCAATTCAGATGAATAAACCATGTTTGGGGTACACACACACTACAAATTCACGACGGCATTTCTAATTTTCAAAATACCGCGCTGAAATTCTTTTAAAGTTATACAATATATAAACGGATTAATGGTTAAATTAGACGCTATTAATAATTCTGTTACTCTATGCAAAACAGAGTTATACTCGAAACACGTGCACAGACAATACACAAAAATAAAGACACAATTCGGCGTGATTGTTACCAGAAAAACGACAGACGACTGCATGAGTGTTAATATCAGGTTTGTTTTAAAACACGGCGCATGCGCATTAAGGTTGGAACCTGGCGCGCCCGGCTGTTGAGGAGTAGAACTTCCTACTATAGACCGTTGGCTTAACTTCCACAGAATACAGCCGTAACAATAGGACATAACGCTAATAGGAAAAAGTGCATTGAAGATAAGCTGATAAACGCCTGTAAAAATAGGGTGTTCATCTTTCAGATAGCATACGCCGTTATCATACTCCATTATGTCAAATATACGAATTCCGGCCAGAAAACCGGGTATATGTGGAATAAGTAAAGGAAGAGTGTATATGATTAGTTTATTCCCGCTTGATGACTTCATTCGGTAGAATAACGGATGAATAACAGCAATATACCGTTCGACGGTCAAGACTACCAAGTTGTACGAAGACGCCACAGTCATGTACCAAAACAATGAACGAAATTTGCATAATAATGTTGGCTTGTCATTATCGGCATAAATAACATAGTTGTAGAATATTAAAAACATTACACATCCAATCAAATCAATCACAGTTTGATGTAGAAGTAATTTTAACGAAAGCGACTTCTTAAATGATTTATTGTAGACAAATACAAAGATGACCAAAGAATTTGCGACGATTCCAGTTATGGATATAATCCATCTAGACGCTAGTAACATCGTTGTGTCTACTTGTTCTTCTACTGAATCATTCATAATCTAACCGTTAGATTAAATTAATATGGTACCACAAAAAAAGTTGATGGACGGTCCTCCTTGCAGATGGAGAAAACCACGCCGGATACGATTTACTTTTTTAAACACAAAAATTCAAACAGTTGACTTGTAAAATCGATGAAGCGTTGTGCATTGTGACGTCGTAAGAACTGTTTGGTACGACAAGTTGATGGACGATCTTTCAGATGGAGAAAAACACGCCGGATAGGATTTACTTTTTTAAAGACAAGAATCCAAATGGTTGACTTGTAAAATCGAATAAATCGTTTTACCGATAAGACTGTCAACACCACACACCTTCTGTTTAGTGATTTCGTAGATAAAAGTGAATATCATTCACCAGCATCCTTTAGTCAATCAACTCAACTCTTTGTTGACATCTCCACGTAATTATTAGTAATTATAAATCTCGACAAAATAACGCTTATTTTAACCCCAGGGGCAGTCTAATCGTTCTCATTACTGCAAAGTAATTACTTAGATTTTTGAAAGAACAATGATTAATTGGTTAAAATGTCATCATGTATATTGTTGATATCATGATAAATTGGTTTTCTTCATATATTTTTTCATACAATAACAATTAAAATGTTGGTTTAAAAAATATATACTTCAATATATGTTATCATTCAAAACAAAATTGCATGATTAAATTATGATTAATTAACTGTGATTTAAATAGGTTCGTCTGCTTCTTCCAGCCTTTGATTTGTCCAAAACTATAGAGGGCGATATGTAGAAAGACGTTGTAGTCACAACCTGTTACAAGTTGGAATTGTGAAGTCTTTTGTTGGTGAGCGAGCGAGCGAGGGCCAGACTTGAGCGTACTTAAAATCACGGCTTGAGCACCAGCTTAGAAGGGTGTCATGTCTTCCTGTGCTGTATATTATGACGTGTCAACATTTATAAAACTGTAAAACTAGTTCCATGTCGGCCAGTATTATCTAACATTTATATGGACGGACTTTTAAGTTAAAATGGCAAACAAAAAAATATTGATAACTTTATTTCTGATTACTGGTGTTCTAATAATCTGCTATGTATATGTTGGCAGTAATGGGAGCTTATCTTATGGCGAAGGTACATCATCAGCAAGCGGAGTACTGTCCATCGCCGGCAAACACAAAGTTGGGCCTAAGAAAAAACCGATTACATCAAGAAAACCGAAACTAGAGTGGAAGGAATATTGGAAACATATAGAAGGTAAGTAAATAACATTTAAGCAGGAACTTTAAAACGTGGTTTTGTTGTGAGCAAATAACTGTGTTATGTAATAATGTATACCCGGGTCGGTCAAACAATCAAATAGATGGTTCGTTGCGTGTAGTGAAGCATGAAGACGACAAAGCAAAAAATAATTTGTATGGTAGAGGTGACAATTGTAAAGAATATTTTGGCAAATTGCCAAGGATAACCATAAGCGAATTCATTCACTATCCTTAAAGGCAGCAATCCCGTTCACAAGACAAACATATACATAAGATGCTCTACATAAACAAAGTCTTATAACAAGTCTTTTACGAAAGCCCATTAATGCCATTTTAAGTATATGTTTTTCGAACGTAATCCGTTATAACGAATTAGTAATTCGTTTGAACGGATTAATAATCTGTTCAAACGAATTAGTAATCCGTTCAAACGAATTGCAACATATACAACAAGTGCCATTTAAAGTATATGTTGTAATTCGTTTAAACGGATTACTAATCCGTTCCAACGAATTACTAATTTGTTTAAACGGATTACTAATTTGTTCAAACGAATTACTAATTCGTTCAAACGAATTACTAATTTGTTTAAACGGATTACTAATTTGTTTAAACGGATTACTAATTTGTTTAAACGGATTACTAATTCGTTCAAACGAATTAGTAATCCGTTTAAACAAATTAATAATTTGTTTAAACAAATTAATAATTTGTTTAAACGGATTACTAATCTGTTTGAACGAATTAGTAATTCGTTTGAACGGATTAGTAATCTGTTCAAACGAATTAGTAATCCGTTCAAACCAATTGCAACATATACAACAAGTGCCATTTAAAGAATATGTTGTAATTCGTTTGAACGGATTACTAATCTGTTCAAACGAATTACTAATTTGTTTAAACAGATTAATAATCTGTTAAAACGAATTAGGAATCCGTTACAAACGGATTAGTAATTTGTTTAAACGGATTACTAATTTGTTCAAACGAATTACTAATTCGTTCTAACGAATTAGTAATCCGTTTGAACAAATTATTAATTTGTTTAAACAAATTAATAATTTGTTTAAACGGATTACTAATTCGTTCAAACGAATTACTAATTTGTTCAAACAGATTAATAATCCGTTTAAACAAATTATTAATTTGTTTAAACAAATTATTAATTCGTTTAAACGGATTACTAATTCGTTTGAATGAATTAGTAATTCGTTTGAACGGATTACTAATCCGTTTAAACAAATTAGTAATTCGTTTGAACGAATTAGTAATCCGTTTAAACAAATTAGTAATTCGTTTGAACGAATTAGTAATCCGTTTAAACAAATTAGTAATTCGTTTGAACGGATTAGTAATCCGTTTGAACAAATTAGTAATCCGTTTAAACAAATTAGTAATTAACAGATTATTAATCCGTTCAAACGAATTATTAATCCGTTCAAACGAATTACTAATTCGTTATAACGGATTACGTTCGAAAAACATATACTTAAAATGGCATTAATGGGCTTTCGTAGTCTTTGGAAGTAGAGTTTTAATTTGTCATTATAAAAAATCCTGACACATGACAGGACTTGAACCCAGGACCTTGAAATGGTAACCAAGCATCATAACCACCAAGCTACAACTCCACTCCATCTACTAATAATGTACTCTATTTACTGAATTTTATTTTTCAACGAATGAAGATTATTTTTTTTTCAGAGCGAAAAATTATGGGTTTTCAAGATGAAGGAAAGAATGTTTTTGAAGAAACTAACAAAGTTTCACAAAACAAGTCAACAGAAGTAGTTGGAAACGTTGTAAATGAAAATAAAAAGGTTGTTGAACCACCAGTAAACACTATACTAAGTAAACCAGATAAAGTAATTGTTGGAAAAAAGAAATGGTTATACGACTGGAACGAAACTAAGGAAGGAGTTGAAAAATTACCCTTATATGGCAACTGGGAAGATACAACGGTGAGGATGCTGTTATGATATTGTTATCTGTTTTCAATTATTGGTTTTACTTTTAAAAAGTTAGAATAAAATAATGTTATAACTAATAAATACCCTGTCACATGCCTAGGGAAACGCTGGAGTTTACTTACACCTGAGTGCACCCCATACAAAATGCAGGTGTAATCAGTGTGGCCAGCATTTGAAATTAAATTATGCTAGGTGGCAGCACAAAATTATGCCAGATTTTCTAAAATTATGTCTAGCATAAATGCTAGATGGCAGATGGGTCAATATTATGCTATCTAGCATAATTATACCAGAGTGTTGCGGCCATGGTGTGTAAACTCCTGAGATGTTTTGCTAGACGATTTGAAAGGGTTATACGTAAAGTGCTTGTGACAACAAAACAAATGTTCTACCAGATATTTCTACAATTTATTTCGTGCACAGAACAAGTGGAAATAATTGTGCTTGTCTCGTACAAAGATAAAACATTAACAGAAACACAAATATCAAAACAACTCTATTAAATCAAAAAGTAAAATCATTAACAAGATAGAAAACTAAGTTATCTACTTACATTGTGGTTATACTGGATTCTATACTATCTATAATTAATACCAAAAGTTGCTAAGTTTGAGTGAATTAAGTAATGTAACATCACTACACTTACTGTAACATATTCCTTAATATTTTATCACCTTTCAGGCTCAACGTATTATTTTTAATCGTGTTGGTAAATGTGGAAGTCGGTCAGTGTTGGACGTTTTCAAACATTTAGCCAAGGTTAACAAATACAACATGATCAACTCGGTTATTTATAACCAAACCCGTACATCAGAGGAAAAGAAGGTTTGTATTCGGAAGCCTTGTCCAGGGGCAGATCCAGCGTTAGAGATTAGGGGGGCTAAATAGGTTTGTATTCTGAAGCCTTGTCCAGGGGAAGATCCAGCGTTAGAGATTAGGGGGGCTAAATAGGTTTGTATTCTGAAGCCTTGTCCAGGGACAGATCCAGCGTTAGACATTAGGGGGCGCTAAATAGGTTTGTATTCTGAAGCCTTGTCCAGGGGCAGATCCAGCGTTAGACATTAGGGGGCGCTAAATAGGTTTGTATTCTGAAGCCTGTTTAGCCCCCGCCTAAATCCGCGCCTGTTGTCCACACTATCAAACTTTATGTGACTGCGATATCAGTGCCAAGCCCCTTAACAGCCACCGTGCACCGCAGAGATTATGTACAGTACTGTTGGTATTTGTTGCGACCAGACATAAGATCACAGGACTTTTACTATCTTGGCAAGGCAAGCTCAGTGTCTACCTGTTAGATAATGGTAACAAAATTGGTATTAAAATGAAACAAAGAGTTGCTGAACCCTTTTTATATTTTATTAAAATCCGATGAAACTTTTCCACAAGTTAAATTATAATACACACTGGCATCCGACAAAAATGAAATTGTTTATTTATTTTTAGAATCTGCTTGTGAGTGTTCTTTTGAAGGTAGACCCACCATTCTTATTTCAGCGACATTTGCATTACATTGATTTTACCAAGTAAGTATTCTTCCAATGCCAATTAATAATACTTAATGTAAACTAAGTAAATGAAATTTGTGTTTTTAAAATTTGCTGAAGCTGCATTCACTTCATTTGTTCCTTTTGATGGGAATAAAAGATGATGCTGTTTTGTTAAACAAATTGGAATATATCAAATGGAAGATACAGAAGTTTGAATGTTATTTGATTCAAATCTGAATCTGCTTATGGCGCTAGATCCAAATACATTTTATTTAAATTTTCTTAACCCTTTTTTTCGATAGATTCAGCTCTTCATATGTGAAATATATCAACATAGTTCGTGACCCTATTGAAAGATTTACATCACAATATTACTTTAGGCGATTTGGTGACGGCAAGAACGATAAGAGTACCCGTCCATTTAAGGGTACAGAAGAAGAAAAATACCAGGTAATGAAACAAACGGCGTAAACAATTGCTTGTTGCTGTACTTGCATTTTAATGCTACATTCAGAATGTAAACAATTGCTTGTTGCTGTACTTGCATTTTAATGCTACATTCAGAATGTAAACAATTGCTTGTTGCTGTACTTGCATTTTAATGCTACATTCAGAATGTAAACAATTGCTTGTTGCTGTACTTGCATTTTAATGCTACATTCAGAATGTAAACAATTGCTTGTTGCTGTACTTGCATTTTAATGCTACATTCAGAATGTAAACAATTGCTTGTTGCTGTACTTGCATTTTAATGCTACATTCAGAATGTAAACAATTGCTTGTTGCTGTACTTGCATTTTAATGCTACATTCAGAATGTAAACAATTGCTTGTTGCTGTACTTGCATTTTAATGCTACATTCAGAATGTAAACAATTGCTTGTTGCTGTACTTGCATTTTAATGCTACATTCAGAATGTAAACAGTGGGGTGGCCATTATGTACCTTGTCATTGCTTTTTGTCATAAAGACAGTAAAGAATGCAAGGTGTACACTACAGATCTATCTACACTATCAAACTAGAAAAAAATATGGTAGTGATATGGGAACATCATGTCCATATATGGGCACATCATATTTCGTTTGATAGTGTGGACAGAGCTTTAGTACAGGGAAGGGATTGTACAATGTATTGAAATAAATAATTTATACTATGCTTTATATTGAATACTTTAGTATTTTGATAATTCATAAATTAAATTAAATCTCCCTGTTCAAACTGTATTTAATTTTGATCGCTATTAAAACCCTCTAAACTTTAGTTATAGAAATAGTTTTAAGTGCCTAATCACACTGTAAGATGAAATGATTTTTATCTTGTTTTCAGACTATAAATGAATGTGTTCTGAGAAAGAAATTCGAATGTTCTCGTAACAAGCTTCAATATATAATACCATTTTTCTGTGGTCAAAGTCCACAATGCAGGTAATGTGTTAAATAAAATAATACCTTCATATAAATTACACATATTTAAGAATATTTCACAAATTTTTATTTTTGTTAAACTTCGTTTAATGAGGGTGACTCAAAACAGCCGAGGCTGTTATGCATGAGGCCCTCAACATTTAAAAACTGGGAACGATACAAATACGAAAAATGAGAAATAACAAAAGAAGGAAAGAAAAAGGACCAATAAAATATATAAATGAACATATATATATATATAGTAAATTTAGTATCATAAGAGAAAGAGTTTGTGCCCTGGAGTGGGTACAGTATATTTGCTACTGCCAATGACATAGTGTGTTCTATTTACAGTTTGTATAATGTACCATTTTAAAACATCTGAATGTATTTTTTTTTTAAATTAAGATTTCAAGACAGAACACCCCTAGAAATTGCCAAGAAAAATGTTGAACGTGACTTTATAGTTGTGGGAATTCTAGATGAATTAGAAAACACATTTGCAGTCTTAGAAAAAATGCTGCCTCGTTTTTTTGCAGGTGCTGTTGATTACATGAGGGCTCCAGGTAAGAACTTTGTTTCACTATAAAGGTGTATTGTCCCACAAAACATGAAAAATGACGATTAATAAAATCAGATTTTGAATAGGTTATTTTGTAGTTTTAATAAAGTTAATCATCTCCGTAGAAAAAAAGGAAAACAATGTATTAAAATGAATCATTAAGAACCTGTTGGCTGGCAGCCAATTTGACCATTTTTTGCTTTAAATTACAGTTTTTCAGGAAAATACAGGAACTTTTTTTTCATCCAATTTTTGGTGAAAGTGAACAACTATTATAGAGCATATTAAAAAAAAATTTGAAAAAAAGAAAAAACTTTCCAGGGAGACATATCTTTAAGTATATATTTTGAATACACATTTATAACAATGATCCATTTTCAAATTTAGGTAACACATATTCACGTAATCGTTCATCAACGATGACAAATTACAAAGAGTCTCCGTCTCCAGAGGTGCACGCTGTACTCATGCAGCAGATGTCATTAGAATATGAATTTTACCATTTTATCAAGGAACGCTTCGAACAATTAAAAAGTCAACTTGGTATTGGAACGACCAAATAGTAATTTATTTCATATAAAAGGGGCTAGGGGTTATTGTGTTTATTTCATATAAAAGTGGCTAGACAGTTAGAGTTGTTACAGGAAATCAATTATTTAAAAAATCCTTGAGAATTAAAAATAATTTTACATATTTTCACGTATTGTCATTCAGTATTTTATACTGTATTAGTTTATTTGGACAGTAGTAGCAAGCCTTGTTAATAGCTGTTTTTTTTAAAAGAATTTCAGTGCTAAAATTCTTGTAAATATTTTTTATTAAGCAGTTATTTATTTTTATAAAGGTACAGGGTACGTCACTAATTTCTAAGTTACAACCTATATTTCATCCATGTTATGGATATATTTAGGTTTATACCGACCGCATCTAACCAACTTTTATTTCCGATATCCATCAATTTATATGGTGTGATATGGGGACTGATAGATTTCGGTCTTAGAACCTAGACTATGGGACCGATAACTCTCAGGGTAAATGGATAACAGTAAATTTATTTTATTTGCATTATAAATATAAGTAATCATCTCGTGATTACAATTGCAATTCCTTCAACAGGAAGGAAGTACTGTACTGTGTTTAATTTTAGTAGTGTATTTTTTTATCAATTAGAAAAATAAAAATAAATAAATATGATTTAATTTTGATGTTTTTTTGTAGCCTTGTCATTCTATAATTAAATAAAAAATAGCATTACAATCTTAGATTGTATTCCCCTCCCCTCTTAATCTATAATTGCCAGTACATCACCTTCGATCACGATATCTGATGTGCCGGTCACGACTCCTACTCCGGTCTCTTTTTGTCTTGCGGTCACGACTCCTACTCCTGTCTCTTTTTGTCTTGCGGTCATGACTCCTGCTTCGATCTCTTTTTGAATTTCGATCACGACTCCTACTTCGATCTCTTTTTGTCTCACGGTCACGACTCCGGTCTCTTCTTGACTTGACGTGGTCTTTTTCTCTGCTTCTGTGTCTAGGGCCTCTCTCATAATCCATACTGCGAATCCTACTCCTTCTTCTTTGCTGTTTTCTATCCCTCTCTTTTCTGTATTGATAATCATCAGGACTTCTTTCCTTTTTAGAATCCCTGTTTTCATTTTTCGTCTTTTTCTTATGTTTATCTTTTCTATCTTTCTTATGTCTCCTTTTCAAGCGTTTATCATCATCTGATGAAGATGATGAGTCGGATTCACTTAATTCGTGTTTTCTCAACGAAATCTGTAAAATCACAACAAAAATAATGGTTGAATGAATTGTAATCAAGTACTGGTAAGAATCAAGAGCAGCTGTCAGGCCAATTTACACAGACGAATAGTAACATTAATAAAAATATAATATAATAATAATAAATGAAAACTTATATAGCGCCGGTATCATCCACCCATGTGGCGCTCATGGCGCTTTGTGCATTAACAATGTGCGAGAACATCAGCGAATAGCGACGTCTTTAGGTTGATCTTGAAACTGTTTAGACTAGTTGAGCATTTAACTGTTGCTGGTAAGCTGTTCCATACACTTGCGGCCGCAACGTAAAAAGATCTCTGACCCCACTGATTTTTCGCTCTACGCTCTTGAAGAAGGTTTTGTGACAATGATCGTAGGCCTCTGCGGGATGATTCGTAACGAACCACAAGGTCAGATAAATAAGCAGGAGCACTGTCATTTAGGATCTTGAATACAAACAACGCAAGTTTGTACTTAATACGTTGTTGAACAGGCAACCAATGCAAATCCATCAGGACAGGAGTTATGTGAGCGTTTGATTTTGTACAAGTTACAATTCTAGCTGCCATATTTTGCAAGCGCTGCAAACGTTGTATTTGAGATTTTAGTATGCCAAACAACAAGGCATTACCAATGTCAATTTTAGAAGTGACAAATGAGTGTACAATCAATTCAGCTGTTTTCTTGTTAAGATTACCGCGAATACGACCAATACGACCAATATATATAGAATCTATATAATTCCTTATGACCATTTACACAAAACTTGGAGGGGACAGGCGGTTTCTACCGAGGATAGATTCAGATTCTACGTGGGACAAGCTACGGTTTTTCATTTACTGTTATCTTGTGTTGACAGCATTAATCTCTGAATGTATTCCACTCTCGTTCCACGCATCACAAACCATTTAGTAAGTACACACTCACCTTTGGTTGTCTGTCTTCTTCATGTCTGGGCTTTGGTTTATCTTTTGAAGAACTTGGAAAACTTCCAACAACTGCAAAGAAAAAGATCAGTTATTGAGCTGCAAAAAACACAAAAAAAAAACACCCATATTTAGTGGTAGATTGAAAGGCTTGTCAGTGCTGTCTGTGTTGAATTCTGACGAGATAAGTCGTCTTGAGATAGCCATAGTTTTTAGGTCGTCGGGAGAACTTTAAACATGTTTACTTTTCTCCTGACGATATGACTCGTCGTACGACGCTGTCCGAGTTGGCCTTAATTGCTAAATTTATTCCAAACTAAGGTATTTCAACAAGCTTACATTTTTGTTTCTGGTTCAATTTGGCAACTGACTGACTAAAATCAACATGTATTCGCCTGTCATCTATCAGCACATTATCCATCTTGAAGTATGCTTGCTCACAATCCTCTACCTAAGAAAATGATAAGAAGCAAAATAGCTGACAGTCTTGGGCTGATCTAAATGTCTGAATTTTTAATGTGTTTTTAATTATAAAACAGAATTTTGGAACTTTTACACCTCATGGAAAGTCTGGTTTTAGGAGAGTTCCGTTTGTCAGAGAGTCTGGAAAAGTCAATTGTATTTTATTTAGACTCCAGACTGAAATGACAATTAAAATAGAACTTAAACTAATATATTTTTACTAATGTCTAGTTCTTACCCTTTCAAATTCTATGAATGCATATTGCAAAGATTCTTCTGTTTTCATGTCCTTGATTACTTCACAGCTGAGAAAGGTAAAGACATTTTATTTTTCCACTTATTTATAGCAAGGTAAACTAAAAATTACTGTACATACATCATTAACAAAGCAATTAGTACTACTACTGTAACTTTGAAAAAAAACAAAAATAATTTCAAACCATGTGCTATATTTTACTGTGTTTGACCATGGAGCTATATTTTTATAGCTCCATGGTTTGGCCATGATTAAATGAAATATAGTTATGTCATGAATACAAGCAGGCTGATTCATTCATTAACGAAAAAATCTATTCAAATTTATGCACCTCCCTTCGAGAAAACATACTAAAACAGAAAATTGTACAAATAAAAAAAAAAACAAATTTGATTTAAAATTCACAGAGTTTTGTTTTTAAACACAATGCTTAATGTTTACATACATCTGGCAAATGTGCAAAATGATTTACCTGTTAATTTGTCCAAATCTGGAAAATATAATTTGCAAATCATCTGAAGTTGTCACTGGATTTAATTTACAAACAAAGAGCACATTCTCTGGTGGTTTAATATCAGCGTCTGGTATGTCTCCTACCTGAAAAATACATTAAAAGAATGAATGTGCAGAGCAGATCATAAGAATGTACTTAATACAAGTAAAATGTGAAAAAAAAACAAGTATAGGGGGACACAACTTATCAAGCCCTTTTGAGTTTTTGTGTGTTTCCTTTTCATCTTTATATTATGTATTCATATATTGTTGTATATTTTTATGTTTGATGAATAAAGAATATTTGATTTGACTAGTCCTCTGGGTACGAAATTTGGCAAAAAATGTGGGTGGGATTATACTTGGATTGCATTACCCATGGGTTACTAAAGTTTTGTGTCTGAATTTTTTCTAAATTATGGTAGGATTATACTTAAGGTTGAGACTATACTTGAAGGTATATAGTAATAGTGATTCATAATACAAAAATGGATTCAAACCATTTCTAAAATGTGTGCATTGGCTTTTGATTCTTTAGATTCCAACTCTTCTTTCAATTCCTCTTCTGTTTTGCCTTTGTCTTTATCAACTTCCTCATCAGCTGCTATTCGACCACTCTATATACAAGAAAAATGTAAAGCATTAGTATTCACCTTTTATATTATCTTAATTTATATATCTTAATATTGTTTTGTTTCTTGAATGAATATAACCTCTTGTTTTTTAACCTTGGAATACAAATTTCAATTACTATGTATTTCACAATAAATTTGAACTTTGAACTTTATCCATATTATTATTTAATTTCTTTTATATTTTCTACAGTAGTACATTATACAATATAATACAAGTTTATAGAAACGTAGCTTATATTGATGATTGGACAGTTTAGTTTACAAAGTGAATTTCATACGTCTAATTGTTCTTTCGTCGGCTCAGGTGACCGATCCGGAAAGGTCAATCCATCAGGGTCATCAAATGGGTCATCTAAAACCACAGTATGATTAATTCTAAAGAAAACAAAATAAAATATTACAATAATTTAAATATTGTTAATGATGAATGATGCCACTGCATTATGTTTGTCAATAGCTGGAAGAGACTTGCATTTGAGGTAACCTTGTAATTCTAGGGCTCAATGGTTGTTAAAAGTCTGATTAGATGAAGAATAATTGATTTAGCTAAGCCATACCTGATGTCTTGATAAGGACGATTCTCCTTGTCTGTGAAAGACTCACTGAGTTTAGTAATGATATCAAAGCCTTCTGATACCTCTCCAAACACAGTATGCATGCCATCCAAGCTATCAACGTTCTCAGACAACGTAATAAAAAACTAAGACAAAAACATAGATTGTTAAGCATAGATCCAAATACAGTAAATTATATTGAAACTTAATCTAATAGATTAAAGTATCAAGTGGTTCGAATGTATATGTGAACTTATTCAATTAATCTCACACTTATATAATTATAATTTTCTTTATTATTATTACAGTATTAATTAATTGATCTTTATAATATTTGTTATTTGAACAATGTTCAAATTTGAGAACCTCATTTCTGTATTTTCGCCACAACTGGTGGCCTATTGATTGTGTTTGTGGAAATGAAATAAAAAAATTAAAAAGTAGTATAACTCTAAAAGTCTAGGGCTACCTGAGAACCATGCATGTTAGCTCCATTGTTTACCATAGAAACTGCTCCCAGTTTTTTATGTTTGATGCGTGGCGTTGATTCCATTTCAAAATAACGGGCTTGATCCCCATACAGCTGCCTGCAATAAAATATAAACCAATTATAAAATTATGTTTTTTAAATTCCAATTCTTTACATTAACAAATAAATTGTGGATAGAGTGTTAACCTACCTAAATACAGACTCTCCGCCATTTCCAGATCCACTTGGGTCACCAGTTTGAGCGATGAAATTACGCTAACATAAATAAAAATAGAAATAAATAAAAACAGAATAAGACACAGAACACCGAGGAATTGGACAATAAATTAATCTGTAAAAGTTTTGAATGACTTACCTGTACAGAATGAAATAAACAAAAGTTATAGTACTTGAGTTTGCAGAGTTTCAGAAAGTTTAAACAACCTAAAACAAAACAAAAATAGTTATTATTTTTTACGATCATTTAAATTGCCTAGGTAGGCCTAGATTTTATTGATGCAATTTTTTGCGGGTCATTCTACACCTGATATGATAATTAAGAATAGATATAAAATTGTCTCAAGTATATTCTAAAATTATATTTAATGCTAATTTGAAATTTATTACGTTTTAGTACGTTTTTTGAAAATACGTTTTTAATGTGAAAAACTGTCAAAATAGTAAGTTTAATCCGAAACAGAAGACCGCCCTCTGTGATAAAAAGTGATGATTTGTAGCGTTTGAATGAAAAGTATATTTTAACTGATTTTAAATTGTTTCCGGAAAGAAATATATATTAGTTAACTTTACCACTAATAATTGTTAATAAGATCTACTTTAAATATCATGCAAGGCTACCGGGCACTACCGGGCGTAGATTACTATGAACGGTTTTTTGGGCCCGATCGTCCGCATGGTAAAGATCGTCTGCTCTAAACCTTTTTTCCTGTCTCTTCCTCTCTGTACCTAGCTAGCCTAGCAAACATCGTTCGTAATAAATACTTACACCTGGGTCTTTCTTTGGGATAAAGATCAATCACTATATCACCAAGTGTTGTTTCAAGTAGAACGGCCATGAATCTACTTTTCTGATATTAATATACTACTAAGAAAATAATAATTTTGTTTTGAAATTTTGACGATCGCGCGTCGTTGTTGAAATAACGATGTTTTTCATGCATGGTTGACTTTTCAGCTACAGCACGTCTGTACGCGAAAGGCTATTCGTGAAATTTTGATTGGGATTATGATGATGAAGAGGGATTATGATGATGAAGAGACACTAATGACGTAGGTTCACAAAGTTCTCAAAACCAGCAAGGCAATTTTTTTTAAATTTTATTTTTAAATATAAATGCGATTTTTAATCGCTACATACAATATTGCTATACTGTAATTCTTTTGATAATACAGTAAGCAGTGTATAAAAAAAAAGAGACAGTATTTCAAGTACCGAATGTATCCATAGTACGCTAACAAAAATTACAGGTAAACAAAATAAAGTTCAGATTTGTGCGAGTATTTCTGTAATATATGAGTTATTCTTCTTTTTAACTTCTTCTTTTAGTTGATTGACTTCTGCCACAGCTTCTTCTAATGACATATTCTCCATTGAAATTGCTTTCACTTTTTCTAAAAATTCCTTGATTATCTCTTCACCATCCTGAATAAGAAAAAAAAAATGATTTCGATAAAATACATTTAAGAAAAATAAAAAAAATACCATTTAGAACTTATACCATACTTTATTCAAGTTAGTGAAACAGTGTGGTGATGTGAGATTCTGTTTTCGGACTTTTTTCTGTTGTCTTGGTCAATTTATTCGGTTTTCATGGGCTATTTCGTGGTTTATTTTACATCAACATTTTTATTTTCACACTTGTGCTAAACAGCGCATAGAGACTATTTGTATTTTGCGCTATATAAATTTTATGCCATTAAACTATTAAATGTTTCAAATTGGTTTGAATTCACAACATCATCATAAAACAACTGAATTATGGGACCTTTTTGGTGAGCCTTCTTTTCTTGGCAGCTGGTTCATCATCACCTTCCATTCCACCAGCTGGTGTTGACTGGTAGTCTTCAAGCTCTGCTGCCTTCTTTTTGGCAAAATCGATCACCTTCTCTGGAAAATGTGCCAATTCTGCCACATGTATACCAAAACTTTGATCACAAACGCCTTAACAAATAAGGAGAATTCAAATAATTGTGCAGTTAAAAGTAAAAGTTCTGGCGAATTGAAAATCATGAAACTAGCATTTTGTAAAAAGAATAAATTGGATTACTGGTGGATAAGAAATTTCTCTAAAGTTATCATAGCCATATGTCAAGGAGAAGATGAACATTAGAAGGAGGTGATGAGGAAACAGTGATTTGAAGGGCACTTCGGGTTGGAGTTGTGGCTTGGTGGTTATAGTGCTTGGCTACTAATCCAAGGGTCATGGGTTCAAGTTCTGTCATATGTCAGGATTTTTTCTAATTACAATTTACAACTCCACTCTCAAAGACTTGTAATAAGACTGTGTTTATGTAGAGAATCTTGTGTATATGTTGTCTTGTGAACAAGATTGCAACCTTTAAGGGTCTTTCACACCTGTTCCAGCACGGTTTCTGTCCGGCGAATCGAACATCAATGTTTCGTTTTCACGATGCTCCATGCGAACATGCGCATGACCTTGTTAAAACGAAACAGTTATGTTCAATTGGATTTGACGGACAGAAACCGTGCCGGAACAGGTGTGAAAGATTCTTTAAGAATGATACTGGATCGCTTATGGAACCAGAGGATAATCAAAGTTTACTCACCTGGTTTCACTTTGTATAACAACGTGAAAGTATCCTTGGTAGTAAGAGCTGTCACGTGTAAGTTGCTGACAGACGTCACAGTATCAGCTAAAGCGGTCAGCTCGTGGAAATGCGTAGCAAACACACAAAATCCCCTAATCTTTGTCGCAATGTATCTAATTTGAAAAATAAAAATGTGAAATATATGCCTGCTGAATAATGATCCTTTTTATGATTATTAAATACCACTGAATTACTATTGTCTGTTTCCAAACCAAAAATAATAATTTTTGAGTAGATGCTAGGCATTACCTATAAAATCATCTTGAAAATCATTATTTAACTAGGGTACACATTTTTGTGAGTTGCTGGTCAGTGCTTGATAAGGACCATTTTTTCAAAAGGATTAAGAGTATTACTAGTTATATTACTATACTAGGTTTAAAAAGGTTTTAAGAACTTACTCTGAAATGGCCCAGGCAAGACCAAAGCCATCATAGGTTGACGTACCACGACCCAATTCATCAATTATTACAAGAGAATTTTCGGTGGCTGACTGAAAAAATTATAAATTGTTATAATTATTGTCAATACAAAAATACAACATTATTGGAATTATTTACTAAAAAAACATTACTTTGCAAAAGCAAATTTTACCTTAAGTATAGATGCAGTCTCCAGCATTTCTGCCATAAATGTTGATATTCCCTTCAGCTGGCTGTCACCAGCTCCAACACGAGCCAAGATGGAGTCTACGATGGTGATGTCTGCCTCCTGACATGGCACAAAACAACCAATCTGTGCCATATGAACAATTACACCAATCTGTGAAAACAACAAGATTTAAGATCTTTGATTTGAAAAATTGATTTTGTCTTTGATGTATTTTGTCAATCTTCAATTATTTTATAGGCTAGCAAACATTAAAAAAAATCTTCTTTTTTTTATATATTTATTTATCATTTTGTATGTGTAGCAGGTCACTCACTTTCCTGGACTCGCGTTCATTCACTTAACTAATGTAATGTATAATATATATAAATATATTTCTTGGAGAGCCAAGGATAATTTTTCAGGACTTTTAGTATGATATTGCAACCATAGTTCTGAACCTTTCCTTAAAAAATCAGCTTGTTGCGAGAATTTTCCAGGTCTGCCTATACTTATAAACGAATGCTCTTTGACTAATAAATAGACCTGTGATGTAACCACTAAGGTGTCAACTCCTAATAATGCTGCTGCATATGTATTGATCATGTTCTGTGTAAAGAAAATCAAAATCTTACCTGTCTAATAAATGTTGATTTACCACCCATATTTGGACCGGTAATGATATGAAACATTTTATCCCTTCTTTCAAAAGTGATGTCATTGGGAATGAAGGCAATATCGTCTTGAACCTCCATGCAAGGATGACGAGCTTGAACCAATCTGATGCCGCCTTCACCGACCGAATTAATCTTTGGTCGAATGTACGGAATTGGTGCGTTTGCTGAAACCTGTGCAATACTATATAATAAACAAAGTTTTCATTTATCTAAGAGGACAGTGATTCATTTACTATTGGTATTCCTTTGCCACATGTGCCATAAATTATCATTCCAATCAGAATTTCCTTTTTTAGTTTCACTGTATTTCTTATGTATATATGAGAATGGTTACTGTACCTCACAAGAGCATCGACCTGGGCTGCAATTGAGTTTAACTGCAAAAATGGTTCAACATAACCGCCTAAAAAAGAAACAATTTTTAAAAATTTTAATGAACAAATTATTGAGAATGAGGTAGAGTATTAAAAATACCAAATGTACAAACTTAATTAAAACAGACTATTCTTACTTGCAATATCAATCACTTCAGCTACTACCGCCCTCTGTGTTTCGTTGTAGTCATCTTTCGCTGTCATGTACTCATCATTGTACTCTCTCAGCTTACTATTTGTAAATCGTACGCCATTTTTGTTTGTGTCAATCGTTGAGAAATTCTTATTGTTCCTCAAACATTTTTCATCCTGTGGATTATAAATATCTTGCAGTCTTATATTTTTTTTGCAATAAATATGTTAATTTTAATTTTGGACACACAAAAAAAAAGTCATATGTATATTTATCACTTGATTCTCTGTTAGCCTAACTGTATCTTGGCAGTGGTAACATTTGTGTCATAGTGGTTAAGGTAAGGCTTATGGCAATGATACGGGCATCACATGTGATAGATATGTGACATTGTATTATAGAATTTGCCTCTGAAACTGGACAAATTATAGATACAGTAATG
The DNA here is from genome assembly GCF_964355755.1 of Antedon mediterranea. Taxonomy (NCBI): domain Eukaryota; kingdom Metazoa; phylum Echinodermata; class Crinoidea; order Comatulida; family Antedonidae; genus Antedon; species Antedon mediterranea. The sequence continues at coordinate 29,936,059 of NC_092676.1, read as the reverse complement.
AGATATATACTTATATATAGATCACCTTTCTAGTTACTCTGAAATAATACCCCAACTGTGAGTTACTTTCCAACTTTATTGTTTTACTGGGTTCTAGGCCGAGGTCCCTTGCTGCCTTGTTCAAAACAACTTTCATTTTGTCCTCCAATTTATCCATATTTTCTCTGAGACCTGATAAAAGAAACCATACCAGTTATTTAATAGTTTAGAAACAAAAGAAGATATATGCAGAGAGGAATCCAATCTACTGTACTTACTTTGTAAATTCTCATCAAATCCTGGCTTTATCATAAACTCGTGGTTCTGTACTTGATCAAGGTCAAGGGTCGATTCAATCATTTGTTGATATTTATCAAAATCCATTAAAATTTCCTAGAAATAAAGTATTAAATGTGTTTATATTAAATGACTGTATTGTATACAAAACATCTGTACATAGTTTAAATTGAACCAAGGGCTATGAGAATATGGAGCTTTCAAAGTCAGGTCAATCGATGTGTTGTTGGTGGGCGTCTGAACCTTGGTGAGGAGTGAGGACACACATCTCAATATCCCCGCAAATGGACAATGAATTAACGTGACATAGTTTAAGTCTAGTTTCGCTAATTTGTGTTTTTTTCAAAAAGAACTACTAACTTATGGATATTTAAAACCAGATAAACATTTTTAATCATGACATAGTTTGGTCGTTGCAAATTTAAACCTCTCTACAATAAGGCTGGCATGGCGTTCTTACCTTCAATGGATTACAAAACAGGTCCAGCAGCAATGGTTTACATTTGACCTCTGATGTCTCTAGACTTTCCATCACAATAGGCATATACTCCACACCCTGGTACACTTGGTAACAATCTTGCAGTGTGGCTTTCTTTCGTTGAAATTTTTTTGCAAGACGTTGAAAATCTGGAATTCTTTTGAGTTGTTCTTGAATTGTTTGTCGCAGTTCTGAATCGTCAAAGAACATTTCAACGATGTCTAGTCTCTCTTCTAAATATAAAATAATGAAGTAAATTAAATAACAGAATTATTATTAAAATAGAGTTATTTTTATTTTATTTCATACATATCCAACATTCATTCATCTTTTTATTTCATATATCAAGATATAATAATAATATATCCATAGCAAAATGCTTAATCTAAGAAATCATTGTAGAGATAAAAAAAAAAAGAAGTGAGGATGGATACGACACTAAGCAATACTTATAGCCATCCAAATTGAGATTTATGTAGACGGCTTCATAAATGCTTAGTCAAATGTATTTATTGATTATAAAATTAAAGAAACGTTGTTCTCACCAATTTTAGCCTTGTCCAATAAAGGCTGTTTGACCCATTGACACAGTAACCTTTGACCTTGCGCTGTTTTGCATTCATTTAACAAGCCCAATAAGCTTGTTGTTCGATTACCTTAAACATAAAAAAAAAGAGATTAAGAAAAGAAACAAAAAAGTAATATGTGTAAATCGGTAGAACAATAGATTTTTTAACATAATTAGAGTATAAATAATTTGACTGGTTTATCATAGGGGCTACTCCAACTGCTCACAAGATCTACCGGCACTGCTCAGATACAGAAACAGTAAGGAGTCAGGGGAGCTACTGTAGATCATCTCAAAACAGTCTAGTCAAAAAATAAATAACAGTTGTACAAACCATCAGTTGGAGATGGAAACAGGTTAAGTGCTCGTACTGCAGCAGCATCAAGCTTTAAGTACTGACTCAGGTCAAATGTCTGAAGCTTAAATTGTCCAAAGTTTGTTTCATCACCAAGAAACTACATTGGCAAAGAAAAATAATAACAATTATTGTCATACGAATGTTTTAAAATTTCTTGAATTTGGGAATTGCAAGTGCAACATTCCAGTATGAGGCTATTGGTGGTAATAGCTTGCTTTGTTTCGGTTTGAAAATGTGTGCATGTGTGGACAGACTTACCTCTAGGTATTTAATTAAGGCTGCTAATGATGACATTGCATGTTTGTGCTCCATTTCAACTGAAAAAAAAAATTTTTTTTCTTGAATTTGATAATTATGGAATGAGAGGCGATGTGTCACTTTGAGGAATCGACAAAGTTTCCCCTTATTAGGGGTGTCCCTGAAAGTGGGCTGATTTAAGCTCTGTCTACACTATCAAACTATTTTTTTTGGTCACATAAAGTTTGATAGTGTAGACAGGGCTTTAGTGTTAAAATATATATTGGTACTTGTTAGTTTTATGGGAAAGTGTTCCCTTAACAGGCGTGTTCAAAACGTCATCATGACATTTTGAACACGCCTATTAAGATCTGTACATAATAAGTAATAACAATTACCCATGGCAGCACTGTTGATCTGTTCATCACCTTTACTTTTAAGCAGTCTGTTTAAGTCCTGTACAATATCTTTGGTACTGAACTCAGTTCGTTTCCGCTCGGTAACTAGTATATTACTTCTCATAATAACCTGTTTTAGTTTAGCTGCTTCAGGGTTAGTTTCTCCGCTTACACTTTCTAATAAACATTCTTTTGGGCTTAATTGTACCAAAAGTGCCTAAATTAAGAAAACAAATTGGAATAAATGATCTTGTTGTACAATACCATAGACTATTGAGTTATGTAACATAACAGACCTTGATTTGAACATCAGAATATTTTTACATATTTCTTGTTTTTCAGGACACCATACCTCAAGGTTAGAAAACTGGTCATTATCTGGGAACTCGCAGATGCCAATCTCTCGCAGTGTTGCATCTGCATAACCAACGCCCAGTACCCTTTGACCTCCGATTTTAATTGCTACTACACCTGGTGATGTCGACATATCACTGTTGCCAAATAGCAGCTCTTCAAATTGAGTCAGGTTGCCAGGCGACCCCTGCAAGTTGTTACAAAACAGTTACATTCAATAAATAAAATGTCAATAAATTATGTATATAAAATTACAGTTTATAAGCTACATTTGAACTGTATGGATGATCCATTATAGGTTACATGACATGACAATACCTTAAATTCCAACACCCAGTCATTGCCTTTTCCAGTCGCCTTGTTTTGATAAACTTCAACTCGATATTGCCGAACCAGTAGAAGATGTTTCACAAAGGATTCAAAGTTCATTTTGCTTAACACCACATATGCCAACTTTCTTTCTCCTGTTTAAAAAAGTTTTTTTCTTCTTATAAATTTTGATTTTCATTTACAATAAATGTTCTATTTATAAGTGTGAGGAGTACTGAAATACTTGTTACAAATAATGCATACGACCCCCAGGAGATGTGCGTCATGGATGCGACATTTTCAAATAATAATTGACTCAGGGGTGTGTCAAAAAACTTGATGGTATTGTACTTGGTATGTCAAATCAAAAAACAATGTCCATCACTTTACCACCCACCATAACATGGTCACAGTATGTCAAAATTGGTGCGTCATGCTCACCTAAAGGTAAGTAACTTTTTTTTTACGCATGGGTGCGTCATATTGATAAGGTATGACAGACAAATGACGCACCTCTCCCATGGGTTGGATAGCAGGTCATACAATTGACAAGTGCATAACTCTACACATTGTTTAGCAATTTTCTATTACAGATTTTATAAAATATTTGACATTAATCAAAATGTAAACATAGGGAGATGCTCCATACCAGATCCTAGATATTTAATAACTCCTGACGTCTTGAAGACTTCTTTCGCTGCAAATACCGCATCATTCCCATGAACAGTGTAGTATTCCTATGGATGAAAACATGAGAACATGAAAAGATTTCAAACGTAAATGACAGAAACGGCAGGATGATGAAGAATAGAATAGTTACTAATAATTTGATGCGGTTCACAACAATAAAGGACATTCTGTTTATAAATATTATGGACAACATGAAGAAGACTAATTACCAAATTGACGAAATAAATGTACTTACTGTGCGGTCAAAGAATCTAAAAGTTGTATCTGGTTTCTGAAATGTATAAAAAAAATATTTTACTTTATAATCATATCTCAGAATATGTGTTATAGTTAGTATTAGTAGCTTAGTAGCCTAGTTGTAAAAATTGTAATTTGGATAGACGTTAATAAAAAAATTAAAATTTCCCACCTCCGGCATTGAATGAAGAAAGGACAACAAGCCACTTTCCTGAACTCCATCTAAAAATGTCAAAATAAAATAACATCATGAATGAATGAATAAATTTATTTTTAATAAAATATCAGTGAATATTATATACTATATAGGCCTAGGCGGCCTTATTCAGTAATGAATACTGAACAAAATAACATTACCAAAGCAAAGGCCTCACAATCCTAAAATATCTCGAAATTACCAAGCACACAGCACACAGTGACAGCTACCTGTCACTGTGTGCTCCTCTGAAGCAACCTCATCATAACACTAACAACCTACGTAGTCTAGTGGCCTAGCTAGGCTAGGCTCTAGGGCCTAACTAGTAGGCTAGGCCTAGTCCTACTCTAGCTTTTGGGTGCAAAAATAACTAACGACTAGTTTTATAATGTTAATAGCGAATTGAACGAACCCAACGTTAACTGTTGATTTGGTTGAACCGCCATTTTCAGCTTTAAAATAAACTTTATTTACAAATTTATACAAAACGACTTTTCAGCAGCAGGACCTTGTTACTAAACTCCTCTACTGGCATCCGATAGTGTAGACAACGACACATATGATTGGCTGTTGAATTGACAAATGAAAACATTGTCCAATCATAACTCGCGATCTAGCCGGGTTGTCTGAAAAATTGCGCGAAAATCGCACATGGTGTTTGTTTACAAATTACCCCCTTGAGACTGTAGTAGTAAATCATCATATATGGTTGGTTTTTACATGGAAGAAATTAGTCTGGGTTCGAGACGGAGATTTGACTTAATATTAGTAAAAAGATAGATATTTTGTATAGGCCTATATATTTTGTAATATTATATTTATAAAAGCTAAAAATTCCAATTATGGTCTATTAACTCAATAAATAAATTTTATTCTTTATAATAGTATTTTAATATTTATACTGTTCATAATGTTTTATACATAGCATATTTTCTTATATATTATCTTATCCATTGTATAGTATTGTATGTTTTGAACTGTTGTTATTTTTATTGTAATTTGAACCTTGGAAGGCAAATTTCATTTACTGTGTATTTTAATTTTAACTTGAACTAACTAAAAGAATATTCCTATTCTATCCCGTCTGAACTGAATCATCCTAAAAGATTCTGATAAACTTTCAAGTAGGCTTATTCGATTCTAAAGGGCAAAAAGTCAAAAAATAACCTACAATTTTATAGATTTCATCGATAATGACTATACAAAGTCCATTAACTTGGTGAGTTAATTGTTAAAATTTAAAATTAATATTTTACACGGTATCGATATTGTTAGGAGTCAGGTACGTCTGCCACGTGTGTTGAAATCACAAATTAAAATCAGCATTTTTGTCAAATTTGCATATCATTCCAGTGTGACGGCTGCGATCGCATATAACTTGTTGAACAATTATTCTTACCGTTTAGTTTGTTTGTCTTATTGCAACGGGCTGGTATGAGCCGGGCGTTTACTGCAATTTACTCACGGAACCGTATTCTTTAGGTATGTAGTAAAGCTGATATGGTTAATTATTTTATCAAAGAATAATAAACGATTTTATGTAGGGAGATGTAGGGATTGTAGTAGTAACAATTAACTAAGTAAATTAATCAACTAGTCTATCGTGTATTGTGCACGGACATCATGGTGTTGAGTTAAGCGACCGTTTTTCTGTGTAGGCCTATCAATTGGAAATAGGACGGGGTCAAATACGGGTCAAATACTTAATAATAAAGAAAAATATATTAACACACTAGGGCCTATAGGCTGTATGCCTTCCACGTAAGTTAACACTTAGACACGCCCACCATGTTATTATTTCCAAAGCAACGAGAACTCGCAGTTGAATGTGATCAGTGGAAGTGTTGAGACAACTCGGGTGTTGCTGCCGACTTTCCCTGACAACTCTACCGGAGTCGACAAAGCGACTAAAATCCGTGTTTATTAAAATTATACATTGGTACAAAGTTAGTTTAGCGCAAAGTGTCAACCAAGTAAATATAACAGAATCTTCGATTTGCTGTTAAAGTAGGTGTTATGTTATTAAGTCATATTTTATGTAGCAATTATATAATTATAATTAAATGGCTTAAGATTTAGTGCGGCTCAGTAGACCACGACTGTTCTCCAGAACCCGTCGAACGAAATATAGTTAGTTTTTTACTTTTTCCGTCCAGCAGTCTTTCGTACGGTATTTTTAAACATTTGAGTACATGAATGGAAGGAATTTCGTGAGGTATACGAAATTTAGCTAGGTTTTAGTGCGGCTCGGTAGACCATATGGCTGTTCTCCAAACCACCCAACGAAATAAAGGTTTTCGAAAAATGTTTTAATCTCGGTGTATAAACCATTCATGAATACGTACGTGTGCGACGTTTCGACTTCATCTGACAATGACTAGATTTTAGTGGTTGCTATACGTACGTATTGATGGTTTAACGTAAAGATAAACATGATAGAAATATACAGCAGCCCTACGTTAATTTGTGTGCATTTGAGTACATGGATGTCGTGAGGTAATTTACCATTTTAGGTATATAAGTATGAAATTCATAGTAGAGTAATAAAATAATAATAAAAACAAAATAAACGACGCCTGTTACCAGGAAAACATAAAAACAGTCACTGACGCGAATAATGACTATAGAAAATTGCTTTTTACATTTGAGTACATGGAATCGATGGAAGAAATTTACCATAAAAGGTACAAGTACGAAATTCAGTATTTTTATATATTTTACTAAGAATAGCACAAAACAAAATAAGTAAATGGTGCCTGTTACAAGAAAAACATAAAAGCGGTCACTGACGCGAACTATAGAAAATTGCTTATTATTTTAACGAATACCGGATTTCTATCCGTACATACATAAGTTGTTGATGATTTAAATTCTTTATTAAACCATGGAGAAATAATATTTCTTCATGATTAAACATACAAACCGGATGCCTAAATGATCTCAGCAGGCGTGTTTAATTATCTTAAAATCTACCTTGTTTCCTTTATGGTTTGCATGAATGATACGATCTCAATAGACGCTTATTCGGCCGAGCCGTATCAAATTGTCTGGTTATTATTATTATTAATCCGGGAATTCTGAAAAACTCTTCCTGATATAAATTGTAGGCCTACTCTTTGTTACAACCTTAATTATCCACCGCAACAACAACACAAAAAGTGTCTTACTTCGTCTACTTAGTTGGAATTAGGGCCTCAACTGTTGAAACAAAACTGCAGTTTAGTAGGTGATCTAAAAGACATTTATTTTGTCATCTCCAACATCTCCGAACGTTTGATTGAGGCCTAACCCTCAGAATGTTTTTGTTGAATATACCATTATAATATAGTTATTCACATTGACCAAAAAATGGATCGAAAAAACATGTTTACCTTAAATAACTGTAAATTAAAGTAAAAAATAGTCCAATGTTTTTTTTATAAATGAAAACATTATTTTTTAAATGTCTACAGAAGTGAATAACTTTATAAAAACTGCGAAATGGCCTACTCATGTATTCAAAGTCTATTTCAATAATCTTCATTTTTTATGTTTTTTTGGGGACAATACATATTTAATGGTTTCATTTACCTTATAGGGTAGTGCCAACAATGATGTGGAAGTATCATCCCATCCTCATCGGCTTGGTGTTTATAGCAATTACGTAAGTTGAATGCAGTAATTAATGTACTTTATTATTTTCCATGTCCATATAACCCCTGAATTGTTTCTCGACATGTTCAACAAATCATTGCTATCCGCTTTTTAAAGTTTCTCTTTGTCGAACATTCACTCACCACTTTCGATTAATTCAAACACTTATTTGAATGCGCTTATGAACATTCCTTGGAATTAAAGCTTGATTGCATTACATTCAAATTACAATTATTTTGTTGTTTTCTACCCATAGTTATGGTGATGAGCATCTCAGTGACAACGATTCGTGTGATTTTATAATTGTCGGTGCTGGCACAGCAGGTCTAGCTGTAGCTGGTCGGTTGGCAGAAATACCTCACTGGAAGATATGCGTCTTTGAACGAGGACCAGAAGAAAGTGGAATGGATGAATGGTATACCAATTCTTACAAATTCACCTCACCTCACGATCCATTCTGGCTAACACAACCAGCTTTAGGTACAAACGTGCAGTCGTACCCGAATGCTAAGCCTTACAACAAGAAAAAAGACGCCCGACACATCTATATCCCTCGATTTCGAGGACGCGGTGGAACATCCCGCGTATATGGCGCTATTGCTAGACGTGCAAGTCCAGCGGTTTTGAACTTATGGCCAGACGGCTGGAAACACGACCAATTTTCGAAGTACTACAAGAAGATAGAAGATCATTACTGTCACTATGATTCAGAAGAAGTAACGGGTATAACTGGCGACATGTGTGAACAATGGCATGGTAAAGGTGGTCCAATGCAACTCAACAGTCAAATCAAAGAAGCATTTAGAAAATTCCCGTTTGAAATGCAATACTTGTGTGAGGATACAACAAAACCATGGAAAGGATACGCAGCAGACTACAATGGTCCCGAGAACAACAGAGTCAGCTGCAGTGTTTTCCAACAGTACAAATTACGTCTGGACAACAAAGTCCCTACAGATGAAGCTAGACAAAATCGGGCCTCGAAGACTGGTCGTGGAAGCAGCTACACTGGTTATTATAAGGATCAACAAAATAAACCCTACCTCCACACATCTGCTACTGTAACGAAAATTATGTTTGAAAACGGTAAAGCAATTGGCGTCGCATACTTGGACGTAGTATCGAACAAAATCCGTACCCGACGTGCTAGTAAAGAGGTGATTGTGAGTGGTGGTTCGTTTGATACACCACACTTATTGCAAGTAAGTGGTGTAGGGCCCAGGGATCTCCTAAGAAGAATTGGAGTGGAAGAGGTTGCCGACAACGAACATGTAGGCCAACATCTATGGGATCATATTTCGGTACCATATGTCCTTAAACTAAGATCCGATTCAAACGACTTTCAAGCACCAGAAATTAATATCGATGGAGAAATCTATAAAACAGCGGATCTTGATAGCATTAATGGACCGTTTTCTTGGATTATCCACTACAGATCGAATAATACTCGTGTACCAGAGGAAATGAGTGACGTACAACTGTATGTGATGGGCAACTCGAAGCTTTTTGACGAAGTTGGCCCACTATGTACCTCTGACTCTTCTCATTCGGAGCAAACAGAATATCTATACGAGGGGGAATTTCCACAGGCGGTTAATGACGACAACGACGATGGTTCAAACGAAGGTACGATTCGTATAATTGACCAATGGCCGGAGTATCGAGGTTCACTCAATGCTACTACACCAAACATCTTTGACAAACCTAGTCTCGAGTATGGCTGGAACTACACTCTCAATGACGACACAACGCCCGCATTTGAAAAGGTATCTCGGTTAGTTCGAGATCAAATTCGAATACTTCGAAACATGTTTTTTGGGGAAAATGTTCATAAAAGTTTACGTGATTTGGTGTTGGATGAGGTGGCACCGGGGCTCGATGTAGACACCGATGACGAACTAAACGCTTGGATGAGAGGTATGCTTGTTTCAGCCTTGCATCCAGTAGGAACATGCAAAATGCCGGAGTGTTTAGACGAGTTTCTTCAAGTAAGAGGCGTTACCAACCTGAGGGTGTGTGACGCGTCTGCATTTGCAACTCAGACCGACGGTAACCCAGCGGCGACGCTCTACGCAATGTCAGAGAAACTTACTCACATGCTTATTTACCAACATCTTAAGCACGTAAATTTACTAGTAAGAAATGAATTATCAATCTCGGTTAATGAGAACATACCAATGTCCCCTAAAGATGCTATAAAAGAACTGGCGTTGTCTGTCACAAAGTGTATGAAGGCTACGGTTGAAGTAATTTGGCTACCGACAGGAAAGGGTACATCAGCGATTATAATCAAACTTTCTCTCATTTGCAGTGAAGCCCTCGATGAACGTGAAATTGCCGACAGTGCAGCTAAATCGACACTTGGTTTAATTGTTGACGGCTGTGGTATCCAAGACTATCCTTCTTTCAACAGAAAAGAAGCAACTCTTCCATCAAATGAACCTACACCTAAACATGAACCGTCACCGTATGTATACATGGTGTGGTGCCAGTCCTTTAAACAAGCTTCACCAGACGACTTGTGGAGTAAGGTCGGTAAATGGAACGGCGATAACGGCAGGCAACCTGGCTCAACTAACCGATTCACTTTGAACTGTCAACCTGAGTTTGTTTCTATTCTAAATTACGTTGACGACACAGCAAGAGAACTAATCTATAAAGAACCAGAACTTAATTTGCCAGTAACCGACTACATCTCAACAAAAAAAGTTGTCTCCAGAGAGTCGGGTGTTTCTTCCGCCTTCTTTAGAACTGGTTCGATGATTTCAAATTCTGCTGACGAATGGTATGGCGTAGCTTCGTACTTGGTTGAAGATGTTTATCAGATGTCTGGTATCCGAACTGCTAGACAATTCCCGCCTCTCAGTGACCAATCAGGATGGTGGATTGAACGTTCAGATGGACTGTTGTATTATGAAACAAAAGGAGTTCACTCAAATGAACAGGTGGCTTCATTCGACCTGGATGGCACTATTATCAAGACAAAAAGTGGTAAACCATATCCTCAAAATGAACACGACTGGGTTTTCACATCTCCAAATGTCAAATCAATCATACAAGACAACCTCTATCACAACATTAATAATGTGATTATGAGCAACCAGAACGGCATCGAATCTGGTGCTCAAGATAAAGATGAGTGGATGGCTAAAGTGGAAAAGATCACGTCAGACCTTGATGTACCAATGTTCGTGTTAGCAGCCACGACTAAGAACAAGTATAGAAAACCTGATACGGGCATGTGGGATTATTATAGCTGTACTTTAAACCAATTCAAGACAATCGACAAAGAAAACGCTGTTTATGTCGGCGATGCGGCTGGTCGACCTGATGACTTCAGTGACAGTGATAAGAAATTTGCCGAGAATGTTGGCATTCAATTCGAAAACAACAATCAGTATTTTGACATGAAAAGACATATTGAACTTTAGAATTAATTAAAATATTTACAATATTAATTACTAATAATATAATTATAGGCATACGCAAATATAATGCTACAATTTTGATATTATTATTCACATTGACTTAAGTACACTAAATTTAGATTTAAATAAATAAGATTATAACAGTAAGTACGGTAAATAACTTAATTCATTACTACGTCACTTTAAATTCCCGATTGGTATCTGTACGTTTCATTATGTTGGTTAACATAAACTAAATATGCTAATTAGCATACCATACTAGACTAAATCACATGTATTCAAATCAGCATATCTGTCGTCTGCTTTTAAACCATTGATACCAAACGTAAACAGTCATTATTACGATAGCCAGCAAACCGATCTGTTTGATGTTCCGTATATAGGTAGGCTTAATAGGTAATTACTTGTAGCAGCAATTAATTTGTTATATTGTACTGTGTCAAATATATATATATATACACACACAAGTGTTACCATATCTAGTGCTAGCTTTTACTGTTGCAATTATTAGGCATATATCGCACAATTAATTGAGCTGCAAGTCACTGCTTTAGTAACAAATTGTACTTTGCCCAGGTATGGATGCCGTCATTAAAATAGTCGCATAAAATAATTATCGCCGTGGCTAAAGATACGGTACCGTATTCTAACTTCTGTTTACTAAAGGTACGGTAAAATTGCATTACGTCATAACCAGCCAATGGGGTGCTGGGACGTGTGTGACGTCATCGTATAAGGACTTTGTGGATTTTTTTCATATCGCGAAAACAGTGATCAACCGCATTTTTTCTTTATGCTTTATTTATCGCTATTATCGCCGTCGTGTGTGACAAAAACTAAATGTAGCCTACGTCTGTTATTATTATTGAAAAGCCAAAACATGTTGATTTTAATTCTAGAATACAGAAAACCGTTTCAAAAGAGGCCTAGGCTAGGCCTACTACGCCTACTATAACCTCATTACAGTATATGAGTTTGTTTGTGTAGGGAAAGCGATGCCAGGCTGGGGCCAGCTGCATGTGTGCGCTGATTTCTGTGACTCGTTAGCCTGGGGCTACTGTCAAAATCATAGTATTTGAGGGCCCCTTTATTGTCTGCATTTGCTTGTTGTTTATGGTCACCATTGTAAACAAAGTTTAATAAAAAATATAGGCATAAATAGGCCATTTGGAATAAAAATAAAACCCTCATCTGCAGCGCACACACACCCACGCAGCCTGGCGCCGCCGATAGGAATTCTCTACACAAAACAACAGAGACACGATATGAAAAAAAATCCAAAGTCCTTATACTATGACGTCACACACGTACCAGCACCCCATTGGTTGGCTATGACGTAATGCAATTTTACCGTACCTTTAGTAAACAGAAGTTAGAATACGGTACCGTATCTTTAGCCACGGCGAATAATTATACAATTGTCCTCGCTTCTTTTAATTTGTTGTTCACGTGTTAAAAACAGTAGTTTTGAGCCCCACTTGTTTGATATCGTAATATAAAACTGATATGGCACCGTGTTGGTGGATATTAGGGGTTGGGGAGGTTACGGTTGATGCACTACTGATGGTTTTTAACTTACCTGTTTTTAACATAAGATCTTATAACTGTCTTACCATTTTCAGATAAAAATAAAATAAGCAAGCAATACTATCTATTGGTGGAGCAAACATGTCTGGCGTAAGGAAAGAATTAAGCGCGGTAACCTCTCCGGATTCAACTGTCTGCGATCAACCTCTTCAATCTGTTAAATTGGAAAAATGTGAGAATAGCAGCTCGGACAACGTCTATGTCAAACTAGAACCGGATGACATGACCTCTGACCCAACCGATACATACATGTCACCGGCCATACCGTTAACATTAAACAAAAAACAGCGAAAGTCTGACACAATGCGATATTTCAACTCTCCATTTTCATACATCGAGATGATAATTTTGTCAATTGACTTAAACCCAAAAATCATGATGACCTTTAAAGATATCATTGATTTTATGTCGAACGCTTTCTATTTTCTTCGAGGTGAATACACCGGTTGGAAGAACAGTGTTCGGCATAACTTGAGCTGCAATGATTGTTTCAAAAAGATCCTACGTCGGCCAGATAAACCACATGGAAAGGATAACTTTTGGGTTCTGAATTTCGATGGTAAACATTTTGACAATACCGAGAAGAACACCATTGAATTACGTATACGCTATCAGATATATTTACGAGAAGTTATTGAAACTGTTGATAGTTCATTTCCTCAGCAGCTGATGGCTTTCCAAAAGAAACTGGAATACAATAACAGAGATCTTGCAGTGAGTGATGGTGGTGATAGTAATTATTCCGTAAGGAGAGGACAGACACCATGTACAGTCGCGTCCTTCCAAAATGATACAGAAGATCGCACTGCAGAGTCGCCATTACAACATTCACCACAAAGAGTGGCCAGCCCAGAGAGTCCACTCCAAATCGTCGAGGACTCTCCCTGTAAACCGTTTCCTGTCGCTTTGTCCAGTGCTGTTGGCGGCAAAACTGTCAACCCAGAAATGACAACTCCAGTAAACCAATGTATAAACAGACAATCTGGAGACGTTAGTCAAGATACTTACCAAGTACAGTTCAACCACAGAGTGACGTCATCCGACACAATTCCTCAAAGCGTTGATGATTCGCCAATACAGCAGATACCAATTCCAGTAGGCCTAAGCCAAGAGTTTGGAAACAATGGTAGTCCAGTGAGCCATCTACCATCTCCTTTCGCACTGTCACAAGCTGTACAAGATATTTACAAACCAGTTGCGTACTCCCACTATAATACACCAGACATAATTCCCCTGCCGACACCTTTGGCAAATCGGAAAAACCAAGTAGTTGGAAACGTACCTCATCCGCAATCTTCACTGTATCCTCCAATCTTTGCCAACCAACACATTGTACAAAGGTTTTGTAGACAACCGAAGACGCCTCTTCCAGTAAGCAGACATAATATTTACACCCACACGTCGTATCCCTCTCATGTTCCCATGATGCCCGCCGGAAGTAGGCCTACTACACAACCGCTACCGATACCCGTAATGACCAGAACACCATATCCAATGCATTATTACAATTTCAGCAGCTCACAGCAGCACGGACAAAAACGACCATCAAATGACGAGGAACCACTTGATCTAAGCACGACAGGTGCCCATGATCTAAGCACAACAGCTGCCCATGATCTAAGCACAAAGAAACGAAAAACTGTCCTTTCAAGTTCGGCCACAGCTCAGAGTTCAACAAGTTCTCCAATCAATTATTCTCACATTGGTCCCAAACTAAGCCCACACTGCACTACTCCTCAGGCGTTCCATCCCCCAACCACTGGTTTGACATCGGCGGATCCAGATTATCGACATAAAGGTGTAGGTTACGCAATAAACAAAAACTGTCTATTCGAATATGGAAAAGATGGAAGGATCCGACCAGTTGACCTGTATTCTTCTGGTGAGTAAACAACATTGCTTCTTTTAAAAAAAACTTGAATGCATTTACAAAAACAGTATTAAAATAACTTAGTCAGATTTTTTACCCTACGTTGGGATCCAAGAGAATTCTTAATATGCACGTTAAGTACATATAATATCGAATTCTGGGTGGCTGTTGGTTGGGTTTTTAAAATAAAATAAAACAAGGCCATATACATGGCTGCAGTCGCGTGCTCAAGTTAGTGTTTACCGACCGACCGACCAACCAAACACAATGTTATCGATGTTTTCTTTTAGATGCAGCAGGAAGACAAATTTACATAATAAGCAATCCAGTTTATGGACCTGCCAGACCACCTAGGCCTCCTAAACCGATATGAATCTTAAGTATGAAAACGTGACGGCCAGAAATCATATTAAATCTATAGGCCTAGTATAAGGCTACAAAATTTAAAGTTAAAAACTATTTCTTTCTTCTTCAGTATTTGATTATACTTTTTGGCACAAAAAATGTATTGTTTAGGAAAAAAAAATTGTTGAAAAAAAAATTGTCATGGATAATTAATGTTTTGTAGCTAATCGCACAAATCAAGTTTGAAAAATATTTAAAAAAATCTGTATAAACATTTTTCGTTCAATAAAGTAAATTAATTTGTTAAATTATCGTATGGTGTTCAATTAATAGGCTTTTTACAGTGTACACGTACAACGAAAGCGTGTACACGTACAACGAAAGCGCAGCAGCATAGACTGCGCCATAAGTACTAACACTTTAGGGGGCGACAAACATGAACAACGCCCTCTTTAACCAGTACCTGGATCTTGTCATGTGACGGTGTTTGTTTTTGTGCAATAACCAAATCGTGCACAGGTGAGGAATCCTGCAAAACAGGACTTGATTTTGTAGTTTATACATCAAGAAAATACATATAATATATTACATTTCAATTATATGACTGGGTGTTGACAGATATGAAACAGTTAAGTTTGATATTGGTGTTGTTTGCTGTTGTACAGCATAGCGGCATCATCAAAGGCCATGTTTGTATCATCTACCCACGGCAAAGAGGTACATTCGATATATCAACGGTAAGTACCCCGCCGTCACAAGACACTTCACGCGTTATAGTTTTCACGTATTGTATTATGCATATGATAAACCTTTACAAGGATAGGATTAGCTTAGCTTATGAATTCTATAACATGTATAAATAATAATAATACATTTTATTCAACCTTTTTAAAAAAAAATTAAATTCTGTTATTATAACCTGTTAGTGGCGGTTGTTTCATCGCTGTTGGTTGTAAACTGAATAAAATAAAAAATAAAATCTGCATAATATTTTACAATTTTAAGGCCCTATATGTTAATTTTCGGATTTACTGTATTAATCGGTTCATTGTAAATTATATAACAAAAACAAAGTGTGTGTAATTATTATTCATATTAACCATAATTCCATATCCATCCAATCTAAAAATCACTTGATTGATCTGATAGTAGCTTATAAAATTTATATTTACTGTATAAATTATATAAATCCAAAGGCAAAAGGCTGGATCTCAATAGAGATACAAAAAAAGCGAAAAGCTAAATCAAAACGATAAAGTAAAACAGCAAGAAAAGTTAGCAGAGCTTTTGGGCAACACTAGCCCTTCATCAGTGTAAGTATGTATAAATTATAATATAAATATATTATTTACAATTTACTAAATATCATTATTAAAATGTATTTGTTATTAAATTTAGCCTGGTAGCCAGACATGCACCCGACATACGGCTCCATGTGGTGGAATAGCAGCAGCAGATCCCAAAGTATCTTATGTTGGAGGCAGTACAATCTTTTTTAAATTTCAACAGAATTTAAATCATTACGAGACTGGATTTCCAGGTATTTTGAATTTTTTAAATATCTGAATTAAATTTTTTAAATCA
The DNA here is from genome assembly GCF_964355755.1 of Antedon mediterranea. NCBI lineage: Eukaryota > Metazoa > Echinodermata > Crinoidea > Comatulida > Antedonidae > Antedon > Antedon mediterranea. The sequence goes on along the minus strand of NC_092676.1, from coordinate 29,919,511 downwards.
ATAATAAAAATGAGATTTTTTCAATAATTTGTTTTTCATTTTTTTCAGGATACATGGATATATCTTATGCAATGGCAACAGACATGAATGACTTCCACACAGTAGCCATCATAGGTGATGTTAATGAGTATGCCCAGTACCACCAACGCAACTACACCATTCCAATTGTAAGTGCAGTTCTTAAATACATACCAGTAAAACAATTAAGTACAACATACCAAGAAATGTACTATTTAAATGAATGATGGGTATTTGAATGTGTAACATTTTCTTGTTTGTACACCATTTCAATTGTAAGTGCAGCTCTTAATACTAGTAAGAAATTAAATACATCAATCACACCAAAAATGTGTACCATTTAAACATGAATGTATAATTGTTCTCTAGATGATTCCCAACATAGACTGCTCTCACTGCGTTCTTAGACTCCGTTACATAAGTCACAAAACTGGTGAACATCCCTTCTACCAGTGTTCTGACATCAAGATAACCAAAGCCACTGAAGCTAACCCAAGCAACGTAGAATTCCCACAAGAAGGAAACGTAAAACCTCTCAAAGAAGCTCATCAACTGCATTTGAAGTCCAGAGAAAAGCGTCGTCTATCAGGACAGAATTTCAGCAAGCCTTTATATGGTTTTTCATGGCAGAAATTTTCACAGAAAGGGAGTGCAATGGCGTCTGTTGATCAGATGACTGGATTGACCGAGAAACTAGAATCATTTTATTTTGGTTTTGGATCGGGACTTCAATATGCAACAACTTCACCGAAGTAAGTAACTGTACTTAAATTGAAAGAGTAAGCAATGCTTAAGTATTACTGTTGTCAGATATTTATTTAAAAACTTCCCAGGGTTCAGAGTTACAAGTATCTTATGGATGGCATCGTGGCATATTCACCAGAGATTCCATATGCCTTCTTTCTTGAGCATCGAAATGGGGGTCTAGAAGATCGTGCCAACAAGATCTTATGGATCGACTTGTATGCTAAGGTAATTGCTGGGGAGTACGAGCTGCAGACATCAAAGCCACAAGCGTTTGTTGCATTGACACCATACAAGAGAACAGACTTTCTTACATTACAGCAAGTAGAAGTGGATACATCCCCTGGTAAGTGAATAGAGGCAACCCATTTATAAATTCATGTTGTTTATAAAACTTTTTCAATACTAGACTCTGTGAAAACAGGAAATTCTTCTAATAAGTTTTCTAGAGGACCAAATGAAACCAAACTTTCTCTAAAAAAAAAATATTTCTGGAAAACCAAGAGTGCCTGGTGATGGGAGAGTTGTCTTTTTTATGATTTCTTTCTCACTAGACTCTGTAAAAACAGGAAACTCTCCTAAAACCAGAATTTTCTAGGGGAACAAATGATCCCAAACTTTCTCTCTAAAAACATATTTCTGGAAAACCAGCACAAGAATGTCCGGTGATGGGAGAGTTGACAGACAAACAATTTAAAAAAACAAGCCTTCTAGATACATTTTAAAGCTCTATCTATACTATCAAACTTGTGTGATGTGCCCAAATATGGGCACATCAAGTTTGATAGTGTAGACAATGCTTAAGAAAATAAAAGTAATTTGATGCGTGAAATTACTTTACTATTCCATGATTTTAAACAATACAGAACTAGATGCATTATTGTTTCCATTAAAGCAAGAAATAAACAAAAACATTCTTCCTTAGGTAACTTTACATTAAACTTTGGACGTATTTCGTATATGGGTAATGTATACAGTGATTACCAGTCAGCACCTGAGAATGAGTACTTAAACTTACAATGGGCAGTATCGGACTTAACACACCAGATGTACTATGTACTAATGCTACATGAGAACGAACCAGTGAAAATGCCTTCCAAGATTTACTGCTACAATTTCACTACCCTGTAAGTAAGGACTTACACCACAAATGTTTTAAGCACATGCTTTACCAATAGTAAATGTGTACATTGATTTAATACGATAGACTCTTTGTAAAATAAGTAACTTTCATGACGTTTGAGATATATTGTGTATTGCTAACTCAAAAAGAAACTTGAGAAATAAGTACTGTATCTTGTGATATTAGACTTAAGCATTATCAAACTAGGTAGTGTTATGACATCTACATGTCCATAAGTACTGTATCTTGTGATATTAGACTTAAGCATATCAAACTAGGTAGTGTTATGACATCTACATGTCCATAAGTACTGTATCTTGTGATATTAGACTTAAGCATTATCAAACTAGGTAGTGTTAAGACATCTACATGTCCATAAGTACTGTATCTTGTGATATTAGACTTAAGCATTATCAAACTAGGTAGTGTTATGACATCTACATGTCCATATATGGGCAGGCACATCACATTTTGTTGTCACATAAAGTTTGATAGTGTATGCCACGCTTTAAAGAAATAAGTAAAGCATCATGTTTTTTTGTTATTTAACAGGCACCTGGATAGAATAGTTGACCTTGATGTCAGCCAATTTACTTTAACTGGATTTCAAGTTTATGAGAAAACGGGTAAATATTATTAATTTTCATTAGTCCCTTGTTGCATTACAAGATATGTTTTATATTCTCTCTATACAAGATGCATGCAACAAACTTGGCACAAGGAATCATTGACGTTCTTATTTTGTTTTTATAGGCCAGTTGCTAGCCTTTTCACCAGGCTTATTTAGTGAAGATTTGTCTGCATGGAGTCTAGTTGAAATAAATTCAGAAACTGGGAAAATAACTAAATTAATGGATATCGCTCCTGCAGGTAAGATGATTATTAAGATGATGGTTTTCAACGTCAAAAATTGCGAAATTGTATTGTAAAGATAATTTAACACCGAGGAAACACAGTTGCTTGGCAACCAAGATTGAATCTCTTTTTATTACTTTCTTTTTAGGAATTTTTTCTCACTATTACGGCGGCAATGTAATCAACATGGATCAAGTGAATGGCGTCCTCTATTATGTCCTGAAGGTCGCAGACTCGGTAGCGCAGGTCATCGTATCGGTCAAGATCGAAACTAAAGAGGTTGTGTTTTCACAACTGACCAATTTAGAGCACATTCATAGCTTAGCATTCCCCACAAACTCATAACTTAGTGCTAATCAACTAAGTAAAGTAACTGTAAAGGATTGCAAAGAATATATTTTTGAATAATTGTTTATGTTGTTGTTAATTGATAAATTACATTACTGATCAAATACCAGAATAAAGCATTCCATTTAAATGTGCAGATCATGTCTAATTTTATATATACTGTATATGGGCACATCATGTCTAATTTTATAAATACCATCATTTATAATGAATCCATCTGTAGCATGATTTTAAAAACTTCAATATATTTTACTAAGTGTTCATTTTTATCGTGGGCACATAGCATGTCTACCGCCATCAACCGGTAAAGTGACACCAGTAATAAACGACGCAGAATCTGATGCTAAGAATGCAATAGCGTTAGCAACCTCGTCTGCCTCGCCAGCCCGACCCAGTGCATGCGTTGTTTTACTTTTTTCAAGAAACTAAGGAGAGAAATTTAGAAATTGAATTTAAATAGTGTACCAGGTAATATATATTAGAGCACTATATATATTACAGAACTGTATACTATTTAGTAGTACAGTAATAGTATTACTTACCGCAGCATATGCTTCTTCATTTAATCCACCCCTCTTTTGCAACTCTGTCACTATTACTCCAGGGCTGCAAAATAAAACAAATTGTAAACTTCTTGCCTGATATATCAAGTCAGAATTTATTAACATTGAACTTTAAAAGAACTTAGTACTTACTTGACACAATTTACTCGTACTTTCTTTGGTGCCATTTCTGTAAATTGAAAACCAAACCAATTATACTAAATTGTTACTAATAACATATTTACAAATTTTCTAGGCCTAGAGTAGTTGATGGATACATTTTTGTGATGTAAGAGAGGAAGGAAAATATACCAAGTGCTACACAGTGCGTCATCTGATCCACTGCACTCTTGGAAACACAGTAAGCAAGCACACCTGGGAACTAAGATAAAAATAAGAACCAAATTGATGTAATCTAGTTTTGCTAAATGTAACAACATACATTTCTAAATTTGTTTGATCCTTACCGATCTCAGGCCATTGACACTGGACACATTAACAATGTTTCCTTGGGTTTTAGTTAGGTGAGGTACTGCAAGTGAAGTCAGATGAAACACAGATCTGAAATAATAATGAAGGGATCCATTAAAAGTAATTTTGACTATCAGTAAACAGTGGTGTAGCAACAAGAAATAAAGTGGTGCGGTTTTCGCAAGAAAAGGGAACAATCTCTGTCAGGTTGAAACCTTTACCAACCATACTGGTGGCTACGACCCTGATAAATATATAACAAACATATATCGTAGTTCGTTTGTTGTTAAGAGTATTCTATTCTCTAATGAAGATTACAAAAGGTAACTTGTGAGGCTGACTTTTTTTTTTCTGTTCTTTATATATTTTTATATGAATCTTGTTGTTTTCAAGCTCCTGTAATTTCTTTTGTTTTGGAGATAATAAAGTATGCCCTATGCTGTCTTAAAACATAGTGCCTCCCTCCTCCAGGCTTCCAACATTTCTATTCCTTACAGAATACATTTCTTTCCTCATTTTATCTTCCTTAGAGGCAACCTTTGACCTTCTCTTCTTACCTAACATTGGTGTTCATCATGTGATCAAAATCTTGTAAGCTTGTGGTTTCAATTGTTCCCAGTGCCAATATACCAGCATTGTTAACCTGCACAGATAAATAATCAAATTAATGAATAGGGTACAAAATGAAAAATGTTAATATAATTACTAAATACTCACAAACAACGTATAGTTGACCAACATTAGTTTAGGGATAGTGAATAATGGAATGTACAGAAGGTTTTACCATAGAGATAGATATTACTATAATATCTCTATGGTTTTACATACCAATATGTCAAGTTTTCCAAAGTGTTCAACTGCCTTCTGTATCAATGCAACATTATCAGCTTCTTTAGTTACGTCACCAGGTACAATCAAAGGCTAAAAGAAAACATTTGCATTAATAATGCAATAAGGTTTTGTTCTTTTGTTTAGAACAAATTAAACACCGATTTAATACACCAATACTGTCCAACTACTAAACTGTACAATAAACTATAAAACAATAATTTTACTAGGTCTATTTATTACCTTAGCTCCATGTTTTTCACAATCTTTGCCAGTCTTCTCAAGATTTTCAACTTGTCTGCCATTTAGTACTAACTTGGCGCCAAGCTTTGCAAACAGAACACTTGTTGCTGCGCCAATTCCTGAGCTTGCACCTGCATGAATGACAGACATATATTTTGTTTTTCAAATGTAAAATTATATGTTTGCAACATTGATTTTTCATTTCATTGTACATTTTAACAATAGGCCTATAGTACTTACTATATTAATGTGTTATGCACAATTTGAAGAGTTTTCTTTTGCAATTTGAAATTACTATTACAATTTGCGCAAATCGTTCAATTGCACAACATGTAATAACTGCCTAAATAGTAGCAAGCTACTAGTATGCGCCAAATAAAAAGGATTGTTAATGTTGGCAGTAACTTTTGCAACCCTAAAGTACTAACCACAAAAATTTAATTGCGCAATTTCGTGTCATTGAATTGTCACTTGTGCAATTCACGCATATTGCTGCAATGTGATCCTTGTTAGTAGCAGGCCTCGCTTTGCTTTATTATCAGCAGGGCCCGGGACGCGATTTTTTTTTTCGTACATAAGTTGGGGACCCCCTCATGAAACGTCACAAAATAAACATGAATAATTCATCAGTTAAATTTTCTTGTTCCGTGTGCACCCAAGCGTATAGCAACAAGAAGTGATTACACAAGAGTGCGGTACGATTCTAGGCCTATCTCCGCTGTTGTTGCGGCGTGCGATTTCATAGAAGAATAGCGGCGTTTTGTGTGGATTGTCGAAATAATCAGCCTTTAGTTTATGGTGTTTTTAATATAATTTTTTACTAAAGAATTACGTGTTAAAACTATAGTTTCTATTAATACTATTAGGCCTAATTATTAGTCTCTAAACCCATGTCTATTCTTGTAGTAGTAGTGTGGGTGTGTGTGACTTGTGTGTGTTAGGTATGACCAAAGATAGTTTACACTATAGTGTAACTATCTTTGGTATGACACAATCCGAGTAATAAGTCAGCAAAATTAAAGAATAAACATTACACAAAAATACATTTTTATTCTCGTGGGTCAAATCTTCCCATCTCATGTGTTCATATACGCGCATTTTTAAAGTTCCTTTGAGTACATGCATATTGTTTGATAATAAAATAGCAGAATTAAAAAAATACAGTACACAAATTATACACATTCTTTATTCTTGTGGGTCTAAGCTTTCTTTGGGCTATGTCCAATGAATTACTACTTAGTTTAATGTCTTGCCTAGCTGTCGATTAGCCTTGACTCGACACATTTTGTGTGAAGAAGAGTGCGCGAAGGCAATCACGTGAATTGACTTAGAATCCTAGGCCTACTGTAGAAAGTATCGTATCGCAGTTGTGTAATCACTTCTTGTTGCTATACGCTTGGGTGCACACGGAACAACAAATTTAACTGATGAATTATTCATGTTTATTTTGTGACGTTTCATGAAGGGGTCCCCAACTTATGTACGAAAAAAAAAATCGCGCCCGGGACTAGCTAGAGAGGCGAGAGGATGGTCCCGTGGTCACTGACTGTGTTGTGTAGCTTGCCAGGCAGACGGTTTACTTGGTGGCTAGCCTGGGATCCAGTCAAGCCGCCCCATCGCAAAGTCGCCCAATACAAAGTCGCCCCATCGCAAAGTCGCCCCAAAACAAAGTCGCCCCGGCACAGTCGCCCCATTACAAAGTCGCCCCATCGCAAAGTCGGAGTATGGTCGAAGCGGCCGCCAACCAAATTTAAGCGGCCGCAAGTTTAATATCGTCATTTGTATGGAACGCCATGTGCGCTTTAATCTTTGATTGTCGTTGTCAACGCCATGGCATGGCTTATGGCGAGTTGAGTTGCAGCTGACGTATGTATGGTCAAACCAATAAATATAAGCTAAATCATGTACTATCGAATCTTTATATTTCTATAATAATTAAGTTTGCCTGCCGATAAATCAATGTTTATTCTATTTGTATTTTAATAATATTAACTAACTAAATATATTTACATATAATTTAATTACTATCGAATCATTAATAATTTACGTTTGCATCATAATCTACAGTAATATTGAACCTTTATGTCTCATTTACGTACTACAGTATTTATTATAAAAAAATACATTGGCAGTGAAGGGAAAAAATAACGTTGAACTGACCCGACGTTTCTTGAGCACTCTCCTATTGAATCTTTATACATTATTGCATTAACTTAATTTACGTATGGTGTATTGCCGAATATTTATATCTCATTTACATACTATCGAATATTTATACAGTATTGCATTAATAATTTACGTACGGTGTATTGCCGAATATTTATATCTCATATTCATACTATCGAATATTTATACAGTATTGCATTATTTACGTACGGTATTGTCGAATATTTATATCTCATTTACATACTATCGAATCTGTATTGCATTAATATAATAATAATTTACATACGGTATTGCCGAATATTTATATCTCATTTACATACGATCGAATTTTATACAGTATTGCAATAATAATTTAAGTCCGGTATTGCCGAATCTTTATCTCATTTACATACGATCGAATCTTTATACAGTATTGCATTAATAATTTACATACGGTATTGCCGAATATTTATATCTCATTTACATACGATCGAATTTTATACAGTATTGCAATAATAATTTACGTACGGTATTGCCGAATCTTTATGTTTCGTTTACACTGTTCTATCGAATACTGTATTAAATAAATTGATGTCATCATGTTATTGTAATTAAATTATGATTGCGAACACGTACTACAGTAGTTACTTTACTAATTAATTAATATACAATAACAAATATATATATTTTGATATACTTTATTGAAAAAATATATACATTATACTTAATAATTGGCTTATTATATGTTATAATTAATATACAATACAAATACCACAGTGTATTTTATTGACTTTATTAAACATATATATCATTTAGAACAGTTAAAGTAAGTAATCATCGATTCGCCATTTCGTTTAAAAGAACGTATCACATTCAATCTGTAAAAAAAGAGAATAAATTACATAATAATGTAGATTGTTATTTACGTCCGAGAAAAAGAAAACCTGTCGAAACAATGACAATCAAAGATTACAAAACAACGACAATCAAAGCGCACACGGCGTTCCATACAAATTACCGTTATTGAACTAGCGGCCGCTTTGGTTGGCGGCCGCTTCGACCGTAATCCCGCAAAGTCGCCCCAACGCAAAGTCGCCCCAACGCAAAGTCGCCCCAACGCAAAGTCGCCCCATCGCAAAGTCGCCCACGGCTTTATTTCGGAAGTGCCGCCGCTAGTGTAGTACGCTGTTTTAATCATATAGCGGTTGCGTTTGATATCGATTGCGTTGTTACTTTGGTCGCGCTAAATGTCGTATACATTATAATGTTTATCCTATATACATAATTTGTGTTTTAATTTTTATTTTACAGGTTTTAATGGAGTGATGTGCTTTTTAAAAATCATTAAAAAATAGTCCCTTGTTTGAAAGTTCTAAAAAGATTTCGAAAAGATTATCCCTGATTTATAGTTTCGAAAATGTTAATTTAATATGATTTTAAAATTAGTTACCAGAGCCACAATTACGAATCTTTCTTCAACCTACGCGTGGATACCAGCTCATTTTTTAGGATAATATAAGTGTATAAATAGTAGGCCTTCGTATATTTACAGTAGTTAAAACAATAACAGCGTTGTAAGACAATAAATGTTATATAGGCTACTTATTGATCATTTTGCATTTATTGACAAGTTATGTGTCTATAGTTATTTAATTTTAATCATGACTTTTCAAAATGAAGAAATAAAAAAAAGGGGATTTCTTCGCCGATATGATCGTTTTACACATGCAGGTATTTTAGTAAAATTAAAACGCTACATTTTGACCATGGAAAAACCATCGTACAGTATGATTATCGTAGTGTGCGTGTTTTTTAAAAAGGGGAATCCCCGACGGGCAGCAGAAAGACGTAGCAGCTGTGAGAAGGAAACAGATACCAGAAGGAGCAGCTCCGATTGGTTTCAGAGAATGTTTCAGATTGCGAGTCGCTTTTTATTCAACAGCAGAATGATCATTTTACTGAAGAAATTCTTTTCAACCCTTTTGGTTATAGAACATTCTAATTATCATGCCTAATAAATATCCTCATATCGGGTGTTTATTTAATTTTAATAAACAAGACAGTGAAAAGGCACGGAATAATACGTACACGGACGTACGACGAATACACACATGCACGTCATCATTTACGACATATAGTGGCGATATGATGCAATTTTATAATGGATATAATGATGGGATTGCATTTCCAGGCTTATAATCAATGTTCATTGTAATACTATGTATATAATAGTAAACTGAATGTTTATAAATAAATTGTTTTACCTAATTTGTTGCATATAAAAAATAAAAGACACAGACGTAGCCTACGTTCCCTATAAAATATTTCACATTTAAATTTATGTACTGTTAAATGACATTATGCTGAATAATAGGCTTACTATAATCTTAAACTATGTTTACAAATTGTCATTTTTAATGCACACATCTTTCTCTCATCATAGACCTCAGTGTAAAATAAAAACAAAAATCAATTATTAATATAGGCCTAATAATAATAAATATTCATCGACCAAAGTAAAAATAATCTAGATCGTATAACATCATTTTATCGCGACCAAAATTAAACGCCACCGATTTCGAACGCGACTGATATCATCGTAAAACTCCGACGGGGTTTCCCCATCTTCAGATGGTGCGTTGTAGTGCGACAACGGCGGAGTAATTACGGGGGTTTCCCTCTGGTGAGAGCTAGCACGTTAGTGCGACCGCGGAGTGATTAGTTGGGGGCTTCCTCTCTGATGATTGGGGAGCGTGCCGATCGTGTGACCTGAGACTACATGGCGGGGCTTCCCCTTTTATGCCTACACGTTCCGTGTTATATTTTGTGTATCATTGCGACATTTTACGCACTTTTAAACTATTTTTTAACGTTTTGGGGCGACTTTGCGATGGGGCGACTTTGTGTTGGGGCGACTTTGCGATGGGGCGACTTTGTTTTGGGGCGACTTTGCGATGGAGCGACTGTGTATGGGGCGACTTTGTATGGGGCGACTTTGCGATGGGGCGACTTGACTAGCACCCGGGTAGCCTAGGCCTAGCGCCTATAATATTAATAGGCCTAAGTTCTAGCGGCATTCTAGCTAGGCTTCATAGAAGGCCCTAAATTATAGATTAATTTATTTTTACCTGTTATTAGCGCAACCTTTCCTAAAAGTGACAATGGTGTAGTCGCCGACATCTTACAAACTGTTATTAAAAATTTATGTGAATTTCAAGTTTTATTTTGGCTGAAATCCAGGTGTGTGCGTCCGTCCTTCTTTAAAAAAGAACGGCAGGCGATCGAGCGAAAGATCATACTATGCGTCAACTAAATTTGTTTCTCGTTTCAAACTAAGAAAAATGCGTCAACTAAAATTGTTCTTATACAGTAGTTTCAAATGTACCACACGTTTCCAACAAGTACCACATCACCAATTATTATAAAGAAAGAAAATATTCAATTTTGTATTTTATACAAATTTTTTATTGATGGCATGCAAATAACTTTTTTATACTTCATTTCCAGATCACAAATGTTATAATTTTGGCCACAGAATTATATTATTAATAATAAATATTATTATTATGAGAAAGTTTTTCGTTTAAATATACACACACTAGTATCTGTATATAATATTATTGATCTTTACAAATATACCCTGTGGATAACTAAAATATATATTTTTGTTCTTTTTATCGTGGGCACATAACATGTCTACCACCATCTACAGGAAGATTGACACCAGTAATAAACGACGCTGCATCCGACGCTAAGAATGCAATAGCGTTAGCCACTTCGTCTGCTTCACCAGCTCGACCCAGTGCATGAGTTGTTTTACTTTTTTCAAGGTACTATGGAAAGAATTTAAAATGTTAGTGTATTTGTTATGTACTATTAGATATAGTGCACAATAACACTGTAGTTGTTGTAATACAGTAGTATATTGACTTGAATTAATGATGTTGAGAAAAAAGAAGTATTTTTATACTCACAGCAGCATATTGTTCTTCAGTAAATCCAGCAGTTCTTTGAATATTTGTTATAATCACTCCAGGGCTGAAACAAGAGAAAAAATAACACAAATAAAATCAAACAATAAACAGCCAAGTTTTAACTTTTCCCTGATGTTAAATACTATACTGAACCAAAAAAAAAAAAATTTAAATACAATTAAATACTTACTTGACAGAATTCACTCGTATCTTATTTGATGCCATTTCTGAAAAAAAAAATTGAAATTACCAAATAATAATTGAAGATTACTTATATGAATAATAATAATTACAAAAATAATTTAAAAGGTATTTTTACCAAGAGCTACACAACGTGTCACCTGGTCTATAACACTCTTGGATGACCCGTAAGCAAGCACACCTGGAAACTATCAAAAAAACAATTATGTATTTATCTGAAGTTTTTTTTTGGACAGATTAAACATTTATAAATTACATTAATGTTCATTTGACCTTACCGATCTTATACTGTTGACACTGGACACATTCACAATGTTTCCTTTGGTTTTAATTAGGTGAGGTACTGCAAGTGATGTCAAATGAAATACAGATCTGGAATACAACAAATTTAAATTTATCAACATTTATCAGTAATATAATAATTTATTGTCATGGATCCTGTGCCATTCTCGCAATAAACTGAAAAAATGCCTTCTTAAGCTCTGTCTACACTATCAAACTAGTTTGACAAAAAAGTGTGATGTGCCCAAATATGGTAGTGATATAACATCATCATGTCCATATATGGGCACATTTTTTTGTCAATATAGTTTGATAGTCTAGACAGCGCTTAGCAGAGTAATCCTCCATGCTACTTATACTGCCTAAAGCAGTGATATTGATAATGTCGTATCACTACCATATTTAAGCACATCACACTTTTTGTCAAACTAGTTTGATAGTGTAGTCAGAGATGTACAAGCAACTTAACAACCAGGCCCTCCTCCCTTCTTTCTCACTCTTACCATATTATTCAAGCAAAACACATCTCCCTTCAACATTTTCTCCTGCCTTACCTGGCATTTGTATTCATTACATGATCAAAATCTTGTAAGCTAGTCGTTTCTATAGTTCCCAATAACAATATTCCAGCGTTGTTTATCTGCAATACAAATGATAAACTTGATATTTAAAAAAATGTTGAAGATGAGGTAATGAACATGGCATTGGTTACAAGAGTTTTTACATACCAATATGTCAAGTTTTCCAAAGTGTTCAACTGCCTTCTCTATCAATGCCACGTTATCAGCTTCTTTAGTTACGTCACCAGGTACAATCAAAGGCTGTAAGTGTAACATGTAATTGACATATTTCAAATATATTTTATGACTTTGAACCTGCAGCAGGGAGTTATAAAATAATAATATTTTACAACCCTCTGCTGCCAGCATGAATTTATTTAATGGAGCTATTACCAAAAATTGAAAAAGATTGGATTCCCTTTTACAATACCTCAGCGCCATGTTGTTTGCAATTTTTATCAGTTTCTTCAAAGTTATCTTCTGGTCGGCCACTTAAAACTAACTTGGCGCCAAGCTTCGCGAACAGAACACTTGTCGCTGCGCCAATTCCTGAGCTTGCACCTGTAATAAATGAATTTATTAACAGGGTTAACTAACCTGCTAGACTAGTTACACAGTATGCCTACTCCTACAAGGCTAGGCCTACAGCCCATCCAAGCTGATCCACATCGCCTAAATAAGTGACTTATCTACTTGCTAGGCTTATATATATATATATATATATATATAGGCCTGGACCTACCTAGACGAGAGAGCTAGCCTAGCCTCTCTAGTCTCTAGCTGACAAGGGCAAGGCCTAGCCTAGGCTTTAAATTACTCATCTACTAATATTCATAGCCTATTTAGTATAATTAATATTTGATACCATACCTGTTATAATCGCAACCTTTCCTAAAAGTGACAATGGCGTAGAGATTGACATTTTAGTTGTAAATTAATTGATATGTTTTGATTGTCCAGCCACCTTTTCTGCAGAAGGTTTTCCCAGGTACGTCCAACACGTGTACGTTTCTATATGAAGTAATCAACAGTGAACGTCATCACGGCTAAAAACGCGTCAGGTAAAAATCGTTTCTCGTTTCAAGCGCAATAAATAAACGCATTCACAAATTTATTATTGAGTTTTATTTTGCATTTTCATATCAAAATTAAAGATGTATTGTCCCTTGAAACACAAAAAAATGAAGGTCAAAATATTCTAAATTTAAAGTGGCCATATCAAAGTAATATTAAAGTTATTCACTTTAAGTCGAAAATTTGAGCCAAAAACAACAAGTTTACGTAATTAACAGGTAAATTAGTTTGATTACATTTCATCTGGAAAATCGTTACGAGCGAAAGTAAACAAAGATTTCAAACCATGAGTACGCATTATGCATATGCTAAATTAGGATTGTTTACAACTCGTCACGGTTAAGAAGGTATTTTTACACAGATCATGAGAGGAAGTTTTATGATTATGCATACAGAGTAGCCAAACAAGCGCGTTTCATTATGGGATATGTTTTGATTGAAAACTTTGACTGGAAGTCAAAGTTATTTTTTAAACAAAAAAACGTCTGTATTTCAGTTAAATTTTTTTTTTCCCGAAAATGTTTTGGTGATAGTTAGGCCTAATAACTATTATGATACTTCAAAATGACCCACCTTTTTTCGAAATCTATTATTTTTTATTTTTTTGGAATTAGTCAAAGGGACAATACATCTTTAAACATAACGTTAGTGTAATCAAAAATAATAAAACATAATTAGTATAAAATACCTCTACAAATAGACCGCCTATCGTGGATTGAATAAGAAAAACTAAATCATGTAGTAGATTAAAGGCCAGGTGCGGGCAAAAAATTTCTATTGATCATACATTCCAATAATTATCGATCTATAGTTTCCCCTATGTTTCATAATTTTTGGGAGTTTATTTGGGTTACACAAGCTTGTTGAAAATAAGCACTTTCTAATCAGTGGGGGGATAGTTCAAATTACACAGTAAAATCTCTATTCTTTTGTACACAAATTTTGTAAATAGAGAGGCGTTTTAAAAAGCTATGAAAAATAAACGGTATGGTAAAAAATGTTATCAGATGACTAAATATAGGTAATATAACTTAAATATTACATTTCTGATATTTTTATTCAACTTCAGATTTTTATTTTCATGCTATAGCAAAAATATCCACTGTATATCCACCATCTTTTTTCACCGTCTAGGGAGTCACCAGACATGTTATTACATTAGGTTAACTAACTAACTACTGAAAAAAAATTATCATGGTTTTTATGGAAGAATTTTGCCAAATTTTGTATTTGACCATATTACGGGAAATTTATGTTTTTTCATCTTGATTTCTGTTACAAATATTTGATTTATGTACAATTAACCAAATATTATATTTAAAATTCATGCCTGTACCTTAGCTTTAAACAATTGATATTAAATATTATTAATTATTAGTCCAGTCCAATACAAAAGGCCTATGAAATCAATTCGCCGGTGGTGTTACTACGCCTCTCATATCTTTCACGGGTGTTAATTATATTGTTATTGTAGGCCTACTTCGAAAAATGTGTAAGTTAATTAAACAAATGATCCATTACAATTATTTATTTTCTCTCTATTAAAAAAAATCATGGACACATTGCGTGTCTACCACCATCAACTGGCAAAGTGACACCAGTTATAAACGAAGCAGAATCTGATGCTAAGAATGCAATAGCACTAGCCACCTCGTCAACATGACCCACTCGACCCAACGCATGAGTTTCTTTGCATTGTTCAAGAAACTATATGAGAGAAGAGCAAAAAAAAAATTTTGATTACTTTGACTATACAGTAATTGAAAATATGGTAAGATATTTATTTGTGGAAAAGTAACAATCATAGTTTTACGGTCTATCCTGTAATTATTTATTCATGGATCCCATTGGCTGGGGGCAGCCCCAGGCGCGGCGCAACGCAGGTGAGTTGACCATACACAAAGCTACAATTGATAATCCATAACTTCGTGCAGCGTGATTGGTCGAATTGCGTTTGTTGCGTCCTAAGAGTGGGAACACAAAGCTTGCTAATGTATATACAGTACAACACACTCACTGCGGCAGATGCTTCTTCAGAGAATCCCGATTTCTTAAAGATGTCTGTTACAATGATTCCAGGGCTGCAAAAAAAGTTGTAACAACAAACTGTCATTTAAATATCTCAGAAATCAACTGAATGTATTTTTATCATCAGCGTATGCATAGTCTATTAATAGTTAAAAAATACATTAAAAAAATACTTACCTGACACAGTTAACTCGTACCTTCTTTGGTGCCATTTCTGTAAAAAGAAAACATATTTTAATGGCTTATGATATTATGAGTGATACACGACGGGTGATACAATATAATCAGCAGAAAGACCCAAAGTTTGTGATAAATAATAAATTGTTGGGCAATGGAATAATATTTGTTACCAAGTGCTACACAGTGCGTCATCTGATCCACTGCACTCTTGGAAATACTGTACGCAAGTACACCTGGAACCTGTAAGAACCAAATATCGGTATATTAATCTTATTTAATATCTCTTCATCTGAGACCATTCATGCTTGGTTGACAACAACGCAACTAGGGTGCGCGTACATGCAATGCACATTAGTGAGTTAAATAATAATTTGATCATCGGGTCGTGATTGGTCAATATACTTGCGTTGCGCTATGCGTTGCGCTTGTTGGCCTTCCGTTGCATCCTAGTCGTTGAGTCATCGGCAGACAATAATCATAAAGACTACATAAATGATATAATAAATACTGTACCGATCTGATACCATAGATACTAGACACATTAACAATGTTGCCTTCAGTTTTAATCAAGTGTGGCACCGCAAGTGAAGTCAAATGGAAAACAGATCTGAAATGAAAGAAAATGTATCAATTATTATATTATTTGCAAGAAAAACTTTGTGACAACAGACTTGTACTATTCGTAGCCAGGGGCTAAAATGCATTTTACAGTTAGGTCTACATAGTGAACAACAATAAAATCAAACATTGCACATATAAAAATAAACAATTCAAAAATGTAAAGAAATCCATTAAGCAATCTTTTAGTAGTTAACAGTATTTGTTCATTAACAATGAGAGTCCATTAGAAATTTGATTCAGTTGAACATGGAAATCCTTTTTTATTCAGTGATATTCATTGAAGTTTTGTTATGTTGTCGTCGTCAGGGGTAATTAAAGTAGGTCTACTCAGTAGTGCCGAACGATCTTGTTGACTTCTCTTACCTAACATTTGTGTTCATGATAGTATCAAAATCTTGTAAGCTCGTGGTTTCAATTGTTCCCAGTGATAATAATATACCAGCATTGTTTACCTGAATTTGATTGGGAAAAAAAAGAAGTTACAGGCCTAGATTATGCAGGGTTGTATACAGACTCTTAGGGGGTGTCGTCAGATGGGTCGTTGGTGCGAACGAATCCTAAACCATGTAGTGGAGCTGTAGCTTGGTGGTTAACGTACTTGCTATGCCTTCTAATCTCAAGGTCCGGGGTTTAATTCAATTGCCAGGGTTGTAACTCACGACTCTTTCAACCCCACTACCTCAAATGAGACTTAGTTTATAAGCACGATAAATTGTAAAATAGTTTATCTATCCTGTAATTGGCGAGTTTGTGCTCGCTGTTGGATATGTTTGAAATAAAATAAAATAAATGTCAGGATGTTGTAATCTATGAAGTCGTTTATGATTCGTTTATGATATGATCATGTAGCTGGTTTGGTTTTCAGAAAAGTCTGTTTATGTGTATTTATAGGTTAAATTATAACTGTGTGATGAGAAAGTGGCATTCTTTAAATATATGTGTTATAAAGGAGAAGAATGGCGATTGAGGAGTGCCAATATTTATAATCCGTTCCGCTGCTGCTCCCCTCCAGACATCACTTGCCGGCAATAACGATCGACCTTGTTGACATTATATATATCTTTTTATCATTGGACAATAATAAATGTTTTGTTAGATAAGATTAGATTGTTCCAAATCCAAATACCACACCACAAAAAGACTGCCCATATTCATCAGACTAGAACAGATATTATCTTCCATCATCAACCAATCAATTTACAGCAATGTTGAATAGTAGTGTTAATGTTGAATTTAATTTGTCAATTTCGATGTGTCCATTGTGGCGTCACAGATAGCGATATAGTAATAGAACCAGAATTTAATTATGATAACGTACTATCATTCATTAAGATTTAAATATTTTACATACCAATATATCAAGTTGGCCAAAGTGTTCAACTGCCTTCTGTATGAGTGCCACATTATCAGCTTCTTTTGTTACGTCACCAGGTACAATCAAAGGCTATCAAATGAGAAAGAATTTCACTTAATATACGCGCGTTTAGTTATTTCCAACTTTAGTTTTAGGATTTTCATTTGTAAGTTTAAGTACGCCAATGTAATTAAAATCTATAGACCCTATTTTTGAAAAAGAAAATACCTTAGCTCCATGTTGTTCACAATCTTTACCAGTCTGCTCCAGGTGTTCTACTCGTCTGCCAGTCAAGACTAACTTGGCGCCAAGCTTTGCAAACAGAACACTTGTTGCTGCGCCAATTCCTGAGCTTGCACCTGCAATTTGACAAACCGATTAAGTTAATGCACCTTTAAAACACGTTGTTGCCGGGTACATTAGTGTACCATATAGGCTAACGCACACCACGCTCTACCGGTATGGGACAGAATCCTAAATTTTTCTAGAAAATTAATTATTCTTACCTGTTATAAGTGCAACCTTTCCTGAAAGCAATATAGGTGGTGTAGCCACAGCCATGTTCGTTTCTCACCAGTGTCTACTACAGTACTAATCTGAAAATCTAATGAATTAAGTTTTCAATGTCCAAAAACCTTGAATAACAAAACAGACATACCCATAATGTTCAACCAACCACGAAATCTTTGTCACTGTTATTTCGAACGGCACCATAACAGAGGCCGTGTAATCAAATAAATGTTATACCTCCATGGACAAACCTTTTCCCTTTCCTTTCAAAATGTTCATTCTTTGAAGATAAACAAGGAAAATATATTTCATACATTTATATAGATAAATATTACATAGGAGACTTCGGTTTCAAATTGTACAGAGCGTCGTAGTTGTAAACTATTAGACATAACAATTTTGAAAAACTATTATTCAATAACTATATTTTATTTAATTATTTATTTTGTTATTCAATGGGTTAAGGGTTAATCTGTCATCAAATGTTTCCGAATCTACCGATAATGATCATTAAGTAATTACAAACGTTATCAATTTGTTATCAGTCTGATTTAGATTATTTAAATAGACTTAGGTAATATAGAATAAAGCAAAGTTTACTCACTCAATATATCTACTGGACTTTGAGTGTTAACATTCTATATGCCCACATCCATATAACACCAATCGCAAAACAAAGTTCGTTCTTGTCTAGCTAGGTCTATCAGTATCTTCACTTTAAATCAATTTCCAACGGCCTAAATGAAAAGGTAAAACGGTTGCAACTGTAAAGGTTTGATGCCTCTATTATAGTTTTAGTAGACAGGTTTGTTCCAAATTGTTTAAAGGGGTTTAAAGTTTGTAAGTTGGGACACACCAGTAGGCTTAATATACTGTTTGCGAGGCTTTGTAATATTTAAACCGTTATTCGACTAGTATCTGCCTCAGACGCATTGGCCTATGCCTCTCCTGGTTAATGTGGGAACTGGAGACGAGAGAAGCCCTTGGTCAATGTTGGGACCAGCCAAACTGATTTAAACAGTCCTGGCTTTTTAGTCATCATTCAAATGAATGTAAGACTAATTGACATTGTCGTTTACGACAGAAGTCGGCCATAAAAATATATAAAATATTCGACTTATTCATTTATATACTATACTTTGTTATTGTATACAGGAACTCAATGGTATGAGGACTGGATTGACAGCTGATGAGAATTTGTCATATGCTCAACAGAATGTCGAATGTTTAATTATTAATTAACTGACCTAATAATAGACTATCGATGATTGTGTCAACAAGATAACTATTTTCATTAATTATGCTGTCTCCTCCAGATCAGTTACTTAAAAATACAACATAGACTTCACATTTGGTAATTAAACGTATCCGCCATGTTTCAATCTTCCATGCCTAAATATATGTTGATGAACGTTTTCAACTTGGTGCTTCTCTTCTGCTTGGCAAGATCATCTTCAACAGATAGATATTTTGTAGACGGTGACTTGATTCTTGGGGCGTTGATGCCAGTTCATGAATACAACGAGACGAGTGGTGAATGTGAAGGCATTTTAGCCGTTCCATACATCAAACGAGTCGAGGCATTAGTGTACGCTGTTGATAAAATAAACAAAGACTTAAAAATGTTACCTGGAATAAAACTAGGATTTGATATCAGAGATACATGTTACTATGATGCGGTAGCTTTGGGGGAAAGTGTTAACTTTGTGCTAGATCAGGAACATGTAAACGAACAAGAGACATGTGTTGGGAGTTGTATAGCTCCACCACCAACAGATTGTACACAATTCCGTAATATTTCTGGTGTGATTGGTGCTCAGAGGAGTAGTAGCAGTATTCAGGCAGCCACCACTTTGGGTCTATTCAACGTTCCTCAGATTAGCTACCTGTCAACCAGTGATGAACTTAGCGACAAGATTAAGTATGAGTATTTTCTTAGGACTGTACCGCCTGATAGATTCCAGGTAAGTCGATTTTAGCGCGTATAATTATACTTTACATATTACACATTTTATTTGCTCTTCTTTCAATATTTTGTACACTTTAATTAATTGTGCTTGTGCCTTGCGCTTACGTCATCCTTGCGCTTACGTCATCCTTGCGCTTACGTCGTCCTTGCGCTGCGTCTTAGTTGAAACAAATCTTTATAAATGGAAACATTCTACACTCGTTAGTGTTTGTTTTAATTTTGCCTTAATATTTGATTTTTCGTAGGTGACTGCCATGATTGATCTGGTTCTCCACTTCAACTGGACATACGTCTCTATTCTGTACTCTGATGACAGTTACGGGCGCAATGGCTACAGCGAGTTCCAGAAACAATCAGCAGATCAAATATGTTTAGCAGTCGAAGAAGCTGTATCAGTTGATAGTAACATGAAGCAGATAGTACAAATACTCTTAGACAGAGGTGCAGTGGCGGTGGTATTGTTCTTAGACTTAGAAACGGCCAACGCTGTATTTGATGCTGTAGAGCGTCTCAATGCCACTGGTGTTTTTATATGGATCGCAAGTGACGCCATTGGGAATGCTGGAGTTAAAGGCATTGTAGAACACGAAGCTGCAGCAGAAGGATCGTTCACGATGGTACCGTATTCAGAACGATTACGGGCTTTCGATTTATCGTTTATCTCAACTACTCCATTAACGTCAAACAATCCTTGGTTTTCTGAGTATTACGAAAAAAATTGCTCAATGACGTCATGCATTGATGAGGACGACACTGATTCACACGATACCTTAGTGATGGATAGCGTATACGCGTTCGCTTACGCACTGCACAGCATACAAAGCTCACTTTGTCACGATACTAAACCGACCAACAACAAATGTGTTGAAATAATGCAACAGGTGCCAGGTGACATCTTGCTGGAAGAATTACGAAGAACATCTTTTGACAGTCTTGTTAACGGGCGCATAGAGTTCGATTCACACGGAGACATCCAGGGGCGTTACAGGATGAGTTATTTCCAACGTGATGCCGTAGTTGGGAAGTTACGCGCTTACCCTGTGGGAACATGGACTACTACAGACGGCTTCTCTGATTTTAATGATGACATTACTTGGTCGGTGAAATCATCGATAAACGGGTCGATCCCACAATCCCAATGTAGTGAGACATGTCCAGCCGGATTTCAAACTGTATTGATTTACGAAAGAGTGAGATGTTGTTGGGAATGTAAAGCATGTATTGACGACACAATTGTAGATCCTGATAATGACAAGGAATGCTGGAAATGTAACGGGTCAACTGGTCCTGACAACACGCATATGGAATGTCTTGTACTGGAGGAAGTTTATGTCAGTTGGGGAAGCCATCTTGGTTCTCTGATTCTTATAACGGCATCGATCGGACTTGTAGGCATTTTAATCGTACTCATATTCTTCATTTTCTACCGAAAGGAGCAGATTCTTCAAACTTCTGAGCCCCTTCTAAATTATCTCATTTTATTTGGTGAGACAATAGTGTTGGTAGCTACAATAACGTTTGCTGTTAAACCCAGTGAGACTGTTTGTGCGGCGGCAAGGCTTCTACCCGCCATCGGAGGCTGCCTAATGTATTCATCAATGGCTCTAAAGAGTATTAGACTTCAGAAAATATTTTCGGTTGCATTTGCTACAGATTCAACAGAAAATCCAAAACTAATCCAACGACCGAAACAACTTGGAATCTTACTGATTGTTGTTTCTATACAGGTATTAAACCAATTATTTATGTTTTGCATGGATAAGAAATATTAATAAACAAGAACCCTTTTCCTGAAATTTCAATAATAAAAGAAGTTACACTTTCGTGTTATAATTAATGTCACTCAATGATCTGGTGATGTACTGTAGATCGCTGTTGCTCTAGAGCACAATCGAAACGTCGAGGAACTTTAGCAGTTCTTTGCAGAACAAGATGTAGGGCTGTACCGCAAACTTTATATTAACATATTGATTTCGCCATGCAAACCTTCAATTAATGATCTACCCAGGGAGTTGTAATTACAACTCCCTGATCTAACCAACTAATTCTGAAATTTTGTAATATTTATTTCCAGGTTATAATATCCAGTGTTTGGTTGCTGTTGTATCCACCAGACGTACTTCCTCGCAAAGTCTTGGGAGACTCACCAAGAATCGAGCTTGCGTGTAACATCCAAATAAACGAAGTGATCACCAGTCTAGCCTACAATTTCGTCTTCATCCTTGTTTGCTGTGCGTCTGTGTTTAAGGCTCGTCGCCTTCCCGATAACTATTACGAATCTAGATTTTTAAGTTTCTGTTCTTTCACTACAGTCGTCATACTGCTGGCGTTTCTTCCACCGTATTTTGTAACTGATGAAAAAGAACTTTTTACGAAATGTATATACATAGCCAGTGCGCTTATATTAAATTGCTGGGTTGTTTTAATTTGTATATTTGTAATTAAGATTTATGCTATACGATATGTTAAGCCATTAGTAGACGATACAGCACCCATAGATACCAGATTGCGTTTACCGACCGGAACGTCGACGCGAACCTTGGTTAATTCTATGTATTTACAAAGACAACGACGATCATTAAGCACGGCGTCGGGAGAGAGCAGTACGTGAACCTTATTTAAAGCGTGGTTCTCACTAGAACGCAACGCAGCGACGTATTGAGGCAAAGTGTTGTATTGCATAATCACAAGTGGGAACTGACGACGCAACTGTGCTGCAAACATTGCAGGTTTGATTCACGTAGGCGCAACACAATTATATTGGAAGGGCAAACTTTATTACGTTGCGTTTTACAACGTAATAAACCAATACGTTTGAACCAATAGTATTGCGTTTCAAACGCGAAAGATAACGCATATTCCGTCAGTTATCCTTTGTAAATATTCACTGTTAATAAAAGAAAAATACAATAAAATATCAGAAATATAGAACATCGTTAGTTTATTTACAAATGCCGCCCAAACATACAAATATTCCTACAATTATTAACTTATAAACTCAGCAGCAATATATTATTAACAGAAAATCTATACAATATTGACATCGTTCACTATGCATACACTCACGAACTTTGTTAAAAAACTTCAAAAAGCATTAATAATTGTTTCTACATAATTACATTATTTGAATAATTTTCAACATAGAGGGAGCTTTCTATTTGGACAACCTAAAGCCTGTCTACACTATCAAACTTGATATGACAAAAAATGGACAGGATATTTGGGCACATCAACTTTTTTTGTCAAACTAATTTGATAGTGTAGACAGAGCTTTAGACATATCCAATTGTTTTGTTGATCATCACCTCTGTACATGTTATACTCCGTCAAAACTTTGTGAAGCAACTGCACAGGCAAGTAAGCACATCTCAATGTCTTTGCATGCGCACAATGAATTAACATGGCGTCACCAGTTCCCAGGTCGTCGTTGATCAAATCTTGGATAGTTATTAATACTATCCACAAACTCATTTTTCCATACAAACCAACAAAATTTTTACTTGGTCGCGTATTCATCAACATTGAAAATAAAACAACTTAAACTACAGAACATATAGGCCTACTGTATACCAAGTAAGAGTATGACAAAGTATTAATAGCAAAGTATCAATAGCAAAGTATCAATAGAAAAGTATCAATAGCAGAATGTGAACCCTAATATGTACAAGTAAGTTTAAAGTAGTTCTTATTAGCAGAAATATTAAGTTCCAAGTCCTACAAATAATATTACTACAATTTTTACAATGTTTACAAATTATTAGTCCATTAATTTGGTAAGCGAATTTTTGTAGAATAAATATTTTTTTTGTTTAGCATACATTTTATTATTATATTTTATAAAATCATGTCATATATTACAGTCGACTAAAATACATCATTATCGCTAGTCTTAATACACATATGTATATAAATTATTTAAATATACAAATAACATGAGCTGTCTTACAACTGCCAAATTAGCATGGAACATATCATAACATTATCAAAAAGGCTGAAAACTGGCTTGATATTTGGACACGAAATACAAAAAAAGCTTAAACAAGAATAGAGGGCGCTTTCATTAGGACAAACTTTTAAGATTCTACATGGTTTATTAAAATATTTTTTTTATGTCCAATATTTAAATTTATTCATCTCATTTTTGATTCCATCATTCTTGGTCAGTTATTAAAATCAGATATTAAAATCTTTAAAAAAATCTAGCATTGAAACATTTTTTGGGATGAGGTTTTCCCATAATATACCACTTACTTTTGAAACTGTTAACTGTAGCATTAAAACAATTGTTACATTCAAAGGTATTGGAGGATGTGGCAACAACTCAGTGTCTTTAGTATGAAGCTAAGTAACAGTTAACATTTCAGTTAAGTCACAGACTGCTTGTTTTTTACCTGCTGTAACTGTTTGTTCAACATTCGGTTTCTTGACTGAAAAAAAAACAAAATTTGACATACAGATTATCATAAGCAGCATCATTATCAAAAGCAGCCGGGAAATCATGTTACAAATAACACTTTCTAACTCCAGACTTTTTTATAGAAGCGTAAAAAAGGTAACATAAAAACACCCATTGTTTGGTGAAAATTAGTCTAAAAATTGTGAACATTTATTTGAGATATGGGAAGACTGAAGCTTGGTTGAAACTCAATTACACCCTAGTATCTTACCTGTAACTCTTCATTGAGATATGGGAAGACTGAAGCTTGGTTGAAGCTCAATTACACCCTAGTATCTTACCTGTAACTCTTCATTGAGATATGGGAAGACTGAAGCTTGGTTGAAGCTCAATTACACCCTAGTATCTTACCTGTAACTCTTCATTGAGATATGGGAAGACTGAAGCTTGGTTGAAACTCGATTACACCCTAGTATCTTACCTGTAACTCTTCATTGAGATAGGGGAAGACTGAAGCTTGGTTGAAGCTCAATTACACTCTAGTATCTTACCTGTAACTCTTTATTGAGATATGGGAAGACTGAAGCTTGGTTGAAACTCAATTACACCCTAGTATCTTACCTGTAACTCTTCATTGAGATATGGGAAGACTGAAGCTTGGTTGAAGCTCAATTACACCCTAGTATCTTACCTGTAACTCTTCATTGATATATGGGAAGACTGAAGCTTGGTTGAAACTCGATTACACCCTAGTATCTTACCTGTAACTCTTCATTGAGATAGGGGAAGACTGAAGCTTGGTTGAAGCTCAATTACACTCTAGTATCTTACCTGTAACTCTTTATTGAGATATGGGAAGACTGAAGCTTGGTTGAAGCTCAATTACACCCTAGTATCTTACCTGTAACTCTTCATTTGAGATATGGGAAGACTGAAGCTTGGTTGAAGCTCAATTACATCCTAGTATCTTACCTGTAACTCTTCATTTGAGATATGGGAAGACTGAAGCTTGGTTGAAACTCAATTACACCCTAGTATCTTACCTGTAACTCTTTATTGAGATATGGGAAGACTGAAGCTTGGTTGAAACTCAATTACACCCTAGTATCTTACCTGTAACTCTTCATTGAGATATGGGAAGACTGAAGCTTGGTTGAAGCTCAATTACACCCTAGTATCTTACCTGTAACTCTTCATTTGAGATATGGGAAGACTGAAGCTTGGTTGAAACTCAATTACACCCTAGTATCTTACCTGTAACTCTTCATTGAGATATGGGAAGACTGAAGCTTGGTTGAAGCTCAATTACACCCTAGTATCTTACCTGTAACTCTTCATTGAGATATGGGAAGACTGAACCTTGGTTGAAGCTCAATTACACCCTAGTATCTTACCTGTAACTCTTATTGAGATATGGGAAGACTGAAGCTTGGTTGAAGCTCAATTACACCCTAGTATCTTACCTGTAACTCTTCTATAGTTCCCGAGTGTTGTTTCTGGAGTTGTAACATTCTTATTCTTAAATCTTTCTCTGCACTCAAACATGTCGCCTTTAACTCAGCAATCTACAACAGTAAAATAAAAAAATAGTTAACATCCTGGATACTAAAACAAAGTACAAAACAAAAGAGAATCAAGGCCAAATAAAAGTGTCATGTCCCTGGCATCATAAATTATAGCTTTTTGTTTTATTGTATTTTCAAATAATTAATTAATTATAGTCAATGAAAAAAAAACATGATTTTTATTTAATTTTAAAAGGAAATTCACATCCTGGATGTGAAAATAACAATTTTTATTTTGCATAATTCATTCATTCATTTTTAATGAGTAGTTTGCCAACTCGCT
Source organism: Antedon mediterranea (assembly GCF_964355755.1). NCBI lineage: Eukaryota > Metazoa > Echinodermata > Crinoidea > Comatulida > Antedonidae > Antedon > Antedon mediterranea. The sequence goes on along the minus strand of NC_092676.1, from coordinate 29,893,197 downwards.
GTCCTACCTGTTTTTCTTTTTCAATGGCAAATCTATCTCTCTCCATCACTTGTTTCTTAAGTGATGCAACCTGTTCTCTGAGCTGCGTCATGGCAACAACATGATCAGAATTTCTAGGATCATTCATCATCAGCTCAGATGAGTTATTGAAGACGATCTTATGAAGAGCAGATCTACAGAAATAAGAAATGATTTACCTGTATGTTTGAAACAGAAATCGTTAATAAAGGCAAATTTACACAGACGAGTGGTAATGATAAGCGGAAAAAACCATGCAGCTTGTTCCACATAGATTCTGTATCTATCCTCACGGTAAACCATCTGTCCGCCTTGCCTTGTGTGTAAATGGTCATAAGGAATAACATAGGTTTCATATTTTTATTACTATTACCACTCGTCTGTGTTTCCATATAAAGAGGGACAGGGTATTGCAAATCCATATGTCTATATAGAGAGAACAATTTCAACTCTATTTGTAAAATTAAATTTATTAAAAAATGGTTCAATTTATAAAAAAATTTATATACTCAAAAAGTACAGTGTTATTAATGTATTGTACAGCAGTACTTAAAGACATCAATGGAATGTTTTGTGGTTCAAAGAATGTGTGAAGAATGAGTATAAAACAATAGCAATTAAGTGAGTTCTTAATAGAAAGTCAGTACTTAAATAGAAAGTGAGTACTTAAATAGCAAGTGAGTACTTAAATGACTACTTACACAGGTGGTGTAGAGCTACTACTGGAATGATCGTTTTTGCTTTTCTTTCTTTCATGATTGGACGATGATCTGTTGGCGGAAAATGTCAAATGGAATGTAATGAAATGTCTTTTAACAAAAAACCTTTGATTTTCAACACAAACTGTTATGGTTGTAATACTTTCACTATAAAATAAAAAAATAATTTTGGTTGGAGGCTGCCGCGACCAATTGCATTGCACCTACTTGTCTTTACTTGAGGATTTCTTAGCTTCTTTGGTGTCACTATGCTCTCTACTGTCCCGAGATGAGCTTCTGGATGAGTGACTTGACATCAGATCAAACTTCCTTTTCTTTGCTTTCTGTAAAACTCTTTTGTAGGACAAGGTGCACAACCAGCATAGAATTTTGCCATCAACCTAAAACAAACACATTTTGCTTGGTGAATATAAGCCATACACAACGAGCCAGTCCTGTTTATTAGAATTTATTTAATTCTTCGTCTTCATTCCACAATCATCATGTTGATTATCACGGAACAGTATGGTGGCAGTATTCACAGGTGGTTTTGTGTTTAGTTTTGATTTATTTCTTATTTAATTATTTACCTTTTTGCGTTCATCTCTCCTGTCAAAAGCACACTTTTGTTTACATTGTTCACACACACGAGGCGCTCCATACTTCTTTTCAGAGTTAGAACATCGTTGGCATTTTGAACCAATAAATGCGGCAATTACATTGCAATACTCGCATGGCTTTGGCTGTAACAAAATATATAAATAGGTTTTATTTAAAATACTTGTACATTCTACTATATTTGGTAAGTGGTTCTAATATTTAAAAACAGACAAACAAGTCCTTACCGTTCCATACGAAAAGACAAACAAGTCCTTACCGTTCCATACGTCTTGACATTAGCTGAGCATTTCCGACAGATTGTATTTGTATTGCTTTTACTAAAATAAAAAATTTAACTGCATGTCAACAAAAAGTATATACATTGTATTTTATTCAAAAACACATTTATGACTGAGCCTAAAAGACCATTAAAATGTCACATCATACTTCTCTTGCTGGAACTCTGCTCTGCAATATGTACACTTCACCACTGGATAGTTACCTCGGCATTCCTGTGGTGGAAACAAAGTAGCTTTTTTAATACTTTAATCAGTTTTAATAATACATATTTGTACAGATTTAATACAGATTTGAATCAGATGGGGCTTGGGTAGTACACTAGGTCTTCATTAATTTGTTTCAATATGAATCTTATAAAAAACAACTGCGGCTTTGTTTTGTTAAAACCATAAATTTCCATTTTTTTTACTTTTTTCAAAACAAAACAATATTATTAAATTATTAGGTTTGCCTATTTTTATTTGTTTTTTCTTTAAAATCATTAATTACAAAATTAAAATACCATTATTAAAAGATTCACAACACATTAGCAATTATTTGAATAAAATACAAAGTAATCAAGTATTATTTGTTTAGGCCTACATCTTGATTTTGGTAGGCCAACAATTTTACTCCTCGGGGCTATAGGAAGTGACCACAACGGCGACAATTTTGACGTTTTCTATTCTAACCTTACAAAGTTGTTGGCCTTGAGACAATTCGTCGAACGGGTGTCTGCTATTGCATTTAGTACACGCAAATAACGGCTCAGCTACTGCTGACATTTCACTCTTCATTTGTTGATTGTGTGAACTATGAACAGAAAGAAGATTTAGGTTAGATTTCTATCCAAGACTAACAAAAAATTGACAATTTTCAAATTCAAAACAACAACAAATTCGCCGACCGACTGCCTTTTCTTTTTGTTCTTATACTACGACTGCAAAGAAGACTATGAAGTAGGAGGAAGTGGTTAGAAAAATTCTGAGGGCGGGCTTTTTATTTGGACCAATGGAATGTTTTCTTCAAATTGTTGATCTTTTTGCAATATTTTGAAGTTTCCGCCGCACGTACGACGCCAAAACAGGAAAGATGAGATTATTAGATTAACAGATTAACCATTTTACTTAATTTTATGTAAATCAAAATGACTGAAAACTTTATGCAAGTAAGTATAAACGTAATACACTTGTTCAGTGTTTTATATGATATTTTTAAATAAGCTAAGCTGTATTTAGGCCACATGCACGCATGGATGGGCCTGCTAGCCCAGCTTAGTCAGTACAGTGGCCCATCATCCACGTCTTCCGGCCAATCTTCTAGTGTAGGCTAGGCCTAGGCCAATTGTCTTCATACATGGGCATGGCCACGATGAGTGGGCCATGGAATGTTCCAGGCTCCGAATTCTCCTCTACTCTAGGTGTTAGCCTAGATTTAGAGGCCTGGGCCTAGAATAAATTAATAAAAAGCTTCTTCAACATATTTAAACATTTATTAAAAATATACTGTAACTGTAGCCTCTGTCTTTATTCTAGATATTATAGATAGCTAGGCTAGTCTTTAGGCCTATAATATAAACTATTTATGTTTACGTAACATGTTTGTTTTCTACTATAGTCAATGCCGTCATCGTATCATGTAGGCCTAGGCACAGACATGGACTATTCTCTACGTAATGATTCTATTTCCTCTTACAATGAATATCCTCACTCACGGCCATTATTAGACGATCAGTATGCACCAGGGCGTTCGCCAAGAAACACCAATTCCGCGCCAGAGACTAAAAGTCGTGGTTAGTATGGTTACAGTATGCTGAATTTGTTTTGATATATACTGTACTGTAGCACAACATACAATTTCAATTTGCCTACATCTGATATGCATATTATAAAGTATAACATTTTCATTTTTTATCTGACAGCAATTATATCGGCACTGCGTGGTCTACAGGACAAGATACGCAAGTTGGAGTTGGAGCGCACTCAAGCAGAACAAAACCTAAAAAGTTTAGCATCGGAAACAACACAATACAAAGAAATTCTTCAGAAAGAACACACGGCTAAAGAAGAGACACAAACAGAGATATCTAAACAAACTAAGGGTGTGTAAGAAACTAAATAATTATGCCTTCTTCTACCCTAAAAAAAAATAGTTAGTTTAACTGATTGAACCTATTCACTTTTTTTTAACAGAAGTAGAATTACATTTAGACTCGGCAGAAAGTAGGTGTAATCTGTTGGAGAAGCAGCTGGAATATATGCGCAAAATGGTGCAGAATTCCGAGCATGATCGTAACAGAGCCTTGCACGAACGGAAGCTGATCGTTAATGCTAGGGAAAAAGAAGAGGTTGAAGAGATACAGTTACACCAGGAAAAGGTGGAAAAATTGGAAAGAGATAACATGAAATTGCAGGCAACTCAAACAAGGACTCAAGTAAATAAAGTGATTTATAATAATAATAATAATCAGTACACAACTTGAGATATACCAGACTCTCCACCCCATGTATTAATTAAGGTATACCTAACATATTACATTTATGCTGTAAAATTTATTATTTTCAGAAAAAAATTCAACAGCTTGAAGAGAAGGTGCGTGAAGAGCAACATCATCGTAGGTTGGTCCAAGAAAAAGCTGCAGAGGTAATGCCTTAAGCCTGGTAATTCCAAAAAATATATAAAATCATAGTTTTTGAAAACATAAGTTTATTGTCAATGTTTTCTTTTAGCTTCAGACAGAAACAGAAATGAACCGAATTATGCTAGCGTCAAACACACCCCCTCAACCAACAAAACCAAAGAAAAAGAAGAAGCGAAGGAATGTGCAATCTAGTCAACCTGCTAAAGCTAAACCAACAACGACAAAAGGAAGCCATTACAGGGCAAACTTTAAAACTCTACCATTTGTTGCTGGCAAAGTAAGTTTAAACTTAATTATACCTTGTTGTTACATGAAAGGTACTCCTACATTGCATTCCAATATTCTAGTTGAAAGGACCAGTTAATATGAAAAAAAAAAAAAATGTCTTCCTGAAACTTTTATATGGCAAAATAAATGAAATGAATCTTTTTAACAGTCAACCACTCCGAGCCATTCACTAAGTTCGAATCTTCAGAGTGTACTAGCAATGTTGAAGACGCACAATCCTGCATGGTGTAACAATGGCCCCCTCATGAAGCGAGTTAATGGAACGGTCCATCGTCGGCCATCGGTATCATCGTCTACCTCAGAAAGTGACCTTGCTGACCTTATGTTGGGATTACAAGATGAATTTGGGCAGATGGGATTGTAAGTATTGAAAAATATAGTGTTATATTTCTGCAGACATTATATATTTGCACACCTTATAATTTCTGCACACGTTATATTTTTTGACATTTTATATTTTTTGACATTTTATATTTCTGGACACCTTTATTTCTGCACACCTTATATTTTTACACACCTGATATTTCTGTACACCTTATATTTCTGCATCCATGTATTACTTTTTCCTGGAAGATTTGTAATTTTCTTTAATTTTTCAAATGACTTTTTTTATTTTAAATATTAGTGAGCATCAAGAAATAGCTCGTCAGATTCAGGAAACAGATGATCGACATTTAAGGGAAGATTTGGAACGAGAACTGGAGCAGTTGGTGATTAGAATGGAAGCCAAGGGAGAACAGATTGCTAAATTAAAAAGGCACAAATCAAAGGTAAAATCTTGTCCACACTATCAAACTTTATGTGATGTTCCCATATATGGACATGATGACATCATATCACTACCATATTTGGGCACATCACACTTTGTTTGTCAAACTAATTTGATAGTGTAGACAGAGCGTTAGTGGGTCCTCTTGGTTGGCATTGATGTTTAATTGGTATATAAGAACTCTAGGCGTTTTTTCTGTTCTGATGATGAGAATAGTTTCTAGAAATATGTCGACATTTTAAGGCAGTTTGCAAATACCTCACAATCGTGATTTTAACTTGAAAGTTTGGTTTTTATCTAACAAACAATGTAGCAAATCTGAAAAACATTTTTTTTTTTGTCCATTTAAAATATTGCAGGCCTTGGAAAGTAAAAAGAAGACAAAGAAGCGAGCCATAAGTCGTTCGTCTTCAGTCTCAATACCATCAAGTTCAAACAGTGCTGAAGTTCAGGTCATTACAACGGTCAAAACAAAAGGGTCAAGAGTACAGCCAATTACAGTGAAGAATCAACCACCACGTCAGAATAAAACACTTCTAAGGGATATACAGACCTTGCAAACTACACTGAGGCGTGATGATGTGTGCTGGGAATGAACTGTATGCTTGTTTACATAAAGTTGACAATGTTGTATGTTAATTAAATATATACTGTACCAAAGAACTATTACAATTATGAAAAAAGTAAAATCGATGAAATGATATTGGACATAAATATTGAAAGAAAAGAAAGTATTTCAGCTTAAGTTGAATGACAAATGAGAAGAATTCTGCTTCCAATCATTGTGAACTTGTTTGTACAGGTATAATAAAAAATATTAACATTTAGTAACTTTTGTCTAAAAATTATGCTACAATAATTAGTTTATTTATTTAGTTTATAAAATTTACATTAAAGTCTTCCGGAATTAATTTAACAATTAAAAAATGCCAATATTTCGTTGGCAATGACTGTAAATATACTAAATGTTTTAGATGTACTTTATTTTCTGATTAAATGTATATAAATAATCTGTTAAAATGAACATAAGTTGTGAATTTAGATAACCCAATTATGAAGTAGACAATAAAAATCTTCAGAGAAACTACAGTTGTTTTAAAATATTTATTTGTTCCATAAATTTTTTATTAATATGTAGTAAAGTTGTCGTATTTAAAAAATAAGACAGTTTCGACAATTTCAAAATAATAATAATATACACAATTAAAGTGTACAATTTGACCCAAATTAAAACCACAAAAACTTATTTCTTAAAATGCTTTTTCCTTTTAGATTTATTTGTTTTTTCTTTGTTATTAGCCTCAATACTAACTGTATCTTTGAAAGCATCTGCTTCCGATAAAGGTTCAATTATTGCCCCCATTTGGGTTTTTATTTTGGGCTTTGTTAATTTCTTGAAGACAGCTTCAGTATTCCATGTGTTTCCTACCGGTGCTCGAATATGTGATTCAAATTGTTGAGCTGAATTAAACGGAAAGGGTAAATTATTCACCTGCAAAATAAAGAAAATTTAAAAAATAAATTTACCACATTGTAAAGTTTTTGCGCCACTCCTTTAGGCAGTTATATTCAAGAGAATGGAGCATTAGGAGACCGTAGTTTACTACGGCTGAAAAAATGGGTATTTAGAAACTCGGACTGGGCATGCGCACACCCCAAAGTACGTCATGGAAAAGAGAGTCTATGAAAACATTTACTGATAAATATTGAGATGCACGAAGACTGTAGTTACCATGAGATGAGCGGCGTTTTTTGTAAGAAATATTTAACTGCTATAATTAACTTAACTAATAATTGCAAAAGCAGATTTGAATATTTACCTGATGCATGGCGACAGATTTATTTCGTTTCTCGTTGATGATCACATGAGCTAGTTTTCGGTCCTGACGTGGAGCAGCAGGTGGCGCTTTAATTATGAATCTGTTAACAGAGAATTGGTATAATATAAAATAATATATGTACAGTATGCAATGTCCTCTGTAATCATGAATTATTTTTTCATAAACAACTAAACTAATGTTCTTACCTTTTCTTTTTCCTTTTTGATGGCTTGACCCCAGTTCCTCCCCAGTCACCCCATCCTGGTAGTGTAAGGTCAATGTCCTTAGGTGTACTCTCATCAATCTTTCTCTTTTTGTCTTGCTGGAAATCTTCAACAACATCATCATCTGCAAACGCCTCTTGTATGTTCATCAGGTGCTTGTCTGGTCTATCTTCCTTTTCAAAATCGCCAACAACAATATCTGGTTCAAGACATTTTATTTCTCGTGGTTTGATGGTGAATACCTTCATAGGATTGACATGAATATCTTTTATGTTTCCCCTTTTATCTGTTGTACTATCCTCCTTAGAATCGTGTATGACCTTGCTGTTATTTACCTCTGGTAAAGTCTCTTCATCAGAACCAGTGAATTCAAAATCCTCAAGAGTCTGTTTGCGATTTACTCCTTCGCTTAACAACTCCTGATCATCAACAGGAGTCTCTAGTAAGTCAGCATTTGATACGCCCTCTAACATGTGACGTGTGACAATTTCTGGAGCGTCATCATCTTCAGAATCACTGTCATCAACTTGTTGAGCAGTTACAGCCTCAAGTGCGGATATACGAACATGATCCTTAGCGCTCTTTGACGTTGTCTTGGACTCCTCTTTTGTCAGATTTTTAGCCGATGCATTAAACCATGGATTATTGATATCTGTCAATGATGGCGCCAAACCTTCTTCTCCCTCCAAGCCCTCTTCTTGATCCTCTTCATCGCTCTTGTTGATCTCTGCAATTTTTTGGGTCAGGTCTCTGCTCTTCTGTAACTGTTGTTGAATCTGCTCTCTAGCCTATCAACATTCAACAGCTCAGAATTAAAATATGGATAATATAGAAATAGCAGATTGATATAGAAATTATTTTTAACAAATAAAATATAAATGAAATCATCATACCTGTAGATTGTATTTACCGAAGCGAACAGTACTCTTTGCCCATTTGCCAGTGTTTCTATGCTTCAGACTAACACGTTCCTTTTATGAGAGAAATAAAATACAAATTATTACAATTCACTACGTTATTGACACTATACAAATATAATAATAATAATATCGACCATTTATAAAGCGCTCTTTACCGTAGTATACAAATGTTGAATGTTTACTATTTATTTTGCCATGAGAAGGTATAGGCACATAGTAGTTGCAATTGAAAAGGTATGATAATTGTAATTTAATGTATGTATAAATACTTTATTGTCACTCTCGTACAATAATATAGAAACTTTATTAACAAACATGACATATAAGACCAAAATAAAGGTCAATTTACACAGACGAGCGGTAACAGTAATAAAAATATAAAATCTATGTTATTCCTTATGACCATTTACCCACAACGTGGAGCGGACGGGCGGTTTCCGCTCAGAATAAATACATATTCTATATGGGCCAAGCTACGCCTTTTTTCGTCTGTGTAAATTGGCCTTAAATCAGCTTTTGCTATTCAAGTTGGCCTTACATATTGTTGAATTGTAATGATAAAGTGTTTTATACCTGTGCTCTCGTTTTGTCAATCTTTGTCATCATTTCGTTTGCTGCCTCAGGATCATTCTCCATCACCTCTTGCATCTTTTTAATATCCTCTTTTGCTTTTGCTTTCTTTTGAATACGATGGAACCTAACAAGAAGTAAAGATGTACAGTAATGGTCAAAACAGACATTCTGTCGATAAATATATATACACAATACGAATCCAAAGGCAAATTACTGAAAAAATGACAATGCTGTGGGTATCAGTGGCTGGATATCAATGGAGCTAAAAATCAAAACAGCCAAAAAATGTACAACACTAGCTCTTTACAATGAGAATTACATTATTTATCATTCTAAACATTATTTCTTTTGATATGCTTACTTTTTACTTTTGATCTTTTTCTGTCGTTTACACTTTGACTCGTAGTAAGACTGTAAAGCTCTTGCCTTCTGTAGTTCTGCTCGCCTAGCTTTTGCCTTTTGAAAAAAATATATATAAATACATATAACATACTGTAAAGCTATGTCTACACTAACAAACTAGTTTGACAAAAAAAAGTGTGATGTGCCCAAATATGGTAGTGATGTGCCCAAATATGGTAGTGATATGCCCAAATATGGTAGTGATATGCCCAAATATGGTAGTGATCATGTCACATAAAGTTTGATAGTGTAGACATAAATTAAGTCATACATACCTGTAGTTCATACTACAGTAACATTTGATGGCACATATAACAGATAATAGTTTTTTTTAATAGAACATTTTTATTTTCAGTCAGGCTAATTTATTCATGATGTAGTCAAAACTGGGCAACATACAATAAGCCAAGTTTCACCCAGCATATCCTGCCATGCATCTATAATATTTTAAAGATGTTTAACAAATACCTCCTCTAGACTCATAGCCTTCAGGGCTTCTTCTTCTGCTTGTGTAAATTCTTTGTCAGGTCGTTCCATGTGCTTACTGCCATGTAACAACGTATAGATTTCCTCCTCAAGTGGTGTTGCAGGCTGAAGTTAAAAAAAGATAACAATTTGAAATGTGAACACAATTAGTAACAATTTACTATTCAAATGTATGCTACATGTGTTAAGCTCTGTCTACACTACTAAACTAGTTTGACTAAAAAGTCTGATTTTTTTTATTATTTTGACTTTGATAGCGTCGACAGAGCTTTAGTGATATCCTCTTTTATTAAATTAAATAAACTTTTTAAATTTCACCTTCAATTTCTTGACAAAGGTGTTCGAACAATTAAACTAGTTTGACTAAAACAAGTGCGATGTGCCCAAATATGGTAGTGATATGATGTCATCGTGTCCATACATGGGCACATCACCTTTTTTTTGTCATATAAACTTTGATGGTGTAGACAGAGCTTTAGTGAAATGTTCTTTTGATAAATTAAATATACTCTTTGTATTTCACCTTAAATTTCTTGACAAAGGTGTCCGTGGTTTGAAGGCTGGTGGTTGATTGGTTGAGAGGGAACGACAGATGTTCGGCTCTTCGATTTGCCTGGACAGCTTGCTGCCACTTTGAGAGCTCATTACTGGTGTTTTCATAAGCAAGTTTACGTTCAACCTATACATAAGTAAAGTTTTAGTTAGAGTTGTAATGATTATACACACACACATGTAACTATGTATGCTAATTAGTAATTGACTTAATAAAAGCAAGTGGTTACTGCCTCCACGGCAGTTAGTACATAGAAGCCGCGTCTGTTTCATTTCAATTTATTACAAGAGTCTGTTCTAGCTAGCCAACAAGGCAGGTATCAATCTATTACAAGAGTCTGTTCTAGCTAGCCAACAAGGCAGGTATCAATCTATTACAAGAGTCTGTTCTAGCTAGCCAACAAGGCAGGTATCAATCTATTACAAGAGTCTGTTCTAGCTAGCCAACAAGGCAGGTATCAATCTATTACAAGAGTCTGTTCTAGCTAGGAAACAAGGCAGGTATCAATCTATTACAAGAGTCTGTTCTAGCTAGCCAACAAGGCAGGTATCAATCTATTACAAGAGTCTGTTCTAGCTAGCCAACAAGGCAGGTATCAATCTATTACAAGAGTCTGTTCTAGCTAGCCAACAAGGCAGGTAATCTCAACAGTATTTAGGGCATAGTTTCCATACCTTTAATGCTTCATGTTTTGGCAATGAAGCTGACAAGGTTTTACTTTTTCTTTGAACATTAATTAGTTGTTTCTTAAGTTCTGAATGTGATGTTGTACTCTTTAATGTCCCCATCAACTCATGAACTCTGACACGACTTGATTTGCCATCTTTTGAGGCTAAGGTAAACTCTGATATTTCCTTAACAGCCTCTGATCTCTGCTGAACTCTTTTCCTAAAATAAGATAATAACAAGTTATTTATATCATCAAAGTATTATTAAACTAAAGCTCTATCTACACAGTAAAACTAACTATCAAACTAGTTTGACAAAAAAAGTGTGATATGCCCAAATATGGTAGTGGTATGACATCATCGTGTCCATATATGGCCACATCACATTTTTTGTCACATTAAGTTAGATAGAGTGGACAGAGCTTAAAGATGTAGTCTTAACCTTGGGTCAGCTAAAACGGTTCAAACACAGAAATGTTAGTAACAATTTTAAAAACATAATTTCATTTTATTATTTATCAAGCATTTATAATTATGTATAATAAAAAATGGTATGAAACTAACCCTTTCTTTCCATCCAGAGATCCGATGGCCTTTAAAAGTTTGCTATGTTGTTCATCATCAACATCATCCTAAAAACAATAAAACTAAATGTTTTAATATTATTTATTATATATTTATTTCATCAATAACTACAATATCCATAACAATATATTAACTTACTGTCTTTTTTTTTAATTATAGAATGTTAAAAATCATATTAATAAATCTAAATCAAAATGAATAAAAATTATTACTTTTGTGTAATAATCTATAGAATAGAATAGTAAAGTATTAAAAAGTAAATTTAGCATTTTAATATTTTCCAAATAAAGCTGTTATCAGACCTCGTCATTGTCACTACCACTAGTCCTTAATGATGAGTCAGTTGTCGTTGACCTGAAAGTAAACAAGGACTGCAAATTACAGTATTGATTTTGGAAAATATATTAAGGGGCGAACCGACTAGATACTTCAGTGCTAACACACACTGCGAGGATGAACATTCCTACTCCTGCTGGTGGTGGTGGGTCACGACGGACGGAGGGTACTTTATTAGTTAGCCCTTTTAGCCTTTCCTAATTAACAAAAAAATATTTCATTTAGGATTTTATATTTTTTAATGCAGATTTAACAAAACTGATGAATAGTCTTACCACAATATACCTTGATTATACATTTAAATAATACTAAATGTAGACAGCTTCCAATGTAAATGCCGACGTTAAAGAAAAACATGTGTTGGATGCAAATAAACTTTGACCTCTGTTTTTACGTTGACAGTATGTTTGGTTGGGGGCAGCAGAGTCAGCAATAACGCCCTCTACACACGTCACATTGGCGAATCGAAAAAAAAGAAGAAGATTTTTTTCAGGTTTTGGAAATTGTTGCTCGCGCGCGAGAGAGAGATTAGGTAGGCCTAGCCAAAAATAAACATCTCAAAATGTTCTGGAAACACCATTACTGAAAATGAATTATTCCGATCTATTGTCTGGTAAGAATAAACCTTAATTATTGTTATAAATGCAGTCTTATGCTATTGAGATATTAAGGCCATTGTCTGTTGTTTTGATCTGCCGACTCGGTAATTGTTGACAGCAGGACAGGAGCTAGGCCTAGTACGACGTATGGACGGCGTCGTGTGGTCGGGATGAGAGAGACATAGCTAAAAAATGTTGGACAGATCGTCCCTGTTTCATGTGCGCATGCTGGGAATATAAAAATGGCTTAGAGACTTGACTAGACCAGGGAGTTGTAAAACCGGCCCTTGGCGACACAAGTCTGTATTTCATCAATAGAATATATAATATATTATATGGTAATGCTGTTTAGTTTACATAAACAATATAAGCAAAATAAAGTTATTTTAATATACATTTATAGGCGCCCATTTATATGTGTATAAATATATAATTATATATAAATGCAATAATAGAAACAGGTTTTTATATATAAAAAAATACATTGTGCTGTTTCAAATTTGGATTTCAAATCACACATCATGTCATCATGGTCTTTGCTGGTATATCATTATCGTATCATTGCATATTAAATAGCTTTAGATGCAGAAGAATCTGGTAAAGGACAAGGCTTCGTAACAACATACGGAAATTCTGACATAACCTCTGACGAAATAGAAGAAGAAGAAGAAATTGATGATGAGTATGTGTTATATTTCCAATCTAAAAACATATAAACACAATTGATTCTGGACAACCTAATTAATAATAATAATAATAATAATATCCTGGATTTATATAGGGTAGCACCTAAAGTTGTGAAACCTCTAAACACTGAACATTATTACCCCATTCATTTTTTTAGATCAAACATGTATGGAAACATACTCCCATAATGCAGCTAGTAATCGGCGCAAAGTTGTGTCTTCATCTAACCCTCAACACAGAATAATTAGTTCTTAAAAAATGTAAAAAAAAGCAAAATACAAAAAAACTAAATTCTGTCAAACCAAATATGTAATATCATCAGTAATATTCCAGTGTAAAATTTCTAAAATGTTTTTAAAATTGAGTGTCAAATTATACTGTGTAAGTGTATACAATTTATACAATTTGTTGATCATTGGGGCTTTATATATCATATACAAACATATTATATGTATATAGTTACCACAATTGTTTTTGCAGTGATATTATCATTGTTGATAAGGGAAAACATGGGAATTTATTTACGAAAACAGGAACAAGCCATGTGGTAGTTCAACCACCATTATCTAGGAAACACAAGGGTGCTATAGTAAGTACTCGTTCTTAAAGTTTAATATAATGATGATATGAGTTATGTCTGTACATAAAATTGAATGAAGTTTGTAGGTTTTATCCATATATTTTGCTTGATAACTAATTTGTATAATATATAGCTTATAAAGCTCTGTCTTTATTTCACAAAAAAATGTGATGTGCCCATATATGGACATGCTAATTTCATATCACCACCATATTGAGGCATATCACTACCATATTTGGGCAAATCACACTTTCTTTGTCATACTCGTTTGATAGTGTAGACAGAGCTTTAGAAATTTAATATCAAATTGGTTTTAAAAAATGATTTTTATTGCTGAAAATAGTAATCTTTCTTCTCCAAAAGGAATTTGACAGCAAGCAATTAGGTAAAATTCCAAAACTGTCTGTACCAAAGTCTACAAACTTACCCAAAGTGGATGGCAGCACAGTAGCTTCTTTTAAACCATACCAGTCCAACAACTTATCAAACACTAGACCAAGAGCCCAGAAGAGGACCTACATTACAACACAAACTAGTTCAGAAACCCCAGTCACAAATGCTGAAATAACTGTCTTTACACAGACAAACCAACCAATTATTTTACTAAAACGGTAGGTATATAAATGATTTGTATTGGTATATAATACACTGTACCATAATATACTGTACAGTACCATAATATACTGTACAGTACCATAATATACTGTACAGTACCATAATATACTGTACTGTACCATAATATACTGTACAGTACCATAATATACTGTACTGTACCATAATATACTGTACCATAATATACTGTACAGTACCATAATATACTGTACCATAATATACTGTACCATAATATACTGTACCATAATATACTGTACCATAATATACTGTACCATAATATACTGTACAGTACCATAATATACTGTACCATAATATACTGTACCATAATATACTGTACCATAATATACTGTACCATAATATACTGTACCATAATATACTGTACCATAATATACTGTACCATAATATACTGTACCATAATATACTGTACCATAATATACTGTGCCATAATATACTGTACCATAATATACTGTACCATAATATACTGTGCCATAATATACTGTACCATAATATACTGTACCATAATATACTGTACCATAATATACTGTACCATAATATACTCCGACTGTACCATAATATACTGTACTAGGTCAAGTACAATATTTGATATTGCATTGTCTTTTGATTTTTTTTCATATTTTTCTTCAATCTGTGTTTTGATTTCAGTTCAAATGGCACAAATGTAAACATGGCAGATTTGAGGCCAGGTGTGATACAAATACCTTCTTCCCAACTACTCAAACTCATCCAACATAAGCAACTTACAGGTAAGACCAATGACCAATCACATTGGAGTAGATTGGTGACTTGGTGGTTATGATGCTTGGCTACCAATCCAAGTCCTGTCTGCATGTCAGAATTTTTTTCAAATGACAAATTACAACTCCACTCCCAAAAAGTTGTAATAAGATTTTGTTTATGTAGAGCATCTTGTGTATATGTTTGTCTTGTGAACAAGATTGCCACCTTTAAGAAGGATAGTTTAAGTTTATCCTTGGCAATTTAGCTAAATATATAAAGAAAGATCCTGAATGGTTGTAATGATCAAATTTGGTTTTGTCAAATTGTGTTCCTGTTCTCAAACAAATAACAAAGTCTACTAAGTGGTGACTAAAAAGATTAACTATAGTGAACCAATACAAATACAATTTATTTTTGTTTTTTAAACAGCAGCTACAAATGATACAAACAGCAAAACACCAGGAAAGCATTCTAGTAGATCATTACCAACTAAAATGACACCACAAACACGTCCAGTAAAAGTCCCAGCCTCAACGTCGGAAATCCTTTCAACCGAAAACGTAAGAAAACGTGTACACCCGATGATGAGATGGTAGAAATAATATGCAATATTTTTTTTTTGTGATTATACACAAGCACAGTTAAATTGTGTTGGCTGTTGATGTGTATTTTCAGTTGTAGTAACACTATGGTTAAAGATGTATTGTCCCCCTGAAAAATAATTTTTGTTGTTGAATATGCCATTTTAATGTCTCATAATAGTTATCCACTGTGACCAAAAATTGGATCTAAACAAAATTTATTTACGTGAAAAAACTTCTATGGAAGTGATTAACTAACTAAAAAATAACCTATTCAAAATCTGATTTAATTAATCTTCATTTTTCAAGTTTTTGGGGAACAATACATAAATTTCCTAAAGATATTATCCTTGGTATTTGAGCATGTAGAAATAATAATGTCTCTGTGATGGGCCGACTAAGACACCAAACACTCCCGCCACCACCCCACAAATTTTGAAATTTTCAATTCAAACGATAAACAATAAGTTAAATTCAGTGTAAATTTTACAACTTGGGTCTCCTATTTCAAAATCCTAGTATCATTATTATTTGATATGTCTATTTTTGAAAAATATTAGTATAATTTGCATTTCAGACTATTATTATTATTATTTCAGGATGATGATGATGATGATACAGATACCGTTAATCTTGCCCTGTGTGCTCATTGTGGAATAAAATCAAGAAGTCTTGTAAAATGTGACTCCTGTAAATGTGATTTCTCTGTTAAAAAATATCGGAAACTTATTCCTGTGCCAAAAGAAGAAATGAAAACTTTAAACAATGAATCATGGAGATCTTTTGTTAACAAGAAAAAAACAGTTTATTTGCCGGTAAAACGGCAGTCACCTCCATCTACAGTATCTTCTAGTAATTGGAAAGAATCATATCGGCTGAAGACACCAGCAAAGAGCTACCCAGCAAGGAGGCCTAGAAAACAAGCTGTTCAACCTGGTAATATGTTACTTAGTTTCACTTCGCAACCTTTTTTCGTTTTAATTTGAGTTGATTTCATTCAAAATAAAGAACATGTTTAAGGCTGGTTATCACCAGAATGATTTACAATTTGGTCCAGAAGTCAGTGAGGAATTATAAAACTCTCTCTTCCTCTCTTAAACATTTTCTGTCATTTAGACCTTTTTTCCAATTTATTTTCTGTTTAGGGCTAGATGGTTTGGTGTCAATGTTTTTTCCTTTAAATATTTCGTTCTTCCTGATGTTTTTTTACTTTCCTTTAGGTTTCTTTCATTGTTTGTTTAATTGGTAGTCTAATTTTTAGTCTAATTATGTGTCAATATCATACATTGTAAAAGTTAAAAATTGATCAAAAAAGGTATTTAAGAATTCATGAAAAGCATCTGCATCTTCATATTTCTGTTCATACAAGTAAATATTTAATATTGCATCCATCTAGTGTGTATATCAATATCTAGTGATGAGGAGGAACCAATGAGTCAAGATGAGGAGACAAGTAATGGGGTCAATTCTGACGACTGTAGTTTACCGGCGGTATTTAATGGTGTACACTCTGACGACTGTAGCTCACCAGCGGTATTTGACTCTCATAAAAAGAAGAGCAATGGTAGTGTGGAATCTGATTCAGGTTTGTACTCTTTATACGCTATTTTTGGAAGTCTACAGTGATGTACACATTGCAAAAGTCTACGGTGATGTATACGTTGCAAAAATGTAGCTAGAGGTGTTGGAATAATAAAAAAACATTACTCACAAAAGTTGTTTGGAGTGAGTACTGTCTTAAACTATCCTTTGAAGTCCATTAACGATTAAAGCATATTGATTGAATTAACTCAACAGTTCTTTTCAGAATTACATATATAGTTTACTGCAATCTTTATATCAACATCAACTATATTTTAACTTAAGTTCAATAATTCAATAGTTTTGCTATTTTTGCAATGTAAGATTATGGTTAAAACACAGAATTAATGCTAATTGTTGCTGGCTGGGATGGTCCCATCAGAAGTGCTTAAGTTTGCTGTAGGAATCTCCAGGGTCTAGCATGTGTGATGTATGTGTTCAGTTTGCTGTAGGAGTCTCCAGGGTCTGGCATGTGTGATGTATGTGTTCAGTTTGCTGTAGGAGTCTCCAGGGTCTGGCATGTGTGATGTATGTGTTCAGTTTGCTGTAGGAGTCTCCAGGGTCTAGCATGTGTGATGTATGTGTTCAGTTTGCTGTAGGAGTCTCCAGGGTCTAGCATGTGTGATGTACAGTATGTGTTCAGTTTGCTGTAGGAGTCTCCAGGGTCTAGCATGTGTGATGTATGTGTTCAGTTTGCTGTAGGAGTCTCCAGGGTCTAGCATGTGTGATGTATGTGTTCAGTTTGCTGTAGGAGTCTCCAGGGTCTAGCATGTGTGATGTATGTGTTCAGTTTGCTGTAGGAGTCTCCAGGGTCTGGCATGTGTGATGTATGTGTTCAGTTTGCTGTAGGAGTCTCCGGATTTAGCATGTGTGATGTATGTGTTATTGTTTGTATTGTCAAATTCGGAATGAATGAATTGAACTGTTGTACCGATATACAATATTACATTAAAAAAATTACAATAGAAATATACCACCTACTGATAACAACACCAGGAACTTAAGCAACTAGACATATTTGCATACAGTACAGGCCATACAAAGTTAGGAGGTCCAGTCTAGTTATTTGCATACAGTACAGGCTATACAAAGTTAGGAGGTCCAGTCTAGTTATTTGCATAAAGTACAGGCCATACAAAGTTAGGAGGTCCAGTCTAGGTATTTGCATACAGTACAGGCTATACAAAGTTAGGAGGTCCAGTCTAGTTATTTGCATACAGTACAGGCCATACAAAGTTAGGAGGTCCAGTCTAGTTATTTGCATACAGTACAGGCCATACAAAGTTAGGAGGTCCAGTCTAGTTATTTGCATACAGTACAGGCCATACAAAGTTAGGAGGTCCAGTCTAGTTATTTGCATACAGTACAGGCCATACAAAGTTAGGAGGTCCAGTCTAGTTATTTGCATACAGTACAGGCCATACAAAGTTAGGAGGTCCAGTCTAGTTATTTGCATACAGTACAGGCCATACAAAGTTAGGAGGTCCAGTCTAGTTATTTGCATACAGTACAGGCCATACAAAGTTAGGAGGTCCAGTCTAGTTATTTGCATACAGTACAGGCCATACAAAGTTAGGAGGTCCAGTCTAGTTATTTGCATACAGTACAGGCCATACAAAGTTAGGAGGTCCAGTCTAGTTATTTGCATACAGTACAGGCCATACAAAGTTAGGAGGTCCAGTCTAGTTATTTGCATACACTACATGCCATACAAAGTTAGGAGGTCCAGTCTAGTTATTTGCATACAGTACAGGCCATACAAAGTTAGGAGGTCCAGTCTAGTTATTTGCATACAGTACATGCCATACAAAGTTAGGAGGTCCAGTCTAGTTATTTGTATACAGTACAGGCCATACAAAGTTAGGAGGTCCAGTCTAGTTATTTGCATACAGTACTGTACATGCCATACAAAGTTAGGAGGTCCAGTCTAGTTGCAGATGCTTATTTAAATTTGTGTTCATTTTTTGGTTTGTATGCATGTTTTGAAGTTTGGTCTTTATTTAATGTTTTCAGATGAGTCTGAACTTAAGCCCACCAGTCACCACAGATTGGATGATACAGATAGTGGGAGTGGCTATAATACACCTGTCAAGAAGAAGATTAAAAACAAAATGAGAAACCAGGTATTTTAGTTTTGCATATAATTTCAACTCCACTTCCTAAGCCTCAAATGACACTTGTAAAAAACATTTTGTTGACAATCTACTGCATTTGCTGTTGGATGAGTATGACATTTATTATTTGTATACTATTGAATTCTATTATCTTCGTGTTTTTGTTTTTAGAATGGGGAATTACCTTGTAAAAGTAGTGAAAAAGTACTAAAAGACGATCTACCAGATTGTAATCTAGAAAAGTCCGATATAACCGCACAAAATGGTCTACGATTAGTATCCTTTGATGCAACTCTTATTAGAATTGGAAGCAAAGAATATACATCTTGTACATCTGTTGATTTTCAATGGAATAAAATAGTTTTAAATTTGAACGGTAAGCTAAAAAGAAAATGTGTGAAATTGTAAAAAACCACATAAAACAGGAAAAGGAGTGCCTCTATATTATTAACCATTTACCGGTAGGTGTGCCAAGCCTGTCAGATTGCCTTGACATTCCATTGTAAAAATGCCTTCTAAGCAAAAATCTTTGGGCCTTTTTTCATGATTAATTCTGTATGGATTTTTGGAGTATGTGTTTTTATGTTGATTTATACCTAAAAGTTTGACATTGCCAGTTGTAAAAATGCCTTCTAAGCAACAAACTTCAGTGCTTTTTTATTCATGGTTAATTCTGAGTTGCCTCTATTTTGATGTTCTGTCTAAAGCTCTGTCTAAACTATTAAACTTTATGTGACAAATGTGATGTGCCCATATATGGACATGATGATGTCATATTACTACCACTAGGTATCCCAATGAAAGCGCACAGAGGGGTATCACTTTTGAAATATTGACGAAATTCGAAAAAGTAGTATGACTTTGATGTTAAATAAATCGTATTCAATCTTAATTAATACTTACAAAATTTATATTGTTTGAAAGTACTTGTTTTAATCTATGTATAAGTGTGTTTATAATTAAAATTAATGAATTAGTTGCCGAGAAAATGCGATTTTAAAACGGTTCTAAAATCCCGTCGAGCCGATTTCCGCGCGTTGAAAACCTCATCGGAAAATCCCCATCAGTTTTCAAAACACGATCGCACGATTACCATTGGAGCTAGCGGATTAATTTTTGTTGTATGTTATCAGGCTTTAAATAAGCTTTAATTTGATACGAAAATCGTCTTCTATAAATAGGTTTTTCGTAACGAAAAGTCAATTTTTGTGACAAAAATCCAATTTTGATTCACCGTTTATGGAAAAATATTATGGATTTTGGTATTAAATTATAGCTAAATCTACATTGAAATCGATAAAACATAGTTTACAAACGTATTGTGCATGGTAATTGAGCGAACTACATTTTAAAATGGTGCATGAGGCGTAAATCCCGTTCAAAATTTTAAAGATCCAACCATTATAATCCGGTGAATAATGTAGTGAGTAAAATATTGTACTCTAAAATACGCGCGTGTTTGTTGTGGCGTTTTCCGTTAAATACATTAATGCACCCTATCAGCGAATGGTACGTTCCATATTTTGAACACGTTGTTTAGTTTTCCTCGCTCGAGTTCGACCGGCTCGACGCGAGATGTGTGACAGCAGCGATGTCGGAGATTGACATGTCCTTTTCCGTCGTAGAATATCTGGTTTTACACATTAATTTAACAACTTAAAATTGATGTAATGTGCGGAAGATTTATTATGCAAGTATACAATAAAATGGAAATTTATTAAGCTAATTTACCAACGTTACATTTGACTCTGTATACGGCGGCCGAAAGTCATTAACTGCGACCGAAATACTTTAACGGAGCGACTACTGATCGCGAGTAAGCCGTGACTTGGCCTAAACTTTAGCTCCGTATTTCAATTTAATAACGTAATAATACGAAAAGAAAACAATTTTTATAATGTTATATATACTATTCAGGTAAACAATTAATTGTTTTAATTAACATTGATTATTTTAAATGAGTTTATTTTGACCCATATTGTGCGTTTGCCTTAAAAGAGCATATCTTACTTAGCAGCCCGGCTTAGATTTGGTGTCATAATCATATGGGCCTAAAATCTTGTTTTACGTATTCAAAAGTTATATATAATAGTATTTATGATTGAAATTATAAATATAAAGTATATTAAAATATTCTAATAATTATACTTACCGAAAATTAGTGTAAAAGAAAGGAAACAGTACACACCGTTTTTAACATACTTTTTCATTTTTTCTTTTTATAATTTTAAATTTCACCATTAAAAAAATTTTTTTTTTTCATATACACATCTAAAATATATTTATTAATGAAATATACACTACATTCTAACAAGTACAAAAAAAATTAAATGAATTAGTACAGTAGTTCAAAAGTTACAGATCATTGAAAAATAGCAGTTTTTTCATTTTTTAGGGAATTCCAGCAAAAATGGGCGTTAAATGCTTTCCCACCACTTTGCGGACCAATAATTTAAAAAATAGGTTTCGTTGAGGCTCCAAAAAAAATAGAGTTGTACAACTCTGTGATATCTATAGGTTTAACAAAATTCAAAACTTTTAACTAATTATTGTAAAAGTTATAACCTTTTAAAAATGCTTCCAATTTCAACTGCAAAAAACACCATTTTTAGGCAAAAAATCGTATATTTTTTTACCACTTTAAATAACCATAACTTTAGAACGGGTAATCGGATTTCAATCATTTAAATCGCAAAATGCTAATTACATTAAGTTCTTTATGGTTAACTGAAAGAAAATGTAAAAAAATTAATCTGAATTTTTTCATTGGGATACCTACTACCACATTTGGGCACAACACACTTTTTTGTCAAACTAGTTTGATAGTTTAGACAGAGCTTTATACCTAAAGGTTTAAAAGTAATATCAAAGAAGATTCGTCAACGCGCTATGATCTTTTCATTATTGTTGTTGTATGCCTAGCAAAGTGAATTTCCATTTTTAATAACATTTCTTGAATCTTGAATTCTTACAGATACCTCGTCACTTATGCAACTAGAGCTGAAGACAGTTGATTTGGTGTCGTGCGTATATTACACATGTGATTCAAAGTTCTCTATATTTTTTCAAACAGTTCCAGCTGTAGGCCTTAATATTAGAAGTAGGTTAAAGATGAATAAAACTAGCTGGTACGATCCAGGAAGCTCAGGTAAGAATACAGCTGTGACACAGAGCCATATATATAAGGTGAAGAATAATAACAATGAAAGATTAGTCTGTGTACCTCTGTACTGCTATGCCATACTATTTCACAGTCCTCATTTCCTTGATCATAGTGATACAAGATTAAAATACTTTATTGCAGATCAATCCAAAAAGACAATCAACATACATGCCAACAAATTAACAGAGAATAAAAGTGCACAAATAAGAAAACTCATCGAATCTTATCAAGTCACAAATAAGGGTAAGAATCATTATGTACTAGTTGCTTTATTATTCATAGTCAATGTGTTAATGTGCTTGCGCTTTAGGAGTGATCAGGATTAAACTAGAGGTCATTTTCATGCAGAAAATTAAGTTTACATAAATACATTAGTATAACTGAAGGCAAAAAACAATTTGGGAAAAATAAAGAAATTATTTTGTCTTTTCAAGATCTGCAATGTTTGGAAGTAGCACCAAACAATATAGACAACATTTTAGAAAAGTACAAACCAACAACGGAGGTCAAAGTTCAGAAGGAAAAATCAACTTTTGAACCTGATAAGTTCACGTCCACTTCATCTGACCAACGAATAGTCAACAGGTCATCATCAATAGTCAACAGGTCATCACCAATAGTCAACAGGTCATCACCAATAGTCAACAGGTCATCACCAATAGTCAACAGGTCATCACCAATAGTCAACAGGTCATCACCAATACAACAACCTTTGTAAGTGATTAATTTAACATTAATTTGTTTATTACTTATTTTATCCTTTAAAGATGTATTGTCCACAAAAGCATGAAAAATAATAAATTTATTAGAAATTCCTTCTTATAAAACAAAAACAAAAATAATAATTTCACAATGTACAAAGATAAAATAAACATTTAAATTTAACTAAAAACAATTGTCTGATACACAATTTGACTATTTTTTGCTTTAAATTACATTTTTTTTACATCTAATGTTCTCAAAGTGATTAACTTTTATGTGACATTAAAATGTCGTATTCAACAAAAGATAAAAATATTTTTCAGGGAGACAATATATCTCTAATATATAGAAATCATAATAGTTTACCAGGACCTCAGGATTAGTAAGACAAGCATCACTAAGCTACAATTCCTTTTTGTTTCTTTGATGAATGATTTTCATTTTGTATTTGCAGGCAATTGATCTACCCACCGAATGAGTCCAAGGGAAGAATCTCTGTCACAAGTGAAGATTTGAGTTGCTTAGAGGATGGCGAATTTATCAACGATGTCATTATCGACTTTTACCTGAAGTATGAATAATAGATTATTATAATTTAGTTGTATTTGGCAAGTGAATCAAATCTCTCATGTCATATA
Organism: Antedon mediterranea; assembly: GCF_964355755.1. Taxonomy (NCBI): domain Eukaryota; kingdom Metazoa; phylum Echinodermata; class Crinoidea; order Comatulida; family Antedonidae; genus Antedon; species Antedon mediterranea. The sequence goes on along the minus strand of NC_092676.1, from coordinate 29,869,342 downwards.
TATATACACTGGATCTCAATACATTATTCAGTACATATTATAAGTGAATCAAATCTCTCATGTCATATATATATACACTGGATCTCAATACATTATTCAGTACATATTATAAGTGAATCAAATCGCTCATGTCATATATATATACACTGGATCTCAATACATTATTCAGTACATATTATAAGTGAATCAAATCTCTCATGTCATATATATATATACACTGGATCTCAATACATTATTCAGTACATATTATAAGTGAATCAAATCTCTCATGTCATATATATATACACTGGATCTCAATACATTATTCAGTACATATTATAAGTGAATCAAATCTCTCATGTCATATATATATACACTGGATCTCAATACATTATTCAGTACATATTATAAGTGAATCAAATCGCTCATGTCATATATATATACACTGGATCTCAATACATTATTCAGTACATATTATAAGTGAATCAAATCTCTCATGTCATATATATATACACTGGATCTCAATACATTATTCAGTACATATTATAAGTGAATCAAATCTCTCATGTCATATATATATATACACTGGATCTCAATACATTATTCAGTACATATTATAAGTGAATCAAATCTCTCATGTCATATATATATATACACTGGATCTCAATACATTATTCAGTACATATAATATGACTATGATCAGTAAGAATAGAGGAGATTAAGAGGAGGAAATTCCCGAAAGCAAAAACTTGTAAAGGGATGTTTGAAACAGAATGTACTTTATTAATATTCATCTTTATCATTTCAAATTAATTAATACATTTCAGTATATCACCGGGCAGTTTAGAATTATTGTTCTATGCCTGATATGTTTATATATACTTATATATAAATCCAAAGGCAAATTACTGAAAAAATGACAATGCATGGGTATCATTGGCTGGATCTCAATGGAGAAAAGCTAAATCAAAACGATAAAGTAAAACAGCCAGAAAAGTTAGCAGAGCTTTTGGGCAACACTATATTTATATATATATGTATGGTAGAAATAATAGCTAAACAAAATTCAAAAGGAAATTGGTTCAAAGTTTATTTGATATTTGTTTTATTATTTACATTCAGGTATCTCTTGCATGAGGTTCTCAGTGAGGAAGTCAGAGAGCGAACTCACATTTTTAGTTCGTTCTTTTATAAACGACTGTCAAAGCGTGTAAATACATTGTCTAAATTTGAATTAGGACCACATAAGTCAGTACCAGAAAGACGACACAGCCATGTGAAGTCATGGACGAGAAACATCGACCTCTTCCAGAAAGACTTCATTGTTATTCCAGTTAATGAAAGGTGAGAGGGAGTTTTCAATTTGTGATGAACAAGTCATCATTTTTATTCACTGTGCGCAGAATAATATGCTTTATTTAAACATGAAAACTTAGCTCAACTAGCAGTTGTTTTTCTGCAAAGCCGTGTATAAGTCAAATAGTCAAGTATTATTTATTGTCATTTGTTTTAAGAAAAAAAACATAGAAATTATGTTTACTCTGTTGGCGGAGCAAAATATCCAACGGACACAACACAAACTCAAAAACAAAAACATTGCAAAAAAGTGTCTACATGATGTTTAAGGGAAAAAACTATAAAACGTTCACAAACAAAAACCTTAACTGCAATACATTATACATGCTAATAAACAATCTTAACCACTGTTTTTGATGCTTAAAAATAACTACTGAATAGATTAAAAATAAAAACTGGCAGAGATATAATGTTTCTATTAAAATATGTATTAAAATCTTTTTTTTACAGTGCTCATTGGTATGTTGCTATTGTTTGTTTCCCTGGTCTAGTTAAGCCTGCCATGATTGAGAGCAATATTCAACAATCAGGTACAAAAACAATTGTGTATACTACATCACCACTAGTACCATGTTGTAAAAACATGGAGGAACCTCCAATTTAAAACTATTATTGCTTTATATAAATATTATATAATGTTGTGATACAGTACTATCATACCATTCCATGTAAATGTATACTTCTAAGTTTAAATTTAATTTAATCTAAATTAAGAAGAACTTTAAAGCTTGTTTTTCTTCATACATATTCAATTCAATTCACATTTATTTACTCATCTTTTATAAATATAGTTTCATAGCATAAATGATGGCAAGGATCCTGCATAGAGAAGTTTAAACTTCTGTTTTCGCAGGACCCTTTTACATAAAAACATAAAAAAATAAACACAACATAATAGATACAAAAAAAAACATTTCCTATATACATTTTAGATATATACAGATGCCGATCAGAGAATAATGTGATTTAAGAGTTTGCTTTCTTTCTCCGTAGCATCTTTAACTACTATCAGTATTACGGACACTAGTGAATCTGATAATCCTGAAGTGATCAGTTCGAGTCTCTCAACTAATGAAGAGGAAACTGAAGAATCAAACAATGAAGAAGAGAAAATGGAACAAAATACTGAATCAGTAGAAGAGGATGACAAACAAAACAACAGTAAAGAGGAAGGTAATACATCTAATGTACACTACATGATATCAGCAGTCAGTCTAATTGTTCAAGCAGACCTTACCTCTGTCTACACTATCAAACTTAATGTGACAAAAAAGTGTGATGTGCCCATATATGGACATGATGATGTCATATCACTACCATATTTGATCATATCACTACAATATTTGGGCACACCACACTTTTTTGTCAAACTTGTTTGATAGTGTAGACAAAGCTTTAGACGTTATGTTTAATACTTGACATAAATGTAAATCGCCTTTACAAGCCATAAACTGCTAGACATTAACAAAGAAACATTACATTAATAAGTAATTTACTAATGTTCTATTTTAAATGTTATTTCAAACTAAGTACACATTATATGACAAGTATGTGTTTTTTTAATAAAAGATTGTAAGAACAGAGGGAGTGAAAACAACAGGAATTCAACTGAAACTGCAGAACAGAATCAAGTTACGAGTCCTACTAATATTCAAGAACCAATCAAATCTAACAAGGAACTAGATGCTGCTAACAATGTATTCCATACTCATCAGTCCTATGAATTCAAACAGTGAGTAAAAAGGCTTGCTATAAAAAAACCATGTTATAATGCTAAAAAAATGTTAAATTCAAACAGTGAGTAAAAAAGGCTTGCTATAAAAAACCATGTTATGTGAGATTTGATTGATTTGTCTGGGAAAACAAGTTCAATGTCTAACAAATTCATAATAATTTTATTTGTCAGAATATAATTGAAATGTTTATATTTAAAGTATTTCTGATTAATATTCCATAATTTATTGTTGCTGTATTTCTTTCAGACCGTGTATTTTAATCTTTGATTCACTTAAGGGAACATCAAAGAGAAACACCTGTATAAACAAATTAAAAGAGTAAGTAAATCAATTCCTACAGAATCATTTCCACTGACGATTTCAACTGAAAAATTAAAATCTGTTTACCCTGCCAGCAAGAATGTAGACCAGTTGGGGTAAACTGCCACAATTTCCAGAAGGATATCTGATATAATAACAAAGTTTCTAAAGTCAAAAATAAAAGTTAGGCTTGCCCATATGAACATGATGACGTCATCACTACTATATTTGGTTTTGTCAAACTAGTTTGATAGTGTAGATAGAGCCTTAGTTTTACTTTAAACTCTGTCTAAACTTCAAAAGAAGAGAGGAGGGCTCATATATGGACATGATGATGTCCTATCACTACCATATTTGGGCACATCCCAGAGCTTTAGAACCCCATAAATTTCATTTTATATTGCCTTTCTTTTGGTAGGTATCTAACAGTTGAATGGAAAATTAGAAAAGGTAAAAACCGTGACTTTGACTTCAAAGGAATGCAGCCTGATGTCCCACAACAAAGCAACTATCATGACTGTGGCGTTTATCTTCTGCAGTATGTTGAGTCATTTTTTACAGTAAGTATTTTTTTTCTGTTGTCTTGGTCAATTTGTTCGGTTTATTAGGCTTTTTTCTGGTTTATTTAACACTAACGTAACACTTTCTTTCTTTTTACACTTGCACTATACAAATTTAAAACCATTATATTATCACAGAAGGATTCGGCATTGAATCATCTCAATTGCGGTTGCTATTCTCATTCTCACATATTTTCTCATCTTTATCATTCAAATTAATTCATAACAAATTTTTAGTACATCACCAGGCTGTTTATTTATTCTGTCCCTGTTGATTTATATACATTTATAATCTAAAAAGTATGCTTTACAAATCAGTAAAATTCAAGGTATTTTACTGATGGTAAAGGTGTGCTGTTTGTAATTTGGTGTGTAGAAGTTTACCAAATTTATGCGTGTTGTAAATCGCCCTCCTCAAGGGAATGTTAGGAGTGTGTTAGGTGAGTGATCGTACTCGCTCGCCTTAAAAGACGAGGCCTGAAACTTTACCATATAAAAATTATCGATAATTAAGTGTAATTGTAATATTTAACAATGTGTCTTGTTTTTTCTAGCTGCCTATTAATAATTACAGTAGTCCTTTACGAGGTTTGTCTGAATGGTTCACAGAAGACAAAGTCAATTGCAAGAGAGATGAAATAAAGAAACTCATATCGCAACTTAGCGAACAAAACAAGAGGTGACCACAAAGAAAGTGGCAGAAGTGATTGCATAAGTGGTGGCAGAATTAAATATGAATAGGATACACAGGATACAGTATTATATTGAATACTTGTTAAAGTTTCAATGGAGTTTTTATTTTCTGTTTACTTTTTACATTATGTTTTTGTTTTTTATTCCTTTACAACGACTTAGGGTATTGTTCAGTGTTTTATATGTGGTATATATGTATAGCAAGTCAGATATCTATGTCGCACTAAGTATACTACTGGCTATAAAATGCTGTTTGGGCAGATAAATATTATTATGTGCTATTTTTTATTTGAAGCTAAATTATCGACTGCGTCCAGTGTTATATTATCACATTAATAGTAAATGGTTTTTTTTAGTATGTTTCAAAACGCATTTTAAATGAAAAATCAGTTCACACTTACTTGTTTTCTTGCATCAACCAGATTTAGACTTCTGTTTACACTTATTATCTTATTGCATCAACCAGATTTAGACTTCTGTTCACACTTATTGTCTTCTTGCATCAACCAGATTTAGACTTCTGTTCACAATTATTGTCTTATTGCATCAACCAGATTTAGACTTATGTTCACACTTATTGTCTTCTTGCATCAACCAGATTTAGTTTATGTTTATATGTAAACAATACCATGTAAAATACTTGTAATTCTATGAATTTATTACTTATTTTTGTTTCATTGTTGTTCCTAAAAGTACAGTAGTTCAAATGTTGTATTTCCAAACACTTGGTGCACAATAGGGGGGTTATTTTTTACATACCTCTACTACTTTGTGTTTGGGAGCCTTCCTGTTAACGTGTACAGTATTAATATGTTATAATAAATTAAACATTTAAAACAATATTTGAAAATTAAAGTCTTGTTGTATTTTGTTGTTCTTTAGTCATTGTAACTTTGTTTTGTGATGAGAGGCATCTCGCAAAAGTAAGCAAGTCAACCCATTATTTTCCTTGTTGCTCATTAATTTAGGCTAAACTAAAATTGCTGCTTAGCAGTATTTGTTAAAGAACGGAATGAAATTGGTATCAAAGTATCAATAACATTGTAAAAATGGAATGAAATTGGTATCAAAGTATCAATAACATTGTAAAAATGGAATGAAATTGGTATCAAAGTATCAATAACATTGTAAAAATGTCGTTAAAAAAGGCTTACTGTGCTGCTTTAAAAATCTGTTCTAAAAATGACATCAGTTATTCAAATTTTACTCTTTAAATATTAAAATATACTTGTGACAACCTGGCTGTTCCATTTATTGTTTTTACACCCTCTGTTCGAAAATGTACATACGATTATTAATATTACTGTACTAATAGACAGATAGTTTACATCATTCTATTTTAGTGGTTATCCCAACTGTTTTAGCTTGTCAAACAAGAAACAAATCGGATCAAATAAATACATACAGTAATATTATATAGGCCTATGCTAGAGTACATTTTTCGGAACGACGTAATTTGCCGGCCTACTTTGAAGTGCGCATGCGTAATATTATGCACATAACTTTTTTTTTATAGTTTTGATCAAAGAATATATATATATTCTTTGTTTTGATTTATCGCCGCATGTGCGTACGAGTTGGTGGCCGGCATGGTACATGGTCCGGTACGGTACGCACGATGTTTTCTTGAAAAAGAAAATTTGGCCTCTCTAACTAGATAAAAAGTTTTTTACGACACAATAGGATAATTAATTTATGAATCAATAGCGTAAACCATGCTAGTAAGTCAGCACTGAAGTTGTTGTGTTTATATGTTTTGTTTTGTGTTTGTATATAGATATATAAAGCAAGCAAATGCCTAGCCTAGCCCCTAGCTAGGCCTAGGCCTACTACTAGTACTACTAGATAGTAAGGCCCGAGTTGAAGTCAGATTAGGCTTACCCCTTGTCTCAGTCCCGCCTAGTAGTAGTACTGTATGCAGTAATAAATTAAATTTACATTGTTACAAATGTTGAGTTAGAAAACATATCTTTCTGACCACTCAAAACTGGATCTCAGTTCATTTGTTATACACAACATAATTACACTAAAAATAAATAAATAAAACAGATCTGTATAATTTGATGAGACACATTATGTGTTTACTGTACATTTTAGTTTTATACATATGATCAATTCAAAAAGTAATAATAATTAGGCATACATATTACTAGGAAAGACATAATTATTTCAATTTATAAGTAGCTACCAATTGTGCCCTTTATAGCATAAATAGGGCTATCAGAGTAGGCTTACTACTACTAACTTCTACTTTGGCATTCTCAGTGATACATTTTATACTATATTATTTCAAATCCAATAAAAAAAAACTACAATTGTTCGCTTTTTGAATTAAGCCAATTGAAACTATTTTATTTCAACCTTTATTTCAGTTACATTTTCATCAATAAAATATATTTTTTGCACTTTTTCTATTTATTAAATATTATTAGACTTAATTATGAATTTATAGTTTGACCTCTTGTCATATTTAAATTAGGTATTTGTTGAATAATTTGCTCTCCATGTGGTTTTGTAAATGTACCGGCAGATCCTCGGACTATATGTCCACGACACATTGTACGCCGCAGCTGTTTTTGTGCTTCACGGATAACAGTCCGAATATCAAGGTTCGGCCAGCTTGCACGCTTTGTGTCTTCATTAAACGGAAATATTAACTTAAAATCACCAATCTTTGCGGCAGGTTTTAAGATATGTTTACTTCCATTTGTTCGGTCAAACTTCAAGTCCAGAAGGCCTTTTTTGGTGTTCAAGATAGATGCTGGTTTCCGTAAACTCTGGAGAGAACTTTCTCGTGATGTAGGTCGTGATGTAATTTCTGGTTTCATAGAACTTTTACTGTTTATTAATGACCCAGTGCTTTTTGAAAAACTCACTCTCGTTCCATTTTTATTTGTTTCATTCCTTCCAGTCCGAGTTTTCTCTACACATCTTAAAGACTTTGTCGTTTGTCTGGTTGACTTTAATGTTGAATTTAATTTTTTATTTTCTCCATTTCCAGCAGTCAAATGTCCAGCTTTCCTGTTGGAAATTTTTGCATCACTAGTTACAGATTTCAATTGAGAAGTACCACTAGTTAAGTTTAAACTTGGATTCTCTGAGGTTACTTTACTTGATGATTTCACTGTAGGTTCTATACAAGGATGAATACTTTGTTTCTTGTATAGAACAGCCACTGTTTTTGGTTTAGTACTATTTGAATGAGGTTGAGGTGGTGCCTTCACATCTTTATTTTCATCAACAATGATTTCTTTACTTTTACCGACGAGTTTCAATGGAGACGTTGTACTACTTCTAGATAACGAGAGTTTAGATTTTGATTTTGAAATGGTCTTTGGAAGAGAAAGTCTTTTTTGTGGTGATTCACTTCTTCGCACGTTACGATTAGTGGCAACTCCTCCATAAGTTGGTTTAGAGTTCAATAATTGTTTTTGTTCTCTGTGATCATCAGTGAATGATAACATCTCAATGATGTCATTTAACAGTGCGCTTTTAACTGTGTGATCAGTGGAGCAATCTAACCCCAGAGCTGGACTAAAGTTGACCTCAAGTAACCATGGTTTCAGAGTGTTATCAATAAGAATATCAAAGCCAAACAACTCGAAGCAATTTGAAACTTTAGGCACACTTGTCGTTTGAGCGAGGATGGTATATATAACAATGTTCGAAATGCGTTTCCAAATAACACTGCCCTCAATATTTTGCTGATGGAAGTAGTTTCGTAAAGTGGCAAAGCTCCATTTGCATCCTGGGCCGATGCGTTCTTTATCAGCTGTGTATGATGGACCTAGTTTATTAATACTCGTATTTGTCAGATGTGAAAATTGGTTGTGGATGGATGATAAATCAAACTTCTCGGTACTAAACCGTACAATTCCTTCGTCGTAGATGTAAATAACAAGAGGATGGAAGCTCAGTACAACAACGTAAACACGTAGATCAAATTTGTACCCACTAATTAGGAGAGGGTTCGATAAATATTTCTGAACAACAGCTGAGCAATCGTATGCCAATTCTGAAAGATCTTTAAACAGAAAGATTCCACGACCTCGAGACAAATCTGCAGGCTTACAAATCCAGAATTCTTTATTACCGCTATCCGATTGAAGCAGTTTTGAATACTCTGCTACAAATTTTGTGTAATCATTCGGTAAAATAAAAGCGAGCGGTGTGAAGTTAAATATTGACGCTCCATACACGCCTCTCATTCTCTTCATATTCCGGGCCAGCATATCCTTCTTCGTGATTCCTGTTGTCCGCGGAAAATGATTGAGTTGTTGCCATGGATGTATATCGTGATAATCAGACAAACGGAAACGACTTGTTCTCCACCATAGATTCCATTCATGGTCCCTGTGTCTTTCTTCGTCAAACTCTTCCCATCCTTTTTCCAAGAACACATTTTGTATAACTTCTGGTCCAGACCCGTTATCATTCAGACGAAAAATAAACGGATTAGGATTTGTAGGGCTCTGTGACTTTTGAGTCATTCCTTTACAGTGCGGTTCAATGCCATTAATCTACTACTAGCCTAGTAGTAGTAGTACAGACAGGACCTGAAAAATAAATTATTTTAATATAAATAAAACAATTCAAAATTTGTTTTGGTAGAATGAATAAAAAAAGCCTGTTTTTTAAATTATTTTGTCATAAATTAAAAATGTTGTACCAAAATAGTTTTATTGATTGTTTAATTTTTAAAGTATTTTTTTTCTGACAGCCCACCATAACATCCTCCAGGGAAAGTTCCTAGACCTAGCCTCTGGCTGGGTCCTATATGACTAGCTAGCCTACTTAGACTACTAAAGTATGCCTACTAGTACTGGCACTGCTGTATTTTCCTAATCTTACCTTCTTGTAAATAACATAGCCTAATATTGACTTTTTAAATTCAAGATGCAATACATGTTAAACTAGGGTCTATAGCCAGGAGGCTAAAAAAGAAACAAGAACGGGACACACACATGACAGCATGTAGCTATCGTGTGTGTGGTGGTGTTGAGCTGTTTACTTTTTTTGGAAGATCGATTACATAATAAATAACATGGTTGCTAAGCGACCGCAAATCCTAATTTGATCGAGGGAGGGCGACATGCAAGAAGCCGATAATCTGAAAAATTAAGTTAATAGTAGCAAATATTTCAACTTTGCAAACTGAGCCATACATATTATAAAATAATTTAACTGTAATTCAAACTATATAAATAATAATGTGCCTTTATCTGTACATCATCGAATAAATAGCCCTAATTATAAAATATAAAAAATATATATCAATTTTAAATGCTTTAATTTTTTCTCCCTCCCTCACTGGCTGCACTTCTTTTTAAACTTTCTTAATTAGTAAGTGGCTTCCTGAATATGATGGTATCTGTAAAATGTGTAAGAATGGTTTAGAAGACATTCAACATTTTCTATTCACATGTAACCCAACTCAATGGCATAAGCATTGAAGAATATACCAAATTAGAATATATGTTAATCGATATCAATCATTTGGATGTATGGGAAAATTTTATCTCTGGTGACCTGAACACCAAATTAAATCTTGTATTATTAGGTGGAACTGATAACTACTATCATTCATGTATGACACGTCGATTCCATATCAAATGTCTTTGATTGTTACTGTAAGCACTATGTTAAAAGAGCATGGGCACACAGACAGTTGTATTCTTCTAGGCGAGTAATGTTCATATCAATTAAACTAAATGATTGATCTATCTCATTATAGTTTTGTCTACATTGTTGTTGCCCAATTCATTTTATATTGTACAGTTCCTACCTATTCTATTATTGTTTATTTCTTTTAATTTTGTATTTTTAGGTGTCAGTGGGTTTCCTGCTGCTGTAGTGTTAATTATCAATGGCATTGTAGTTACTGTAGTTGAATTGTTTTGACATGTTGACCTACGTCGACTTTTTATTGTAAATTGTTATTTTCTATATCATGTTTTTTTTTTTTTTATATTTCTTTTGGATGGACCTTCCATTTGGTCGAGTGCCACTATTGTTAAAAGTGTAATCTCCAAATAAATTATTATAGTGGTTCACAAACCGTCGTTTGATGGATGAATAATGGTTAATACTATAGAAAAGCAAAAAAATAAATAAAAATAGCAAAAGACGGTCAAAGTCGGCATGGATCGATGAAGGTCAAGCTGTGACCACACTGAAATGAGGTAATCCAAAACCATCGGACCGTCAATTTCAAACGTACATTGAATTGGATATAAACAGTTCGTTAATGCATTTCGTGTTGTATAAGTGTCAAAGTGTAACTTGTAATATTCTAATATAATTTTAATAACATTGGACGTCTATTAATAAAATTGGACGTCTATTATTACATATTTGTTTTTCTTGTGAGTTAGAAGGTGTATAGAAGAAAATTAAATACATAATACCGAATTAAAACATTATATACTGTATGCAAAATAGAAAAACTTTTAATTCCAAGAAGCATCGTTCCTCCCTCTGCTGCTGCGCGCCAACACCGTTTCACTGCTAAATTTGTCAGAAAATGGAAAATCCCAGCAGCCGTTAACTTGAAATGGGATTATTCCTTATTTCTAGACATTCAGACGTTATAAGCTTAACCTAAAGCAGGGTAAGTAGTTTGGATACTATTAGTTCTATTTTAACATTATTTAATGTTGTATTTTATGAACAAAAACTCGCTTTGAATTCGGGATGCTAGGCCTGGAAAGTACACCATGTATTCGTTCATCATACAGGTGGAAAATGGTCTCGCCGCCCTGAAATGTATTGAAAATCAGGCGGGACGAAGGGCTTAGCCTTAGATAGAAGAATATATGTATGTATGTAAAGCATATGATTATTTCTTTATTTAGGTGGAGGAAATTTGACTTGAATATTTTTTGGATTGATTTGCTAGGCCTACTTATTTTATTCTAGGCCTAGGCCTAGGCCTATATATTTAATAAATAATTAATAGTTGTTGTATAGGTCGGAAGTTTAGTTCGGTATTAAAATATTATTAGTATAGTACAGTAGTAAGTATATAGAATGCAGGCTACAGTATGACTATTTGATTGTTGTAAATGATTGGAGTAATGATATGATGTCATTGGATAATCATTTCTGCATTATTAGACATAGTTTTCTACCACATCAATTAAAAAATGCATACAGTTGGTTGTGAATTTTTATAATTACATACCATATGTCCTAGTATAATTTTGGTACATTAAGGCATGGAGTAATCTTTACTCCATGATTAAGGTGATGGTTTTTTGCCCTGGAATGCTTGATATACCTTGATCTTGAGAATGATACTTATTATATTATTTTTGAAAATTATATAAGGCGAAAAATATGGACCAAAACGTTTCTCCAAAACTGCTTTGAATAGATGGATTAATATCCTCTACTAATTATTAAACCCTGTATAATATTTATGTTTAATGGTAAGAATACCATAATTGCAACTTTTGTTCTGTGATAAGGCCCAAGGATGTCTTTTTTTAAAAGACAAAATCTAATTTACATTCCTTGAATAATAATTTAATTAAATTTGCATAAACCTTGACAATAAATTATCTTCAATTCATCTATCTAAAATTCTAAAACGATTAATTATACTGCTGTACTAATGTTAAATAATCTCCATGGACCATGGTGTGGCTTATGAAACATGGACTGTGTTTAGCTTTGGTTTGTTATTGATTTATAATTTGCTCATCAGCATAACTTGGATCAATAAAGTCTAGGCTTACTACAACAGCCATAGAATAGAATGTATTACTAGACATGTCAGAGGCAATAGGTAATATTAAATGCAATGATAATAGTGTGATTTTCTGTATTAGAAATATGTAATAAGCAATAATGATAATAAGGTCTTAAAGCGCATAATACTTTCTATAGCTCTACCTCTGTCTACATTATCAATCTTTATGTGATAAAAAAAATGTGATGTGCCCATGGACATGATAATGTCATATCACTACCATATTTAAGCTTATAACTTCCATATTTAGGCACATCACACTTTTTATGTTAATCTAGTTTGATAGTGTAGACAGAGCTTTAGCTTTGCACAAAAACAAGTTGCTAGGCCTATATACTGTAATCAGAAATTATTCACCAGTAATCATTTATTTTTATTTTTTTGTCACATTGTTTATTTTGTAATTTCAGATAACAATCTGTTACCATGGCTACATGTTCTGAAAGCATTGGTAGCGGCAGCGCTTCATCGTCCTTGGAGGACGCAGACAGCATGGCCAACACTCTGGACGAACGATTCCTACAATGTCCAATTCATCTAGAACGGTATGAAAACCCCAAGATGCTACCCTGTCTCCATTCTGTCTGTTGCGATTGTCTTGAGCAGTGGGTAGAGAAGAAGGAAGGTGTTCTTGAATGTCCGGAATGCCGCAAGGAACATCCGATACCGGAAGGGGGCATCAAAAGTCTACCAGATAACTTCCATTTGAATAACCTTATTGAATTTTTACAGAAGATCGGAGGTAAAAGCAAAGGAACTGTTGAAGGAGAACCTGTAACTCATACTTGTGGTCTTTGTAAAAAGAGTGAAGAGGTAAATGTCCACCATTTTGTTTAGGCTTTACTTTTTAAGCATTTTGCATTTACAGTATAATATTACCTAGACCATGCTTAGACCCTAAGGCTATAGAAAATAGATTATAGTCATTGTCTGTCATCATCATCGTCATCACTGTCATCATCATCATCGTCATCACTGTCATCATCATCTTTATTCTTTATCATCATATTTATTCATCATCATCATCACTATTATCATCATCACCATCTTTATTCATCATCATCATCATCATCACTATTATCATTATCGTCATCATCATCATCATAATCACCAACATCATTCATCATCATATCAACATCATCATCATATTTTATTATCAGCTTTCTGCCTCTTCCAAGAGGTTACTGACTCACTCATTCCACACCATCTCTTCAATTCTTCTTGTCTTGCGCATATTCCTCTATACCAACTTTTCGTAATATTAATGTACGAGTCCCAGGGACTACACAGCTAGGTTGACATACTGTACTTATGACCTGATATTGTGCCTTTGCAATCTTGTGATGAAAAATGCACAAAACGGTTTACAGGTATGATGTAATTAAAACAAGTAAAGGTAAAAATGAATAATTTCATTAATTGTGCATTTGTTTTTTTAACTTTTATTAGGTTGAAATGTGGTGTGTCGATTGTGCTTTATATCTGTGCACCTCATGCATCCCAATCCACAAGATGATGGCAGCCGAACATGAAACAATCACTACAGAAGAATTTGATAAACTTACTGACTCCCAAAAGATCCATCTAAAACCGGTTTACTGCAACAAACATCCAAAATTCAAAATCGAGTTTTTCTGCAAGACCTGCGAAGTTCCCGTCTGTTCAAACTGCACAATTGTACAACATAAAGCTCAGAGTCATAATCTTGAAGAGATTGAAGATACCTACAGTGCGATGTCACAAGCTCTTAAAGAACAGATCACAAAAGCAAACAAGAAGAAGGATTCTGCGAAGAGGGCACTAGACACGATGCAACACGTTCAGGAAGAGTTACAAGATCAGCATATTCAAGCTTTGTTTGAAGCTGAGAATCACGTTGAATCTATCAAGGCGATGTTAGACATGAACATGACCATCCTAAGAATGGAAATTGAAGAAGACTACAACAATAAAGAAGCGGTTATTGAAGCATGGCGCAGTAAGATCGCTTCTTTCTCCAAAGAAATCACAGAAGGAGTTTACTTTGCTGAGAACTTGCTTAAGTTTGGTAACTTTATATCAGTTACTACTACCTCGAAGCAAGCTTCAGTTCGCTTGAAATCTTTGATTGGTGAGTCCATCCCAAAACAAAATAAGTATGATTTCAAAGTGCAATTTTTTCCAAACCATGAATTTCTGGATGAAATAAAAGAGATGAGCATTGGTAGTGTTGAAAAACAAAACAAATTGATGGAGAAAGCGAAAGATGCAACCTGTCCTAGACCTAAAAAGAAAGGAAGCAAAGTGGAAGACAAAAGTAAGGGAGACGGTGATGGAAAAGAAGAAGATATTGTGAAAGATGACGCTCCGAAAGATTTAGAACCTGAAAGTGTACAACCCACTGAAAATCCGAATAAGGAACCACAATACGCACAGGTTAACAAACAAAAGAAACCAGCAAAAGGGAAAGGAAAGAAGAAGAAAAGTCCTGTTCAGTCGACTTCAAATCTGCCAACAGAAGCGGATGAAGTTTTGTCTGATGACTCCACCACGTCTGACATCAGTTTCATATCAGATGTAGGCTTTACCTCTTATGCCAAGTCTTTTATAATAAATGCTAATCCAAAAAAACCATGCGTGATCAGCAAAGAAATACATCTTAGATTGTTGATGAAAAATGAAAAGAACCAACCAGTAAGAAATACCTCTAATGATAGAAAGGTAATGGTAGAGTTAGAACGACCCAGTGGTTGTGGTAAACGAGAGATTATAAAAGTCAGAGATAGAGGTAGCGATCAGTGTCATATTAAGTTTACCCCATCTGATATAGGTATACATAAAATCTTTGCTAGGATTAATGACCAAGCCATTAAAAGATACCCTTTCACTTTGAATGTAACTTCTGGACTTAAAAGCACGTTCGGATCAGATTCAATGATCTCCGTTTCCAAAACCCCTTCCAGTCCTCATAGAAGAAAACACGGAAATCAAGCAGCCCCTCTTATGTCCTTATCTTTTTTGCCGTCGGTAATTGCTGTCGATGCTAAGCTCCGGGAACCGCTAGATATCGCTGTACTTGGTGATGGACGCTTGGTTATAACAAATCGTGCTTCTCGACGAGTCGCTGTCATGGATAAAAAAGGTGATTTCTCTCATAATGTGTCTGTACCACAAAGCGAAGAGAGTCCCTTTAACCCTACAGGAATCGCAGCAGACCCGTGCAGTCCAAACACATTTTACGTCACAGATGCAGAAAGACATAAATTCTATCACCTAGACGCCGACAACAACCTGAAAGGGAATTTCTTTTCAAATGATCTTCAAACTCCAATGGGATTAACAACACACAATAATAGAATTTATATAGTAGATCACAAAGCAGCAAATATTAAAGTGTTCTCTACCCTAGGCTGGCTACTTAATATTATCGGTAGACCCCCTCACAATATCTTTAAACAGCCGTGGTTTGTTGCGGCTAACAGCAAAGGGCATCTCATCATATGCGATTCTGCCGAGAGCAACGTGAAGATAGTTAATGAAATGAGTCAAGTTCTTTATGTATTCAAAATCCTAAACAAAGGCAATCCTACTGGCTACCCAACAGGAGTGGCAGTTTCCCCTAATGATAATATACTTATTAGTAGCACTCCCAAAGATGGACCACCGCTGATCTATGAATACAATCCTGTGGGGAAATTCATAAGAATAGTTACGGTCCAAGGAGACACGCTTAAACTCCCTCGAGGCATGGCGGTGGGTAAACGAGGTGCTAGGACTGTACTTTATGTGGTAGACATGCATGCTAACTGTGTAAGACAGATTGAACTGTAGTAACATTAATATAAAAAAACCAGTATTATAATAGTTAAATTTAGCAGATGTAGCATGCTAATTAAAGTAACATTAATAACATGATATGTCTAAGCTGGGACAAAACCAGTATGTTAAAAATAATACATTCGCTATTGCAACATTCGAAATTGTATTTCTTAATAATAATAGTAGCAATTGTTATCATAAAAAATAAAAAGATTCCAATTTTGTTTTGAGGTGAAGGCAGTATTAGAATGCTGTTTGCTGTACACAAACTTAGTGCTTTTTGGATAATGTACTGATGTGTATACTAAATATTATATTGGCATCTTTGGTACCTACTGTATATGCCATTGCTTAACACTGGAGGTCCAGTAATTGACCTTCACGACCCCTAACGAGGCAACACTACCAATACATTGTTTATATATATGTGTTCCCTTTACAGTACATTCCATTTTGTTCCACTAAAAAAATGTATATGAGATGAACAGCTGAGCGCAATATTTTTAATTATATAAATAAATGTTAATTATAGTTATACATATGTCAATCATTCTTTTTTTTAAATGTTAAAGATAGAAATGTCCAGTTTAATTTACAACGTGCTGCAATATTGTAATTAAGTCCTATACTTAAAAGGACTCTAATCTTGTTTTATGTTTAATTTTATTCAAATATGCTTTTAAATCAAATATTTATAAATGGAAAGTATAAGATATTCATTCATTCTTCATCTTGAATTTTTATTTTATTTTTTCAACAAATAATTTAGGAACCCCCCCCCCCCCCCCCTATGTTAAACATTTCAATGCAACATTGTAAGTACAAAGAGTGTGCTCTGCTTGACTGATTTCATGCCGAAATATGAATAAATGTCTATTTGTTTATGAACTAGCCGTAATATGTGGAAAAAAGAGTTTTTTGACCTGGAAATGATTTAATTTGGAATCATTTAGTTGATCAAAAAGAAATATTTGTTGTTATACATTTGGTGGAATATTCAATATTGTTGTTATTTAATATTATAAAGGTGTTATATTGTTGTCATTTATAATAAACTAGATGAAATAGATGGTTAATTATATCAAAGAAAAGCCATGTTATGTAATTCATTTAAGTTGGAACAAATAAAAGCCAATTCATGTTATGTAATGCATTTAAGTTGGAACAAATAAAAAACCTAAAATGTTGGAATTTAAAGTCTTTTTTTTCAGAATTCAATTGAATTGCTGTTTTTTCTGTGGATTCAGAAATTTTGAAATAAAAGTTTGATAAAAAACTTCACAGGTGGTTTGTGCTGTAGACTGTTTTAAGCGATGCATAATACAGGTTGGATTTTTTTCGCGAACTCCTCACCAGAAAACTTAAATTATTGACATTTTCTGCCAACGATACAAAGCAATAAGATTTTAAGAATACACTTACACCAAAACTTTCAATTATAATAATGGTATATTTATTCCAATTTATAACCGTTCATTCAATCAATGTATCCAGGTAGGTTTATTCTGTGCTAATGTACAACAATACTTTATACTTTTATTCCATTACAACATTTCATTCAAAATGTGTGCATACATTGATTAAAGTATAAAGATTAAGAATGATATGACATGGCCTATACTTAGGTCTCATGTCATCATCTACCATGATGTAATGTTGCATGATAAAGCAAAAATGATTATTAAACAGCAACTTCAAACTTGTAAGAAAAACAAAATTCTCTACCTGAATTATTTAGAATGTTAGAATAATGAAATATTTAAAAGAATTTATCATTATCAAAGTAATACTGGAAATAATTGCTTAAAAATTATCTATATCATTATACAGATGTTTTTTAATAGATTTGTTTGCATGAATACAAATCTAACGTAATAATCAGATTAAACCAGAATTTTCATATTTAATTTAAAAAAAACACCTTTTTCCAATTAAAAAAACCTATTTTTATTATTAATAATTTTTAATTAAAAAGAATTCTAATATCGCACACATTGCTTTAAATTAAAAGATAAAATAGAATCTAAAATATTTTTACAATTTTTTGGAAAAAAACAACCGAATCAGTGTCGACAAATTAAAATTACTTTTGGACACATAATGAGTCTTTGGTGAAAAAGTTACCATTAAAATACTGCTTGTGGTGTATGCCATTGTATTGCACACAGAATTAACAAAACAACATTTCTATATCAAAAATACAATGTAATAAAAGGCATAATACCAATAAACGACTAAAGTAAAGTTTAAATGCATACTAAATGTAATTTTAAATGAGTGAACTTCGAGGTTTTTAGAATATTTATTATTTTTCTAATATTTGGAATGTTATTATATTTTAATTATTGACTTCTTAGATAATATTATATACAATAATTTAAACATAATAAGTTGGAGGAGTTTAATTATGACCAACATTTGACTTTTGTTATTAAGTTTATTACTTGTAATTGTAGTACCGTATATCAATATTCAAATGTTTTTGTCAATCATTACAACAATACTATGCAGCATACATTGTGTGCGTAGTACAATACTATGCAGCATACATTGTGTGCTTAGTACAGTGTAAAGTTCACTCTTAATTCTTCTATTTGTAATCTAAAGATATCAGATAAATTTAGCTCAATTCTATTTATAATTGTTGGGTAGCCACACACTATGTCATTGTCAGCACTGTCATTCAGATGTCAATGCTTGACCGTAATTTAACACACTACTGCACCACTTTTCATTAACTGGGTCCAATCTATTTCATAGTTAAAATCTGACTTTAAAATAATATAATTAATATATATTATTATTAATACACTTTAAAATTAATATTAAGAAGACATGTTTATCTACAACAATCAATATTATTTGTTAATAAAACCTAACATTTTTTATTTATTTATTTTGTCTTTAGGCAATGTAGCTAAGGATTACCAATAGTAAATTAATCACTGTTCTATCAGGTAGGTGGTTATCCCCCTGATACAGGGGCAATTTTGTGAACCAGTATCACCATTAATCACTGTTCTATCAGGTAGGTGGTTATCCCCCTGATACAGGGGCTATTTTGTGAACCAGTATCACCGTGGTAACATTATAGGCTTCAGTTGGAACAACAGGTAAACACAACATACATATTTACATCATATACAATATTGTGTAACTATCGATTTATTTAATCATTTGAGATCAGAATACAAAAACTAAAACGCCAGCATTCTGATATGTCTCCCTCTATATTTCCTTATTTGGTAATGCTCGTACATCTATGTTTGTTAGTCCTTTTTTTCAACTTGATTTGTTGAATTTTGTGTTTCTTGTTTTGTAGCACTACCGTTACTTATAGTTGATCCATATGTTGAACCTTTTGACGATACTGTCTCCGATATCATTCGTTTGCATAGTAGATACACTAAAAGAGGAGTTACATGATACATGTTATTGGCAGTGCGTTAGGGGTGTTGGATGGAGGTCATTGGTATAGTAGGTCAATTCATTATTACTGTGTTACTCCCACTGTGTAATGGTTACTGTAATTAACTAAAAACTGTATCCAATCTATGTGCAGGCGCAGATTTAGATGAAGGCTAAACAGGCTTTAGGCCTCCCTTAAAATTTAACAGTCTTTTTTCTTTTTTTTTAAATTTTATTCAGTTGTCAACCAACAGCGATGCAACCGCCACTAACAGGTTGAATCTAAACATAATAAACTATCAAATGTATTCAAATAAACAGCACAGACATAAACAAAGTCATGTCTTTTAAAAATAGAAAAATTATTATTTTTATTTTTCTGCAAGCCGATGGATCATTTTCAATATTAGCACCCACCTCCCCCTATCTAAAATGCTGGATGTATTGTGATATGACTTTCATTGCCAATTATTACTTATCAGTTGTGGAAGTAGGAGAATTGATGATGTGTTGCTGGCAGGTCAATTTTTTTTGCATTTCCATCATGATAACATTTACAAATTTCAATATTTGTAACTGACAAATGCTTCCAGTCTATGTACTTTTTACTAAGACCTTAATTGCAAATGATATACAGTGTATATAGATATGTAATGAATAAAACTGTACTTTAAATGTTAGTGTACTTACCCAAGTATGTACAAATAGTTAGCACTATGTAAGTATACATGGATCCTGTGTAAAGTAAGTACATTAAGTAGTAAGCAAATGGTGTAAATAGTAGAGTAGACCAAAAGAGTACAACCGACACCGGACCACTGTTGTTTTTTAACGTCAATGGTTTATATTTTCCCTGGTACCCGTCCAATGTGCCATGTTCATGAAAATGGTTCACTGCTTCATCCTGTCATAGAAAATAGTATATTGACTGTTTAGAGGTGTATTATAACATTTAAGATCCATTTCTGGTAGGATTATACTTATAACCAACCTACCAACATTTTGTTACATTCTAGTAGTGTTATTTTACATCTCCCTGGTTTTACATAGGCTATGTAATATTATACAGATATTGAGGTGAAATATAAGATTGGATTTTTTGCTAGATGGAATATATATCATCATACTCAAGGAAAAATTACGATCCTCAGAGCGGTAGTCATGTGATGTAGTTTCAACCAATCACATATAATAATCACGAATAATATAAAATTATACTGACTGCAAAATGTCTACACAGAGGCACTTTGTCCTGTAGAGCTTTAAATATTATATCTTTAATACAAAATCCAATAAAGTACTGTATGTAAATACTGATAGTTGTAAATAAACCAGGTTACGCTGGTAGAAAGTTTTTACCTTTTCTTGATATAGTTTATGACAGAATGCTGCGCTATCATCATCATTATCTGTTGGTAT
This sequence comes from Antedon mediterranea, assembly GCF_964355755.1. NCBI lineage: Eukaryota > Metazoa > Echinodermata > Crinoidea > Comatulida > Antedonidae > Antedon > Antedon mediterranea. Next base: position 29,848,340 of record NC_092676.1, on the reverse strand, counting down.
ATCTTCTGCAGGTATTCTCCTATACACAATAACAGAAATGTTAGATCAATCTTTATTGTTGATTGGCAATACAAGAATAAGATATGGACTACAAATCTACACATTTAATCTGAAAAAAGGAAGAATAAACTTACTTTACTAATAAATGAAATGTTAGCTTTTTAGCCGACATTACTTGCATAAATGTTGGGTCATCTTTACAACATAATGTTACATCATACACAGCAGGAACTATTGAAATATAAAGATTTACTTAATATTATGTAGATTGTTGGTGCTCAACTTCAAAATACATTGACCTGGGTTTTAGTTTAAATTCTGACAAAATCCATTGACCTGGGTTTGAGTTTAAATTCTGACAAAATCCATTGACCTGGGTTTGAGTTTAAATTCTGACAAAATCCATTGACCTGGGTTTGAGTTTAAATTCTGACAAAATCCATTGACCTGGGTTTGAGTTTAAATTCTGACAAAATCCATTGACCTGGGTTTCAGTTTAAATTCTGACAAAATCCATTGACCTGGGTTTCAGTTTAAATTCTGACAAGAACTGATTTCTTGTATTGTAATTGTTTTGTCTGGGCATGTGGTGCAGTGTTTTGGACGTTGAATTACTGATTGTGAGTTTGAATCCAACTCTTGTCGCATTGCTTGTATCTCTAGGCAGGATACTTTACCTACAGGTACAACTCTTGTCGCATTGCTTGTATCTCTAGGCAGGATACTTTACCCACGGGTACACAGTTAGATTACTGAATACTAGCTGCATTGTGTATCTTTCCAATAATGTGAAGCGTTTAGAAGCATTGTGCAATAAGCACTATATAAGAACGAATATTATTAGTCTAAAAACTAGTGAATTCTCTTAAACTCTCACTTAATAGTTATGGATAGTCCACTATAAACAATATGGAGCATTAAAGTTTATTTCTCTCAGTTGTAACTTACCAACGCCCTTCATCGCCTGTGTTATAACTGAGAATCCTTTGGTTCGTGGTAATAAATGGTGATTTAATTCCTTCAGTCCCTTCTCCCTGGCAACCTCGTTGGCTTTTTCTTGTTTTTGTTTTGTAAAACGGGTGCCTTCGCAAAATAGTAACATCTATTAATAAATAACATTATGTTTTTAACTTTTAATGTGTACCTCAGGTACAATGTAGTTTTTATAATAATAAGTTTATTCTTAAATAGTGCATAAAAACTCTCAATGAAATTTATGGAAGAAAAGTACTAAACTTTTTTATGAAATTTCCATATGCTGCATTTTTATGATCTAAATAATAAAAACATTTTATAGATAGGTTTTAATTTTATATAAATATTTAGCTATCTTTATATACATTGAATGTAAAAAATGACCAGTTGTTAAGTTTACATGTGATTAGTGGAAACACTTCAGAAGACATTAGTCTTTATTGCACTAAACTGTCTATTATCTCTTTGTTTTTACAAAGTACATAGATTAATTCAGTACTACAATAGTAATAGTAGGATATCAGGTCAAACAAACCATAGTTTGTTCTCAAAGTCAGAAAACTTGAAAGTCATTGAAGGTCAGTGCACTATGACATTGACAACTCATCTTCTATATGTGTCTATTATAATTCATTTTAAGGAATACTGTTCTACTATAATGCATTACACACAGAGTACATGCATTTCAACACGAAAGGTCGCACCCACAATTGATTGACGCGATCCTGTTCACAGTATAGTATTGTTCAAATTCTCAAAAGTTTTACATTGCAAAAATGGCCATTGTAACCGATTCGTGAAAGTTTATGTATTGTCCTATTTTTGTCATGTTTTTATTGTCATTGTCCGTTTTATATGTAAAGGGTAGCCATAATACGAATTTGCTCTTTTGGTTTTTTTCTCTCCAATTTTGCTTTATCTTTACCACTTTTATCATCAAATTATCTTATAAATATGCTTTTTGGAAAAATAAAGTGGTTTTACAGTACTCAAGGTCACATGACAGGACTATTCCAGTACAACTTACCCAAGATTTCAATGGATAATCTTTCAATATACTAATTCCATCAACCAAAGCCTTTCGATCTTTCTGAAAATTCCTTTTCAGAAAGACCATCTCAATCAGAGAAAAGCCCCAACCTACAATTGGAATATATTTCAATTCTTCTTTTACAAAAGATTTGGACGACTGAAAAGACAAATAATATATAATTATGTTTCTTTTTTTAAAAATAAAATCAAAAAGGAATGAGGTACGGAAGAGATACCAAATTTGAGTGATCACTAATTTCTACCACTTACCCCTAATATACCAAACTTTTGACATGTTGACCACGTCACTAAAAAATCGACATCAAAACGATGATTCATAACGATGAGGGAGTGCTCTTTCGCTAAAAAATCTACTAGTTTTCCGTCATGGTAGAAAATAATTTCTGCTTTTGCCCAGTGGTCAAACAAGAAGACCATTTCTGGAAAAAAATAGTTTTGTATTTTATTTATTTTTTCTTGTGCACATGTTATTTATATTTAGTACTAAAGCATGGCATGTTTTCTGTGAATTACCTGCCAGTCAAAATAACAGACATCATAATATTATGAAAGCATATGTTCAAAATCAGTATATTTATTTAAATTTATGTGCCTAAAGTCTCTGAAAGTGTACATTTAAAAAAGCACATTTAGTTTATTTATTTAATTTTTTATTTATTCAATTTCTGCCATATACTATACATAGAAAAAAAAACCAAATATAAAAGGTAAGGAAAGACCAAACAGGTGCTGTGCTCTGTTCTGTTGACCAACTACCATAGGTGTTTAGCACGGTGCTAAACACCTATGGTAGTTGGTCAACAGAACAGAGCACAGAAATAAATAAACCAAAACAAAACATTACATTCTACAATTCATTTAGGGAATCACATGTGGTGAGAGGTGTGATTAAGCATTATTCAATTTTTTGTAAAGTTCAAACTTTGGAGTCACCTTTATCTATGTTGTATTTGTATAGGGTTGAGAGTTTGTGATCATGATGTACCCATGTGTGCCACATTCTGATTCGAAGTTTAAAAATATCAAAATATTTAATATTGACTTAATGATTTCTACTTAAATTGAAAGCATATGGACTTAAAAAATGTTGATATTAATTATTTAATTGAGCATAAGATAAACTATTATTGAGTAACAAAGAAATTATGTTTAAGAATGTACTTAAGTTAAGATATTATGTTTAAGAATGTACTTAAGTTAAGATATTATGTTTAAGAATGTACTTAAGTTAAGATATTATGTTTAAGAATGTACTTAAGTTAAGATATTATTTTACAAAATGTAAATTATTATTATTTTTATTTTAAGTGTGCATACGAGTAGCATAAAGATATGTGCTCTATTTAGACACATTCTTACAAATTTGTCTCCTTCACTGTATTTTTTTTTTTTTGCGACATGGACAAAGACAACTGAAAACTTAACTTACGGACCCAATGTTGGTATGCTAAAACACAAACACAACGTCTATATAGACTTTTACTAAACGGCCAGATAACTAAGCAGCAAGCCTGTAATATCCATATGACGACACCGCTAACAAGGAATGTGTAGCCTACAATTAGAGGTACGATGTAAGTCTTTTGAATGATGGACAATAGTGACATGATGTGTGACTCTTCTTGTAAATGTTACTCAACTTAACATCTACCAATGGATTAGTCCGTACTTTGATCACTTAGGTGACTGCTGAAATTAAGTAAAATTTTAGAGAACTTTCAATTTAACATATTGAATTGTGTCATCAAAACAAATTCAAAATATAATTATTTATTTAAATAATAAAAAATATATCAAATCTCTTTGTTTATTCAAGTTTGTTAAATTATTAGCATTTCCTCAAACTTGAAAGCAAAAAGATAACGAAGAACAAACAACAGCTATTGTAAAATTTCCTGGAAAGTTTCATACATTATTTCCTGCACGATTTCATATAAATATAGTATTGCCATAAGGTTATCAAAGAAAATAAAATAATATTAGTAAAATGTATACAATATCTCTCCCATACCCTCACTTCAAATTAATTAAATCACGTTTTATTCGTCTTAAAATATTTTTTACAAAAATATAGGCCTACATGTCACATACAGTAGGCCTATATTTTTTATGTCTACCGTATTTCTAGGGCTATCCCCTCTATACTAGCCTAGTATCCACCCTAAACTAGGCTATTTCAAGTCTATTGGTATTAGCTAGTAATATTAAATATAGGCTTAGTTTAGGCCCTATACTCTTTTTTTGCACATGATGAGCTAGGCTTTATAGGGTTTAGCCTGCTAGTAGTAACTATACTACTAACTACTCAGACTACTAGGCCTAGGCCTAGTACTACTACTACTAGCCTAGCATAGGCCTAGCTAGGCTACTAGTAGGAGGCCTAGCCTAAAGGCCTTTTTGGTAGGCTAATAGAATGATGTTTGTAGTATTTTTTATTATAATCTATATTAAATATAAACAATCTCGAAACAAAGCATAACATTTCTAGATCTACCTGTCAATGTATAATTGTTTCTTTTACTACCGTACCACTAGCACGCTTCTTACCACCAGAAATTCTCTCAACAAAAACGATGTGGTCACACTACTGTGTGTGGAGGTGGTAATATATATTCAGAGCATTCTCTACTTCTACGGAGCGCCATTTATGCCTTTATTTACTTCCGAAATAGAAATAGTACTACGGTAACTCAAATTTAGCACCAGTATTTTAATACACTGTGCTCAAGTGGACCCAATTTGGTACCAGGGAAGCACATTGATATAAAATAGAAATAAGTCACTGAATGTTAATACAGTATCTTTTCGTATTTTAATACACTGTGCTCAAGTGGACCCAACTTGGCGTCAGTGGAGCACAGTGATATATAAAATAGAAATAAGTCACTGAATTGTAATATCTTTTCGTATTGTAATACAATGTACTCAAGTGTACCCAATTTGGCACCAGACGAGCACAGTGATATAAAATAAAAATAATTCACGGAATTTTAATATCTTTTCGTATGTTAATACACTCTGCTCAAGTGGACCCAACTTGGAGCCAGTGGCATGGAGCACAGTGATATAAAATAGAAATAAGTCACTGAATTTTAATATCTTTCCGTATTAAGCATATTTGAATACCTACCGGTATGGTACCGTAAATGTTCGACAATACAGTGTCACATATCTCTATTTAAAAAAAAAACAATATTAAAAAAAATATATATATATTAATGTCGAGGTTCGAACCCGAGCTGATAGCACTCAAAACTGAGCATTACCCGTTGAACCACAAACTGAAACATGACTGTGTATTACGTAATTCATCATTACGTCATAAATATCCTATTAACCTTGCTAAAACCAAAATGATCAGTTAGCTCAGTCGTCTGAGCGTCGTGTTAACACACGTATGTCGTGGGTTCGATTCCCACGCTGGTCGGTGGAATAGAGTTAAGGCTATGCGAGCCACTGTGTTTGGGGTTCACAGATCATACGTCCCCATTTCCACCACAAATCATGAGGCGAGAACATCAATGCATCTGGTGATGTGGTGGAAAGGACCCCAAAAGGCTGTGGCAGGGCCTTAGTGCTGAGGCAGGGAGAGCACATTTACCATCTTTTTTTTTTGCTCTCGCCAACTGCTTTGATGGTTTAAATATTATGTTTAGCGCCCTCAATTTATTTTAATGTAAAAAAAGAGAATTAATTCTCTGCGTTACGTGTTTAGAAGAGAATTAATTTTATCTCATCGTAGTTTGGTATGCCGTGCGTTTGTTATGCAAATGAGTGTGCACATGTGCTGTGGGAAAGATGGTATTGTTAGTTATTCGCGATCAACGCACAACACTGTTCAATTTTTATTTTGTTAATCTTTTACATTAGAATTGTAATTCTACCGTTACACATTATAGTGTACTTTTAAATATCCGTTTCATGCAAGATATTGTATTGTAGGCCTACTAATATTATGTTGTAAATAAAAGTTTATAGTAGAATAAATAAATAAATATGTTTTAAGCAGATCTTCGAAATTGAAGCATATGAAGTCAAGTTTTTAAAAACCCAACCTAAAATTCGCATCTGGATAGTTGAAATTTAACATTATAATTATCAAAGGTGATATGATAAATCTAATTGTTTTCTAAATTATAGAAATATTAAAATTAGTAAGTAGGCCTTTCTGTGCTAGCTCTGTTTGTATTTCATAATTTCGTTTTGTTGAATTACCGTCAGGGCCGCGTGCATTGCATGTCTCACACTTGGGAAACAATCACCATTGTATGGCTGGTCCTGAAGACTTTTATATTTCGTTTCATAATTTCCGGGGACTAAGCTTTCATTCTTAGCTCTGCCCCAACCATAGTGAGCTTAACTGGAGACTTAATATTTAATTTCATATTTCAATAAATATTGTTTCAAAATTGTCTTTGCTCAGCCCCAATCATTAGTGAAGACTCTTATATCATGTTTCAAAATACTATAGGTATCATTTCTGAGGACCTTGTAGCTATTTTAAACAGTTTGGTAAGCCCTGCGTTGTTATGCAAATGAGTTTGTGCAGGTGTAACACGCCACAAAATTAATTTTAAAAGTTAAATTTTGATTTTGTTAATCTTTATTAGAAATTCAAATCATGTCAAGATACAATTTTCCGGGCGGGAATCGAGAAACTCCCCTCCTTTAGTTTACAAAAGTAATCTTGAAAAGAACCCCATGTGGAATAGAAGCTTATCCGTTAAAAAGAAGCCACCGTACCCATACTAAACAAATGAGGAACATGGGTGTTATGGTGTCTATTTAATGGAAACTGAATGCCATACACTTTTGTTTATGATTTAAGGTCCACTTGCCTAGGCATAAATATTGATAAAACCAAAATGATCAGTTAGCTCAGTCGCCTGAACAAGCCTGGCCATCCAACAACCAACCCATTGATTGCTACCTCCTATACAAACAGTTGGTATGCCGTGCGTTATTATGCAAATGAGTTGGTGCAGGTGTAGTGGGAAAGATGGTGTTGTTACTCATTGCGGTCAACATGCCATGGCCACACTGTTGAATGTTGATGTTGTTGATCTTTACATTAGAAGATTTTTCAAATCTTGTAAAAAAACATTTTCTCCGGGCAGGAACCTAGCAGATCCCCTCATTTAATTTGAAAGTAATCTCGAAAAGAAGTCCATCTAGAAAAGAAGCCCGCCCAAGAATACTAAAACATGAAGGAGTACATTTGGCTTCAATTGGCCTTAGGGCTGAGGCGGGAAGAGCACACCAACATCTTTTATTTTTCTGTGGCTTTCGCCACCCGTTTTTTGATGTTGTAAATGTTAACAGTGTGGCGTGTTGACCATCTTTCCCACTACACCTGCACAGACTCATATGCATAACAACGCCGACATACCAATGAGGAGATATAAATTCTTTTCTAAACACGTAACGAAGAGAGTTATAATTCCCTTTTTTCTAACATTAAATTGTTGGTCATTCGCGGCGGTCAACAGGCCACACTCTTGAATTTTGATGTTGTTAATCGTTTACATTTATTATCCTAAATTATTTTGACTCTAAATATCTCTCTTTAAAAATAAAAGAAAAAAATTATATATTTATTTTTTTAAATGCATACAGATTCGAACCCCAGCTAATATAACTGAGAAAAGCCAACCGATAGTTACTAGAGCACTTTGATTTGATTGTTCGCATTTTATAATTTTAAATAACAGTACGTCTAGACACCACTATAACAGTACGTCTAGACGCCACTATAACAGTACGTCTAGACGCCACTATAACAGTACGTCTAGACGCCACTATAACAGTACGTCTAGACGTCACTATAACAGTACGTCTAGACGTCACTATAACAGTACGTCTAGACGTCACTATAACAGTACGTCTAGACGTTACTATAACAATACGTCTAGACGTCACTATAATAATACGTCTAGACGTCACTATAACAATACGTCTAGACGTCACTATAACAATACGTCTAGACGTCACTATAACAATACGTCTAGACCTCACTATAACAATAGGTCTAGACGTCACTATAACAATACGTCTAGACGTCACTATAACAATACGTCTAGACGTCACTATAATAATAGTAATACGTCTAGACGTCACTATAACAGTACGTCTAGACGTCACTATAACAGTACGTCTAGACGTCACTATAACAGTACGTCTAGACGTCACTATAACAGTACGTCTAGACGTCACTATAACAGTACGTCTAGACGTCACTATAACAGTACGTCTAGACGTCACTATAACAGTACGTCTAGACGTCACTATAACAATACGTCTAGACGTCACTATAACAATACGTCTAGACGTCACTATAACAATACGTCTAGACCTCACTACAGTATAACAATACGTCTAGACGTCACAATAATAATACGTCTAGACGTCACTATAACAATACGTCACTATAACAGTACGTCTAGACTTCAATATTACAGTACGTCTAGACGTCACTATAACAGTACGTCTAGACGTCACTATAACAATACGTCTAGACGTCACTATAACAATACGTCTAGACCTCACTATAACAATACGTCTAGACGTCACTATAATAATACGTCTAGACGTCACTATAACAATACGTCTAGACGTCACTATAACAATACGTCTAGACGTCACTATAATAATAGTAATATGTCTAGACGTCACTATAACAGTACGTCTAGACGTCACTATAACAGTACGTCTAGACGTCACTATAACAGTACGTTTAGACGTCACTATAACAGTACATCTAGACGTCACTATAACAAAATACGTCTAGACGTCACTATAACAATACGTCTAGACGTCACTATAACAATACGTCTAGACTTCACTACTGTATAACAATACGTCTAGACGTCACTATAATAATACGTCTAGACGTCACTATAACAATACGTCTAGACGTCACTATAACAGTACGTCTAGACTTCAATATAACAGTACGTCTAGACGTCACTATAACAGTACGTCTAGACGTCACTATAACAGTACGTCTAGACGTCACTATAATAATAGTAATACGTCTAGACGTCACTATAACAATACGTCTAGACGTCACTATAACAATACGTCTAGACGTCACTATAACAATACGTCTAGACATCACTATAACAATACGTCTAGACGTCACTATAACAATACGTCTAGAAGTCACTATAACAATACGTCTAGACCTCACTATAACAATACGTCTAGACGTTACTATAATAATACGTCTAGACGTCACTATAATAATACGTCTAGACGTCACTATAATAATACGTCTAGACGTCACTATAATAATACGTCTAGACATCACCATAATAATATGTCTAGACGTCACTACAACGGTACGTCTAGACGTCACTACAACGGTACGTCTAGACATCACTACAACGGTACGTCTAGACGTCACTACAACGGTACGCCTAGACGTCACTACAACGGTACGTCTAGACGTCACTACAACGGTACGTCTAGACGTCACTATAACAACAGTACGTCTAGACATCACTACAACGGTACGTCTAGACGTCACTACAACGGTACGTCTAGACGTCACTACAACAGTACGTCTAGACGCCACTATATAGCAGTACGTCTAGACGCCACTATAGCAGTACGTCTAGACGCCACTATAGCAGTACGTCTAGACGTCACTATAGCAGTACGTCTAGACGTCACTATAGCAGTACGTCTAGACGTCACTATAGCGGTACGTCTAGACGTCACTATAACGGTACGTCTGGATGTCACTACAACGGTACGTCTAGACGTCACTACAACGGTACGTCTAGACGTCACTACAACGGTACGTCTAGACGTCACTACAACGGTACGTCTAGACGTCACTATAACAACAGTACGTCTAGACGTCACTACAACGGTACGTCTAGACGTCACTACAACGGTACGTCTAGACGTCACTACAACGGTACGTCTAGACGTCACTATAACAACAGTACGTCTAGACGTCACTACAACGGTACGTCTAGACGTCACTACAACGGTACGTCTAGACGTCACTACAACGGTACGTCTAGACGTCACTACAACGGTACGTCTAGACGCCACTACAACAGTACGTCTAGACGCCACTACAGCAGTACGTCTAGACGCCACTACAGCAGTACGTCTAGACGCCACTACAGCAGTACGTCTAGACGCCACTATAGCAGTACGTCTAGACGCCACTATAGCAGTACGTCTAGACGCCACTATAGCAGTACGTCTAGACGTCACTATAGCAGTACGTCTAGACGTCACTATAGCAGTACGTCTAGACGTCACTATAACAGTACGCCTAGACGTAGGTAGGGTTGGGGTCCGGGACCGCGATAGAACGACAACGGATGGGGACCCTCCAAAGAAATTGCATTTTATTTGTCAGGAATTTGTATGATTTATTTCTTTTTTATTTTTAAATGCGCCTTGAGCACTCTGGAGTGGTATGTGCGCTATAAGAATCTTATTATTATTATTATAACAGTCACTATAACAAAATACGTCTAGACGTCACTATAACAATACGTCTAGACGTCACTATAACAATACGTCTAGACTTCACTACTGTATAACAATACGTCTAGACGTCACTATAATAATACGTCTAGACGTCACTATAACAATACGTCTAGACGTCACTATAACAGTACGTCTAGACTTCAATATAACAGTACGTCTAGACGTCACTATAACAGTACGTCTAGACGTCACTATAACAGTACGTCTAGACGTCACTATAATAATAGTAATACGTCTAGACGTCACTATAACAATACGTCTAGACGTCACTATAACAATACGTCTAGACGTCACTATAACAATACGTCTAGACGTCACTATAACAATACGTCTAGACATCACTATAACAATACGTCTAGACGTCACTATAACAATACGTCTAGAAGTCACTATAACAATACGTCTAGACCTCACTATAACAATACGTCTAGACGTTACTATAATAATACGTCTAGACGTCACTATAATAATACGTCTAGACTTCACTATAATAATACGTCTAGACGTCACTATAACAACAGTACGTCTAGACGTCACTACAACGGTACGTCTAGACGTCACTACAACGGTACGTCTAGACGTCACTACAACGGTACGTCTAGACGCCACTACAACAGTACGTCTAGACGCCACTACAGCAGTACGTCTAGACGCCACTACAGCAGTACGTCTAGACGCCACTACAGCAGTACGTCTAGACGCCACTATAGCAGTACGTCTAGACGCCACTATAGCAGTCACTATAGCAGTACGTCTAAACGTCACTATAACAGTACGCCTAGACGTAGGTAGGGTTGGGGTCCGGGACCGCGATAGAACGACAACGGATGGGGACCCTCCAAAGAAATTGCATTTTATTTGTCAGGAATTTGTATGATTTATTTCTTTTTTATTTTTAAATGCGCCTTGAGCACTCTGGAGTGGTATGTGCGCTATAAGAATCTTATTATTATTATTATAACAGTACGTCTAGACATCACTATAACAGTACGTCTAGACGTCACTATAACAGTACGTCTAGACGTCACTATAACACTACGTCTAGACGCCACTATAAAAGTACGTCTAGACGCCACTATAACACTACGTCTAGACGCCACTATAACACTACGTCAAGACGCCACTATAACAGTACGTCTAGACGCCACTATACCAGTACGTCTAGACGCCACTATACCAGTACGTCTAGACGCCACTATAACAGTACGTCTAGACGCCACTATAGCAGTACGTCAAGACGCCACTATAGCAGTACGTCTAGACGCCCTATAGCAGTACGTCAAGACGCCACTATAGCAGTACGTCTAGACGCCACTATAGCAGTACGTCTAGACGCCACTATAGCAGTACATCTAGACGCCACTATAGCAGTACGTCTAGACGGCACTATAGCAGTACGTCTAGACGTCACCATAGCAGTACGTCTAGACGTCACTATAGCAGTACGTCTAGACGTCACTATAGCAGTACGTCTAGACGTCACTATAGCAGTACGTCTAGACGTCACTATAACAGTACGTCTAGATGTCACTATAACAGTAAGTCTAGACGTCACTATAAACAGTACGTCTAGACGTCACTATAACAATACGTCTAGACGTCACTATAATAATATTAATACGTCTAGACGTCACTATAACAGTACGTCTAGACGCCACTATAACAGTACCTCTAGACGCCACTATAACAGTACGTCTAGACGCCACTATAACAGTACGTCTAGACGCCACTATAACAGTACGTCTAGACGTCACTATAACAGTACGTCTAGACGTCACTATAACAGTACGTCTAGACGTCACTATAACAGTACGTCTAGACGTTACTATAACAATACGTCTAGACGTCACTATAATAATACGTCTAGACGTCACTATAACAATACGTCTAGACGTCACTATAACAATACGTCTAGACGTCACTATAACAATACGTCTAGACCTCACTATAACAATAGGTCTAGACGTCACTATAACAATACGTCTAGACGGCACTATAACAGTACGTCTAGACGCCACTATAACAGTACGTCTAGACGCCACTATAACAGTATGTCTAGACTCCACTATAACAGTTCGTCTAGACGCCACTATAACAGTACGTCTAGACGCCACTATAACAGTACTTCTAGACGCCACTATAGCAGTACGTCATAGACGCCACTATAGAAGTACGTCTAGACGTCACCATAGCAGTACGTCTAGACGTCACCATAGCAGTACGTCTAGACGTCACTATAGCAGTACGTCTAGACGTCACTATAGCAGTACGTCTAGACGTCACTATAACAGACGTCTAGATGTCACTATTAACAGTAAGTCTAGACGTCACTATAACAGTACGTCTAGACGTCAATATAACAATACGTCTAGACGTTACTATAACAATACGTCTAGACGTCACTATAATAATATTAATACGTCTAGACGTCACTATAACAGTACGTCTAGACGCCACTATAACAGTACCTCTAGACGCCACTATAACAGTACGTCTAGACGCCACTATAACAGTACGTCTAGACGCCACTATAACAGTACGTCTAGACGCCACTATAACAGTACGTCAAGATGCCACTATAACAGTACGTCTAGATGCCACTATAACAGTACGTCTAGACGCCACTATAACAGTACGTCTAGACGCCACTATAACAGTACGTCTAGACGCCACTATAACAGTACGTCTAGACGCCACTATAACAGTACTTCTAGACGCCACTATAACAGTACGTCTAGACGCCACTATAACAGTACGTCTAGACGCCACTATAACAGTACGTCTAGACGCCACTATAAAAGTACGTCTAGACGCCACTATAACACTACGTCTAGACGCCACTATAACACTACGTCTAGACGCCACTATAACAGTACGTCTAGACGCCACTATACCAGTACGTCTAGACGCCACTATACCAGTACGTCTAGACGCCACTATAACAGTACGTCTAGACGCCACTATAGCAGTACGTCAAGACGCCACTATAGCAGTACGTCTAGACGCCCTATAGCAGTACGTCAAGACGCCACTATAGCAGTACGTCTAGACGCCACTATAGCAGTACGTCTAGACACCTCTAGATGTCACTATAACAGTAAGTCTAGACGTCACTATAAACAGTACGTCTAGACGTCACTATAACAATACGTCTAGACGTCACTATAATAATATTAATACGTCTAGACGTCACTATAACAGTACGTCTAGACGCCACTATAACAGTACGTCTAGACGCCACTATAACAGTACGTCTAGACGCCACTATAACAGTATGTCTAGACTCCACTATAACAGTTCGTCTAGACGCCACTATAACAGTACGTCTAGACGCCACTATAACAGTACTTCTAGACGCCACTATAGCAGTACGTCTAGACGCCACTATAGCAGTACGTCTAGACGTCACCATAGCAGTACGTCTAGACGTCACCATAGCAGTACGTCTAGACGTCACTATAGCAGTACGTCTAGACGTCACTATAGCAGTACGTCTAGACGTCACTATAACAGACGTCTAAATGTCACTATTAACAGTAAGTCTAGACGTCACTATAACAGTACGTCTAGACGTCAATATAACAATACGTCTAGACGTTACTATAACAATACGTCTAGACGTCACTATAATAATATTAATACGTCTAGACGTCACTATAACAGTACGTCTAGACGCCACTATAACAGTACCTCTAGACGCCACTATAACAGTACGTCTAGACGCCACTATAACAGTACGTCTAGACGCCACTATAACAGTACGTCTAGACGCCACTATAACAGTACGTCAAGACGCCACTATAACAGTACGTCTAGATGCCACTATAACAGTACGTCTAGACGCCACTATAACAGTACGTCTAGACGCCACTATAACAGTACGTCTAGACGCCACTATAACAGTACGTCTAGACGCCACTATAACAGTACTTCTAGACGCCACTATAACAGTACGTCTAGACGCCACTATAACAGTACGTCTAGACGCCACTATAACAGTACGTCTAGACGCCACTATAAATAGGCCTACGGGTCACAGTGCATATCGGCCGCCAGTCATTTTGGCCGCCGGTTATGGAACGCCCAAAATCATGAAACGCCAAAAAGGACAAAATATGTATTGTTTTTTTCGGCCGCCAAAATTGTCAATTGTTAATGTATGGAACGCCTTAATTGTCAAAAAGGGTGTACGTATACATGTGCCTATTGCCTGTATAGACGTGCGTATTCAAACAGCAAGCAATCAACAAAAACGATCATAGTTCACACATTTTGATTTATATGGAGCTGCGCTAGCAATATTTTACTATCATTCGCCGGCTTCTTCCTGGGCCATACAACCCTCCCCCCCCCCCCCCACAACAACCACTATGAAATAAAGTAAGTCATGTAGAAATACTGGAATCCGAAATACTTTAGTTAAAACTACTAAAATAATCCCTCCATAAGTCATGAATTGGCTGTGTGATTTACACACGTCTATTCAGGCGATAGGCACATGTATACACCCTTTTTGGCAATTTAAGGCGTGCCATAGCCTACGTTATTAACAATATTGACGATTCTGGCGGCCGAAATGAACAATACATATTTTGTCTTTTTTGTCGTTTCATGATTTTGGCCGTTCCATAACCGGCGGCCGAAATGACTGGCGGCCGAAATGATCAGACACCACCCTACGACGGCGGCATAATTTAAATGTTATCGCTGGCAACACTACTGACAGAGTGATGGAAAAGTTGACCGTACTGTTTTGATGACATTTTAATGATGAAAGAGAGCGAAGTTTAAATTTTATTCTGGAAAGAAGTAATTCTATTCAAAATACATTTTAGGTATTTTGATATTTTATAATGAAGTTAAATTAGGTATAGGCCTAGGCTATAATTATATTTAGGCTATCGAGAGAACCGAAAATGGTAGGCTAGGCCTAAGCCCAGCCTACTAGCTATAGGCTAGGCCTAGTAGCCTAGTATATATTAGTAGGGCTCTCATCTGCAGAAAGTGCTGTTCAGCCAAACTGCTTGCCTGTGACTGGGTCACGCACGCCTAGTAGCTAGGCCTAGTTACTAGTACCTAGATATCTGCAACTTACAGTATTAGTAGCTAGGCCTAGAGGCCTAGCTAGGCCTACATACAGTAGTAGGCCTACCCTAGATGCAACTGTATTATATAATAATATAACACACTGTTCAGTGTTCATATTGCTCATATATGCTAGTCAAGTCAAAAGAATACAATTTGAAACTGAATTTATTGATTTTTATTTTATTGCCAATTGGACATTATTTAATTATCAAATATCAGGAATAAATTACAGATTTGTTATAATTTATAATTTTACGCTACTACCTACATCTACTCCTATTCGTAGATGCAATCCCTGTGCTTTATCTACGCCTATTGAGACAATCGGGCCAAAGAGGCAATATGGTGTTCATATACTATAGTCTGGAGATTGTATCTACAACTAGGCGTAGATGCAGCCATTATGTAAATTTAATTTAATTAAGCAAAAATGTTGTATTGTAGGCCTACTTAACTCTTTTTATTAATAATTTATTGAAGCTCAACTACTGAAAATGTCGAGAAAGAAGAATCAAAAGTGGTCCAAGAAAGAACTTGATAGTGCCTTTGAAAAATTCCTTCAAGAGGTTTGGAAAATTATTTTTATTATACAAAAATGTACATATAGAAACAATAATAGGCCTATTAAAAATGTACACATTAATTTTATCTTGATTTCATTTTAAATCCTTCCTGCAGTGATTTTTTTGTTTTATTTGACTAAACACATACAATTAAAATAAATAATAACATTAAACTATGTATTATCAGGATATACATTAAATCCAATAATATAGATTTTAGATGTTTTAAATTAATAATATAGTCTGTATCGGATGAATCTTTTGATGGTGAACGTTACCGTGCCAACTCGTCTAAAGTAAAAGAAGATCTTCCATGGTGGATGACAGATGATGATAAGGATACCTCCATAGGTAAAATGTTGTTAAGAAAAAATGAGACTAATTCTGAGTTTTAGCTTTCTTTCTCTCAGTCTAAAAGGAGTACATAGTTGATTTGTTAC
Source organism: Antedon mediterranea (assembly GCF_964355755.1). Taxonomy (NCBI): domain Eukaryota; kingdom Metazoa; phylum Echinodermata; class Crinoidea; order Comatulida; family Antedonidae; genus Antedon; species Antedon mediterranea. The sequence continues at coordinate 29,831,707 of NC_092676.1, read as the reverse complement.
TTGTTTCCGGAGCTCAAGTCGAGGCTATGCTATGCCTATAAGCCCTTCTTGAAAATGACATCATATCTTGAATACGGCGCAAATTTTAAAGGGTGTTTGGTCCATGCCTGTTCGAGACCTGACTTTTTTAATTAGTTGATCTTGAAGATACTACTTGTGACCTCCATCCACTCATATATTAAACACTGTATACATGTGTTTATTTGAATGCATTTAAATGAGTGGAAAATAAACGAAACAAAACTACTTGCTCCGGTAATGAATTGCATAGATTGACAACAGCTGTATCCCATTATTTTAATTTAGGTGCTAATAAATGGCTGAAACCCAAGAAGCAGTCAACTCCCCTGAAAGAAGAAGAAGAACCTGAACATGTATCTGTGAGTATTGTACTTAGAACCACATATAATATGTTGTTTGTAATGAAACATTTCAATCCCAAATTTTTGTATTTTTTAAAAGAGGAACCTGAAAATACTGTAAGTTTCGGCTTAAACCTTGTATACACTATCAAACTTTATGTGACAAAAAAATGTGATGTGCCCATGAATATGATGTCATATCACTACCATATTTAAGAATATTACTACCATATTTGGGCTCATCACACTTTGTTTGTCCAACTTGTTTGATAGTGTAAATAGAGCTTTAGAACTGGATATGATTTGTTTTAAATGTATATGTACAGTATGTGTGTATATTTGTTTGTTTTTACCATACAACAATTGTAAAATATATTTTATGAATTATAAAACTTGCAGTAGTTCTAAAAAGCAGGACTACCAAACTATTTAATACACAAGGCTTTGTTTTATTTATTTTTACAGGGTGAACAAAAGAAGTTTGTGAAGACAGGCAGTAGACCAGGAGGCGATGCAGAAGTAGCTATGAGTAGGGACAGTCTAGATGAACGTATGTTAAGTTCTCAGTTTAGTCAAGACGTAATTGATTCATGCCAGGCACCTTATGCCAGGCACCTAACGCCCAGTCATCTTACACCAGGTACCTTACGCCAAACACCTTATGCCAGGCACCTAATGCCCAGGCATCTTACACCAGGCACCTTACATCCAGGCACCATACGGCGGACACCTTACGCCAAACACTTTACATTAGGCACCTTATGCCAGGCACCTAACGCCCAGGCATCTTACACCAGGCACCTTGCATCCAGGCACCTTACGTCAGACACCCTATGCCAGACACCTTACGCCCAGGCACCTTACGCCCAGGCACCTTATGCCAGACACCTTACGCCCAGGCACCTTATGCCAGACACCTTACACCCAGGCACCTTATGCCAGACACCTTACGCCCAGGCACCTTATGCCAGACACCTTACGCCCAGGCACCTTACGCCCAGGCACCTTACACCAACCTTAATAAAATAATCTTTAGAATGCCCTAGTTGAAAAGGAAATATTGAAATGATTATAGTTATTATAATGTTTTAATGTAAATTTCTTTTTAGCGTATAAATCAGCTATTGAAACTAAAAAAAGGTTAGTACTATTTTGGTACAGTATCTGTCTATATTGATGATATACATGTTAAGAGAAGCATCGATGGTTAAAATTGCTAAATTCGTTTTTTTTTCTGCGATAGTGATGTGTTGGTTTCTAAGTCAAGCTTAGATGAAAGTCTTACTCATACAGGTATTAAATTTCAATAAATAAATAAATTCAAGTAGACTAGAATAAAAACTCTGTTTGTACAGAGTTCGAAAAGTAATAATAGACCCTTGTAAATGTTTAAATCTATTCCTGTTTCATCGGGCATTACATCTAAAACAATTACATTTATAAACTACTGTCTAAAACTGAAATGCATAAAATCGAGGATAAAAGTACAATAAAAAATGGTAGCAATTATACCACAGAGAAACATATGGAATATACACAATACTGTACATATACATAAAGAATTGTACAAATACAAAGTTAAACGAGTACAACTGTACTATACTGTAAATTGCTAGTTATTAAATCATTCTTTTTAATGCAAGATTGAGATTGCACTTTTTTATATACTGTAGATGATTTTGAGGGACCAGAGAAGGATCACTTATCATCAACCGGCCCTGGGGCAGAAACGTTAGCAGAAATTGCTGATAAGGAACGGTTCTTTAAAGAACTGGAAGAGAACAATAAAGGAAGGACGATAGATTTTGGCAAATTGAATGCAGAGGCAGATTCCTCTAAGACACTTAATATGACAGCACAGCAAACTAAGTATGTACTCAATGATTGATATATAAGGTCGCAGGTTGAACGTCAAGGGTGGTTGTCAATTTTATCGATCAGGCATGGGGCGTACTCTACGGGCATATGTGTACTTAGTTATGTATGTTAAAGTATCAAGAGCTAGGGGCTAAGCCTACTATGCGCTATCTATATGATTAAATAAAATAGTATTTACCAGGCATCAGATCAAATTGGTTCCCAATTTGTTAGAGAGCTAGCTGTCTTTTCACCCTATCATGGTAGGCCCTGCATTTGGTATCACACAAACAGTTCAATGTTATTTTGCAGGTTAGAAGCAAGCAACAATCTAACGACACAAAAGAGAGACAGTAAAAAGAAATTGGATTCATCAAATTCTAGTATTGAGGAATCTTCTCCAGAAGTTAAAAGCAATAAAGGAGTAAGCATACTAATATTAACACTCTTGCACAGTATAATCATTAGGTCTAAAGAAAAGTAATTATTTTTTATAGATTTCTATTCGTTTAAATCTGGTATCTATTTGACAGCTACATACCTTTTTCAGGCTTTCATCATATTACTACATTTGTTCCTATCATCATTATAATTATTATATTTATTATATCATCTTTCTTTTTAGAAAAATCCAAGTATGCTTTCAAAAGGTAAGGAATATTATTATTATAAAATTTACAAAACTTAAAACACAAAATAAAAAGTCATGAAGTTTCTAAAAAAGCAGTGGAACCATTTCAGTACCCAGTAGTTTGAAGCTCCCAATGAAGAGCTTTCGTAACCGAACTCACTGGAACTCACTCAAGCTCACTGGAACTCACTCAAACTCACTCAAACTCACTCAAACTCACTCAAACTCACTGGAACTCACTCAAACTCACTGGAACTCACTCAAACTCACTGGAACTCACTCAAACTCACTCAAACTCACTCAAACTCACTGGAACTCACTCAAACTCACTCAATCTCACTCAAACTCACTCAATCTCACTCAAACTCAAAATGTCTGCCTATTATAATATTATGTAATAATATGTCAAACTGTAAGATAACTTACTTTTGTTTTATTTCATAAAGTTGCACTTTTAGATACAGGAGAATCAACCCTAATTGATAAGTTAGGTGGCACTAGAGGGAAAGATGGCAAGAGGAGTACAGGAAATTCTAAAAAAAATTCACCTGAAATTGAGGATGAAGGTAATGTTTTGAAACAAGGTAATAGATAAATTTAAAAATATAGTATATCGATTTATTTTGATTTACTAAACAATTAACAAGACATGCATTCAAAATAGATGCAGTATTTCTGGGGGATTTTTTACTTTTAAAAACCAGCATAAAAAATGCGATAAAATGTACAGTATATCATCATATCATAACAGCTAATTAATGTAATATTTTCTCTGTAGATTTACTAAATGCAGGAACAGGAACACAAATTGAAGCTTTACATGCAGCTTTGAAGAAAGCTAGTGGGGATAGCGTAGGTCAGGGGTCAGAAACCGAAGAAGACGATTCTTTGAGAAATCCTCATTCAAGAACTGTGGAAGATATTCTTCGTGAAGTTCAAGAGGATAGACAGCGCCACCAAGTTCTTAATTCTAGTGATGATGAGGCTGGCACCAGATATGATGTGAATAGTCTGTTTTTAACACAGAATGAGACGGGTCATCAGACGCAATACGACACTGGATTTGGGTTACCATCAATTCCTGAGAGAGACACAAGCAATGGTGCATTTAGTCTCCAACCAGCCACTCAGGATGAAAATAACAGAGGGTTTAGTCTCCAACCAGCCACTCTGGATGAAGACGATAACAGAGGATTCAGTCTTCAACCATCCAACACAGATAATAGTGGTTTTAGTCTCCAACCAGCCACTCAGGATGAAAATAACAGAGGGTTTAGTCTCCAACCAGCCATTCTGGATGAAAACGACAGAGGGTTTAGTCTCCAACCAGCCACTCTGGATGAAAATGATGGTAGAGGTTTTAGTCTCCAGCCAGCCACCAGAGATGACTATGAATCAGGATTTAGTCTCCGTCCAGCCTCTCAAGTTCCTAGCAGTGATAGATTAATAACTGCAAGTGTAAGTAGTGTACATTTAGCATCTTTCCCCCTTGGCTCTTAGCAAGAATTTCTAAGAAAAAATAATAAATTTATGTATTTTTATGGCAGGCTGATGATGAAGACTCTTTTAACAACTTGCTATCAACATCCAAACCACATAAGAAAGGTAAAGACTAATTTTATTTAAAAAAAGTTATTTCATTTTGATTTTACAATCATTCGGGAAATAATACTTCATGACGTTATGTTAAAAGTTTCTAGCAAGGCAACTTGAATTGAGTGTATGTTGTACAGTGTAGCAAGACATATTTTGAAAGAGAATGACATTTAAACTGAATTGTATTTAGGTACTAAAGGAAAATATGATAATGTAAAGAGTTCAGGCTATGGCCAACCAAAGCTGAAATCAACTACCGCATGGTCACCTGCTCAAGTCACTAAGCAGAAGGTGAAAGGTCAGTAAAGTTACCAGATATTTAGTTTTTTCTTCTCTTTTTTGGAAGTCAAAATTTAAATAAAATTGTCTTAAAAAAACATTATTTAGGTTCAGATATTTAGTTTTTTTCATTTTTGGATGTCATTAAAATAAAAAACCATGATTATTATTAGGTTCAGAGGTTGGTACAAAAAGTGGTCGAACAAGAGCAGGAGACAAGAATTTGGTGGAGTCTGTTCAATCATTCGCTCATTACATTCAAGATCATTTCAGTCGTGGAAAGAAGTCACCACCTCCAGAAGTAAGATCAATTTTGTAATATGCAATAGCTTTGGTGTACTTCATTCATTTGTTCACATGCAGATTTAAACAGTTCCATCTGCCATTCCGTGAAACAAGTGAGGATAAAGTCATAATAAGTGTAACCAATCTGTATCTATATAGATAAAGGTGTTCTCATGTTTTATAGCTATAATAATTATTTTACTTTCAGTGGTCTAACAATGAACCAAATTTATCGGCAAGTTTAATGGATTCAAAGATTCAGATCATATCTCGAGAGAGGGCACTTGTTGCAGAAGTGGCCGAATGGCAGCAGAGATGGAAGGAGGAGCAGCGACAAAACTGGAAATTAAAAGCAGAAATTGCATCAAAGGAACGAGAATTCAACAGAAAGAATGAAGAAACAAAATTACATCATGAGAAAGAAATGTTCAAGTTAAAACAAGATAATTTTGTGTTACAAGCAAAGGTATTTAATATTGGCTCTTTTTAGGAATGTTTAAAGTTGGGAATACATGCAAGAAACATTAAAAAAAGGGAATACATGCAAGAAACATTAAAAAAAGGGAATACATGCAAGAAACATTAAAAAAAGGGAATATATGCAAGAAACATTAAAAAAAGGGAATACATGCAAGAAACATTAAAAAAAGGGAATATATGCAAGAAACATTAAAAAAAGGGAATACATGCAAGAAACATTAAAAAAAAGGGAATATATGCAAGAAACATTAAAAAAAGGGAATACATGCAAGAAACATTAAAAAAAGGGAATACATGCAAGAAACATTAAAAAAAGGGAATACATGCAAGAAACATTAAAAAAAGGGAATACATACAAGAAACATTAAAAAAAGGGAATATATGCAAGAAACATTAAAAAAAGGGAATATATGCAAGAAACATTAAAAAAAGGGAATATATGCAAGAAACATTAAAAAAAGGGAATACATGCAAGAAACATTAAAAAAAGGGAATATATGCAAGAAACATTAAAAAAAGGGAATACATGCAAGAAACATTAAAAAAAGGGAATACATGCAAGAAACATTAAAAAAAGGGAATACATGCAAGAAACATTAAAAAAAGGGAATACATGCAAGAAACATTAAAAAAAGGGAATACATGCAAGAAACATTAAAAAAGGGAATATATGCAAGAAACATTTAAAAAAGGGAATACATGCAAGAAACATTAAAAAAAGGGAATACATGCAAGAAACATTTAAAAAAGGGAATACATACAAGAAACATTAAAAAAAGGGAATATATGCAAGAAACATTAAAAAAAGGGAATACATGCAAGAAACATTAAAAAAAGGGAATACATGCAAGAAACATTTAAAAAAGGGAATACATGCAAGAAACATTAAAAAAAGGGAATATATGCAAGAAACATTAAAAAAAGGGAATACATACAAGAAACATTAAAAAAAGGGAATATATGCAAGAAACATTAAAAAAAGGGAATACATGCAAGAAACATTAAAAAAAGGGAATACATGCAAGAAACATTAAAAAAAGGGAATACATGCAAGAAACATTAAAAAAAGGGAATACATGCAAGAAACATTAAAAATAGGGAATACATACAAGAAACATTAAAAAAAGGGAATACATGCAAGAAACATTAAAAAAAGGGAATATATGCAAGAAACATTAAAAAAAGGGAATACATGCAAGAAACATTAAAAAAAGGGAATACATGCAAGAAACATTAAAAAAAGGGAATATATGCAAGAAACATTAAAAAAAGGGAATACATGCAAGAAACATTAAAAAAAGGGAATATATGCAAGAAACATTAAAAAAAGGGAATACATGCAAGAAACATTAAAAAAAGGGAATATATGCAAGAAACATTAAAAAAAGGGAATATATACAAGAAACATTAAAAAAAGGGAATACATGCAAGAAACATTAAAAAAAGGGAATATATGCAAGAAACATTAAAAAAAGGGAATACATGCAAGAAACATTAAAAAAAGGGAATACATGCAAGAAACATTAAAAAAAGGGAATATATGCAAGAAACATTAAAAAAAGGGAATACATGCAAGAAACATTAAAAAAAGGGAATACATGCAAGAAACATTAAAAAAAGGGAATACATGCAAGAAACATTAAAAAAAGGGAATACATGCAAGAAACATTAAAAAAAGGGAATATATGCAAGAAACATTAAAAAAAGGGAATACATGCAAGAAACATTAAAAAAAGGGAATACATGCAAGAAACATTAAAAAAAGGGAATACATGCAAGAAACATTAAAAAAAGGGAATACATGCAAGAAACATTAAAAAAAGGGAATACATGCAAGAAACATTAAAAAAAGGGAATACATGCAAGAAACATTAAAAAAAGGGAATACATGCAAGAAACATTAAAAAAAGGGAATACATGCAAGAAACATTAAAAAAAGGGAATACATGCAAGAAACATTAAAAAAAGGGAACACATGCAAGAAACATTAAAAAAAGGGAATACATACAAGAAACATTAAAAAAAGGGAATACATACAAGAAACATTAAAAAAAGGGAATACATGCAAGAAACATTAAAAAAAGGGAATACATACAAGAAACATTAAAAAAAGGGAATACATGCAAGAAACATTAAAAAAAGGGAATATATGTAAGAAACATTAAAAAAAGGGAATACATGCAAGAAACATTAAAAAAAGGGAATACATGCAAGAAACATTAAAAAAAGGGAATACATGCAAGAAACATTAAAAAAAGGGAATATATGCAAGAAACATTAAAAAAGGGAATATATGCAAGAAACATTAAAAAAAGGGAATACATGCAAGAAACATTAAAAAAAGGGAATACATGCAAGAAACATTAAAAAAAGGGAATATATGCAAGAAACATTAAAAAAGGGAATACATGCAAGAAACATTAAAAAAAGGGAATACATACAAGAAACATTAAAAAAAGGGAATACATGCAAGAAACATTAAAAAAAGGGAATATATGTAAGAAACATTAAAAAAAGGGAATATATGCAAGAAACATTAAAAAAAGGGAATACATGCAAGAAACATTAAAAAAAGGGAATACATGCAAGAAACATTAAAAAAAGGGAATACATGCAAGAAACATTAAAAAAAGGGAATACATGCAAGAAACATTAAAAAAAGGGAATACATGCAAGAAACATTAAAAAAAGGGAATACATGCAAGAAACATTAAAAAAAGGGAATACATGCAAGAAACATTAAAAAAAGGGAATATATGCAAGAAACATTAAAAAAAGGGAATATATGCAAGAAACATTAAAAAAAGGGAATATATGCAAGAAACATTAAAAAAAAGGGAATATATGCAAGAAACATTAAAAAAAGGGAATACATGCAAGAAACATTAAAAAAAGGGAATATATGCAAGAAACATTAAAAAAAGGGAATACATGCAAGAAACATTAAAAAAAGGGAATACATGCAAGAAACATTAAAAAAAGGGAATATATGCAAGAAACATTAAAAAAAGGGAATACATGCAAGAAACATTAAAAAAAGGGAATACATGCAAGAAACATTAAAAAAAGGGAATATATGCAAGAAACATTAAAAAAAGGGAATACATGCAAGAAACATTAAAAAAAGGGAATATATGCAAGAAACATTAAAAAAAGGGAATACATGCAAGAAACATTAAAAAAAGGGAATACATGCAAGAAACATTAAAAAAAGGGAATACATGCAAGAAACATTAAAAAAAGGGAATACATACAAGAAACATTAAAAAAAGGGAATACATGCAAGAAACATTAAAAAAAGGGAATATATGCAAGAAACATTAAAAAAAGGGAATACATACAAGAAACATTAAAAAAAGGGAATACATGCAAGAAACATTAAAAAAAGGGAATACATGTAAGAAACATTAAAAAAAGGGAATACATGCAAGAAACATTAAAAAAAGGGAATACATGCAAGAAACATTAAAAAAAGGGAATACATGCAAGAAACATTAAAAAAAGGGAATACATGCAAGAAACATTAAAAAAAGGGAATACATGCAAGAAACATTAAAAAAAGGGAATACATGCAAGAAACATTAAAAAAAGGGAATATATGCAAGAAACATTAAAAAAAGGGAATACATGCAAGAAACATTAAAAAAAGGGAATACATGCAAGAAACATTAAAAAAAGGGAATACATGCAAGAAACATTTAAAAAAGGGAATACATACAAGAAACATTAAAAAAAGGGAATACATGCAAGAAACATTAAAAAAAGGGAATACATGCAAGAAACATTAAAAAAAGGGAATACATGCAAGAAACATTAAAAAAAGGGAATATATGTAAGAAACATTAAAAAAAGGGAATATATGCAAGAAACATTAAAAAAAGGGAATACATGCAAGAAACATTAAAAAAAGGGAATATATGCAAGAAACATTAAAAAAAGGGAATACATGCAAGAAACATTAAAAAAAGGGAATACATGCAAGAAACATTAAAAAAAGGGAATACATGCAAGAAACATTAAAAAAAGGGAATACATGCAAGAAACATTAAAAAAAGGGAATACATGCAAGAAACATTAAAAAAAGGGAATACATGCAAGAAACATTAAAAAAAGGGAATACATGCAAGAAACATTAAAAAAAGGGAATATATGCAAGAAACATTAAAAAAAGGGAATACATGCAAGAAACATTAAAAAAAGGGAATATATGCAAGAAACATTAAAAAAAGGGAATACATGCAAGAAACATTAAAAAAAGGGAATACATGCAAGAAACATTAAAAAAAGGGAATACATGCAAGAAACATTAAAAAAAGGGAATATATGCAAGAAACATTAAAAAAAGGGAATATATGCAAGAAACATTAAAAAAAGGGAATACATGCAAGAAACATTAAAAAAAGGGAATACATGCAAGAAACATTAAAAAAAGGGAATACATGCAAGAAACATTAAAAAAAGGGAATACATGCAAGAAACATTAAAAAAAGGGAATACATGCAAGAAACATTAAAAAAAGGGAATACATGCAAGAAACATTAAAAAAAGGGAATACATGCAAGAAACATTAAAAAAAGGGAATATATGCAAGAAACATTAAAAAAAGGGAATACATGCAAGAAACATTAAAAAAAGGGAATACATGCAAGAAACATTAAAAAAAGGGAATACATACAAGAAACATTAAAAAAAGGGAATACATGCAAGAAACATTAAAAAAAGGGAATACATGCAAGAAACATTAAAAAAAGGGAATATATGTAAGAAACATTAAAAAAAGGGAATATATGCAAGAAACATTAAAAAAAGGGAATACATGCAAGAAACATTAAAAAAAGGGAATACATGCAAGAAACATTAAAAAAAGGGAATACATGCAAGAAACATTAAAAAAAGGGAATACATGCAAGAAACATTAAAAAAAGGGAATACATGCAAGAAACATTAAAAAAAGGGAATATATGCAAGAAACATTAAAAAAAGGGAATACATGCAAGAAACATTAAAAAAAGGGAATACATGCAAGAAACATTAAAAAAAGGGAATACATGCAAGAAACATTAAAAAAAGGGAATACATGCAAGAAACATTAAAAAAAGGGAATACATGCAAGAAACATTAAAAAAAGGGAATACATGCAAGAAACATTAAAAAAAGGGAATACATGCAAGAAACATTAAAAAAAGGGAATACATGCAAGAAACATTAAAAAAAGGGAATACATGCAAGAAACATTAAAAAAAGGGAATACATGCAAGAAACATTAAAAAAAGGGAATACATGCAAGAAACATTAAAAAAAGGGAATACATGCAAGAAACATTAAAAAAAGGGAATACATGCAAGAAACATTAAAAAAAGGGAATATATGCAAGAAACATTAAAAAAAGGGAATACATGCAAGAAACATTAAAAAAAGGGAATACATGCAAGAAACATTAAAAAAAGGGAATACATGCAAGAAACATTAAAAAAAGGGAATACATGCAAGAAACATTAAAAAAAGGGAATACATGCAAGAAACATTAAAAAAAGGGAATACATGCAAGAAACATTAAAAAAAGGGAATACATGAAAAGTTCTAATAATTTTATAAAATATACAAAAATTGTCGCTAAATTTATCTATTTTAAAAATAAAATTGTATTTTAAACATCTTTAAAGAGTGAGGTAACTGATATTCAGAGAGCATCTTTAATAAAATTAAAATACATCATTACAACAAATCTCTAACTCGAGATTCCTTAAAGCAAAAGAAAAGTTTGAATTACTACCAATAAAACCATTTTTAAGACATTTAATCTGTTTAAAAGATTTATGGATTGTAGGATTTCTTGTAAGATGACTTGTAAGGACTTAGGATTACCAAGTTAGAACTCCTAATGAGTATTGTATGGCATGACATGAAAGATTTTTACTTCAATTTCAAAAATCAACTTTTTAAAATCTTGTTTATATTCTTGCCATGTAGATCAACAGTGAAGAAGACCAAAATCTGGCAAAAAAACGATTAATGTCAGGGAGGTCAGTGGATGAGAATAATAAAGAAGAAATTAAAATGTTGCATAAAGAGGTTATAGAACAGGAAACATTACTACAAGGCTATCAACAGGTAAATATACACTGAAGCTCTGTCTACACTATCAAACTAGTTTGACAAAAAAAATTTGATGTGCCCAAATATAGCAGTAATATGACATTGTGTCCATATATGGGCACATCACATCCATCACATAAAGTTTGATAGTATAGTCAAGTTCTCTCTACACTTTCAAGCTAGTTTGACAAAAAAAATGTGATGTGCACAAATATGGTAGTGATATGATATCATCGTGTCCATATATGGGCACATCATTTTGTTACACAAAGTTTGATAGTGTAGTCAGAGCTTAACTCTATGTTTGTTGCACTAAAGTTTCAAATATTTATCAAATAAGACATTAATTAGGAATGTTACAGGGTGCAGTACAATGATTATAATTGATTTCTATCTCCTGTAGGAGAATGAACGTTTATATAGTGAAGTGAAGAGATACCAGGCTATTACAAAAGATACAGAAGAGAGATTGTTTAAAGAGAATCAGAAACTTAACACAGACATTGGCAACCTCAGGTATTTTTCTGTTCATTCTTTTATAAATTTAAGATGTTTTCTAGTTTAACTTCAGCACAATCTACAGTAAATTATAGTTGGCCTTTTCATGATTTTTTTTGTTGATGTTTATTTGCCATTTAAAATGTATGTTATTTTTTACAGAGAGGAATTGGAGAGAAAAGAGCTAGCCCTAAGACACAAGGGAATCATCACCAGTGACAGAGCACAGCATGACATCAGGGCTGGAGCAACAGCTGTGCTTGGGGCTGGTAGGATTGCTCAATTGGAGGCTGAAGCAGTTGAAGCTAAAGTATGTTCAGTATTCTTTTTATAATGTTTCATAATTTTGTTTGTTCTTTTGAATTCAGAAGTTGGATCAACCACTTTAAGAAACAAACTTAATTGAATCATTTTAGTATGTACTTATGCAGTATTAGTTCCTTGCTTGCGATGTTTATAATTTCAAATAAATATATTTTTGAGGCATTTACATCAATCATTTTATGTAATTCTTATAGTGCAAGTAAAATAATTCAACCTTTTATACCATAGATTATTATTATCCATAGATTGTGGAATCCGAGTTGAAACATCGTGTTCGGTTATTGAAAGATGGAGAAAACGAGATCAAAAAGCAGTTAGAATTAATGATACGAGAACGAAACCAAGCACAGAATACTATACAAGCCATGCAAGATGACAAAATCAATGAATTTCAGGTACAAGTACATTTTAACCTAAATTTTTAAAGTGTTTTATTCTGCATGTTGTAACTATTTTTGTAAACACTGTAATACCTCTATTGAACGCTTCAAAGAGCTGGAGAATGGAACGTTGTAAATGATTCTTCTTCTTTTCTTCTTTTTTTTTTTTTGGTTATCTGAGGATATTTTATGGATCATTTGTGTGTGTAAAGTGTTTAGAAAGATTGCATTAGATGCTATATAAGACTATCATTATTATTACTATGTTGAAATCTATTTTATACAAGTAACAATATGTATATACATTTGTACATTTTCTACAGGGTCTTCAAAAGCATTATGATGAAGAAGTTGAGAAGCTAAAAAAGAAACTGAAATGGTACGCAGAAAATCAAGATCTTTTAGACAAAGACTATCAGTCATTGAAGGAGAAGGATGAAGAGTTGAAAATGCTGAAAAGTGAATTGGACAATTATAGAAAAGAGGTATTTAGAATTTAACATTTTATTTACACCAAGTCAGTGGTGGTACAGCTTAAGCCAATGCAACTACCCAGCGTTGGAAGGCTCCTTAAGCTCTGTCTACACTATCACACTTTATGTGACAAAAGTGTGATGTGCCCAAATATAGTAGTGATATGACATCATGTCCATATATGGGCACATCACATTTTTTTGTCACATAAAGTGTGATAGTGTAGACAGAGCTCAAAGGCCAGGTGCGGGCAAAACATTTCTATTGATCATACATTCCAATAATTATCGATCTATAGTTTCCCCTATGTTTCATAATTTTTGGGATTTTATTTGTGTTACACGAGCTTGTTGAAAATAAGCACTTTCTTATCAGTGGGGGGATAGTTCAAATTACACAGTAAAATCTCTATTCTTTTGTACACAAATTTTGTAAATAGAGAGGAATTTTAAAAAGCTATGAAAAATAAACGGTGTGGTAAAAATCAGATGACTAAATATAGGTAATATAACTTGAATATTACATTTCTGATATTTTTATTCAACTTCAGATTTTAATTTTCATGCTATAGCAAAAATTATCCACTGTATATCCACCATCTTTTTTCACCGTCTAGGGAGTCACCAGACATGTTATTACATTAGGTTAACTACCTAACTACTGAAAAAAAGTCTTCCTGGTTTTTATTGAAGAATTTTGCCAAATTTTGTATTTGACCATATTAAGGGAAATTCATGTTTTTTTGTCTCGATTTATGTACATTTAACCAAATATTATATTTAAAATTAATGCCTGTACCTGAGCTTTAAGGAGTGCTAAACCAGATGACTTTTCCCTTGCGTTATGCCATTCAGCCATGTCTTCAATTTTTTCTTCTGTTTTCTATTAAAATATTGTAATTGAAATGTTCATAAAAAGTAGTAAAAAGAACATTTTATTTATAGAAAAACCAGAAGAATTCTGAAACGCAGAGAAGAGCTAAAGAGAGAGCAGCAGATGCACGCAGAATACAAGACCTTCAGAGACAGGTTAGAATTTAAATTGACCAATCACAGCTTACTAAGATTAGCCTTTTGTGTTTCATTATTATATTTCTCTTAATAACATTGTTTTTTTTTAGGTAAGAGAAATGGAAGAAATTATTAAAAAGCGATACCCAAATTCCTTACCTGCCTTGATATATGCGGCTGCTTCAGCCCCAGGCCAGGCCCAAGATGATGGTGTTCCAAAAGTCAAGTCACACACGATGTCATACCTGGAAAACAGGGTTCACAAGCTGGAAGAAGAACTTGAAGAAAAGGATGAAGAAGCAAAGAGAGGGCTTAGAGTTATGGAACAAAAATTTAACAATATTAAGGTTAGCTTAGTAGTTAGTAATTTAAAAAATATATTGTATGTATATTGGATTGCGAATTATTTTTACTCTTAATGGTAGTGACCCACTGTAGTGTAATTTATGTGGTTTGTGTTTCATTCATACTTCAGATTCAATATGAGGATAGAATAAAGCAACTGGAAAGCCAATTATCAATTTACACAACAAATCCGTCCGCCAAAAGTCATCCTCATACTAGTGTTACAGTATTACAAAAGGAACTACTGAGTATTAAAGATAGATACAAAGTCAAAATACAGAAAATGGAGCTAGAAATGGAGGCTATGCAGAAGAAAATAACTGCTGGAAAGGAGTCTAGTAATAGATCTGAACCTTACAAAACACCTGGTGCGCAGTCTAGTCAACTGAAACAGTTAATAAATGAATTGGATGAGAAAAATCATGAAATTGAGCTTTTAAAAGGAACATGTGATAGGTTGATGAAAGAAAGAGTTGGATCAATGACAGCCATGGCAACCAATGAACCAGTACCCACTAAAGGTCAGTGACTTTCCTTTTCAAATGTACACTGTCTGTCTGTCTTTCAATCTGAAATCTCTAAATTCTGGAAATGGAGGCTAGACAGAAGAAAATAACTGCTGGAAAGGAGTCTAGTAATAAGTCTGTCTGTCAATCTGAAATCTCTAATTTCTGTAAATGGAGGCTAGGCGGAAGAAAAGAACTGCTGGAAAGGAGTCTAGTAATAAGTCTGTCTGTCAATCAATCTGAAATCCCTATACCACCACATATCTTCTAATTCACTAGACTTGTATCATGTCTTGTTTTAAGCCATTTACCCATAAGCCTCATAATTATCTTTCTGTATTCAGTACTCTTTATCAATTCAATTATTTTCAGGATTTTCCAAAATATTTTATTTAAACAATAAATTACATTTATGGAAAAAGCTTTAAAACAATCATATAAATTTAAATGCAAAAATTAATTACTTTGAAATGCATTTTAACAAAATTTTAAAACCTCAAAATGTGAAAAACTTTTAACAGTACTCAAAGGATATCAATAAAATGATGTAAATTTAATGTCACAAATGAAATATATTTACATGTGTGTTTTACGAGATTGCAAAGTAGATTTCAGAATTATTGTCTATATAACCACTTGTCTCCAGTAAAACTCAAATAAATTTTGACTGCTTTTATCGAAGTAACATGAATATATTTTGAAACTACTGAATTACTAATACTGTATTTTATATTATCGTCATATTTTGTCGATAGAACTCAAATTATTATTTTTGTAAAATAATCTTATATTAAATCAAACAAGTTTTTTGTGTTGCATATCAAATACATGTTCCATACTGGTAGACCAGTGTATATTTTAATAATAATATAAAATATTTACTATTCATATTTAATTCAGAATAAATGAAGTAGTGAAAGAATTAAATGTTTATTTATTAAAAATATATTTTTTCAATATAAAATTTAATGACAAAAAGAGAGATCGACGTTTCGGTACCATCATAGAACCATTTTCAAGATCAAGTGAATACAAAACAATAATAATTATGTGCACTAAGCACCAAATTTGGTGACAGGAAATGCTAATTTGGGGCTAATTAAGTAATTAGCTCCTCCCTACTGAGTTAGATAAACAATTTAGCTTTGATGGAATCCGATTGTTTATTGAGTGTAGGTTTTATCTCTTTGATCCACAACATCTCCTTAATTAGGCAAAAAAAAAATATATATATAAATGAAATAAATATTAATTTTCCTTTCATCTCTCTATGATCCTTGTTAAAAAAAAGTGTTTTATATATTTGTAGGGAGCAAAAAAGGTAAGAAGTCAACTAGTGATACAGACGTAGGTAGGCAGCTTAAAGTATACCAACCAAATAACTTTGCTGGCCTTCATATCTCAGATGTTATACAAGAAAATGAACAACTTAGGGAACAGGTAAGTCAAACAATTACTAAGGTTTTAACTATTTTTAAATAATTTTATATAGTTAAAACTATTAAGCTATTTTAGGGGGAAAATTTTAGGTAATGATGTTGTGTGTTTGTGGTTTTGACTATTGGAGAGCCACATAGATAGCATTGGCAAGAGGTGCTTGCATGGTCGACAATCCTCATGGTACTCCATTATTAACACATATTTATATAATGTTTTTATGTTACACCTAGAAATTGAATAAAATAAATTTCAGTTCAGTTTGTCTACTTGTATCTTTCTAATATGTTTTACTATATACAAAACATAACTACTTCATTAAAGAATTGCTAGTAAAATAATGTATATTTTAGTTGGTGATAGTGGACTATCCAACAAATTTGAAACTCTCCTAAAACCAGACTTTTTTTGAGGTCTAAAAGTCCCCAAATTTATTTTACCATTAGAAACACATTACCAGACATATTAGGCCAGCCCAAAAGTTTCCAGTATTGGCAGAGTTGACTGTATATATTTTGTTTGTTTTGCAGTGCAATACCTTATCTATAGGAATGGAACAACAAAGACTGAAATTACAAGCAGCATTAGCCGAGAGTGAGTGTGCTATACGACATGCAAGGGAGCACAAAATGGAAGAAATTCAACAATTAAATTTAAATCATAGAAAAGAAATTGAAAGAGTTGTTAGCGAAGCGGCGATAAAGAATTCAGAATCTGTGAATGTGAAATTAAAAAGCAAAGTTGAAGCACAAGAGGTAGGTAGATTGGAATAGATAAAGTGGGGAGGTGTAGGGAGATGGTGGGGGAGGGGTAGGGATTGGGAGTGCTGGGGGAAGGCAGGTTAAGAGCTGGGGGTTAGGGTGGTGTTAGTGGGACAGGATTAGAATGTATTCAAGCTGTAAAGTTTGATTTTTTTTCATTGGTATACTTTTTTTTATTATAATATAATATACTTAATTTTCTCATGGAAAAACACTTGATTCACCCAAGGGTGTTCTTCAGACAGACCGTGCAAGACCGTACAAAACAAAATGAAAATTAATAGAAATGAGAAAACAAAAACAAAACTTCAATTGAATATCTATAATCTAATATACCACTTATTACTGAAAACCATTTTTTTGCCTCTGCTAGGTTTCCATAAAACATTTACAGCATCAGCTGTCAAGTTTGCGTATAGATGCAGATGCCCTTGCTGTTGCTAGGATACAAGAAGAGTCGCTAAAAGTTCAAATAGAACATTTGTCGTTAGAGTTGAAAGAAGCAAAAGCTTGTCATAGTCCAGTGAGTATTTGGGGATTAATAAAGATTAGGTGATGAAAGTAATCATTGCTTTCAGGTTGTTCTAGCCACCCGGCACCGACCCGGAGAAGTTCAAATGTAGTTTAAAACATTCCAAGTAAAATTCTGGTCATTTTGATACCTTGTGTGTATTTGATGCATACAATAGCAAACTTTGTGAATAACAAAAGAACCTCATCCATTCATTCACATTTATTTAGCAATGTATTTACATTGCTATATACAATATTGCAGGGATCTTTACAGAGAAAGTTTATTTACAAACTCTCTCTCTTTTTGTATATACTTGGTATACTTGGTATTTTACTTTATTCTGTCCAAAAAGAAATGTTGACATAGCAGTTGCTCAAAATTTATTTAAGAGTCAATTTTAACAGTATACCGCATCAATATTTTCAAAATGACTATGATTGAACAATAATTTAACAGAGTTAATCCTGATTATATATGGAATAGCAGTGAAGTGTTGTGTTGTACATGGAACCATGGAGTTAGGATACATCCATGATCAAACAGCACTCAACCACTAATATATTTTGTAAACAAATTTGTTTCCATTAATTGCAGCAAATGAAGCATTTTGAAGCGTTGCAAGCCAAGATAATTGCCATGGAAACGAGGTGAGTGCGTGTTAATTTGACACATTTAGTATCTGAATCACTAATTACAGCGATATTAAACAATTATCTGGTAACAAAAGTATTTATATGATGAATGAATCTTGCAATCTGATATTTCTTCTCAGACATCTTGACCGCGAAAAAGAAATGAAAAATGTGATGGAGAAAACCCAGGAGACGTTGATGACCGAAACTAATCAAAAATTAACAACATACCAACAATTACTACTTGATAAAAACAACGAATTACAGCGGTTTCGTGCGGAGTTAGATTCAATCCTAGACGTGTTAAAAGAACTACAACGACAAGGTGTTGTAATACCCACATTAACTTCCAATTCAAACTCATTATTGATGTAAAAACAAATTAGTATTTAGAATTTATTTGATTCTAACGATTAAGCGTGTGCTTTAAAGTGCATTGGTTTAAAGTTTATTTTCTTTATTTCACTTTACACTTTTATTGTTTTCTTTATTTTATATAATATATTTATATCATTGTTTGTGTATATATATCAATATTTTTTCTTATTTATTGACACACTAAATGACTAGAATTTCCTTTTATTGTAGTTGATGATAATTACTCATAAAATCAAGGTATCCATAAAACAAATAATAATAATAAAGTAATAATTGAGATTTTTTTTAAAGATCTCCTAACTGACTTTTATTTAAAAATGAAATCTTTAGAAAAAAGAGCTTCATGATAGAAATGACTTTAAAGTAGTCTATCGCCCTCTATTTGCTTAAAAATATATTTCTACAAGTACACAATCATATAGGCCTACCGGTACTTCAAAATGATTTATTGTCCATATGGATGTAAGATAAATATAATATTGTTATTTCGTAAAAATATATATTTATAAATGATAGTGGTTCTTTATATAACAATCCTATAGGCTTTGTTACACTGTGCTACCCACAACTTAAAAGCAATGCTATTTATTTAGCATCTATCGGGAGTACGTCCTAAAACTTGGTTCTCTCTTAAAAGTGAGTTAACCAATCATAAGCGACAGTCTAGATGATACACGCGTCATGATTGGTCAAATTACTTGCGTTGTGCGTACGTCCTTGAGCGCTGAGTCCTAGTGGGAACCAAGCTTAATGATGCTGTTGTAATAAACGTATTAGTATTCATGGATTGTATGTACCTATTATACTCCTGGGTGACTAAAGAAAATGAAGGTAGGCTACTGCTTCATTTAACATACATTACATAATAACTTTACAAATACTGAAAAAATACATTTTTTTTTAAATTCGCTAAGATTAGAGTTACACTTCAGGCGAATAAGAAACTCTTGATTCTGATGGCAAAACGCGAAAAAGAACAGATTTTTTACAATGGTGCCCCAATGAAAACCAGTTTAAACTGCTACCCTGGGTAAAGAAATGTAATAATAATAATAATGATTTAATCTTCCCATATTTATTTTATAAAACTCATAGGAAACGCAATTGAAATAGTGGAGCTGTAGCTTCGTGGCTAACGTGCTTAATATAAGAATGTAACAAACATCCCGGGTCACAGCTTGGAAGACCAAGCATATGCAGGGCAAAACAAGGCAACAAATACAAAACACTTAAAATGAGAAGGTAAAAATAGTACTAAGCAAATATAGAAACATGTTATATTACAACACATTCAGTACATTTAATGATAAGATACTATGCATCCGGGTTGTCATGCAAAGTATTGTGTATGACAACACTTGCTGCGTACAGCGTACCCAAGTTGTGTATGACGACACTTGCTGCGTACAGCGTACCCAAGTTGTGTATTCAATTCACTTTTGTATGACGACACTTGCTGCGTACAGCGTACCCAAGTTGTGTATTCAATTCACTTTTGTATGACGAAACTTGCTGCGTACAGCGTTACCGTGTACAGAGCTTACCCCCAAGCTGAGCATTCATGTCGTATAAATATAGGAATATGGTATTTGGGGTCTTGTACAGTAGTAGATTTTTCAAACATTTTGCGACATTTGTTATGAGTTCACCTTTTCAGAATATTTTGATATCACGACTACACTGGCCACTTTATAGCAGGAGGCCTACGCAATAGCGACTTGACGCACAAATCGATCATTAAATTGTATACGTATTATCACAGCTGTTCCAAATTCAGTAGTTCTTTCTATACAAAGCGACAAAAAACGAAAATGTTTAATAAAACATGTTCATATCCATCAATGACATTACTTTGCAAGTGTAATATCCTGGATGTATTAGATATGTACGCGGCGGATGGAGATAATGTTTCGTAAAGCTCTTTATTTCATAATTTACATGAATGTCCTGAAATGACTAACTAATCTTGAAAGCTGACCCATATGGTAACATTTCACAAATACTGTATTTTTTATCCATATTCTCTCTAAATTCAAATTTTTTTGAATTTTAATGCTATATTATATGACACTTATTCTATGTTGGCAAAAACGTATGCAAATTATATGTGCGTGTGATAAAGAAAGATTATACGTAAATGGTCCAAATAAAGAACTTTGATAAAAAGTATCGTAATACAAGAAATGCAAAAGCCATAATCCCACAAAAATGTGTTTCTTTCTTTAATCCATCAAACCTGTTTGCAGAAGGCACTGTGCGTCGTCGGTTCCCACTTGTTATTACGCAATACAGGACTTTGCGTCGCTGCGTTGCGTTTAAGTGGGAACCACGCTTTACAAAAGAGAGTAGAGAGAAGATTGGCATATTTTGCCCAGTCCTACTGCTCCGGCGGAGAGACAGGCAGGCTGGTCTTTATAGATTAGCTTAGAAATATTCATCAGGTATCCGGGTTCCTTTCTTCTTCATTTTCGTTCATTCAAAACTACATTTGATGATATGGTGGTAGTGTGTGTTAATTAGTGACGTACACCTGGTTAAAGCCCTAACGTTTACGTGTTCACTCAGCAGACATTTATTTTCTCCTTTCCCCACGAGAACAGTAGTAATTACTCTCTGAATATCTAATACAGATTTACTCAACGATTGATATTGAAGACGTCCCTAATTTACCTTAGTAATTACAGCTCTATTGCTCATGGGTTCTTCTTGTTTTCGAGAGGGTGCAGCAAGGGAAAATGATCTTACAGTACTAACCAAACTCTGCGTATCCAACTCCACCTAAAGCATGACCGAACATTCCACCTAAGGCATACATATGGCCGATCATGGTAATGGTTTAAATGTATCTTAAGATAAAAGACACCTTTATGATTGTGCTAAGATTCACTGCCACAAATTCCCAGCATATTCTTAACAAACCCATTCTAGGACCACAGGCTTGTTGCCTCCCTGGTGTACAGTATTATTATATACCATGTCATCCTGCAAACTCAGTAGAACCGACGCTTAATTATTGCATAAAATAACCCTTTCTAATCATACCGTGTCTAACTTAATGATTAAAACATCATAGAAATCACTCCCTGTGGGGTTAAAATGTGTTTTATAAGAGGTTGTTCCAATTAGCAGGGAAATTAGAGGCGCCTATAAGGCATTAATAATAACCGCTTTATTAACAGATAATTCACCAAATCAGATTCACGAATCGTCGACTGCAAATGAATTACCATTTTGTTTTAAAGTTCTACGATTTAAATGTATATTGAGAAATGGATCTTTTTCGATACTGCTTCTTTTTTTAAGCTTGGTTACCATAAAGAGGCGCAGCGCAATACCGTACGTGCAACGTAAGTAATTTGACCAATCACAACGAACAGATCTGAACTGCCACCTGTGATTGGTCAAATCACTTGCGTTAAGAGTTGCTTTGCTTTAACTTGCTAAAATCCTGCCCCACGTACCAACATTCCTGCCCTTAAAATAGTCCATGAACGCTGTGATTGCCTTTCCAGCCAGGCGCGCGCGTGTGCAGTATCTTTATTCACGCATCTATTGAGCCATTCATTCATTCTGCACACGATTGTGTTTAAGCGTGGTATAGAATGACTTTCCGACTCGACAGCTGCGTAATTACATGACGCGTTGTGAAACCGAAAGATCGTTTTGACAGAAACAGGTTACATGATACATTCAACAGAACAAAACGACCATACAATATAATATTTAAAATCGTTTTATTCATCTCTCACGTCTGAATTATGAACGTGTGGATGATTAATGAATGAACAGTGTTGTAAATTATTCACAAGAACTGAAGTTAGATTATAAAGTTTGTGATAATAGTTAGCCATGTGCATCGTGTAAATTAAATTTTTGTACATTAATGTGCTGTAAAATCTTACAATTTGAAGGAAGAGTTCGTGCTTAATGCTTGAGACTGTTTCACACGTCTCAAGTCAAGCTAATTTTGGAAGCAGTAGTTACGGTTTAGACTACTAATAGTGTTTCCCAAAACGCGTTTAGAAGGTAATGTGTAACGCATTACAAGTGGAAGTTAACGCTATTCAACAATTTTACATTTCGAATTCATTTTAACATTTTGAGACTGTAACTTTGTAAAAATATCAGCAGTTTTTGTGTCTATAGTCATATTAGTCATTAGCCCAGTCCTTCCAAAAAACGCGTTTAGAAGTTAATGTGTAACGCATTAAATGTGCAAGTTAACGCTATTCAACCATTTTAAATTTAGAATTAATTTTAACATTTTGATTTAGACAGTAACTTTGTAGAAATGTCAGCAGTTTTTATTATGTAGGCCTAAATTTGTCATTAGCCTAGAACATCCAGGCTAGTGTTTCTCTGGGAAGAAATTCGAGGCCTGTAGTTAATTTAATGAATTAATAGTAGAAAACACAAACGAGAACACTGTACTATCGAATGGTTCATTGATATGTAATTAAGACTTGATATTGGAAACAATACTTAATAATGAATCATTTAAAAAAGGTATTATTTTCGTTGACACTGAATATTTCAACTTTGTATGGTAGTTTAATTCTCCATGCATTCATCCGTCTACATTATTAAACTAGTGATATGACATCATCATGTCCATATTATGGTGGGTACATCACTTTTTTTTTTCTCCAAATAGTTTGATAGTGTAGACAGAGCTTTATACGGTAACGTTTATATAATTTTAATATTAATGACATTGTTTGGCTACCACCATTGTTCTAGTGCATGTGTGCCATGTAGTTATACCTAGGGAGACATGTGTATCACTCTCCCCAGACATATCATACATCTTAAGGATTCCATTACAAGCTGATGTACATATCCAATTGCAAACAATTTTCAGAATTGACACAAACACTGTTTTAATTCAAACTCTACCTTCGATGTGGGCGCAGCGCAATGACGTACGCGCGACGCAAGTAATTTTACCAATCACAAGGAACATATTTCAACTTGCGCCTGTGATCAAATTACATGCGTTAAGAGTTGCGTTGGTGTTCTAGCTGTATTTTTGCCTTGATTTATTTATACAACTTGCTAAAATCTGCCCCACGCATCATACCTGCCCTTAAAATAGTCCATGAACTCTACCTTCGGTTTTCCATTTGGAAAAGCAGTTTTTTTTTCTATTTATGAATTCGTGTATTTGTAATTGTAGGAGTGTATAAACTGTTGTTATACAGTATGTTGATTGGCATTTTAGTTAATAGTTTATGCTAACGAGGGTTTGGCCTATTATTTGATATTTGACAGATTATTATTATTCATAATAATGCAATGCTAATTAATACTCTTTTAATGGTCTATCTAGAATGTACTGGTAGATCACCATTTAAGTACCACAAAATAATTAATTTACATTAAAACACCCTCTTTTGTAAATTTTCCATAGAAAGTTCCGGAAGATATTAAAAATTGCACTTCGGTCGCCAACTTTGCTGAAATACTGATCACATGATTCACCTTAATAACTTGACAATGCCGATTGATTGCTCCTGACAAGTGGTATTTGATAATAAATATTATTATTATACCAATGTCTATAGATACATTTAAACATGGTTAATTTTACGAAATAAAATTTTATTATGATCCTGTTTCGTATTTAATTTGAGCCTTAGTATTTTGTGATTTCATTTTGACATGTTATGTTCTTTCATACCATAGGCCTATTTGACCATTTTACAAATCGTAAAAAGAGGAAATAATGGTAAGTTGAATGATATTGTAAATTTTTTTTTCTATGTTATTGCGTCATGTGAGTCCTATATCATCTAAATTATGTTACCTTTGACATTGCTCCTATCAAGTTGTCACATGTGTTACACATATGATACTGTATCAGGGATTTTTCTATATATACACGATTCTTTTTTTATACAGTATATTGGGAATCGGCTAGATATTATAGCGGAACACATCGTACTCAAGCGTCCACCCTACGTGCGTATAACACGAATATCATTCGAATTTATAATAGCAAACAGATAAATATTTGGCACATATGGCGTTCCATACGTATAATACTTGAGCTCACAATTACATAGTTTTCAGAAACGCTGGCTGGACTAAAGCTCTGTTTACATTATCAAACTAGGTGTGATAAAAAATGTGATGGGCCCAAATATGGTAGTGATATGCCCAAACATATAGTGATATGACATCATCATGTTCATATGGGCACATTTTTTGTCACATAAAGTGTGATAGTGTAGACAGAGCTTAACCTTAAAAATGACAATAACTACAGACTTGGGGCGAGCAAGTGTAAACAAACGTGTACTTTATATTTCTATATTTACGATCACCAACCATTGTCATGCTCGATGCTTTTCCAAATGTAATAATTTCTCTTTTTGAATAAATTGAATCGGTCACGCTACACCGTGCGCGCCAGCTCAGCAGTCAGATATATGTGAATTTGAAAACGTATTCGGTTCATATGGGGATTTGTGAGACTTTACGTTTATTCCTGCTGATAATCTGTAGATTGTGGATGAATTGGAGCGCGTGACATAGGTCCAACTGATGACGTAGAATTCAAATTAGTCCACTAACTTTCTCCTTGTCAACGTCATCTCTTCGACAAACACTTAATATAATTTCCATTCTCAAATGATCAAATAGTTTTACAGTTGTCATTTGTGCTCATTTAGTTCCATATAATATGTTTAGTTTATTTATTTATTGAAAACACTGCGCTTAATAAGTCCAAATGTATTATTACTTCTACAAACACTTCAATTTTCAATAATCAAATTGCTTTACATAATATTTAGTTTATCTACGGTGGTACATCTTACGGTTTAAGTGTTTCCACATGTAAACTACAAATTATATTTTACAGATCTTGAATAATGTCTTTGAATATTCTTTAAGTGACACTTTGAGACCCATTGTCGTACTAATAATTTTAAGTGCCATCAATTTAAATTCAGCAAACGATTGATGTATGGCGTATAAAGATGATGATAATGGTATCATTATTACCTAATGTGTGCAGATCGTGGTTTGAATACGAGGAAATCTCGTCTTAAGAGAGTTGTCATTTCTGTTATACAGAATTATTTCTAAATAGTCAGTTATGCAGCTATGTTTTTCCTCTAGT
Organism: Antedon mediterranea; assembly: GCF_964355755.1. Taxonomy (NCBI): domain Eukaryota; kingdom Metazoa; phylum Echinodermata; class Crinoidea; order Comatulida; family Antedonidae; genus Antedon; species Antedon mediterranea. Next base: position 29,805,736 of record NC_092676.1, on the reverse strand, counting down.
ATTTACTTTATATTGTTTACTTCGTTAAAGTCTAATGAGATATTCCCGTGTATCCAGACTTAAGCATGTGTAATATTTACTTAGTATGCACTAAGTTAATAAGTCCACACTAGTGAATTTAATTAGTGCCGGTCGTCGGAATCCGAGGTATATTTGTAGTGAAAAGATAGTGGAATTTTACGAGGAGGAGATGGTAGAAATTGGAAAAACTAAACCACTGGTGGTCCACCTAGAAGTGCATGTGTGTTTCAGCTACTGTAAAAACATAATTCACTGTCAACAAATGTGATGTGTCCATATGGACATGATGATGTCATATCACTACCATATTTGAGAATATCACTACCCTTCAAAGTATTTTGTTGCCTTGTGTAGAAAGAGCTAGCTTTACATTTTTTTTTGTCAAATTGGAATGTGCGCACCCCCACATACCTTTCAACTTGGTTACAATTGGTGTTTCTTCAATAATTTTGTTTTCTTCCTTAACTTCCTTTTCAGAATAATCCTACTACCATGGTTTTTCATAATTAACTGTTTCATAATAGCCTTCGTTTACATCACGGCAATCATCGCTTTGATTTAATCAGCGGTGGAGTGATTGAGGCAGCATTCTGCATGTTAGTATACGTGCATTGAAGTTAAATTAAAACAACAGTCTTCTCACCTGACCAATATTTGAAATACAAATGTTACAATTAACGTGGAGAGAGTAAGCTCTTCCCAACAATACAGATATGGATAGAGGTTAGAGAAATATATAGATGCTTATATACGTTCTGTTTGTCTTTGTATACTGCTCTAATCATGTACAGCACTTTGGTCATTTTTTTGTTGGAAAAGCGCTTTATAATCTATAGTATATACGAAACCCCGCCCTATGAAGGCAGAGGAGGCGTTCCATACCGCCCAACACCGTTTTGTAGGATATACTGCTCTTCCTTTAGTTACATACATTTGACTTCTTTTAGAGAATGTAGTTACTTAACCACTAACAGGACTGTCTTAATAATAGGGCATTGTGTGGAGAGGGAGGTCCATTGTAGAAATTTACTTCACACGAGTAAAAGAACAATTAGAGCCATAAAACATTGGTCGATGTTGATCGAAACGAAAGGTGTACACCGAATGATAAACAAACAAGTTATTATGTATTAGTCTCTGAAACAGCCGCTTTCTGTAATTGTAACGTAATGTATAAATTTATTAGACTTAAAATATAGATCTATCACATAAACGTGCCAGTAGCGAGCGCTTCTGTTGATCTCAATAATGTGACAAGTTTGACAGTGACACTACTTGATTTACAATTTATTTTATACGAATAGAGAAAGTATTTCTGTATTTATATTAAAATACATATAAATTGAATACGAAATTATTTTTACTGATGTATTGTATAAGTGAAATAAACAATATGTTTTATATATGTATTTAAAATTCCATCAGATGTAATGTTGAAAAATTAATGATAGGTATGCTTAATTGCAAAAGCCAATTCAAAATAGAAAGTATTCTATTTCATATTGTAGATTGGGGACCTACAGAGGATTTAACCACGCGTGCGTACAAATGCCGTAGTATTGTATCAATGTTTAAACCCGCGCTCGTCACTAACGAATCACAGTACAGTATAACATTTTGTGCGCGTTTTATATGACGTAATTCCAAACGCGCGCGTGTGTTTTGAGCTGACGATTCGTTGAATTATTTTCTCCAGACCATCGTCGATGGAACTCGACTACGCTCAAACAATATTATTAATTGTTTAATCACGTCTGGGAATAACTGAGTAGTTTAGAGATGCTTCTTATGACCTTAAAGAAAGTAAACCAAATGCCTTTCGACATTATCTTGAGTATAGATGACCGAGTGAATCCGAACGAAGAAGAAAAACTACAATAAATATTTAGCAGCATAGGCTGATTGCGCTAAGTCCCGAGATGCTTTAACTGCTTATAAATTAGATTTGACACCGTCATCATTTTAGCAGGACTCGTAGTAGCAGCAGCAACCGTACCGTAGTGAAGATCAGATGCAATATACGCATAGGGGAATATCATAACACGCTGCACGTCTTTTTTCACGTTTGACAGTTTCTTAACAGGGGATTTTTTTTGTTCCAAATATTATCTGTTGACGGAATAAAATGAGTTATTTTGTCAGGTGAATGCAGGAACCGATTAAATGATAACGTTTTCTTGGAATTCTGGTAAGACAATGGGTTAGTAAGCTTTAGATTTGGCATACTTTTGTCATCATAATTTAGTAGCGTGCACAGCGTCAAAGCAATTTCTAGTTGTCATATACTGAATTGTATATGGAAACATTGCTAGTTGTAAGAATGTATCGGATTGTGCATGCATACAAACATACTATTAAATATGCTACAGTTATTATAAAATGTGAGACGTATTTGGATACTTCGTTAATTTAGGTCGATATTATATATATAAAATGCTCGCAGTACTAATGACAAGTTTTTGACAGGTTTTTCTAAATATAACTTAAATAATGCTCACTATATTGTCTATTTTAAATGTATACATTATTACTCTCGCCTCTTCTTTTTCGTCATTCAAACATTTTCCAGGATTTGTTTCCATTTTCTGCTTGAATATTAATCAGCACTCATGTATGTACCGACTTTTGATTTTCTGTAGGGTTAATATTAAATAGTTAGCATTTTTCAACAACCACCTCATTTTTATGATTTATTATTATTATTTTGTGTTTATTCCACAATTTCTTTTCAAATACAAGTCAGGTGTGACATCAATCAGAATTATAAATCCCATTCAAATTAATAGAGCGTTTGGTGTAGTACTAATGGACGAACTAAATCTACTCCGTAGAGATCATTTTACCAAGTCCGGTACTTTGTGTAGATGTGCGGATATCTGTGTAGCAATATTAATTAATTGTTTTCGTCAATTTTTTACTGTATTGATTACAGTATTTAATTAGTACTATAAATTTCTTATACTAATATAATAATAAAGGAATAATAGAATCTTATTTAAACTGTAAACCTATCGCCTGATATAATGGTGTCATCATTGGACACCGGTGAACTATTTTCACCCATAGTTTTATTTATTTGATTATTATTTGATTAATAATTATTTCTTCTCACTCATGACATTTGTTGGAAAATGTTAGCAAACAAAATATATTTAATTTGCATATTATCTTTTCTATTTGAAATACTACATTTAAATAATAAATTACATCGATATATTAGTAAGAGGAATTGTGCGCGTATCATTTTGTTCAATTAAGCATAACATTGTAAATACCAATTCGTTATTTCAAACATAATTATGTTTTTAATAACTTCTCTGAAATAATACTTAAAACGCCTACAATACAAGAATATACTAATAGAGACTATACCTGTACTTCTAATACATATGCTTGTGTCGTCTTTCATCGTACTCTTTATCTTATTTCTTATTTTCTAATACTTCATCAACTCAAGTCCAATTGACCATATATATATGTTCTTACCTAACATTTTGATTTTACAGGCTTAACTTCCTATTTTAGCCTCAATTGAAAACACTTAAGTCAATCGATATAATACTTCAATAATGAAACACGTAAACGCTTAAACATCATTCAGCTTTCGTATCAATTACTTTATCATAGACTTAGACTCAATCATTCATTTTTATTAACTTCACTTAATATTTTCTAGTCAAAAAAACACATTCAGTATTCAATTCAATACAAATAATAAGATGTATTTGATAATTGTAGATAGGAAACACACACTGTGCGTTTCTAATGTGAAACTTTGCGACGAAATGGAAAGTTATGTCACGTTAATTTATTGTGCGCATGCGTGGAAGGTGACACGCTTCCTCACTACATTTATCGACACAGTTTTGGTGGTTTTCATCAATGCGTAGGTTCTTTGGTCCTAGAAAATTAATATTCTTTTTTAAATCAAAAAATACCCTTTATAACCTTTGAATAATTTGGTATCAAACTCATTTGGATGCAACGCAAGTGACGTAAGCGCGACGCAAGTTCGCGCAATCAAAACGCCATCCGAGAACTGTCGCTTGTGATTGGTCACTTGCGTTTTGCCTAAACATCGTTGAGTTACTTCGTGAGACCCAAGCTCTAAGGTAGAAACAAATGTAGGCCACCTATCTGATTTAGTTTTACAAACTACATTCCACATAGCCATATTAACAAATCTAACAAGTAATAAAGAAACAAATTAATTTGAATATAAACTGTGTAACATAGTTGTAACATTATTTACAATCTTACATCAAATATGGTAGTGATATACCTAAATATGGTAGTGATGTGACATCATCATGTCTATCTATAGGCACATCACATACGTTTTGATAGTGTAGACAGAGCTTTAGAGCTGTACTGAGTAATGAGGTCGTTATTCGTTGAATCGTGTTGGTCAGCTATTTTGAATTATTGTACATTTATGACGTTTTGTGTCGTATAATGATAATGTATCATGAATACATTTAGAAAACAAAGATACTCAAAGATAATACTGTATAAACAGTTACTCTCATTTTGCTTCTCTTTATTTTAGTAAATGAAAATTGGATTTTGACAATTTCTTGAAGAAGTTCTCTTTCTCCCAAATGAAATACTGTTGAAGATATAAATAAAATTCCGAAAAATATCATTATTATGATTCAATATTTTGAACTATAGGCCCTATATTGTATCATAATAGCTTTTGTCTCTTTGTTCTGAGTTTATTATTATATTAAACTTAGTGATGCTAATTTTTAAAGTTGTAATGGGTCGATTTCGACAATCTTTCAAAAAATCATGAATTTTTGTTTACACACTTTTTCCTTATCATCCTCTATTTGTCAGTCTCCATTTTTATATTTACTTTTATTCTAATCCCATCATGCAACTCATGTCTGCCTTATGTACCAATTTTATCTGCCTTCAACTTGCTCCTTACTTGCACTGAGGAAGGGTTAGCTCTGCATTTCTTCTTCTTCTTTCTGCCTTATCTTCAACTTGCTCCTTACTTGCACCGAGGAAGGGTTAGCTCTGCATTTCTTCTTCTTCTTTCTGCCTTATCTTCAACTTGCTCCTTACTTGCACCGAGGAAGGGTTAGCTCTGCATTTCTTCTTCTTCTTTCTAGCTGTTTTTGTTTTTTTGATTTAGCTTTTTTGCTGAGATTCAGCCACCGATACTCACAGAATTGTCATTTTTTCATTGCTTATTTTATTTTGTATCTCCATTGAGATCCAGACACTGATACCCATACCATTGTCATTTTTCATTGCTTATTTTATTTTGTATCTCCATTGAGATTCAGCCACTGATACCCACAGTATTGTCATTTTCTTTTATCCATTATAAATTGTAAAACCATTATACCAATCATGGAATGCAATAATCTATAGGAACCCAGTTGTACCAAGATTAGTAAACCACATAAAGTATGTAAGCTAACCCTTACCAGGTACATTAGTATGCACACTGTTCAACATTCGTTAAAATAGACTCGAACATGATTTAACACTTCAATATTATGTCATGTTTGTCCAGGGACGTTGTCAAATGTCCATACGGTCAGTTATAGATGAGTGTCTATTGGACGAGTATGTGTCTAATGGACGAGTATGTGTCTATTGGACGAGTATGTGTCTAATGGACGAGTATGTGTCTAAAGGCCCTGTTTCTGCTGCCAACTAAATACCGTATATTATACGGTATTTTTTGAATACCGTATATATACGGTATATTTTTGGCAGCAGAAACTGCGCTCATAAAAAATATACCGTATTTTGTATACCGTATTTTCCCCACAAAATTTGTGGATAAAATACGGTATTTACAAATTTATACCGTATTTTTTGTACCCGTTTCTGCTGCCAATAAAAAATACCGTATTTTTTTTTTACATGACAAAAGGTCAACATTCGTGTTTTTATTTTCTGTCACTGTACACACGTGTATAGATATATTCGGCGAAAATGTGGAGCGAAGACGTCACAGTTTTACTAAATAAATGTGTGTGTGGAAGCTAAAATGTCTGGCCAACTAAAAGGTAATAAAAGGGACAACCACATTTATAAAGACATTTCTAAAAAAATAAAGCAGGAGTATGGAATAGACTGGTCTCCAAAGCAAGTAAACTCAAAGCTGAAGAGCCTGCGAAAGCAGTACAACATTGCAAAATACAATAACTCGGGGAGGGAACGAATTAATTGTCCCCATTACGATGTTTTCTGTGCTCTCACAACATCTCTATCACTAGGGCTAGGCTGTTGAAAGTGAGACGTAAAACTTCCTTTATTGCGACTTTTAATTATCGATCAAATAAATGAATGGCAATTTGGGTAAAAAAGATGAAATTTAACACGACCACCCAAGAAGTATTGTTAGCAGAAACGGGGTACTAAAAAATACGGTATAAAAAATACCGTATTTTATACCGTATTTTTATACCGTATTTTAAGCAGTTGCAGCAGAAACGAGTATGTGTATATTGGACGCGTATGAATGTGTGCAAGTTTATTTGACGAATGTAAAATTCAGTAAATTCGGGTTAGAGTCAAGTCATAATGAGACAAATAACAAGAAACTGAAACATTACAAACTGATACCCTCTGTTTTAACTAAATTAATGTCGTATAGCAACATTTCGGCCACAGGCCCTTTGTGGAAATTGTTTATAGACCTATTGTTGGCACACAAATTATAGTATTATATTCGTCCATACTTCAGTTCGTCCAATTCACCTGCCTGGACATATTATCCTTTAAATTTGTAAATAGTTTGTAACTGAAAATGCCATATTCATACAGAAACCTGTAGGTCTATATTATATACGCGTAGGCCTGTAAAACCGATCAGTTCAATGCATTCTGATGCACGTTTTAGTGAAATTAGAAATGTGAAATAAACGATATATAGATGATACAGCTGCTGCCTCTCTTTTTTATGCGTAAACATTTTATCTGTATAATTTCTCTTACACATTATATTCGCATATATAATGTTTTGAAAGAGAAGAGACGATATTACGTCACAGCATATTATCTGTCAGATATCAAGTATTCCTTCTCGTGGAACGTGACTCTGTTGTAAGTATTAAAGTTCATTTTCTAACAATTTGCATAAGTGCTTTATTTCTTTCTATGAAATAATAAAAACAACAAATCAATATGCGATGGTAAATTAAGATATTTCCGTTGCCAATTATGTTTAGGACATTCGGTAGAAAAAAAATCATGTTTGATAATTATAATGTATCACACGAAGGAATGCTCGAACGCAAATTTGATTTTGGTATGAAGTGGTTGTTGCGTTTAAGCTCGGCGGCGCACACTAGAGCTATCGGCTGAGCCAACTGGGCAAGAGTTGCGTTACGGTTGCCATGTATGACGTGGTACATGTGCGTACAGTATAGTGCGTTCCATCGTGCGTATCACGCGCGGTATTCACTTCGTGTTGGTCTTTCTCAAAATTGACATCGGAATCAAACTGAATGCGTTGTAATTAAAAGTAGGCCTAACTATTTACTTTAGTCTTTATTTAATGGTGTTTTTTTGTTTAAAAAAAATATATTTGCCTTTGCTATAAGTTTACATCAGTTGTAGGTGTGGAATTGTTGATGCGTAGGTATCAAACTTCGTTCGACTATATCCTTCAGACTGGAACGCCTCCACTGTTTTCACAGAATTTGTAAAAGGGGCTCAATGTGGCTTTTTAATTTATTTCATTTTTGTGTTTCTGTGAAATGTTCAAGGGTGCAGGTGGTAATTTAAGATTATTTAGGTCATTTTGTTGTTCGTTAATTAACTTCCATCAATTGCATTATGTGACTAAATCTGATTCACTCATAATATGAAATTTGATCCAACTAGTGCTCATTTCAGTAATACAGTACAGTACTTGAGTTTCAGTATTCCGGCTGCATTCAACGTCATGTAATGTTATGTAGCAATTCAAAAGAGTTTACAGTATCATAATGATTATTATGAATTTGGGGAAAAACGTTGAAGTTGTTATATAACGTCATCACATTCAACATTGTCCAGATATATCTATAGGCCTAGTTGTTGTGTTTGATCATACAGACCATTTTGAACAACGATTTGACGCGCGCGTCCAAACGCTGTTGAAACGCACGCGTAAAATTATGTCTCTCTTGCGATAATATTGTTGTTTCTCTTTCTGTTGAAAAAAACCCATTGTACCATGCATTGATATTGTTATATTATGACCCAAGCTTAGCATTTTTGATAGATAGACTGCTCTTTAAATATTCATTTACTGATCAACCTTTAAGGGTAAAATTTAACACTTTGCTTATGACAGGTCGTATATTTTAGGATTTACTATCTAATATGTCATTTCGGATTATAAGGTAAGACATTGTCACACATTGCTTGCTAAAAATAGTAATCGACTAACTTTGTAAACATACATCTTAGAGATGTGAGCAGTGTATAGACCATAGTCAAATGTTTTTAGTTATTTTATTCATATCCAGGAGAGTAAAACTAGTTATCGACTAAAATTGTAAACATACATCTTAGAGATGTGAGCAGTGTATAGATCACAGGGTCGCAAAATGTTTTTAGTTATTTCATTCATATCCAGGAAAGTAAAATAGTTTGAGAATGGTTTCCAATGAATGAACTTTAGCTAATAATGCAGTACTCGTTAAATTTACAAGATAAAAAAAAAATGTGTAAGATTCTTGAGGTAAGAATTCATTAGTTTCCAATTATTTCAGTTTAATTGCATGAATACTATTGGTTTTAGTTGCTATCTCCACAACATTATATTGGTTCTTTCATTTATTAGTTTATGTTTGGGCGATTCCCAAATGTATTCCACTAAAAATATCTTCATAATATAAATCACAAATAGTCAATGTACTGTATAATAATGTTCTTCATACCGCCGTCGATTTGACACTATGCTGCTGGTTTTAAATATACACATTCTTTTTGTTTTACAATTAGTAAAAATGTATAACTTAGAATTGTCTTTGAAACAGGTCTAATTGTAACACACTATCGGATATGAAATAAGTTTCAAAATAGTAAACAAGAAAAAAGTGAAATGAACTGAACATAACACATGGCTAAAACTTTCACAAAACCTTGAAATCATCAACAATGCATTATGTATTTTTAGTGCAATAATGAATTCGATCGTGCATAAGAAAAAAGTAATAAAACAGGCCTGAATTCACATCTGACGGTTTTCAATGTACTGTCGATGTTGTTCGACTAAATAAGTACAGTTAACCTTTGAGTTAAATGAGTCGAACTGCCGCCATTACGACTCATAGTATAGTTTTGAAATGTATGGTCTGGTCTGATGGGCTGGTTTCATCGTCATAAATCTAAATATTTAGGTTATATGAACAAATAATTAGCAAGTTTTTGTTTTTAGGGATGGTAGACGGAAGGAAACGGCAATTTATTCGAATTATTATTCTGCGCATGCGTATAAGTCTAGTATGAAATAAAAACAATATAATAACCAGAAGTGCGCCATCTAACGTACCATATTACATTATTTTTTGTCTGCAAAATGTAATATATAGCTCAGCTCCAGAAGTTAATAATAGTCAACCTTATGAGTAAATGGAAACGTGTTTGATGACGTGTATTACTTTTATTTAGAAGAAAACCACATATATTTTCAAAGTTTTCGTGTAATTTAAATGCATACTTCGATACTCACGCGTCTGTGATGATGACGTCGTCAAATTAAGTAATCTCCATGCTGTGGACAGAACGAAACTTGTGAAGGTTTACACTTGCATAGTTCCATTCTTGATCTGTAAATCACTTTTCTATACATATACATGCACTAAGATCATAATAATGGTTAAAACGTGAGAAATATTGATCAGACGCATTGTGAATACAAAACACATATTAAATATTTATAATTAGGCCTATTTAGTAACAATATCGCAAAACCTGCGAATGTGATGAAGACATTGCAAGAGTTTTAACAATCAGAATTTCTATAACAGTTAGAACATATGTACATGTCTTGGTACAATTTTAATTTTCCGTTGACTTGTTTTAAATTATTTTTTGTTATTGCAACAAGACCTAATTTGTCATGAGGTATGCTACAGTTAATAGCGATTAGAACATCAGACAATAAATCAATATTTTAATAGTAAATTGTCGTCGTGGCATTTTCTCTATTTCTACAACAAACTTTGAACGTTGATATTTTCGTACTGTCTGCATCAGCTTCTTCAATCAATCAATCAATCAATCTATACGTTTATTATTTTCGCGCCGTTTAAAGCTTTGTTCCTACGTAAGCGCGCCGCAATTAATTCAACCAATCAGGACGCGATGGATCCTCCGAAATGTCACTTGGGAATGGTCAACTCACTTAAGATGTGTCTACGTCGTTTTGTTACCTCCAAGTGAGAACCAATGTTAAACCATTGTCATTTTTTCAACTACAGTCTGCTTCTGTCTATTTCAATAGCCAAAGAAGTTCACAGTCTTAATACTATTATATGACACGTTTAAATTAACCTACGTGTGATTTTTTTTGTCGGATATACGATATAAATCATGTGTCGACTATTTCAATCTATTAATATGGTGTTTTTTTGCAGACGGTAAGATTGTTCGTCTTAGGAACACTTGAAAACAAATGTTTCCGTTTGTAAGATATAAATCAATGGTCAGACGTGTGAAGAGGCTGCTAAATGTCGATATTAAAAAATAAATAAAAGAAAAGATTGTGGATTTAGAACAGAGTTTTGACCGCTTAAGCTTTGTTCCCCCTAAAGAGACGCAACGCAAGGACGCAAACGCAAGCGAGTTGACCAATGAAAAGCGACAGTTAGGATAATTCATGCGTTGAGTTCACGTCGTTGCGTGACGTCTCTAGTGAAAACCAAGATTTAGACTAATTTTTTTATACTTAACATTATTTTTTATGATTTTGAAAAGAGATATATTGGTGTTATAAATATCGCTTTTATTAGTATATTAAAGCATTATTTGCGAATCAAAAGTTTAAAGCGTAAAACTAAAGTAGTGTTTATTCTAAGTAGCGCATATAAGTATGGCGCATCAATCGAATACCGACAAACTACGGTATCACTGTGTTTTATTACTTAGTTTTATCAGTGGTACTTATGCTAGTAATAGCTGATATATGGTTAAGAGTGAATGCCAGGTATTTTCTTGGCCATGGACTGGCTGTAAGTACTGCTGTTATGCTGTGCAGGACTATGAGCTTGTATGATATACCACAATGTACTGGTGCTTGCAACATGAACCAGAAATACGAATTATGGTGTGATTTTTAAATAACTGTTAATTTTTAGTGTATAATAATTAGCGAATAAATTGTTTTAATCAATATATCAAGAACAATAAATTAACTAACCATTTAACGAAAAACAGTATGTATGTATAACGTAGATTACATGTTTACGCTCGAGTTAATAAAACCAAAGCTAACTTAAAGTTTCCAATATTAACACAGAATTTTGTTAATTTTCAATCAAGTCTATCATGTACATTATTATTAAGGCTTATCCTGCTTGGCCATCGTTGGCTATCTAGGAGGAAGATGCACAAAAAAAACTTTTAAAAGTGTAGGACGCCCTCTATCAACTGAAGTATTAGAATGAATATGTTTTATCATCAATGTCCAACCGTACAATTGTGCTAAAAGGCATTACATATAAATTTAGATATTTGAACGTTTTTTAGACAGAATTTAGAGAACATTGCTTTCCAAAGACGGTGATTAAAGTTACTAAACGAGATTATGAAATGATTTGTGTACGTTCAGTTTCTTGAAGTATTCTCCGCTTCGAAATTTTATCATCAATTTTCAGAATGAATGTTATTGTGACCATTTTCTGTAGATAATGTTTGAATAGAATTAATTGTATTAACCTCGCTTGTCCTCTGTGAAATTTGGCATCATTAATTATGGGTATAGTATCGGACACACTATTCAGTTTCAAGCACGACTCTTGGCCAAAGATGGGTTTCAGGCTGCTTCGAGCTAATTAATTACTGATCACATTAGACTTAATGAACCGGGTTTCTTTTAGTGAATAAGTTCTTTGACAGATACTGTTTTAAAGATAACAAATCGATCATCATTTGGCTCTCCCGAATCCAAATGTCGCCACAAAGTTTGCCATGATGAAGAACTTTATTGACATTTTGTTGATATAGTTTTTGTCTGCTGATTGATAAACCTTATCCTTAGTTAAATGTATTAATGCATTGAGAGGTAGTAGGCCAAGAGGTTTTGATGAGAGGGGAAAAGCGATCGGTGATCCATCTTGATTCCTAAGGCTTCTTCCATTTCGGATACTATTCAACTCCCTTATATTGATTATCTGATTACCTCGTCCATCAGAAGTGACGTATAGTCGTTAAATATTAGAACTGTCTTTCCTGTTAAATTAAACTTCCAACCAGTTATGCTATTTTGAACTTGTAAATCAACGATCAAATATATTCGAGCAGTCCGGTGTTGAAAATGAAAAACGCGTTTTGTCGAAACGTATTTGAAAGGCGTAATAAGCTATGACATATTAACTAAACACGTTTTGTATTTATTGTTAGAATAATGCAGATATCATATATGATATTATTATTATTGTTGTGTAGTGCCTAGCGAAATATAATATATAGGATCACATGACCGTGTGTGTTCTAAAATGACGACATACCCAACGGCAACGGTGTCATCATATTATGAGAGGAGATAGTATCTCTATGATGTTTAATTTACTCGACAGACAATCCTAAATCAATGGTGTTTATTTATGATTATTATCATTTAATAACATTGAGTTATTAAGTTATGTATAAAGTCGTTTCAATAGCTAAACAATAATATAGATAAAACCTATTTAACATTGTATATTATGCGGGTAGGAAAGTTATGAATATTGAAAACAATAATTATGCTTGCATAGAATAAGGCCATTATAATAGAAAGCGGCAGGTTTTACCAGAATTCACTTTTCCCTGGTTACGCAGATTTGTTTTTTTGTTGTCTTTTGTGGTTTTCCAACTTTTATTTCATCCTAATTAGCATTGTTTCATTCATCATGATTTTTACATGTTTACATTATCTAATCTAATTCATCATAATGACGTAATTACATCATTTGGTGTGTTACATGCTACAGATTTTGTCCTAACATGTAGGCCTGGGCATTAGTGGAACCATAAGTCACCGTCAATAACACCGCCTAAACATAATTATCTTATAATCTTAAATAGATTTTGATCAAATATTTTTAGTGTGGTTAATATTAGAGGGTTAATAATAACCTGCCCCGTTATTCGTCCTTTTAAATTACAATTAAAACTATTAATATGATTGTTTGCATTTGCATTTATCGATTATAATAGCCTCGTTTAAGAACCTATTTGTGAACTAATTAATTGCGGATAATGAATAAAATAAATAATTCTAGATTCCAGTAATATTTGATAAGATTTAATAACTGATGCAATCTAAAGTGCTTGTATGTATTAATGTGTCACATTCGCTGTTGTCACCAACAATGTCACCAAAAATGTCACCCCGTCATTACTGTTTATACTTAATGTTTGTTACTTTCCACAGTGCAGGACTGATGTCATAAATTCGTAACACATGCTGTGGCGTCGCATGCCACACGAATCGCTAACCACGACGACTCAACGGCGATTGGCCCGTATGTGTTTAGTCGTGTGCCAGCAGTAAGCCACTGGTCCGCTGCTTCAAAACAAGCGCTGGAATGTACAATTACCTGCTGACGACACTACCGATGATTTCGGCCTAGCTTTCGATTACATGGTATCACATCAGCGATATCGTCAGTTTTACTTTTTGTTTTTGTTGAGGGATATCAACGGCGTTCATTATGACGACAAATGTTAGGATCAATTCCTGCTGCAGTAGTATATGGTTCGTATTTGTAATCTTCCATCACCACACCGTTACGCAAATTTCATCGTTAAAATTAGGTAAGCCATTCATTTGTTAATTATTGTATGCTTACTAATTTCATTAAGATACATACCTTGAGCTTAACATCCTATATGGGCTAAGTTCTACTGATTTACTGGGAATAACTACAAAGGTATGCGTCAAAGTAGCATTTGGCGCGCAACGCAAACGCGCAAAATTACTCGCTGGTCTTTCATCCTATAGAAATATAGTGCAAATGTTTTCAAAAACTTCGCCTAATTATCCAGGATTAAAGAATTTGATTTAATTGTAACAATTATAAGATTATATTCATCGTATTCAACCGAAACATCTGTTCGCCATTCGACCAGCAGATTCGTCAAATAAAAATACATTTTAAAAATCGTAAAACTAATGCTGCTATTGTAACCTACACCCAAATATTAACATAGGAACAAAACTCGTTTATGTCCAAACCATCGACATACCAATGCTCGCTGGAGTATGTATTACTTTATTCGCGTGCATTTTCGAGTTATATTCGAGAACTAAACCTTGCACTAATATTAGTTGACGTGAGCCTGTGTATCTTACATATTATAGAATCAGTGACGTACTCGGTATATCAGATAGGTAATAGAATATACGACAGGTTAAATGATAATTACATGTCTTAATTAAGAGCAGTATATTTAGACTATTGCATGTGATTTACTATTACTGGCTATTGTGGCGATGATTTGACTAATTGCTTTAAACTGACCGTAGTATTATAATTGGATCGTTTTGGATTTAAAATAGGTCTAACGGTAACGCTATATGTCACATGTCAAGCCAATTAATAACTTTAATTTATACAGTCATAAAATCGATTATACTATTACGCTATTTGTAATACATAACAACGCACCATATCTGGCAAACGTATCTAATGTTCTGTAGCCATTCGTATGTAAACGCTTCAGTTGGTTCTGGCTATCAAGTTCTTCACTACGTTGTTTTATGTTTTATGTTTTATTCAATTTTCAGGCACAACAATACATGACAATACAGCGGTGCAGCACCCTGAGGATTGCCATGAGTGCAAAGCACTATCGAGATGGCTCTCCATATACTGCACTAGAACATATAAGACAAACATATACACAAGATGCTCTACATAAACAAAGACTTAATATTAAGTGGAGTGGAGTTGTAAATTGTCATGAGAAAAAAACCCTGACATATGACAGGACTTGAACCCAGGACCCTTAGATTGGTAGCCAAGCATCATAACCACCAAGCCACAGCTCCACTTCACGTTATTATTGTGTTTTGTTTTCTGGAGTTACAACTCTATCACGGTTAAGATAATTCAGAAATTTAAAATAAGAATAAAAAATATCCTCAAATTGATAATAAAATCCCAATATAAATTATTCTGTCAATTTACAACACTAGATGGCACGCTCGCTTCGCTCGCGTACCATCTAGGTCGTGCCCACAGATGGTTCTCGAATACACAGTATTTCCAGCGAGAAAAAAATGGAGATTTCAAATGTACGTACTGCCGGACTATAATACATTGTCGTTTACAGAAACGAATAAATATACACAATGATTTATGTAGTCAGCTAAAATTAGCACCCTGGGAATTACTTCCGAGAGAGAAACAAAATGAGTCAATTTTTTTTATTTGGACTCATTTAAACAAACCCAATTTGTGTTTTGTATGTAACATTAAGGGTTGAGGGATGGGGGAAGAAGATAGGTACAAAGAGGAAACATTTTAAAATATATTCTTATCCACTCAGTAACGAAATATTGTTTTTAATGTTTTATAGGCCTATAAATAATATACCACTAAATACAGTAAAACATTTACGATTTAATACGGTACTTTGTTAAAACTCTCACTGTCATAGTCGATTGAAATAGTAAAGTACATGTAACGATACACCACTACGACGTTTATATATTTTTAAATTATTAATTAATACAAACGTTGAGAAGCAACTGTCAGTAATAACGTTTATTTATTTGTATATTATATGTTTATAATCTAACAGTAGGGCCTACCCACATTCACAGTAATAAAGTTTATTTGTATATATTTTTATATTACATCTAACAGTACCAACACTCACAGTAAGAAATTTGCGATTCAAATTGCGATCAAAAGTGGTTAATACCTTAACAGTATTGTACAGCATTGCAATACTATTTATGTTTATTCTCCAAGGGGGCCCATAAATCTAAATCTATACCTCTATGGTTAAACCAAATAATTTGGAATGTTTATTTGTATATTATATGTTTATAATCTAACAGTAGGGCCTACCCACACTCACAGTAATAAAGTTTATTTGTATATATTTTTATATTACATCTAACAGTACCAACACTCACAGTAAGAAATTTGCGATTCAAATTGCGATCAAAAGTGGTTAATACCTTAACAGTATTGTACAGCATTGCAATACTATTTATGTTTATTCTCCAAGGGGGCCCATAAATCTAAATCTATACCTGTATGGTTAAACCAAATAATTTGGAATGTTCCATTCATCACAAATCAATACATTTGTAAAAACGTATATTAAATGTATCAAAATAGTATTTTTTAAAGAAAATCGGCCTGTCTTCAACATTATGATGGTGTACTCTAGCTGTTCAACCGGTTTTCAGCTATTAAAAACAATTATCGTAGGAGGAGATAGGAAAATGCGAAGCCTCCTCGCATTTTTGTGGCGGGTATTTTTCAAGATGGACATCCATTATACAGTGTATACCACGGTCGGAAAACACCCCTATTTGGGGCAAATCTTGGAACCTAAATTCTTTTTAACCGTCAATAACTTATTATCTAACTTAATTTAATTAGTAAACAGGGTTACATCAGGTGGTTAAAATCAGTACCGAAAGTACGAACCAACTTTATATACCATCGAGTAAAAATTATAGAAGTAAGGCGCGATTTACCGAATTTTGCCCTTACGTAAATTTATATATAGATGTGTGTTTCATTCACACACATGTTGTTTTTGGATTTGAGTGCATGTCATAATCAAGCATTTATAGAACCAATAGATGTACTGATTATGTTTAAATAACATTTAGTATAAAACTGACTCCAAATAATGAGAGGCAAGTCATGATTCAACGTTTTGATCTTTATTTGATCATCATCAGGAATGAAAAGAAAAATTAAATAATCGGTATAATAAGAGTGCCTGACACTAAATTGAATTGGTCAGTTTTGCACCAAACATTTTTCAGGTTTTTTGGCACATGTGTTTCATTATTACCGAGTATTGTTATATTATATATGGCTTTAGAATAAAATAGACTGGTCAAAGAGACATGTTAATAGACATGTTAAAATTGTCAGAGACAATGATGTTCATGCGCAAGACAAAAAGTAGGTCGCACTCGAATTGCGTCGTAGAACCGGGCATTAACATGTTCAGCGTTGAAGGATGGATGATCTAGTGTGTAATATGTGAAACATCAACAGTCATACATAAACAACACATATCGTTCATTACAGATTATTATTCTGCTGTCCAAAGAGAATTCAATATTTTAGATTTAACGAGTTGCAAATAATTATAATTTAGAGTGCATGTCATGTCATGTCATGTCATGTCATGTTCAATTCCTTCACTAGAATCATTTTTAGATAATAATGCAGATAATAAAGTATTTCGTATAGAACGTTAAGTCGGTACTCATGAAATTATTTAAATAATAATAATAATTCATTAAAATTCAGGACTTCCATGCACTATCGAACTAAAACAATGCTATGAATGTAAAAGTGTGACGTGATGTTTATGGCATGTTTAGCGTTTCATACCTGATTGTACTTTAACTACTGCAGTTATAATGAGCGCTATTTTGTTCCATAGACTTATTCGATTTCCAATGTCCATTCCACGTTCGTCAAGGGGGATTTTAATGGTAATTACGTGATGTTTGTGGCGTATTTAGCGTTTCATACCTAATTGTACTTTAACTACTGTAAGTATACGAGCACTATTTTGTTCCATAGACTTATCCGATTTCCAATGTCCATTCCACGTTCGTCAAGGGGGATTTTAATGGTAATTACGTGATGTTTGTGGCGTATTTAGCGTTTCATACCTCATTGTACTTTAACTACTTATACGAGCGCTTTTTTGTTCCATAGACTTATCAGATTTCCAATGTCCATTTAATGGCAAAAATATATATTTAACAACGAGTTTTCTTTAAAGCAGCAGGTTTACGTTCCTCAAGAATGATTGTATAATGTTTGAAACACCGTATAAAGTAGTTGATCTTCATTCACAAAATGTCAACTAGTTCATGTATACCTCAGTTGTAGGAGGCCTAGTGACAATACAGTTTTAATATCTTATAGGCCTCTTAGAATAATTATAACCGAACGTGCCGTTTCGGTGATCTATGTAAAGTTGTTTCTGACTACTATCGCATGAGTCTTAACTTACACTTTAACATAATACAGAGTACAGACGTTACATGTGACTAACTCTCTGTATTGCAGAATTTGCCTATTACACTGACCATTAATGCCAATTTGGATAGAGAATCGATCGTGTGAAAAGATCGCATTTAAAAAATGTGAAATACAAAGTTATTTGTCAGTGGTTACTACCATCTCAATGTCACGTGCTTCTATGTTTTCTAAATTTCATAGTATTTTTAGTACGCCTGCTGCTGTCCGTATTAAAATCAGTTTTTACGACTCCTCGTGCAAAAGACAAATATGGGTTGCATATTTTAAGGAGGGCGTTCTATAAAATATATTGATTTATCGTAAAGAAATGCTTTCCTTGGAAATACAGTGATGTCCCAATTGAGTGATTTGGTTTCAAACATCTTACGGTACAATTCAAAGTTATCAGTTATTTATGTGAAAATATAAAGTTATACCTTGATCTCAGGTGAGAATATGAAGTTGAAATACGGTTGAATTAATAGGAATGTTCATCCGTGAAGAGGCAATAGGAATGGTTCATAAATTGCAACAACAAAATGTATTTACTTTGCAGACGTACAGAGTAGTACTGCACTATAACCCTCTATAAGCCTCTCCAGCAGTTGTATTACATTATTGTTGCCCGTTGTTAACAGAGGAAGTCGTTTTGGCTATTGTTACGTTATACTATAACCATTTAGGGCATACTGGAAGCCTCTCCAGCAGTTGTATTACATTATTGTTGCCCATTGTTAACAGAAGAAGTCGTTTTGACTAAAGTTGTTACGTAAATTTTGGAAACGAGCAATTAATACTAACACAAGTCATCGTCACCAAAGTAGTTGGTTGTTGTCACCATGTGAGTGACAAAACTTCAAGAAAGAAACACACAAACCTTCATACACAAACGAGTAGGCCTGGCTTTACTGTCACTCACTCATCTTCATACACAAACGAGTAGGCCTGGCTTTACTGTCACTCACTCATCTTCATACACAAACGAGTAGGCCTGGCTTTACTGTCACTCACTCACCTTCATACACAAACGAGTAGGCCTGGCTTTACTGTCACTCACTCATCTTCATACACAAACGAGTAGGCCTGGCTTTACTGTCACTCACTCACCTTCATACACAAACGAGTAGGCCTGGCTTTACTGTCACTCACTCATCTTCATACACAAACGAGTAGGTCTGGCTTTACTGTCACTCATTCATTCATTCATTCATTCATTTACATTTATTTAGTCATCGTTTATAATTTTCAATTTCAGTATATAATTGATGACAACAATCCTGCATAAAGAAGTTTACAGTTCTGTTTTTGCAGGACCCTTTTACATAATTGATAGTTTATTAATCAACTCTTAGCTTTTAATCTTACTTAAATCGTCCAAAATCATACTCTAGCTGCAGCTATATATTGTTCATCCATTTTTACTCATTTAAACTTACTATTGTTCTTAAATTAGTTTATAGAACGCAAGGTAAAAATAGTTAGTCTCGTCGGGGTATTCTTTAATGTACTTATTGTATCACAAACTCTAAGTACATCTTTCTGTAGTCTATTTCAAATCAATGACACAATATGTTCCATTGTTAGTGTACGTTAAGACGCATTCTTAGTGCATCATTTCATTAATGTTGTATTAAGTAAGTCCGAGCGTTAAACATAACACGTTTAATGCTATTAAGACCTAAGTGTGCAAACTACACGCGTTAATCAGACAAGAAGGTTTGTATAATTATCTTTAGTTAACCTGTGCTGCTGCTTAAGGTAACATAGAAATCCATTAAGACTCTGTAGTTTATTAGCAGTGCGTTTTGTTGATCTATTTTAAGTGCTGTCACTTTTTCTTTCTCTAATAAATGTATAATCAAAGACGAGTAAGACTTATGAATGCTAATAACATTGAGATAAAAATATGTAAATCTTCTACATTTACAGTCCGAATTATAAGTCAATGACTCTAAAACTTAAACGCCAATCTTTGAATTAAAAAAAAAAAGTTTTGTTAAACGAGGTCTTAGTCCTAAATCCACATCATATTTGCATTGTATTGAGGTCAGTACAACTTCTTCCACCAACATGTTTATTTTAAAACCGCTTTCAAAATTTAATTTTTTTTCTAGTTTGCATCCCTAATGTCTTCTGTAGCTTTTCTTTTGCTTCTGTATATTTACTTTACGAGACAGATTTAATCTATAAAAAAGATTAAATGAAATGAACTTCAATTAATGCTTTACATAAAGCAAGTTTTTAAAAGTTGTAAAAGAATTATAAGCATTGAACTACATTATGTAATCTGTGAATAATAGAACCAAATTGTTGAATTCAGAAGTTTTGTGAATATTTTAATCAAAACTTCAACAACATTTCTGTGGAATTTTTATCGCTTGATCAAGTAAGGATTTGTATTTTTTAACCACGCTTCAATTTAAACAGATTTTGCTTTGATTATTACCAACAGGTGTTGGTATTCCGAGATTTTGTTGTTAATAGCTAATATCAAAAAATATCTTAGTAATACTAGTATTAAAGTAAAGCAATAACATAATGAATAGTTCTATCTAGAGCTATGTCCATAGACCTATTTAAATGTGTCCGATCGTACAGTTTTAATGTCTCCATACAGTCTGTGTTCTTAAACTGAATATTATGTTAGATACATAAGATAAAAATTTCGCAAAACTTAAAATCGCGTACCGGAGTTTTTGAGATACACATACACACGCACATGACACGTGCGCTTATAGTGTCTGTGTATACGCGCACATGACACGTGCGCCCATAGTGGTCTGTGTATACTCGCACACGACACGTGCGGCCAAAGTGTAGCCCTATATGTGCACGCACGCGACGTGTGTCTTTTATGTCACTATTAAATGTATTGAAAAATGAATGTCTACATGACGTCACATACTTAAACTCTTTCAATTAACAACTAATGTGTTGAAATATTACTTTTTTGGTCGTAAAACGGTAGTTTGGATGTCACATATGACTGCATAGCAACTTAGCACTTAACCTTTGCCCCAGTAAGTGCTAATGAATTGTATAAGTACAATAATATTCAATTTGTTCTCACTAAATTGTTATCATCAATTAATATGTGTAGGTTGAAATAAGACATAAGGCATATCCATGTTTTAACATTACGTAAAGTATTTAGCAATTGCTAGTTTCGTTTCTTATTTTTGGTTAATTCAGAATCATCTGGAGTACTCATCCCCCCCTAGATCAAAGTTACTGTTGTATGTATATATGTTTTGAAAAGCTTGGTTCCCACTAGCGACGCAACGCAGAGACGTTACGCAACGTAAGTAATTTGATCAATCACAAGCGATTGATTATTCAATCAGTGACAGTGGCTTGCCATTGGTCAACTCACTTGCGTTGTGCGTACGTCCTTGCGTGGCGTCTCTAGTGGGGAAACCACGCTTTACGTTGCGCGTACGTCATTGCGTTGCGTCTCTAGTGAGAACCACGCTTAAGGTAATTCATCAAGGAGAGGAGAGAACACATGTCACATATTGATATTACAATATAAGAAATACTGCACTAAAAAACATTCATAAAACAAACATCTTAATTATCGAGATTTTGTTCCTTTGTAAATTATCAAACGTACGTGTGTAAGTCCTCGTGAGACAACCTCACGTTTCAATTATTGATCCCAATTGATTCCAGAATAGATATTTCTTGAAATTATCCATTTTAAGCATAAAATATTGATAATACCTTACCTGTTGGACTATAGTTTTTATGCTAAGCAGTCGTTTTACGTTTGTATTTTATAACTTCGAGTTATAACTTGAGACAAGTAGTTTATTTCAGCGACATTTATTGCACACAAGTTAATCGAAGTCATCTCAATCCGTTCAAGAATTCCCGGTATTGATTTTTTTTAAAAAGAATTCTGTCGCCAAATATTAGTACATTTATAAAATAATTGCAACTTTACAATCAAGATAAACGTCGTCATAAATGAAGATTTGATTTAAAAAAACGACGATGTCTGCTAATTATTACGCATTGCAATCATTATTATTCAATAAATTCTAAAAAAATAGTTTTTAAGATTAAGAACATACTTATTTTTCATATTATTTTATAAGCAGAAAAAATTAACGCACACCTTCACGCGTTTAGTAATTTAATTTACAGAATACACCTCAGTACTATCTGCACATTTTCCAAGACGGAGACTGTTTTGGAATCTTGTTTCCTTTGGATAAATTGAAAGAACGTTGATAAAAGAAAACAAAATCGCCTTTGGCATCTACAATAAAATAATATTTTGGGCCATAAACTCCTTAAGTTACTTTCGATACTTTTTAATCGCCAAGATTTAACGTGTTTTACCTAAACGAGCTTGTATGCCTATCATAGCATGTTGTACGATACTTCCATTGAAAATTGAATTGAAGTTTGATAATTATAGTATCTTTACATAAAACGTTGTTCCCTGTGGCTGTTCATTCATCTTACGTAAACTAACGAGTCAATTACGTGCGTACAGACATCACTATCTTAAATCTTATCTGATTTTACAAAACAAACGTAGATAAATTTGTCTAAAACGGCTGCATTTTCTAACATAAACATTCGTAAATGCATGGTTTCCACTTAGAACATCAGCGCAACGCAAGTGATTTGACCAATCACAATGGATTATTCGAATTGGCGCTTTTAATTGGTCAAATAGTTTGCGTGTAGTTTGGTTTATATAGTTTGTGACACTTTGTACATTAATGTGTCTAAATGTGAATACAGTAGTTTTTATATAGTTTGTGACACTTTGTACATTAATGTGTCTAAATGTGAATACAGTAGTTTTTAAAACATCAACACAATACAATGTGGATAATTGTAATAGACTACAACCTGCCATTAAATACTATTAGAGTTGTAAATTTAGAAGTTTAAATGTATTTGTTCCTGCTAATATTACCGAAAGTAGACGTTTTGTTAAATCAGTAATTCATTTGGTTACAAGAAAAATATCTACTGCTCAACATTGATAAATGTCTTGTCGTACTCATGATCTCAGACAACATTAATGTCATACAATCCGAGCTATATGATGTTGGCTCTTGACCTTTCTGAATACATTTATCTTTACTAACTGAAATCAAGATTTTTGCTGATATAGGCTATATCCGCCATTTGGCCTAATAAAATATGTTATACTACAAATAGAAAAATTCCTAAAGTAATAAATATCTTATTATGACTCGTAATATACACCAATATTAAAATCTTCAAATAAAAAAAGCTTCAATATTGCTTTTAATGTATTGAAATGTATATTTTAATTTAATTCTATTTTTTTTCTTGCACTGATGAAGGGCTAGTGTTGCTTGAAAACTGAAAACTCTGCTAATTTGTGTGGCTGTTTTACTTTATCGCTTTGATTTAGCATTTTTGTTTCTCCATTGATATCCAGCCACTGATACTCACAACATTGTCATTTTTTTCAGTAATTTGCCTTTGGAATTAATTTAATTTTTATATAGTTTGTCATTTTAAAGAGTGCACCTAGATATCTGTTTTGTATAAATGGTTATACTCTCTATCTCTGCCTAAATAAAATTGAAGTAAACATGTTATTATGTCTTTTTCAAACGTCGGTCCAAATGTACTGTATTATTTTAGGTGAGATCTGCACGTGAGAAGCCCTGCATTCCATATTGGCATCGGTTGTCATATCCGACGCGGACTAGTAACCCGAAACTGACTGATGTACTTATATCGAAATGACATTTGCTTATTTAAACTGTTCTATGGAGATACGAATCACTTATCTTTAAAAGGCCTTGTATGTTTACTCTTGAAATCTTTATCAAATAACTTAACGATATTGAGAGTCCTACGCTCCTTAAACTTCGATTTATCTCTCAGAAATGTACTTGAAATTGCATCGGACTTTAATAAATCAAATATATGTTAGAATGCAAAGAGGTTATCATTTGATATGGCATGGTAAAGCTCTGTCTACACTATCAAATATTATGTGACAAAAAAATGTGATGTGCCCAAATATGGACATGATGATGTCATATCACTACCATATTTGGGAATATCACTACCATATTTGGGCACATCACACTAGTTTGTTAGTGTTGACAGAGCTTAAGTTACAGAATGGAAATGGAATTTATCGTCCTCACTATTTCATTGAATATCGTCTGGTAAATTACCCCAAATTACGGTGCTACCAATCACCAATGCAGCCTCATAATTGGTTGATAATCTACCTATAATTACCCTCGCTAATTCCCCTGACCCATGATCCTACACTAATAACCAAAATAATTTGTGCGCCTTAATTATGCAATTTAAATATGAACTTTGTAGAAGTCAATTTCAAATGAAAACAGCCAAATCCTAAAACAAAACATTTGCCACAGCTGTTACACACATCACAAACTTACTAAAA
Organism: Antedon mediterranea; assembly: GCF_964355755.1. NCBI lineage: Eukaryota > Metazoa > Echinodermata > Crinoidea > Comatulida > Antedonidae > Antedon > Antedon mediterranea. Next base: position 29,780,884 of record NC_092676.1, on the reverse strand, counting down.
CAAATGGATTGAAGAGTTATAAAGAAAACTTAAGACAGTCTTTGGACGGATACAATGCCTGAATGTTTTGATAAGTATAGTTAGAGGACTCACGATAATCGATTCTAAAGTTAACCTACCACATTGCGAGCGTCTGTTGAACCTATTCACGGGAGAGGCATTGGTCAATGGATATACATATTGCTGTGTTCTTCGAGGGTAGTCGGTAGAGAGGCATTGGTCAATGGATACACATAGTGCTGTGTTCTTCGAGGGTAGTCGGAAGATAACTAATTAACAATTAAAAAATGGCAATCAACTTTCGGGTTTCAAAACCAAAATACATTTACTATTTCTAGTGAGTATTTTGTTTCTGTACTAAGTTGTACATTATTGTAGTTTGGTAACAAAGATCTCTCCTCCTTTCCCCGAAACTTCCACTTACAAATCACTCGTTATTATTGAATACGAAGTTACACTGTATTTAGAAAGTAGTTTCACTTTAGGTTTTTAAAACAGAAGATCGGTCGCGCGCGCGCACATACGCTATACCACATTCAAAACATTTCTACAACCATTTGATTTCTAAATAAGATATTCTATATCTGTCATTTGTGTAATCCAGCAACTGATTATGGGATCATGTTATAGTAGACATGAAATAGACATGGGGTTGCGCCTAAATGAGCCTAATTCTGTCACAGCTGCCATTGATTGTATGTTATCTCAACGGTCGTCTGCCATTGAAATAACAAACTATATGAAATGTGAATGTACAAGTGCGTATGATGATGGACTGTGTCTATTAGTTGCCAGGTGATACGCACTCATATCGTCAGTATTATAGAAAGAGTGAAAGATGCGTTCTATGCAAAACGAAATACCGTCAACCACTTGGCGTCAACTTTTTTATATAAACCAATCCATATTATATGCTCACCGTCACTTATGCGCGCACAATATCGGCGCTTTTGTACACGCGCGCCATGTGATGACTATCCAGAAACGTCTTCTTTACTCCTCCCTCCAATCCACCCCACGGAATTGGTATCTGGGTCTGGCCTCATACTGACAATAAGTGCGTTACTAATACTGAAAATGCGTCAACACTAGTTTAAAATGTTCACATAATGTAATGAATATCAATATCTGTGAATGTTCACCTGAAAAACATTATTGTTTCAGATGGTTTCAATTTGTGAATAATTTATAAAGCTGACAAACATATCGAATACGAAGACCTAGATTCACTTTGAGTCAAAGTTTGAGTCAACATTTTATTTTTCTTCCCCAGGCGCTGTTTTTAAGGAGAGAGGTAATGATAGCGTTACAGACGAGGAATTCATCTTCCGTTATGCAATTAATCAAACAGATATTGAACCAGAATCCATTTACCTCCAACCAGATGAAAACATTTTAGATGTCAAACAAAAAGGTAAGACGTACGTCACTACGTATCACGTGTCTTCAAACTACTGTTTTGAATGGTTACATACTGTGTACGTACGCGCGCGCGTGTATCAACTTATGTATCTTGTTGATACTGAGGATACCTTTTTTACATAGAGCAGGTTGATCGGTATAACCACCAATTTGACGACAATATACATAAGGACGTGGTGGCCCGTATACTGAATAAAATCTCTCATTGGAGAGAACTGATTGTTTGTATCAATATATTACGAATAATTTGCCCACAGCCTTTTTTTACAATAATCGTTCTTCTGCGCTTACTGTGTTCGGTTTAAAGGGTTACATGTTCGCTTAACTCATTTAACCTACACCTGTGTCCGCCAATCATTCCATGTTGCCATCAACAATTCAACAGAGATGAAACCGCTGAATTTATTTAAATAAATGAATAAATCGGTTGCTTTCAATAAGTCTACTCTATACATCATTCATTCATTTAAATATTTATATGTCATCCAGGAATTATTTATAGTAATTTTTCATTGTTTTGTTTAAATTTCAAACGGACTATGAGGGCTTATGATCTATGTACACTGTCTCTCGCCAAGATATACCGGTAGTCTAGCTCCTCAGTAACGAAGATAAGCGTTGGAGTTACGTTGTTTTAATAATCAGTACTGCTAAGGGACCCTCTAAGTTGTTGGTGGTGATATAGGGAATATGATTAATACTAAATAATTGTAAAGAAAATTGCTATCATACCTGCATTATTAAATTCAGTAATTGTTATTTATATTATATACAATTAATTAGCATCTGTAACGTATTATTTGCTGCCCTTGATGAATATGTTATGCAGTAATAAATTGTTTATAATAAAAGTTTCCATTTTGAGAGACAAAAATTATTATTTGAATGTAATGAAAAGCAGAGGAGTTGCGAATTCATATTTCGGTTGAGGATACTTTCTTTAAAGCGTTTAGATATTACAATGTGTAAATGGTAAAGACACGTTAACGATCTATAGGCTAATAGCAATAATAATGTAAATTAAACTTTGGATGAGATTAGAGCTTTGTTCGTTTATACATTATAACTTTTGCGTTCTGGAAAATATTAAACAAGTTGTTCATGTGATTTGATCGATGGCCTGCTTATGAATGGCAGCAGGCGATTACAAGAATTAGACAGATCTTGATCTTGATCTTGATCTTGATCTTGATCTTGATCAGATCTTGAACCAAACTAGTTCATAGTTTGTATGATACATTATTCAGTTTTTGTTACAACAGTGCGCATGCGTCACAATAATTTGACACGACAGCATATCATTTTTTTCGACACCAAAAATATTGTCGTTAAATTGTCATTTCATATCGACTAGAAAAACTCCACAAAACGTTGGTGTATGTAACTCCGGAGTTTTTGTAGGCGATGTGAAAGAAGCTATCAGATGGGCTAAAAAAACATTTATTTTTGGATCAATTACTCTTTCAAATAAGCAAAGTATAATTTTATTTAACTGTGTTCAGAAATATATAGTTGATTCCAAAAGATTTGCTATTTAAATTGTTGTTGATATATATTTCCACCTTCTGTTGCTAACCTCATGTTTGTTGCAGAGGCTCCTCGAGACTAAGGATGTGAGGAGCCTCCTCGAGACTAAGGATGTGAGGAGCCTCCTCGAGACTAAGGATGTGAGGAGCCTCTGGATGCTGAAATATTGAAAAAAAAAAAACAAAATCCCCATCCAATCATGGAAAAGTGATAACCATTGTAATTTCTCTCTTCACTTTCTTTTGGCCAAACAGAAAAAGATTCTAAACTGAAATTTTATTTTTTTTCAGTGTGCTTAGCGCACAAGAATGGTATGATTTCAGTGGTCGGGCCGTCCACGATGTATGATACTTTTAATGTTAAAACAGTCAGCAATTCGTTAAGTATCCCATATATTGATACACAATGGACGCCATATCGATCAGACAAGCAACTCGTATTGAATATGATGCCTGATAATAATATATTCCTGGACGCCATCTTGGATCTGATTAAGTTTTATAAATGGAAAACGTTGACCTTATTATACGAAGACGATAAAGGTGAGACAATTGCTATGCCCAAATATGATAGTGGTATGCCCAAATATGGTAGTGATATGACATCATCCATATATCACATTTTTGTTGTATAGACACGGCTTTATTTTATTTGATACTACTTGTTATTGGTGTAGGCCTTTATATAATAATACGTTTACAAATTCTACTTAGGTTTGAATTATGATTTTATCTTTTAAATACTATTATTTTATACTATTTATTACACATGGTTGTATCTCTGTTTATACCCTCGTGGATTACACTTATTAGTCGAACTATTATTTACTGTGGCGTGTGTTGTATTGCATTTATTCAATTATTAGGAAATTTAAGCTTCATATATTACGGATTATATTGAGATAATGTGACTGATAATAGTGCGTGAGTTATTGGCAATAATAATATAGTAGGCCTACTTCATGTAAATTTAAACTATGCATTAGTCACGTCGTTCAAGCAACAAAAATTCTGGTCTCGTTAACTGTGAACTGTACGCAGCTGGTGGCCGCCATTGAAATATTCAAAAGCACCCCCTCTACACTATGTACAATTATGCAAATTAGGTTGATGACGCGTTTTACATAATTAAATATTCATAAACTATATTGTTTAATTGTAATAATGTATTTCTTTCAGGTCTTTTGAAATTTAAAGGACTTTTTGAAAAGGCGTCTGATTTAGGAATTAACATAATGATAAGTCGGTTAGTTGACGAATATGAAAGTGTACTAAAGAACGTGAAAACATCAACAATCTCCAATGTCATCATAGACTGTAGTCAAGATTCATTGGCGCATATCTTAGCAAAGGTAATGAATGCTATAAGTTTGGTTGCTAAGGGTGTACGGGCAACGCAATACCTTTGACCAATGACAAGCGTCAGATCGATTAATCCGTCACTTCGTTGCGTCCTAATGTGGAAATCAATCTTTAAATTTAGTCTCTGTTATAATTCGACCTTAAGAAAGGCCAGGTACGGGCAAAAAATTTCTATTGATCATACATTCAAATAATTATCGATCTATAGTTTCCCCTATGTTTCATAATTTTTGGGATTTTATTTGTGTTACACGAGCTTGTTGAAAATAAGCACTTTCTTATCAGTGGGGGGATAGTTCAAATTACACAGTAAAATCTCTATTCTTTTGTACACAAATTTTTTAAATAGAAAGGCATTTTAAAAAGCTATGAAAAATAAACGGTGTGGTAAAAAATGTTATCAGATGACTAAATATAGGTAATATAACTTGAATATTACATTTCTGATATTTTTATTCAACTTCAGATTTTTATTTTCATGCTATAGCAAAAATTATCCACCGTATATCCAACATCTTTTTTCACCGTCTAGGGAGTCACCCGACATGTTATTACATTAGGTTAACTACCTAACTACTGAAAAAAAGTCTTCCTGGTTTTTATGGAAGAATTTTGCCAAATTTTGTATTTGACCATATTAAGGGAAATTCATGTTTTTTCGTCTCGATTTCTGTTACAAATATTTGATTTATGTACAATTAACCAAATATTATATTTAAAATTCATGCCTGTACCTGAGCTTTAACATATAATTATATAACACAAAGGAAATAATGATAACAATGATTATTATGATTTTACGATGATTCTTTAGGATTAATAAGGTTTTTGTTGATGGTTTTAATAAATGTAGTAGGCCTAACTGCACATAATCTCACCCAAGACGGTTAAAGGCGAAATAATAGCTTTTCTCTAACGTCGTTATAACCTTCTTGCACAGTGCAACATTCGGCATAACACACTCAACGTGCAACTTATTTCTGTATTACTATTTCATATAATTTTATTTTCTCCCAACAGATGAGTGAAAATCTTATGTTTGAATATTATCACCTGATATTTACATCGTTTGTAAGTATCCATTTTGACGGCGCGCCGTTCGGGACATGAGTAATGTCCCGAACGGCGCCCCGTATGTTTTGACCTACTTTTAATAGTCCACTATCCGTCGATAGTCTTTCTGTCTCTGAGATATTAAGTAAATCCGCCTATTCATAGTCACTCACGACATTTTGTTTTACTAACATCGACCTTTCATTTTGTACGATGCGCCTTGCGTCTACACTGCCGTCGAGTCGAAATGTCATCCTGTGACGCACATAAACATAGGTCAAAGGTGTAATTATTTATTTCAAATAATTATTTCTGTATCAATTTTGCTAGGATTTTCATCTGTATTCAAGAATATTTGACGATTATATGGGAATAGGATTAAGAGTGACGTCATTACAGTTATTTGACACGGAAGAGGAGTCAATACGCATGCTCAGTGATGTAGTTGAAATGAATAATGGCATATCTAGGTTGACGGTATACTCAATTTTTCATTTACAACATTGTGATTATATACTTTACTGGCATCAATATATTTTTTTTTTAAGTAGAAATACTACTTACTACAAATACCCGACCGACCAAGTAAAGCTCTGTCTGCACTATCAAACTAGTTTGACAACAAAAATGTCCATTTATGAGCACATCACATTTTTTGTCACATAAGGTTTGATAGTGTAGACAGAGCTTAAGGAACACTTTTTTTTTAAAATCAGAATCCTATTTTTTGGTCGCTTTTTGATCATTTAGGTTACCCCGGTGTACTAGTTCACAGTGCACCGTCACGGTCGTGGACCATGGCAAAGCGCCTTAATTGGCTACAATGACATGACCCTTTAGGGGAGAAGCGTGTAGTTGAAAAGTTTAACATCTGAATTGAGTCCACAGCGCCATGAGCAAGAACTACATTACCCGGTTCGTTCGCCATTGTTAACAGCTTCAAACCATATAGTTTTGATTATGTAACAACTATCTACTTCAAATACTGAAATGTATACTTTGTAAATAATCAGATTGCAAAGTTGAATGAGAAAATTAATTCTTAATGAGTTCAATGTAATTACTGAAATTCAAAAACATTAGGAAGAAATGGTTGAACTAAGTGACCTGAATAATATTCGTTTTCAATTTAGATTCAGTCAGCTCTGATGTACGATGCGGTGAAATTAGTTGATCGTGCTTTAGATATAAGCAAGCAACAAGGTAAAGAGATCAAGAAACCTAGAGACGTAGATTGTGATTCAATAATCACAAATGAAACGTGGCGACACAGCACTAAGATGTTCAACGCGTTACGTAAGGTAAATAACCGTATCACATCATCGTCTGTATATTATCATTGCTAATATACGACTTTAAAGTGCTAATTGATGTTGCTTAAAGGCCAAGTGCGGGCAAAAAATGTCTATTGATCATACATTCCAATAATTATCGATCTATAGTTAACCCTATGTTTCATAATTTTTGGGATTTTATTTGTGTTACACGAGCTTGTTGAAAATAAGCACTTTCTAATCAGTGGGGGGATAGTTCAAATTACACAGTAAAATCTCTATTCTTTTGTACACAAATTTTGTAAATAGAGAGGCGTTTTAAAAAGCTATGAAAAATAAACGGTGTGGTAAAAAATGTTATCAGATGACTAAATATAGGTAATATAACTTAAATATTACATTTCTGATATTTTTATTCAACTTCAGATTTTTATTTTCATGCTATAGCAAAAATTATCCACTGTATATCCACCATCTTTTTTCACCGTCTAGGGAGTCACCAGACATGTTATTACATTAGGTTAACTACCTAAACTACTGAAACAAAATTATCCTGGTTTTTATGGAAGAATTTTGCCAAATTTTGTATTTGACCATATTACGGGAAATTGATATTTTTTCGTCTTGATTTCTGTTACAAATATTTGATTTATGTACAATTAACCAAATATTATATTTAAAATTCATGCCTGTACCTGAGCTTTAAAGTAGACTAGAGTCAAAAGGTGACGATGAGCCAAGATCTGCTCACGGTTGTTTGTTTTACCGAAATCCACCTTTCAACAAGAAGGATTGAGCTAAACAAAACAAACTTATCTTATCTTATGTAATAAATATTACAATTACAGAACTCGTATACAGTCGTTTCTACTAAGCAAGATAACACAAATAACATTTAAATACAGTAGTACCGGTACTTTCTCTATATGTAATTCTTGTACAAAAGAAACTGGTCCACATAAAAAAGAACCGATTTTAAATACGGTTTATGAAATATCCAATTAATTTCGGTCTTGTTCGTTTGAATCCCTTTTTAAAAGAACGCTTTCCAATTTTTAGCGGAAACACAATCTTTTTTATAAAGATTGTCTGTAGAAACGGGTCCAAGACCACAAAAAGACAATTTATAACAGGCCTACAGGCCTAAATATGCGCAGTTCTTCTAATGATTTCACAAATAACCAACAATGTTTTATTTTTGTATGGAAAGGGAGCATCTGGATACAATGGTGTAACGGGACCATTTAGCTTCAATTCAAACGGAATGCGAGAAGATGTTCATTTTTATATTTATGAATATACACCTGAGGCTAAAATAAACTTTGGTACTTGGAACACGACTAGCGGATTGGTAAAAAGAAAAGAGGAACCAGGGCAAAACCCCAATGTTATCAAGAAAAGACTTCGAGTCACATCGGTACTGGTAAGTTTTGTGAATTATATCTAATGGTACATTAGTAATAATCATGCATCATTAGTGTGGCAGCACTCTCTGCTTCCGTGGGATCGATAACCCTAGCGCTAGCTCGGTAGTTTAGAGGTATGAACGCCAGGCTAGGTGATCTGGAGGGGGTGAGTTCGACAGTCACACTCAAGAATTACTTTCGTATATTTTCGAAGTATTCTTAATATAATTAGCAAAAGGTACGATTACGTCAGAGTAGGGTAAACATCTTACTAACTGTCAAGTTACGGTAGCTCTTTTCTGTGTGATCAGGTAAACAAGATGTGTTAGTATCATGGAAAAATATATTGAGTCTTTCACTCTTCTTTCCCTGATGTTATATACAAAACCCACTGTCCGCTTTAATTGTTTGTCTGTATATGTGGTTTTAGGCAAAACCGTTTGTAATGGTGAAGGATACATCAGTAAGTGAAGGTGTGGAGTATGAAGGCTATTGTATTGAGCTGCTTGATTACTTAGCTCAGATGTTGGACTTTGAGTACAACTTGACATTAGTGGAAGATGGTAACTATGGCATACTGGATCCGAAAACTGGCAAATGGAATGGAATGGTTGGAGAACTCATAGATAAAGTAAGCTCCATTTGTTGCATGATCTTTACATTTTTTTTTCTTTTTAATTATGTTGAACAATACAGACTATTTTGTTATAATTATTCTTTATTCGAAAAAGCCGAAAAAAAGAGATTATTATGAAAAATAAATTAAAAAAACAATATATACAAAACCTAGAAACTCCCGAGTAAACTGTACGGTGTTGATTATTTAAGACACAAGTTGATAGACAGAATTTTTGTTTTGTTTACAACTATGTTGTTTTTTTAGAAAGCGGATTTGGCAGTAGCTCCTCTGACAATCAACCTAGCACGAGAGAAGGTCATCGGTTTCTCGAAGCCATATAAATACCTAGGTTTGAGTATTCTGTATAACATCCACGAAGCCAAGAGTCCTGGAATATTCTCCTTCTTAAACCCTCTATCATTCGACGTCTGGCTATACATACTTATAGCCTTTCTTAGCGTCAGTATCATGTTGTTTTTAGTGGCAAGATTTAGCCCTTACGAATGGTACAACTCTCACCCGTGCAACCCAGAATGCGATGTTGTTGAGAATCAATTCACCTTTCTAAACTGCATGTGGTTCTCCTTTGGAGGTATCATGCAACAGGGATCTGAGTTGACACCGAAGGCGTTCTCGACTCGGGCATTGAGTGGATTCTATTGGTTTTTCTCACTAATTCTTTTATGCTCGTATACTGCGAATTTGGCGGCATTTTTGACAGTGAACCGGATGACGTCACCTATCCAGAACGCAGAGGATCTTGCAAGGCAGACGGCAATTGAGTACGGGACATTATCAAGTGGCGCCACAGAATTATTTTTAAAGGTTTGTTCAGTTTATTGAGATTATTTAACATTTTTCTATAAGTTATGATAACGTTTTAAAAATGTTTAATTATGCGCATTTGACAATGATTTCATCTTGCCATGCGTTACATTATCGCAATCATTGTCTACTCATTTTCATAATCATTTTCTAATCATTATCATAATCCTTATCGTAATCACCATCTTCAGACAAGCAATGCAACCCAACCAGCAAATTGAATAATTCCTCTCATATCAAGAAGAAGAGGAGGTGATAATCATAACAACTTTATTTTTAAAACGGATACAATACTTTGATTGGTGTTTTATAAAAGTTATCATTTACTTATGATTCAAAAACTATTTACAAAAAATGACACATAACTGACACAAATTAAAAAATAAAAATGTGATGATAAAGAGCAATGATACGATAATACACTAAATTATAATTAATACCACTAGATAATAATTATGTGAATACAAAATTCCAAGAATATCTTTATATAATTACTCGATCCTTATCTCACAAACAGTTAAAGTATTTTCATTTGATTGGAGTATGATAACCCTATGTTAGTATCTCAGCATTTTTGCATTTTAGTAATTATGTTGCATTTACAGATCGTTATCAACGCGCTGCAAATTGAATTGTGTGAAATTAACATTTTTCATTTTCAATCAGACTTTGTGTTTTCGTTTCTATAAAGCTCTGTCTACACTATCAAACTGTATGTGATGTGTCCATTTATGAACACGATGATGTCATATCATTACCATGTTTGGGCACATCATATTTTTTTTGTCAAACTAGTTTGATAGTTTAGAAAAAGCTTTAGGTCTTTGTTTTTCAAAAGAAAACGACATTGGTTGAATATTTGTTCGGTATTTGTTTGCTATGTGGCACGCATCCTCCACATGGTGTATCAAAATAACCGGAATAGTACTGGTAAACTACATTTTCAAACTGGCCTGTAAAGCTACTCTGCCTACACTATCAAACTTTATTTGACAACAAAATGTGATGTGCCCATACGTTGGACATAGTGATGTCATATCACTACCATCTTTGGTCATATCACTACCATATTTGGGGACATCACACTTTTTTTGTCAAACTAGTTTGATAGTGTAGACAGAGCTTAAGAGAGAGATGCCGGGTTAGCCCTGAGATATGTATCTTTCCTGTGAATGTATAATACAGAAACAAAATATCTATCCTTAATCTAAAAGTCGTGTTATTTCTTTTAGAGATCGAGTATTCCGACATTTGAAAAGATGTGGCAATTTATGTCAAACAAACCAGAGGTGTTTGTGAAGACGGAAGAAGAAGGAGTAAATCGGGTTTTAAGTGCCGATGAAGATTACGCCTTCTTAATGGAGTCTACGGCTACTGAATATTATATTTCACAATACTGTCGAAATCTGACGAGGATTGGTGGTCTATTAAATACAATTAGTTATGGAATTGGAACCCCACTTGGTAAGTACGGAACGCTGCTTAGGACATTATTTAATGATTACATTTTGTATGATTATTATCAAAAGGACTAATAGCACAAAAGCTTGGTGGTTATGATGCTTGGCTACCACTCAAAGGGTCCTGGGTTCAAGTCCCGTCACATGTCAGGATTTTTTCTAAGGACCAAATTACTCCACTCCCAAAGACTTGTTTATGTAGAGCATCTAGCTGGATGGATCACCCTCATTAAATATGGTTTTAAAAAAGCTAGTAGGAAACTAGTCTGACCACAATTAACCAATGCGTACTTCAGATGTAGTCTCAAACAATTTAAGGCGACTAAGAGCTGTTTCTGGTTGGCACAGAGAGAAGAGAATATCTTTCTCCAATCACGAACAAACAAACAAATATATATACACTGTATGATGTCTGTACTTTGATAATTTCCAGGTATAAATATTCCGGTTAGAGGTAATAAACAGGCTAATCTATGTTTTGTTAAAATATATTATTCCGGTTAGAGGTAATAAACAGGCTAATCTATGTTTTGTTTATATATTATTCCGGTTAGAGGTAATAAACAGGCTAATCTATGTTTTGTTTATATATTATTCCGGTCTAACGTATACACGTTTTCTTTTAAGGATCAAAATTAAGGGACAGACTCACTCAATCTATTCTTCAGCTTCAAGAGAATGGTACTCTGATAGAAATGGAGAATAAATGGTGGCAGAAAGGTAACTACAAGAGTGATACTTGCAAAGCTTATGAAATAGGCGACGATGACAACCGTCTAGGCTATGAGAACATTGGCGGAGTGTTTGTTGTGCTTGTTATTGGCATTGCATTTAGCCTATTTGCTGTTGTTTCCGAATTCCTTTGGAAGAGCCGACAGTATGCTGAAATTGAAAAGGTAAGGTCTTTGTAAGGAATAAAGCTTGGTTTCCACTTGGACGCAGCGCAAGGACGTCCGTCGCGTCGTGATTGGTTAAATTACCGGCGTTTCGCTTACGTCCTATAACGTGGTTCACACTAGAGACGTACGCGCAACGCAAACGTGTTGACCAATGACAAGCGACTTTTCGAATAATCCATCGCTTGTGATTGGTCAAATCCCTTACGTTGCGTTACGTCCTTGTGTTGTGTCTCTAGTGGGAACAAGGATTACATTACTAGCGTTTCGCTTACGTCATTGTGTTCGTCCTATAGTTGGAACCAAGCGTATTAATCAGTATACGCGGTACGCGTAGAGAATTTTATCGTACGTTTATATTTATGATCCCTGGTACGCGTAAGAACGTAACATGACGTACAAAAGTAAAACAAAAACTATTTACCAAAGTTTGGTTTTTACTTTCGTAAAGTGCATACTTATTTATGTCCATTGAATTCGATTAGAATTACGCTTAAAACACTTTGTGACGTCATCAGGAATTGTTACGATCTATAAATGTAACATAAGATGATGATTGCTATACAACATCTTATCTCTTGATAAATATCTACTGAGCATGACCAATGATAACGTCATAATCGTTAATGTGTCCAGGTATTACACTACGTTCACATTGAGCCCGAATTCCTGTCTCGTGACCGGATAAAGTTACAATTGGGTGTGATGTTTAAGGACCGTTTAAACTAACTAGTTCGGATCTCGTACAAAACGTACGTGTTAGATAAATGCAACTGGTTGTTTTTTAATATGAAATTTATTTTCTGACCTTGATTATTGAATAAAGAAAACATATTCCCTTTTTTTTTCTCCAGCGTTCCATGTGCCAAGAGATGAGATCGTCCATGTGGTTTGCGTTGAACTGTAAACAGACCGGAAGAAGAAAACGACTGAATTCAAATATTGACTTAGATCATAAGTTATCAAATCCATTTACAACGTCGGTTAGATGACTGTAATTAGGTCATTCGATTGTTTTATATGGATATATAGCAACATTATAAATGGAATAGGCCTGGCTTATTGGTGTACTATTGACGGATCTTGTTATTGGAAACGCTGGTTCCAGTGACATAGGAATTTTCACACATTAGCTTCACAAATTACAAACTCATATCTTCTTAATTACTTTAATAGTATGGTATGTATTATTAATTTGAGTTAATCAACATTGTTAAAATATAGGTTCTTTGATTTTTAACTCACTTTTACGCATGCGTAGATAAATCTTTTAAAATTAAACTATCGTCTCTCTCGTCTGCCGTCTTGAAACGAAAGTTCGATTATGATTTTATCTCTCTTGCACGCATGCGTAGATAAATATAAAATGATCGTCTGCCGTCTAGAAACTCAATAATAATGTTATCTCTGTCGGTTACGATGTTATCAGTATCGCCGCAATATCAATTAGTCTTATCAATACTATAGCTATAGAGAGCTAATTGTTATCAATTTTAAAAAAGTGTATCATCGATTTTATTATTTGTAATTGCTTTACTTTGATTATTAGTCCATGGGCTCGTTCATACTTAGTTATTTACCTGTTGGTTTCATGGGCCAATTATCGTTAACCAGTGATGGGTGGTCACCAAGTACTTACCTGGGTAATAACAACACCTGAATGGGCGATGTAGTATGGTATAGGCCTATGTGTGTAGGCCTACAGTTTAAGGAGAGTACGGTATCATCCACAAATCAAGAGATTGCATTGAGGGGTTTTTAATTGTAAATAATAATAGTCTTATTAAAAAAAAAATGTAATGGTTTACCAGCTTTTTAAGTTTTAACACACTCATACGATTCTCAAACAAGTAGAATAGACAATTTTAGTAGTAATTTGAATTAATATTAAAGTTATCATAAATTGTATTACTGTGTATATAAAAAATGTATATATTTAAAACAAACGATAGGCCTGCTAATTGTATTACATTATAGCGGATTTTTATGATCATTCCCATATAGTCTCAAACAAGTTTCACTTTTTTTAATCCAAATTAAAGTATTTTAAAAAGTTTAATTCTATATGTAAAACAATTATCACAAACTAATTTAATTAATTTTCAATTTTCCCGTAGTTGTTTAGTTAATTATGCTACTCAAATATTCAAGATTGAATAATTTTTAAAATATAAAGATACATAGCAGTTTTTTTTTGCTTGACATTAAATTATAAATTAAATATATTATTCTAGCAGTATTAATTTTACCATTATATCATACACCGTGACGGTTCAATGTTAAATACAATAGGCCTACATAAGTAATTATTAAAAATGCGTATTATATAATATTTCGTTTCATGAAATGTTATGTAAACGTTTTAAGCGATTATAATATATACGGAAAATGTCAAAGGTCGGTTGTTAGAAGTTGTTTGCGCATGCGAAGAATGACACTTGATATGTTTATCCAGTGGCCCTGGCGTTTTAACTTTAACTGTCCAGAATGTAGGCCTATAGCTTACATTTTTTTGGTAAATGACAAAATAGCCGAACTGTGTAAAACCATCAAGAACTAATCTGTGATAACATTCATGTGTAAGTGATCCGTTTTATAGCTTTTACAAAACTAATAATAAATTTGTCATAATAATACGAGTTTTAGTTTGTGGATGTAAATAATAGCACAGCTGGTAATCAAATGTAGATAAGTCTTTTTCAGGGTATTCACCATGATGTATTTTAATAAATTACAGAGGCTGACCTTCGACCTGATTGAAATTGTTTATATTTATTACTGTTTTATTAATAATAGCAATTAGTCTAGATTAATTAGAAAAAAAGAGGGAAGTACGCGGCCCACGTTTTCATCCATTAATAATACAGTGGAGTACACAATAACAAAATTAAACAACAACGAAACGTATTTATTACCCATGCGCAGTTGATTAGAAAAGTTTCTGTGACGTCTTTTCTAACCAAAGCAAGGAACCGGTACTTTTAAATGTGAAAATCGACCCAAGATTACTGTTTTTCATCAATTGTTGTAAGTATTAGTTTCAAGTTTGTTTTATTGCAACGACAAAATAGTTTACATAGGCCTATTTCTTGTTGATACCGCGCCGCCCTCTAGTAGGTCTAGCTAGGCCTCCGGGCCTAGCTAGGCCTAGCCTAGGCCCTAGGGCTAGGCCCTAGGCTAGGTTGGTACGGTATTTAAGATCTAGCTAGGCTCCCTAGGTACGAGCATAGGCTTTGGCATACCAGCAGTGCGACGTACCGGAGCCTGAGGTAGGCCTAGCAAAGAATTAGTATTTTACAGCATGCTAGATAGATACAGTTTAAGTAATTGCTTGTAATTGTACATTTACAAAGTCAGAGCGACAAATGGCAGAGATGCAAGATTAGAATATTGAACAAAAAAAGTACAGCATCAACAATTTAGAATCAATACCAATTTTAATAATATAATTAATATATAATAATATACAAAGTAGGTCAAATTGTATAATATCTGTAGTCCTATGTGTATTTCCTCAGTATTCAAAACGAGTCTTTAAATTACTGTAAACCTAACCAAAAATCGACAGGGGATCGACTTAGATTATTAATGCGTTATTAGTAACAATAATGATTTAATTTCTGTACAGATACAATTAGTATATCCCAGCTGTACTACAGAAACCATAGACAGACGATACATTTTAATCCTACACGTAAAACGTACATTCTATTGGTCTCAACTCTCGGCATCCGACATTAAAAATGCGTTAAAATAAAAACATATCAGAGATTTTTGGTTTCCAATTAAACCCCATCCCATCACTACTGACGTTAAAACCTTGTACACTCTATCTATTGAAACAAATGTAAACGTATTTATTCGTTGAGTGTAGGCTAATAGTTTTTTAATATTTTGGTATTCTGGATAATTGCTGAAAACGAATCAGTAGGATTTTGATTAATTTGGGATATTAACAATAATTAGGTTTACTAAATAAATAGCATAGACCATACCATATACTAATAACTAATAGGCCTAATGATATTGATTAGGCTGGTAATATTATATGCCTTGGAAAAACAAAATAAAAACAGTTGGATATTTAATATTTGAATATTTATTCACAAATGTATTTTTTTTTTCTTAAATCTACTTATTTTCTTAATTATATGCAAACCGTCTCTATTATATATGGCTGATAGATAACCCCAAATTAGACATCTATCGGTGGTTGTCAAATTTGCATATTATGTATAATACGTCTCCTGTCGATAGGAGGCGACATTTATAATACGAACAAAAAAAGGTTAAATTGTCAGTGCCTCGTGTGAACATACAGTAGCTTTACATCGCTTGTGAATACAAATATCTTTTTATGCGATAATATGACATGATAAAACGTAAACATAAAACAATACATTCTAAGGTCATAGGTCATGCTCTTCAATTGACTATTATAAATGATAACTAAGACTATTAAAATAATTTATAATAACAGTTTTAAAATGTTCATTATTCTCTTATAATCTTCTTACTGTATATTATCCGAGTACAACTATCCTAGTTTATGTTCAATTATATATACATCGATGCTGAATTTAATTATTTATATATTTATATATTATTCAAAATAGAAAATTTTCTTTATTCCATCCTATATTTGTATAGGGTAAAAGTTAAACTTTACTGGGCCCACCAGTCTAGAGCAAAATTTAAACAAAAAGTATAGAACACTCACGGCAATTATAAACTTTACTGAAAAAAATAAAGAATTATTATTATAGAAAATGACATTTATCATTAAAATGGTTTTATAAAGAAATAATGGTTGTTTTACTGTGGAAGCAAATTGCATTTTATGATATTTTGCTTCGATAAATCCAGAAAGTAAAACATTTATTAATGCCACTTAAGTTTCACGAATTCCAATTTTGTTTTATTACCGTCTGATATACATTTCCCGTCTCCAATATTAAAATGTTTCATTGATCGTTGGCTACTATAATTCCACAACCATTATATACTATTTGAATGACGTAATGATTTTTTAAACAACGTTTCGGTTTATATTGCCTCTCGAAATTTGAAAGGCAATCAGAAATTTATGAATAATATAATTTATTTTCCCAAATCTATTTTTTACTTCATTCAACATTTCAATACTGAAGCAAAGTCAAACTAATACAATGAAGTTCCACTTCTTTACAAACATGAATTGTTACGTGCGCATGCGTATAAATCTCAATAAAAAATAAAAAATGGAACGCCCTCTCAAAGCATAACAACTGTTCCTAAATTATATCGTCTATGATATAAGACCATGGAGAAATATTCTCCTTAAGACGTACTGATTAACTGAAAAATGTTTTTATTCCGTTATTTTATAAATAACGTGAATGATTTAACTGAAAAAGGTCTGTATTACGCCATCATGACGTATTTATTTAACTGTTGATGCTATGTTAGA
Organism: Antedon mediterranea; assembly: GCF_964355755.1. Taxonomy (NCBI): domain Eukaryota; kingdom Metazoa; phylum Echinodermata; class Crinoidea; order Comatulida; family Antedonidae; genus Antedon; species Antedon mediterranea. The sequence continues at coordinate 29,763,592 of NC_092676.1, read as the reverse complement.
CTGTCCATCATTTGAACTGTTTGCCCGTTCATTGCGCTTTGAAATGGCGGAGACAGGTAACCATCAAGTTCAAGTGATTTCCTATCTTGTTTTTTGGAATTACAACGTAAAGCGAATCGTAGTTCTGCCGCCATTTCTGCACACATTGATTTCTGAAAACAAAGTATACATTGGTCAATATTTATCCCTTCAAACAATAAAGTAATTTCATTGTTTGGCAAAAAACGTCTGGGGCTTATGAAGAGATATTGAAGCACTAGGCCTATAGCTCATTAGCCAGATGTTACAACAACTTAAAATTCATAAAACAATCAAACAATTTAAAAAAAAATGATACAGGAAAGAAGTGCCATTGAAAAATTATTGTGGACATAAAGGAATCTTGCAGTACATAATTACCTTATCCAACTCGGCGTTCTGTCTCGACTTCCAGAGAAATTCTCCAAATGCTAAGAACACCCCAATTGCTAGGCCAAACAGTAAGACAAGAAATATGCCTCCTATATTTTTCAACCCTAGTTCGTTGGCGTCTTCTTTCGTCGAATCTTCTCGCTCACACTGCTCTTTCTTCCACCATTTATTTTGCATCGCAATCAACTTTCCATCTTCTTGTAATCTTAATATTACCTTTGTAATTTCATCACGGTAAGGGGAGCCTGATAGAGAATAAAACACATTAATTGAATTAATAATTATTAAGAAAATTGTAAATTTGTCTCAATTTAATTTTCGTGTCCCTGTGCGTAAACTTCGTATTAATAATCTTTTAAAAGTGCAGTTTTCTCGTGTTAATGTTTGTAAAAACGGTATTTTTTGTCGGGTTGCTCATTCATATAATAGTTTAGTTCAAATGTTTCCTTACATCGATATTTTTAGTTTTAATACTTCTGTTTTTAATGTCATTTTTAATAATATATAAATGTGTTTGTTTCCTTATCCTTTTTTATGTAAATCAAATGTATATTTTATTTTACATTGTTGGATCTTGAATAAAAAAATACGAGAATAGGATAGAAAAACTTTAAATTGTACTTTAAGCCATTCTGATAAGCAGTGATAGGTATTAGTACGCTTTAAGCCATTCTGATAAGCACTGATAGATATCAGTACGCCTTAAGCCATTCTGATAAGCACTGATAGATATTAGTACGCTTTAAGCCATTCTGATAAGCACTGATAGATATTAGTACGCTTTAAGCCATTCTGATAAGCACTGATAGGTATTAGTACGCCTTAAGCCATTCTGATAAGCACTGATAGATATTAGTACGCCTTAAGCCATTCTGATAAGCACTGATAGATATTAGTACGCCTTAAGCCATTCTGATAAGCACTGATAGGTATTAGTACGCCTTAAGCCATTCTGATAAGCACTGATAGATATTAGTACGCTTTAAGCCATTCTGATAAGCACTGATAGATATTAGTACGCCTTAAGCCATTCTGATAAGCACTGATAGATATTAGTACGCTTTAAGCCATTCTGATAAGCACTGATAGATATTAGTACGCTTTAAGCCATTCTGATAAGCACTGATAGATATTAGTACGCTTTAAGCCATTCTGATAAGCACTGATAGATATTAGTACGCTTTAAGCCATTCTGATAAGCACTGATAGATATTAGTACGCTTTAAGCCATTCTGATAAGCACTGATAGATATTAGTACACTTTAAGCCATTCTGATAAGCACTGATAGATATTAGTACGCTTTAAGCCATTCTGATAAGCACTGATAGATATTAGTACGCTTTAAGCCATTCTGATAAGCACTGATAGATATTAGTACGCTTTAAGCCATTCTGATAACCACTGATAGATATTAGTACGCTTTAAGCCATTCTGATAAGCACTGATAGATATTAGTACGCTTTAAGCCATTCTGATAAGCACTGATAGATATTAGTACGCTTTAAGCCATTCTGATAAGCACTGATAGATATTAGTACGCTTTAAGCCATTCTGATAAGCACTGATAGATATTAGTACGCTTTAAGCCATTCTGATAAGCACTGATAGATATTAGTACGCCTTAAGCCATTCTGATAAGCACTGATAGATATTAGTACGCTTTAAGCCATTCTGATAAGCACTGATAGATATTAGTACGCCTTAAGCCATTCTGATAAGCACTGATAGGTATTAGTACGCCTTTTGTCCGCAAATGCTTGTTTGCGTTAGGTCACTAATTATGTGACGTCATTCACATACACTGAACATAGTACCGGTATGTTTTGCGTCTTACCTAACTGTGTTCCAATTCCGTAACCTCTTGAATTTAATAATCCACCAATCTGTGTCAGGTTTTTACAGTTTTCTGCTACAATGTATTCTATCATAGTCGATTCCATTAGGAAAGCATACTTCTTTTGTGTTAAAACTCGGTTGATACCTTCTGAATAATTTGTCATGAGTACTTCATCACGATTTGAGGACATAAAATCCCACATCTTTTTATACGTAGGAATTGTAGACTCCTGTTATTGAAAATAAAGTGGTAAAAGATGCTGTTCAATTACTGTACCATAAACTTTGGTTTCCATTTTGATGCAACAAAAGCGAGCAAGCGCGCCGCAAGTAATTTGACCAATGACAAGCAGTAGATCATCCTAACACACATTGTGGCGGGGCAACTTACTTACGTTAAACCTATGGCGTGGGAATCAAGCTTTATGGGGATGGACAACAGTTATTGTGAAAGATTGCATGTCCCTCGTATCCTCATACATGATTGTATGTATTACGGTAACCATTCATTGCTATAACTCTTTACTTACCTCAAAGAAGGCCACACTAGAGCCACCGTCTCGAGTCCCATACCGAATAGTAGTCTGCCCTGCTAGATCATCGGCATTCTGAATTGGTGATATCATTCTTTCAACAGTTAGAAAAGCAGCTAAATTCGCTGTATATGACGATATCAAGATCAAGGAGAAAAACCACCAGAATCCGCTCAACACTCTTGTGGAAAAGGCTCTTGGATTAATCTCTGAGCCTTGTTGCATTAGTCCACCAAACGCAAACCACATACAATTGAGCAAGTTGAACTGGTTTTCCACTCGGTCGTACTCTGGGTTACAGGGATGGGAATTAAACCATTCGTACGGGCTAAAACGTGCCAACACGAACATAGTCATACTGACGGACACAAACGCGAGAAGCACGTATAGCCAGACGTCGAACGAAAGTGGATCTAGAAAGGAGAATATACCCGGATCTTGAGGCTCAGGTACACGGTAAAGAATACTGATGCCTAAATGCATGTATGGTTTAGAAAAATCAATGGCTGTTTCACGATCGTAGTTTATTGTAAGAGGAGCAACGGCTAAATCCGCATTCTGTTGAAAAAGAATAATGTTATTTTAGTCGTTAATTCTTTGAGTCCTGCTTTTTATTTTTATTTTATTTTGTATTTATAATTTTTACAATAGGGCGAATAAATCATTATTACATCGTTGGAAAGAGAAGAATGAATGTATTCGTAAGTAGGATTCGACGCTTATTCGACAATTTCTTCACATAGAGCTATGACGTCAATCATGTATTTAAGATTAAATAAGTGGTTTATAATTTTCTTTATTAATACATTGCCTGTTTGAGAGGAAAATATACATAACATCTACAGACATAATTCCTCACTTTCTTGACAAGTTCTCCGACCATTCCACTCCAGTTTCCATCTACGTTTTCTGTTCCATAATCACCATCTGGAACCAGAGCTATTTTATAATCAAATTTGATCGATTTTGCAATTTCTTCTAGTAAATCTATACAGTAACCTTCATATCTATCGTTGCCTTCAAGAGCTTTACTCGACTCTTTTTCCATTACGTAAGGCTTTTCCTGTTATTAAAAAAGAAAATACTGTATATCATTGTCAATAAAATTCCATCAGACTATTAAATGATGTTTAATTTTGTGACTTAATTTGTTTATCTCTATACTATTTTGATTTTTTTTATATTTTAATGCAATGTGTTTTATATAAGTGTTCCTAACTCTTTTTATACTTTTAACCTAATTTTTTATTTATTCTTATATGCTATGAAATACCAAATATATTTTTTGAGGACAAGTAATAAAGTGAATTGAATTATAGTAGTATCGAAAGCTGACTTGAATGACAGAAATGTTATTCACTCTTCTCCCACAATGCAATGTAATTAAACGCTTACCAATACTGTTGTAACAATAAGTGTTCTATTAGCCAAATCCATGGTGTGGTTTGTCCGTCCGTCTGACACGTTCAGACCGATTGCCTGATCCCATGTACCAAACTAATAGAAAACACAGCTACGATTACTACAAACAAAATAAAGGAGGGACACACCTTTGGCCGGGTCCCACGTAAACACATCTACGATTACTACAAACAAAATAAAGGAGGGAGACACCTTTGGCCGGGTCCCACGTAAACACAGCTACGATTACTACAAACAAAATAAAGGAGGGAGACACCTTTGGACGGGTCCCACGTAAACACAGCTACGATTACTACAAACAAAATAATGGAGGGACACACCTTTGGCCGGGTCCCACGTAAACACAGCTACGATTACTACAAACAAAGTAAAGGAGGGAGACACCTTTGGCCGGGTCCCACGTAAACACAGCTACGATTACTACAAACAAAGTAAAGGAGGAACACACCTTTAGCCGGGTCCCACGTAAACACAGCTACGATTACTACAAACAGAATAAAGGAGGGAGACACCTTTGGACGGGTCCCACGTAAACACAGCTACGATTACTACAAACAGAATAAAGGAGGGAGACACCTTTGGACGGGTCCCACGTAAACACAGCTACGATTACTACAAACAAAGTAAAGGAGGGACACACCTTTGGCCGGGTCCCACGTAAACACAGCTACGATTACTACAAACAAAATAAAGGAGGGACACACCTTTGGCCGGGTCCCACGTAAACACAGCTACGATTACTACAAACAAAATAAAGGAGGGAGACACCTTTGGACGGGTATTTATGATTCGGTTTCAAAGTTTGTCTTAGTCGGGTAGTTTCCATGAAAATACATAATGGAATACCTTAATAAGCATTAATTGGGTGTCCCCTGAATATGGGTTGGTCGAGAGATGTCACAAAACATAAATGGGATTTCCCCTTTAGATCCTTTAGGAAATCCCATGGGAAAATCTTGTCGCTTTGAAATATGCAAGAATCTCCTTAAAATAATATAAATAAAGGAATATAATTTAAAGGAACATACCTTTGCCATTACCCCACCCGATAATTGATTGTATATAAACGTAATGTTTTCACGGACTCCTTCCATGTCGACATCAAAAGCTAACTTTCCAGTTAATGTTGAAAATGGAGACGATGCAAATGTCGCCTAAAGAAGAAAAAAAACGAATTGACAGTCCATCAGCGTTTTCGTCTATGGCACGCAAACACCGCATTAACACATTAACGAATTGACATTTCATCAGTGTTTTCGTCTATGGCACGCAAACACCGTTTTAACACATTAAATGTGCGCAAATTTTGGAAATATAGGTCTAACCATATTGGAAGGAAACGCAAACTGGCAAGTCAATTTCAGAAAATACATAAATGTTATAATGTGTTAATTTCAATTGATGTGTTTTCAGTTAAATGTGTCGTTTATTTTGTATGTGTCTAAATTGATTTTATAAATTGTTAAACAAAAATAGTTTCAATGCGTTTATCAATTATCTATTTAAAAAAATGTATTTAGTGAAAATGTCATGTGTCTTTAATAATAATCTATTTGCTTGTATTGTCTCTCTTTTGAATGTACTTTTTGTGATTGTAATTTTTGTATTTTTAATTGAATAATAGAAGACCCTGAATATCAGGGCCCTGAATATCAGCTCCTCTGGATATCAGGGCCCTGAATATCAGCTCCCCTGGATATCAAGTCCCCTGAATATCAGGGCCCTTGGATATCAGCTCCCCTGGATATCAGCTTCCCTGGATATCAGCTCCCCTGGATATCAGCTCCCCTGCATATCAGGGCCCCTGGATATCAAGTCCCCTTGATATCAGATACCTAGATATCAGGGCCCCTAGATATCAGCTCCCCTGGACATCAGGTCCCCTGGATATCAGCTCCTCTGCGAGGAAACTGGAAGGATCACCCTCTATAAACATTGTTGAAATACAAAATAAAAATAGTGTTTACCATTTCTATAGAATCGGCCATAGTTTCACCATGTTCCCACGTTTCATCAGATTTACAGTCCAGGTTTTGTGGCACAATCATGTTTTCCCGATCTCGTAACGCTTCAGCTATCAACATTACCCCATCATATATCAATGCCGCTTTCGTCTAAAAAATTCACCAAAAAAACCCCATCTTTTTTTGTTGCTGTAAATAACTCATTTTGGAAACGTGAATTCGAAATAAGACGGGTCCAAATATCATTTTGCTTCAGCAATACACCATTAATTAATATTTTAATGTGTGTAATTGTTTCACATAACAACAATGCTTAAGTAAGCATGACGTATGCATTATGTAAATTTATAGCTTGTTCCCCACCACCTGGATAAAACGTAAGTAAACCAGGGGACAGAAACATACGACGAGCAATAATGGGCATTATATATGTTGGATCAGGGGAGGACAAGTGAATTTGTATTGTCATTTCACAACAGACGAGCAATACATTCTATGTATGATGATAGTATTAGAATATGGATGTATAACATACTGTATATGGCTGGATACGTATAACAACTGATTACTTCTTGAATATGTGAATCTAGTTATACTGGATTTTAAATGGATTATATGTCTCTGCATCTAGGTGCCATGTATCAAGAATACACAGCATAAGGACGCATAACAGCATGAAGATAAATACAAGAGGTGAGTGAGTCTTAAGCTCTGTCCACACTATCAAACTAGTTTGACAAAAAATAGTGTGATGTGCCCAAATATGGTAGTGATGTGCCTAAATATGGTAGTGGTGTGACATCATGTCACATCGTCCATATATGGGCACATCATATTTTCTTTGTCTCATACATTTTAATAGTGTAGACAGAGCTTTATTTTAATTGTTTTTACGTTTTTTGTAGACACAAACAGTTAGACACTTAAAACAGAAAATTGCACTTGATATACAATGTTTGTTATGTTATTAGTTGGATATCGGTGATATCATAGTAATAATGTAGTAGCTACATAAATGCTATTGAAATAAGTTCATTTGGATTATATAATATTGTAAGTACTGTACCATTTTAGTACATTCGATCTGTTGGATCAACAACAAAAAATTATCTTTAAAAAAAATACTAAATATGCTCATATAAAACGCAAATACCGGTAAAGAAAAATCACCACAAACAGGTGCAAATGTATTTTATTGATTATAAAAAGAAGCAGCACATGAAAAACAGAAATGGACAGTAGATTGGCAACAACTTACCGACATACTTGTCTGGTAATGCTCTCTCTTCCACTTTTGAATCACTTCTTCAACATCTTTATTGTCGTCATCAAGAAGTCGAAAACTTGAAATATTTACGTTATCTCCCGCATATAAACTCATATCAATCATATGCATATTCTAAACAAATTAAAAACAAACAATAAATAAACCTAATAACTGGACACCGGAAAACAATGTATTAATGACGTCAAAAATAGTAAATAAATAAATGGGTACATAATACTCTTGCATAGCGCCCGCTGTAAGATAAGATTTAATTTATGCCATAATTAATTTTTGTCATGTATAATATTCACTCTTTGCTTTGATATCATTCGTGATTTCTAGCATAAACGTTGGCGGGGGGGGGGGGGTGGGAGGTGGGGAATATAATGCGAACAGAAAGGAAGATGGTAGACTGAGGAGGAGCCGAATAACGACAGAAACTAAAATGTAGTTTGTCTTTGTCAAACAAAAATAATAAGCGTATAGCCCTGTATGTACAAGTAAATCAACAACTTCTACGATTGTCGTCAAGATGGGTGTTAATGAGTTATCTTATCCAATTGTGAATGTCAGAGGGTATATGTCACTTCAATCTATGGATGTCCTGTAAACGCGGCAACTGAACAAATAAAACAGGCCTTGAATAATAGGACAAAAAAGAATATCCTAAACGTATACCACGACAGCTGGACCGGCTACTTTCCATATCATGTCATGTTGGTGTTAGCTGTTAAACCAAATGCCAAAGAGCACATGACGGTGAAGCATGTCCAGGCTTCTGGTCATTTATTTGACCAGAGTAAGACATGTTGATATCTATATCTGTTATATAAATATATTTGTTAAGTGGGACATATCAGTAAACATCGCGTGTTCATTGACGAGGAGTTAGCATTATGAAACTATTTGTTATGATGGACGCGTTAAAAACAACGTGCTTCACAGAAGATACATGACGTATATGACGTATTTTGAACGCGCGCGTCTCAGCTTGCGTGTATTTTTTTTAGTAGCGTCACGATTGTGAGATACCTGCGGTATTATTGTTATAATAATGTATGAGTTTACTGACGTATTCTCCGCCATTCTTAGAAGCAGCTCATCAATGTGCATAATGATATCAAAACATACTACTGTAGTAAACAACTATAAACTGAAGTATAATGAATACAAAGTGATAGATGTTTCCAACAATTACGACAATGCGTTCAAAGTGATTGAGTGCGTCTATATCATGATGGATAATTTGTTGATGTAACTTACCAGTGATGTAAATACATAGTGGAATTCGTAGCGAAGCATCTGAACCTGCATAGTCTAAATTACAAAACAAACAAAAATTGTTGCTACAGACATTTATATATATATATTCCATTTTAATACACTCTGTTTATTTTACCACCACTGAATAGGTTTTAAAAGATTGTCTACACGATACTTTGAAGGAACCGTCATTTGAATAATCTCCAAACATATTTTATAATCTTTTATTATTTGTTGTTGAGATCATAAATTATCTATAGAATTAATTTGTCAATTTGTGTTTTTTTATTAATATGAATATTAAATAAAAAGTAAATAAATAACATTGTACATTACCTGATTTAAAAACAATGGAAGAGTTTCGTCGTCACAATCCACTATTATGTTTGATATTCCAGATCGTTTTATTTCTTGCAGTAACTGTCTAAAATCAGGTCCCATCATTTTCTTAATAATCACTTGACCTTGTTTGAAATTACAAACGGTCAGTAATTCTTGAAGTCTAACTAATCCTGAAAAAAGGTTAAATAGCATTTACTACTGATTTTGTAGAGGCCTGTATTCCTCTGGGGGTTTTTTTTTTGTTTTTTTTTTTTGGCGCGCGCATAATTTGTATGACATCACTTAACGGACGATGTGCGTTTAAATACTGTTGAAAATGGTACGGCATTTCACGCGCGTGCCAATTTTGTGTTACGCTAATATTAATAAAACAAAATTGGCACACATGGCTTGTCATACGTATTTTGAGCTAAAAGATACAAACAACAATCAAGACGCTAGTGGCGCTCTTAAAGAATTGCTAACATAAATGTCCTTACCTTCATCGTACTGGTACAAAATTGCTATTTTTGTCATCTTGAAATATTGTGCTAAGTCTTTTAAAGCTTGGCCTAACAAATTGTGTTGTGGATATAAATTGAACGAAGCATAATTATGCCGTCGTTGATAGTCCCACCGACACTCAATTATTGGAACAGAAAAGGAACTGCACACAGATTCAACGGCAACAGCGCCGGCACTCGATTGGGGTGCAAAAACTGCAACAACGCCTTTATTTAGAAGTTCACATGCTGCAAAAAGACAAAATAATGAACACAAATTACAACATCAGTATTAAAAACTCAAATCAAAGTGTTCATTTATCAATTATAAAATCCAAAATACAAAAACAATTATGTAAATCAATAGAAAAAAGCTCAAGGAATTAAAAGGTTTGAATGAAATAGATGAAGAAAGTTTGTTTCATTTGACAAACAGATCTGTAGAAAGTTAATGAATACATTAAGATACATTCACTCAGCCAAGAGCATTCAATCATTATTTATTGTTTTATTTTATATAAAATACGAGTTCAATTAAAATCGAAGTGAAACTGCAGACAAATGGTTGAGATACTTGGAAGGCTAATAGGTTAATATAAGACAACATACGGGATATTCGTATTTGGCAAAGAAACTAGGACAGTACCAAAAAGGTGCTTCTAAAAGACCTCTCTCAGCAGAGTGATTGACGTGAGAATTGATGACACGCTTCACTGCACATCTTGTTAATAGCAAGAATTTACCAATTAATCATATCCATATAATATGATAAATGTACCGTTCCCGTGGATAACATTAACACATTCCAAACACACATTACAATTCTCAAAATGCTGCTCTACTTTTCGTGAACAGAAATCTTATTTTAAAAACTTTATGATTGTCGAAGGTTTATTTTGTTCAATGTAAATTGAAACTAAATTGAATTAAACTTTATTTCTTACAGACAATTTTAATTATGGAGATCTTTATTTTGACTACAAATATAAATTGCAAAATGGATAGAACAAAACCAGACCAACCGAGTAACCCAACATTATTATACTTAAATAGTATTGACATTTTGAAAATTAACCTATACGAATTATAGCATATTATATTTTTATTATTTCTAAATTAATATTTTGTTTACTAAATTCACTGTTGACAAGTGTTTTCAAATTTACGAACGCGTACACAAAAGTATGGTACGTCGTCATAATTTGTGCATGCGCCCGCGTTAAGTTATGTGCCCTCTCCAGAAAGTATATTGCTATTACGGTTGTATTAAAATGGTACGTCATCAGAATGTGTGCACGCGCTCACGTTAAGTTATGTGCCCTCTCCAGAAGGTAGAGTGCTATACGGTTGTATTAAAATAAAACTATTTATTACTTCCATAGGCTATTCGTTTTTTATGTCTAATTAGATCTCGTTTCCATTTGTGTGGGTAGTTGTTGGTCATTTCGTTTCCGACGACATAGACCGGCGCCAACTAAGATTTATATCATTGTTGTACTTAAAATTACGACAGTTTTAGGATAAAGAATTGCAGAACGCATTTATTATTATCGGAAGATAGCTTACATGTATCGTTAAATTAATTTAGAAATTGAAAAAAAAAAGGCGGAAAATTGAAATTCAAAATCGGTGGTTACGACATAAATGTTATAAAAACAAAATACCAATAGAAATACCATTATGTCATATCTAAATATTATTACAAATCTAATTTGGAAATTTAATGACATGTGCTAGGCCACGTGCCAATAAGAATGAACTTAATAACTGAATGTTGTGCTTTGAAATATAATAATGACAGTTCTAAATTGGAAAACATTCTAGCGACTCAGTACAGTTGTACAAACACTTAGGAGTCAATTTAGATTGTAAGAGACTGAAAGACGAACCGTTCTCGTGCGCTACGTTTGTTTTTGTTGTCTTTCAACAAAAATAAATCAGACTAAATACAAAATTAGAAGACATGTTTTAATTATGAGACGTCGAGTAAAGTTGCAACCCGCTGACAACGTCATGTCATACTACTTCATCATCACCAACTATTACACAAGTTTGATTAGTTAGTTTGTTTTCTAAGATACAAGATACAAGAAATATATTTGTCTTCGTCAAAAACAAAGAAATGTCGGTTATCAGCAAATCCGATTAAAAGATACATAAACAGACTAAAATATGGAAAAAAGTGTAAAAGTATAAAACAGTAACATTTAACATCTTTAAAACACTTTTTGTTCTCTTTAACTTACTATCACTATTGCTGCTGCATCAGCAAACAACATTGTTTATTTTTTATAGTCTAGTCTTGCAACTAGTACCTTCATAAATATCTGTCTAATCTATGGTTTCTTTCGAGTTAATCTGTTATTTAGGCCTATAGTCGTAAGAACACTGTTAAGTAAAGTTTAATTAAAATCAAATTCAAATTTATTCACCTCCCTTAGGAGAGACAAGTACTGTAAAATAAATAAAACACATCTGAATAAAGATTCACACGAATCATAAAAAAAAAATCGAAATGGTTTTAACAAATTAAATAAAGTGTGAAGAAATAATTAAGAAATTTCATTTTTCAAGTAGACTAAAGGTTTGCAAAACGTCATAGTAGGAAGTGCTATACTTTGTATTTGTACTTTTCTTCGATTTATTGAAAAAAGAAAACTCAGTGCTACTGTTAAGCGTGGTTAGAAGCAAGTAACTGAAAAGTATTTATTATTTACTTAGGCCTACTATCATCACGAGAGGAATATCACTTCCGTCTATGTTTAAATGGACAATTTTAAGTACCTAACACAAATACGCCACGTGGGAAATTAATGGCAAATACCAAGAGAAATGAAATACACAATAATGGTAGCCAATCAGGAATGCTTGTTGGTTCTTGATGTCGTAATGGCTAATTAAACAAAGGTTATTAGGTTCAATGAGCTTAGTTGACTTTCATTCTCAAATAACTAGAGCCTTCCAGCAGATAATGACATTAATGTTACCTTTACTCATGTTCGATGACTCGATTCGCAAATTGCATCATGATTCATGGTGATGACCAATTGAAAATTGTCTCCCTTCTTCTTTCAGCAGTTTAAGCACTAGGACGCAACGCAGTGGCGAACGCACAACGGCGTTGACCAATCACAAGCCAGTTTGAGGGGTTTGGCATTGCGTCGTGATTGGTCAAATTAGAGCACGCAACTCAGTGACGAACGTGCAATGGAGTTGACCAATCACAAGTCAGTTCGGGTGATCCAGTGTCGTGACTGGTCAAATTACTTTCGTTGCACTTACGTCCTTGCGCAGCAATTCAGTGGCAACCAAACTTAAGTATGATCATAATTTACATCCAAACGTGATACTTATTTTCACGTTTATAATAATGAGATAGAAATCTATAATTACAGTTCTTTTATTAGGATAATCGAGCAATTTTGTAATTATCAACGCGGCAACAAGTATAATTAATCCAAGGTAACATCATTATCTTGCAAAATGTATTTCTAAAATCAATAAAATTATGCGCATATCAATACATGTCTATAATGTCAAATCTATTAAATTCCCAGTACCTCATTCATTAAACATTTGAATATAATTATATAGCATTTGAAAAAAATATAGTCGTTTTGGATAGGGTTAAATGTTCAGAATAACGTAGTGATGTAGCTATTTATTTAAACGTGTAAGGAAATACACTATAGTGGTAAGCTTATTATATAGGCCTACTTGGCAAAGAACACTCCGACCCCCTTTTTTCAAATAAGTTAAAACCCAGTACATTGTATACAATGTGTATGGAACAAAGAACCTTATTAAAATGGGAAAAAGTGGGGATTTGTTCTTAAAGGGGGATTCTGGGTTTAAAATTGCTTTTAAATATCGTTTATTTATTAAATAAAAAATATTATAACAATATAGACATGTCAGAATGAAGAAGTAATAACGAGAAATTAAAAAAATTAAATTTCATATACATTTTAGGGTAAATTCATGGAAAGTCTGTTTTTCAGCAGCTTAGGGAAGCTCATTAATATTCATGAGATATTCACAAAATCACGTCATCAGTGGATTCCAAACTCGCGACGTCAAGCTTGTACGTTATGTTCTCTCTCCTCTGTCAAACGATGACCACCCGATCATTGTGAAATACATTTTTTTGTAGATTTGCTAAGCTAGGCCTAAAGTGTAATAATAACAGTAGTAGCATATATTTATTTGACATTTAATGAAATACAAAATTTAGTACAGATTACGGAGTCATAAATTATACTATTTTTATACCTCGAATTAATAGTACAGATCGTATATCGGCTTCACGTACTAGTAGGCTAGGCCTAGCCTAAATCATTTTATTCATGCCGGGGTGAGAGCCAATTCTGACTAGGGATTCCATGCCACGATGGCTACGTTAAAATATTGCATTGGGGCCATCATTCATGGGCCTAGCTAGCCTATTACTAAACGATTGGCCCATAAATAACAAAACTCAGTGGATTCCAAACCCATCCTATCAACCAAACTCCTAAACAATCTAGGCCTAAACCTAAAACGTTCTACAAAAATCGGCTGTAAATAATGAGGCAAAACAAGGTCCGATCGCCGTCCGCACATCTAATAAGTAGGCCTAGTTAGTTTACTCTCCAAAAAAGCGGATACTGCATCAAGCAAGTAGACCGGTAGTAGGAAGGAGACCTAGCTAGCCTAGCCTAGCCGATCCGGCCCAGTTAAAAATTGAGCTAGCTAGTGTAGTAGACCCTATGCGAATTGATACTACCAGGCCTTTTACTATATAGGCTACACTTGTTAAAATTAGCAATACTGTACTTATGTTTACAAATATTCCAACTCTCTCATTCGAGCTATATTATCTATACCATTCCGGTAGGTTGAGTCGACCTTCAATCAAATACTGTACATCGTTCATGTTGTGATATAGACGGGGTATACTCGACCCGACCAGTTTGGTATTGTATACTGTATCTGCTTATCACGTGACGATGCCAGGCATGGGCAGAGAGAGCACGTGTATCGTCATCGGTGACTACTTCTTCGCATGCAGCTAAAGTAAAATGACGTCACGTTAAAGTGTGTCGTCACAGAGTCTCATGCATATTAATGAAGCAAACTTGCTGAGAGTGTTTTCCACCACACGTACCCACCCCACACACGCGACGCGAGATTTATCGAAACTCCCGAGCCCATCATCGACTGACGATCATGTTTTTGACAATTAAAATCAGTATGGCATATACAACAAAATATATTTGTTTTCACTGCTGAGGATAATAAATAATATATTGAATTTAACGCCTAGATACTTCCAGTGCGAATACAAAATAATAATAATGTACAGCTGAGTATTATTAATATTAGTATGTACAGTATTTTCAAATGCTGCAAGACATGAGACCCGAAATAGGCTAGGCCTAGGTGGCAGCGCACGTGCATACCTAGCTAGAGCTAGGGGTGGGTGGGAAGTGTAGCTAGTATGCTGGGTTAGTGTACATCTGCACGATGCCTCGCGGAACGATGAATGAGGATATGGAGGCCTGATAAGTGATAGTAGTGGGTACTACTCTAAACTGTATTTTACGTTAGTTAAGCCGCTAGTGAGGAGGTAGTACTAGTATCATAGAAAGTCTTTCTAGCCTAGGCCTAGCTAGGCATCTAAGCCAAATGGGTCAAATAAAAAACTATATTTCATCTGCTTCTTTGTTATCAGGAACAATATCGGAATTATTGAAAACATTTGTAAAATCATCATCGCGCAATCAAGAAGCAGAGAGAAAACATTCTTTTGCATATGCATGAGACTCTGTGACGACACGCTTTAAGGTGACGTCATTTTACTTTAGCTGCATGCGAAGAAGTAGTCACCATCGTCATCTCGCTCTCCTCGCTCATCAGGTGGTGCAGGATTGTATACGTTACGCTTCATTGATTTTGAAGGCTTTCCCTAAGTCAGTGCGAAAATCGGCAAACGTAAAGTGCAAACTTATCTAATTTTTCACTGTTTTGATGGATTTTCATAGAAAATTGATTTTATAAATGGGAAGACCGACTAAAATTACATAAGATAAGTATAATTTTACAAAAGTAATTGATATGGTTAATGATAACGAGTCGTCGGAAGATTGACCATTTCACGAATTTCGTATTCTGTAACCACAGTGTGATTTTGCCGTAGCTGCACTTGTAATCTGGCCTCATTTCACAGCCTTCGTTCTGCTTCACTGGGCGCTTATATAAATTGAAACTTTTACCGTTCAAGAGACAAACAAATATATTTTACATTTTTTACTATTCATTTTAAACCCGGAACCCCCCTTTAAAAATGCAATTGTAAAATAGCGCCCTCAATATAAAAATCAATTTACCCACTCTGCTTAATTCGCCTGAAATCAAGTATCATTATTTTATTTCATTTTACGCGAATTGATATTGCATGGCTTTTGGCTGAGTCCATCAATTACAACGTTCATTCATTACGTCATGTTGACGTAACCCGAGGCTAGCAAAACAAATCTTACTCTCAACGATTACCATAGCAACTTACCACGAACTATAGGCTAAAACTAAATTCATTTTTTTATATTGATAAGATTATATTGTTTATTTCGGTATGTTTCGGGCACTGTCGAATGCCGGTTTTTTTAATAAATGTTTACATAAATGACAACAATGTTTTCGAGAAAACAGTAAATATCTCTGCGAAAAACTTTGAATCACAAAAGACTTTTGAACAAAAGGGCAATACTCTAATCAATTGTTCATATTTTAGCTGATTTTCAGTCGCTGTATCTAAAATTTATCCAATGCAGTAATATAGTGTCATATACCATCAAAGCAACACTAGCCATAACATGTGATACGTATGACACTGTATTACATAATCTGCCTATGATACTGAACACATAATACCATATATATGGATTTACAGCAAAGATTCGAGTGACTGAACGCACATTATTTTGATACAAAAGCATGGAGTAATCTTTACTCTATGTATAAAATATAAATATATAAACATTACGTTCGTTTGTTATTTGACAGTGCTTTCTACCACATAATGTTGAGAACATTACAGAGAATCAGGTTCATAAAATACTGTTATGTAACCATTTTTATGTTTGACATTAATTTGATCTCTTAGCCACCTGTCTCCAATTTTACAGCTAATTATTCTGTATTTTGTGTAACGAGCGACGTGACTGTCTCTCTGTAAATGACTCCCCGTAGTTGCATTGGCAGACATGCACCTTCAGACCTCAAGTGAGACGATAAAATGCAAGAGATTAAGATTTCCGATACGTAACGATTAAGGGATGATGTTGAGTAGTTGCTATGAATATATTATATTGATTATGCAAACACATTATATCATAGCTACATGATCATACCCACCATATTACGAATGTTGTATTCGCTGTCGCGTCGAACCTTTTGCCATCGCGTCAAACCTTCTGCCATCGCGTCGAACCTTTTGCCATCGCGTCAAACCTTTCACCATCGCGTCAGACCCTTCACCATCGCGTCGGACTTTTTGCCATCGCGTCGGACCTTATCATATCAAGTTATGATAATGTATAATTTTCTTCAGGAAAAAATAATATGCACACATTTGGCAACATTTGATAAAGTCTGTCCGACAGTGTGATCAGTGTGTCACTGTGTTTGTTACTAAATCAAATCAAATTCTCATATTTGATCTTGCTACGGACTGTGCAAAGTGAATTACTTAATTCAGTATAGAGGCCTATACATACTTGCTTAAGTCTACTTAGTATGCTTTGCGTGAGTTCGTAGTGATAATATAAATTCGACTAATGAATTTCTTGTCGCTTTGGGACTCGGACCTTAACATTCTGACACCGATCTAGACTATAATGCATTGAATTTCACTCTGTAATTATTGATGTTGCTTAAAAGTTTATAGATTGTTGGAAAAAAAAGTTTTCGAAACAAGAGATGGAAATAACGTTATTTTTTAATTGGAAATATTATGGACCAAGTACAAACAAAATATATTAAGCAGATGTGCTTTTATTTAATTAGCATCAGTTTATGAATAATTAATGAAACCATAATCAGTGATTGTTGATTACTGTAACAACGAATAGAATATTATATTGTTGTTGTTGAGTGCTGTACGTTTCTAATGAATTTAATCATTTTAAGTTACTTAGCTGAAGTTTTCACTTAACTTTATTCCAAATCATAATTTTTACTTTTCAATTTTAAGTCAAATGATAATACATGATTAAAATAACAATACATGGTTACAGTGTGGATATGAGGTGATAATACCTTTGTTTCCAAGTTAAGTTGTTATGATGCAAAGTATTTAAAAAATCATGTTTATTACATTAAAAAGAACGAACATAAATTACAACATAGGTGGGCGTATAAATAATAATAAATAAAGTTAAACAAGATGTACGTTTGATGTTCTGAAGCTCTGTCTATCAAACTTTGTAAGACAAAAAAATGTCACGTGCCCATATATGGACACGATGATGTCATATCACTACCATTTTTAAGCATATCACTACCATATTTGGTCACATCACATTTTTTTTGTCAAACTAGTTCGATAGTGTAGACAGAGAAGAAGCCACAGTTTTCTTTCCATATTCTTTATTCAGTTATAATAGAATAAGTAAGTTTCATCGACTGATGGTAATCAATCGATAATGTATGCAGATTCTTGCTTGTGACGAGATAAATGATTTAAAAGGATTCTTTAATTCATTATTTGAATGAAGATCATCTGTATTGCTTTAAAGATGAAACTCATCATCTGTATTGCTTTGAAGATGAAACTCATTTTAAAGTATGCGAATAACAATAATGAGTGTCAAGGTGACATTTTAATTTACTAAAAAGTGAATGTTTTATGTTCCGTAACTCACATTAATGTTTATATATGTTGTCACGATAATGTCAAATGATTCAAGCAATTTGAAAAAGATTGGACAAAAAAAAGGTATGTCGAAAAAGATGACAATTTTGTCATAATTAGTGCTTCCTTAAATGTTGTATTATTCTATACACTGATGTATCGGATAACACGATGTAAAAACTATAAAATACACGTTTTATAAATAGTAGGCCTAACTCAAGATTAATACAATAAATCACATACTATACTACATTACGTAACAACGGTCATAAGTTTAAAACTATACAGTACTATAATGTCTGTCAAATTATGAACATATAAACACGACATTACCGAGTGTTTAAGCTTGGTTCCCACTGGTACGCAACGCAAGGACGTAGACGCAAGCGAGTTGTGCCACAGTGATCTAGACTCTGAACTCCCCAATTCATTTTTTTATGTACATTTTTAAAAAGACCAAATAAATAATGCAAATAGTGATCATAGGCTTTTACGTTACGGTATAATCGTACGGTACGCTGTAAAAAGGGATTTACCGCAGTAACATCGGCTTAAAACTAGCTATATTGGCAAATTCCATTCGTCGGTTGATTTAATTATCTTGTCCAAATAAGTCACTACTTAATTGATATTTTGAATCAGTTTTTATTTGCTTATAATAATACTCATTGATCAGTAGCGTACCGTACCGTTGATTGATCTCAATAATGTCTGCTAACATGTCAGATATCTCACATTTGTCTTGCGTTATTGGCAATTACTGATCATCAAAGATATTTGTACTAAATATATTCGAGGAAAAATGATAACCCGGTCGAGAGCTTGTAGCTAGTTAATTGTTATTCGTCCTGAGGGCCATACGAAATACAGAACTAGGTACCCAGAAAAGAGAAATATATTTAAGTTGTTAACTATCTAGTGATACATTATCCAAACACAGTATAGTAAGTTGTTAACTATCTACACTAATGTAGTGATACATTCTCCAAACACAGTATAGTAAGTTCGTAGTTATGTCAATGTCACCAAACCAAACTTATTCGCCGTGCGGCTACGCGCATATCGATTGGCACATAGAGCGTCTAGTCGTGAAAACGAAATATTGTTCGATTTGATTTTCCGGCGCCAGACCGGAAGCGTGTCAGAACAGGTGTGAAAGACTCTTTAGTAGAAATCATAGCATATACATGCTGCACTTACCTTTTTGTGCACATTCAAAGCTATCTTCTAAATTGTCTATATACATAATCTCCGGTTGAAGATCAAACCAGAATGTGTTGCCCATTGATGTTTCATTTATTGCAAATCTGAAAGCTCTTTCTTCAACACTTATATCACTTCCTCCTGTGAATAGTCCACCTAAACAAAAGATAATACATATTATTGTTGTTGTCATTATGACAATTGACAATGAATCTTTTTACAAACTCACGGGTAAGTTGGTTCCATACCAACCAAAGTAACTAATCTCAATAGCTGTGACGTATGTTGTTATTATCTTTTTTAAACACTAAGTTTAGGCCTACATCCTGATAATATAATAGTTCATTTTAATTAAAGTCATTATTTATCATCATCCATAGGGATGGCCTATAAGAGAGTGCATTTTTATGTTTTAAGTTACAATGTATACTCTTGATATATAAACTTATTTTAGTTATCATAAATGTGCAATATTAAATAATTATTATAAGTAATTTTTAATAATTTAGCCAGTTTTTATCAGAGAGTTGGCTTTGTGCTTATCTGTGTGCAATTTGTCTGTGTTTTTTTACTGTTTTAGTTATATATATGATATGCCAGTTTTCAATAAACATTTTTGTTAATTCTTTTTAATTGACAACATAAAGATACTTATGACTATGACTAAAACATATATAATTATGAGTGTATCAACATTGTACGACATGATATGAGTCGGCCTAATAACATTGTTAAATTGTGATGCATAACATGCATTGTGTCTGTATATAACAATTACATATCTGCTGCATTACTGATGATATCAGATATTTTCGCATTGTATATATTTCTTCGCATAATCATTGCTTTTGTTAAAATGCACAGATTGTTTTAAATCAAAATATTTTCATAATGACTAGCTTTCACCATGAACTGGCTAAAGCAACATATTTCCACTTATCAAAGCAACATTCATCATCATGCTGTTGCTGAATATTTTCACATAACAGTACTCGATGATTTTAAAACGTTTCAATTATGAAAGCTTAGCTCCCACAAGTTATTTGACCAATCACAAGCGATAGTTTTTTAAGCTGTCGCGTAGCTTTATGATTGGTGAAGTTCTTGCGTTGCGCGTAAACGCATTCGTGTTGCGTTCTAGTAGAACCAATCTTTAAGCTCTGTCTACACTACCAAACTATACCAAAATATGGTAGTGATATGATCACCATGTCCATATGGGCACATCACATATTTTGTCACATAAAATTTGAAAGTGTAGGCAGAGGTTTAGTTCATAAACTTATGTTATAATGGCATATGATATCATCAGAAATTTCTACTAATTAATGTACCCTTTGTTTGTTAGCTGTAAGCATGCCGCGATGTGAATCCATCCCCCTGTGATGATTGGAAGCCAGAAATAATTTCCAGTACACCATCCATATGATTCAAACTATAATCACCAAACAGAAAAATGCGTATAAAATTTACTTTTTAAAAACTTCATGCCATTTTTTAAAACGCATGAATAATAGATGTAAGATTAAAACCAGCAATAACTACTAGTTTTAAAAGCATTTCTATGTGTTTATCAATAAATCTACGCTTCTTGACAGATTGATAGTTTGGCTTTTGGACATTTTGATGCGTTTAGTTTTGGACAATTTCTAAGAAACATGACTGCATTGACACCCTTGAAATATCTAAGCTTGTTTCAAATGACACCATTACTTATTAGTGGTGGTCACTGTAAAGTCAAATTGCACACATATTTACGCGATGGTTAGCGAATCTTACGCGAATCTTATGCGATACCGTAGTATGCGAATCTTATGCGACGGTACACGAATTTTACGCGATGGTACGCGACTTCTACGCGATGGTAAGCGAATCTTACGCGATAGTACGCGAATCTTACGCAATGGTACGCGACGCGATGGTACGCGAATCTTGCGCGCACAAAGATTTATACAAGTGGGTGACCGAAGTTAGCATTTATGATGTCACGTGCCCGCAATTTATCCTCATCAAATAAACGATATGTTATAACGGAAAAAGTGATACATTGCTGAAAGCTGCATCAATTTTCGCCACAGTGATAACAATTTAATGATTGTTAGATATGAGCTACATTATCTCGTTCGTTATTTTATGATCAATATGACAAAACTGAAACATTAAATAACAATAAATGTCAAACATACAAACCCACTAAAAGCACTGACAATATGATCATAATGAAACAGTCATGGCATAGTACACATTTTACAATACATATCATCCTATGGCATTATTATAATAAGACTTTAACAAATAAAAAATGCATAACATCAGCGATTTTTTTTATAACTTTTGTATACGATCATTTCTCATTTTTGATAATTCTTGTAGCATAATCAAATTTTAATTTGTTTCACACCTTTTTATTGTATTGTCATAACGTTGTTTATCTTCCCACATTACGTGTTTTTTATGAATACATTAATAAGTAAGTAAACGTATAAACAATTCTACTATTCTATTCTGATATTTCATTTAATAAAATAAAATAATCCTATTTTAAATCACGAAGTAAGTTGTTGCAGCCTTACTGCTGGGTAGCGCCCACTACGTTCTAAAGTACTTTGTATATTACCGTATACAGATTATCTTTCAATGACGAGTAATAAGAAACAAATTAAAATTTGATTATGCTACAAGAATTATCAAAAATTAGAAATAATCGTATACAATAGTTATAATTCGTACTTTAAACCCTTCCGGGTATTTGCCATTGAAGTCAACAACATTCTTAATATTTGTGTGTATTTCATTTCGAATGTTATTGCCATTTAATTAGAAGCAATTTAAACAATTTAACATAAAACTAAATAGTGTTAGTCATTCAGTAGCTATATGTGGTCGTTATGAAACAGTACTATGTAATATGACTATGGTAGATAGGGAAAAATTTAGAATATGAAGTTAAACGAATGCAATTTGCGTTGTTCAACTTAATCCTTTAAAAAATCGTTAATTTGTTTAAATATTCGTTGTTTTTGTTTGTTGCAATTTCATGTTTGTCTATCAGTCAGGGTTCTCTCTGATCCATCCGTTGTCTCTATAGAGAGATACTAAAACGATAAATAAGCTGCCGGTGATACTGGCTTCAAACTTGGCACTTAACGTACACTCTGGTACATTGCTCGATAAAGTCCTTTAATGCTCCTTCTCTCATAGGTTATACCTATATATTTGTAATCATAAAAGGCTTCTATTGTTTGATTGTATTTTAGAAATATATTAGAGAAATAAATTAAAAAAGCAAAAGAGGTAATGTTGCTATTAAAAAATGGAATAAAACTAAACATCAATTGTACAGTTTGTAATTGCACTTACTTGCGTGAATAATGGACATTTTTCTAACTCTCGATTAAGTTTAGTTTAATTTTAAAATACAAAATGAGTTATAGTATAATATGTTATTTCATGCGTATGTTGATGTTAATATAGTGAATGATTCATTGAAGTATAATCTATAGATTAAACCAAAAGCAATTATGTTATGTTTGTCCTGTAAGCTAAAAGTTACATAATACAAGTGAAAAGAAACTTTAACATCTTGAAGTATTGAATTCTCTGAACAATCATAGCCACTTTGCTAAAGCATCGTTAATGTCACTATCAAGAGATGTTTACTTTGCGCGTTCAAACACTGATAATAATAGAACGGGTTTAGCACGCGCGCGTAAACTGTGTGACTTGTGTATCACTGATGAATCAATTATAAGGGTAGAGCTACAAATGACATTACAACATGGAATTATAATTTCCAATTATGAAATCCGTCTGTTCGTCAGTATCTTAACAGGGTCACGTGGTGCATACCCACCAACCCACAGTGGATACCAGTTAGCATATAGTAACTGTTTTTAGTACCCTCTATGCTCATCATAATTAGAAGCAACTGTTTTTTACGTGGGCTTCAAGTTAAATAGCTTGTTGATCGCTGTAGTTTGTCTATGAATGTGGTGATACACCTGGTTATTTAAGTGTCTACTCAAAGACTAACTGCCAAACTTAGTTACAGTAACGACTGTTTTACATTTTCATATAAAGTCTGTTATATCAACATCCGACGTACCATGCACTGCAGTACTTTTCATGGTGGATAATTGTAATATCTTGATTTGTAACTACAGATACCATAGTAGTGGCAAATAATGTCATTAAATTGACTCAATAAACCCTACAGTAACTACACATCATGTGTAAGCGTTTCCATTTCGACATTATACAATTATAAGTACTTCTTCACTAGTCATTATTTTAAAATATTTTCGATTGCCACTAAACTCTTAAAGGTATATCGTTTATTATCAATGTACGCATCTGCACTCTATGATCTGCTCTACACAAACAAGCACCATATAAGGACTTTGTAGTAGAAGAAAGCATCGCCTAATACTTTAATCGCGTTTTGTATCCACGTAAACATTTCTTAATGAATTTCACGGGTGATCCACCCTTCAACATAATTCAAGAACGTTTTAGATATTAAATCCGAAATGTTGGTTTACTGTACAAAGCACTGATTACTGGTATGGAACTTGTGTGTGATCCAGTCAGGTTGATGGGTTTTGCTCCAAACGCACCGTGGAAACATTACGCAAAATGCGTTTATCTATATTGAGCACTAGACTGCCAAATAGATCACAATCAACGCGTCTAAAGCCCGGGAGCATTTGGGTCTACATACATAAATTATTCGTGTTCACAATTTCCAAATTGAATAAATTAGAGAAATAAAATCAAGTTATATTAAACGTTAATAATTGAAACGGCTCCTCAGGGAGTAGCATGCTGTTGTTCATCAAAAGGGCAACCTGTGTTTTTTTTAATGAAACCATGTTTGTTGACGCAGCTAAAACGGATATTCCCATGGACTACAGATAAACCATTGCAGTTATACATAATTCAATACAGTATATGCAAATAAATTCTAGTCTTTCATACATTTTTTAAATTCTAAAAAAACAGTGATTTTAAATAATATTTGGAAAATTATGACTGTCACTTTCTATCAGTGAAACCAGGAAAGACAACGCGACATTGACGCGCGTTCTAATATAAGTACGCGTGCGTCAAATTTCTGATGTTAATTTGTTTAATTACGATTCGGGTGTAGCTACTTTTTGTTTTAGGCGAGACTATGCCTACTACTCACGCCATACCACCCAATTCACTTCACGTGTCCAGTAGTGACATATGCAAATTATGTAGAACAGTGTCCATACGTATAACATGTGGCCACTGTACAATATGATATATGTGATATATATATATATGCCACACTATATTACAGAATTTGCAAGATACTGTACACAAGGCCTAGATATTTCGAGAATAATTGAAATACGGTGGTGTGCAATAGAAACTATGTAGACAGTATTAATTATGTTATTTGAAAGCATTAGTTCCGTACGTATAATACCAGCAAAATATATAATTTACCATATTTACATTTCTGGTTTAAATAACAGTAATAATAATCATAACATACAGATAGAAGTTTTACTGTCAAACATAAATTTGTATAGAGTTGCGTTTTTTGTTTAATTGGTTTTTTTTTTTTTACAAATGAAGATGTTTTGACAAAATGAAAATGACTATCTGTATTGTAGAGAATAATTTGATAATAATTGATGGTTTTATCAGAACCTTGAACAAATTAGTTAGTAAAACAACGTATTTGAACTGTAACATTATTTAAATAACGTTATTACATATGGCAGCATTCGATTATTCTAAAAACCATTTTATAGTTATTTCATTAGCCGAAAACATTTGTTTGATTGATTGAATTTTTTTTTTTTTTTGATTGAATTTATTTGGTTCATACATAACATACATTATAAAATAGACGAAAAACAGTACATCAAATTCAAAAGACAACACCAGAAAAGTACTAAAAAACAGAAGGTGTCAAACAAAGGAAACAGAACAAAATGAACCAAGGATAATTAGATAAAGTTTCACATTTTCAGTGTAACTTATTTCCATCTAAGTCCTTATGTACATTTAACTGAGACAAATTGACATCTTTAAAAAGTTATTTAAACAAAAAAGTAAACGCAATTTCATAAGAGAGAAACAAAAAGAAACATTATAAAACATTCTTAAAATATTCTTTGACTTTGTGTTTAAACAGCTTAATTTAAAAAAAAAGTGTTTATTCATTGTTGTTCCCTGGGTGCTGTAAGCTGTTGTGTTTTATCAGGGAAGGAAATGAAGGTTTTATGATTGATTTTTAGATTTTTTATTGTTGATATTTTTAGATACAGTTTTATTGAAACATTATTTGTATTTTAATGTGCTACTCGGTAAGATGGGAACACTGACTCTTTGCCATAGTTACCCGTTGTTTCCTGACTCTTATACTTTGTGGAGGTTTTGTTATGTTTTTGGCAATAAAGAATAAGAATGGAAAGAATCAGAATAAAAAGTCTAACATCTAGGATGTGATATTTTCTTTGCCTATAAAGTATAAGGTTTATCGCAAATGGAAAGGTTAAGGAGCAAACGTCACGACGCGTACGTACAAACAACAAATCACGTACGTACGCGTCGTGACGTTTGCTCCTAAAACCGTTCCCATCATGCGCGTCGCGCGCGCTATTTGCGATAAACCGTATACAGTACCTGGAATTCAAATTTCAAGGTCAACGCATTAGTTACGATAAAAATAACTTCTGTTAATTAATTCTGTACAATCTATGCTAAAATTTCAATACACGATAATATTATCTTGCAATATTGCGTGAATAAATATTGATTCAACGTTTGGAATTCCGTAAATAGTCATAATTTGAATAAAATAAAAGCAATGCTGTTTAATTCTGTCAAAAATCAACAGCTGTTTGCTGTTTATCAAAAATAATTGTTAGAATTTTGCAAAGTCAAGTTAAACTGAAATACTGCCGTTACATTTTTAAGCAACATTTTCACATGTATGTTTAATGTAATAATGTATGCTACTAATGTACTAAGTTGGAACAAACGTGATATCTCACAGACGTCACTATTTTCATTATCGGTTGGACGCCCATGTCATCAATAATATGTGTGGTGTTACTAGTCATGTATTTTAGCTAACATTAAACAGCAAAGCTTTAACAAATTACTTGATGACATCTAATCTTCGTTTCCAGAAGATATATCATCCATAGTAATATATACTTTGTAATTTGTAAATGCACCTATTGCCCTCCATACATAACTTTGCTCTGATTAATTTTATGTCGGGAGTGAGTCGCCCGGTTTCATGACTTTGGCTTGAATAAAAACTACTTTTGTTTGTTACTAAATAATATTCATCATTTTTAATGTTTTTATTTATTCAAAACTACAGCTGACATAATTTAAATGTGCCATATTATACAGATTTTGTGAACTCATAATTTGAAGAATAAACAAGTTATTATAAAGTATATCCTTAGACGGTATTCGTTTTACACTTAAATGCCACACTAAATATGATATCAACTTCGATATTCTAAAGTTACAAGGCATAGCATTATATGAATTAAAACTTTGATATTTTCAATCGAGTTATAATATTCTTGGTGGATTCTGCATCGTACTTAACGAGAACATAAAACATAATGTATTCAAATTCATCTAACAGAGTTCATGCTAATGAAATAACTATAAAATGGTTTTTAGAATAATCGAATGCTGCCATATGTGATAACGTTATTTAAATAATGTTACAGTTCAAATACGTTGTTTTACTAACTAATTTGTTCAATGTTCTGGTAAAACCATCAACTATTATCAAATTATTCTCTACGATAAAGATAGTTATTTTCAGTATAATAAATATATATAGTTGAATATTTTGTCAAAAAATCTTCAATTATCACCAAAAAAAAAATGAAAAAAGAATGAAAAAACTTATGGTGGTTTTTCATGGCCAAAAGTTAACTTTTCAGAAAACTGAAATAAATACCAAACACCTATCGATCAATCAATTTATTATCAGTATTTGCACGCACTTCAAATTACAAGCCATCAATCGGGGTCATTTGATGTGTGTCCAGTCAAATAAATATTGACCATATGCGAATTATGAGATTTTTTATTCAAAATCCTTTTTATTGGTTGTTTATCCATTATATTGTGACGGTAATTTACTGCTTGGCACATACTCTGATCTTCCGCTGTCAAGTTAGAATTTTAAGCGATCAGTGTCACATATTTTAAGCAGGAATATTTATTATAATATTTTGTAATGTGTCTAATAATTTATCTCCAAAGCATAAAAGTATACTCTTGACAGTGAAATAATTCAAAGACACAAATGTTAGTTTGTCTGCATTCCTTCCTTTGTGACATCCATTGGTTAAATGTTGTCTTAACATCTCTCAACTTCTGGCGAATGTTAATGTTTTGTAAAAAGTCAATTAGTGTAGCATTGCGTTCACGCGCTGTTGTAGTGTTAAGACGTTGTTATGGTAAAGGCCAATTAAAGGGTCTTTCACACCTGTTCCGGCACGGTTCCGGTCCGGCGCCGGAAAATCCAATCGAACGCCAATGTTTCGTTTTCACGCGGCTACGCACATATCGATTGGCGCATAGCCGCGTGAAAACGAAACATTGATGTTCGATTCGCCGGACCGGAACCGTGCCGGAACAGGTGTGAAAGACCCTTTACACAGGCAAGCGGTAACGGTAAGCGGAAACCGCGTAGCTTGTCCCACGTCGAATCTGTATCTATTCCGAGCGGAAACCGCCCGTCCGTTCGCTCCGCGCTGTATGTACATAAGAAATATGTAAGCAATTTAACCAATCACAACCGATAAATTATCCGATTTTTCGCTTGTGATTGGCCTACTCTCTTGTGTTGCGCTTACGTCCTTGCGTTGCGTCCTAGTGGGAACCAAGCTTAACTAACTGCGTTTATACATCAATGCGTTGCGTCCACGTACGGACTTTAGTGAAGGCAACGGCAAATAATGATAACGTTTCAATTTTGTGGGTTGTAAATCATATATTTAGATAATAATCCTTATTTCTAATTAAATGAAACAACCTAATAACCGTTTTGTATTCAGTTTTCATGACACAAATACTCCAACGCAGAAAAGTCTTAAAATATTTTGATGTTAGTGTCAGTGTGTTTTAATATTATATATTGCTGCTATAACTTCAGTAGTCCGTAGCTACTACAAGAGATTGTTTCTTAATAGCTTTCAAGTGCTTTTACTTTGCACATAATACACGTTTTCATAAAATGTACAATTTCGTTTTAAGTGGCATTCAATATACGAAATGGATTATTTTTTATATATATACACACGCAATACACATAATTGGTTTCAGAATATGATTACAATGTAACAGTCACGGTGCACGTATATTCAACATAATTTACGAATTTTAAAAAACGTACTTAAGATATGTGTCTCGTTTTGGTGTTTAAAATTGTAGGCCTAAAAAATTGACTCGGTAAAGATTTCTTCAAATACAATCGGTCGTGTATTCGTTAT
Organism: Antedon mediterranea; assembly: GCF_964355755.1. Lineage (NCBI taxonomy): Eukaryota > Metazoa > Echinodermata > Crinoidea > Comatulida > Antedonidae > Antedon > Antedon mediterranea. The sequence goes on along the minus strand of NC_092676.1, from coordinate 29,734,463 downwards.
TATGCAACACAATCCAATACATCGATAATATAAAAGTATAAATTTCATTTATGCTAGATCGTCGTCGGAGATTACCTTGATCAGATAAGATTCAAAACGTAAATATAGCGACACGTGCTTAAACAATGTACTAGTTTGTATTTTAAGAACAAGATCACAAACCAAGTAATTATAACTAAAGTTGGTATCACTCAACATAAAACTGCTCCTTAGAGTTGATTTAGGTTACGTTTTAGCGTCATGTATGTCAGATATAGGGTATATGATATCATAGTTTATCAGTGCAGTGGGGAGCAGCAGATGAACAAACAGCGCCAAAAGCGACCTCTGAGTTCCGTCATTGACATGACCTCTTATATCAACCTAACTTATTAACGTTGTTTTAAGTATGTATACTGCTTGCTAATTGAATCTTGCTCAGTAAACATTTTGCATTCGGAGTACTGTATATTGTTAAAAGGTATATGTTATCATGTTTAACAACATGTATTATGTTAACATTTCAACATTCCATCCGTATCGGGCGAATGTCATTAGATCGTTGTTAGGCGCGTGTCGCCAACTTCTTTCCACGTGGATCCTTTAAGTGGTTCTATGGTCCATATGCATTCTAGTGGTTCTATGGTCCATATGCATTCTAGTGGTTCTATGGTCCGTGCATTCTAGTGGTTCTATGGTCCATGCATTCTAGTGGTTCTATGGTCCGTGCATTCTAGTGGTTCTATGGTCCGTGCATTCTAGTGGTTCTATGGTCCATGCATTCTAGTGGTACTATGGTCCATGCATTCTAGTGGTACTATGGTCCATGCATTCTAGTGGTACTATGGTCCATGCATTCTAGTGGTTCTATGGTCCGTGCATTCTAGTGGTTCTATGGTCCGTGCATTCTAGTGGTTCTATGGTCCGTGCATTCTAGTGGTTCTATGGTCCGTGCATTCTAGTGGTTCTATGGTCCGTGCATTCTAGTGGTTCTATGGTCATGCATTCTGGTGGTTCTATGGTCCGTGCATTCTGGTGGTTCTATGGTCCGTGCATTCTAGTGGTTCTATGGTCCGTGCATTCTAGTGGTTCTATGGTCCATGCATTCTAGTGGTTCTATGGTCCATGCATTCTAGTGGTTCTATGGTCCATGCATTCTAGTGGTTCTATGGTCCATGCATTCTAGTGGTTCTATGGTCCATGCATTCTAGTGGTTCTATGGTCCATGCATTCTAGTGGTTCTATGGTCCGTGCATTCTAGTGGTTCTATGGTCCGTGCATTCTAGTGGTTCTATGGTCCGTGCATTCTAGTGGTTCTATGGTCCGTGCATTCTAGTGGTTCTATGGTCCGTGCATTCTAGTGGTTCTATGGTCCGTGCATTCTAGTGGTTCTATGGTCCATGCATTCTAGTGGTTCTATGGTCTGTGCATTCTAGTGGTTCTATGGTCCGTGCATTCTAGTGGTTCTATGGTCCGTGCATTCTAGTGGTTCTATGGTCCGTGCATTCTAGTGGTTCTATGGTCCGTGCATTCTAGTGGTTCTATGGTCCGTGCATTCTAGTGGTTCTATGGTCCGTGCATTCTAGTGGTTCTATGGTCCGTGCATTCTAGTGGTTCTATGGTCCATGCATTCTAGTGGTTCTATGGTCCATGCATTCTAGTGGTTCTATGGTCCATATGCATTCTAGTGGTTCTATGGGCCATATGCATTCTAGTGGTTCTATGGGCCATATGCATTCTTCAACACTTTCTTACATCTTGTATACTAAACTACAGTAGAATGAACCCCACCTTGAAAATACAGAAATGAAATCACCCTTTATATATTATGTCAGATTTATTCTGTCAGATTCATTTAATTTCTTTTTTCACTCGGACACATTGTTATTTACAAGTTTTATCGATGAATAAACTATTAAGTAAAGTTCATTATAAGATGTTCAACGCAATTAGTATTTATAGCGTTCACTTTACGTCAACAAATAATCGTTTCATTGGAACGAAAACGAGAAATAAAATGTCAACACATCGATCATTTCCGTCGCCATTAATAAACCGCGACGCGTTTTAAACTATGGCAATGTCATTGAATACGCGCTAGCGGAACGTCATTGAATACGCGCTAGCCTGCAACCCACCACACCGTGGACCTGAAACGTTGCTAGTCTAAAATTGATGTTAACAAATGTGTAACAATTAGTGTATTACCTACTGTGATTATTAGGTGAAGTATCTGCTTAATTATCCCCAGCAGCTGTTTTGGTAAATTAATGATTTAACCTCTGCACATGTACATAATTCATAAGCCCTCATCATAGTATAGCAAGATAACACATCGTCTGAACGCGAATTATAGGAAATGGAAGGGTGTATAAGGTTCAGTTCAGACGCGAGATGATGACATACCAATAGTTACATCAAGCATTTTATTTTCATTATTTTCAAAAACATCATTTGAAATAACACCAAATTAAATACGAATACAAACGAATAAGGTATTCTTGACGAAAGTTGTTGCCAATTACCAAAGGGGACATAATAATCTGAAAACTTTATATAAAGGTATAAGTTATAGGAAATCACCACCTATTAAATTTCAGGCAACTGCTAAATTATTCCAGATTTTACACAGATTTGTAAAACATTACAAATACTCATTCATTTAAATTTACCTTTAACATATGATATAGCCTATCCGCTACGCTTTACTGACAAACAAAATGCGAACATTTACAATCATAATTTTAACACCATGCTTGAAATCATATTCTATTAACAGCGTTTGATCACGTGTACCTGTCGTCATAATGTTGTCAATGACGTCACATTACTTAGTAACACAAACAAGCAAGGTGGTGGTTATAAAGATTGTCAGCTAAAAATATTACTAAATCTGAAAGTAGGATTAAATCATAAATTTTAGATTTTGCCTCGTAAATTGTAAACACACTCTTATTGTGTTTTATAAGTTGATTAATTGAGTGTCTCTCTTTGGATGGGAAGTTACAGTACTCGATACACATTTAGTGCCTAACTAAATTCATTTTCATTTTACAATTTAGTTTTTTACTGTATATCAAATTTCATTTTTCCATCCTTTAGTTTTATTTTAAAGCATGTTTTACCTTCTAGTGTATTTCTAGGAATCTCCCTTAATACGTGTATGTTAAAATACTATAAAGACTCAATGATCATACTATTGGAATTATTATTTATTATGAACATTCACGTCACGTGGTGACGTACTTCCTCGCCCAACTTACTACCGATTGTAGTCTAGGTTTTTTAACCGAAATTAGTATAAAGATAAACATTTTGGCATATATGGCGTTTCACACATATAATACTTAAGCTCACAATTGGGGCAATACAATACAATACAAGTCTATACAGAGTGTAGCAAAGTACTGATTCAACGCCTCTGTAGTGTAATTCCTCCATGGTTAAATTCACGTAACAGTGGCGCGGCCTAGAAGCCCAATATTTCTGTCAAAATGCCCCAATGCATCATTTATGCGTTAGTGAACACAACATGTCAATGTTAACTTATTCATAAAACATTCTTTAAGTTTCAACTAATGTATTCATGTCTCGGAAAATCTAAATTTGTTATTGATTTCAAATTTATATTAAAACAAGTTTATGTGTATTGGAAACTACTCGGAAATAGAAATACATTAATAGCTTGTGAGTGAGGTGTATGTGTATGGTGTTAGTTGGCTCGTAATAACAGTGATGTATATATAATCAATAAAAGATTTGAGAAAACTAACTGAGTAATACGACTTCGTTAATTGAAGGAGTAAATGATAGTTTAAGTTGCAGTTTATCCTCATTTCGGTCACCCTATCCATTCACACAATTTGATTTCATTTTAAATGCTTATATCACGTGAATGAATAATAATGAAACTATCATAATATTACCATGTATTATTATTAGACTAGTATTACATGAAAATAATCTACATCACTTAACTCATGAACAGTTTTTTTAACGCAACGAATTTTTGTGTGACGATAGAGAGGGCGCACTCTTCTACCAAACCGCGTGACGAAATATTAAAAAAAGTCTTATTGCAAACTTGCCTTTCCCTTTTGACAGACGAAATATCTTTTCACAAAAGCCTCAAATGACATATAGCATTATATTACATAGCCTATGTAAATACGTGAACGTGATTGGTTGAAACTGCATCACATGACTACCGCTGCGAGGATCGTAAATCGTATATATCCTCGAGAACGATGATATTGACTTTGTAATTTTCGCGTAATAATCGTGTCCCCTGTCATTAATCATATAAATTCTCGAGTACGATGATATTGACTGTGTAATTTTCGTGTGCAACACTCGAGTTTGCCGATAAATAAACAAAAGTCATCTACTCGATCTTGAACTCGGGTGGAATTGTCACTCCATCGCAAGACGACGTTTCATCCGCTGGGCCACGGAATTTGCTTGAAGAAATTAATCTTCTAAACTATTTAAGCTATGCATACATAGCGCCCTCATTTGTTATAAGTCCACCCTAAATGTGATGAAACACCGTTTATGATTGGTCAAAACTCACGGTAGTAACCTAGTAACTAGTACGCGCTGAACATCCGGTGATTCGGCTCCTCGAAGATCGAGAAGACGACGAATTGTTTATTCGGCCTACCTGATTATAATATTATTATTAATAGGCTTATTGATGGAAATTCTTCTGTTAATTTAAACGACCTAGGCCTAAGTGAATATTTTATTGCCAAGGAATCATTAATTAGTAATTATCTGTATATTATTCTTCGCAAGGTAAGGTGTCTAGGCAGGCTTGTTTTAAATACAATACAAATACTATAAGGAGGCCTAGCTAGCCTAGCTTCACCCAACCCAGCAGACTTGTTCTTGGCTATATAATATAACAGATATTGCCTTTTATATCGGTTAAATATAAGATTTGACATCCCCTCGGGAATGATATTAAGTTCTCGGGGAATATATATTTCCCTCAGCTGGCGCTTCGGGAAATATATATTCCCTCGAACTTAATATCATTCCCTCGGGGATGTCAAATCTTATATTTAACCTCTAAGCAGTCAATATCTGTATAATAGAACAGGTTATAATCTCTCTTGACTTTCATATAATGTAATTGCATCGTTTCAATCGATTAATGTAGTAGGAATCGGAAATTCTCTCAATACAGCTTTTTATACATTGTATGGATTTTATACGAGGCTATGTTATGAATACTACATTAAACATTTATGTTATTCATATGGTTTGTGTAGGTTTTGTTTAATGTTAGGATAATATCACTATATATAAATCGTTATTTAAATAATGTACGTAGATTTTGATTTAAAATAAAAACAAATTCAGCTCACGATTATCAATTAAGTACAGTACCTTCGCTACGAGTTCATTTCCACTAAGAACCACAGCTTTTACGTATCATCACAATCGTGTTAAACTCGGTTCCCACTTGGACGCAAGGACGTAAAGCTAAGCTATCTACACTATCAAATTAGTTTGACAAAAAAAGTGTGATGTGCCCAAATGTGGTAGTGATATGACAAAATGTGGTAGTGATATCACATTTTGTCACATGAAGTTGGATTGTGTAGACAGAGCTTTAGAAGCACACCACAAGTAATGTGTGACCGATCACGACGCGATGGATCATCTCTGGCGTTACTTCTAATGATGGCAGTGGTATGCCCAAATATGGTAGTGATATGCGTCATCGTATCCATATGTAGGCACATCACATTTTGTTGTCATATAAAGTTTGATAGTGTAGACAGAGCTTAAGTGGGAACTAAGCTTTAGGGAAACATGCGTTAGGGAAACATTGACATAACGTTAAATCCTATCGCAGCCCTTACGCTTCATGCATTATTTATAATGAGCTATATTACATTCATTGCCACCTACGCTTCTGTATTTATGAATATTTGTATTAAGGAAAAAGAGAACAGCAGTTAAACGCGCGCGTCTTTTTGTGATGACGTCACTGACCGAGATGTGACAAATATGGTAAGATTCGCGTAGGATTATGGGTAATTTATTATTGTAAAGAGACGCGTCAGATTATTGTAACAGCAACTAGTTAATTTGGTTCTCGTAATAATCAGTTGGATTTAATAACAAGATTAAAGTAATCAATATAATGCTAATAGATGTCTTTAATTTCGAGTTGAGATAAATGAAAAACAAATTACTAAGATCATAATCCACGATGCTACTAAATATACAAAAATAAATAGTCACGCTTGATCAATCACATGTTAAATATAAGCACCAAAGGAATTAAGTATTCCGTAATTGAAAAACAAAATTATTATGTGTGTGTCTAGCTAGGTTAAAGACATTAGTATACGTCATTTGTAAATCAATGTATTGTTGTATACTTACGGGATTCATTGTTTAACAAACATACTCATTCCCAATTGTAATACAATTTTAACACATTAGAAGGCATTTTCCCTTTTTTATATAATTGGAAAGTTGCTGAGATATGAGCTTGGTTCCCATTTGGACCCAACATAACGACGTAGGCAGCACAACGCACGTCGTGAGCGAGTCGACCAATCACGACAAATCATCCAAGCTGTCATTTCGTCCTTGCGTTGCATCAAAAATGGGAACCAAGTTTTAGGAAGTTCAACATCTGAATCCCCACGAAGCACCATACTAATGATTTGTTCTCAGTAGAGACGCAACACAAGGACGTAACGCAACGTAAGTGAGTTGACCAATCACAAGCGAGGGATTCTTCGAACTGTCGCTTGTCATTGGTCAACACGTTTGCGTTGCGTGTACGTCCTTGCGTTACGTCCTACTGGGAACCAAGCTTAACTAATACGATATCGGAGTGTGTCACACATTAAATTCCATACCACACACAGACAACGCGTTTATTAGAGAAAAGTGTACAATTGAAACTAAGTAACTAACAAAGTATCGATCTTACCATAATGCTAACACATCAGTTATCATAATTTTACCGTTAACGTTACACTGAAGGAAACATTACAAAACGCCTTCAGCAAAATGTTGCAATTTTAGCAAGCTAATAACCATAGGCCTAGTTTTCTCAAGACTGTAAGAATGCAATTCTTCGAGATACGCTCCATGAAAACACGCCTCCTTTTAAAATTTAGTACTGTGGTGTTTTCCCTTTTTCGTTTCATTCTCTGTAATATATATTGTTCTTCAATGAAAAATTACAACATAATTCAGTATTACTGTATAACAGAAATGCAAAATGTTATATAGTATCCATTTATATAGCTTAATCTTCATCATTTTAGTGTAAAAGATTTTCTTTGCAAACATATTTCCTTTTTTTTTTATGCTCTAATCTTTTGTGGAAGGTAAACGTCTGTTCATTTATCTCTCCAACTACGTCATACAGATCGTTATCATCTATTTCTGTCATAAAATATCGTTATCACCACCATCATCATTGGGATTACCATTTCTTCATCAATGTTATCACCATGAGCAGCATCCTCAATTGATACGATATCACCGCCATCATTCATGTTATCACTATTTCATCATTAATGTTATCAACATTTCATCATAAATTTTATGAGTATTTCGTCATTAATTTTATCAATATTTCATAATTAATGTAATCAATATTTCATCATTAACATTTCGCCAGGTTTCCACCATTAGGTCACCACTCATGCACCTGTTCTTTACAAGCTGTATACCACATCATTGAGCCTAGCTATGCTAAAACCTTTTTATATAAATAATACGACTAAAAACAAGTGATTATGTGAATGACTAAACGATTATAAATAGGTGAGTAGTCTTAGCATGGCAATATAACGTACAGCAATCATTAATTTAACGCAGCAACGAATATATATTCATTTTGACCAATAATACATTTAACACAAGCGCGTCAAATTATGCAGGAAGCCATGGTGAATAAATACGATTTAAAAGAAATACACCGATGTGTTTCACTAGCCGACTGATGCCTACCCGACCTATTTTTTTTATTATTAAGTTCTAAACAGTACATAAATGCAGAGTATTCATGGAAACTTGAGACAGTCTTAACTCTGCTAAATATTCCAATTAGTAATATCATTGGCTTTATTCATTTAGTCTTCTTTCATAAAGTCTGAACTTACATTCGTAACGTTTCATAAAAATGTCAACAAACTGATAAGTATAATGTTCGTCTGTCAATTATTGCACGCACCACACGTGAACCGCATACTACTGTATTTATTGCACGCACCGCACGCGTACCGCATACTATTACATCAATGGCGTATTGATAATAACAGTATATTAGTTATTTCGTGCGTAAGGTCTAGGGCACAAACTATGTCGCGTTTCTTATGACATCATTTTATTTCGTTGTATGATCAGATTACATGAAATATATCAAATGAAGCAGTTTAGACATCTTCCTATATCTTCTCTTATTTGTATGATAACTGTCAATTGCAAAGACAGAACTGCACTAAAATGATGAATGTCACTATTGGCTAAGAATGTAAAACTGTAATTTTAAATAAGATTTTGGTTCACTTAATATAACACGACGTCTTGAAATTCAAAGTTACAGTCCATATTTTCATTTTGAAATTATTGCCAAATAGAGTTTGAAATTTTAAAAGGTTACACAATACAAATTAAACTTTTTTGTCGACTTATTACTATTATTATTCTAAGGAATATAATTAGTATTAATCACTATGACACCTACACTACTATCACCCACATATTTGGTCATTTTGACAAGCAAATTAAAATTCCACGCAAATTAAAGACTGTAGATTTTGTACACGAAGACGCCATGTTGAAATCAAAGTGCGTATTATACGCGACGTTAACAACTTACATTATGTCTTTGTCGAGGTGTCACTCGAATAATAACAATTAACGTATTGTACAACATTTTTATTGTACGGTACACATGATGTGCTCAACACAAACGTGTTCAATCTTAAATGTTTATAAGACGCATCATAATGTCTGTGAAGCATTTACGCGCCGCCGCCGCCATCTCGTTTGGTCGCGATAACTTAAGTATATGGATTTAAGTATGAATACTAGCTACTTTCAAGTATCGACTTAAGTAAGAAGCTATCGTCTTCTGTAAAGCAATTTCCAAAGGGTATTATCTCGTGCAATTTGACTGCGGTTACTAAAGAGTCTGTCTTTGTAGGATCATCATTAGTTTATGAATAGTAAAGATTAATGCGAACGGGTTATAGACCGGCTGTAAGAGGCTACTGACTCTCCTCGCAATGTATTAATAAACAGCGCATTAGGCTGATATAATGCACTATTTAAAGTATAGACTTAAGTACACAAACCATGGTTATTGTTTAAAGATATTAACATAATTATTGCTATTGTAAAATACTTCACATCTGCCTTCGTTATACCAATAATAATAAGGCTATAGCCTGTGATACGAGGATAAAAATGATGCCCAATGTGGTACTATAGCTTTGCCTCCTTCAGAGGCCTTAAGTACGATTACATTTCCCATTAAACAAAAACAGTGTCGCTTCGTAAGCCCATGCACACTGCTGCTGCTGACACTTTATAGTAATATACAGTTCTTATCTATATGAATAGATATAATATTGCCTAATAGAAACTGAACGTCAATATATCTAAGGCTTACCATCAACATTAATGACGTCAAGATGTTTTAAAGAAGGGGTTTAGATGGTTTGGAACTCAGATTGAAAAAGGAAGTACTTAGCTAGAGAAATGTATAAAGTAAATTAAATAACAGTAGTTAATGTTATTTTAAACTCCAATGATTAGCACTAGTACAATAAAGAAGGATGAATGTTTATCCACAAACCATCCAACTCGGCTTAACGCGTGACACACAAAGTAGACGCGCACGCGCGTGTGCAAATACAGATAAACATGTTATGCTATGCCATTTTTTATGCATGCGTTACTATTCAGAGTAGGCTGTCATGTTAGGCAAAAGTGTTCGATGTAATGCAGAGCAGAATAGAAATAAAAGTCAAATGCACTCATAGGCCTATCTTAAACATTTTAATGCAATACAGGTTGTTTCATGAGGCGTTCCTCAGTATTCATGAGGCGCGTGGCTCTGAATGTATATCGTGTAAAATAAAATAGTCGACAATAAAGGTAAGGTAACGTAATCCCCACCACCTATATCTATCTAAAAGTACACGTAAACTTGAATAATTTTACATAAATTAGTCATTGAAAACTAATCAAATAATAATATATTCTTCATTTTAAGTGTATACTTTGGAAATTAGCGAGGAGCGATTTTAATTATAGTGACCACAGTGCAGTGGGCAATCGTCCAGATCTTAGAGGACACATTTTTTTAAACGGTTACAATGTACAGCGTTTCCAATGTTGTTTAGCTTAATTTACTTAGCTCTTGAAATCTAAACACAGTGCTTATCTTAAGAGCTTTTGAGTGGCTTATGGCTATAACTATGCACAATATGGTTGTAAATTACGTTCTGGTAAAAACGCGTTTAGGTTTTTTTAAATGCGTTTACACCAATGTTAGACTATATTCTCTTTTAACATAATTTGAAACACGTTGTAGTTTCCTGTTATAAGAGCACCATGAATGACTTGTAAGAGTGATAAGCGTTATAATTAACATTATGAAAACCTCCACGACGTAAAGATTAAAAGATTACATTCCGGCGTTTGAATTCCTTTCCGTATTCTAATTATCTTTTAGCAGCGCGTTGCAAAATGCGCGCCAATTACTAGGCAACATAAACTGTAAAGAATGTAACAAGATTGTTACAAGAAAACACTTAATTCCAGACGAATTATGTCAATTGTTTATTAATATTTGTTTAATTTCTTTAAAATCGTAACGTATTTCGTCATCAGTGGCCTGCAAAATATAATGGACACGCGATTTGTACGCGATTTAATTGTTTTACTTTTCCGTATTGTCGTTTGATTTTCCAACGGCATGCAATTAATTGCAAATTAGGGAATAATTCATATTTACACTTAGATGAGTTTAATTTACTTTGGTGATTTGTGAAAACGACCTTCGTAAGCAGCATCTAGCCTACTAATGCGTAACATAAGACAAACCACAATTTACCCTAAATTTAGATATTAAATCTAGCGTATGTAAGTTAACATTGCAATTGTCATCAATGTTTTTTTTCTTTTATGAACAGTTAATTAAAACCATTAGAATATAATCAGCGACTATTTACAGTTAAGCTTGTAACAACAGGATAATAACGAATACAGAGTTCTAAATGATACACACAGGAGCTGTCGCCGTATAAATTTATGGGAATTTTCAACCGGTACTTCTGCTACTGCATCGGTTCAATGCGTATTCTATGTATACGACCCGCGTGTAATAATAATGTATTATACACGATTACACTACATTACTTTTCACAAGCTCACACTAATATCCCTACAGCGCTTTCACACGCGTATTTGTGACGTAACACGATTTGCGCACATTATCACATAGCCAGTTGTATGACATTTTTAGATTATCTTAATGGATATACTTTCATAAATTTACTTTTAATGTTTCTATTATATTTATCAATAATATTTTATAGTTTATAAACATTCCAGGAGGCCTATATTTCAATGAACTACTTCTTCGAAAACAGTATGACAATGTAATACGTTGTGAGATACGCACCTGAATGAGTAACGATTTGAACTTTGACCTATTGATATAATATACAGTTAATCATCAGAGTCAAAACGGTTTGTGAATGTCCCTTTAAGCTTCGTATTGTCATTTGTGTTCTAATGAGTTTCAAATTGGTTCGGTAAATTTTAATGAATGGCAGTAAAGTGTGGCTTAATCGACACGGATAGTAAATCACGTGTTTAACGAACACAGTCATTTAAAATTCAATAACTACACGTCGATTGGCATAAAGTACGAAACGAAACAACGAATTTAAATGTTAAACAATGAGGTGTGAACACGACCAAGCCTAAAGCTCTGTCTACACTATCAAACTAGTTTGACAAAAAAAGTGTGATGTGCCCAAATATGGTAGTGATATGACATCATCATGTCCATATATGGGCACATCACAAAGTTTGATAGTGTAGAGAAAGCTTTATACAACCGGTAGAATTTCATTAAAAATGTTTGCAGTTAGGCCTACCTCAAACTACACGAATGTCTGTCTTTAAACACAAACTAATGTAATGCTAAAGTTGATGGTACATGGTCTAAATATTCAATTACACCTTAGATAAAGGTTAACATGGAATGAGCCATAGGGCACATGTACAACATGACACACAGAAGCGAGCCATAGGCTAACATGAGATAACATATCCAAAATTGCCACGTGTCTCCAGCTAAATGATGTTCATGACACATTTACAGATAACCTGTTTTAATGCCCAGTAAAATTTAATCATCCATTGCGTATATACATACAAAATGATGCTTACTCTTTCTGAAAATGGCAACATTCTGAAAATTGTCTTTATATTCTAAAGCTCTGTCTCACTATCAAACTTTATGTGACATAAAAATGTGATGTGCCCATATATGGACAGGATGATGTCATATCACTATCATATTTGGGCATATCACTACCATATTTGGGCACATCATACTTTGTCAAAATAGTGTAGACGGAACTTCAGAATAATAAAGAAGGTACCAATCAGTGATGATAAAACAAAACATCTAACAGTTTTTTTGTAGTTTCTGAAACAATAACAATGTTAAAAATGCTACCGTACTTATACCCAAGGTGGGGGTCGGGGAGGGAAAACCACATCTAAATGTAGTGTGCTTTATTTACATTGAGCATCAATAGTACAGCATATACCCTTCCTTTCGTACACGGACAACCATTATCAAAGAACACTCGTATTTAACTACGGCCAGACCAGGATATTATTAGGCTGTAATGTACCCTTAATTAGGACTGTATCTGTATTCATACAATCACTTTGCTCTATACATTTTCATGACATTCAATCACATTAAATTACAAAAACATAACTTATGTTATAATGGTCATTATGTGTGTATCCGTGAAATTAGTACACTACAATTATCGACGATGATTTAATGAGTAACGTGTTTTAATGCAATATATTAAGACAGTATTTAGTTCAGTGCTGCATGTTAAGTACGTTGTCGACATTGTTGTACTAATCATGTTCTTGAGTATGTCATTAACAAGACTTTGCATTCAAATTCAATTACACATTTTCATTCAAAGATCAATCGTAGACTAACCTACGTTTTCGATTGAATCTTTTTGATGAGATTTAAAGGTTCATTAAACTAATAAAAAATACAATATAATTCTCTTCGGTGGAACTAATTCATTTTCACAAGTTTTTTTTTTAAAGTACGAATGGAATAATTAGTTTGGCATAAAAAAAACCGCCATTTGATAATAAATAACTTATTAATGACCTATCGTGCAGCTATTAGTATTAGTACTTAGTAATAATTAATTATTATTCTGTGTAGCACACCAGTTAGAATACAGATGTTTGCTATATAAATGTCACTTTATGATCACGAACAAGTATAGGACTACCTATATTAATGTAATTGTATACTATTTGCTGTATTTACGCCCTCTATAAAATATCAGTACGCGTATAAATGTCATTAAGCGTACGATACGCGCGCGCACGTATACTATATTATACATAGATGTTTAAATCTGTATAATATGTTGTGCAAAAAAAGAAGTTGGATATCAATGGAGATACAAAATAAACTCAGTAAAGTAAAACAATTTTGCAGATCTTTCGGACAGCCACACTAGCTTTTTATCAGTGCAATCAAATAGATAAATGTACACTTTAACCTTACACTTAGCTAAATCCAATCTTAGGAGTTCATTTCCCCTGAGTTGTGAATTTTAGGTAAATGCTCATTTCATACGGTACGATGAGTAACCTCTCTGATTAATTGTCTTAAAATCAATATGTCATATGAACAAGAAAAGGTGAAATTAAAAGTCGTTACAATTAGTAGAGGCTATATATGGTTTGACCTTGAAAAAATTCTAATAAAAGGTCTTTTGGTATTTTCTTGTAGCTTTAGGTGTCAATAATTACCAAAAAATTTTTGCAGCCTTCTAGTTGCTGCGTTAGTGAGATATTGAGGGTCAAAGGTCAGTCACCTTTTTGTGGCATTTGATGGCTCATAACTCCTCAACTCCTGGGTTTAAAAAGACAAATGTGGTTTCTACATCTATGTTTTAGTGGTCAAACAACAAAATAAAGTTTTTTGCAAATTTTGGGTTACTTGTGCCATTGGTCAGATAGTCGGGTCAAAGGTCATTGACCTTTATTCATTAATAACTACTGCTAGTATAGGACCTGAGTAAGATTTGTATGCATTCAGTTTAGGAGAGAATATCTCAACTGTTATAGGATAATTTGACCCCAAGGAACAACATGGGATATGTGTCAAATTCGTTATCTGGGGAGAACATGCCCAAAATCGGGGTCAAAGGTTAGAAATGTGTGGTTCTTATATCTCGAAAACCACTTGTCATACAGATTTGCTTTTGGTGTCAAATTGTTCAGAATATACATATTTATATTCGGTCTAACACAACTTTTACCCCAAAAAATGACCGGAAATGCTTTTACTGACCTTTGACCAAAAAACACATTTTCGGGTTAAATATTTAAAATGTCAATGGACACACTGTATGGTATCAAATGAAAGCATATATACAATATGCTACCCATTGCTAACCAACTTGTATTTAATTATGTGATGTTATTTTTGGAAAATATGCATATTTTATTAAATTTAGACAAAAATGAGTATAAATTAATGTAAGTTTATTTTAGGTGAAATAATTCTAGCGTTGTAATGAAATATTTGGTATAAAAAAGAAAAGACTTAGTTGTAGTTTATTAAGTTCTTTATTTGGTAGACCAAACAAAATGGCATTGCAGTAGTCTAACCGTGATGTTATTAGTGCATGGACAAGTTTAATAAGCGAGGAGTGTGTTTGCGAATTGATCTTATGTTACGAAGGTGGTAGGTATCAGATTTACTAATGTTGTTGATATGTCTGGACATAATCGTTGCTGAGTCAAATACAACTCCGATATATCTAACCTCCAACGATGATGTGATTGATGTTTCTAGCAATGGCCAATTTCTTGAAGTGTTTTGAATGAAGAAATAAGATTTCTGTTTTACCAGGTTTAAAAAGAGCATGTTTTTAGTTAGCCAATCCTGAACATCAACAACACAAGCTTCGATAACCGATTTCGCCTCATTAAACTCTGCTGGATTAAAGCTGATGTACAGTTGTGTATCATCTGCGTACACATGATATTGGACACAATGTCTCTTAATGATATCACTCATGGGCGAGATGTAAACTAAAAACAATACTGGACCCAGTATTGATCCTTGAGGAACACCGCATTTCAGGTCGATAGAGGTGGATTTGACATTACCAATCCGGACCTGCTGCTTCCTAGAAGACAAATATGACTTGAACCAATTTAGAGCAGATCCACATATACCAATAGACGAGATCAGTCTTGCAATAAGAATGGAATAGTCCATGGTATCAGAAGCTGCCGACAGGTCGAGGTACACAGAAAAAAGACAATTACCTTAATATTCAGAGTTAAAATAATATCATTATGCACCTTGAGAATGGCTGACTCTGTACTGTGGTGCTTTCTATATGCTGATTGAAGAGGGTCGAACAGATTATTGTCGTCAAGAAAATGTATGAGATCTAAAGCAACGCATTTCTCAAGGATCAATTAGATAAAAAAGCGACATTAGAAATAGATCGAAAATTTGCCATGCAAGTATGATCCAGTGAAGGTTTCTTTAAAATAAATATAACTAGACCCAACTTTAAATCATCAGGAAAGGTCGTACCAGTTGATATAGATAAATTAATAATAATTCTAAATACTGAAGTCAATTATGCACATTTTCCATAAAGTTATATTCCTAATTAAAAATTTCAATACAAGTTGGGTAGCAATGGGTAGCATATTGTATATGCTTCCATTTTATACCATACAGTGTGTCCATTGACATTTTAAAGAATAATTTAACCAGAAAATGTGTTTTTTTGGTCATTTTTTTCGATCAACCAGCATCGGCCAACAGCTTAAGATGGCCAGCATGGCAACTTGTCAAACAACTCTCAGGGAAGAGATCTCAAAGTGCCTGCATCATGGGAGAGGATCGTCTTCTAGCATGGAAAACTCACTTCCACAAACTACTATCGGTAGAGACTTCAGTGGTAGATGACATGGATATCGTCAAAATCTTCAACTTAACCACCAGATAAGCTCCGAGAGGTGCTCCGAGGCTGAGGTGTCAATTGCCTGCAAACAGATGAAATCTGGCAAAGCACCTGGTCTTGAAGGTCTTCCCATCGAAATATGGAAATTACCTGGCACCCAGAAAGCTCTCACTTCTTTCTGCAATCAAATTCTTGATGGAAACAGGCCATCAGAATGGGGAATTTGGTTCATATCCCGAAAAAAGGTGATCTTTCAAAACCAGATAACTACAGGGGTATTTCATTATCACAATTGGCTGCAAAGATCTACAATCGCCTGATTTTAAATAGGATACGTCCTGTGATTAATGAAGTTTTACGCCCCAACCAGAATGGCTTTCGTCAGGCACGATCAACAACTACGCACATTCTTGCACTGAGGAGAATTGTTGAAGAGGTTAAGAACCATCACAAAGAGGCAGTCATTATCTTTATTGACTTTCGCAAAGCCTTCGATTCCATCAATCGCAACATCATGATGAAGATCCTCTTAGCATACGGCATCCCTCATAAAATTGTAGAAGCCATCAGAGTAATGTATATCAATACATCAGCAGTTGTCCTGACTCCAGATGGTGAGACTGATTGCTTCAACATCGACTCTGGCGTAGTTCAAGGAGACCCTCTTGCTCCATTCTTGTTTATTGTCTGCCTTGACTATGTAGTGCGATCAGCAACTACATCATCAGACGGTCTCACCCTCCGCCGTAGTAGAAGACATCCAGCTGAAGTACTACCAGACCTGGACTTTGCCGATGACATCGCCATTCTTGAAGATTCCATACATGCTGCCAAAAATCTACTGCACAGAATTCAACAAGCCACACAAGCTATAGGTTTATACTTAAACATCAAAAAGACCCAATTCATACATTTAAACCCCTCATCACCTTCTATAACTCTCGCACTGGATGGATCAGCAATAGAACAAGTAGAGGATTTCAATACCTCGGAAGCTACTGTTCATCCACTAACCATGATGTCGAAGCACGACTTGGTCAAGCATGGGGTGCGCTGAACAGTCTTTCAAAAATATGGGCATCTCGTATCAACAAGTCCACAAAAATCCGCCTCTTTAAGTCAACAGTTGAAGCCATTCTTCTTTACGGCTGTGAGACATGGAGTCTTACTTCATCGCTCTCAAAATCATTGGATGGAGCATACACCCGCATGCTGAGGAAAGTCCAAAACATCCCATGGTCCTCACACGCCACCAACAAGACACTATATGCCAACCTTCCCCGTCTTACGACCATCATTCAAAGACGTCGCATGGGCCTTGCCGGTCATGTTATGAGAAGCTCTGAGCCTGCCTCAAGAGTTCTCCTTTGGGAACCAGAAGAGAAAAGGAAAGTTGGAAGACCTCAACTGACTTCGCTCGACATTCTGTTGAAAGATACCAAACTAGACCTGAGTGAACTGAGAAAGAGCATGCTTGATAGAGATGTGTGGAGACAAATTATCATGGCACCCACTTAAATTAATAGTGGGATGACATTAAGTAAGTAAGTTTGGTCAAAGGTCAGTAAAAGCATTCCGGTCATTTTTTGGGGTAAACGTTGTGTTAGACTGAATATAAATATGTATTTTCTGAACAATTTGACACCAAAAGCAAATCTGTATGATTTGGTTGTCGAGATATAAGAACCACACATGTCTAACCTTTGACCCCGATTTTGAGCATGTTCGCCCCCGATAACGAATTTGGCACATATCCCATGTTGTTCCTTGGGGTCTAATTATCCTATAACAGTTGAGATATTCTCTCCTAAATTGAATGCATACAAATCTTACCCAGGTCCTAAACTAGTAGTAGTTATTAATGAATAAAGGTCAATGACCTTTGACCCGACTATCTGACCAATGGCACAAGTAACCCGAAATTTGCAAAAACTTTATTTTGTTGTTTGACCACTAAAACATAGATGTAGACACCACAGTTGTCTTTTTAAACCCAGGTATTGAGGAGTTATGAGCCATCAAATGCCACAAAAAGGTCACTGACCTTTGACCCTCAATATCTCACTAACGCAGCAACTAGAAGGCTGCAAAAATTTTTTGGTATTTATTCACACCTAAAGCTACAAGAAAATACCAAAAGACCTTTTATTAGAATTTTTTCAAGGTTACATAGGATAAATGTCACATATAGCCTGTACTAAATGCTCTTCTACAGGGTACTGCTTTATCTACATAGTACTCAGATCTATTGCCAGGGCCGGTGATGACACGTGACGAATTGAAATAAAGTTACGCGCACGCACGCACAAAAGCGGTACCATTTTCAACACGCGCGTGTAAATGTACTGCGTTAGTTGTTTACCAAGTTCCCAGATTATTCATTTAGTAGCTTTTTAAATGAATGTCTAAATTTTGGCCCTGTCTAATGTAAAAGGCACAGGATAGCACACTGAAACATTTCCCTTCTGAAAACAAATGTCTAATATTGCGTCTGCTGACTTCTTCATTGCCACTTTTTATGTAAACCATTGTAGATGGAACTCGAGGCATCTAATTATTCGTCGACAGTTCGTTTATATTCTCTTTTCGTTTTTAAAGTGACAGTTGTTATAAATTGAGCACATACATTGGAGCCAGATTCCTCTAATATCACTACTGTCAGAACAAATAAAAACGTTTATAAATACCGATCGTCTGAAACGAAGAAAACAAACACGAGGGGTTCGCGCACTATTTCAGGAGGCGCGTGGCAGCATGTGAGTTTGACATCCCACGCGCTGTGAAATAAGTGGCTACACGCGTGTTTACTTAAGTTACAACGCATACTTTGCATCTAAGTTCGCATACTGACCCCATCCGACCTATGGGTGGTGGTGATGATATCTGCAGTGTTATAGACTACAACGCCCGCCGGAATGGCTATTCGATTTCATATATTTATATTGCTATAGAAAAACACATTACGACTTATAATATTTTCACGGTTCCAATAAAATATCTGTAGCCGGCTCAGGTGATCTTAAAATATGCATTAACATTCGTGCAGGAATATAATTTAGGAGCAAAATATAAATCAATAACGTCTCTTTAAATATTATTTCACCTAAATGGAAAGTTGGAATGTAAAATATTTAAAAAGATTATAATTTGAAGGATTTTATCAACAAATCAACAGGAGAAACTTAACGATAGTTACAGTATTAAAGCTTGGTTCTCAGTATTAGGACGCAACCAAAGAACATAAGCGCAACGCCAGTAATTTGACCAATCACTTGGATCATAATCGTAACTGTTGCTTCTGATTGGTCAACTCGATTAAGTTGCATGTACGCCATTGCGTTGCGTGTACGCCATTGCGTTGCGCGTACGCCATTGCACTGCATCATAGTAACCATGCCATTGGTCAGTTAACACACGCTGCGCGAATCATGCTCCTATAATATTATTCGTAGATACAATTAAACGATGATCATTTTCTAGTCATTCATATAATGTTTGCCTTGAGTACCTAAAGTATGTTAATTGGCATAATATTAATAACCCGGTGAGGATTAAATGCGATTAATTATCAGTTAATAATGAGTCAGTCTATAGAAAGGACGGCTGTGCATCCGCCATCATCTCTATCCTCATCGTGACGTGTTTATAATTGCTATTATAGATGTTTTGTGATGATATGGTCAATGGTATTACTGTGTTTTTTTTTTTATATTCGTATTTTAAAATAATGTATATAATCTGTATATAGGGTATAAATGAATTATATGTCAAAAATACTACCGAAAATAACTATACAACATTAGTAAATGTATCTCCTACAGTACATTTATTAGTTAAGTGTTCACAATTTTAGATGTTGAGAATTATAGAACAAAAAAAATACTAGAAAATTATGAAAAAAGGTGGATAACAGAAAAGAAATAATGCTCTGATTCCAAGAACAGTAACGTTGATAAAATAAAAAAAAAATATATATATATATATAATATATATATAAACCAAACAAAAGTAAGAATAACAATGAATAGTTATTATTATTATTAGAAATAATTGTATTAATTTGTTGATGAAATGAAATGAATAAATAGTGGTTAACGCCACAAAAGAGAAAAAAAAATGGTATTAGTGTTACTGATGTTGGTGGTGCGTAAATTGGTAGGCAACATCAGACCATTATTCCATGATAAGATAATGTCAATGTTGTTGGTGGTGTTGGTACTGGTTGTGGTGGTGGTGGTAGTGGTGTTGGTACTGGTTGTGGTGGTGGTGGTAGTGGTGTTGGTACTGGTTGTGTTGGTACTGGTTGTGGTGGTGGTGGTGGTGGTGGTAGTGGTAGTGGTGTTGGTACTGGTTGTGTTGGTACTGGTTGTGGTGGTGGTGTTGGTGGTTGTAGTAGTAGGAGTTTTGGTTGTGTCCGCAATGCAGCTAGCACCATCACTAATTTTTGTTAATCTAAAGTGTACTTTTGAGATGAACTACAACGCATGTGACTAAATCGACCTAAGCCTCATAATCTAAATACAATTATTAACAACTATATCTAAAAGCAAAGATTTGTGTTTGTGAATGCCTTCTAACACCAACATTAACCGGCAATGAACACAATACATTGATGTCCGTATTTATTATATTATCTATGCTGTAAAGAACTATCGTACACAATTACATTTCGTGACGTAATCTAGTGGTCAAATTCTTTAGAGATACCAGTAAGGGGAATATCTGCAATATCCTCTTTCACATTTTCTACAAAAGAATAGTGACCAATGACATATTATTGTCATGAGGTGTAATATATCTCGAATAATGACCAATGACATCAATTGTCATGAGGTGTAATATACCTGGAACATTAGCTAAAATGATTCCATTAGCTTATCGAGTTGTGAATACCTTGAACTTGATTTTGTGGGGGAAATCGAAGATACTTTGGCTTAAATGACAATCGATACATTCGTAACACAATCCTGCTGACGGGTGAATGAACGTCGTCTTCGTCTTCATTGTATCAAGGGGACATTGATAAACAACTATTATGTCGAATTCCAACAATAATCCGTCTAATTTGGCATAATTCTGTGTAACACCATAATTATTAGATAATAATAACTTGAGATGAAGACGCCAAAAAGTAGTCTGGGTATAATAAAAATGGGAACTTCAACCTTCACAATATCTAATTCAGAGAGGAGGGAAGGGAATACGCTTTAGGACGGTAACCGTACATTAAGATGTGAATGACGTATCTCAACTATCATAATTATTTATATTTATATTATCTCGCAATAAGTTTGATTTTCAGTTTATAATGTTGAATTTAACAATGTGTGTAAAAATAGAAGATGTCTTTCGTGATAAAAGTTACGCGCGCGTACACACTATGATAATGGAGCATCTTCTGTGTTTCAAAAAGATATGTTGTATAGTATAATACGTCATACAGTGAAGCAAAGGTGAATTACATTTTACCTGATCAGTGGATCCAAAATAAAAGATGCCAATCAGAAGATATTTTTCGTGCGCGTGCGCGTACATACTCTGATAATGGTATGTGTTTCACTAACGATGAATGGGTACAAAAGCAATAATAACATCAATATTGACCACATTCAACCAACTTGTATTACATACGTTGCAGCATCGTTACGTGACTACATGCTTCTTTCTGTTATCATATAATATTTATTTTAATTACAAAATGCGGCTTGACATGACATTTTGTGGAACATTACAATATATTAATAATAGCGAGGTATGTTACTGTTGCAAATATTCTAAAAAATACCCAAAATTTTAGATTTAGATAGAAAATAAAAAGAGATCAATTTAGAAGAAAGTTTTTTTCTGTGATCAATAATTAAAATGAGTACCCGACTCCGACAACACTCGGAGAAGGGCGCCAGTAGACGAGTCGATACATAATTGAAGAAACCTTTTATGACGACGAATAAGGAAACTGTGATCGTCGCTATCATAATACTAGGTCAAGTTAACGGCATACAAATTATTATGATAATGTACATATAATAACAAATACGTTTGAAATGCATACACCTTCCTAACAGACATGTGCCTGCAGCATCAGACTATGTTATAGGTCAAAAACATATCGAAAAGAAACAGCCAATCACAATACGCGATACATCAAAAACAACGCGCGTAGTTGTATATGCGTTTGCCTAATATGATAGAACTTGATATGAACAAGCGTATCATTCACCCTTCCTCTACTACTCACCAAGTCACCCACTGCAAACAAAATAGTACACCCCGACATCTTGTACGCGTCAAACAAAGATTTGTATTGGCTCCAAAATTAACGTAACATTGGCGCCAAAATGTGTCAGTTACAACTAAATGCATAAAAGATTTTTTTTTTTTAATAACGAGCTTCACAAATATAATACCCGAAATTCAAACAAGTACGTTCAATCTAACCTAAATCGAAACTCTTCCCGAAATTCAATCATCCACACAGGCCCCTTACTATGGAACTCCCTTAACAAGTCTTTATTTGATCATAGTTTCATCACATTTAAACCAAAATACAAAAAATACCTAATATCTAAATACAAACAAACCTAATATTTCACCCAAATTTTGACCTATTTCAAACACCTCTTTTACCCTTATTTATTTGTTTGTTTGTCTTGTCTTCGTCCCATACTTGGTCTCTTGCGTTGTGTATGTACCGTCTGTTACCCTGTTTGTCTCTGTCGATGAACATTGATCCAAACTGTATTATTATATTATATATATTATTATTATTATATTATAACAACTTCTTTCCTGGTGGAACCTGTCTTAAAGCTTATTTGAGTTTCTCCAGATACAAGGCATTAACTATTAACTACTTGGCTGCCAATCCAATGGGGAGTGGAGTTGTGGCCTGGTCGTTATGATGCTTGGCTGCCAATCCAAGGGTCCTGGGTTCAAGTCCTGTCATATGTCAGGATTTTTTCTAATGACAATTTACAACTCCACTCCCAAAGACTTGTAATAAAGACTTTGTTTATGTAGAGCATTGTGTGTATATGTTTGTCTCGTGAACGGATTGCCACCTTTAAGAAGGATAGTGATTGAATTTGCTTATGGTTATCCTTGGCAATTTGCCTAAATATATAAAATAAAATAAAAAATAGATTCATATTTTGTCAACATATTTTGAATTTTGCTTTGTGTAAATAAATGAATGAATAAATGCATTATACAACAAAATCCATTAGTCAATTGTATTAAAATTATGGTAATTAGCGTATCACTCAATGTTTTTTTCTGCTTATTAACATGTACTGTACTTATTAAATCTGTATTCTCATTTGTATCGGTTACATAACAAAGAAGATTTCTTTCAAATATTTCCTCTGCATGTTACATCACAAGATACAGTTACAATCAAATGCCTTGATATGTCATTATTTTGAGAAAAATAACACGTTAGTTGTAGTAACACGAGCAGTTTTAGATACTTAAGTCAGGATAGAATTTACTTATAATACCACATATGATCCTGGTAATATACTTAAAAATACAACACTAGTAAGTAGATTTTAAGGTATATCTTTTAGAAAGAACACGTGGAAGTTAAAGAAAAGTATTTTATTTCCGAAAACGCTTTAAGCACATATTTAATTTTTCTTAGGCAAGGAGTTAATTACGTAGCAGACTTTCTGCTTCATATTGTTTTATAATACAACAATAGGCCTAGTCGTCGTAATTACAAATACTTATCATTATAATAACGTAGACAATTAACTAATTAATATTTAATTAAACCCACTGTAATATAGTATGTATGTATTCAATTCAATGAAATGCTGTATTGTTATACAGTATATATTACCAGTAATAGTTCACAAGTGACTAGTAACCATATGCACTGGTCACTTAGTAGCGTGGATAGCTGTGTTTGCACACGCGCGTCAAACGCGTAATAAATACATGCGCGTCTACTTTGCGATACTATTACTACCAAGGGAATAGTGCTATATTATTATTACACGGATAATATTGTGGTCGTATATTTTGACAATATGTACATACATTGACGTAACATACAACTAGTACAGGTAGCAAGATTCAATGCTTGTAAATTAGTAGCCACGTGCTCTACTAAATCGCATGAATGCATCAATTAATACTTATAGTCATCATAATATTCGTTACATACTGATGATATTAACATGTTATACATCTGTAAAAATGACAGACTATATCAAGTTAACGCTTTCCACAGTGTAAGAATTTATATAAGGTCTATTTTTACAATAATTTTATCACAGTATATCAATGAGTTATGGATCATCAAGATATACACACTTTAACGCGTGTCCAAACGCTGATAGGTTTTTAAATACGCGTGCGTTCTTGATACATTGTTTTTTTATCAAATAAAACAAACGCGTGCTATTTCAGTTAAGAATGATTGCAATCATTGATATCAAGAGGAGTCTAGCAACTTTAGGTTACGTTTTGAAATAACGTTCCAGCTTCCACATAACCCTCAACTTTTAGAGGTTTTGCATCAAACCTTATCGTTATGATTGGTATAGTGCTAAAGGATAGCACAAGGTGATTCCGTATGCGAATCAATAATGTACGCGTAGCTCCGATTTTGTCCGAACAAACCGGACAGTTACATTTCTCTTGAATTGGGAAGAAGATGAAAAATATTCCCTGGTTTTAACCATGATTCTGCCCACTCGCATTATTTCCTCGCCATATTATGTATTGTCATTATCGGATCTTTCCTAAACGAAATCCTAATACAATTATAATTGGCTTTTATCACAATATTACATAATGCATGATATTCAACAGTAGTCTGCTGCATGTTCTTGTCTCCATGCATATTAATATAGTATATGCATACACGCAAGGACGTACGTATCTAATTCTGTCGCCTATGTGTGCAATATGTTACCTTCATAATAGGCCACAAATATATGTTATTATGTAAATGGTAATAACTATGGTACAAGTGATTGACATCAGCATCACAGTTAATCGACCGTTGAAATATACATGAACAATTTATATTAATTGTATTATATTTATAGGCACAACAAAACAACAACCAAAATATGATGGTCTACATAGTAACAAGAAGAATAACAAGGAGGAGGTATGCAATTTTATATTTACTATAACTTATAGGCCTTACGATTTCCGTAACGATAATTTTCAGCATAAATTACGTCAGTATTATATAACATTGTTTGCCTCGTCATTGAAGCGTGCAAGTTGGCGCACGTGTAAAACATGTTATGGAAACATCAGCAATTGAACGCACACTGTCGTGACATGATGCAACTGACTAAAAAAGAAAATTGTGCTCAACAACTCACCTATTTTGATAACTTCCCCATTTCCTTTAAAAACGGATAACAATTCAAGGAACACTAAAATTCTTGATACAAAATTAATATCCATCTTGGTTTGATACAAGTCCATGAATGAGAAAGTGTCAACACAAAAACGACGCACCGCAGCAGGCTTTACAAAGAGGCTGCTGCCGACAACTTATTTCACTCCGTTACATTAATCTCAGTTCGTGGAAAGAGAAAATCGTCCACGGTGTAATCAGTTTCCAATGGCCAGTGATAGGCGAAAGGTTTTTTCTATGATACCTGATCCAATATGAATACCTCAACTGATAGTCATCCTCACTACTGCGTTCTACCTGAGAAAATAATACGAGAGAAGAGTCAATAAGCGGAACCACAATCTAGCATCCCTGTGTGATGAGCAGCCAACAGCCCTAGGTGATTCCTAATCCGTCGATTTTTACTCCATAACACAAATATATAACGCTTAATAATATCTTACTTTTTATTAGCCCGCATCAGCCTTTATTTGACCCTCCCAAACGAATATCATCAAAAATATTAATATTAATTGTCGACATTTTATGTGTCTTCACTTCTTCCTTGTAGGTTTAGTTTTAAAGCGAGGCTAGAGTCGCGAAATGAATCCATGGTGATTGTGTGTGCGTGCAATGAATGCTATCACACTACTTGAAACAATAACATTACAAGTTATATCACGTGACACGCGTAACGCATGATGTCATCTAACAATATTTTAATTAAGTACAGATATGTAAATTCACAAAAACTATCGCTAGTAGTAACACACACACATTATTTTGACGGAAATCGCAATACGTCGTTACTTCATTAAACACAACATACTCGCTTTCAAATAATAGTACTTAATATTCGGTTTTGCGTCGTTTCCATGGAGATAAATATAGCCATCTAATGCTATTATCATCCGTCTTTAGCATTTATTTCAGTCGGAACAATGACTTAAATTGACAAGGTCAATCATTGAGAATATTGTACTACAATAAGACAAAGTAAATATCTATACATGTTTCCTCGAGACATTGGTAAATATCTTAAACTGTATCTCAATAAACAGTATAATAGTTAGCATTGAAAAACTCAAGTGATCCTTAATGTCTGTAGCAACTTAACCCTAGAGGGTTAGAGAACGAAGACGACACACTTACAAACAGATTGATGAATATTGTAAATTA
Source organism: Antedon mediterranea (assembly GCF_964355755.1). NCBI lineage: Eukaryota > Metazoa > Echinodermata > Crinoidea > Comatulida > Antedonidae > Antedon > Antedon mediterranea. Next base: position 29,707,664 of record NC_092676.1, on the reverse strand, counting down.
GGCTATGCATTTAAGATTTGTTTTTCCCATTCGTAAATTTGATTTCGCGATATAATGCTGAATAAATCAAACAATGCTAGTACTATTGTTCATGCTATTTAACAAAAGATTCATGGCCAATGTTGCTTTGGTGGTACATGGCGTTCTTAAACTAAAAAGAGTTACAATGGCATATTGTTTTGTTAATGATGCTCCTCTGAAATCATTCAGTTAGATAAAGAATATCGGTTTACCATTCGAATGTTACATAATGAACAGTTACAAGAGTGTCGGTCTCATCACAAAAACGTGTCATATCAAGATTCATAGAACATTCACAGTAATAAAACGAAGAAATAACGACTTAGGAGATATAATTATTATCCACGGAACGCGGTAAGCGAACGTAAGACACATGGACAATAAACGTGTGCCGCCGCACGCGCGCGGTACACTTCTGACGAGCGGACGTAATTTTGTTTAGAAAGTAGGACTAGGCATAGAGACCTTTCATAACATCATAACGCATTTGAATGTTTGTTTTTATACAATAAATATTGATTGATAATTGTAAAAAAAAAGAATGTTTTATTCACAAACTCCACGCCACGAATATACGCATCATATATTACAGGCGCGTTTATACGTTAAATTAAATCTACTTATGGGCTACGCGCACGTACAACTTTGTGTGTCGCGCGTTTCTTCTTGCTATCAGTTTGTCATCTAAATTAAACTAAATTAATTATTAAAATTTTTTGGCCAGATTATATAAAATTATTTGATGAAATTTTGTTTCAAGTTATATTACAATCAAATGAACTTTAAAAACTCAATAGCAAATTACTGATGATGGCGCTATTCATGTTTTTATCGGTCCTCAGATTCACAGAGACCTTTGGGTATCCTAACGTATTCAGAATAGAGAGACAGAAATGGAAATATTATGTACAAACATCTGTTGTTTTGCTGCAATACAGTAGTAACATCATTAAATAGAAATACATACATTATTACAACGTTTTTTTATACGATACGTGACGCGTAGCTATTCTCGACATAATGTACAGGTATCTGTTTGAAACAAAACCAATCGTCAAAGAAATCCATTTGTACCTGTTGCCAGTTTATAATGACAGTGATCGTTGTTTGTTGTACTTTTTAACGATGTAATGCATACCTTGTCATGATTGCCCCGTGTGGGATAAATAAAAGTTGATTCTAGTTTAATACAAACATTACATTAGTGATGATCAAAGTACACGAAAACTCAGCAATTTCATTAGCTTAAAAGCCGGCCATCGTCCATAGTGTTAAATTGATGCGACAAAACACAGTACAGTTTTCATTAAAATAAATATTATGATAATTACATTTTAATATTTTTCTGTGACAACTGGATTATCAAAGAGTAGAATTCATTTTGAATTTTATTGAATATTCTGACATTTTACCTGCTGTGATGATATTAAAATCAATAAACACAATTTAATAATTCAAAAATATCTGAAAATAGAAATACTAAAACATAGGCCTAAACTAAAGTTACGGAGAGGATGAGGCCAGGAGAGGGAAATAATGTTCCATCAAGTGCATTGGTGTTTCGGAGTTTATGTTCAGTAGAAAGCTTATAACAAATTGACAGAATTGGAAAAAAATACAGCCAGCACGACCGATATGTTATATTCCTTTTTAATAGAACATTCTGATCAAGTTACGTCATAAAAATATCGCTTATTCCGATCCAAAGTTGCTGCAAAATATGGAACGCTTCAACGGATTAAAGAGGCGGAGTGAATTTGCAAGGACCTCATTACTCTACGCGGTAGAGTTTTGACGACTGCAATTGGCTATCAACAAGCGCGCGATTGAATTACGCGCAGTCACGTTGCCACGACGAAAGCGCGGTGGATGCATTTCATAAACATTCTTATTTTGAATAAGTGTGACTCTGGTGGTTGTAACGCACTATAATGTGCGCATGTGTCAATATCGAAATGAATGGGTCGCTTTAAATTTATTTTGCTATCATATTCAGATTAAAATGAATGCCTAGTTTAATTAAATCAAGTTGAGTAGAATTGCTTTCGGTTCATCCTATACAATTTATGCGCATTTTTCAATAATAATCAATGTTATTTTAATGATGGTTAAAGGGGTATTGAATGTAAAGATGTAAGATGTCTCATGATCCTATTCAGAATTTGGTAATCTCTCTCCCAACGACACTTCCTCAAGAATAAAAAAACATTTCGTCACATCTTTCCATAATAAATAGGCCTTACAGTATTATAGATCTACTAAACTAAATTATTTTGTACAATATTCTTCAAAATAGAGAAAAAATGTAATAATTGGGTTTTTTAAGTACGTGAGTGGTGCGCGCACGTACCTTTGTATCTTAGCCATTTAAGTAAAAATAAGAAATAACACAGTAATCATCTCGGACAGAGTATTGAAATTTTCAAACCTTAAATGACAAAGTGGAAATCCAAATCATCTCTGAACCAACCACGTAAAATCGCTAATTAACGTTTTTATCATCTGGGAAGATTGATATCACTTGCCTGGTTTTTATTGTTATAAGTATGTCCAGTCAGAATAACACGTAAGCTATTGCCCCAGTTTTAATAACCATAAACTATTGGTGGATAAACAATAAGTCAAGCGAATGTTTCCGATTTTTTTTTATATACAATGTTAATACGAAGGTATTTTAAAAGCCTCTATGAATGGCATCCACACGTATCAATGCTTGTCATAACATTATTCAGTATAGTTGGACGGTAATAATCGTTTGTCGAAATACAAACATTCCTCTTGACCACAAAGTCTGATCGATTACCAGCGCGTTCATAGCCGATAATAGACACGGTAATAACTGGGACACTGGTTGCGTAACTCCGGTACATAAACGTGTGGTCATTAGATTGAACGCGCGTGCGATCGAGTAAACCTTTTGTAAAGAGTGGTGGGCGATGATAATAAGGCCAAGGCTAGTGTTATTTATTACATAGTAGTGTAACGTATGCTCCTGTAATTAATTCGACGCTATTTAGGTTGTATTTAGGCTCAGTTATTTGGTGATGATCAACCCAGACTATACAAATTCTACGATATTTAGGTCGCGTGTAGCCTTAGTTATTAGGTGATCAACCCACTATACAAATTACCGATAATTACCGTACCCATAAACCAACTTACCTGAGAATAAATGTCTGAAATGCAAATTAAATGTGTAATGACAACACACATAAGTGTGCGATACAAATCCATCAATATACCTCATATTACAAATTATTTCTTTATATGGAAATATATAATCACGTTAAAGATTAAAATAATCATTATTTATAATATTGATCTGTGAAATCGGATCGATCTACTCAAAACCAATCACAGAATAAATTGGATTGCCACATTAATGTTATATCACATGTCACCAAGATTTACAAAGGTCACTTACGATGCATCATAGACGTAAGACACCTTTCCCGCCCATTATAATGTCGTCTGCTAATGAGATAGATTGACATTCACTGAAATCAAAATTGGACCAATATTGGCTTACAAAGTTTATAGTAAATAAGATGAAAAAAGTATTAAATTAAAGTGTATACAAGAATCATTAACATTTCAGCAAAGTTTTTAATGTATTTATTTATATTTTTGAAATGGGGTAAGGGTTTATTTTGAAAGTACGTTTTAAGAAATATATCATGTTAAGAGGGCGCCAGACAAATTTTAAAAATCATTAATAATACATTATTATTTTTAATTGTAATCTTCAAAGACGACTTAAATATGGCCACAATATCAATAATAATATACTTGATGTAGAAAAACAGAAACAAGATTATTTTTACACACTTTTTCAAAAAGTGTAACCTATCTAAAGAATAGAAATTTAAAAACTTGAAGAATAAGTGGCACGACGTGCGGCGCTTAAATCGATATATAGTACCGCGTCAAAATGATATAGTATCGCGTCAAAATGATGTAGTATCGCGTCAAAATGATAGAGTATCGCGTAGCGCGTCAAAATGATGTAGTATCACGTCAAATCGATAGAGTATCGCGTAGCGCGTCAAATTGATAGAGTATCGCGTAGCGCGTCAAAATGATGTAGTATCGCGTAGCGCGTCAAATTGATATAGTATCGCGTAGCGCATCAAGATGCTGATGTATCCTTGTCGAGTATTTTGACACATATCGTATTAAAAAAGTTTACACCTTTTGGTTATTTTGAGTTAGTTATACAACTACAGTAGGCCTAATACTGGTCTGCAATACTTACTAAATTTTAGAAATCGTATTTTCCTAATAACTTTCAACAAAGCTGTCTTGATAAAATTGTCCTTGGTTATGACCTGGAAACGAACCTTGGCAAACAAGAACAGCATGACAGTACTTTTGGTGCTTGATTTGCAAATATCATCGAAATATAAAATTGCCTCGAAAACGACGACGAGAAATGTACGCACTAGAATCATAATAATAATAATAATAATAACCTCCATAACAATCCAGAATTATTCACGATGCAGCTGTTGAATATATAAATATTATATATCATTTTATCCTGCTGCTGCTGGTAAATGCCGATATGATCAGGAAAACAGTTTTATAAACAAAACTATTATTATTTGAGAATTAAAAGATTAACGTTGCAATTATGATCATAAACAAGAACAGTTTATAAACAAAGCTTTGTCATTATGAACACAAAAAAATGTTGTAAATATGAAATACATGATTTACTGCTACCGGTGTTCTATATTTGTCCATAAAAAGAAATAATAAAAAATACTGTACTGTACAAAACCTAATAAAAAATGTAATTACAAATTGCATAGATATTATAAGGTTATATAAGTATTTTACACAATATACTTCGTAAGTTGAAACTTTATCGAAATAATATGTAGCTTTTAGTATTTTTAAATGCTAAATTCAAAGTAATTAGGTATATGCAGCATTATTATAAAGCTAATATAGAAAAAGTGTTATTAATTTCCAATAATATAAGTGCATAATTACTTCAAATAGTAGTAGAATGCGCATGCGTAGATACACATTACTGGTAGAATACGGTAATTATGATGGATTGCGTTCTGTAGACACGATAACAAAAATGATAAGTTAATACAACCAGGGAAGAGTGACATTAATTTCACTGTTTCTTGATACAACAAAATGTTTTCGGTATTAATATTTCTAACGAGTTGTTCATTGTCAGTGCCAAGTGCTGGTTCTCACTAGAAAATTGTATCCAATTTGTGTTGGGTGCAGCTTAGACATAAAACGTTACTTATTGCACACAAAGTTATCTTGATTAAATGGAACATAAATTACTCATTTACAAACCATGTATGGCCCTAATACGGAATTGATCTGCTACCTAATTTAAATAAAATTATTTCTTATAAAATACATGGAGATTTACTATAAACTATAACTTAGGTTAAAATTCTTACCGTGTTTTCAGTTTTAAACTATACCTTTTTAATAAGATAAATGATCCAATAATAGAAATTATAATTAGAAAAGTTATCCTAAATTCACGCGTAGCTAGCTCAGTTGACGCGACATAGTACGCCGCGCGCGTTTGAATTATCCGTCATCGAGATACAAATTGATCATCGCATTCATGGCTATAGTTTACCTATCGGCTGGTAGTACATAATCACATTTGAAATATTAACTCATATCCAACTGTGTGGTGCGAGCAATGTAGATTAATGGTAGTTTTATGTGTAAGTCACGTGGTTTTTTTTAAACGACGCGCCTGATTGGTTGATGAACAATTTACTCTGCGTACTTTTACTGCGTGTGGCGAAGTAGATGGCGGGCTATTTTTTTAACGGCGTATTTGATTGGTTAATTAAGTTGCTATCCTCGTCCCTTGTGGATTAATGATCGTATTTGATTGGTCAATTAAGTTTTAACGCGTAATTTTAATAACGAATTTGAACTTCTTTTTTTCTACATGGCAAGGTGAACATACAATTTCATTTAAGGGAAAAATATGCCAAAGATGTGAATGGTTATTAGGTTACGGGGTCTAGTTACAGAGCACCTGCAGGTTTAGTGTAAAGCCATGTCAAACATTTATGTTACACGCTGGACATTCGATGATGATAGACTACTTAACTCTTTAAAATAAATCATACATAATACAAATCGTCTTGTCATTTAACCGTACTCTTCCACAATATTTGTATCCGAGAAATGAAAGGTGTTGGAAATATATGCATGTTATCCTCTAAAGCTTGGTCACACTTGGACGGACTCGACGCAATGCAATGACGTAAAGTGATTTGACCAATCACAAACGTCATTTCGGATTTTCAATCGCGTTGTGATTGGTCAAATTAATTGCGATACGCGCAAGTCCTTACGCTGCGCATCTCCTAGAGGAAACCAAAGATAAAATGGCATACATTAATAGTATTATTTTTTGTAATGGAACTGTGTATTTATATTACACATTTTACCTTTACTTTGTATACCTACTTTAACACATAAGATGGCCTAGATTCAAAATTAACAATTAAAAGTTGGTGCTATAAATTATATATAGTTCCCGCAATAAAACAGTAACAATAATAGTATGAAAACAAAATGTTAAAATCATTTGAAAAGGTCGGCATAAATCATTTGGCGCCGATTCATCAAGATTAATTGATCTGTTGAATCTGTATGTATCGATAATTTGACTTCTTCGCACTCTTACCAACTTATACTCGATTCTTTCACAACCTTGTTAAGGTGGTTAAGTTAGCCAAAATATCTGCATACTACTATGTAATCTAGACATTTTCTGTTGTGATTATTGCTTTTTATTCACATTGAAAATGTAGGGATCATATTGTAGCACGATCTAAATGGCCAGGCTATCCTAAATGATATTTAAACATGCAATCAGGAACCATTTAATTCAATTCAATTCTTTATTAATACATAAACTTTGATAACATTAACATCAAGAAGGTAAGCAACAAAAGAAACAAATAAACAACATCAGAAAATGACTGGGAAAAAAATCAGAATAACAAGAGAATATTTGGATAAAGTGTAAAATCATTGGATTGATCATTTGAGAATGAAATAGTGGGTAACGCCACAAAATAGAAAAAAAACAACATCAGAACTTTAAAAAACAATTAATTATGTCTCCTAAAAAAGGCGGAGTTAACATAATTGATAACAGGCAAAATAAAAATCATGCATAAGAAAACTGAATTTGTCAAATAATCCAAATGATTATATTAGCTCCCTCTCTAAATCATAACGTAAACTTGAATTAAATGAGATTTGCTTAAAAAATTCGTCTTCAATTTTCTATCCTATTGCAAAAGGTAATAGTCTATCAGAGGACACTGTACGGGTATGGTGCGCCTTTCAATCATCAACGAATGTGCATAAGAGGTATCAAATGTTAAACCTCTATGGTCCAATCTTATGACGTCATCATGTCAGGATAAAATATCTCGACATTTATTATGTCATCAGGAGGAATAAATCTCTGTCTGTCTGACAAAATATGATAGTGATATGACACATCATGTCCATATATGGGCACATCACATTTTTTGTCACATAAAGTTTGATAGTGTAGACAGAGATTAAACAGTATTTAAACCTTTTTCAAAATACGGCCGATGAATGACGTAACAGAAAACTTCTTCTTCTTTTATGTCGGTCTATAAATGAATCACTTTAATTTACGTTCTCAATAACACCTGTACACAAATAGAGCTCTTGTCATTGTATTATTAGATTCTGGCTTATCTCTGTCCAATAATGTATTAATTTATCTATTCTTTGTTGTTTTTTTTCTTAGTGCCACTTACTGTATATGTTAATTTGATTTCTAAAAACTGATAATGTATAGTTATACGCCAATAATACTGTACAAATAAACATACTTATATTTGAAAAATCTCCTTATTTAGAATCGTTGAAAAAGTTTGCTGAAAATAGATGTTAAATGTTGACATTGCTTTTGTCGAACTGTTTTAATCGATTCTTATTGTGTTCTTAATGTCTTAGAACTCATTTTATTTTGATTCATTGTGATATAAAAATAAAAGTCATTTATATATACAACGGTTTGTGTTAATGATTACAAAAAATAAAAAAGTCGTCTTTGTAATGCCACGTGCTAATGTATTATTTCTAACGTCGACTGTGACAGTTCAGACAAAGTATTAAATGTTTTACTGTGTTTAGTGGTACATTATTATAAAACATAAAAACATATATACATTTACTGAGTGAATAAATAATATATTTTTTTTTTTATGTTTTCTTTGCACCCGCCATTGCGATAAATCTAAAATGGTGCTACTATTGGTATAGGTAGTAACATAGGTATTAACATAACATACATAGTACGCCATTAATGTTATTATAACACCATGACATACATGTGTTACAAGTGTTGAAATGTTCAACCTTTGTAACATTGCCGACAATTATAGATCTGGTGATATGGCTTAAAATGGCATAGATTTCAAGTGACGTCACTAAGGGAAACTGCACTTGATGCGCTTTATATATATATAATACACAATACCACGGCGCGCGTAAAGTGTATGTATGTTCATTAGCTTGATTGTTTAATGTATTCTGTGGTTTTTTTTTGTTAATTATCCTTTCTTTTTCTACCATCTGCGGTGTGCCTCTGGAAATCTCTCTTTAGTAAAATGTTTAATGAATTAAATAATAACTATTAGCAATTGACAATTATTGTTATTCACAACAGTAATTATATATACAATATACACATCGTATCTATTCAGTTCATTGTGATTCATTAAACTATTGCGGGCTTATTCACAATTATTAGACCGTAATTACATAACAATTGTGGAAATTAATTTACATTAAAGGTCGAATAATTAGTGTCTATAGAAAATTACAATACAATATAATTATACATTAGTGTTTTTGAATTCTATTTATTAAGTTATTTTGCCGATTATTGTATACTTCCAAATATGGTCATTATACGCACACCACAGCAGGCGTACTTACACAGTAATCATAAACCAATAATATTAATTATGTACCTTGTTACAAAATGAGCAAATTAAACGCATTTGTTTTGAGCACTATTAAAGCTTGGCTCCTGATGACACAATGTAAGGACGTATGCGTAACTCAAGCGTGTTGACCAACGACGCGACAAGTTTTAGTAATCCATCGTTTGTGATTGATCGAATTACTTGCGTTGCGCTTATGTCTTTACGGAAATTAAGTTGAAATAACCATGTTTTATCCATACGATTCTCTGTATTTGTACTGTATCTTCACATATGGCATTATACATCCAGTAGTATCAGGCAGATTCCGTAATACAGTGTCAGTGTTTTATAGGCCTAACTTCATTACAAGAATCACCCATTGACGATACATGTTTCATGTGTCGCAGCCCTTCACATTAAAAAAAACCAATGAACATAGCAGATTATAATATGACTTACCCACATGCTTTGGCGAGAAAGCCAGGCTGATATTCATCATTGTGTTACAGCAATATAACGAAAGTATTAAAATAATTCCTTGTATATGCATCAAAAAATGTCTACGTTATCAGGTAACAATTCAATATCAAAATTGATAGAGAAGATACGATTACTACAAATTTATGAGAAATTATGGAGATATGGTCAGTGTTTGGAAATTGTAGCTGACTTACAGGCAGTAAGCATGCATTATTCATAATATGAAATTATCTAGTGAAGGAGGCACGTTGAATGCCGTTGATTCACCACTAGGCTGTTTTCATCGGCTCAAATCAGGTATATCTCGTAAATTTATTTATTATGTTGGTCAAATATTCTTGGAGTTCTAAATGTTAAAGATAAAAATGGTATTTTGTGAAATAATTTTGTTATGATTTAACAAAATAATGTATGAAATTTAGGCTAATGTTTATCTGTATTAGATTTATGTGTTATGATGACTAGATACCGAGCTAGTTAACCGAACTTGAGTGTCTAAAATAATATTCAGAATTCAATTTGTTATCTTGAAGAATTAAATCTAATACATTTCTTAACTTAATTCTACTTTCAAAACTGATTTCGAAAAACGTTACTAGCTGAGATTATTTGCTGAATCAACAGACTGGTTTACAAAACATTCATTCATTTTACCGCAAGGGAAATGAAAGTGATTGTATAACCTTGATGATAATTTTGATATGAAAACTATTCCAACAAAATAGTAATTACACAATAAATAGAGACGCGTGTACTTAAAATAAGCGTTTAAACTGCACATGCGCACGTCGTCATAGTAGGCGCGTATGCGTTGCTCATTGTGTCGCCCAGTAGGCGCGTATGTGTTTACCATGCGCGCACGTCTTCACAGTAGGCTCGTATGCGTTGCTAATTGTGTCGCGCAGTAGGCGCGTATGCGTTGCCCATGGTGTCGCGTGCGTTGCTCATGGTGTCGCACAGTAGGTGCGAGATCGAATAATATCTCTGAAGAGGAATCACAACAAACACACCAAATATACAACTGTGAGCAATTTAATCACACGCTTGTCTTCCTACTGACATTTTCGACAGAAATATTTAGTACACAGTGTATTCACACTGATAACAAAATGCAACTGTTCTTTCTTTGAATATCTTCCGACGTCGACTCATGTGGACGGAGGAATTTGTACATCGAAATATCACACTTTGAAGAATAAACTCCTGGATAGCTTGTTTGACAAAATTGAAAATAGATAAGTGTAACATTTTAAGACGTTACTTGATATAACAGGCTTGAGGATGATGAGAGGAGAACGAAGCGAGAAACAAAATACAAGGATGAAAGAGGCTGATAAAATTAATTCTATGGGCTTATGATTATCATTAATATAGAGAAGAAATGAATAAAGGGATAGGGGAGGAGGACGAACAAACAATGCATGATACTGTAGTAAATGGAATAGTAGCGTTACACAACGTCAAGCACTAGTACTACCGGAATGTAATGGATCTCACATTAGGAAGCTGGAGAATGGAACAGGCGAAATAATAAAATGACTGAGTGACGATCAAGTATAGTATATACCGTAAATCATAACGCCGCCGGAAAGCAGTACAGAAACATTTTAACTAAAGTTATTTGACGGAACTAAATAAACCATCCGTCAAAACGTGACGAGTGCCAAAGAAAGTACACACAGACTACGTCATATAGACAGAATCTATCAGCCCGTCCGTTTAACCATTTTTAACTTATCTGCTGTTTGATTTAAAAATGATGGATGTTTATACATTATGCTTACATATAATATTGGCTTTCTTATTCATTTTCTCATCAACTTTTGTTTATATTATCTCTTTTTTAAAACTGTACCGATGTAAAAATCTGCATTTCTAGATCACATTTTCGGCTGTAAACATGTCATTTAAAAATGGATCCTTCTTGAGGAGATTCCTAAAAACAATATACATACACATATAATTACTTCTATTCATGTTTTTTTCTCTTACGCTCTGTCTACACTATCAAATTGTATGTGACCAAAAATGTGATATGCCCATATATGGACATAATGATGTCATATCACCATATTGAAGAATATCACTACCATATTTGGGCATTTCACACTTTTTTGTCAAACTAGTTTGATAGTGTAGACAGAGCTTTATATAGTAGGGCAAATGTGTGTCAACAAGATGTTATTGGCATGGGTTCAATCGAATTTGAAGAAAAATGTTTCCAATATATGTATTGATTATATAGAGACAGGCCTACATATTCTAGAATAATCAGGCGTTGAAGAAATGTGATATGTAAAATAAGAATTGACTTAAGATAGTTAATTATTGGCAAGATGTATAATCGCCTCCTCATGATTTATTATACTTTGAAACATTTACCAATACTGCGAAAGGCATTTTACTTTAAAATTGAAAAAAAAATGTGTCTTTCAGAGCAAGTAAATCTATTAAAAGATTATTTAAGGATTTTTGCATTTGAAGGAGATCAAAAGATGTTGATTGAGTGGTTATATCTATGACTGATGATCAACGTGAGTGTGCGTTGCGCGTACAAATTGATGGTTAATGTGAGTGTGCATTGCGCGTACAAATTGTGATAATGCATTTTCTGTGTTACAATGATGTGACTTGGTCTTAGGTCGAATGTAGTTTGGTAGGAAGAGGCAGTTACCGTGAACCCATCACCCGTCTTTTTTAGGACTCTTTATAATCCTGGTTTGTTGTGACCCAAGTGCAAAATATGAAGGTGATAATAAGTCTCCCACAAAACACACCCGAAATGTTTGTGCTTAGGAAACGGCTATGAATTTAAATTGAACACAATTAAAGAATGTAATATAAATTGACATTATGGTCAGACAAGTTGCCCTTCCGTTCCCGCCGTAATTATATATTTTCCATTCTAACACATATAACAGCCAAATGAGCATTTCGTATTTAAAATAGATTACGCATGCGCAGTTAACGAATCTATACCCAATGCTCTTTGGATGGTAATTTGTGTGGCACCTAAGCTGACAGTAAAAACGTGAACTTCTTAAACTGATCTCGTTTGAAATATTCAAAATGAAATTACAAATTAAAAATCACCATAATAATAAATCATTACAGGTTTTTGTACAGTACAATAAAAGAAAAATAATATGGAAAGATTGCATTATGATTACAGATTTCCTAATTCATAATTAGGTTACTCACTTAGTACGGTCAGCGCTGGTTAGTTTTTCTGTCAATTATATTTTCTTTTAAATCAACGATTTGATGAACAAGACAATGTCGGTTGTGTCGGCATATATTTGTTATGTTTTGCAATTTCGGCAAGATACTGGGATAATTATTAGACATTTCCAGGACAAAAATACGTCGATAAATATTATATCAATTAGGCTAAATGTAGAGTTAAAGCTTACGGCAATGATTATTTGCTGCCCGGATAATTTAAATTAAATTATATTTTAAACCAAAAAATCAATTTTCAAAAAAAAAATTACGCCAACGCACTTAACCATTCACATCGACTCGCTATAAGTAAAAAAAAAACTTCTGCGAATCTAACATTTTATCTGCTGAGCATATCGATTATCGACTTTGTAAAGATTGAGACCTGAAATGATTTACGTGAAATAAAAACCGTTTTTACTACAAACCTGTGGTATTATTATAGTAGTAGGAGAATTATACTAACAAGATCCACTAAGAGTGGTCTTGAAAATTAAAAAAATATAATATGGAAAGTTTGAAACATTTTGTTGAATTTAACATTTTCGTACAATACTAATTATATAAACCTATAACGATGACATTTACATTTTTCAAACATTCTAAACATTTGAAAGTTTATCATGAAGACATGATTATTAATTATGATGAACTTTCAACATTAGAAGACATGAATGTTATTAAGAAGTAGGTCTATATGTCAGATGCAACAGCAAACTTTAAACATCATCAGAAAGATTCCCGTTTGATATCTGAACTATATCATTAATTAACATTATTCGCTAACATAGTTCTATCAAAAACGGTTAAGCCTATCAAAATTGGCATAATCTATTTGATTAGGTGGTGTCACAGCACTAAATAATGTCCTCCCGGTAACCATCAAAGTGTCAAAGTCAATCAAAACGTCTCTCCTTTTTTGATAACTAACTCTAATAGCATTTACGTACAATGTCGGATCTGGTTGATCGCGTGATTCGTTAGCGCGCATAATTTGAGCGGTTTAGAGTTACCATAGAAACATTACCTGTAACTAGTACTTTCACATTATTCAGCTTGACATGCTTTGATTGCAATGCAAGCAATGTGATGTTAGTGACATGCAAAAGATACCTGAAGTCGTACTGGATAACATTATTACACGTGTGTGAATAAAACAGATGCAGTTTAAATAACATATTACAGGTGAATATGCAAATTAACTTAATAAAGAACATGCGTATTACATCATATTCCATTGCAAATTGCGATGGTCTTGGTACATGGTTCAGTAGAAACAGAAGTTGAAGTAGACCGATTTATTACTAAAACAGCAAAGGATGTTTTTTTTTCTGGAAGTGTATGGAATAAAATATTTAGGACACTTTATGTCCAAGGCTATCGTAAATAAGCTGAAACAACATAACATGTTTAATATCAATATCAGTCTGTTTAACCGCACAAATCAGCCGGTACACGTGTCTAGGCCTCCTTTCATTTGACGTAATATGTTAGTCCAGTGCCTAAGCCGTTCCATTTGGATGCAATTGTATCGCTCATATGTCATTTTGTTTCCATGCTATTATAACTCGCCGCCACAACGCGTCAATGACATCATCACAGACGCGTGCGTGTTGATAACACGACTTTTGTACGCGCGCGTCAAATTATGTATCACTGAAAAAGAATTTCTTCCCCGTCTCTCTCCCCTTCCACTCTCCACTGTCAGTACAGCAGATACAGTTATCTAACCAGCATTGTTAATTGCAAACAGAGTCCACAGACCCCATACGCCACCCCCCCCCCCCCCTCCCCCACCCCATGTATTCAATTCTTATTCACTCTCGGTATGCTAAATGTAGTAGCTCTTTTATTTAGTGGAAAGAAAATCAAACCAACCCGCGAACTTTATTTACACCGTAAATAGAAAAGAGTTAAACAAATACAATCGACGCTTTTCGAGATTCAAATTAATCCAATGACCGAATTTAATTTTACTCTTTATAGTCAAAGTGTCTGACAAACGAGAAATGTAATATTGGCTCAAACTTGTGCTATCACTATTGGGAATATTGGATTTTGAAATGCAGGCCTATGATTGGTTGGCAGTTTACATTTCTCATGTGACCCATGGAGAAGCGCGTCTAACAGTTTCCATGCCAAATCAGACTGTTAATTGATGGTTTACTTAATATAATATTAGGCTGATATGATGTAAACATTATTCAGTATATTACAAATTATAAATTGTAATTCAAAATAAAGCACAATATACAAACTATCTGTGTTATTGTGGGCATATTGTTCGCACATGGCTTTCGTGTACCAGATATAGATTATGAGAAACCTTTTTGTTGTAAAATTATGAATAGCATTATAAACAATTTATTTAAATTGTGTATTGTTGAGAGGCTGTTTTAGCGGTGTACATTCACCAACCTCTCCCATAATTGCCTGTTTTGTTTTCTGTTTTTGTTTTGTTTTTGTTATTCTTGTTTATGTTACATATGAATGTCAATAATAATAATAGAAAAATAATGTAAACAAATACAATGTAATGTACTCCAAACTACCAATTGTCGTTAAAAAAAACTCTATCCAAGCCTCTCTTATATTATCTATGTTTTGTATGATTTATGAACTAAAATACAAGAATTAAAATTACATTACTCAATGTCGTTTCGTTTACACATGCGTGGATGATTATGAGCTGGTTTATCCATAATTTACTAGCGCTAATTACATAATAATGGATTTCTATGAAATCTGTTTGCGAATAAAACATGTTAAAATGTGCAAAGTAGTGCAGTATTTGAGATAATTACCAGCAATATTCACATGTACTGTAGCAGCAATTGTAACGCATACTGTAACGAATCCTTTTAATGACAATCGTTTGAAATCTCTACCGGGAACATTATGTTGGATGAAGATATCATTTTTGTAACAGTTTATCGGGGAATATTGATGGAATCGAAGTGGACGCAAGGGACCACTTTAGGCCATCTAATTATTGAGCATATTAGAAAGATAAACAAAAGCATAATTGCTTAGTTAATCAACAGTGCAGCTGTTGATAATTAACAAAGATAGGATGTCATTGGAATCATTGTTAGAGGAGGTCTGGTGCCGGTGTTGGCGAATCATTGCTAGAGGAGATCTGGTGCCGGTGTTGGCAAATCATTGTGGGGGAGGTCTGATGCCGGTGTTGGCGAATCATTGTGGAGGAGGTCTGGTGCCGGTGTTGGCGAATCATTGTGGGGGAGGTCTGGTGCCAATGTTGGCGAATCATTGTGGGGGAGGTCTGGTGCCGGTGTTGGCGAATCATTGTGGGGGAGGTCTGGTGCCGGTGTTGGCGAATCATTGTTAGAGGAGGTTTGGTGCCGGTATTGGCGAATCATTGTTGCTAGAGGAGGTCTGGTGCCGGTCTTGTTCACTGTTTTTTTTTCGAAAATATAGGCCTAGTCTTCTTCAACTTTATATTTACATTGAATCACTGCCTACTACGTATTATTTTATCTGACAGCATTTAAGGATGTTTTCATACGTTTGAATACTCTATATTTTTGTCCACGTAAAGCCCGGAGACGAATGAATTTAAAAATTCTTTTTACTGTAGGCCAATTGTCACTGATTATGTTTCAACTATTTTTACCGCCTGTATATCTTATTAACTTTAATATTAATAATAATATTAACTGGTACTTGATATAGTGCATTATGCTGAAAGACTCAATGCGCTTTACATTGACAGACAAATTTAGAAAATTAAAAAATCAAACGGTGGGTTTTGAGAAGAAATTTGAAGACACACTGGTGGAAGTTGCCTGACGGATGTCAATGGCAACGCATTCCAAAGAGATGATGCAAAGAACAATTTCCATAAAACTTGGTGGAAGGATGAAATAAATGGGGAAGAAGAGACTCTGATCCTGATATCAGAGACCGCTTAGGAACCTAAATAAAAGAATTGTGCTTCTGTATTGCTAAAAAGTGACAATAAACACCGTATATCTTGTATCTTAATGTTGTGTTTGAGGCATATACACAATTTTGTTTACAATTCAGAAACAGAAATGACATCATCGCATGCTATGATAAGTGCAGTTACATACCAATTCTAATTATCACTTTTAGTTTAGTTTTATACTGTTTGTTTTGTATTTGTTTTTGGGTCTTTGTTCTGGGTCCTATTTATAATAACTAGTATACACGAGTATCCCGTGTAAATTATACGGTAGTTGAAGAGTATTTACTTGTATAACTTCCACGAAATGGCAATCATGTCATTTTTCATGGTTCATACACGTCACATATCCCTACTGAATAATTACAGCATTAATGTAGGCCAACTTCGACATAAGGTCGGCCATTGGTGGTATGACGTAATTGATGGGAAAGATAGTTGTTTTAATCTATATTTACTTGATCTAAAATCTCAACTTCTTCAATCGGGTTAACTTGGTTTAGGAAACAAATTAAAAGATGATGAGTTATGGCTTAATAAACACACAAGAGAGGGCGCAATTACACTTTTAAATAACTTCAATATCTTCTGTCTTTTGCTATGCTTCGAAGTAACTCGCTTTGCATACGCTTTTTTAAATTTTATTAAGCATTGTTCCAAGCATTAATTCGTGTAAGTAATGATTTTTAATAAATGTCTTAACTGTTCGGTAAGTATATTTAACTTTTCGATAAAACAGCTCTTGCAAAAATTTGCCTATGTGGCGTTTCATAAGAGAGAAAAGAAAATAACACCTCTAATGGTTTAGTGACACGTCCGCGACACGCGAGAACTCCGACAAATTAAATTATCTCTGCGTGATGAGTTGTCACCAATGTCTTTTAGCGGAATGTTAGCAATTATAAAGAATAATTAGAATTTAGTAAACGCTATGTGAGAGCAGGGACGTGAAGCCCAACACCCATGATAAACCATTATATTGATTATCTTGATAAAACAACTCAGTTGATTAAAAACCTCGAGGTTGAGAAGAACATCTGTTCAGGGGTGTTTAAAGAGGTCCTTTCACCCGTTAAGGATATCGTAGACCTACTATAACTAAAAAAAAAAAACTTTCCATCATGTCACGTCGACAATTCAAATGAGCAAATAACCGTACACGCAATGGCGTCGTACGCGCAACGCAAATCACAAACAAATCTTTGCATGCGTTCATGTCACGTCGTTGTGGGATCGTCAGAAATCAACGTACAGCTTGTTCCCGTCACGTCCAACTTCTTGGTATGGACCAGACGCAATGGCGCGCGTAGGCGTACGTGCAACACAAGAAGTGAGTTGACCAATCCAAGCGAGAGTTCGGATGATCCACGCGTCATTGCTCGGTAGTCAATTATTTGCGTTGCGCTTAATTACGCCGTCATACGGGAAGCAATTGATTCTAAACGTTTGTATTGTTGAAATTAAACTTAATTCATAGTTTCCTTATAAGGTCAATTGTGGCACGTTTTAGATAATCAAATATTGTATTGGCGTGTAGGGCCTGTCAGTGACGTAATGCATACATCGGGACGCACGTATTTGGCTATGATTTTATTATAAAGGCATGAACACACTGACCTTTGGCTTTTCGATCAATTTATTTATGAAAATATCAATAATTAAAAACGTCATTAACGTCAGAGTAAACGTATACTTCAATTACAATGAATTATTGAATATGTAATGGCATTTGATTATTTTATTAATTCAGTTTTAAATTACAGGGTGAATGCGAGAGAGACCTCCAATGCGAATTAACCTACTGTGCTCCTATCTACTCAAATTTCTCCTTTAAACTAAATTAATTTTTAATGGAATGTGACTCTTATTCACCAACAATGCTAAAACTTTATACTAGATAAAGAAAAGAATAATTAAGGATTATATAATCCGAAGAGCTCAAAAATAATAAGTCCTGGTGTAGATGAAATACATTCTAACGTTATTAAACAAATTTCTCCGTTTATTTCTAGAACTTTATGTCACATCTTTAACCTTTCATTTAAATGTGGGAAATTTCCTAATGCGCTAAAAGTTGCCAAAGTTGTGCCTATTTTTAAAAAAGATGACCCCCATAAATTTTCAAATTATAGACCGATTGCTTTAATAATATTTGAAAAGCTAATATATGCTCGTCTAATTTCTTTTTTCACAAAACATAATATTATATAAAACAATCAATATGGCTTTCGAAAATCACATTCCACAGATCTCGCACTTTCCCACTTATTATATGAAAAAATAACTAAATCACTTGCAAACAAGCACCATACTATCGGTATTTTTTTAGATTTGTCAAAAGCATTTGACACCATAAATCATAACATTATTATTTCTAAATTATCGAATTATGGTGTCAGAGGTCTTCCACTACTACTTTTAAAAGACTACTTATCATTTCGCCAACAATATACATCAATAAACTCAACCAATTCTCAACTCTTGCATGTTACCTGTGGGGTACCACAGAGGTCAATCCTTGGCCCACTACTCTTTTCAATTTAGGTTAATGATCTTCCAAATGTTTCAAAATTATTTAATTTTATCTTATTTGCAGATGACACAAATGTTATTATTTCTCACGAAAACAAAAATAATCTTGTATCTATAATTAATAATGAACTTAACAAAGTGTCTCTTTGGTTTAAAGCAAATAAGTTATCACTGAATATTTCAAAAACAAATTATATTTATTTTAATATTAATAAAAAAAAATAACAAACAGCTAACAGAGCAATTATATATCAATGGTAACCAAATAAAGAGAACAGAAAACTTAAAATTTCTTGGAGTCACCATTGACTCGGAACTAAATTGGAAACCTCACATAACATATTTAACTAAAATAATCTCGAGAAACGTTGGAATATTAAGTAAATTGAAGTACATACTTCCTTTAAACATCTTATTTTCCCTGTATAATACTCTTATTTTACCCTATTTATCATACTGCAATGTTGCTTGGGCTACAACTGTAGATAAATTTACTGGATGCTGCCCCTGGACAGGTTCTGATAACACGAAAATAATTCTCTCTTTAAATTACAAAAAAGGCTATCAGAATCTGTTCGGGAGCACCTCCAAAATCTCATACTAAACCACTTTTTTATTCTCTCAATACTTTAAATATATTTGATATAAATAAACTCCAAACAGCTTTATTCATGTTCCGCCTAAATCATAATAAATTACCAACTCAATTTTACTCCTATTTTCAAAATTTTAATCATTCTTTCAACACCAGATCTTCAACTGTAAAAAATCTAATATACGAAAAGCATACCATATTACTTAGAAGAACATCTTTTATTTACAATGGACCGTATATATGGAACAACTTACCGCTCAATCTAAAAGCAATAGCCATCATAAATACATTTAAAACAAAATACAAACAAACACTTATTTCAAACTATTTACCTTAAGACTGTTTTTTTTTTTTTTTTTTGGTGCCTTTTTGTTTAATTTTATTTGTCAATTTGATGAAAGAAAGAAGTTTGTTTTTGTTCTCTCACTTAAATTAAATAATTAGATATATTACTTATCTGGAGGACCAAACTTAAAGCCTTAATTCGTCCTCCTCACACAATTGAATTTATTAATTTATGTTTCTGTTCATATTGTATTGTGTTGTGTGAAACAATAAACTTGACTTGACTTGATATAATAAAATATAGACCTACATGATTTTTAAAATCATATCGTGCCAATATAAAATAAACTAACTTGATTTTCACACAAAACGTGTAAAAACTAAATATGTTAAACATCATTTAATTTCCATTTATAATGTGAACACATTTAATTTTTATATAATAATATAATTACAATCATGTCATTGTTGAATTGTGCCACTTTGGACGCAATGACGTAGACACAATGTAAGTGAGTTGACCAATCACAAGCAACGTTTAGGTCCATCGCGTTATTATTTGCGGTGCGATTACGTCGTATTGAGAGATTTTAGAAACCTTTTTACACACCAGATTTGGCAGTTGGAAGGAAACTGATTGATGGTTTGCGATTTCAATGTTTTCATTTTGTTTATGATCAGCATAGAATATTGAAGTTGATCAACTATCATATTCAATCAATGTCCGGCGTGTGAACAACAAGGTTGTGATGTCAATACACCTAATATTGTGTAAGTTTGTGGGCGGTCGAGTTGTTACTCGTGAAATATCGCAGCAGCCGACAATATAATAACTACACTATTTTAGAATGTTATTTTCCACGTCACACTGAAGCTTGGTTCCCACTAGAACGTAACGCAAAGACGTAAACGCAACGCAATCGTTTTAACCAATGACAAGCGAAGTTATAGACAGTTATCAATCAAAAGCGAATAAGCCATCGCTTGTGATTGGTCAATTCACTTGTGTTGCGTTACGTCCTTGTGTTGCGTCGCTAGTGGTTCCCACTAGTGGTAACCATGCTTAAAGGGCGCAACGAAATGACGACGTAAGCGCAACGTAATTATATTACAAGCGATTATCCGATCTTTCGTTCGTCAAATCGCCTGCGTTACACTTATGTCCTTGCATTGCGTTTTAGTGTGAAACGAGCTTAAAGACTAGACAGATACTTAATACAGTTTCCTTTTTCTCGACGCAACAACGTAGCCTACTACGTGCGCTCTACGCAATCAATCACAAGCGACGATTCAATCGCTGGAGTGTCAAATTACATTCGTCGAGCGTAGGTATTTTTGTTGCGACGTCCTATAGACTATAATGCACTCAACGTCCATCAATGCCATCACAAGATATAGGCCTAATGTATATTTATTTTTTAGAAAGAATTAACGAGCCGACGCCACTTTATGGATATGTTGTTTTTTTTTAATAATTTAGTTAGTTATCAAGTGTATCAAATTGCATTATGCTTTCTGTTAACGATCTAGTGCAGTACAGTGTAAGGAATTACATTTAGGCCCTAAATTTTGAAATGTTCTCAAAATATTAATGCATCGCGGTTTCGGATATCATATTTACACAACAATCTCATTATTACTTGCTAGGTTAATATAGTAATATAAAAAAAATATTTAAAATATACAGTACAGTAGTTAAAAATACCAAATATTGACATTTTAACTCATTTATTTAATTTATCTAGTTATAAATACCTTTATTAGCACCATAACATTAATAACGATGATATTTTATTTATGTTAAACTGTAAATAATATAAATGCTATAAAAATATATCCTGTTGTGATGCAAAACAAATTAAATTCAAAATACAGATATTAATCAGTATATAAAGTAATATTGTTCTGCAGTGGTTGTATATTTCATATTAAATGAATACCAAATTATAAAACAGAAAGTAAGTCAATGTGTCATTTTTATATTGTGCGTGTATTTGTTCTACAGTTAGTTATTTGACCTATATTCAAAAGATCAACATTTTTATGGCAAGTGTAATGTTCCTTATGGGTCCCCGTATAAAGTCATATGGTGTGTGTACTGTTCCTTATGGGTCCCTGTAGATAGCATTGATATGATTCAAGTACAACACTATAAGTGGCCCTAAGTTTATTGGTGAGCTCCCTCTAGTCTTGACATCTGCTTTTCTTGAAATCTATGCAAACTAGTACGTCTAGATGTCTTTATTCAAGTCGTAAGAATCCGACCTAGAAAAATAATAAATGATTTTTAAAATACTTTTCACTGTGTGTAAGTAACTAATATGTTTTCTTCACAAAATCAGTGTTAGCTTCGGCACATCCTCCCCACATTTGATGTCTATGTTTGTATATTAAAATTCCTTGAAAATATCTTTGTTGTATAATTCTAGACTAGGCCTAGTGGAGCTCAATTGTTATGGCGAGAATCGAAAACAAACTGGTTATTGGAAGGATAATAATTCTTACTTTAAAGTTGTTTTGTTTTTGCAATGACGTTGGCATAGTAGATGTGTTGGTGGCTAATAAAAGTAGAAGCTCAAAACATATTTTCTTTGGTAGAATTATGCTATGTACTGCCATGTCTTTGTTCCATTCATCTGCAAGACTAAACATATTAACAATATTTGGACTGTCAGTGTTATAACAATGCACTAAGAAATTTGCTATTTTTTTCTCAGCACTCACTAAAAAAGATCTGGTTGGTGTGACCTGAATTTGAGTTGAACCCAGAATTCTAACAACAAACCTAACAAGCCATTGAAGAAACAAATTTGGATTAATAATAGGAAAACAGATTGCTGCCACTGTAAGCATACAGAACTTTCTATTTACACTATCAAACTAGTTTGACAAAAAACAGTGTGATGTACCCAAATATGGTAGTGATATGACATCATCATGTCCATATATAGGCATATCACATTTTTTTTTCACATAAAGTTTGGTATAGACAGAGCTTAAGAAATTGCTTACTTCACAATTTCCTCTCCCAGACACTGTTCGTACAAAATCTTTACAATTTGACAACATTGCACATTTGATGTTTCTTCAACATTATTCATGTTTTTACCACTAAACTTTGCTAATGTCTCATTTGCCTTCTGCTGTGACCTGAGTAACTTCATTTCAGAATTTATTAACCATATCTACAAAAGAAAAAAAAATCAGTTTTAACGTTGCCCACCAAAATACAATAAAAGGCATTCAATTTTTCTCCCACGGTCATCAAGTATCGATCTAGGTCATCAAATAAGTATCTACTAAGTTCAGTTAGGAGACTGGCACTTGTAACTTACCAATGCATGTATTTTGCTATCTTCTTCACTCTGGACAATAAATCGAAAAGCCATGTATGTTTTTGATACACTTAATAGGTAATTCGATAGAAAGACTTCCAACCTGCAAAACAATGTGAATAGTAACTGTGATATTGTTAATAGTAATACATTAATATTAAAAATGCTAGGAAATATGGTTTTTAACTTGCCTTGGAATTTGTTTATGTTCTCGTAATAAATTATCTACGCCATTTTTCCTGATTTCCACTGAGTATTGAAATATTTCTACACTTGACATTGTTTTCCAATCGTTTGTGTCATTTTCTGGAACAGAATTAAAATTAAATGTGCTATTAACAAATTATATTCAGTTAAATCATACTGTATAATTGTTTCTAATGTATGTAATTAGTCTAGATATGAACTAGTTTACCTTGACAAGATACTTTACCAATAAGAGAAACACATCTCCAGCATGTCAACCATTTAAACATTGATGCATTCTAAGAAAATATGAGAAATAATGATTTGCTAAACTGCATCATGTTAATTCATTGTGTGCATGTACAAAAGCTCTGTCTACACTATCAAACTAGTTTGTCAAAAAAAGTGTGTGTGCCTAAATATGGTAGTGATATGCCATCATCATATTATATGGGCACATCACATTTTTTTGTTACATAAAGTTTGATAGTGTAAACAAGGCCTCAGTTCCTTTCCACATCACCTTAGCCTCCCTAGTTTTTACAGCTGAGTGGACTGGGGGTTGTTCTTATTGGGATGTGTCTTCTGATAGTCAAGGGTCCTAACCACTCTGCTATTCAACTCCTTACCTTCATCACCTTAGCCTCCCTAGTTTTTACAGCTGAGTGGACTGGGGGTTGTTCTTATTGGAATGTCATCTGATAGTCAAGGGTCCTAACAACTCTGCTATCCAAGTGGACTGGGGGTTGTTCTTATTGGGATGTGTCTTCTGATAGTCAAGGGTCAAGGGTCCTAACCACTCTGCTATCCAACTCCTTACCTTATTTGAATTGTTTCTAACAGAAACAGGACTACCAGATGACCTGATAACTCCCTCGTTGATGACCTGAGGCGATACTATTATACTGGTGCTGTTCATGAAGCAGTCCTTAGTGGATGGTACCAGAGATTTACGAGCAATTTGTGCGACATCCTCGCTAGCATGACACTGCCAGTCTTCCACCATCTCTTGCCAGTTGTCTGATGGCAGTTGACATACCCTGTCAAATTTACTAGAAAACACAAGTTTTAAAAAAGGTTAGTACACATAGTTTTATATGTTACATCTTGGTGCACATGAAAAATACTGGATATCCTCTGGTATAATCCCACCCCCTAGAACACAAAAGTTGGGGGGTTGGACTATACCCAGGGAAAGCCTGGTTCAGGCAAATAAACATTATTGGTAAGCATTTCTTGTAAAAACTCATCTGAACTGGCTAGAGAGAGGCCTACATCCAGATCAAAAGTCAATACTGGGACTATACTAAGGGATATGTTTGTAGGGGTGGGATTAGATATACAGTATTAATTACCATTGAGATTTTAGTATTGGTGATTGACACGTTGCACAAACTAAGTTGCATTCTAAGTCTGTTAAAGCGTCTTCAAATGACCGTTGAGCACTGTGTTCTTCATCTTGTGCCTTGGCATGATCTTTTATCTGAAATGATGATATGCAGTTATAATTTTGAAAAATCTCAAATATTAGCAAAAAATCCAATACAAACACAAAACTCTTGTTTCTACTAGATAGTAAAAAATAAAAATTACCGTAACAGAATTTTAAAATGAAATGTTTCCCTGCTTACCCTGAAAATCATATGTGCTCCCTCGTCTTTAACCCATGATAGATTATGACAGGAGTCTGGAATAAGTTGAATATTATTAGGTAGATTGAATGTCCAGTTGTTGTTACCATTTTCAACTTTAATTTCCTCATCCGATATTTTCAAATCAAACTCAGACTCTTGTTTTGTCTTCAAGCTACAAAAAAGAATATATAGGTATAATCTATACTTTTTTGCTTATAATATAATATATACTTAAGTATATACCCACAGCATTATTTGCCTTTGGATTTATATATATATATATATATATACTAAGTAGAAATATCAGGTGCGAAACGACCAAGGTTTAAAACGACATATGAATGAAGCAAATCGGTAGCTACAGGCATAGCCATGATTTAGTCTAGTAGGGCCCAACACTTAAAATACTTTGTAGACATGGGTTTTAACGCAAACTACTATTTTTTATTGTCAATACCTACCAAACAACTAACTGAAGTGACTGAATATGCCCTCGAATTTCACCGTAAACATTCATAATTATTTTCAAACCACATTTCGCGCACTAAAAAAAAGCAGGTATATTTTGGTACATAATTGCAGGTATATAAAATATACCAAATTGGCTAGTTGAGAATTCTCAACTATTACCGCAGTACGCCTGTACGACGAAGCCTACCGGTATAATGGGATAGGCTGATTTCCTTGTTAACTTAAGGGGTCATTTAATTACTGAATTATGATTGGTAGTAAAGGAAATTTACTGGAATCCTATTGGATGGTAAGGTGGTAGTAGGACCATGTCCATCCCATTGCAGTAATAAAGTTGAGCCACCTGCGACCATTACAATGTCCTACCATGCTAATGTAGGAGTGGGAAAATGTTATGCTTACTACTGTTTCTTTTAATAATTTAGTACAATTAATAAGAATAAAGAATACACTTAACAATATACAACAAATAACATTAATGTACGATCCCGTTTAACACTGTTCTCAACTATAGCCATTTTGGTGTTCTTGAGCACAGTGATAAAGAATAGGATAAACTTAACAATATACAACAACAATGTACGATCCCGTTTAACACTGTTCTCAACTATAGTCATTTTGGTATACAGTACTAGAGCACAGTGATAAAGAATAGGATAAACTTAACAATATACAAAAAATAACATTAATGTATGATCCCGTTTAACACTGTTCTCAACAATAGTCATTTTGGTATACTTGAGCACAGTGATAAAGAATAGGATAAACTTACGAATATACAACAAATAACATCAATGTACGATCCTGTTTAACACTGTTCTCAACTATAGTCATTTTGGTATACTTGAGCACAGTGATAAAGAATAGGATAAACTTAACAATATACAACAAATAACATTAATGTATGATCCCGTTTAACACTGTTCTCGACTATCATTTTGGTATACTTGAGCACAGTGATAAAGAATAGGATAAACTTAACAATATACAACAAATAACATTAATGTATGATCCCGTTTAACACTGTTCTCAACTTTAGTCATTTTGGTATACTTGAGCACAGTGATAAAGAATAGGATAAACTTAACAATATACAACAAATAACATTAATGTATGATCCCGTTTAACACTATTCTCAACTATAGTCATTTTGGTATACTTGAGCACAGTGATAAAGAATAGGATAAACTTAACAATATACAACAAATAACATTAATGTATGATCCCGTTTAACACTGTTCTCGACTATAGTCATTTTGGTATACTTGAGCACATTGATAAAGAATAGGATAAACTTAACAATATACAACAAATAACATTAATGTACGATCCCGTTTAACACTGTTCTCGACTATAGTCATTTTGGTATACTTGAGCACAGTGATAAAGAATAGGATAAACTTAACAATATACAACAAATAAAATTAATGTACGATCCCGTTTAACACTGTTCTCTACTATAGTCATTTTGGTATACTTGAGCACAGTGATAAAGAATAGGATAAACTTAACAATATACAATAAATAACATTAATGTATGATCCCGTTTAACACTGTTCTCGACTATAGTCATTTTGGTATACTTGAGCACAGTGATAAAGAATAGGATAAACTTAACAATATACAACAAAAATGTACGATCCAGTTTAACACTGTTCTCAACTATAGTCATTTTGGTATACTTGAGCACAGTGATAAAGAATAGGATAAACTTAACAATATACAACAAATAACAATAATGTATGATCCCGTTTAACACTGTTCTCAACTATAGTCATTTTGGTATACTTGAGCACAGTGATAAAGAATAGGATAAACTTAACAATATACAACAAATAACATTAATGTACGATCCCGTTTAACACTGTTCTCAACTTTAGTCATTTTGGTATACTTGAGCACAGTGATAAAGAATAGGATAAACTTAACAATATACAACAAATAACATTAATGTATGATCCCGTTTAAAACTGTTCTCAACTATAGGCATTTTGGTATACTTGAGCACAGTGATAATAGGATAAACTTAACAATATACAACAAATAACATTAATGTACGATCCCGTTTAACACTGTTCTCAACTTTAGTCATTTTGGTATACTTGAGCACAGTGATAAAGAATAGGATAAACTTAACAATATACAACAAATAGCATTAATGTATGATCCCGTTTAACACTGTTCTCGACTATAGTCATTTTGGTATACTTGAGCACAGTGATAAAGAATAGGATAAACTTAACAATATACAACAAATAACATTAATGTATGATCCCGTTTAACACTGTTCTCGACTATAGTCATTTTGGTATACTTGAGCACAGTGATAAAGAATAGGATAAACTTAACAATATACAACAAAAATGTACGATCCAGTTTAACACTGTTCTCAACTATAGTCATTTTGGTATACTTGAGCACAGTGATAAAGAATAGGATAAACTTAACAATATACAACAAATAACATTAATGTACGATCCCGTTTAACACTGTTCTCAACTATAGTCATTTTGGTATACTTGAGCACAGTGATAAAGAATAGGATAAACTTAACAATATACAACAAAAATGTACGATCCAGTTTAACACTGTTCTCAACTATAGTCATTTTGGTATACTTGAGCACAATATACAACAAATAACATTAATGTACACGATCCTGTTTAACACTGTTCTCAACTATAGTCATTTTGGTATACAGTACTAGAGCACAGTGATAAAGAATAGGATAAACTTAACAATATACAACAAATAACATTAATGTATGATCCCGTTTAACACTGTTCTCAACAATAGTCATTTTGGTATACTTGAGCACAGTGATAAAGAATAGGATAAACTTACGAATATACAACAAATAACATCAATGTACGATCCTGTTTAACACTGTTCTCAACTATAGTCATTTTGGTATACTTGAGCACAGTGATAAAGAATAGGATAAACTTAACAATATACAACAAATAACATTAATGTATGATCCCGTTTAACACTGTTCTCGACTATCATTTTGGTATACTTGAGCACAGTGATAAAGAATAGGATAAACTTAACAATATACAACAAATAACATTAATGTATGATCCCGTTTAACACTGTTCTCAACTTTAGTCATTTTGGTATACTTGAGCACAGTGATAAAGAATAGGATAAACTTAACAATATACAACAAATAACATTAATGTATGATCCCGTTTAACACTGTTCTCAACTATAGTCATTTTGGTATACTTGAGCACAGTGATAAAGAATAGGATAAACTTAACAATATACAACAAATAACATTAATGTATGATCCCGTTTAACACTGTTCTCGACTATAGTCATTTTGGTATACTTGAGCACATTGATAAAGAATAGGATAAACTTAACAATATACAACAAATAACATTAATGTACGATCCCGTTTAACACTGTTCTCGACTATAGTCATTTTGGTATACTTGAGCACAGTGATAAAGAATAGGATAAACTTAACAATATACAACAAATAAAATTAATGTACGATCCCGTTTAACACTGTTCTCTACTATAGTCATTTTGGTATACTTGAGCACAGTGATAAAGAATAGGATAAACTTAACAATATACAATAAATAACATTAATGTATGATCCCGTTTAACACTGTTCTCGACTATAGTCATTTTGGTATACTTGAGCACAGTGATAAAGAATAGGATAAACTTAACAATATACAACAAAAATGTACGATCCAGTTTAACACTGTTCTCAACTATAGTCATTTTGGTATACTTGAGCACAGTGATAAAGAATAGGATAAACTTAACAATATACAACAAATAACAATAATGTATGATCCCGTTTAACACTGTTCTCAACTATAGTCATTTTGGTATACTTGAGCACAGTGATAAAGAATAGGATAAACTTAACAATATACAACAAATAACATTAATGTACGATCCCGTTTAACACTGTTCTCAACTTTAGTCATTTTGGTATACTTGAGCACAGTGATAAAGAATAGGATAAACTTAACAATATACAACAAATAACATTAATGTATGATCCCGTTTAAAACTGTTCTCAACTATAGGCATTTTGGTATACTTGAGCACAGTGATAATAGGATAAACTTAACAATATACAACAAATAACATTAATGTACGATCCCGTTTAACACTGTTCTCAACTTTAGTCATTTTGGTATACTTGAGCACAGTGATAAAGAATAGGATAAACTTAACAATATACAACAAATAGCATTAATGTATGATCCCGTTTAACACTGTTCTCGACTATAGTCATTTTGGTATACTTGAGCACAGTGATAAAGAATAGGATAAACTTAACAATATACAACAAATAACATTAATGTATGATCCCGTAACACTGTTCTCGACTATAGTCATTTTGGTATACTTGAGCACAGTGATAAAGAATAGGATAAACTTAACAATATACAACAAAAATGTACGATCCAGTTTAACACTGTTCTCAACTATAGTCATTTTGGTATACTTGAGCACAGTGATAAAGAATAGGATAAACTTAACAATATACAACAAATAACATTAATGTACGATCCCGTTTAACACTGTTCTCAACTATAGTCATTTTGGTATACTTGAGCACAGTGATAAAGAATAGGATAAACTTAACAATATACAACAAAAATGTACGATCCAGTTTAACACTGTTCTCAACTATAGTCATTTTGGTATACTTGAGCACAATATACAACAAATAACATTAATGTACACGATCCTGTTTAACACTGTTCTCAACTATAGTCATTTTGGTATACAGTACTAGAGCACAGTGATAAAGAATAGGATAAACTTAACAATATACAACAAATAACATTAATGTATGATCCCGTTTAACACTGTTCTCAACAATAGTCATTTTGGTATACTTGAGCACAGTGATAAAGAATAGGATAAACTTACGAATATACAACAAATAACATCAATGTACGATCCTGTTTAACACTGTTCTCAACTATAGTCATTTTGGTATACTTGAGCACAGTGATAAAGAATAGGATAAACTTAACAATATACAACAAATAACATTAATGTATGATCCCGTTTAACACTGTTCTCGACTATCATTTTGGTATACTTGAGCACAGTGATAAAGAATAGGATAAACTTAACAATATACAACAAATAACATTAATGTATGATCCCGTTTAACACTGTTCTCAACTTTAGTCATTTTGGTATACTTGAGCACAGTGATAAAGAATAGGATAAACTTAACAATATACAACAAATAACATTAATGTATGATCCCGTTTAACACTGTTCTCAACTATAGTCATTTTGGTATACTTGAGCACAGTGATAAAGAATAGGATAAACTTAACAATATACAACAAATAACATTAATGTATGATCCCGTTTAACACTGTTCTCGACTATAGTCATTTTGGTATACTTGAGCACATTGATAAAGAATAGGATAAACTTAACAATATACAACAAATAACATTAATGTACGATCCCGTTTAACACTGTTCTCGACTATAGTCATTTTGGTATACTTGAGCACAGTGATAAAGAATAGGATAAACTTAACCATATACAACAAATAACATCAATGTACGATCCCGTTTAACACTGTTCTCAACTATAGTCATTTTGGTATACTTGAGCACAGTGATAAAGAATAGGATAAACTTAACAATATAGGCCTACAACAAATAGCATTAATGTATGATCCCGTTTAACACTGTTCTCTACTATAGTCATTTTGGTATACTTGAGCACAGTGATAAAGAATAGGATAAACTTAACAATATACAATAAATAACATTAATGTATGATCCCGTTTAACACTGTTCTCGACTATAGTCATTTTGGTATACTTGAGCACAGTGATAAAGAATAGGATAAACTTAACAATATACAATAAATAACATTAATGTACGATCCAGTTTAACACTGTTCTCAACTATAGTCATTTTGGTATACTTGAGCACAGTGATAAAGAATAGGATAAACTTAACAATATACAACAAATAACAATAATGTATGATCCCGTTTAAAACTGTTCTCAACTATAGTCATTTTGGTATACTTGAGCACAGTGATAAAAAATAGGATAAACTTAACAATATACAACAAATAACATTAATGTATGATCCCGTTTAACACTGTTCTCAACTTTAGTCATTTTGGTATACTTGAGCACAGTGATAAAGAATAGGATAAACTTAACAATATACAACAAATAACATTAATGTACGATCCCGT
Organism: Antedon mediterranea; assembly: GCF_964355755.1. NCBI lineage: Eukaryota > Metazoa > Echinodermata > Crinoidea > Comatulida > Antedonidae > Antedon > Antedon mediterranea. Next base: position 29,675,742 of record NC_092676.1, on the reverse strand, counting down.
TTAACACTGTTCTCAACTTTAGTCATTTTGGTATACTTGAGCACAGTGATAAAGAATAGGATAAACTTAACAATATACAACAAATAGCATTAATGTATGATCCCGTTTAACACTGTTCTCGACTATAGTCATTTTGGTATACTTGAGCACAGTGATAAAGAATAGGATAAACTTAACAATATACAACAAATAACATTAATGTATGATCCCGTTTAACACTGTTCTCGACTATAGTCATTTTGGTATACTTGAGCACAGTGATAAAGAATAGGATAAACTTAACAATATACAACAAAAATGTACGATCCAGTTTAACACTGTTCTCAACTATAGTCATTTTGGTATACTTGAGCACAGTGATAAAGAATAGGATAAACTTAACAATATACAACAAATAACATTAATGTACGATCCCGTTTAACACTGTTCTCAACTATAGTCATTTTGGTATACTTGAGCACAGTGATAAAGAATAGGATAAACTTAACAATATACAACAAAAATGTACGATCCAGTTTAACACTGTTCTCAACTATAGACATTTTGGTATACTTGAGCACAGTGATAAAGAATAGGATAAACTTAACAATATACGTACAACAAAAAACATTAATGTACGATCCCGTTTACCACTGTTCTCAACTATAGTCATTTTGGTATACTTGAGCACAATATACAACAAATAACATTAATGTACACGATCCTGTTTAACACTGTTCTCAACTATAGTCATTTTCATATACTTGAGCACAGTGATAATATGAAAAACTTAATAACACTATAATATTTGTAGATGAATGACGCGGACACGTACATATATGTTCATAAGTAATTGATATAAATTGACTTTTAAAAGTGGAATTAACACAAATGATTGTAGATAAATATGACGTGAATTGCACGTACATTATGTTGATGAGTAGTATATTTATATAAATCGACTTTGAAAAGTGAAATAACACTATTAGTTGTACACTATTGATCATATATGAATATGACGTGAATTGCACGTACCTATGTTGATGAGTAGGCCTATATTAATATAATTGACTTCGAAAAGTGAAATAACACTGATTTGTAAATGAATATGACGTGGACACGTACATATATTGATTAGTATATTGATATAAATCGACTTTTAAAAGTCAAATTAACACTAATATTTGTAGATGAATATGACTTGGACACGATTTACATATGTTGATGAGTATATTGATATAAATCGACTTTTAAAAGTGAAATAACACTAATATTTGTAGATGAACATGACGTGGACACGTACGGTACATAATGTTGATGAGTATATTGATATAAATCGACTTTTAAAAGTGAAATAACACTATTGATTGTAGATGAATATGACGTGGACAAGTACATTTATTGATGAGTATATTGATAAATCGACTTTTAAAAGTGAAATAACACTAATATTTATAGATGAATATGACGTGGACACGTACATATGTTGATGAGTATATTGATATAAATCGACTTTTAAAAGTGGAAATAACACTATTGATTGTAGACGTGAATTGCACGTACATATGTTGATGAGTGTATTGATATAAATCGACTAAACGTTAAATAACACTGTCTTGTACAAGTACCCTCACTTGCACTGATGAAGGGCTAGTGTTGCCCGAAAACTCTGCTAACTTTTCTAACTTTATCGTTTTGATTTAGCTTTTCGCTTCTTTTTTTGTATCTCCATTGAGACCACAGCATTGTTATTATTTCAGTATTTTGCCTTTGGATTTACTAATATTAAAAGTGAAATAACACTAATGACTGTAAATGATATGACATTTATGTTGATGTATATATTTTTGTATATATAATATGCACACGTACATATGTTGATAGGTATTGATATAAATAGATTTTTAAAAGTACGGTAATAGACACTTTATTTGTAGATGAATACGACATGGACAAGTTGCAATAAATTCTATCGTTATATCGTATGTTGATGAGTATTGATATAAATCGACTTTTTTAAAGTGGAATAACACTAAAATGTATAGATGGATATGGCCTCAACAAGTATTGTATTAAGCGCTACTGTATATTGATAGACTTCATACCTGTAATGTCAATGAAATCTGGAAACAAGAATTGTGTTTGATCCTCCTAATAGTATTCTAATAATCTTGGCTTGTAAAGGAGGCATGACAAATCTAAACGCATAGCCAGGGGAGGAGTTGGAGTTTCGAACAAACTCCCCTGTGCCCGTCCTACGGTTTTTGTGAACTTTTTAGTAGCGTGCAAACGCGACTCTACAGCTCACTATGTCGGTCGGTCGGTAAACACCAACTCAAATTTGAGCACGCGACTGCAGCCATGTATAGGAGGCCTATGGCCTGTTTATACTAGAAATCAGCAGTTAAAGTATATGTAAATAATATGTGTTAATATAGAATTAGTTTTTTTTATTTAATAAATAGTATTAAAGTTGATCTTATTCTTTATCTGTGATTAATTATACTCAAATGACTATAGTTTAAAACAGTATTAAACGGCATCGTACATTAATGTTATTTGCTGTTTATTCGAAGTTTATCCTATTCTTTATCACTGTGCTCAAGTATACCAAAATGACTATAGTCGAGAACAGTGTTAAACTGGATCGTACATTAATGTTATTTGTTGTATATTATTAAGTTTATATATTGTTAAGTTTATCCTATTCTTTATCACTGTGCTCAAGTATACCAAAATGACTATAGTTGAGAACAGTGTTAAACGGGATCGTACATTAATGTTATTTGTTGTATATTGTTAAGTTTATCCTATTCTTTATCACTGTGCTCAAGTATACCAAAATGACTATAGTTGAGAACAGTGTTAAACGGGATCGTACATTAATGTTTTTTGTTGTATATTGTTAAGTTTATCCTATTCTTTATCACTGTGCTCAAGTATACCAAAATGACTATAGTTGAGAACAGTGTTAAACTGGATCGTACATTTTTGTTGTATATTGTTAAGTTTATCCTATTCTTTATCACTGTGCTCAAGTATACCAAAATGACTATAGTCGAGAACAGTGTCAAACGGGATCATACATTAATGTTATTTGTTGTATATTGTTAAGTTTATCCTATTCTTTATCACTGTGCTCAAGTATACCAAAATGACTATAGTCGAGAACAGTGTTAAACGGGATCATACATTAATGCTATTTGTTGTATATTGTTAAGTTTATCCTATTCTTTATCACTGTGCTCAAGTATACCAAAATGACTATAGTCGAGAACAGTGTTAAACGGGATCGTACATTAATGTTATTTGTTGTATATTGTTAAGTTTATCCTATTCTTTATCACTGTGCTCAAGTATACCAAAATGACTATAGTTGAGAACAGTGTTAAACGGGATCGTACATTAATGTTTTTTGTTGTATATTGTTAAGTTTATCCTATTCTTTATCACTGTGCTCAAGTATACCAAAATGACTATAGTTGAGAACAGTGTTAAACTGGATCGTACATTTTTGTTGTATATTGTTAAGTTTATCCTATTCTTTATCACTGTGCTCAAGTATACCAAAATGACTATAGTCGAGAACAGTGTTAAACGGGATCATACATTAATGTTATTTGTTGTATATTGTTAAGTTTATCCTATTCTTTATCACTGTGCTCAAGTATACCAAAATGACTATAGTCGAGAACAGTGTTAAACGGGATCATACATTAATGCTATTTGTTGTATATTGTTAAGTTTATCCTATTCTTTATCACTGTGCTCAAGTATAACAAAATGACTATAGTCGAGAACAGTGTTAAACGGGATCGTACATTAATGTTATTTGTTGTATATTGTTAAGTTTATCCTATTCTTTATCACTGTGCTCAAGTATACCAAAATGACTATAGTCGAGAACAGTGTTAAACGGGATCATACATTAATGTTATTTGTTGTATATTATTAAGTTTATCCTATTCTTTATCACTGTTCTCAAGTATACCAAAATGACTATAGTTGAGAACAGTGTTAAACTGGATCGTACATTAATGTTATTTGTTGTATATTATTAAGTTTATCCTATTCTTTATCACTGTGCTCAAGTATACCAAAATGACTATAGTCGAGAACAGTGTTAAACGGGATCGTACATTAATGCTATTTGTTGTATATTATTAAGTTTATCCTATTCTTTATCACTGTTCTTAAGTATACCAAAATGACTATAGTTGAGAACAGTGTTAAACTGGATCGTACATTAATGTTATTTGTTGTATATTATTAAGTTTATCCTATTCTTTATCACTGTGCTCAAGTATACCAAAATGACTATAGTTGAGAACAGTGTTAAACGGGATCATAGGCCTACATTAATGTTATTTGTTGTATATTATTAAGTTTATCCTATTCTTTATCACTGTACTCAAGTATACCAAAATGACTATAGTTGAGAACAGTGTTAAACGGGATCGTACATTAATGCTATTTGTTGTATATTATTAAGTTTATCCTATTCTTTATCACTGTGCTCAAGTATACCAAAATGACTATAGTTGAGAACAGTTTTAAACGGGATCGTACATTAATGTTATTTGTTGTATATTGTTAAGTTTATCCTATTCTTTATCACTGTTCTCAAGTATACCAAAATGACTATAGTTGAGAACAGTGTTAAACGGGATCGTACATTAATGTTATTTGTTGTATATTGTTAAGTTTATCCTATTCTTTATCACTGTGCTCAAGTATACCAAAATGACTATAGTTGAGAACAGTGTTAAACGGGATCGTACATTAATGCTATTTGTTGTATATTGTTAAGTTTATCCTATTCTTTATCACTGTGCTCAAGTATACTAAAATGACTATAGTTGAGAACAGTGGTAAACTGGATCGTACATTAATTCTATCCTTTGCTTTACTGTACTTTGATTTGATAAGCAAGTTTGGTTGCCCCGCCCCCATATGCTGCCTACTAAATTAGGATTCCCTAGCTTTTCTATAAAAATTGAAGTACCCACAATGCACGTTATACGGAAGTCATAGTCTTGTAAATTACAGACACAATAGTTTTTATCGTATTGTTTTCATTTAAATATCACTAAGATTGTCTTAAACTACAAACAACTAAAATTAGTGAAGGTATGCTAGTGTTTCTAAATGTTTACTACTGGTAGTATTAATACAATTTGGATTATATCATTTTCCAGAAAGGTAGTAAAAAACATAAAATAGTTGAGAATTCTCAACTAGCCAGGATGGTATAGGAAATATAGCTCATAATTGGTAACCAACAATGGTTATTATATTTATAATAATATTGTAAATTTGAAGTCTATTGAGGGCGTATAAGTCAACCATGTTTGATCTACCAATTTGGTATATTTCTTTATACCAAATTAAAGTACCCCCTCAATGTTAAGTAGGCATACTGTGTGTATGTAATAAAGATCTTGGAAATATTTGTGATTTAATTGATTACAATACTGTATATAGATACCGTATACAGTACTGTATATTAAGATACATTGACATTTATTACAGTAATAACAGAGAACACAAAACATTGTTTAACATTTTATTAGGAATTTTATTTTGATAAGCCTCTGCTAAAATAAATCTACACACGTGCTGTAAACCATAGAGATATTATATCTCTATGTGTAAACTAACCAGAGGTAGTACTGTAGACACACAGACACAAGCTGACCAACAAAGTTTAGAAGTGCAAGATCTTAATTCTAAGTTTATCTGTTTCATTATTTTAACTTCATATAAATCCTCTTTGTGTTAAATGTTCTTGTATTTGTAAAAATTGTGTTTTCTGTCAACTTTTGTTGATTTTTTTGTATCTTAACTGTATCCTTTCTAAATTTAAATGTTTGAATGAAATAATTATGTAAATTTTACCTTTTTGAGTATATTTTATGTGTATACTATATAATCCACCTGCCATTGGTGGTTTGCACTATTGGTGGTTGTGTAAATAAAGTATTAAAACAAATTGTTTACATTAAATTAAAGATTACAATGCATGATTACACCACTGAATGAAATACTAAAATAATTGACTTTCCTAATTCTCACACTGTAAATAGCACATTGCATTGTAAAACATTAAAATACTATATCTGAGATTGTATAGGTACTTTACAGTATAAAAAAAATAATACTGTACATTATTCAAAATGATCAAGTATAATCCTATGGGCTAATTGACACAAGACTCCATTGTTAATACAATTAGAGTTCAATCCAATATTTCACCATAATTGCCATATTAGTCTGACAGGTTAAGTTTTCAATCAAAATAGTCTTCAATATCAACCCCTGGATTCAACAGGTCCTCTCCATACCTCGTCAAATCCGTCTTGTTCAATATCAAGTTCTCAAAGGTTTCCTCAAGATCTGTGTCACCTATAAGAATAGCTCCGTACATTTTGCCATCTTTAAGTATAACTTTTATATATTCGACACCAAGCGTGACTCGAACCAGAGCCTCGTAGTCCTTCTTATCAAGCCCCTGTCCGTTAAACTTACCCAACAGCACAACTTTAAAACCAAAAAATGTTGTCATATGTGCAAATAACTCAAAACAAAAGTCCTGGTGAATTACCTGCCCAGAAGTATCCGCTATCATACACTTAGCTGCATACGCTCCCATTTGCCGGGCCTGAGACCATAACCGCATCTGAAACCATTGCTCAGCCGGTTGCCATGATGCTGAGCAAACATCACCGGCGGCATAAACATGTTCTAAGTTCGTTCTCATGTGATCATCAACACTTATACCGCCATCGGGTGCGATAGTTAGTGGCATTGGCCCTTTTGTGAATGGGGCGACATTTGGGTTGACGCCAGTAGCGCTAACTATAAGATCACAACCATATAATTTGCCATTTGTTAATAAGATGTAGACAGGCCATGATTGGCTCATTGTGTCACATGCTAGAATGTTTGCAGCTTGACCTAGCTGTGCGTATTCTTCTGCCGTTAGTATTCGCTGAACCTGACAAAAAAAAACAACAAATATCATTTTTAAAAATTAGTCTATTTCAAATCCATTTTAAATCTATTTTTATATCGTCCTTATCTTACCTTTTTTGATGAATAAAGTATGTCTATGTCCACGTATATTAAAACCAACCAAAGTAATTGGTATAACAGTGTATGCATGGTAACAGTGTATGCATGGTAACAGTGTATGCATGGTAACAGTGTATGCATGGTAACAATAAATGGAAATAATTTTCCACTGATAAATGTAACTGACCTCGCATTCATATTCTACATACACAGGGTGATGACCACTTCCTCCTCCCTGCATTGACACGCCATTGCTCCAATCAGGACCCAAAGCTCCCCCAGATGATGAACCTTTGGTTGAATCTATATTATCAGCGTCCGATACTAAAAGGGGAAAAAAGACAATTTAAACAAAATATGAATTCAAAAAGTCTGCAAAATTGACAAAAGTCATAGTGATTAAAATCAACATAACAAACTACAAACCTGCATATATCATTCTTTTACTTGGACCTGCTACAGATTCTTTTTCACTTTTTAAATGTGGAAGAAAAAATTCTGCAGCGCCAGCATCAACAAACGTGTGACTGATGCTTTTATCGCGGATCGCCCATATCACAGTACTGCCTTGAATCTCGTAAACAAGTTCAGTTGCAATTCCACCGTTGCCAATCACAGCAACGCGATTAGCAGCAGCCAACTTCTTTTGAAAGGACTTCACGGTTTCTGTGTCTCTAATTCCTAAAACATTGGGATTGTCTTTACATATGATGTCAGGTTGTCCACCGGAACATATACAAAGTTTAGAGTAAGGAATGCTTTCACCGTCATCTATTGTAATAACCTGTTTTGCAGCATCAATCCCGCTAACCATCGCATGAACGATTGATAATCCTCTTACAGAAGACTGTAGGTTACTCGCATGCTTCTCTTCTACTGAAAAATGTTCAATAACTTTCGAAATCTAAAAAAAAAGACAATCATACTAATATATTTCAGTTTTTATAGAATCACAAAAAAAAACATTTTTTTAAACAAATTTATTCAGGACCGTGGCCAGCGTGAGGCATGACATTTTCAGTTTTCACCACACACTCGAAAATCCATCAGCACAGCTCATCATATTTTATATTTATATTTAAAGCATCTTTGCCTCGTCTGTTTTTAACCTTTTACTACGGCCTTGCTATTGTTTCTCCACTGTGTCTCTTCTATCTTTCACACTATATTCCTCCAATCAAATCAATTGCTTTATCATCCATATTTAGGGTCTCCTATTCTATAATCTACAATCATCATACTGTACCTGTCTAAAGTTGGTAACAGCCTTGACAAGGGGAGATGCGGTGACCAGCGTTATTGGAATATCGGGCGACAGTAAGGACAAATGCTCAACACAAGTTACCCCAGCAATACCACCACCAATTACAACGTAACCTGGCTTACTACTAGTGCTAGGCCTAGTAGTAGATGTAGTAGTAGGTGGTGTAGAAGTTGGTCTTGAAACTGGCGTTGCAGCCATTGTTCTTTCACAGATCTATTATTGTGTAACAGAGAATTGAAAGGATCATAATAATATTTATAAATATATAAAATAAAAATAGTTACATACATTAATTATTAACCTTATTATTAGTAGGCTACTTCGATGAGATTCACTAGACTATCGAAAATGTGTGGCCTATTTGGCGTTTCATAGATTCTATTTTGGTAATGTAAACAACAACATACGACGTTCACGCTCTAAAGTAGGTCTAGGCGGCACATGTAAGCCGCGCCTACTCTCTACAAACAAGCCTACTACTAACTATAAAGCTAGGCCTAGTTAGGCAGGCCTAATAATAATGCTGCTAGGGCTTACCTACAATAAACAGAAATTGTACACAATATTCAAATATGACAATATAAAATAAATTTCATTTGGTTGAATCAATTACAATGACAACTTAAGGTATTTTAGGCCAATTGAACTCACCTCATTCGAAGACTGCATGCCTAGCTTACTTTTTTTTGGATCTTTTTCAGAAAGTTTAGTTTTAATTTTATGGAGCGCCATTTGTGCCTTTATAACCGTTGTGTTTACCTTTTTATGATTAAAAGCCTATTTTACACTAGAGAGGACGCATAACTCTAGAAGATGGCGCGCCATTTGTGCCTTTATAACCGTTGTGTTTACCTTTTTATTATTCAAAGCCTATTTACACTAGAACGCATAAAAATCGACGATAAATAGATATAGGCTTATATGCATTTTTCCTACTTAAAAACAATCTCAACACTGTTTCACTTTAGAATTATAAGACTATCTATCTATGCTTCTTTTGATGAATATATACACGTCCAATAAATAATAAATAAATATTTTGGCAAATGGCATATATAATAAACTTTGACGCCTGGTTTGATGATTACTAGGCTTGTCCCTTGAATAAATGACTATTAAAAAAAATAAGTTAAATGACTTTTAATGACTCATTATAACCGAATTAAACTTTCGACCAATCAAATCAAACAGTTTATTGACCCTTCATTGATATACCAACAAGTCATGTCAAAAAAACATTAGCGGCGCTATATTATAAGATCTCTAATAAATTATTAATGAAGAAAGTTTAATAAATATAAGTTATGTAAAAAATTCGTTACTAAATAGTATTGTTTTATTAAAATATAAATAATAAGAAACAAAGTTTATAGGGCATTGTCTACTCACAAGTAATAAAGCGGATTAACACGATGTAGTTTTTATTTGATACACTCACCCACGTGTTTTACATGTGTGTTTTTAAAATAAATTAAATAGAAAAGTTTACGCGGCGGAACGAACATGACGAGCGAAACAGGTACCACGTCTTTTTCCAAGGTAACTATGTTTTATAAGTGTAATGTATTTATAAGTTGTGTTGCCTAATGACAACCATCCGAAGTTATAAACAGTCTTTTTTCATATAAACATTTAATAATGACTGTATTTAGCTAGGCCTACCAAGGCTAGGCTAGTGACAGCGAGTGCTTGGACAGGCAGCCCTTTGCAAACAATGTCTACCGCCCTCTGTTGGCAATATGCTCGGCCATTCAATTTGCACTGTGACAGTATATACATGGATTAATCCATGGTATATAGCATACAATTTGTAACTAATTGTTTTACTTATAGGGATGTTTTGCATTCAAAAGTAAAAACAAGAAACAGTTGAAATCGGGTAAGTGTAAATGATAATATTACTTATACAAAACTGTATTTTTATATTGTTATACTGTTATTAACTTTCTTATTTGTTTTATCCATTCTGTCCTTCATACTGAAAAGTGATTAATAATAATATATTTTTTTTACAGAAAATTATTTTCAAAATCCTGATGGAAGCGCTACAGCAGGAAGGAAGATTCGTGCTGCAACTTATAGGGAATTGTGGGATACTATTCGTGATGATTTGGAGGTAAATTTATTATCTCCTCCTCAATAAATATATACCAGGAGCTTCTTATAAATTGAAATTCTTGTTTCTTTGGAAGTTAAGATTTAAATTAGTACCTCTCTTGCAACCAGTGGTGACCCAGGATTTTGAAATTGGGGGGTGGGGGGTGGTTGTTGGGGGCTGCAGGGTTTAAAAATATTGAAATGAAGTGCTGACCTTAATTCCTATCTTGTGTATTACAATTTAAAGGGGGCCCTTTGAATCTGCGAAAAGTATTTCTAATTTTGATTGCAGGGGATGGAAGAAGAAGTCTATGACAAGATATTTGATGAGTTAATAAATTTTCTAAAGCAATCTCATGACGTATTTGGGTTAAAAGAACATAAGAGTAAACATCTTATTAATGAAGTACCAACTGCAGCATTGATTACAGGTAATATTATATTATAAACCTGCTTACAAAAATCTGTTTTCAGTGACAAATTACGCATCTTGATACGAGTTCCTACCAGTTTGCCGACCCCATAAGATAATCACATCCAATCAAGTCCTTCAATTATTCTACACTGTGTTGTTTTCGCTAGGCTGCATAAGTCTAGCTAGATGGCATAGCGTTGTCACCTCGTACTGGTCCCATTTAATCACCCCTTTCTATACTCTTTTTAAGCAAATGACTCGACTCCATACTCTACATAAGCATAGTTTGACACCAAGATGGCCGGTATGCACCCCATGTGACTTTTTAAAATCCGTGAACGCAACTCTTTATATATATGACTCTGAGCCTAGCTAGGTGACATGGCGATCACCTTGTACTCGTGCCATTTAATCACCCCTTTTCTATACTAATTGTTGTTTTCTTTTTCATTTTTACAGCAACTATGCCATATTTCATATTATTATTAATAATAATAATAATTTAATTTTCTTTATTAGGTGTCAACATGCCAGACCACAATACCATATATTCTAATTTGTTCAATCAATTAAAGGATGGAATTACCCCGTACATTGCTCAGCTAGCATCCAAAGATTGTCCCAACATCAAGTCACTTTTAGCTAAGCTTGTTGGCCAATTAATGCAGACTAGTGATATGGTGAGTCAGCATATCAAATTATCCATCTTAACGCCCGTATTCTTAAACCGGACTTTAGTCGTAGTTCGAAGTTCGACTTGAAAAAGTCGTAGTTCGAGCTATTACTTCAAATTTGATTAAAAAACGAAGTAGTCGAAGTTTGCAGTTCGACTTAATGAAGTCGAGCTTTTAGTCGAGTTGCACACGTCTGGGTAACAAAGGCTATACATTGGCCAATGACAAGAGAGTATTTGAGGAGCAGACGAAATTTTGCGCATTGATATCACTTTCCATTTCTTACAACACTTTTTACGCATCAGGACTATATACATGAAAAATAATTTTAATCGTTAATTATTAGAACAATATCAGTATTAATTTAACAGTGAAGTATATTTGATTAACAACAAATAAAATCTTCAAAATATATTTAGGAACCATGGCGGTACGGTAACTTTTATATTTTCTAGGCCCCCAACAAAGTATGATCGCCACGAACCACGCACTTCATAGCATGACAAGAAAGCGCTAGGCCCCCTAAACATTCCATCGCGTGGTGAATTGCCGCATCTCCCATTGTCGCTATGGCGTGACGTAGCTCAAGTCGGACTTGCGCGAAGAAAATAATGTAATTTGTATACAGTTGTAAATAAAGATGATTTTCATTATTATAACTTATACCAATGTATATTTAATTAAGCTAATATAAATATAGATATTTCATTCTTCAATATCTGGCCAATATAACAACTCAATGACTGTTACGTTTTTTATAAACATCGTTTAAAAACCATTTAGTCGACCATTTAGCCTGCCCCCTTCAGGACTAAAAAAATCGATCAAAATCCGTCTCGATTTAGTCGAGGTTGGCCTGAATTAGTCGGCGATTTAGTTGAAGTTCGGTTTATGAATTAAAATGACGTCATTTTTTTAGTTTTAGCTCGAACTACGACTAAAGTCCGGTTTAAGAATACGGGCGTAAATCTTACTCCTCTAACGCTCTGTCTACACTATCAAACTTTATGTGACAAAAAAATGTGATGTGACCATATATGGACATGATGATGTCATATCACTACCATATTTGGCCATATCACTACCATGTTTAGGCACGTCAAACTTGTTTTGTCAAACTAGTTTGATAGTGTAGACATAGCTTTAATCTCATTATTTAAGCTCTGTTTACACTATCAAACTAGTTTGACAAAATAGTGTGATGTACTGCATAAATATGGTAGTGATATGACATCATCATGTCCATACATGGGTACATCACATTTTGTTGTTACATAAAGTTTGATAGTGTAAACAGAGCTTTATATTTTTTATTTACTCAATAATATTCCTAAAGTAATTCATTAATCTGTTTTATCTTCCTTTTTGTTACTGCAGTTAGATGATGATGAAGATGAGATTGATATTAAAAAGGTTCCATGTACAATGTCTGTCCTCTGTTCCTGGTATCATCATACAACTATGAAGGTTCTAAATTGTTACATATTTTGAGTTTTTTAATAGAATTGAATTCTGGTATGATTGGTAAAAGGAACATTATTATCCAAAAATTCCAAGATTTTATAAAATTATAGATAAACCATAGAGAGTGCTATCATTTTTAGATATTTCCAAACATAGAGGGTGCTATCATGTTTAAATATATCCAACATAAAGGGGGGTTATTTCTAGCTCTAGAAACTAGCAATATCATTATCATGGTTGATTTCAGACGTCGCCTGTCAAGAAGCAGTCCAAATCGCCTAGAAAAAGGTTGTCAAAGGCTGCGGCCTCTGACGTGTCGTTTCCACAGTTCCCACCAATTGTTGTTATCGTTGAAGATTTAGAAGGCTTTACTTCTCCTGTTCTACAAGACTTCATTATTATGTGCAGGTAAACAAACAGAATGCTATTCTTATTGCTATAAACATCATAAACACAATAAACAAATAACTACAAAGTAAAGTGGCAGGACACACAAAAGGGAAGTAAATCCCTATGGCTAAGAGCCAGTGTTCCCCTCTTACTTAGTAGCACATTAAGATAATAAATATAGCATTTTAATTAGTATATCAGTAAAAATTTTAAATTCATAAAAACCCCAAATATGGCAGCACCTATTGGAGAACAACAGTGTATAAACATTTTACTCAGATAAGAAATTCATGTTGATTTTAAATTATCATTATAAACGATGAGGGAAGTTATACATTTAGTACATTACAATCTGGTGACAAGAGCGGCCATTTCATTAAGGTCATTATTGGCATTTCGTTAAGGTCACTGTAGGCGTTTCGTTAAGGTCATTGTAGGCGTTTTGTTAAGGTCAATATTATTAAATTGTTAATGCACTTCTATGCAATTCTATAATATATATTTTGATTGACGTTTATCTGAATTTGTAATTTTTATTTCTTTTTAGTCAAAATATTAAGCAGCTTCCGATAGTGTTACTTTTTGGTATTGCAACATCAGTATCCGTTGTACATCGCCTTCTTCCTCAACATGTGTCATCCTTACTTAGCATTGAAAAGTTTCAATCTAAGTCCTCTACGGAGTATCTATCAGAGGTCATTCAAATGGTTAGTTTGATTAGTGAAATAGGTTTTTTTTGCATTTTCTTCATTAATTTAAAAACTGTTCCCTCTTCATATTCATCGTTGAAATTTTCCACAATCCTCATGTTGATTATCACGGAACTGGAAGTCAGTGTAGTGGTAGTTTAGTTGATTACCTATGATTGATTAGCTATTATTGATTATTTTTTATTTTATTCAGTCAAAACCAACAGCGATAAATACCGCCACTAACAGGTTTGAAACATAAAACAATACAACATCAAAAACGGTTAACAATAAAATACATATAAAAAAAATATATATATATATAACATAGATCAGCATGCCATAAACAATTTCAATTTAAAATTTATATTAGCTATGATTGATTAGGTATGATTGATTACACCTATCATAAACCAACAATCAATCACATTGTATCTTTTTAGACCTTGCTCAACCCAGATCATCCATTTCGTCTCGGACACAAAGTGTTCCAGCTTCTTTTGGATCTTTTTCTTTTTCATGATTTTTCAACAACCAGCTTTATCAAACGATTACAGGTAGATAAACAGTGTTTATATATATTAAAAGAGGAAACCATGGAAACCATTGGCCAATGGCCAAAGACAGAAGTACGTGAAACAATCTAATAAATATTTAAAATGTATATACAAAGTAAAGAGAAAGAGTAAAGTTTATACTCTGTATTAATCAAAATGTGTGTTTGATTTTCAAATAGTTTGCCATGATGGAGCACTTTTTTAGCCAATCAGCAAGTGTGTTATGTTGTAGACAACAAGATGTGGCCTCCCGTGTCCAGAAGTTGAACAAAGATGATGTTGATATGATTTTACAACTACAGTCTGTCAAAAGGCAAGTTTTCTCATAATAAATGTTGCATTCAATTCAACATTTAGTTTGACAAAAATCAGCAAACATCAATATCATATATAAAAACTAAACAAAAAACAACAAAGTATCATTTGGTCGAGTGATAAAATAGAGACTCAAATAATCTGTACTAGCTATTAACACTGATACAATATAGGCCTTTTAACAATAGGGAACTGTAGATTTGCGCCAAGTATATCATATAAATTCTAGCTATTAACACTGATACAATATAGGCCTTTTAACAATAGGGAACTGTAGATTTGCGCCAAGTATATCATATAAATTCTAGCTATTAACACTGATACAATATAGGCCTTTTAACAATAGGGAACTGTAGATTTGCGCCAAGTATATCATATAAATTCTAGCTATTAACACTGATACAATATAGGCCTTTTAACAATAGGGAACTGTAGATTTGCGCCAAGTATATCATATAAATTCTAGCTATTAACACTGATACAATATAGGCCTTTTAACAATAGGGAACTGTAGATTTGCGCCAAGTATATCATATAAATTCTAGCTATTAACACTGATACAATATAGGCCTTTTAACAATAGGGAACTGTAGATTTGCGCCAAGTATATCATATAAATTCTAGCTATTAACACTGATACAATATAGGCCTTTTAACAATAGGGAACTGTAGATTTGCGCCAAGTATATCATAAAAATTCTAGCTATTAACACTGATACAATATAGGCCTTTTAACAATAGGGAACTGTAGATTTGCGCCAAGTATATCATATAAATTCTAGCTATTAACACTGATACAATATAGGCCTTTTAACAATAGGGAACTGTAGATTTGCGCCAAGTATATCATATAAATTCTAGCTATTAACACTGACACAATATAGGCCTTTTAACAATAGGGAACTGTAGATTTGCGCCAAGTATATCATATAAATTCTAGCTATTAACACTGATACAATATAGGCCTTTTAACAATAGGGAACTGTAGATTTGCGCCAAGTATATCATATAAATTCTAGCTATTAACACTGATACAATATAGGCCTTTTAACAATAGGGAACTGTAGATTTGCGCCAAGTATATCATATAAATTCTAGCTATTAACACTGATACAATATAGGCCTTTTAACAATAGGGAACTGTAGATTTGCGCCAAGTATATCATATAAATTCTAGCTATTAACACTGATACAATATAGGCCTTTTAACAATAGGGAACTGTAGATTTGCGCCAAGTATATCATATAAATTCGTATGTATGAATTATTTTTTATAACTTTTAAATATACTACTTTTCTATTGTTTACACATTTTCCATGTACAGTATTTTAAACTGCAGTGTATTAACAAGGATTTTCTGATTTTTATATGAATTGAATTGTATTCACTGTGTACATACTGGAATATTGGGACATGTGTTCTCGCTTCTCATCCTAACACAGTTTAGGGGCTTCTAGGTCAGACAATTCACTGTGTACATACTGGAATATTGGGACGTGTGTTCTTGCTTCTCATCCTAAAACAGTTTAGGGGCTTCTAGGTCAGACAATTCACTGTGTACATACTGGAATATTGGGACATGTGTTCTCGCTTCTCATCCTAACACAGTTTAGGGGCTTCTAGGTCAGACAATTCACTGTGTACATACTGGAATATTGGGA
The DNA here is from genome assembly GCF_964355755.1 of Antedon mediterranea. Lineage (NCBI taxonomy): Eukaryota > Metazoa > Echinodermata > Crinoidea > Comatulida > Antedonidae > Antedon > Antedon mediterranea. The sequence continues at coordinate 29,659,162 of NC_092676.1, read as the reverse complement.
CATGTGTTCTTGCTTCTCATCCTAACACAGTTTAGGGGCTTCTAGGTCAGACAATTCACTGTGTACATACTGGAATATTGGGACGTGTGTTCTTGCTTCTCATCCTAACACAGTTTAGGGGCTTCTAGGTCAGACAATTCACTGTGTACATACTGGAATATTGGCACGTGTGTTCTTGCTTCTCATCCTAACACAGTTTAGGGGCTTCTAGGTCAGACAATTCACTGTGTACATACTGGAATATTGGGACATGTGTTAGTTCTTGCTTCTCATCCTAACACAGTTTAGGGGCTTCTAGGTCAGACAATTCACTGTGTACATACTGGAATATTGGGACATGTGTTCTTGCTTCTCATCCTAACACAGTTTAGGGGCTTCTAGGTCAGACAATTCACTGTGTACATACTGGAATATTGGCACATGTGTTCTTGCTTCTCATCCTAACACAGTTTAGGGGCTTCTAGGTCAGACAATTCACTGTGTACATACTGGAATATTGGCACGTGTGTTCTTGCTTCTCATCCTAACACAGTTTAGGGGCTTCTAGGTCAGACAATTCACTGTGTACATACTGGAATATTGGGACATGTGTTCTTGCTTCTCATCCTAACACAGTTTAGGGGCTTCTAGGTCAGACAATGACAAATGGCAAATTAAAAGCTCTCTAGTTTAAGATGCAATGTATAATTGCTAACAAAATCATTACATTAAATATTGCAGATACATTCCACATCTCAAAGGAGAAAAGCAGGTACTTATTAAGAAGAACTTAGCTGAAGCAAAAGTAAGCATGTCGTTTACACTATATATATTGATAGACAGGCTACTTTAAGCACAGACATTATGTTAAACGTTATCATTAAAGCCTGTCTACATTGAGTTGCGGTGAGTTGTGTATATATTGACATTAGAAGACATTAGATTAGGTTAAACAGACAGTTTGTGTATGTCATATAAACATTATAATTAATAGTTTTTTTTATTTTAAAATCCACAGATTGCTATCACTGAAATGGCCAATGTCATGTTTTCCCATGATACAACATTTGTACCCATCATGCATTGCCTTCACATCATCACACGCAGTCTACCGAAACATCCGCTGGGTAAACAACTACGGGAGTTGTATGCCATGTGTCTGGAAATGTCCATTGTAAACACTGAGGAGTATCAGCATGCCAATAATCTTGCTAGGTAGGGATCAGGTTGTGAAAGGATGAAAATGAGAATGTTATGAGACGCAGTGTAGAAGATTTCAAATGCTTAAATAAAGTTGCATTTTAGGAAAGATGTTTGTTTACCCATCATTGTTACAAGACGTCGCTATTCGCTGATGTTCTCGCACGTTGTTAATGCACAAAGCGCCATGAGCGCCACATGGGTGGAGGATACCGGCGCTATATAAGTTTTCATTTATTATTATTATTATTATTATTATTATTATTTTTTATATAGCACGACCAGTATTTTTATGTTTTTCCCAGCATAAGTTTGATTGAAATATATATTTATACTGGGTAACTCTTCAGTCAAGGCTGGTCTCCCAGAGGGCCCAGTTGGTGATCAGTGGCTGTGATGTACTAATACACCGGAGTAACCCCCTACTCGTCTCGAAAGATGCACTAGGTTCTTTAAAGTGCACACGAGCTAGATGTGTACACTGGACCTACGGTTTATAGTCCTTATCCGAGAAGACTCGTTCTACCACCAGAACCATGGAGTGAGTGAGCCTCGAACCCATGCCGATGTTATGGCTACGTAATTACGGTTCCACTGTCTTAACCGCTCGGCCACTCACTCACTATATGTATGTAAGTATGACGTGACTATGTATGCCAGGTGCTAGGAAAAATGATTTTTAAGCTAAATAAAATGTATGTATGATTTTTTCTTTTTAGAATGTTTGCAAGAGATGAGCTAATCAGTTTTCTAGGTCAATGTGAGGTCAAGTTAAAAAGCTGCAGCAAGCTAAATGCTGAAGCTGATAAACTTGATGATTTTAGGACACGATTGATCAAACTTGGTGGTAAGTGAAACCTTTATTACTTTAAAATTTGCATTTGAAGTATGTTGATATAAAGTGTGCGGTACACCATGTACAGTATAATATAGTTAGTTAGTTATAGAACTGTTGAGTTTCTTGTACATTTCAATACACTTTGATCGTCCTCAAGAGTGTTTTCGGCAGGCAAACCTTCAAACAATATTATACTACAACAAACAAATGCTTGTAAAGTTAGGTATACTCTACACCAAAAGGAAGTAAAGCTTTATGTGATGTCATATCACTACCATATTTAGGCATATCACTACCATATTTGTGCACACACTTTTGTCAAACTAGTTTGATAGTATAGACAGAGCTTAAGACTAATTAAATATAGAAAGTTTCTTTATTTTTTCCAGATAGCTGTAATGATTTTGTTGAAGAGGAAGAAAAGGCAGAACCAGAACCAATAGAGGAGACGAAAGAAACAGGAAGGAGAGAGAAAACAACGTTAAGAAGTCTTCAAAAGAAATTGATGGAGTCCGCAAAGAAATCTAGAAAACTGACCAAGTATGAAGCTCTTCGGGATGATTGTATGACATACCTACAAGAAATGTTCAGGTAAATGGATTGAATGTGGTATTTAATGTCAAATGTTGTATTTATCAGGACAACTTAGTAATGTGTTGTGACCTGCATTACTTAAAATTAGTTAATATCTTCCCTTTTTTTTCAGGAATTATTTAAAATGTCCACAAAGCATGCCATTGTATGAAGTGTATTACTGTACAGCTGTGTCAGAGGTCAGACATCACATCAATGCATCACCAAGAGCTGCTCTGCAAACTGCCCTTAGCAACCCACATTACTATCTTCAGGTAACCAGTTTATTCTGCTCTGCCAACCATGAGTTGATCTGTAAGGTTCATTCATTCGGAAAACCAATTTTTGTCAAACCGATTTACCAGTGAATATCCTTAAAGCTTTGTCTACACTATCAAACTAATTTTACAAAAAACGTGTGATGTGCCCAAATATGGTAGTGATATGACATCATTGTGTCCATATATGGGCACGTCACATAAAGTTTGATAATGTAGACAGAGCTTAAAGCGACAATAAAAGAATATTGAATCTTGTGTCATCTACCCTTGTTCATTAGAAGAACCTCGCAAGCACTAGTGAAAATTGCTAACGAAAATATTATAAAGTTGTACAGATTTATAATAAAATACAAATGCTTTGATTTTTCTGTTAGTGTAAGTGTTGTAAGACTGATTCAGGAAGAATGGTGGAATCATTCCCAGATCTTTGTATCATCTACAAGCTTCATCTAGAGTGCGGCCGTTTTATCAATCTCTTTGATTGGCTCCAGGTATTCATTTTATCTATTTCTCAGATTTAGTGAATCCATTCTAAAGCTTGGTTCTCACTTGGACGCAACGCAACCAAACAAGACACGATGAATCGACTGAATTGTTGCTTGTGATCTTTAACTCACTTATGTTGCCCCCACATCCAAGAGGAAACCAATCTTAAGCTAGGCTGTGTCTACACTATCAAACTGGTTTGACAAAAAAAGTGTGATGTGCCCAAATATGGTAGTGATATGACATTATCATGTCCATACAGTATATAGGCACATCACATTGTTGTCACATAAAGTTTGATAGTGTAGACAGAGCTTTAGAATTGTTGAATATTGTCATAAATGAGTTTCAAGTGTTTTTGTCTATTGCTTGGCGACCAATTTGATAACATTTTATTGTTTTTACTCCAGGAAAACTGATAGAAATGGTTTCCTTTTTCACATTTCATTGTATCAAGCTTTATGCCAATATCTAAATATCTTTATACTTTTGTACCATACCCCTTACTTTACTGCTGTTTGATATACACTTTTTACAAATAAAACTTAAAATCTTTCTCTTTAAAAGGCTTTCATCACTGTAGTAAAAGGAGGAAGCTCTGAGAATGAAGATGAAAACACAGAGGAAGACCAGGTTTTACAGTATCCTTTAAAAATTTAAAAACAATTTTTTTATTGAATTTTGGTCATTTTATAATTGGAAGCATACGAAAGTGATAGTTTGGCCTTAACTTGGTGTAAAGTGCACGTTTCATACGTGCTGTATCAGAGCTTCAATTTCTGGGATTCATCAAACATACCAAAAAGAAAACTGATCATGTGGCACGGTTGACCTGGGGTGGATGCTGATTGGTTAAAATAAATACTGATGATGTGGCACGGTTGACCTGGGGTGGATGCTGATTGGTTAAAATAAATACTGATCATGTGGCACGGTTGACCTGGGGTGGATGCTGATTGGTTAAAATAAATACTGATCATGTGGCACGGTTGACCTGGGGTGGATGCTGATTGGTTAAAATAAATACTGGTGATGTGGCACGGTTGACCTGGGGTGGATGCTGATAGGTTAAAATAAATACTGGTGATGTGGCACGGTTGACCTGGGGTGGATGCTGATTGGTTAAAATAAATACTGATCATGTGGCACGGTTGACCTGGGGTGGATGCTGATTTTTATTTAAAATAAATATTGATGATGTGCATGAGGTGAGAATACAGCTGTTGAGCATTACACAATATGCTACAACTTCAAATGAATGCCAACAGATTTGTACAGTTCACAGGATTATTTATTTCTTTATAACAAAAACAAAACTAAAGATACTACACATTGTTTGATATTTTGTTTACTTATAATAAACTTATGCAATGATGACACTACCTCGTTGAAGTACTGTGTATATCAATGGATACATTATAATGTAATCTCATTGTTCACTGCCATTTTGATAAATTTGGCCAGTATAAAAAATGTATTGCAGTTACTAAAACTAAGAAGCACAAAAAAGGAATTGTATTTCCAGCAGTGGTTCGGAAAAGTTCCTTCGGAGTCTGCACAATAAATTGCGTTTAATTGATCTGAGCTTTAGAAAAGTCCATTTCAGGATGCTGTGCCATGAATCTAAAACAAAGACAATAAAAAAAAGATAATATATTAGAATTTCATAGATAATGAGGTCATAGCTCAGGTCAATTTATCGATGATTCAGTCAAATATAAAATGGATGTTGACCTACTTTTGAAGCATTTCTTGTTTCTTTTGGTCGTCTGATGTCGGTAATCCCATTTGTTTCTGACGCTGATCATACATCATTTTCTCTACCATTCCCCTCGTCTCTCCGTCTAAATCACTCAACTGTAAGATAAACCGATCTTAAAATGTTGTCAATCAAAACCTCCTATTGCTTTTAGTTCTTATAACAAATATGGTAGTGATATGACATCACCATGTCCATTACAGTATATGGGAACATCACATTTTGTTGTTGGAATATTACACGTACCTTTGAATTTTCAGGTTGAACTTTTTTCGTGTTAATTTCCGGATCAGTTACTAATAAGCGGCTCCACCATTCCATTTGATTCACCTAATAATGTCAACAAAAATGAAATATAATTGCCCTCTGATACTGTGATACAGAATTTTTATTATAAATAAATGCTTAATAGATATTTCTAGTATGAAAGCGTTACCTTTTCCATATTGAGTACAATAATACAACTATCTTGCAGAGTCCAAAATGATTCTTCTAATTTTATTTCTTTGTTGAGCTCTCCATTAATAATTGGTGGGTGTCCTTTCAGACCAACTTTCAGGGTACGTTTTGTAAATTCTACAATCACATCTCGAGACTTGATTTTTTTTATAGGTGAAGGAACACGGACCTAGAAAAAGTAATTTGAATTTTCAAGCAATATTAATTTATGGACTATACAGTAGTGTATCGCACTTCACTCCCTGACCCAGTTTAATTGTTATGTTAGGCCAAGTGTGACATAATACTTACATCTAACTCTTGAAGAGTCTGTGTCCAGCTATATTTGTCCAAGTCGCATCCATTACCAGAATTGGGTTTCAGTTTCCCCTTATCATCTTCATCCTCTTCCTCATCATCTGACTGAATATTGAAGATACCAATTAATTATTAATTGCTTAATACTTAAAATAAATATTCAATTCACTGGATGAAAATTAAAAACGAATAATTACCGGATCTTTTTTCTCTGTAATCTTTTCCTCTTTGGCATCAGCAGAAGACTCTGGCTTTTCACTTTTCTAAAAAAAAACAATAATCAAAAAGTAAATAATGTACAACTTATTCACTTGTAACCCAGTTTTTAAATCAACGCGCAAAATGCTTTGAGCGCGAGTATAGTCGCACTTTGTATATTATGCATTGAAAAATTAAAAAATCAAATACATATACAGTACAATGTTATGGCTAATGGAATCAGCAAGCAGGGGATAATGGAGTGTGAAGAGTAAATGAAGCTCTGTCTACACTATCAAACTTGTGATGTGATGTACCCATATATGGACACGATGATGTCATATCACTACCATATTTAGGCATATCACTACCATATTTTGACACTTTTTTTGTTAAGGTACAGCAAAAATTCTTTGATGCATACTTTGCTATCAATTTGTTTCTGTAACTGTTCGGCTTCTTCGTCCGTTATTTCTTTAATCTCTGCCGTGTCGGATGCTGCCGCTGCTGCTGATTTTTCGGCTTCTTTACGCTTTTTTTCTTCTCTGGCTTTCTTTGCTGCCTCATTATCTTCCTGTTTTTTATGTTGTGTTTTTATCGCTTCCTTCTGATGTTTCTTTAAGCTATCCATTACAAGCTGTTTTTATAAAAGATAACATTACATTTAATTCTAGTAATTACAAGGAATCGTTCAATAATTTACTATATTATAGAGGGCACTTCACTCCTTAAAAAACCCTACCTACCTGTTCAGCTCGTCCCTTTTCAGCTCCTGTAAAGAAATCAGTTTTTCTTCTTAGAAACGAAAAAAATGTGTCGATCAACTGAAAGAGAAAATAAATGAGTGAGAAAACGTACTTAATTACTGGTTAAAATGTTAATATTGTTTAGGCAAACAAGTACATCTGGCTAGGCCGACTGTTAACCATCTCGTGGCCACAATTCAGGCAATCCAAACCGCGTTTTGTCACCCCACCAGTATCGCTTTTGCAAGACTTTTCTTAGCCTAGCCATTTCATATATATATTATCAAATGTCTTCAAAATTACACAATATGCAATATTGCAGTTATTCAGTATATAAAAGACAACTTACCTGCTGTACTCCACCCTCATGCTGCTGAGCCATTGCCAGCAACATCCCATCAAAACGATCATCATCTCCAGTCACCGCCATGATTAATATGTGTGTGTGCGTGAGGTATATTCAGAGCGTCATTTCGACGATCGAGCATTCTCTACTTCTACGGAGCGCCATTTATGCCTTTATTTACTTCCGAAATAGAAATATAGTAGTACGGTAACTGGTTCACTGGACCAAGTTTAGCACCAGTACACTGTGCTCAAGTGGACCCAATTTGGATCCAATGGAGCACAGTGATATAAATAGAAACAAGTCATTGAATGTTAATATCTTTTCGTATGCTAATACACTGTGCTCAAGTCGACACAATTTGGAGCCAGTGGAGCACAGTGATATAAAATAGAAATAAGTCACTAATTTTAATATCGTTTCGTATGTTATTACATTGTGCTCATGTGGACCCAATTTGGAGCCAGGGGAGCATAGTAATATAAAATAGAAATAAGTCACTGAATTTTAATATCTTTTCGTATGTTAATACACACTGTGCTCAATCTCTTTCATCAATATCTTTTCGTATTAAGCATATTTGAATACCTACCGGTATGGTACCATTGTTCGACAATACAATGTCACATATCTCTATTTAAAAAAAACAATATTCAAAACAAACAAAAATATCCGTCGAGGTTCGAACCCCAGCCGATAGCACTCAAAACTGAGCATTACCCGTTACGCTACCAAATACATGACTGAAAAGCTGATAATAGTCTATTTATACGTGTATTACGTAATTGATCATTACGTCATAAATATCCTATTAACCTTGCTAAAACCAAAATGATCAATTAGCTCAGTCGTCTGAGCGTCGTGTTAACAACACGTATGTCGTGGGTTCGATTCCCATGCTGGTCGGTGGAATAGAGTTAAGGCTATGCGAGCCACTGTGTTTGAGGTTCACAGATCATACGTCCCCCTTTCCACCACACATCATGAGGCGACAACATCAATGCATCTGGTGATGTGGTGGAAACGACCCCAAAAGGCTGTGGCAGGGCCTTAGTGCTGAGGCAGGGAGAGCACATTTACCATCTTTTTTTTTTTTTGGCTCTCGCAAACTGCTTTGGTGGTTTAAATTTTATGTTTAGCGCCCTCAATTTATTTTAATGTAAAAAAAAGGGAATTAATTCTCTTCGTTACGTGTTAGAAGAGAATTAATTTTATCTCATCGTAGTTTGGTATGCCGTGCGTTTATTATGCAAATGAGTGTGCACATGTGCTGTGGGAAAGATGGTATTGTTAGTCATTCGCGATCAACACACAACACTACATTTTTATTTTGTTAATCTTTTACATTATAATTATAAATCTACCGTTATACATTATAGTGTATTTTTTAATATCCGTTTCATGCAAGATATTGTATTGTAGGCCTACTGATATTATGTTGTGAATAAAAGTTTATGGTAGAATAAATAAATAAATATGTTTTAAGCAGATCTTCGAAATTGAAGCATATGAAGTCAAGTTTTTTAAAACCCAACCTAAACTTCGCATCTGGATAGTTGAAATTTAACATTATAATTATCAAAGGTGATAATTGTAATTGTTTTCTAAATTATAGAAATATTAAAATTAGTAAGTAGGCTTTTCTGTGCTAGCTCTGTTTGTATTTCATAATTTTGTTTTGTTGAATTACCGTCACGGCCGCGTGCATTGCATGTCTCACACTTGGGAAACAATCACCATTATATGGCTGATCCTGAAGACTTATATATTTCGTTTCATAATTTCCGGAGAATAAGCTTTCATTCTTAGCTCTGCCCCAACCATGGTGAGCTTAACTGGAGACTTAATATTTAATTTCATATTTCAATAAATATTTTTTTCAAAATTGTCTTTGCTAAGCAACAAAATTAAATTTAAAAGTTAATTTTTGATTTTGCTAATCTTTATTAGAAATTCAAATCATGTAAAGATACAATTTTCCGGGCGGGAACCTAGAAGCTCCCCTCCTTTAGTTTGCAAAAGTAATCTTGAAAAGAACCCCATGCGGAAAAAAAGCTTACCGGTTGAAAAGAAGCCACCGTACCCAAGAGTACTAAAAAAGATTTTTTCACTGTAGCCTATAATAATATCGAAACATTCTGTTTGCTGCACTTCATCTGACGTTCAAAGAGAAAGGCATGCCAATTAACATTGGCATTGTGCACAGATGGCTTTATATTGTGTGGTACCCACTTTGACAAAAATACAAATGATTTTGAACGCTACGCAAATGATACCATGACACGTAGCATTTTTTGTCTTTTTACGAAAAACAGAAATGTAAACTACTAAAAATAAAATAATAAGAAAAACCGTATTTATCTTATTACGAAGGAGACTACTTTTTTCATTGTACATTTAAAAACAATTTATTTACATAATTGGAAAATTATGACAATAAACAAAGGAAAATAGAATAGATATTAGTAAAACTGTATTCAGAATACAAAATCTATGGGTGTAATGGAATAATACAATCTGTATTACATTCCCTTTCCAATGATACCATGGATGACCAAATACAAAATGGCGGCTGAAGGAGTGGTTTAAAAAAATGGCACCTAACTTTTTTGGATTCTTCAGCATCTCAAGAATAACAAAGTTAGCTAAAAAAATCAATTTTGGGACAAATATCGAGCTGGAAGACATATAACCCGTACTAAAACTTGATCCCTTGATAACCTGGTCGTAAGCACCAGCGTAAGCACGTACTAAACGTAGCGACACACGTGAACACAAGAAAAATTATGAATTCATTCCCATTCTTAAACGTTTTTCTCAAACCTCTCTCTCTCCTCCCTCTTTTTGAATCTAGCTATGTTTATCGGGAATAAATTCAATTCAACTTTCGGCGAGTACCTAGGTAGCTCAGCAGGGAAGACTCGTGTCTTTGTTATTTAATGGTTGGTTCGAGCACTATACTCAATGGAAAACCGAAAGGAAAAGGTGATTCCGGTGCGCGAGTGATATAGCCTAAACACGGGATGGAAAGGGGTGTCACCTATGTGACACTTGCGGCGAGTGATAAACGGGATGAAAAGGGATGTCAATCATGTGACACTGATCGGTGAGTGATAAACACGGAATGGAAAGGGATGTCACCCGTCACGTCACACTGATTTGCGAGTGATATAAACACGGAATGAATAGGGATGTCAACCATGTGACACGATCGGTGAGTGATAAACACGGATGGAAAATCAAACACTGATTTGTTTATTTCATTTTTTTGTGCCACTCGTAGCGTTCCATATCATGTTTCAGCCGCTACAAATCTTAATTTAACGATTAACCAATCACAGCAAGGTGATGGTTGATTGATTTTGTATCAAGCTCGGGGATTTGCAAATGAAGACCCTTGACGACGGGATAAAAATGGCGGCGTCCTGGATGTAAACAAAAGTCGATTGAACCAGGGAGACAACTCCCTGATTGAACAATCTGTTAAAAGTACTATTTGCAGTATTTATTTCTGATAAAATTATGCATATGAATGAATGAATAACGGGCATAGAACTAGTCTAGACTAGGCCTAGACCTACAAATAGTATAATGTATTTAGGCCTAGGCCTAGAGTATAGGCCTAGGTGTAGCCTAGTAGGCCTAGTAGGTAGTGTAGAGTATCTGCTCGGCCCTTCTTGCATGCTAATAAATACATTTTGTAGGAGGCCTTTATATTAAAATAACTAGGCCTACCTAGCCTAGGCCTAACTTGAACTTGGGCCTAGCCTGCCTAGAGTGGTCACAGTGCATTTCGCCCGCCAATCATTTCGGCCGCCGGTTATGGAACGCCCAAATTCATGAAACTCCAAAAAGGACAAAATATGGCATGATCATTTCGGCCGCCAGGTATGGCGCGCCAAATTGAAATAGCCAGAAATAACTCATTAACTGTACAGTATTACAGTGAAAAAAAAAAAACTTTATCAAGTCTATGGAACGCCACAGAGAACTATGGTCATTTAAACTAGAGATCAATTGTGCAATGGGCTAAATACATTTTGTTTTTGCCGTAGGCATAGATTTAAAGTTATATTAGTTACAGTATTTTACCGTCTGAATATTTTGGTCAAAATGAATATTAATTTAATGTTTATTTTTTAATTTATTTTTAAGTCCCGAAGATGCGTGTGCTTTGTAAAAATGTGTTTCTTTTAATATGAATCAAGTCAAGTGTTTTTGACTGGCACATAAAAAAAACTTCAGCATCACCTCCTTCTTATTAAAAAAATATCATTAATATTCACTGTAGTGATGGCAATGTGCACGCTATAATATCGCAACTGTTTCTGGAATTGAAGACCGCCGATTCGGCTTAATAATACAGTATTTAGTAAAATATTAACATTTTAACACACATGGCGTGTCATACATATTCAAGAATAATTACAATTCTGGCGGCCGAAATTAACAATACATATTTTGTCCTTTTTGGCGTTTCATGAATTTAGCAATTCCATAACCGGCTACCGAAATGACTGGCGGCCGAAATGATCAGACACCCCTAGAGTATGCACTAGGCCTAGACCATCATTTGTTTATTGACCCTGCTGGCACTCCCTGGTCGTCCTGGATCAAGTACGGTTCTGCTGCGACCAACAAACACACGGTCATTTATTAATCTTATAATTTTTTTTCTTGTATTGTAGCAAAATATTCAAAATCATACAGTCAGTATGGATGAGCGCCATTGGTGGATTGCAACCAAAATCCAGGAATCATTTCACATCGGTGGATTCAGTGACAATCCAACTCTGCTGGAAGATTTCCTCTGCGAGTCAGAAACGCTAGATTTAATCAATAAATTTTTGGGAGAAGGCGGACCAAATAAATTATTCTTCTACTCAGACCGACCACAAACAAGTGCATTAACACCAAGCGGCTTACAAAGCACAAGACAGCTACACGTCATAACTTCTCTTGCAACGTTAAAAGATGTTGATGTGGAACAAACGACAGTTTTATATTTGCTTCGGCACGATACCGACCGTGAAGTTGATCAAGTGCATATGGAAAAAGACATTTTCTGTGGAGAACTTCGACACAGCGTTCTGGACAATTTGAATACGTTGCTTACCGATATCTACCTACCATTGTTACGTGCTCAAACCGATTGGGGACATTGTACACCGGAACAAGTAAGCCATTGTCTAAACAGTCTTGAGAAGCACACAGCTGCTTTGACAGAGACCGTCAAGGTACCAAGCACCGCTGCTCGCCAACAGGTAAACTCATCTCTCTGTGTAATATTTCAATGTGTTAATAAACTGACAGTACAATGTTAATGTTTTCTTTTTTACTACAAGGAATGGCTTTGCTATTTAAGTCAGTTTTTTTTTTTAATAGTCTAATCGTTTTTACTTTAAGTTTTGTTAACATTAACAATTAATATTCAACATATTTTTACTTTTAACATTTTCTTTTATTTAAACCTGAATGTTTAACATCTACTTCCCACTAAAATTTATTTTTTTATTTTTTTTTTTGCATATCAGTAATTTTGTTTTTTTAATGTATTTAATGTTGTTTTTTTAATGTATTTAATGTTGTTTTTTTAATGTATTTAATGTTGTTTTTTTAATGTATTTAATGTTGTTTTTTTAATGTATTTAATGTTGTTTTTTTAATGTATTTAATGTTGTTTCTGTAATGTTTTTAAGTTTGCTTGGTATTAGTTTTTACTTTATTAACATTGACAGAACGCCTGGTGTCTACATGATGATGTGGTAAGATTCAATCAAATGCATGATAATTAATAACCAATTTAATTTCTTGTACTTATTTCTTGTATATCCATACCCTGCATGTGTTAACCTACTACTAGCAACATTGTTACACAAAAACTATTGAAAACAAATGGTCAAGTTTATTAATTATTTCTCAAAAATAAATAAATATATATATTGATAAATATAATTATATCTAAGGGTTGTGGACACTTATGGCGCTCTATTGCTGACGCAACCCCTTGACCGCTTGTGTCAAATAAATAAATGATAGGAAAAAAAATGAAATAATACTACACTAACTTTTGTCTCTTTGACCATAGGCCATCATAGATAATAATTATTACCATTCACTTCAAACATGGATGCAAATGGTGCATTTTGAAAATTATAGGGATTTACTCTTGACACACTGTAGGTGCTTTAGACATACCCACACAGCCCCTCCCCCCCCTTGTTGTCCCCCCCCCCCCTTGTTGTCCCCCTCCCCCTCTTGTCCCACTCCTCTCCCCTTGGTATTGCCTTACACCTATCCTTATTTTAGGCACTCCACTTGTGTGTATGTATTTTTTAAGCCACAATTTATTTGGGTTTATAAGTTAAATATTAGAATAGTTGCATGACATTTGAACACAACAATGAAATGTACACATTGCATAACATATCAGAATATATATTCTTGCTTGCATGTACTGGGTCTACTGGGATCTTTATTATTTATGTATTTGTATTGTTTTACTTTATATGTTTGAAGTGCAGTATGGAAAGCCAATTTGATGGTGCTTAGCACTCTTAGCAATCCTCAGGGTGCTGCATCGGTTTTTTTATATATGTTGTTGTTTGTACCTAAAAATTGAATAAAATAAAATTTTAAAAAAACTAGGACGTTTTCAGTATATTAAAAAATACTCTCTTTAGATATATATAGTTTTTTTATAATATTATTTAGCATAAATTTGAATATTGATTGCAGGTGTTACGTAGACCAGAGAACCTTGTGAGTAATGAGTTCAGTAAGCATCGGTCCACAGCCTACGATGGTAACATTATCTCAGAGTACGAAGCGTTAGTCACAGAATGGATCTCAACCATTGATAATGCTTTGACAGACGGTGGAGATGAAAGGTTGACATTTTATAATATTTTGATTTAATACTGAATATTTAATATATAATTTAAAATCCATTTCTATACAGTTGGAAGAACAATGTACAGTAATAGGAAATTAAGCTCTGTCTAAAATATCTGTCTGATACAGTATGCCCAAATATGGTGGTGATATGCCCAAATATGGTAGTGATATGACATCATCATGTCCATATATGATCACATCACATTTTTTTGTCACATAAAGTTTTATAGTGTAGACAAGGCTTAAAACATGTTGTTCAGTTTTATGAAAAAATCATTATTTTTTAAAGGTTTATGGATCCAAATTCCGGTCCTTTATCTGAACTTGAACGATGGAAACGACGCCAGCGAATGCTGACTAGTATCATGGAACAACTTAAAGGAAAAGAATGCAAGACTGTCATTGGTGTACTTATTAGCTCAAAATCAAAGGTCATCAAAAAATGGAAGCTGATTGACGGCAGGTTAGTTGTAAACTGTACCTTACCAGTTAGTTTAATCCAATCCAATAATTATATACTTATACTTACTTATACTAACTTATATATATAATATAATTCCAAAAGCAAATTACTGAAAAAATGATCAGTGGCTGGATCTCAATGGAGATAAAAAATCTTCTTCCTTCAAAATCAATGTACAAAGACTGTCAAATAAACTAAAACTAGACTAGAACTTCAAAATAATATTGATTATATCCATTTTATTTCAGTATTACAGATGCAGCTAATGAAACAAAAGACAAAGTAAAATACCTTGAAGCGCTGAGGCGTCACTTTGAACAATTATACAATGGCGCTACTCCAGCTAGCATGGTAAACACCGCCCTCCCTGGTCTCGTAAACAGTGTCAAGCAGATGGAATCAATTTCAAGGTTCTATGCCAGAGGAGGATATTTGGGGCTCCTCTTTACTAAAGTAGGTGGCATTGTCAATAATATTTTTACATGCCTAAAGCTCTTTCTACACTATCAAACTTTATGTGACAAAAAAAATGTGATGTGCCCATATATGGACAAGATGATGTCATATCACTACCATATTTGGGCACATCAAACTTTTTTGTCTAACTAGTTTCAAAGTGTAGTCGGAGCTTTATGTGTAATACAGTAAATCAAATATGACACTGTACAGTGGTCAATCACTTCACCGAGAGAATCAATGCTACCTCATTTGGGAATGAACAATGTGGTATGTCGTGAGCAGTCTTGTCTTAAAGATATATGTCCCCCTGAAAAAAAGTATTTCTTTTTTCGTTGAATATGACATTTTAGTGTCAGATAATAGGTCGTCACTGTGACCAAAAATTAGATTGAAAATCTGTAAAAAAAAAAAAAAAAAAAAAATAGTCAAATTGACTTGAAGTCAAATGGGTTTATGTTTTAAGTGCTTTCTCCCATTAAGAGAATTTTATTGACTTTTATTTAGATCACAAATCAGCTTGTAAACACTTGTAAAGACTACCTGCGCAGTGAGACCATCAGCAGTCACCAAGAGGACCAACTTTGGCCAAAGATCTATGAAGAGGTTGACAACCAGATTGCATCTGGTGATGTGGTCTCCAAACCTAAACCAACCAACAAGAAGAAGAGTAAAGAGAAAGGCACTGAGCAGGATACACTCTTTGGAAGACTGAAAGCTTGCCTCAACCTTTACGTAAGAAACATCTCAAAAATGTTATATTGACAATAATAAGGAAAACTTATATTGTTTCGGTTTTCATCACAAATTAGATGCTCATGACACAACAATGCAATGAATGAAATCATGTAGTAAAGTCAAAGTCCGAGCTGATGATAAAGATCTTAAGATTTGATTTAAAGGAGTTCAATGAATTTTTAGATTTAACATGTTCGGGGAGTTGGTTCCAAAGAAATGGAGCTGAAAAAGTAATAGATTCGAAAATGATTTTGAAGTCTCTGTAATTGGAATGAAATGTTTGTTTTGTTTGTTTTTTGTAGAATGCTTACAAGGAGATGGTTAGAAATCTGCGAGACAGCCTAGGAGGGGCCCACGCACTCACTCACTTCCCATCGATAAGCTCAATTGGAGCTCCGACATCTAAGCCTAGCAAGGGGTATGTCAGAGGTTACACCAGACCATCAAAGACACCATCAGTAGCAGGTATGATACCATTATTGTGTCTTTCTATTGTTTCTTTGCATACACACATAACATAGTGCTTGGAAGAAACCATCGGAACTAAAAAACCATTAGTTATTTTTGTATTCTCTCCTGTATTGTTTACTGCTTTGTAAATATGGTACCTTTTTCTTTATTTTTTTTATTTAATAAATAATATATTTATACAGGATAAAACAATCAGATAACAGTGTATCTGTTTTACATTGTGGTCCTGTCTTAATCAAAATATACAAAAGAGAAACTTAATTAAATATAATACAGTGTTTATGAAAAGAAATGAGATTTGTATCTAGCCTTAAAGGACGTAATTGTTGGTGCCGATTTAATATTAATTGGTAAATTGTTCCATATTTTTGCGCCTGCAACTTTAAAGGACGAATTCATTTTACTAAGGGTGTATTTAGGTATTGTTACATTCAAATTTTCTTATTTATTCTGTACATACAGGAATGATTGTTGATTTTATGTTATGTTTTTTTTCTTCTTTGTATCGCACCAACAAAATTTCTTACCTTACTAGGATGAATTCCAGTACAGTATTTTGTTTTCAATGATTCACTATTAATTTCCAAAAACATCATTTTTATAGGAGATATGACTGATGGCCATGGTATACCATTTACTGATGAGGAATCCATATTTGGGCATATGGATTCCTTTTGTGGCCGTGTTCGTCAAGTAATTGATTCTGTCTACACATTGATTCAGTACAGTAAACTTATCCAAACTATAGAGGGCCTCCCACGTCCTCGTAAAGATGACCTACAGTTGGATGACTATGACGATGTTGAGAATGTTGCAAATACGTCTAATTTACCAGATTCAGTTGGTAAGTAAACAAAAAAAAAGTTTAATGAAAATGAATTTTTAAAATACAAATTATGTACTTTTTAAGATATAAAATCAAGAACAGTAAACCAATGTAACCTTTTTATACTATTTGCACAACTTTTTCAAGCATATGTGCTTTATTTTTGTGGAAAATGGTTCCTTATTTAGTGAAGGAAAGCAAAACATGGAATGGACCCAACAACTTTCCAAGGTTATTTCAGCAAAAATATCTTTGGAACTTGGAGTTGAATTGATTTCATTATATCTGTGCTCTGTATTCATTCATCATTCATTTATCAGTGGAAAATTATTATTTTCATTTATTATCATTTACATATAAAATATACATAGAAATGATATTAACAGATAAATAAAAAACAAACAAAAACAATTACTAATGTTAATCTATTCTAAATGACATTATTTAATGTTTAATGAAAATAAAATGTTTAAAAGGAAAATTATGTACTTTACAATTACTAAGGTTAATCTATTGTAAATGACATTATTTTATGAAAATAAAATGTTCAAAAGGAAAAGTATGTACTGTACAATTACTAATGTTAATTCTATCGTAAATGACATTATTTAATGTTTAATGAAAGTAAATTGTTTAAAAGGAAAATTATGTACTGTACAATTACTAATGTTAATCTATTGTAAATGCAATTTATTTAGTGACATCGTATGACTCGAACCCATCCGTCAGTCCTCTGAGAGGACTACACACCCACAACATACTGACCTCTGTAGTAGAAGAGGAAGAGGATGAAGGAGCTGACGAGGATGAAGAAGAACATGGAGTTGGTACCAATGAGATGGTAACTAACGCTGATGAGGTGCATGAACTAGCTGCTACGTCAACTAAATCTGGGTTATCTATTCAAGATGTACTTCTGTTAAGTAAGTCTATCTACCTATCTTGATCTACCTTGAATGATGGGTTCTGCAGCCTGTTTGTCCTTATCTATTTATCTACATACTTGATCTACCTTGAATTATGGGTTCTGCAGCCTGTTTGTTCTAATCAGTTTATCTACATACTTGATCTACCTTGAATTATGGGTTCTGCAACCTGTTTGTCCTAATCAGTTTTAATATCTACATACTTGATCTACCTTGAATTATGAATATATTAGAAATGTATGATGCCACAACTTGTGTGTTCCTCATAAAACTTTTCTCATAACCTTGTCTGAATGGAGTGAACTTGCAGCCTAGGTCAGACAAACAATTTTCAGTCCATTTTTAAATTGGTTTATTGCTGAGGGCATGGCTTTTAAAACGCTACAGATGCTTTTTGTAATATTTTAAGAGCAATTCTCTGATCTTTGAACCCAGCAAAAACATTGTGTACTCTATTGTTGTATTATGGTGTTGCCAGTTGTGTATTGTTCTTTAATTAAATGACATTTTCATTTTGAAGGAAAACTTTTCAACATTGATGACCCGGATGATGAAGGACCCAGCATATCATCAATCGTCCGCGACCATGTGACAAGTATGAAGTCGCTACTTTCCACGAACATCACAACCGAGATTATGCTGGACGTAGAAGGAAAAGAGAAGGACCGATATAGTGAAGTTTATCTAGAATTCCAAGCGACTGTGCAGCAAATAGAAGCATACATGTGTGCCTACCTTCACGCCGTCTTCCTCAGAAAAATGAAAACACATCAATCTTTGGATATCCTGACAAGGTACAGTACTGTATGGGTCTGTATGTCTGTGTGTCCAAGGATAAACGTGGCCATAAGTTTCATATAGATATATATATAGATATAGATAGATATATATATGTGACTGATAGATTACTGATCAAAAGACAATAAAAAAAAAAATGACAATGCTGTGACCATCAGTGGCTGGATCTCAATAGAGATACAAATAAAATAAGCACTGAAAAAATGACAATGTTGTGGGTATCAGTATCTGGATCTCAATGGAGATACAAAAAAAAAGCACTGAAAAAATGACAATGTTGTGAGTATCAGTGGAGAAAGGAAAAGCAAAATGCTAAATCAAAACGATACAATAGAAAGAAAGAAATGCAGAGCTTTTGGTACACTAACCCTTTCTCACTACAAGTTATGTATGATATCTTGATAATTGTTTTTAAATTTAGGTTTTCCCCTGTAATGCATCGTCAAGGTGTAAAGTACACAGTTACTGAAAAGTACATGGATATGTTCACAGCTTTTGAAACAGACTTAGAAGAAGTTAAGGAAATCTATGAGAAGTACAAGGTAAGGAAAATATGAAATTTGAATACAATAATATATACAATACTCCTGTTATGTAGAATTATACCATATCACATTTTTGTTATAAATTCAGGATGAGCCAATCAAAATGCGGAATGCCCCACCTGTAGCTGGCGCTATTCAGTGGTCGCGTCAGCTTTTATATCGCATCGAGGAACCAATGAAAATCTTCCGTGACAACAAAGCAATAATGACTATGAAGGAATTCTCACGCATTGTCAAGTTATACAACCGTATCGCTACTGCACTCGTTACGTTTGAAAGCCTTTGGTTGAGTCATTGGAAGACGCAGCTTGAACCGGCTAAAGCGGGGTTGAAAGCGACACTGCTTGTGGTACATCCAGAAACAAGATGCATTGTGGTTAACGCTGATGAAAGGTCAGTTTGGCATTTAACTTTCTGTAAACAAAAGCAGCTTATTTTCACATATTTTATATTTGAATAAATGTTAAAGTTATTTATAAAACAATTCCAAGTTTCTCTTAACTATGTACATGTATTCATGCATCAAGGAAAAAAGTTATTTTAGACAACAATATTTAGAGCTTTGTAAATAGCGTGATGACTAGGGTTTCTGCAGATTTCTACACATGTTTTTTTTTATCTGGTCATAGGGTGCTTCAAATGATGCAAGAATGTCGATGGATGAGCCGACTTGGTATCAATGTCCCAGAATCTGCCTTGCTCGTTGCTAAGCAGGTTTGTTTAAATTTTATTGTTGATACACCACTACATATCACATTATATGATTTGAACTTTAACTGTAAGATTTGTACGATGTAAATTAACATGATGTGAATAATTCTTCCATTGTTTGTGTATAAAAATACTAAACATATTACTAATTTTGGTGTTGTATTGTCTGTATTTTACCAATATTTTATTATTTTTATATATATGTGACAAGCAAGTCAATTTTCGAGCCAGAGTGCTTGACAAAATAAATAAAGGAGTTGAATTAAAATGCTTTTTTAACATCGCAGGAGCATCGCTTCAAGAGCTATCAGAACCATCTTTTACAATGTCTAAGTGAGCTCAACGATGTATCTGCCATGATCCCAGAACCACTGGAAAGCCTCTTCAAGCCTCATACCAATAGCGTAATCCAGGCACTGCAACCTGGCCTTACCACCCTAGCATGGAATTCAATGAATATTGATGCTTTTCTACATCAAGTTCGTACAGGTGAGGGACTTTTGTTGAGCGTTAGGGATCTTTTGATTTGTGACAGCCTCTGTCTACACTATCAAACTGATATGCCCATACCGTAAAACCTCGAAAAGAAGCCCATGGGCTTCTCTTTTTAGTGCTCTTGAGTGGGCTTCTTTTCGAGAGTACTTTTGCAAACTGTAGAGGGGGGCTTCTTTTCGAAATGAATACTGTAAATTTTTTGAATTTCTACTACAATAATGTGACTTTTGAGACATTTTTTCAACCATGAAATTATGTTTAATATACCAATTAAAAAACAATATAAAAAGCAAAAAAACAGTCCTATGATTCACCGTCAAATACAATTCTTCATCATCTCAATACAGTATGAGTAGTCTATCTCGAAATGAAGCCCATACTATCTTGAAAAGAAGCCCAGGGGGGCTTCATTTCGAGATGGGCTTCTTTTCGAGAGTACTTTTGCAAACTGTAGAGAGGGGCTTCTTTTCGAGGTTTAAGCCCATGGGCTTCTTTTCGAGGTTTTACGGTATATGGACATGAAGATGTCATATTACTATCATATTTAGGTATATCACCACCATATTTGTTTTTTTTTGACAATTGACAGTGTAGGTAGAGCTCGGAGCCTGGATAAAATCTGTCAAGGATTCGAGTGAAGAAGGATATCTCAATTTTCCTACATGTACACAAAGAATTACAGTAGCATGGCATTATGTAGTTCCCTTCCCATGGAACAGAAAGTTTTCACATTCCTCTTCACAATACCATAAATTGAATCAACACAGTCATGTGAGAAACACAACTTGCACACAGATGACTTCATAATTGTATTTTCATGTTTCATCATTTTGTTTCTGTATATTGAGTACAACTAGTAATATTGATCGTGTATTGTGTGTGTTTTTATCCATCTAGCTATTATAAAGTTGAAGGCTACTGTAGATGCTATAAACAACATAACCAAGAACACAATACAAGCAAAGCTACAGGATATTAGCAAGTTATTCCTCTTCAATATTGATGCTGCTTTTGCTCACTCATGGGTAAGTCAATTCAACAAGTGATTTGGTGATGAGAAGGCCTAAAACAGTGATGTAGCCACAGGAAATAAAGTGGTGCAGTTTTTGCAAGAAACGGGAACAATCAAGCCACTGCGTTGTCAAAGACGTCTGTGAATATAAAGTGGTCAGGTTGAAACCTTATCAATCGCACTGGTGGCTACAGCCCTGCAAAATGTATTACAATTACGTCAGAGCAGGGCAATCATAATTAAATTTAACAAAGCTTCTTTGAAATAGGTGTTCAATTTAACAAGGCCTAACATACTTGTGCTCGTATATGACTATTATAATTTTAAAAGAAAAAAAGTTTCATCCATCCAATATTTCATTTTAAAATGTTATTTTAATATCATCTAACAGTGAACAAAGTCACCATTATTAAGATTGTTAGCAAAACTGTAAATTAAACTTCAAATTGATATTTAAAAAAAAAAAGAAAACAGCAGGAGAAAAGAATGATGCAAAGAAAACCTTATTTGGTAGAAATAAAATCGTTTTTGTTTTTGTTTTTGTTTTTGTTTTTGTTTTTCTATGATGAAGCCTCCAGGTACATTCACAGACAAAATGCTAGAATCGGTGAATGAAAAGAAGAAACTTCTACATGAATATGTTTCAGATATTGAGATTGCTGTTTATGAAATAATTCATATCCTAGTAGGAGAGGTAAGAACATATACACTGTATATATAATAATAATTATGTGTGGACCACATACTCCCCATCTCTAATAAGTACCACTCTGTCTATACTAACTTTATGTGACAATAATATGATATCATGTGGCCATATGGATATGATGATGTCATATCACACTTTTTTTGTCAAAATAGTATGATAGTGTAGACAGAGTTCTATATGGCATACACAATTTACTTTAATATACTTTGTAACACTGTGTTTATTTTTTCCAGCGAGTTTCATCTGCCAATTCCAGCAACAGGTCATCTCCTAGTTTGAAGCACTTTTCTGGCCGAAAGGGTAAAATTGTTTCTCAGATGGCTGAGGCAACGTCACCAGATAATACCGACTATGATTTGCCTATTGGTAACATGCTAGGTATGTTTTAATGATACAGTCCTCAACTTAAAAGGATGCCACACTTTCAGTTACTACCCAATAGACAAATGCTTCCAGGTCTTGTTTAAATCTAGCATCTTTTCTTTAAAAATTATACTAAAGATTGCTGAGTATACATTTGTATATTTTGTTGTGTTTTTATATCCCATAGCATTATACTCTGAACATGTCTATGAGGCTGTGTTGTCCTCCGTCTGCCGAAGTCTTGTAACTCTCGCAGAAGCATCCGGCTGTGAAGGAGTCATGGAGCATGTCATGAGCGAACTAGCCAACACAGAACAAGCCACGCCTCGTCTTGAAACCATTACAGAAACTAGCAACCTAACTCTCAGTCCAAGTCCAATCACAGGGAGCAAACATCGTAGTAGAGTTGGTACAGCTACAAGTAGACGTAGCGACGTGAGTTTGGAAGAGAACTCAAGCAGGGCATCAACATCGTTTTCATACCTGTCAAATCTGTCGTGGACGGCAGAGAAGACCCTTGAAAGAACTTACTTGCAGTAAGTCTGTTGATTATTACTGATAAAATTAAGAGTCCTTTGTTTTAATAGCTATCAATCTGTAGAAACACTCACACATGTTGATAGTCATTCTATGACATTTGTGCAGAATATATTTTGGCACCAGTGATGGTATTCTAGATTAATACTTAGTTAATAATTTAACAACCATTCACTTATTTCAGATTTGAGGTAGAAGTAAAATTTGTCATTCCAAACATTGTCATTGAGCCTGGGCTGGATTCAGTGTGTACTGCCTTAGTTGAGATTGGTAGAGCCATCTTGAAGTGTTCAGAAGGATTGTCTTGGTGGGCCGGTGAAAATGAAAGTTCATTTGATGAGGTCATAGGTCAAGAGCCTGTTGTCATCACCGTTATGCATCATCTTAATAGCGTGGTGCATGGTATGATTTTTCTATTAGTTTACTTGATACTTGATAATTGACCCTTCATTCCTTAATTCTAATGATCCTGACTTTGCTTATGACCTCTTTGATAACACACTTAAAGCCCTTTATGACCAACACTTCCCGTTACTGAAAAGGAACAATACAAACAAGAACAAAAAAATTAAATCTTGGATGTCAAATGGACTGCTAAAATCAATAAAGTATAAACATAAACTCTATGCAAAATTTCTTCACCGCCCTTCTCCTGCCAATGAAATCAAATATAAACGATATCGTAATAAACTTAACTCCACTATCAAAATTGCCAAAAGAATCCACTTTCATGATATTTTCACCAAGCAAAAAAATGATATTAAGGCAACCTGGAAATCAATTAACTCTTTATTGAACCATAAAAACCGAAACCAACACAAAGGCAATACCCCTGTCAACTGTAACGGAGTACCAACTAAAGACCCCGTCATTATTTCTAAAGCATTTAATGATTTTTTTGTCGAAATCAGACCCTCCCTTGCTAACAAAATCCAGCAATGTTTCTTTCAAAGAATTTCTTCCTCAACCAAATCCGAAATCAATGTTCTTAACCCCCGTCCTAGAAGATGATATCATAAGAATTATCTCCTCCTTCGATAACAATAAAGCTCCTGGTACTTATGATTTCCATACTAAAGCCATTAAACATGTTATCAACCTTATCTCCCTTCCCTTGTGTCACATTTTTAATCTTGTCCTCTGCAAAGGTGTTTTTCCGAACAGGTTGAAGCTGGCGCGCGTTACCCCTGTTTACAAATCTGGCCCCAAATCCAACCTTTCTAACTATCGTCCTATCTCCATCCTGTCAATCTTTTCGAAAGCCTTGGAAAGAATTATCTATGATAGAACATTTTCATTTATCAGCAAACATAACATCCTTTTCAAGAGACAATATGGCTTTAGAAAAGGACATACACCTCCATGCTTTGATCGACCTCACTAACAAAATTATTCATGCATTCGAAAATCGTCAATTTGGAATCGGACTTTTCATCAACCTTTCCAAGGCTTTCGACACCATTGATCATAATATTCTTCTTTTTAAATTGTCTCACTATGGAATCCGAGGACCCGCCTTAAACGTTTTCAAAAGCTATCTCACTAACCGCTCCCAATGTACTAAATATTTTAACTCTATTTCTAATTTTTGCCCTATTACCTGTGGCGTTCCCCAGGGCTCCTTACTTGGCCCGCTTCTGTTCACCTTTTACATTAATGATATCCACCGAACCTCAAACCTGCTAAATTTTTTTCTATATGCTGATGACACTACAGTTTTTCATGCCAACAAAAATATCCAAACTCTTTTTGACACCTTTAATACCAACGTTATCCCCTTGTCCCAGTACTTTATTGCCAACAAACTCTCCCTCAATCATAATAAATGTACTTACATCCTATTCGGAACCCCGCAGTTGACTAGAGGTATTGATGTGTCCCCACTTAAAGTCGTTATTGATAATCAAGAAATCCCCTCTGTTAAGTATAATAAATTTCTTGGCATTATCATCGACAACTCTCTCTCATGGAAACCCCATATCCAAGAAATTGAGAACAAAGTGTCTAAGAACCTTGGGATCATTTCTAGGCTTTCTTCCTTCCTCCCAACTAATATTCTCAGGACCCTTTATTGCACACTCATCCTTCCTTATTTGAGCTATGGTAACATTGTCTGGGCCAACACTTACCCTTCAAACATCATTAAACTCTCTATCCTACAAAAAAAAGCTATCAGGACTATATCTGGCGCTCATCCACTGTCACATTCCTCCCACTTATTCTCCAAACTCAATCTTCTCAAACTCTCGGACATTAACCTATCCCAGCAAGGTGTCTTTGTTTTTTTGGCCACTCACTCACTTCTCCCTTGCCATCTTAACGACCTTTTCGCTCCTAATAATACCGTTCATAAATATTATACTAGAACAAGAAATAACATATATATCCCTAACCATAACACCAATTATTTTCAACATAGCATTAGATATTCTGGACCTCTTTTGTTTAACAATTTACCCCCCTCAATTTCCTGTGCTGCTAACCGCTATTCATTCAATAATAACATAAAAAATTACCTTTTGTCTCATTACTGATCGATCTGTTTGATATGGTCGTTGTTTCCATGTTCCGTGACTTGCTATCTTTATTATTCATTTGTCATCATATTCGCTATATGCCATGCAGCTGTACTTTTTTCTATTCTTTTTTTATTTTTTATTCCAACTTTTATCTACTGGTTTTATATATATTTTGTATTTCTTTATTGTTTAATTAATTTATTTTCTTTATTTATATTTTTTTTTTTCTTCTCTTAATTTAAATATTTTGTAAAGGCAATCCCGTCACAAGATTGTAATCTTTTTGGGATTTGCCTTCGTCCATTTTCTTGTTTTATCACTTGCCATTTTGTTTTTGTTACTTTTGTCTTTTGGACGTGAATAAATGTTCCTTGAATTGAATTGAATTTAAATTGAATGGTAGGATCCTCCTTGATAATTGACCCTTCATTCCTTATGGTAGGATCCTCCTTGATAATTGACCCTTCATTCCTTATATGGTAGGATCCTCCTTGATAATTGACCCTTCATTCCTTATATGGTAGGATAATTGACCCTTCATTCCTTATGGTAGGATCCTCCTTGATAATTGACCCTTCATTCCTTATATGGTAGGATAATTGACCCTTCATTCCTTATATGGTAGGATCCTCCTTGATAATTGACCCTTCATTCCTTATATGGTAGGATAATTGACCCTTCATTCCTTATATGGTAGGATCCTCCTTGATAATTGACCCTTCATTCCTTATATGGTAGGATAATTGACCCTTCATTCCTTATATGGTAGGATAATTGACCCTTCATTCCTTATATGGTAGGATAATTGACCCTTCATTCCTTATATGGTAGGATCCTCCTTGATAATTGACCCTTCATTCCTTATATGGTAGGATAATTGACCCTTCATTCCTTATATGGTAGGATCCTCCTTGATAATTGACCCTTCATTCCTTATATGGTAGGATCCTCCTTGATAATTGACCCTTCATTCCTTATATGGTAGGATAATTGACCCTTCATTCCTTATATGGTAGGATAATTGACCCTTCATTCCTTATATGGTAGGATCCTCCTTGATAATTGACCCTTCATTCCTTATATGGTAGGATAATTGACCCTAATTCATTCCTTATATGGTAGGATCCTCCTTTTTTCTTTGAATTACTGTACAATAGACAATTGGAAGAACATTAAAATTTTAAAATAGTTTAAAAGATCTAAAAGTAGGCTATGATAATACAATTAATTGTACTCTTTCTTTAGTGAATTTGCTGTATTTTTAAAATGTTTTAGTCTATTATTTTATAGTAATTAATTTGTGCACACACATTACCTTTAATAAAGTAATTTTTTGACAAGGACTTTTGGATATTCACTTCTTTACAGATCTACAAAAAAATTGTTTTATATATCTCTAATGTATGATAACAAAACTATAGTACCCTTTCATTGATTACTTAATTTTGTTATAGTAATTCATTTGTGCACGCAGATTACTTTTACAAAAAGTAATTTTTTGATGAAGACTTTAAATCTTTTGGATATTCACTTCTTTACAGATCTACAGAAAATTATAGACAACCACGTTTTACACTTTCGCTTCTATGACTTCCTATGGCAAGACAACATGCACGGGACATACTATGAATTCATCAGCAATGACCCTGGAATGCACGCCATACAGCGAGAGGTGGAGCGACTTCTACACATTGAGGACAAGATTCAAGCTATTCCCAAGGTGCTGCCTGTTGGGTCAATCTGTCTACAAACAAGTCCTATCAAGGATGCGTTGTATGGTTTTGCTGTGCAGTGGAAAAGTCTGTATGCTCAGAGCTTACATGAAGAAGCTAAGGTTAGTACATGCTGAGTGACAAGCTGAGTGGTTAGTGACTGAGTGACTCAATGGTTATGACAGTGGAACGTACTGTAGTCATAAAAATCAGCAAGGGTTCGAGGCTCACTCGCTCCATGGTTCTTGTGGTAGAACTAGTCTTATCGGATAAGGGCTGTAAACCGTATTTCCAGTGTATACATCTAGCTCATGTGTATTTAAAGAACCTAGTACATCTTTCGAGACAAGTAAGGGGGTTACCCTGGTGTGCTTGTACATCACAGCCACTGATTATAACTAGGCCCTCTGGGAGACCAGTGTCTGACTGAAGATATCACCCGGTACAGTATAAATAAATAATAACAAACTTAAGTATTAACATCCACAATTTTACTTTAAAACATACTCAAGCCTTTGACCCCATGTGGGGTATAGGCCATAAACATTAATACTTTCCAGAGTTTTCTGCCTTTATGGTTATCCATATATTTATATTTTATTATTTTTATTCATTCACTTTTGTATAATCTTTCAGCGCCAACTCGACCAAGCTCTAATGTACAGAATGAACGTAGTTACTCGTCTGTCATCAGAGGTTAAAACATTAGATCAGCTAAATGGTGCTCTTAACTTATTGGAAGAAGTGAGGGACATGGAAAACAAAATAGATGCAATATACCTACCAATTGAGACTATGTACACTGATTTAAGGTAAGTAGTCATCATTCATTATCTGCTATTCTAACTCAATCAATTGTTCCATTTTTAAATTGCTCTTCTAACAATCATTGCTCATAGTGCTGTAAAAAAGAAAAATTTTTAGAAGTGACTTGAAACTTTCAAAGATGTCCATTTCCTAATATGTAATGGCAGATTATTCCATAGCCTATATTCAGCAGTACTGAATGTCCGATCACCCCAGCTATGTTTTCGCTTTGGAATGTGCAAGAGCTTGATTGCTGGATCTCTGTATATATGTGCAATGATGGAATGAGCCGTCGAATCCGACAAATCTTATTTCTCTCTGAACTTTTATTAACTATATTTAATAGTATAGTGTAAAACGGCTTTCTTATTTGATGTAGGAGCTATAATTTGCGTCTTCCAAGAAGTGAAGTCGAAGAAGTAAACGCCCTCCGTGACAGATGGCAGGATGTGATTGATCTTGCTGAAAGTTGTCGAGTCAAGTTATTGAAAGAAAGACGTGGAGCATTTGAACAAGAGCTTGATAAGCAAGTCAAGGTAATTGAATAAACCCCATAGAGTAGGCACCTCCCAACACAATCACAACTTAAAATAAACCCTAAACAAAAGCATCTTTTGAATATAACTGCTATACTGCTAAATAATAATAATCGTAGTCTTAGCACCTAATACCATGTTTCTAAGCACTTTAAATGATCCATAAAATATCCTAAGATAACCAAAGAAAAAGAAGAAAAGCAATTAAAAGAACCATTTACACTGCTCTGTTCTGCACTTTGAAGCTGCCATATGAGGAGAGCTTGCAAGAACAGTATTCACAGGAGTTAGAGTGAAAAAGGCATCTGTCTATTCTATCCTACCAAAATAAGAAAAAGAAATTGATAGTAACAAAATGAAAATTTCTTTCTTTTTCAGTTGTTTGTTGTTGAAGTAATCCAATTCCGTAACAGTTTTGATTCTCAAGGCCCTGCAATGCCCGGTGTGCAGCCAGCTGAGGCAGTCTCTAGACTGCATGAGTTCTTAGAGATTTACAAACTCTATGATTCAAAAAGAAAGACCCTCGATTCTGTATCCAGACTCTTTGGTATCAATTGTAAGCCGTTTCCTGAGCTGGACAAAACAGGAGAAGTAAGGTTCTATTTTCGTAATCAAAGTAGTAAAAGAAACAAATTTAGTTATAATTTTAGTAATAATTTATTTATTTTATTTAATGTAGGAACTAGACCTCCTTGGCTTGCTGTATGGATTGTTCCAGAAGTTCATTGCCTTTGATGCCGAGTTTAGAGATCGTCTGTGGGCTGAAGCTGACCTGCCTAACGCAACTCAAACAGTAAACAATTTTTTATTTGCTAGACAAAACTAAAGCAATCTAGAAGATGCACTGAATTGATTGAATAAAACTCCAAATAAAGAAAACACATTTTGAAAGCTAAATATTTGATCTTATTTGTAGCTACTCATGTTTTATTTTAAAGAAATTTTCATCCATAAAAGTTATATATACATTTATTATACTCTGTTTTTGTATTCTGTCATTTAGTTATATTCTAAGGACTTTTAAACTTTCAATCACACTAAATTCAAAGCACATTTTTGATTGATTGAAATTGAAATTTATATTTATACTGGGTAACCTCTTCAGTCAAAGACTGGTCTCCCAGAGGGCCCAGTTGGTGATCAGTGGCTGTGATGTACTAATACACCGGGGTAACCCCCCTACTCTTCTCGAAAGATGTACTAGGTTCTTTAAAGTGCACACGAGCTAGATGTATAGACTGGACCTACGGTTTATAGTCCTTATCCGAGAAGACTCGTTCTACCACCAGAACCATGGAGTGAGTGAGCCTCAAACCCCTGCCGATGTTATGGCTATGTAATTATGGTTCCACATTTTAATAGATGACTTTTTTGTTCTAGGTTGAAGGTTATTGGTCAGAATGTCAAAATTTACCTGAGAAGTTGAAAGATTGGGATGCTTACAATGAAATGAAAAATTCTATTCAGTTTTATCTTGATGTATTTCCTATTCTACACAAGCTGGCATCAAAGGTAATTCAAATTATAATAATTATTAAGACTTTTTTACAGCACTAAAACTCTGTCTATACTATCAAACTAGTGTGAAAAAAGTGTGATATGACATCATTGTATCCATATAGCCATTTTTTTTGTCACATAAAAAGTTTGATAATGTAGACAGGGCTTAAATCTCTTTCTTTACTATCAAACTACAGTAGTTTGATAAAAAAGGTGTGATGTACCCAAATATGGTAGTGATAAGACATCATCTTGTCCATATATGGTCACATCACATTTTGTTGTCACAAAGCTTATTAAGTCTAAGTATTAGTAACACAATATGAATGAATTCAATCATTCTTCACTTGTAACTACACATAATATTTTAAGAGGTAACTAAATGTGGAAATATAATTAGAACCATGATAAAAATTGACAACCAGATGCATACAAATACATCTATTTTCATATAGTACTACTAATTTTTTACATACCCATTATTTGTTGTAGGAAATAAGGAACCGCCATTGGTTACAAGTTATGTCAGTGACTGGCAGCTCATTCCAGCTAGAAGCAAATGTGTTCAAACTAAGTCACATCTTAGATATTGGACTCATGCAGTAAGTTCTTGTGTTAAGTGTTTTCAACATTTAAACTAAAGTCTATAGTTTATCATTGTAATGTTTTTAAGTAACTGTGCCTTTAGATGCCTACAAAAGCAGCTTAACCAGTCCTTTGAACTTTGAGGTACAGTCAACTCCAAAACCAGACTTTTCTCAAGGTCCAAAAGGTCCCAAATTCTTTTGTCACCATTAAAAACACATTCTGAATACCAGAATTTCCGAAAAAACAGAAATATTACACCGCACAATTAGATTTAGATCCTAGTTACTTAGTTGTAAATTGCATAATGCTTATAATACAAATATTTACCTTGTTATAGAAATCAGGGAGAGATTGAAGAAATCTGTCACTGTGCCAGTAAGGAACTTGAGTTAGAAGTAAAGTTACGTATCACCGAGGAAGAATGGACTGAGCAGGTACTTATGTTCAAGAACTACAAGAACAGAGGCCCTATCTACCTTGAGAAGGACAACTCTGAACACTTACTTGAACAGCTAGAAGATGCTCAAGCTCTGCTAGCTAACATGCTTACATCACGACATATCGGCCCACTTAGAGAAGAGGCAGCTAGCTGGGCTGAAAAACTTAAAGGTATGTATGTTTGTATGCTAAAACCTGAAAATGTAGAAAAAATGTCTGGCATCCAACTGAATTGAATATCTAGGATAAAGTTTACTTTTATTTATTTTTTTTTTAGTAGTAGTAGTAGTGTTTAATAGTGTACAGCATTTTATAAACTTTTTATACTTTATTCTGCATGTTAGGTGTTGCTGAGGTATTAGAGCAATGGCTAGAAGTACAAGATCTATGGTTATACTTAGAGGCCGTGTTCAGCGTACCGAAGACTGCTAAAGAGCTCCCTCAGGAGGCAAAGAGGTTTAATCGTATTGACAAAAGCTGGACCAAGATTATGAAGCGAGCCTATGACACTAGGAATGTTTTACAAGTAAGAGCTGTAGATTTATATAAAGCCCATATATGGATATGATGATGTCATATCACTACAGTATTTAGGCATATCACTACCATATTTAAGCATATCATTAACATATTTGGGATATCACACTTTTTTTTTGTCAAACTAGTTTGATAGTTTAGACAGAGCTTTATATTTTAATAATTGCACACTATTGTTTTTGTTTGTCTTTCTAATCATAATTGTTTTGATACTCAGTGTACGTATGGCGGCGATGTACCTAAAGGTGTTGTTCTGCGACATATCTTTGAAGAACTTGAGATCTGTTTCAAGTCACTCGTTGGTTACCTTGACAACAAAAGGAAAGCATTTCCCCGTTTCTACTTCATGTCAGATCCGGTGTTACTAGCTGTTCTTAGCCGACCTAATGATCTAGAGTCCGTCAAGCCGCATCTTAGGTAAGTTCGTGAGGGCATAATCTTTCTACTTTTGTTTTTAGATAATTTTTTTGTAATACTTATGTTTATATTTATATATGTTCTCATGTATGTCAGATTTTGCTGTTTCGAGTCACCCTCATAAAAGAAAGTTTAACAAAAAAAAATATATATATAAAAATCTATTTTGTACAACAGGGGAGGAATTATAGTTATTTTTTTATTTAGTATTCAATCAAAAATCTTTATTTCATAATTTTTCTCATTTTATATTCTCAGATGCATTTTCAATCATGTGTATGACATTAAACTGGAAAAAGCCTTAACACCAAATTTGTCAAGCACTGCAACGTCACCTCACCGCCGCACCCCTTACCACCATTCCCGTGAGGCTTCCCCATGTCATCTGCTGAACAGTACAAATGGTATGGGCTCAGCAGCAGCTGGTAGACTTAGCCAAGAAGGTGAAGGTGGAGGAGTACAGTATCATGCTGTAGCAGTTGTTTCAAAAGATGGAGAAACTTTATCATTACAGAATGAGGTGAGTGGATCAGTTAACACTGCTGTTATAAAGCACATTTAAAATATTTGTTTCTATAAAAATATTCTGGATTTACTTAGTACTTACTTACTTTAATCCAGGACATACTTAATGTTCTAGCCTATTTCCAAAACAGAAATACTGTATATGGCACTAACAAATATTTTGTTGGTAAAGACTTCAAAATACAGTATATTGAAAGCATCGTTTAAAGAAAAGATTTAAGCCATGAAATAAATACTAATTAACCCAACAAAATAACAAAAGATGCAACCTATGCTGAGGAAATACCCAAACTTATATATGACTAGATTCTTCCAAAACTTCCTATCTGCCATTCATAGTATTACTCATTGTAAGTATTACTTAGTCCGGAACATACCCAAACTTATATGACTAGATTCCTCCATATCTGCCATTGTTACATCCAGTTCATCTCTCTGCATACCAGTATCCGTCTCTAGTAGATCAATGTATAACGCGCATAATGCCGGACTCAGGTGCCTCCTACCCTATGTATTAGATGTATAATGTTACTATTACTACGTAGGTTACTCTGTCTGATGGAGTTGAGGTATGGTTAAAAGAGTTAAAGGATTCCATTGGTGTTACAATCTACTCTTTGGTCTGCAACACGATAGAAGATGTTGAAGCTGGTATTGCTCTGGAAGACTTGGCTCTTAAGGTTAGTTAAGCCTACTTACTTCTCTTTAATAGTTAGTTTATTTTTATTTTAATACATACCCAACCGACAGCGAGCCAAAATTGCCAATTACAGGATGGATAAACTATCATTGTCATGCTTACAAACTAAATCTCATTTGAGGTTTAGAGAGTGCAGTCGTGAGTTACAATCCTGGCACTAGGTCAGGATTGAACCCTGGACCTTGGGATTTGAAGGCAAGCATGTTAAGCACCAAGCTACAGCTCCACTACTATAATATTCCTTTAATGCTTTATTTTGTTTACCAATACCATAGTTATATGTCCAATTCTACCTCCGCTTAAGTTAACTCTTAAAATGTGAATTAAAGGTGGTAATTCAACATGGCGAGTGCAGAAGTCAATTTAAAAGCTCTTTAAATAACAAAACAAATGATGGTAGAGAAATAGTTCATATATTTTCTTTCTATTTCATTCATTTTAAACTATTCAATGAAAGTGTATGCAATATTTGCCTTCATAGTATCCGGGTCAAGTCGCCCGTCTCGGAATGCTAATGTATTGGACAAAGGAGTGTGAAGTGGGTATTGGAGAGATTCGTAATGACCGCAAAGCCATCCCCAACACCTACAAGAAGTTTATAACCAACGTATCGCGACTCTCAGCTGTTTTGTCACGTGGAATGTGGAAGAACTCTGACGAGTGCATGACGTTCCTTCATCGACAACGATTGGAAAGTTTGATTGCTGTAAGAGAATTTCTTTTTCTTAATTCAACAACTGGGTGCTATGTTTTATATTCTTTTTAATGTAATTTTGTTTGTTCAATAACATACCATATACAGTATACTGTGGTATAATTTAATTGTTTTTTTTTTGTAAATAAAGATTAGTTAAGGAGGAGGCCGCGAAATTAGCCACCAGCCTTAATGACTCTGTGGCTATTTAGCCTCTCCTGTGTCTCCATAATTAGCCAGCAGCCTTAATGACTCTGTGGCTATTTGGCCTCTCCTGTGTCTCCATAATTAGCCAGCAGCCTTAATGACTCTGTGGCTATTAGCCACCAGCAGCCTTAATGACTCTGTGGCTATTAGCCACCAGCAGCCTTAATGACTCTGTGGCTATTTGGCTTCTCTCTCCTGTGTCTCCATTCTGTACAGTACTTTCCATTGCTTCGTAAGAAATTGTTTAATCAGATGTTTTATTCTTTTTGATTATTTTCAGCAATCACATTATCTTCGAGACACACTGGATCACATGGCCAGTCGAAAATTAAGGGAACTAGGAGATTTTGAATGGCGAAGATGCATACGATTCTACCATGAATTCACAAGTAATTTGATAATATCTTTATTACACAAAGTGAAGTGGAGTTGTGGCTGGGTGGTTATGATGCATGGCTATCAAGGGTCCTGTGGCTGGGTGGTTATGATGCATGGCTATCAAGGGTCCTGTGGCTGAGTGGTTATGATGCATGGCTATCAAGGGTCCTGTGGCTGGGTGGTTACGATGCATGGCTATCAAGGGTCCTGTGGCTGGGTGGTTATGATGCATGGCTATCAAGGGTCCTGTGGCTGGGTGGTTACGATGCATGGCTATCAAGGGTCCTGTGGCTGGGTGGTTATGATGCATGGCTATCAAGGGTCCTGTGGCTGGGTGGTTATGATGCATGGCTATCAAGGGTCCTGTGGCTGGGTGGTTATGATGCATGGCTATCAAGGGTCCTGTGGCTGGGTGGTTATGATGCATGGCTATCAAGGGTCCTGTGGCTGGGTGGTTATGATGCATGGCTATCAAGGGTCCTGTGGCTGGGTGGTTACGATGCATGGCTATCAAGGGTCCTGTGGCTGGGTGGTTATGATGCATGGCTATCAAGGGTCCTGTCATGATTTTTCTAATGACAAATTACAACTCCACTCCCAAAGACTTGTAATACGACTTTGTTTATGTAGAGCATCTTGTGTATGTTTGTCTTGTGAACAGGATTGCCACCTTTAAGAAGGATAGTGAATGAATTTTCCTAAATATATAAAAAAAAAAAAAATTGTCATGGATATCACATGGAGTATGAACTGTTCGGTTTAGACTGTTTACTTGCTCCAGCTTTATTATGCACTTTTGTGAACTTACCAAAATTTTAATTTATCTGTTTTGATTTTTTAGATGGAAAGATTGCACCATACATTACCATCCTTGAGAACAAGTATGCCTATGGCAGTGAGTTCTATGGTGCTCGTTCATCATTGGTTCTCACGCCAACTACAGAGAGATGCTTTATCACGATGACTATGGTATTAACATGTCTTTATTGGCTGTCAGAGAAACATTACTTCGTCTTTAATCTGACAATATTTGCTATATCTTTGTTACCCTTTGTACAGTAGTATACAGTTTTAATGTATTATCTTGAAACAGAAGACATTTCATATGATAGAATACTCTTTGAGTGCAATATCAATATACTACAGTAATATACTTTGTATAGTGTTATTATTTTATTATACTGAGTGACCTCTTCAGTCAAAGACTGGTCTCCCAGAGTGCCCAGTTATTATAAGTGGCTGTGATGTACTAGTACATCGGGGTAACCCCCTACTCGTCTCGAAAGATGTACTAGGTTCTTTTAAGTGCACATGAGCTAGATGTGTACACTAGACCTACAGTTTATAGTCCTTTTCGTTACTAACATTCCTGGATTGGTGTAGTCTTTGATGATGCGAATGTATTTAAATATTTGGCATCTAGCACAAGAGTAAACTGTGGGCAATTTTACCAACACAGAAATGAGTACCTCTTCATATGTTACACCAATTCTGAATTGTTCATCACAATTTGTAATTTCAGTGCATGAGAAACCAGAAGGGATGTGCTTTGGTTGGAGGTACTGGAGTTGGTAAGACAGAGACAACCAAGGGGCTAGCAGCAACCCTAGGCCGCTTCTTGGCTATGTTTGCCTGCTCACCTCACAGTGATCCGCAGAGTTTAGGCAAGATTATGCAAGGCTTGGCGATGGTAAGATACTGTATTTTGTTATTTTATGTATCAAATAAAATCCATTTTGTGTAAGTTTTTTATTATAGATTGGTTCGGTCATCAATATTATTTTTTGTAGGATGGTAGCTGGGCATGCCTGGATGAGTTCCAGCTTCTTCAGCCACATGCTGTTGCCATGGTAATGGACTACTGTCAAGGTATCATTGGAGCCTTAAGGTCAGGCTTAAACAAGTGCATTGTTTCCACTGGTGAAGAGGTATTGTACTCTGTCTACACTATCAAACTTTATGTTACAAAAATAATATGATGTGCCCAAATATGGACATGATGATGTCATATCACTACCACATATCAAACTTTTTTGGTCAAACTAATTTGAGAGTATTTTAACAACAAAATATTCTCTTGTTCTGTTTGTCTGTGAACAGGATTGTCAACTTTATGAAAGACAAAAAAAGGCAATATAAAAAAAAATAATGTATTTAGTGAATAAGTAAATGATTGAATGATTATAGTATCTGTTTGAGTGATTGATTGATTGGTAGTAGTCAATAATTGATTAATAATAATAATAATAAATAATTGCTTATATAGTGCTTTTCCAATTTGATCAAAGGGCTTAACATATTTTGATTACAATTTTAAGATTAGATATAAAATATTGATTTTAAACATCCAACTGTTCTAGATTGTTGTGAGTAAGAACACAGCATTGTTTATGACCGTCAACAACACCAATGCCAATAGTAGGCCAATCGGCAACGACGTGAAGACGTTGTTCCGCAGCATCTCGCTACCTGTTCCTGACATGGCTATGATCCTGAAGGCTAAATGTGCAGGTTACGGCTTCAAAGCTCCTAAGATCCTTGCGGATAGACTCAAGATTTTTATTCAGCAGTGCAAGGAACAATTGTACGTAACATAAATGATTTTTGTTTTCATTATTTGCTGATCGCTGATTCAAAAAAATCTGTAAAAAAATGAAACACCAATCAAATAATATATTACCGTACGTCATCACCTCCCAACATACAGCACACTATTTTACACAATTTTTTCCACACCCATATGCACACATTTAGTCACATATTATCTATGTTTTCTTTTTTTGCCAGTTTTTTTTAATTTGTTTTGCCACATCGTTTCTAATAAAGAAGTAAAAACACCCAAACCTGATTTTTAAATGGAAGCGCCTTGTATAATTTTATCTATTTCATTATTTCAATCCCAAACAATCTCTAATTAAACTTGATTTTTAATTTTAGTAGCTTTTATATTATATATGTTTGTTTTTTTCTTTTTGTTTCCCTGTTCATGCATGCTTTCACTCACAGACCTGCCGAGGAGCAGCACCTTATTAGTTTGAGTTCTACATGTGCATCGTTATTACACGCCGTTAAAACATGGCACATGATTGAAGGGTATGAAGATGATTGATGATCTTGTGAATGTCATTGCTGTGTGTGTAGTTTACTTCTAACTTTTCATCATGATAAATATCTCATGAAATTAAACTTTGAACACTTTAAATTGAACACATTGGTTAGGTTAAGCGTGGTTCCCACTAAAAAAGTTAACTGATGACAAGCCACTGTTCGAATAATCCATCGCTTGTGATTGGTCAAATCACTTACATTACGTTATGTCCTTGCGTTGTGTCGCTAGTGGGAACCAAGCTGTATCTAAATTAAAATACTAGTAACCAACTAAAGTGAAACTTTGTTTGTGATTCCAAAGTGCCACTAGAATCTCTCAGACTTTGCATGCACCATTGACAAGCCTTTAGCTATCATCATATTTCTTCATTGTGTTTTTTTAATTCAGAAGACTGTAGACTGCATGTATTTGTGTTGATTTCTTTATTTATAAACACCTCATCACAGATCCATTTTCATTCACAATTATCATGTAGTGTATTTATACATTTATCATTATGTTTAGCTCTGTCTACACTATCAAACTTTATGTGAAAAAAAATGTGATGTGCCCCTAATGGACATGATGATGTCATATCACTACCGTATTTAGGCATATCACTACCATATTTGGTCACATCACACTTTTTTGTCAAACTAGTTTGATAGTGTAGACAAAGCTTGAGATAAACTTTTCTGTCTGTGTATGTACTGGTAATGGGTACTTTATAAATTCTAGTGACCTAATAAAATATATGTTCTTCAACAATGTAGTTCTTATTTGTACAAGTCAACTGTATTCATTATAATCTATCGAACCTAAAAGTTATTGAAATAGATGTTTATTATTGTGTGTTTTTTCATAAACTAACTGAATGAAAGGCAATGTATTTATTTTTTAATTTAAAAAAAACGTGCAGCACAAACACAAACTAACTTCTCATATTAAGGTGTGTATGTTTTATTTCAATATGAGTTTCTTTTCGTTCTTATTATTAGGTCAAAGGAGTATCAACAGTTATTTACCTTAGGTTCCATAGCAACAGTGGTACAGTTTGCATCTATGGGACGCAAATTGACAAAAGAAGAACGTGCTGAACTTTCAAGGGCTAGTAGCCAAGTATCACTGGCCCAGACACAGAGTTTAATGCGTAAGTATACACTTTATTAATCTCTTAGCGTGTAAGACTTTCCAGGGAAAGAGTTATGACTGACAATATGGCAATAACCATACGTACAGAAATGAGTCCAATAAATGCGTGTTATTTAGTTTTTTTAATTTTATTTATACTGGGTAACCTGTTCAGTCAAAGACTGGACTGGCTGTGGGGGACAGTGGCTGTGATGTACTAGTACACTGAGATAACCCCCTACTCATCCCGAAAGATGTACTACAGTAGATGTGTACACTGGACCTACGGTTTATAGTCATTATCCGAGAAAACTTTTTCTATCACCAGAACCATGGCGCGAGTTCGCCTCAAACTCTTGCCGATGTTATGGCTATGTAATTATGGTTGCACTGTCTTAACTTGCCACTGTAATGTATGCTACAGGATGTATAGACATTTTATTGGTTCCTACCCTCTGTGTATTTCAAGGGGTTTACTCTTCATTTATTTTTTGGGGTCAGTTAATTGGATCACATCCTTAATTTCTCGTAGTTTTCACTTTTCATATATTTTATTTAATGTACTTATTTTCTTACCCTACACCTTTTAAGCATCACTTGGCGATAAGCAAGGTAAGGATCCTATTAATATAATCAAGTCATCATTATTATTATTATTATCAACATTGTTTGATGTGCTTCATAATGGTAAAATAACCACATTAACTAAAAGTTACAACTTACTACAGTATTATTGACATTTTTTTGTCTGATGTTTCAGCATCAAGTGTTACAATCAGAAGTCTGAAGGATGGTTTAAGTATGAACCAAGGACCTCGTAAGCAAGGCTTGCCGAACCCGATGACTGCGGCTGCACGTACTGAGCATACAGTGGTTGCCCAGGCTCTGCACCATATCATTGCTCCTAGACTCAAAGCTGATGTAAGTAACACAAGCTGGCCATGTTGTAGGTGAAACTTGAATAATCACAAGAACTATATACAATTTCAAAATAACTGGAAAAAAAATGCTACTCCAGTATACTGAAAGAGAGTGGAAAGAAAGAGTGATCTACAGTACTGTAGCTTGTTCCTCTGTCTTTGTTTATTTTAATTCACAATTCAAATGTTATTTTATTCTTTATTTTAGTCCAATTATATATTCAGCAACGTCATCAAAGACATATTCACTGGTACCGGTGAAGCACCACTGCCTCAGTCTAGTCGTTCTCATCGATCACGCCTCAACGCAGAACATGCCATGATAGCAAAGGCTCAAGAGAATGGCTTGATAGCACACACGCCATGGGTCAATAAGATCATGCAGTTGTATTCAGTCTCACAGGTCAATCATGGTATGAGACTTTTTGTTTTCTTCTAAAAAGAGAAGTCTGTTTAATTGATGTCACCCTTTAATTTGATTAGACTATTCAAGTATACCCTGTACTCAGATACAAACAAATTTTATTTCATTTTTACGAAATATTTAAATTTACTTATACATTATTGCCTTTTCTTTTAGCTGTAATTGTGGCAGGGGAACCAGGAACAGGGAAATCTACCTGCATACAAACTTTAGTAGATGGTCTATCTACTATCTCATCAACCAACCAATCACGACAGTCGAGGAGCAGCTCTTCAGCAATCTCACCAGTCAGTCATAAATTGCAGCGAATAAATCCGCTTGTTGTTGATGATCTTGCGTTAATGTTTGGTTATCTGAATCAAAATCGAGATTGGGTTGATGGTGTGTTTACAAATGCTTGGAGAAAGGCTAATAGGGTAAGTAGATTATTGTCAGTTGAACAACATGTACATCACATTCATT
The DNA here is from genome assembly GCF_964355755.1 of Antedon mediterranea. Classification (NCBI taxonomy): domain Eukaryota; kingdom Metazoa; phylum Echinodermata; class Crinoidea; order Comatulida; family Antedonidae; genus Antedon; species Antedon mediterranea. The sequence continues at coordinate 29,618,470 of NC_092676.1, read as the reverse complement.
AATTCAATGTTGTACTTCAATGTCGTTTTCAAAACTTTTTCTTTAAAGTTTACTGTAAAAAATGAATTTTTTCTCTAATTCTAGAATGTTAGCACAACTTGGCTGTGTCTAGATGGACCTTTGACCCCAAGTTGGGCTGACAACTTCAACAGTGTGTTAGATGGTGATAAAGTTTTGCATTTGCGAAATGGAGACAAGTTGTTTTTAGCAGACAACATTAAATTGCTTTTTGAAACGACTGATCTTAATACCGTTTCACCGGCAACTATTTCTAGAGCGGTAAGTTCACATCCTCTCGCGTCATTTTTAAACTTATTATCGCAACATGTTGTCATTGTATAGGAATATTGAGAGGGTCTGCACATGTAAAATGGCTTCTTATTTTATAATGTCATTATTTTCCTATTTCAGGGCATTGTGTATTTTGACAAGGATATCCTCGGCTGGCGACCAATTGCTCAAGCCTGGATGGAAGGCAGAAATCAACAGGAGATTCACGTAAGTGCATTGCAGCTTCTTGAATACCTACCTGAATAAACCAGTCAATGCCATTGTTTCTATAGTTATACACCTCTTGTAATATTATCATAGACCACTACTCACTTTGTTGTGTCACAGTCAGATTTTTTATTCAATTTGTGTCTTTTAATTATTTTCTTCCAGTGTTTACAGAAAGCCTTTAACAAAACAATGGATGCAGTTGTTAACTTTGTCATCTATGAAACAAAGTAAGAATTGATGTGCCATAGTATTTTTAAGTTCTGTCTACACTATCAAACTTTATGTGACAAAAAATGTGATGTGCCAATATGTGGACATCATGATGTCATATTACTACCATATTTAGGAATATCACTACTATATTTGGGCACATCACACTTATTTTTGTCAAACTAGTTTGATAGTGTAGACAGAGCTTTAAAGCAACAGTAAAACAATGAATGGGTGTCCCTATGCTGGGTGTCCCTATGCTGGGTGTCCCTATGCTGGGTGTCCCTATGCTGGGTGTCCTTATGCTGGGTGTCCCTATGCTGGGTGTCCCTATGCTGGGTGTCCCTATGCTGGGTGTCCCTATGCTGGGTGTCCCTATGCTGGGTGTCCCTATGCTGGGTGTCCCTATGCTGGGTGTCCCTATGCTGGGTGTCCCTATGCTGGGTGTCCCTATGCTGGGTGTCCCTATGCTGGGTGTCCCTATGCTGGGTGTCCTTATGCTGGGTGTCCCTATGCTGGGTGTCCCTATGCTGGGTGTCCCTATGCTGGGTGTCCCTATGCTGGGTGTCCCTATGCTGGGTGTCCCTATGCTGGGTGTCCCTATGCTGGGTGTCCCTATGCTGGGTGTCCCTATGCTGGGTGTCCCTATGCTGGGTGTCCCTATGCTGGGTGTCCCTATGCTGGGTGTCCCTATGCTGGGTGTCCCTATGCTGGGTGTCCCTATGCTGGGTGTCCCTATGCTGGGTGTCCCTATGCTGGGTGTCCCTATGCTGGGTGTCCCTATGCTGGGTGTCCCTATGCTGGGTGTCCCTATGCTGGGTGTCCCTATGCTGGGTGTCCCTATGCTGGGTGTCCCTATGCTGGGTGTCCCTATGCTGGGTGTCCCTATGCTGGGTGTCCCTATGCTGGGTGTCCCTATGCTGGGTGTCCCTATGCTGGGTGTCCCTATGCTGGGTGTCCCTATGCTGGGTGTCCCTATGCTGGGTGTCCCTATGCTGGGTGTCCCTATGCTGGGTGTCCCTATGCTGGGTGTCCCTATGCTGGGTGTCCCTATGCTGGGTGTCCCTATGCTGGGTGTCCCTATGCTGGGTGTCCCTATGCTGGGTGTCCCTATGCTGGGTGTCCCTATGCTGGGTGTCCCTATGCTGGGTGTCCCTATGCTGGGTGTCCCTATGCTGGGTGTCCCTATGCTGGGTGTCCCTATGCTGGGTGTCCCTATGCTGGGTGTCCCTATGCTGGGTGTCCCTATGCTGGGTGTCCCTATGCTGGGTGTCCCTATGCTGGGTGTCCCTATGCTGGGTGTCCCTATGCTGGGTGTCCCTATGCTGGGTGTCCCTATGCTGGGTGTCCCTATGCTGGGTGTCCCTATGCTGGGTGTCCCTATGCTGGGTGTCCCTATGCTGGGTGTCCCTATGCTGGGTGTCCCTATGCTGGGTGTCCCTATGCTGGGTGTCCCTATGCTGGGTGTCCCTATGCTGGGTGTCCCTATGCTGGGTGTCCCTATGCTGGGTGTCCCTATGCTGGGTGTCCCTATGCTGGGTGTCCCTATGCTGGGTGTCCCTATGCTGGGTGTCCCTATGCTGGGTGTCCCTATGCTGGGTGTCCCTATGCTGGGTGTCCCTATGCTGGGTGTCCCTATGCTGGGTGTCCCTATGCTGGGTGTCCCTATGCTGGGTGTCCCTATGCTGGGTGTCCCTATGCTGGGTGTCCCTATGCTGGGTGTCCCTATGCTGGGTGTCCCTATGCTGGGTGTCCCTATGCTGGGTGTCCCTATGCTGGGTGTCCCTATGCTGGGTGTCCCTATGCTGGGTGTCCCTATGCTGGGTGTCCCTATGCTGGGTGTCCCTATGCTGGGTGTCCCTATGCTGGGTGTCCCTATGCTGGGTGTCCCTATGCTGGGTGTCCCTATGCTGGGTGTCCCTATGCTGGGTGTCCCTATGCTGGGTGTCCCTATGCTGGGTGTCCCTATGCTGGGTGTCCCTATGCTGGGTGTCCCTATGCTGGGTGTCCCTATGCTGGGTGTCCCTATGCTGGGTGTCCCTATGCTGGGTGTCCCTATGCTGGGTGTCCCTATGCTGGGTGTCCCTATGCTGGGTGTCCCTATGCTGGGTGTCCCTATGCTGGGTGTCCCTATGCTGGGTGTCCCTATGCTGGGTGTCCTATGCTGGGTGTCCCTATGCTGGGTGTCCCTATGCTGGGTGTCCCTATGCTGGGTGTCCCTATGCTGGGTGTCCCTATGCTGGGTGTCCCTATGCTGGGTGTCCCTATGCTGGGTGTCCCTATGCTGGGTGTCCCTATGCTGGGTGTCCCTATGCTGGGTGTCCCTATGCTGGGTGTCCCTATGCTGGGTGTCCCTATGCTGGGTGTCCCTATGCTGGGTGTCCCTATGCTGGGTGTCCCTATGCTGGGTGTCCCTATGCTGGGTGTCCCTATGCTGGGTGTCCCTATGCTGGGTGTCCCTATGCTGGGTGTCCCTATGCTGGGTGTCCCTATGCTGGGTGTCCTTATGCTGGGTGTCCCTATGCTGGGTGTCCCTATGCTGGGTGTCCCTATGCTGGGTGTCCCTATGCTGGGTGTCCCTATGATCCATTTAAAAGGGATTGATTTCAACTGTTGTACTTTTTTTTGTGTTGTCATATTTTTACTATGGTATCTTGATGGAATTACTTAAAATTTGGTACTGAATTTATAATCATTGTTTATGTACAAATTGTTAAAGATGATTTTAGAAGAGTCAAGACATTATGAATGATATATCATAATGTTGTTTTAATAACATTTTATGTACTAAACTTTTTTATCATTTAGGCCCAGGATGTACCTATGTGAGGTCGGAATGTTCCAGATGTGTCTAGGCTTACTGTCAGCCATGTTGAATGAGATCAACGTGTCGATTGGTGGAGAGTTGCACATTGAGAGGCTCTTCCTCTTTTGCCTTATTTGGTCATTTGGTAGCCTCCTTGAAGGAACTGATCGCAAGAATTTCAGTGACCTTTTGAGAACATTGACCTCTGCGTATGTATATTTTTTGACGAACCTCTTCTTTGTGACACACCTATTTGGGTTATTATTTTTGTTGGGTCCCAAAGGTGTTCTCTTAGAGGTTCTACTGTATGTATGGTAGAAAGAATGTTTATACTTAACTTACGACTGATTTAGTCAGTTGAAGTCTTTCTTTTTCAAACAAGCTTTTCCTTAATTTAAATTATTGCCACTTCTCGTCTATTTTAATTTATGTGCAGTGCATTGAGAGCTTGCTTAATGCGCTATATAAGAATGAACTATCGTCTATTTTAATTTATGTGCAGCGCATTGAGAGCTTGCTTAATGCGCTATATAAGAATGAACTATTATTATTATTTTGTTAATATTTTTCTATGTACACCTTATTATATATGGAACAAATAAGCCTTTGATTTTGATTTGATAAATTATTATTATTTCAAAAATATTAATTTACTAGGTTACCAGACTATGATCATGAAATCTCTGTGTTTGACTACTATGTTGATGAGGCTGGAGAATGGGACCCCTGGATATCCAGGGTACCTGAAGTTGCCTACACAGACAACCAAGACTTGCTAGGAGAATTTGTCATAGACACAGTTGACACGGTAAAGTTTGGTTTCTATATTCAATATTACTACCTGTATTCACCGTACTTCTGTACCATTGTTATGCACTTGATTATATTTACATTTTAATCTCTTTATGCACCAGATCCGTGCAAGAGTCCTCTTGGAGTTTGCCAACCTTTCTAATCTCCACATGATACTGGTCGGACCTCCAGGATCGGGAAAGACTTCAATGATCAATGACTTCATTGACTCCCTAGGTAGGTTTTGTTTAAACCAATATTGACTCCCTATATAGGTTTAGTTTAAACCAATACTTATACAACAAAGATGGCCAGAAGGGGCAGTTTTCATACTCATGTAGTGCATTGTACTTTTATGTCCTGACTAATGTGATTGTTGTAGATTTTTCAGATGAATTATACTTATTTAAATGATTATTTCTTTATTTTGTAGATTTAAATTTACAGATAAAAATATTTATATGATATAAATAATTTTTTATTTATTTTGTAGATCCTCCGCAGCAGATCAGTAAGCATCTAGTATTTTCCGGAGCATCGAGTGCCAGTCAGCTACAGCAGTTTGTGGAAAACAACATTTGGCACAGGCAAGGTATAATATGATTTTATTTTTTTTTTGTTATTCAGGAAAATAATGAAATAATTGTAAAGGATTTGCCTAATAAATAATTATTAAACTACACTTGTAAAGAGAAAAAAACACATATTTTACACTTACACAGCTATATCGTTATAAATAAAGCTTTGGCATACACACATAGCCTGTCATACCTATACCTATTAATTATAAATACCCACGCACTGGTGAAGAAACTATACCATAAAGACTATGGCGAGTCTAATATACACAATTTCTAAATTAGGATTTGTATATGGAGCCAAAGACAACAAACGACTTCAGATGTTCATAGATGACATCAGTTTACCAACGCCTGATGAGTTTGGTGTACAACGATGCAATGAGTTACTACGTCAACTGATGGACGACAAGACCCTGGTTACTCTTCACAAGCCATTTGAGTGGCGCACCATCGAGGGACTGCACGTCCTTGCGTCGATGACCACCAATGAATACCCAAGTGTAAACAACAGTCTGATATCTACTAGACTTTTGGTAAGAAATATGACTAGTTTGTATCAAATCAAAACATTTCTGTATCAAGAATTTAAAGTTTTTTTTGTGGTTGTCCTTGTTTCATTTCTTTGTTTTACAATGTTGCAATTTTACTTTATTGTGTTGTGCTTGAAATGAAATAAAATAAATATCAAGAATCAAGAATAAATCGATAAGATATTAAATTGTTTCCTGTGTTTGTGTCAGACACAGGTATAAGAATTCATGTAAATAAACCTACTATATTTCATTACTTGAGTATATAACCAACCATCCCTACCCACTTCTTCTTTTTCCGGCTCCTATCCACTATCTGACAAAAGAGTTTGTTCACTTCCACAGCGTCATTTCGCCATCTTCTATCTACCAGAACCAAAAGACAATTCTCTTCATGCCATCATTGACTCTGTTCTTGATGGCAACATGACCAAGAACAACCAGCAGTCTCTGTCACAAGAGCTCCATGACTGCATCGTCAACGGTTCTTGCGAACTCCTCACCAGTATTCAGAATGTTCTCAGACCATCGCCTATGCCAGGGAGATATCATTACATCTTTACCCTGAGAGACATTACAAAGGCATTCCAGGTATGGATCTCTTCTCTTTTTATAAAGCATGAAAAATGCACAAAAAAACTCCTAATGCAAATAATTTAACCAATCACAGGTGACAGTTTAGATCTGTCTCCCTTGTAATTGGTCAAATTACTTGTGTTGTACGTACGCCATTGCACTCTCATTTTAATGAGAATACCTACAAGTACAAATCACACCCATTGAAACAATAAATCATGTTACTGGAATGTAATATTGTTTGTAGGGACTTATGAGGCTGTCGGAAGAATCCCGTGAGGAACCAAGTATGGTCATATCGTTGTGGAAATATGAGGTTACCAGAATAGTTGCCGATCGTATTTGTCGTACCGCAGACTTCAAATGGTTAGAAACAAACATGGAGAATATAATGAAGAAGGTAGCTTCTTGTTTTAGCTTTCTTCTACATAACTTTTTTCAAACATAATTTGCAGATCAACAAATACATTGTCATTTGTTATTGGACATCTACTCCTTTACCATCATTCTACATGCAAGGAAATAAGCTTAAATGAAATACCAGGGCACAATATGCCCATGTTTAATCAACATTTTATTTGTTTTTAGCATTTTCCAATGACACAAGAAGAAGAATTTGAACTCTACGACCATTTTGTGACATTTCCCATCGAATCAAGAACATATCAACGACCTGTGACCTCTATGTCACAGAAAACAGTACGGGTAAGAAGAATTTGATTAATATGTACTCAGAGAGCGCAAACATCTGCCGCATATACTCTATCAATAAATTAATATGACCTAGGAATATGACAATTGAATGACATCTTAAAATATTATTGATAACTAACAGATATAGACAGAAAAAAACAAACACACACACGCATGAAAACATAACCTACGAGGTAATGATGTATTACTAGATATAAATTATATTTCTAGTGTTTTCTTTAACGTTTTTAAATATGTGTATTTCAATTTTGTACTTGGCCAGGTTCTGCTTCAACCAGTGACAAACTTAGTCGAGGTTCATCGTTGTCTTCTATCTCACCTTACACGCTACAATGAAGAGTTTGGAAATGTTCAACTTAACATCATGTTATCAGATCATGTGATACATCATGTGATCAGAATGCATCGTATTCTTAGTTTTCATCACGGGTAAGTACCAGTTTTGATGAACTGTCAATGTATGTCACTCATTCTTTGCAACTATTCAAGCTCTTCTTCATATTTTTCCTCATCACCACAAACACTGAATATTTGTAACATATTGCAACAAGACTTCTCCAATCAAGGTGATTATTGGCCAAAGTGTGCACTTATTTATTTTTCTTTTCCTATCATTCTCTATAATTTTATCCAAGTGGTTTTCCTATAGATGTATTTTTGATTAATTTATTCTAATTTCCGTAGTGGAAGCATGCTTTTGATTGGTGCTATAGGGAGTCACCTGACCAGCCTAGTCAACATGGCGTTACACGTAGCCGACATGCCACTGCATCCCATTGACACCTCAAAGAATAACAGTTTCTTTGACGGACTACGATCAGCGGTTAGACTGTCTGGTACAGAGGGAAAAATGCTCACATTAATGTTCACTGTAAGTAAATCAAAGTCATGTGGTCTTGTTCTCGTTTCTGATTCTGTCATCTGTTTCTGTCATCTCTTTTTGTCGCCTGTTTCTGTCATCTGATTCTGTCATCTCTTTCTTTCATCTCTTTCTGTCAACAGTTTCTGTCATCTCTTTCTGTCATCTTTTTCTGTTATCTTTTTCTGTCTTCTGTTTCTGTCATCTGTTTCTGTCATCTGATTCTGTTATCTGTTTCTGTCATCTCTTTCTGTCAACGGTTTCTGTCATCTGATTCTTTTATCTCTTTCTGTCAACGGTTTCTGTCATCTGTTTCTGTCATCTGTTTCTGTCAACTGTTTATGTCATCTGTTTCTGTCATCTGATTCTGTCGTCTCTTTCTGTCTTCTCTTTCTGTCTTCTCTTTCTGTCATCTCTTTCTGTCATCTCTTTGGCCATCTCTTTCTGTCATCTGATTCTGTCATCTGTTTCTGTCATCTGTTTCTGTCATCTGTTTCTGTCATCTGTTTCTGTCGTCTCTTTCTGTCGTCTCTTTCTGTCATCTCTTTGGCCATCTCTTTCTGTCATCTGTTTCAAATTCTGTGTCAGCATTCCTTTAATTCTCTTCTGTCTCTTCTTGCAGGGTCAAGACCTCAAAGAGGACGTATATCTGGATGCCATTAACAGTCTTCTGGTATGTGGAGAGTACCCACCACTCTTTTCAAATGATGAACTGGATGGGCTTCTACTGGTAGGTATCAATTACTAACACTCTATTCAATAACATCAATAATTATTTAATCTGTTTTTTTTTGTGGTATTGATAGATTGATTGACAAATTTTCAGGTCAACTGGTTAACTAATTATTTATGAGTTATGAATTTGCTGTTTATATTTATACAATTGTGTTGTGTACTTTTATATCAGTTGTAATCAGTGTGTTTTATATATTCTAACATTTACATATCAATTTAATATCAAGTTGTTATACTCTTTATTTTAGTCTTTTCTTCCAAGTAAAAATCAATGTATTGTTACTAACCCATTTGTTATTTAAAATGTATATTATGAACATATCAATAGGTTGAATTGTTTGTTGGGGAATTAGAAGTAAGTCTATATGAATGAAGCATTACACTTTGAAGACTTTACCCAAGCACACACACTTTAATTATACCAGTGTGTCAGTAGCTGCTTGCTAGATCCCTCTGTCAAGTTAATGTCCATACCTAGAAATGTAGAATGTGTCTAGATATGTCTAGCTCTGACTTAGAAAGAGGAAGACCTGAATAGTATCTTATGCATGTTCCTAAATGTGTATTTAAATAATATACTTTTCAAATTAATCGTTAATTGTTTTTACATATAACAAAGTTTGTAGTGATTGTTTAATATCCTTAGACCAATTTACACAAACAAGCGGTAACAGTAAGCGGAAAACCGCGTAGCTTGTCCCATGTAGAATCTGTATCTATCCTGAGCAGAGACCGCCCGTCCTCTCCGCATTGTGTGTAAATGGTCATAAGGAATAACATAGATTCTATATTTTTATTACTGTCACCGATCATTTGTGTAAATTTGCCTTAAGAATAATGTGTTCTCATACTAATAATGTCACTATTATATTTTATTTGCAGTATTTCCAAAAAAGTAAAGATGAAATTACGTCGGTAATGACATATTTGGATCACATTAATCACTATCATCTTTATCGGACGACACGCTTATAGCTTTTATTACTTCTGCTTACAAATACTATGAAAAATTTAACAGGGTCATTACAAATATTTTGAATTAACATTCCCAGTCTTGTGGTACTAACATTTGACATAAGTTTATTTATATTAACCTAGTTACTAATATTACATAAATATTCAGATCATAGTATATTCAATGTCACTGGATATTATTGCTTCGTTCTTCTTCTTTCTTTCCATTCATCATACACAATCATAAACATACATAAATAATATTAGTACAAAAACAAAACAAAAAGAATTGTTCGTACTTATTTATTGCTATAAAGTTTACTTAGTCTCATACTCAAGTGCCCCTATTGGTATACATAATTATAATCAATTGCTTCAGTCAGATATTCCAAAGCTCTCATTTTCTCATTTTAAATCTACAGTTCTCACTTACCATGCAGATAGCATTTTACTTTAGTTAATAATAGTTGAGAGGTAAATGTTTGAGATAAATCAAGGTTTGGTATGCTTAGTGGGAATCATCTGTAAAGCTCTGTCTACACTATCAAACTTTATGTGACAAAAAAAAAATGTGATGTGCCAAATGACATGATGATGTCATATCACTTCTATATTTAAGCATATCAATTATCATTAACATATTTGGGAACATCACACTTTTTTTGTCAAACTAGTTAGATAGTGTAGACAGAGCTTTAGTAAAGAATAATATATTACTACTGTGAAAGTCCATTTATTCATAATCTGCTTAATATTACCGTTTACACTATTGAAAATATGACTTACAAACTATAACATCATTTCAGGCTCTAGGACCTGCGATGAAGCGTAATTTCCCACGTATGGTCATTGACCCTATGAAGTTCTTTGTGTCAAGGGTCAAGTGTAATTTGCATATTATTCTATGTTTGCCACCGACACACAGGCTTCTGAAGATTGCATCAAGGTAGAGTATTATTCCTTTGTTTTGATAGTACTCAACATGTTTGAGAATTATTGAGGTGTCTTCTCCTGACACTTCTGGCCCTCATTCTTCTCCTCACATCTCAGACCCTCAACAGTATCAAAAGTATCTGTTTATGCAACTAAAAAAAATAACCATGTATACTTACCTGATGAAACCTAAAAATGCAATTATCTTAAAATAATATCATCTTATGATAAAATGCAATGATCCATGCAAAATGTGTTTTCTTCAGTCAATATCCTGGATTATTAAAAGGCATGCAGGTGAACTGGATGTGTGACTGGCTACATGATGCTCTGACTGGAGAAGCTACTTATTATGTTCAGAAGTATTCACTCTGTAAGGATAGCCCACCTGAAATGAGGTACTGTAATATTCAATATTGAAACAACCATTTTATCATTGATGGTGTATCAACAAATTAATCCCTCTTGGTTAAAATTTTCTCTCATATTTTTATATTTCCTTTTCTAACAAGTTTTTCATTAATTTAATTATTTTAATTTATGTACAGCGCATTGAGAGCTTGTTTATATGCGCTATATAAGAATGAATTATTATATCCTGTAGAAATAATATTGTGTCCTGTATGGCAAAGATCCACAGTCATGTCCTGCATAACTGCAATCAGATTCCCTGGGCAGGGGAGACTAGTGACAAGACAACGTTGACCCAGGTCAAGATACAAGGCAAGAAAGAGACAATTAAAGTCACTAATGTAGAAGTTGATAATCTACCATATACTAAGAGTATCATGAGACAAAGGATTGAGGTAGCTATGACTATGTACCTAATTGATATTCAAAACCCCCCTATGGCATAATGGAACAATCTGACAGTCACCAACAATACTTTGCAATATATTAGCACCACTGTTAAGAGAATAACTTCTAATGGCCAAACAAATAGTCCCCTTATTAGTTTTATTCCTTGTATAGCGGTTACGGTTACTTGGCCATAAACTTTTCACTTGTTCATTTTACAGAAACATGTCTTTAATAGAGGTGTTCCAAAGGGCGTGTATATGTTTAGTCACTGATAATTAGCTTGTCTGTTTTTTCCCCCCTCACAATTTTTTTACTGTTAAACTATTATTTTGTAAGCCAATTTTTTATATTATTTTGTTAAAGTAATCTTGGATCTCTATCACACAAACCTCCTGGTTTCCTGAGACCCCATTTCATCATTTCATCATTTTCTTCAATCCTTGTACATACTATTATTTATAATTTCTCTTCAGCTGAAGCATCGACTTGATAATGAACCAGGCAAACATGAACTATTCATTGGTCCTCGTACATTCCGCCGGTTTATGGATTGTTTTAAATACCTATACACAACCAAAAGCAAAGAAAATACAACCAAAGTTAACCAACTTAAGTAAGTACTTAGATTCAAATTTTAAATAAATTTTTTTAATTTTAAATATATTTATTTATGTTATGTTGTTCGATTTATATAGCGCTTATACAATCAAAAGGTTGTCCAAAAGCGCTGAGAGAAAAATATTATAAGGAAAAAAGGTTTTTAAGAGTGTTTTGAAAACTCTGATAGAGGATGCATTTTTAATAGGATCAGGAAGATTGTTCCTCAGTTTAAGGTGGCAGATGGATTAGTGTTCGACCTAAGAGATCTTTTGCAAACCGAAGATCTACGTATAATTAAATTGGAAAGTTGTCATAAAGAGATTTATATGTAATTAAAATTAGTTTAAAAATAGTTTGTGTTATTAATGGGAAGCCAGTGAAGTGATTTAAATTATGATTTTTTTTAGGAAAACTTTATCCTGCCTTTCAAAGACCAGAGAAGATGCACGTGCAAAGAAGGCAGAAATAGCAAGACTTCAAAAGTTGTTTGAAGAAGCCAGTGAAAAGACAGCAATGTTGCTAAAGCAACTTAGCAGTAAAGCTACTGTCTTGGAAAAGACCAAAGCCTTGTACCAGCAGTCTCAGGGAAGTTTGAATGCCTTCCTGCAGATGACGGAAGTGGAGAGTGATGAAGAAGAACAGGACGAGCTACTTATGGATGGTAAGACATGTTGGGAGCGCCAGATTAAGACGACCTATGACCTACACAATGATGAATATATTAAGCTACACTATCAAACTCTTTGTGACAAAAAAATGTGCCCATATATAGACAATATCACTACCATATTTGGTCATATCACTACCATATTTACGCACATCACACTTTTTTAGTCAAACTAGTTTGATAGTGTAGACAGAGTTTGTGTAGACAGAGTTTTGTTCTACAGTTTAAAGATGGAATACCAACACTTAGTTCTTTGCCTAATTGTCAAAGTATCCTTCAGTCTTGTTTAAATAAATTGTTTTTGAAATTGTAGATGATAGAGATGAATATGACAAAGAATTTGATCGTCTGCGTGAAGAAAACCTGAAATGCCGCCAGGTTGCAATCGGAGAAGAACTACTGAAAGCAACGAAAGAGTTGGAAGAATGCCGAGCAAGTTTACAAAAAGCTCGTGAACAGGTTAGAATGAAATATACTTAATTTGATTTTTTTTAAAGAGTTTTTCGAGATGTAAAAGAATAAACTATAAGAAAAAAGCTATAAAGCGCAACTTTCTTAAATTATTTAGCATCACAATTTAAACACAAGTTGCTTAAATAACAATGACAGTAATTCAAAATTATATTTTGAGATGAAATAGAAAAAGCTTTTAGAACAAAAGGGATAAGTAACAACTTTCTTAGTTTAAACCCACGACACTTGAATATCAACAGCAGTATCAATATAATATTCTTTTATTTTTAGGTTATCTTTTGGAAGGATAGAGTTGATCGAGCATGCATTGAGCGAGTGCGCTCTTTTCAAAACCCAACTCCAATCGTGCTCCAAGTTCTGGAGATGATCATGGCACTACTTGGAAAGTCTAAGCCTGTACAACCAGAGAAGTCTGAAAGGTTGACCTACCCAAGCGATGAGAACTCATCCATGTTGTCTGGCAGAACAAGCTCAATCGGCATGAAAAGTCCTAGTAAAATCTGGAAGAGTTCCAGTATGTATTTTAAGTTTGTCTTACTGTACTTTATCTTACTGTACTTTCCTTATTTTATCCCATTTTTGGTTGTCTGTAGTTAAAAGGAGAACTTTTATTGAGGTAGACTAAATTATCTTTTTAGTTTACAGGCTCTAAATAGTAAGATAAGACTTGTGTCTTTGTAAAGTCATTTCAATTCAATTCAACTTATTAATAATACTCAGAGGCCCAGATAAACTCATTTTGTGGCCATGCACATACAAAAATGTGAACTCTGTTCCTGTGAACTCTCATTTTGGAGCTTCAAAAGGCTGGAAAACAAAGCGGTGAAAATGTTTTCTTTCCATCATCTTCCTTGGTTATCTTAGGATATTTTTATGGGTTTTTCTTTGTGTGTAAAGTGCTTAGGCGCTATAAAGACTACCATTATTATTATTATTAAATACAAAGACACATTGACATATATGACACAATATTTGTTTTACTTTTTAAATAGAATCAAAAGATAACATATCAGAGAAGAACAAGTGGAAACAACTTCAAGTGACGATGAATGACTCCAATAAGTTTGTTGAACACCTTCACACCATTAGCTGGGAGAATGGTCTTGACAAATCAATCCTCGCCAATGTGGAGTATTTCCTACCAAAGACTAAAGATGGAGAAGGGGTCACTGGGGAAGGGTCCTTACTCGATGTACCAGGTAGGCATAAGCTAATACATTTACAGTCTGCAGTTCTGATGAACTCTGTATAAACAATTAAATTGTTATCACAAATAAATACTTGTCAATATGAGACGTTTAAAGAAAGAAATACATTTTTCGAAAACTCATCAGTCCTAAAAGGCTGTACCTTTATAAGGCAGAAGATGTGAAATTATATTTGAAAAAAGATTAATATTTCTATGCACCTAAATACTAACCACAAAACAGTACTCATAAATGTATCCATGATCTAACTGACACTATATATTTTATCTTTCTGATGTTCGTCCAAATTGATATTTTTCCCACCTCTAACAGGAGGACCAAAATTGCCAGCATCATCTCGTAAGTCGCCCTCTGGAGGTGAAGGCATCACAATTGCTACGACTCGTTACAGTTCGGAAGATGCTGGTACACTTGTGGCATACACCTGTGCCATCGTAGAGTACTCCCATCTGTGTGGTCCTCTACAAGAAGCTCTCGAGAAACTTAAGGAACTTGAGAGAGAGAAAATGGAAAATGAAAAACTTCAAGTTGAGAAAGAAGAGAGGGTAAGAAGATTCAATTTTTCTTACATTTTTTTCCTGTCTGTGATTAGAAATGATTTATTTGATAGAGGTTTTTTGTTTAATGATTATAATGATTTCGTTTATGTTAAAGAATTATTATGCTGATGATAGAAAATTATGGTTTGAATTGCTTTAAGAGACCTCCGTAGTATTTATATGGTTTGAGAGACCTCCGTAGTATTTATATGGTTTGAGAGACCTCCGTAGTATTTATATGGTTTGAGAGACCTCCGTAGTATTTATATTGTAGTATAAATATTATTGTTGTTTACAATTCTTGATTTAAAAGGAGGATACTATTTTACAGCTAACCTTTTATTTGATTTATGTCTCATAATCTATGGTTTATTTTTCTACAACCAGCTATTCATACAGTCCCACCTTTGGGACACTCCTATTAAGGGCAATATATGTTTTAATACTACAACCAGTCTCTATTTAAGGGACACACCTATAAGGAAAAGATGTTTGACCTTTGGAACTGTATAATTATTTGTCTGTGCTAAACATCTTAATTACAAATAGAAAAATCTTGTTTTTTTTTTATTCTGACAAATTATAATAATATTGTGTTGCTTTTAACCTATTCAATCTTCAGCTTTTCTGGTTCTCTAGAATCTTGAAACGAATGGTGGTAAGCATTGCATGTGATAGCAACATGTCGCATGTTAATGTAGTAGACAAGTGTTTAGGATTTTAAATAATTTGTGTAGAATAGGAAGGGAAAACAAATAAAAGAAAACCCGTATTTGTTAATATTTTTTAAATAACTCTATAAAACTATTTGTTGTATGTGAATGTTTAACACTATAGTGTAATAATGAGTTGCTTGTGTTTAAGTCATACATTTTCTGTATAACTCTTTAGTGTGTACTGTAGATTATGTGAGCTACAACAATAATAAAAGTGTAGTATACAAGTAGTAGCCTTTATGTATGTGCAATTGTTTTTATTTGTTTTAGTTTTGTAGCTTGTAGCATGTAAATAGAAAGTAAGTAATATAATGTGAAATGTAAAACAAGCAGAGAACAACTATAGTCAGTTTAAGAAGCATTATAGAATTCAACAATATTTGAAAGTTACAGTACATACAGAACATAGATATTTTAAATTTGATGTACCATAAATCTATATAATACAATAAATTTATTGAAATTTAATTTGTATTTATAAATCGTTTCTAGGAAGCAAGAGAAGCGGAGGAGAACCAGAGTGAGTCATCAGGAGAACCAGAGAAGCAATACACAGAAGCAGACATCCCTGCCATCCAAGATGAACTGGACCTGCTTCAGAAGTCATTTGATGATGCCGTAAGAGAGAAGCATTCATTGGAGATTGAGCTTGTCGCTAGCAACGAGAGGTTAAGAGCGGCCGTTGACATGATTTACAGGTAAATCTCATTGTCAACACTTTCACAGTCCAATACAATTTTTGTTTATATCTATATCTGTTTTGTTATCAATTCTTTACTCTATTTATGTAAATTTGTTTGTTTTATCTTTATACTGGGTAACCTCTTCAGTCAAAGACTGATCTCCCAGAGGGCCCAGTTGGTGATCAGTGGCTGTGATGTACTAATACACCGGGGTAACCCCCTACTCGTCTCGAAAGATGTACTAGGTTCTTTAAAATGCACACGAGCAAGTTGTGTACACTGGACCTACGGTTTAGAGTCCTTATCCGAGAAGACTCGTTCTACCACCAGAACCATGGAGTGAGTGAGCCTCGAACCCTTGCCGATGTTATGGCTACGTGATTACGGTTCCACTGTCTTAACCGCTCGGCCACTCACTCACTGAAAATAAAATAACATCAATTTAGACTATGAATATAATAGTAATTATTTTGAAGCAAGAGTTTTGTAAGTAAAAGATAAATTTAATACCAGACTTAAGCTCTGTCTAAACTATCAAAGTAGACAAAAAAAAAATGTGATGTGCCCAAATATGGTAGTAATATGCTTAAATAAAGTAGTGATATGACATTATCATGTCCATATATGGACACATCACATTTTTTTGTCACATAAAGTTTGATAGTGTAGACAGAGCTTTACAAGTACACCCAATGACTTTTCATTTTTTATCAGTTTGAAGGAAGCAGAAAAAAGATGGAAAGATTACGTGGATGAAAATTCAGTGAATGAGTTGCTACTAGGCACTTGTCTGGCAGCCTCTGCATTCCTGACATACTGTGGCGGGATGCAGATTGACTCACGTAAACGTCTTGCGTCATTCTTTATGCAAGTTTGCTCCAGACACAGTCTACCTGTACCACGAAGGCAACTGTTCAAACATATTCAGATGATAGACTTCTTATTTTCAAAGGTAACTGATGATACGGCGGATACTTACTTGGATAAAATAATAACTGCCATGTTTATTAAATTAATTTAACCTGATAACCCCTCTAAAATAATGAAATAAACCAGTAGTAGTAACTAACTGATATTGTTTTTTTTTGTATGTTTAGGTGGATATTGAATCGTTCCGCTTGCTCAATCTGCCGATGACCCCAGTGTCATGTGATAATGCCTGTTTCATTACGCAAGAATTAAGTTCAACAGCATGGCCATTGCTGTGTGATCCAACAAGTCGTGTCTTGGACTGGCTTAAAGCATTTAAAGGTGGTAAACTTATGAAAGTAAAATATCATGTAAGTTGGATTGTATCTCAATTATATATCTGTATACAATTCATTCAACCAGTAATAAATAAAGAATTCTATACAGATATTTAACATAAAACCAGATGAAGACATTTTTCGAATATCTCAATTATGTTCAATGCTGCTAGTAGTTTAGTGTTGCTGGTTGGTTTGTTTATATCTTGTGTTTTGTCTTTGTTTTTTAACTTTGTAACTGTTTGATTTTCTGTATACTGGGTCCTCTGGTAGAACAGTTTTTGACTGGAGATGTCCCTCATTATAAAGAAGAAATAAATAAAATAAATTACTTGTCATTCTCATTGTCTAGCTGTATCAGCGCTTAATATATATATCCTCTTCTTCATTTTCCTTTCTGTGTTTCAGGAGTTGAGGTCTCAATTGGAGACATGCCTGACAGAAGGGTCATCTCTGGTGATCACAGATTGCAATGTTATAGCACTGACAGACGATTTTCGTTTTTATCAAGTATTACGTAAAAGGATGACGTTTATGACCAGTAAAATGCCATTCAAAATGATGGTAAGACGTTTACTACATTATAAACATTCAGTAATATAGAACGTTTGATTTACAATTACCTAGGACTCTACGCATATTGTGTCATTGGTCATTGCCTCCTGAACCTAGAATCGGCTAAGTGTAAAGCTCTGTCTACACTATCAAACTTTAGGTGACAAAAATGTGCCCATTATGTACATGATGATGTCAAATCAATACCATATTTGGGCATAACACTACCATATTTGGGTACTAACTTTTTTTGTCAAACTAGTGTGGTGTTATGAAACACATCCCAATGACCCAGTAAATCTTAGGTCTTCGTAAATCGAAGCCTTCCTATTAATTGTCTCGGAAACCTCATTTGACTAAACAACTAGTTTATTAATTGTTATATTAATGTACAAACTATCCATTGATCATATACCATTCTCATGTCTTCTATCAGGTAGCTGACCATGAAGTAGAGTGCAATCCTAGCTTCCGTCTTTACCTCCACACCACAAACCAACCACACACGATTCCTAACTGCCTGGCGGCGTATACCAGTGTGCAGTACTTCTATCAAACAGCTGAGGATTGTGAGGAAGAGTTACTGGATAGGTTCATGCAGTTGGAGAAGGCTAGGCTTGAAGAAGACAGAGTAACTTATGCTAAGGTACTGAAAATATACATGATCTGTATTCTACCTTAAGCTATGTCTACACTATCAAACTAAATGTGACAAAACAATGTGATGTGCCCATTATGAACATGATGATGTCATATTACTACCATATTTGGGCACATCACACCTTTTTTGTCAAACTAGTTTGATAGTCAGTGTAGATAGAGCTTTAACTAAGCATATTAGTAAGATTGAATTTCTAAAAAGAAAAAGAGAAATAAGATTTAGTGTTACTTGTGCAAAAACTAAACAGGGTTACTGTACACCATGTGCTCCCAAAGTTGGAGTGATTTGAGAATCTCTGAACATTTCAGTTGTTAAGTCTTCAGTAGTGAGGGTTGTGACTCGAAAAGAGTTTCTTCAGAAAAACGGTTGTAGCATCATAAACACCAATATTCACTTATCATGAACTAAAACTATTCAATTATATGTTATCTAGGAAAAGATTGGCAACATGCAGCAACTGGAGGAGTTGGAGAGACAGATGTTAGAATGTCTTGCAGGTGATAAGAGGCTATTGAATGATTTACAAACGACAAAGAAACTTGCTGATATGAAAAAACATTACGATGAGACTTTAGAAAGGTGATACAAATTCTTGTTCTGCAGATTCTTTTCAAAAATGTCTTCCTTAAAATCTGATTGAATATTAAATAAATAAAGGTAAATAAATAAATTAGAGGTAAAAAAACATCTCAGTAGTGACTTTTTAAATAATAGTGACTATTCAAATATTTGAAACTTTTCTTACAGCCAAGGAAGAGTGATAACATCTGAACGATCGATTCGTAATGCTAAAGAGAGTTACCGATCAATCGCAAAGCGTGGAGCGGTGTGCTTCAATGTTGCCAGAGGTCTCACTGAAATTAACCCAATTTACCAATCTTCCTGGCAACAGTTTCTACAGGTTTATGACGCTTCAATCAAACACTCAGAAAGGTAAAAAGACGATTTAAATTGACAGACAGACCCTTTACTAGGGTAATAATAGTGTATTGATTTTTGTTTGTTTATTTACACTAAACAATCTATTATGCATGTTTATTTTAGCTTAAAAATCTTTCTAATTTTGCTAAATCTATCTGTTTTTCTATCTGTTTTTTCACATCTGTTAACAGAAAATGTTTAACAGCAAATAAATTTATAGAAATCATATCGTTCTGCTTCTTACAATACCAAATACACAGTGCACCACTTTTAGTTTTCCAGCACAATAAATGAACACTGCTAAGTATGCAACGTCTTTCAATAATACTTTTACTTCTGTAACTACTTGCACTGAGTGTACCTTTGTCTTGCACTCATCTTTAGGTTTCTTGCATGTAAAAAGCCACGTAAAAAGTCTGTTTCACTCAAGACTATACACCGGTATGTGTCTGCTGTGGTCATTGCATTTCCATCACAAATGATGAATACCAGCCATTATTAGTGTTAGTATTCCATTAGAATGAATCCACAGCACAAACTCTCATAACACTTTGTCATTGTGAAAGAGCATTGTGTGGAAGCATGCGCTTGATACGAAGAGACCCTTAGGAGAGATGAAGTGTCCACTGCGCTTTAAAAAGACAGTTATAAAGCGTATGAATACCTATGCATTACCCATTGTTGGGTTGTCAGGTCATGATTGAGCGTTCATTTCTATCTTTGTTTTTTTCTCCCCATTTTTTTACTTCTTTTAACAGTTTTTTCATCCATTTATCATCTAAACATACTATTTTGTTGTGGTCACTAAGCAAGTCCATTCAATCGTAATGCCAGATTTTCATTATAGAGACTCACTACATCTAGTGTACTATGTCACTCATAGTCAGACAGTCTTATAGTATTTGTGATATTGTTTTTGAATTGTTTTTTAGAGCTGCAGTGAAGGCAGTGGTAGAGAGACTGACATACTCAGCATGCATGACATTATCAAGATCATTACTGGAGAAAGATCGTAACATTCACTTGGTACTGCTGGCAATGGAGGTAGGCATCAAACAAATAATTCCTCATCTTCATCATCGTAATTTCCAACAAAGAGGGATTAAATATAAACTAAATATTTGTTTTGTAGGTAGAGGATTCAGTTGGGAACTTGGGCCATGGTGAGCGTGAGTTCATCATCTCTCCTCAGTTTGGTGCTGCTGTGATGTCATCCATCGGTAAAGTGGTTGCCCCTGACCACAAGATTGCACTTTCTAAGAAGCCTTTTGATTGGATGTCTGATAATCAGTTTCAAAACCTACAGGTATTTATTAATAGTCCATTTAAATAAGCAACATAAACAACTTATTTCAGCTGTCAGGTTTGTTTTATTAGGGGATTTTTATCATTTCATTTATTTCGTCAGAAAAGAACAAAAACAAAACAAAACAGTCTGATGCCTTTTGTTTTATTGAATAAAAGTGGTTTAAACAAAACCTTTCATAAATTCAAACTAAAGAGATAGTTGTGTTTGCATTATTATATTTATTATCTTGCAGTTGATGGCGATGCATTTTGAATGGTTCCAAGACATGTTTGACCGAATGTCCAAAGACGGACGTGAAACTCAGTGGCGTACACTTGGTGAGCATGAAACGCCGGAGTCTTACTCCCTACCGGAGAAAATGGACGATGTGTACAATCCAATGCAGAGGTTTATGATACTGCGAGCGTTCAGACCTGATCGTATTATGCAAGCTGCTACTATCTTTGTTAGTACTGTTCTAGGGAAAAGGTGAGTGTGTCTGAAGTACTTGCGGTACTTATAGTTTAGTGATTTAAAACAATCAGGAATAAACACAAAAAAAAGATCTAATAAAGATCAAATGTTGAATCATGACTTCCCCCTCAATTTAATATGTTATGACAATTTATAAAATAATTATGGAATACTTAAAAAAATGAAAATGATTTATAATATTGTTAGTCAGAGTTGGCATTGGTGGTCTATGATGTAGTAACTGGAGTAGAATCATTGTTACATGATCCTAAAAGCTGCAATTTACGATACTGTAGGAGGTTTTGATATTAGTCAACATTATCTTTTGTCTCTCCTGCTAGTGCTCCACTTTCACTAAAATAAAAGAAATAAAATAAATGAATTCTTTCTAGATATGTAACCGAGTCACTATTAGACTTGGCTAGTGTGTTACGCCAGAGTTCACCCACTACGCCCATTCTATTGATGTACACTTCAGAGGCACAGCTCGCTACCAGACTGTTTACTGAATTTGCCAACAAGAAACAAACTAAAACCGCAACAGTATTCCTGAGTGGAGCCTCTCAGAATGAAGGTAGACAAGTGAGGAAGGTTCTGGTCAAAGCTATGCAAGAGGTCAGTATCAGGTCAAAGGTTAATAGGTGATACATCAGCTTCTTTGAATGTATGGAAACTAGCCCCAAATAAGAAACATTTATTCTACAATTATAGAGGAAATGAATATATTAGTATTATTGCCAATGATGACTACTTAAAACTGAACCCATACCATTTTCTAGGGAAGCTGGGTGCTGCTTCAAAATGGTCAAAATGCTGAAGGACTTCTCACAGGTTTAGAGAGCTTCTTAAAAGAGAATGACACCTCCCAGGATGAGGGCACTTTTCGACTGTGGATCTCGGCTGAAATGACGCAAAACATATCTGTACGACTGTTGCAGTATGCATTTAGAGTTGTTGTGGATTCTCCTCAGGTAAGTATTGTAACACAGAAATGTACTAAAACCAGTAGTATGATATCTGGGAGGTTGTTGAGAAAAAGGTTGAAATGATACTGGTTATATACAGACTTTTTATGTTTGTCTATTGTTTAAATTCACTTCTCAGTAAGGAACTTAAAATGGACATATCATAATTTGCTATGAAACCTGTTATTTATTTTTGTTTAGATTATGCGAGAGAATTTAGTTCGAGGAATTTCATTGATTGATTCCGATTTGTTGAAGACAAGCTCGCGGAGTGAATGGCCACCATTACTTCACAACTTGATAATGCTGCATGGTGCACTTCGATTGAGAGGGCGCTTTGGCCGAGCTGGATGGAACTTACCACAGGACATGGACTTCAAGTTTAACGAAATTGATGTGAGTCAAGTTCCTAAACCAAATGGACACAAAACATTTTTAAAACATGATGATAATGATGACATAAGGCATACAAAATTACATTTATTTTTACAGAAAAAATAAGCAAATGTATATTATATATATCTAGGCGGTTTAGATTTATTTATATTACGTAACATCTTATAACATTTTCAAATCAATCAAATCAAATCTTTATTTGTTCCATATATAAAATTTTTACATGGAAAAATTGTTTTCCTGGGCAGAAAATATGGTAAAACATTCACAATTACATCATGTATAGAATGAAATTACAATTAAAAAACATTCATTAATTAATTTAATTGTACTCATAGGAAGCCTTGGCGATATCTAAAGTTGTATTCAAGGACACGCCACATCCAGAGGGTGACGGCTTAAAGGGCGTGTCTTGGATTGGTTTGCGTTACATGTTGACGGAGATCGTGTATGGTAGTAGTATTTTGGACGAGTTTGACCAGACAAACCTTGCCGGAATGGTCGATTATTGGATTGGACCAAATGCTGTGAAAAAGGAATTTGAAGCTACCAGATGTAAGTAATTAATATGGTAGAGTAGACTTAAGTGTTAGTACTGCATTGGCTGTAAGTACAGGATTCGACCCAACGATCTTGAGATTGGTGAAGAAGCATGGCAACCATTGTAGTTTCCAGCCATTGGCATGAAATTACCCTTAGTGGAGAAGAATGTTGTTGGTGTAACATCTAACTCCACTGTTGAGTGCCATGAGTGTTAATGCGGATACAGCTCTATATTATACAAATAATGAGTGTAATGGTACAAATAATGGCATGAGGTGAATGATGAAAGGTTATATTTCAACAAGGCGAGGTGTTATATAAAAATACATATCTCTTTATTGTCAAATAATAATAATTACATTGCTCAACTTATTTGACAAAACTACCAAATAAAAAGCTTTCGCTTGCCTGGATTTGGCCTTGTAAATGAAATATAAAGCAATTATTCAACATCATTATCATTTTTCATCATTATTTTTCTAATAATTGTTTTCATAGTGAAATATAAGATTCCATCAGCCTTCTTCAATACTGTTGTAAGATCTTATTCTATGATCCAATCATGTGAGGCCATTCCTAACCACATGCTGGATGTCCCAGAAACTACTGGGGTGCATTCATCTACTGAGGTATGTACAATGACACTTTTTTAAGCATACATACACTCATATAAAAGCTCTGACATGATGATGTCATATCACTACCATATTTAAGTATATTACTGCCATATTTGGGCACATCACACTTTCTTTGATCAAACTACAGTAGTTTGATAGCTTACATAATACTACATCAAAATATGTATTTGTTATTTAAATATATAATACACTCATCTAAAGCTCTGTCTATATATGGACATGATGATATCATAGCTCTACCATATTTAAGCATATCACTACCATATTTGGGCACTTTTTCTTTCAAACTAGTTTGATAGCTTTACATAATACTACATCAAAATATGTATAAATTTGTTATTTTAAATATATAATTAAACATGTGTTTTTTAATCACTAAAATCACTGTTTTAAATTGTCATTGCATTCCATATCCATATTTTCTTCTTTTTTTGCAATAAGTAAAACATATTTAAAACACATTTAATGGAATGAAAGCATATATTTTTTTTAAATATTTTTTGTGAATCTTTATTTCTGCTGCTATGTTAGGATGATGGTCATTTAATGGTAAGATGGAGACATTAATTAAACATGAATTAATACCATTTTGAATGGAATGCATTAGTAATTAATCTACTAAATAATGTTTTATTGATGTGGAATTAATTTGGTTGTACTATGTGTTGTATTATTCTTATTTTTTCATTTATGTTTTTTTTTATTTGTTATTTCTTTAATATTGTTGATAATGTTTGTACTTCGACTTTGTTTCAAAACTTCTAACATTCTGTTTTGTTTTTTTATAAATGTCTTTTAATTCTTTGCTGAACAATAAAAACATTAACACAATTACTGTTTTTAATCAAATAACAATAATAAATTTGCTGAATTAAACAAACTTCAATTTTTTTAGTGTTTTTACTTTAGTTTGCATGTTTATTTTTGTATGTATATTTATGTTGTTAAAGCTCTGTTCACACTATCAAACTAGTTTGTATATTTATGTTGTTAAAGCTCTGTTCACACTATCAAACTAGTTTGTATATTTATGTTGTTAAAGCTCTCTTCACACTATCAAACTAGTTTGTATATTTATGTTGTTAAAGCTCTGTTCACACTATCAAACTAGTTTGTATATTTATGTTGTTAAAGCTCTGTTCACACTATCAAACTAGTTTGTATATTTATGTTGTTAAAGCTCTGTTCACACTATCAACTAGTTTGACAAAAAAATGTGATATGCCCATATATGGACATGATGATGTCATATCACCATCTTTGTGCATGTCACTACCATATTTGGGCACATCACACTTTTTTGTCAAACAAGTTTGATAGTGTAAACAGAGCTTTACTTGTATGTTGTTTTACATCATTTAATACAGACTACCCTTGGAGATGATCAGTATGTATTTACACGTCTCAACATAATCTTGGACAACGTACCGTCAACAAAAACACTCGCTCATGTGTTTGAACGGCCTTCAACCCCTACAACAGGTACTTTATTTTTGGAGATATTTTTAATTCATTTCACTTTATTTTAGACTTCAAATTCATAGAAACATTACATGTACAGTATTAACAAAAGCTAGTATACAAACTAAACATAAGTTAATTTAACTAAAAAACAAAAGCTTGATATGTGTCTTGCCATCAATAGCAGTAGCAATAGCTTTTTCAGTACTTAATACCTTTGTTTCTGTTTACACTACCATATAGTTGACAAAAAAGTGTGATGTACCCAAATATGGTAGTGATATGACATCATGTCCATATATGGGCACATCACATTTTTTTTCTCACATAAAATTTGATAGTGTAGACAAAACTTAAATATTTTGACAGTGATATAAGTGTGATTGTGTGATTAATACTAAACATCCTTTTCACGTCTGTCTTTCTGTCCATTCAATTGTTATTCTTCAATATTCGTTTTTACAGAACCTGCCGTTTCTAGCGTTACTGGGCAGGCTATGACATCATCGATAGCTGGTATGGGTATGTATGCAAGTGCGAGTGCCGCAGCAGTTAGATCACGTAAAGATGTTGAGATCTGGGAAGTATGCCATACTGCTCTGCAAAAATTACCCCGAGGATGGAACAGAGTAAGTACATTTTAGCCGTTCTTATAACTATACTAAAGTGTTTACATTTGTTACCCACTAAAGCATGTACTTGCTTACAATACATCTTTCTTTAAGCATCTGTTATGTTGTATTTTAGGATTACATTGCTGAGAGAGTTCGTAAAATCGGTGGTGATACTCCATTTAATCGCTTCATCCTTCGTGAAGTTGATTTGATGATTACTTTGTTAGCTGAGATGAGGTCAACATTACAGGTACGCCATTGCTATCTTGTGAATGGTATCTTTAATATGATTTCAAAATGTCTTTCCATTTATATTCTACTGAAGTTACTGCAGAAACTGCATGTTCTTTACTCTTTAAACATTGTAACAAACTAGGATAATTGTTATTGCAGTAAAGCAATGTAGTTACTGCAGTAACTGCAGTGAGCAGAATAATATTGACATCATCCGTTTGAATTTGTATTCATCATTTTATTAAACACTATTTAATATTTATTTAGAAACTGAAGAATTTGACAGAAAATCCAACTGAGATGTTTGGGGATCTGTTCTCTGATAAACTGATAGATATTGCAGACGACATGTTCCATCATCGGATACCACTAATTTGGAGAAACCTGGCAGGTGATTCAGCGCCCCCTGCAACCTGGCAACTAGGCCATTGGTTGGCAGATCTAGGTCAGCGATGTCTGCACCTTGAAAAGATCATTATACAGGTCAGTAGACAAACTATTTCATAAGAACTTTTATAATTAATTAAATATTAATTAATATATGGAGCTCTTGCTGTAAGCCTATTTATTGCTTTAAATAATGTACTTTTTTTTAACCGAATAACATTATTAGTAACATAATACATTATTAGTAACATAATACATTATTAGTAACATAATACATTATTAGTAACATAATACATTATTAGTAACATAATACATTATTTTTGTATATCAATTTAAGAAAGTTTCCATGCATAAAGTAATAGCATACTTTCTGCTCTGTTTTATTATTCAACAGGGAAGAGAAAAGTTTCCGGCGTTCTGGCTCGGTGCATTCTTTCAGCCTAAAAGTCTACTGGCGTTACTGAAGCAGGATGCAATGAGAGCACATGGACAGCATGCTGCACAAATGGAACCATTCATCTTCCAGACAGAGATCACAGCCAGAGACAAAGATCATGTAAGTAGCAGGAGGTGAATTCAAGGGATTTCTGAAAGGTTAAACTTAATTAACACCCCCACCTATTTCAAAATCCTGGGTCCGTCATTGAGGTGATACCTTGTAATCATGTATGATGTGCTGGAGAATTGAGCAGTGTAAATGATTCCTCTGCTTTTTTTTTTTTGGTTATCTTAGGATATTTTATGGATCATTTTTTGTGTGTAAAGCGCTTGTAAACATTTTATTAGACGCTAGACTACCATTATTATTTCTATCTTTATTTACTGAACACAACTACGTATCATCACTTATTTTAAGTTATTATATATTGCCAATTTGTGTATTGTACTGATTATTGTTTTATGAATATATGATGAAATTATTTTGTTTAGGTGCGTGATCCACCTCAAGAAGGGATGTTTGTGTACGGCATTTACATCTGGGGATGTACATGGGAGAAGACGACAGCGGAACTCCAAGACATCGCTCCAAGACATGGTCCTACACCTCTTCCAATCATACACATTGTATGTATCCCAGCAAGTGAAAAGCCAGCAGCTTCAGAATTAGTTCGTTACGAAACCTTCTCCTGTCCTGTTTATCCGACACGTGTAAGCCCTCGTGAGCCGGTGTTCCTTATGGACGTTCGGCATGATAACATACCGCCCTCTAGATGGGCACTCCGAGGCCTAGCTGCTACGATCCGTCCGTTTTAATTGTTCAATTTCTACATTTTTAAATGTTTGAACCGATAAAATTCTATATTAGATTAGTTTATTTAAAGTATATTATATATTTTGTTCTGTCAAAGAATTTTCAAGTGGATTTCCATTGTTTATTTTTTATGATGCTATAGATAAAGTGTTCCATCCCTTCCATTTTAGTTAAGATTGTAAATTTTAAATAATGTTTTTTTTTAATAAATAAACATTGATTTTGAATATTGATAATAACTTAAATAACCAAATTGTGTGAAAGCAAGTGCAAATAAACAAACACCTTAATTTGAAATATTAAAAATTAATTTTGAAATAAAACAGTTTCAATGTCTTTTGTTTATTTTTCCAAACAAATATTTGTTGTCAATACCTGTTCTACTCTAAATGCATTCATTTAAAAATGTGTTTGAAGTGGTCTTTGATTGGAGGGAAAGTTAAAAGGAAGATAATTAGTTCTGTCTTCCCAACCCGTGGAAAAAGAGTGAGGGAAATTGGAGGGAGCATCTAATTGTTCGTACAAAAGTTGGGGACTCCTTGTAAAAGATAGCTGAACTAATTCCTAAATAACTAACTAAACCTAACCCTCTAAATAATCTATTCTCTGAGGCCCCGTTTCTGCTGCCAAAAATATACCGTATATATACGGTATATTTTATATACGGTATATTTTTTGGCAGCAGAAATGGGTCTCATAAAAAATATACCGTATATATATGCGGTATATATACCGTATAAATATCCCCATCGTTTGTGGATATTATACGGTATATTCCAAAATATACCGTATATTTCGTACCCCATTTCTGCTGCACTCAAAATATACCGTAAATGTGACCCGACTCGTGACACGAGGTCAAAAACTAACAGAGCGCGACGCGTTTGTTTTGGTTTTTCTGCTGCATTGAAAGTTGAAACACACGTGTAAAAGCAAGCAACAGATCAAAATGTCACTGTGGACCGAACAAATCACTATTTTTGCAATTCAATTGTGGGGGGAAGCGAAGGTTGGGGGGGGAGACTGCATGGCAACAGAAGAGATACCGAGATTTTAATTACAATAAATCGAATGTTCTTACAACGTGATGTAAAATCATGGTAAAATACTGTATAATAGAAAATGGAAATTAAAACGGCAATATAGGATAATATAGCATAATATAAACTCAATTTGAATAACAGAGTTTATTTATAGTGACATTTCTAGATTGTGCTTGTATGTGCGGTGTAAATTCGTTGCCACTTCTGCTCATTAGATTTAAAATAGAAAGCAATGCTGTCATGTAACCTCACTACACGAGACTCTAGGTCAATCCATACTTCCGTCTCACGAAATGCATTTTGGGTAATGAAAGCCAACTTTTTTACAACCCACCCACGAAGTATGTGCAGCGGAAACGGTGCACGAATTTCATATACGGTATATTTATACGGTATATTTTGGGTTGGCAGCAGAAACGGGCCCTTACTATAAAGTAAAAAGAAGTTGATCATGGGATTCAAAAAGCGTTTGCATTAGCGAATTGTACTTAGATAAATGAATAGGAGCTACTTACGTCACACATAATTGGATATGACTAATGAATATTCATGTTTATTCATGTTTCATGAGGAGTCCCCTCCCCCCCCCCCCAACTTCTTATGTACGAAAAGAAATATCGCTGTAGGGGACTGACTGTACAGCGGTCTTTAATTGGTGTAGTTTTTAACTAGAGGGGTCGTTAATTGGAGGGAGACGTGTACTTGCGTTGCGCTTACGTTCTGCGTGGTTGCGTCCTAGTCGGAATCAAGTACGTTCCTATTAATTTAGACTTCTACGCATGCTTGCCGCTACAAGAATAAAGCGCATCAAAAAGTTATGACGAAAATCTCTCCTCATTTGCATATCACACTTGGCAGATGTCTGTCCCTGTTTATTTTTCTACACAAATGCCATGTTTTTTACAAAAATTACTCTAAATTAAATCAACATTTTTGAAATATATTTGCATGTATATTACTATTCCAATATGGTCGAAATTCAGCGACTTTTTGAAAAAAAAATCTATTTAATAGACTTTAACGTTAAAAAGTTTTCTCTCTAGTACCCGGGTTCAACGGCTCAACGAGATAAACGTCGTGCAGCAGCAGACTAAGTGTCAACTTAAAGGTATGTGGTTCAATTCTTTCACTAACCGGGTAGTTAAGTTCTTCTTTCAGCAAAAATAAAAAACGCGAAACGCTCTCTCAAAATAAAACGCAAAAAAAAAACGGTCCACGCGAAAAAAAATCCACACACAAAAACAAAACAAAATTATATACAGTATAAAGATTTTCTTTTTTTTAACTGAGTGGTTCTATGACGTCATAAGATTATCATATTGAATAAACCTAAACTATCGAATTATAGAATTAATTATTCAGTAACATGTACAGGGCACATTATCAAAAAAAAACTCTGTACTATATATGTATATATATACTGCATTATATATTGCGTTACCAACGTCTTATAGTGTTAATAGTAGGACTATATATAGTTCAGGAATTTTTTCAAAAATGGCCAAAATATCGGCTTTTTAAAATTCAGTTATTATGCGATAATATTGCTATATATGCGATAATATTGCTATATATGCGATAATATTGCTATATATGCGTATATATATTATAACATCATTTTATAGAGTGTTTGTAACCAGTTTTGTCGAAAAAGAAAAGGTTCGAAATTTGGTCATTTTTGGAAAAAATACATACATACGAACGTACATCTAGGGGAAGCAAATAGGTATTGATACATTTGGGTGGGTGGCCTAGGAAAAAAAATCGATTGCTAATGTATACTACAGTAGCCTACCACAGTTAGTGTACTATATTATTATTAACATTATTATCCTCTATGATGATGATGTGTAGGTAACCACATCATGTTACATCCAGGCACCAAAATGCGTAGAAATTTATGGTGGTGACCTCTAATAAAAAGTAAATTAGCACGGCGCTGAAACAATGTGTTTTAATCAAAAGTGAAAGTACTTTTTTACGCTTTTTTAACATTTCTTTTTCCTTATGGTAGGATAATTTTCTTTTCTCCATATTTATAGGGGGCGTGCGCAGAGTCAAATAATGGGTTCTGCGCATGTCAATTGTGCTATAGTAACCAGTTATGTCAAAAAATAAAATGGTCGCAAATTATTTTTACACATAAATGGTTACTATAGCATAATAAACATGCGCAGAGTCAAATAATGTGTTCTGCGCATGTCAATTATGCTATAGTAACCAGTTATATCGAAAAATAAAAAGGTCGAAATTTGGCCATTTTTGGAAAAAATCCCTGTACTATAGTACAGGGAAATTTTCAAAAAATGACAAATTTTCGACCCTTTTATTTTTAGACATAAATGGTTACTATAGCATAATAAACATGCGCAGAGTTGAATAATGGGTTCTGCGCATGACAATTATGCGATAGTAACCAGTTATATCGAAAAATAAAAAGGTCGAAAATTTGCCATTTTTGGAAAAAATCTCTGTACTATAGTACAGGGAAATTTTCGAAAAATGACCAATTTTCGACCCTTTTATATTTAGACATAAATGGTTACTATAGCATAATAAACATGCGCAGAGTTGAATAATGGGTTCTGCGCATGTCAATATGCTATAGTAACCAGTTATGTCAAAAAATAAAATGGTCGAAAATTATTTTTAGACATAAATGGTTATTATAGCATAATAAACATGCGCAGAGTCGAATAATGGATTCTGCGCATGTCAATTATGCTATAGTAACCAGTTATATCGAAAAATAAAAAGGTCAAAAATTTGCCATTTTTGGAAAAAATCCCTGTACTATAGTACAGGAAAATTTTCGAAAAATCACCAATTTTCGACCCTTTTATTTTTAGACATAAATGGTTACTATAGCATAATAAACATGCGCAGAGTCGAATAATGGGTTATGCGCATGTCAATTATGCTATAGTAACCAGTTATGTCAAAAAAAAAAAGGTCAAAAATTATTTTTAGACATAAATGGTTACTATAGCATAATAAACATGCGCAGAGTCGAATAATGGGTTCTGCGCATGTCAATTATGCTATAGTAACCAGTTATATCGAAAAATAAAAAGGTCAAAAATTTGCCATTTTTGTAAAAAATATCCCTGAACTATAGTACAGGGAAATGGCCGTTTCGACCCTTTTATTTTTTGACATAAATGGTTACTATAGCATAATAAACATACGCAGAGTCGAATAATGGGTTCTGCGCATGTCAATTGTGCTATAGTAATCAGTTTTATCGCATGTCAATTATGCTATAGTAACCAGTTATGTCAAAAAATAAAATGGTCGAAAATTATTTTTAGACATAAATGGTTACTATAGCATAATAAACATGCGCTGAGTCGAATAATGGGTTCTGCGCATGTCAATTATGCTATAGTAACCAGTTATATCGAAAAATAAAATGGTCGAAAATTGGTAATTTTTCGAAAATTTCCCTGTACTATAGTACAGGGATTTTTTCCCTTTATTTTTAGACATAAATGGTTACTATAGCATAATAAACATGCGCTGAGTCGAATAATGGGTTCTGCGCATGTCAATTATGCTATAGTAACCAGTTATATCGAAAAATAAAATGGTCGAAAATTGGTAATTTTTCGAAAATTTCCCTGTACTATAGTACAGGGATTTTTTCCCTTTATTTTTAGACATAAATGGTTACTATAGCATAATAAACATACGCAGAGTCAAAAAATGGGTTCTGCGCATGTAAATTATGCTATAGTAACCAGTTATGTCAAAAAATTAAATGGTCGAAAATTATTTTTAGCCATAAATGGTTACTATAGCATAATAAACATGCACAGAGTCGAATAATGGGTTCTGCGCATGTCAATTATGAAATTTTGCTATTTTTGGAAAAATTCCCTGGGATTTTTTCAAAACTGGCCAAAATATCGACTTTTTAAAATTCAGTTATGCGATAATATTCTATATATGCGTATATATTGCGTTACCATCATCTTATCATCTTATAGTGTTTGGAACCAGTTTTGTCGAAAAAGAAAAGGGTCGAAATTTGGTCATTTTTGCAATAAATCCCTGGGTTTTTTTCAAAAATGGCAAAATATCGACTTTTTAAATTCAGTGATAACATTTCTATATACCATCGTCTTATAGAGTGTTTGTAAGTATAGTACAGGGATTTTTTTTTAAATTCAGTTATGCGATAATATTGCTATATGCGTATATATTGTGTTACCATAATCTTATAGAATATTAGTTAACATATTTTTGAACTTAAAAAAAAACAAGAAGCAGATTTTACAAGTCGTGAAGGATTGGTTTTTATTTACATTCCAGACTTATATAAACCTTTTTGCAACATGACGATAGATAACAAAGGAACCTAGACAATCTCTACAGGTGGTATACATTGTAAAACAATAACAAATAGTATTTGAATTGAGTTGCTCATCATGCTACATTGCTGCTTCACATTAGAGCATTAACGATAACACAGCTTATAAAATAAGAAAAAGTAGAACTTTATTTAAATCATTACACTCCTGTAATAACCCCATTGCAGGAAATACCTACACGTAAATAACATATCAACAAAAATAACGTACAAGATTATGAGCAGTAGATAGTAGGCCAGCGTGACAGTAGGTTGTTTTAACCAGTGTTTATTTTCTTTGGTGTGTTATCTAATCTTTGCACTATACAAGTAGGATCAATGTTCAATGTTTTTGATATTTTAGTCTGCGGCGACAGCATTGTAAGCTACCAAACGTCGTATATCAGCTGTCTACTTTTGGAAGCCAATTCATACATTTTTAAAATCCTACCACTTTTTATATCAAATACAAAATATTAGCAGTATTTTACTAGGAAAATTCCTTTTGTTGTAGGACAATATATAGCCTAGTAAATTTAAATATTAACTCTGTCTATTTTAAACGTACTACTTGGCCATTTATATGTAAGAAAGCACTCGATGTTGGCCATTTCATTAAATATGCAAATTTCATAGACAGATACACATTTTATTATTAAATACTCTCAGGATCATGAGGTCGTCCACCTCAATTCCATTTGTTGAATCCAAATTCATTTTTACAACAATTTTTCTCAAATTCAAATTTGCATTATACATGATTTCTTTCATTGAATAAATATTTTTAAAAGAAAAATGCTTACAAAGTATGAAAATAGGTTTAAACCACAAAATTCACTAATTCGGGAGAAGTAAAAACACAAATGATACAGTCGCCCCCGCCACAACCAGACACCTTGAAAAATCAACAAGTTCGTAAAAACGTAAAACACATTCTGTGTCTATATTCCGACTGTTTAACAAACAATAATTCTTCAGTATGTTTACAAACATTTTGGGATAATAAAATGTCATAATTCATTCAAGGCTTGAGACAAAAATAACAAATTTGTGTATCGTTACTTTAGCAATCAGCATAGAAAGTTCAAATATATTTAAGCTATATATTGAAGAAAATAAAAGCACCATTTTAGTTGAGCTATTCGAGATGATTTGTCTTGGTATTCACGTCGCATATTCCAAACTAGTAAGAACAAGAGATGGAAACACCACTTGTTTAAACAACAATAGATTCATCGCAATAAACAGGTTGCGCCACACACGCACGTACAAAGACAAAAGTAGTGTTTGAGGTATTCCACTTGCTTCAATAACCGATTTGGACATCGCAATAAATTATACTTCAATCATTCACTGTGTACGTCATGATGACGAAATCTCAAACAGTACATCCGATATGTACTGCTGTACAATTGGAGGGATGTTGCTTAACGTCGGAGAAGCAATAGCTATGTTCAGAAGTCGCGATTGGTACTGGATAAATAGAGGGCGGTTCTCTGGAACCTTGGCAAGAGCAGACAATGCGTAAGCAGCACGACGCATCATATCTTTATCTGGTTCAACCATGTCGCGAGCATTCATGGGATTATTAGCTATTTCTATGTCCTCTATAAAAGAAATTAAATTTGAAATACTTGCGGTTTGACACGCGATAGCCCGACCGGCAATACTACTTCCATTAGCCAAGTTTGAAAGAAGAACGACAGAAAATTCACGCACAACTGGGTTTTTGCGATCCACCAAGTACTGTACCAGGTTTGAGAAAAGCTTCTCTATTCGTGAAAATGGCGGAGTAGCGAGTAGCATATCAACGTTCTTGTCCTGCAGAGTGAGTTTTGCAAGTGTTTCTAGAGCAAGACGCTTTGGTGAAAGCGGGGAAGTGGCCGCAAGTGCTGGAAACGGGTCAACGGCGTACGAAGACGGGCAAACTACCCAATGCAGTAAGCCATCCAGAATCGGCATGCATATTTTCTCTGGGTAAATTGACAAATCTAAATGACCACAAATGTTGCTCAAAATTACGAGGGCGTTCTCTCGCAGCTGATTCAAACATTCCCATGATTGTTGATGCTTGTTTGAGTACGGGCAATCGTCAATACTATCTTTTTCCGTAGTATTAACATTTTCTTCAAAACTTGAAGAAATATTCTGAGGATTAGAAACACAGTCTTCTTTGTCCGATTTAGAGGAATCGTTATCCACAGATTTGTTACAGTTCTCTTTTTCCGGTTCCGAGAGACAATTTTCCTCTTCTGAATTCTCTTTCCCTTGTTGTAAGGATATTTTCTCCTCTTTTTCTTTTGTGGAATATTTCTCATTTTCTTCTTTTGATGAACTTATCTCGTCTTCTTTCGAGGAGTATTCCTCCTCTTCCGATTTCTGCGAGCAACTATCTACTTCCATTTTGGAGGAACAATCCTCAGTGCTTTTAGGAGATTTATCCTCCTCGACAACAAGAGAACTAGTCTCTTCCTCAATGATGATTGGTGAGCGCTTTTTAATCTTTCGTTCTGGATGGCAATGGCTCATGAGTAATAGACGGCCAATGACTAGCAAAAAGCCAGTATGTCTCACAAGTTCAATGTCATTACCAGGAATGAAGGACAAACTCCTGAGGATGTTAGAGATACAGACACATCGTTGCGATATGGAGTCCTTGTATTCACTAGACACACACAAAGCAAACACATCATTTGTTAAACCTTCGTCCTCTAACACATACTCATCCTCCGCTTTCGTCGACATTGAAACGTATGTTAACTTCTTCTCATTTACGTCTTTGTCAAACATTTTCAACGATTCTGTAAGCTCCTCACTACACATTGTTTGTTCTGGCATTTCAAAAACCTGGTTTCGTTCGTTTATTTTCAATCCAGGATACGGAAAGACAATTTGTTTCTCCTTATTAAAAACATTTACAATATGTTGAGTAGTATCGCCGCCGCCCAATTTCCAATGCGTCTTACTACTCTCAAATCCATCGTGGAAATCCCATTCTTTCACATTGTCCAAAAACACTGCTGGAGCTTGAGCAATACCAACAGACTTGCTCTTATCTCTACCTTTCAATTTCCAAGTGTTCATATTTCTTATTGATTTTATATCTGGAATCATAGAGTGAAACTCATCGTCGCTGTGATCAGTCTTTTCAGAATATTCCTCAGTCCTATCGTTCAAATTATCATCAGTCCTACACGAGTCCGTTGCACACGTTGTGTTTTTATTACAATCGCTTTCACATTCTAATTGTTTCGTTGATTTTAATTCTAAATCGGCAAATTGCTCAAACAGCAGCACAAGACAAGCTCTGAAATGGTCCATAATTAATTCCAATAATCCTGGCAATTGTTTAAGATCAAAGTACATGACGGTTGAGTCGTCAAACAGTAAAATGTTCATCATATCCAAAGCCCATTTGCTTTCTGCTAATAATCCAGATTTTAAGCACATTGTTAACCTCATTGCTTCCACAGCACCTGATAATAAAAAAAAGTTATTAATAAAACATGTTTCTCATTGACAAGATATTTGTTTTTTTAAAGGGTTCAACTATTTCCTTCCTTTTGTTTGGCAATAAACACAAGCAAGAAACCTACAATGACTCTGCTGTTCTTCACTCCAGCTAAAGTCTGGAATTTCAGTTAGGTATGATATCCTGGAAGATAATTAATGCTGGCTGTATTATTATTTTTTGACCTGACCTGACCTGACCTGTAAAATGTAATACTAACCACAGTCTTTGGCCTTTAGTCTTCGTCTTTTCACCAAATTCGGTTGCTTAGCTTCAACAGAACCTGGCGGAAAGCTGACTTCCTTTTGGAAATGTGATTGGTTCATGTGCCCTCTATGTTGTCGTATCCGGCTATGTTGCTGCATCTGGTGATGTTTCTCTCTTGTGGCTGACATCAAAGCTGCTAGTCTTGGTGCTCCAGCCTGGGCGCTGAAAGACGGCATCCCCGGTGAGGCATTCGAATACGGCGATGCACCCGGACGTTGCTGCATGGTTCCCCATGATGGTGATGGACCGTGACCGTCTCTAAACCGCATTGCGTTTAAACCGTCACGTTTTGGACCACCTTGAGAGGAATTAGGAAAATGAGAGTCACTCCAGGAGGGCCAGGAGTTGGGGGGTCCTGGTAGAGGCATGCTGGGTCCTCCCCCAATGGGTGGGATAGAATGATCTCCAGGATATTGATTACTATACATGCCTAAAGAGAAAATGTCAAAACAAATGCAGTTAGTATCAGCTGAAGACTAGTTGGTGTCTAGTTGTCTGCAAGTTGCACTGCAAACAAGAATAGCGTGGCTAGACAAACACATATACACCTAACACATAGCAAACACCTAGTTTCCACACACAGGGGTGCACACCATACGGTGTTGATGCAAACTCTAGGCGATTTGAATGGTGTATGAGAGCATATATTCCTAAAGGCAGTAACTTGCATGCGCTCCACCACAAGAGTACATGCTATTGTTTTTTAGCTATTTAAATCGGCAGTTTTTCAGCCTTTAAATTAAAAAATTATTGTTTACAATACACGGCAACCAGCACAGGATTACTGTACAACACACGCTTTGTTTTTTATGGAGAATAAATGAGTCATCACAGACGTCAAACAACTATGATGCAACATCTAAACACTTACTTGTTGCATTCATTGGTCCTGATGGGTGTCTTTCACGGTTTCCTTTAGCAAAGGGGCCCTGGTTGTTTAGGCCCGGGTCACCACCGGGGAAATTACCAGGTTGTGGAGGGTAGTTCTGCTGTTGTGAGAAGTGTGGCATTCCACCACGATAACTATTAGGCCTTGGCATCATGCCTCCTTGGTTCATAAACTCTGGCCCTCGTTTCGGTGACGGGCCAACCATATCACCCTAAATTAAAATAGGTAACAAAATAACAAGTGATACATCTATACCTGATATGTTTTTATCCTGTATAAATATGTTTTAAATAAATAAAATAAATAAGTATGGAAACATACTTCCATAATGCAGCTAGTAATATAATTAATAACAATCTTATAAAGATCTTAATGTGCGACTATACTCTAATGAGGTTCTGATAGGAAGATGATTATAAAACCTTTTTATTTATTCTTAGTTTACACATTTGTGCAAGTTCTAAAAAATAAACTTATATTGAAATACAACTTACCGGTCTTTTCTGTGGGAAGTTAGGTCGAACACCATCATTTGAGTACATCCCTTGGGATTGTTGGCCTGGGTAGGGCGACTGGTATGGTGGTGCACCGTATGAGCCATCTGGGCCCTGCTGAGGTCTAGGCCCTTGTTGCCGAGGTCCTCCAAATCGTGGAGGGAACATGCCTTGGTCAATCATGTTATTTGGAACTGGTCCCGTTTGATTCATTCTGAGGAAGAAAGCAACAACTAGTTTACCACATTAGTTACTAATATGTTGAGCACTGAAAACTTTTAATATGAAATTGATTTTTGTTGGCCAGTTGTTGAACAGTCACACACAGAAAGTAATGCCTGCTTCAGATCTGGTCATTGTTTTCGCATCATTGTGCCCACTGAAGCAACTGAAATACTTTAATGGTTATTAGCTGATGCTTATAAATTTTGTTTCTATTATAAAAAAAAATTAATAATATGTCTCACCTATCGCGATCAAACTGAGATCCATATAGCTGATTGCCTCCCATTCCACCAGGTCCAGTTGGCATTGGGGGACGTCTGTTAAATGAATCCTGCGGTACTCCAGGTGCATTTTGTCTGAACATATCATTCGATTGGGCATTCATCATTCCCATTTTATTCATAAATGGTTCCGAACCAGATACTGAACTATTCCAGTTAGGATCCCCGGAGGCGTTTGGGGTTGATCGTCCTGGAAAGTTCACCCTTGGTACATTGTTATTTGGAAGAGCGTCATCAAACGGATCTCTGACCGTTATACTGTCTTTCGAGTGGTCAGCATTTGGCATTTGAGGTTGAGGCATCATCGGGGATGAGGTACTACGAGAGTCTCCCGGTGTGCCTGGCTGAGAAGATTGACTCGGTGGTCTTTTTAAGTTGTCAATGTTTGGCGAAGCTATCAAATTAGACATGCTATCAGGCATGGAATTCATTCCTATAAACAACAACAATTAATCCATTATAATTTGGCAAGAAGATTGTTACCTTTAAAATTTTGAAATTGAGTTTCCAATATCTAAACAAAAACCATCTTCATGACTGATTTATTTAATTGATAAATAATTTTTTTGTAATCCTATAAACATCTTTATAACCACAATACAACCTACATTGGTGGATATTTTACGATATTATATGTTGTTTTTGTGGAAGTTGCTATTGTTCCTTGTGAAATTTTTCTTCTTTTTGTTTTGTATGATTTGTAATGGATAAAAATAAAGGAAAAAAATGAATGAATGAATAAGCGATTTACAGACACCAAACCTTAATTTTCCGAAACCCACCCTTAATATTTCTGACCTATGACATACCTGGTGAAGATGAAGACGAGTTGTTTGAGTTAGAATGGTGGGTATCTGCTAATATACGTTTCAAACTGCCATGTTCTCGCTCATACGGTAATAAAAACTTCTCATAATGTCTTTTTAATGAGTATCCTGAATGGTTTGTTGTTCCAAAATGCAAAATGTTTGCAATTTCTTTCCATAATTTGTTCTTTGACACCTACACAGGGGGTAAACAGAAAATTGTTCAATGACATTCAATTGGTAACTTATATTAAATAAATAAATCTTTAAGCTTTTATTTTATTTTTGTCACATTCATTTTTATTTTTGTTTGCTTATTTACAATTATATATGTTTTTAAAAAGAAAGTGTCCAACAGCGATTATATCATTTTGACAATCCTTGGCATTTCAATGTATTTTTCTGTAATTAACAATTTATTTAATAATTGAATGAGTAATTTACTTCAGCCAAGCCTCCTTTATCTTGAACTTCCTTGTATAATTTAAATAAATCTAGAATGCCATAATGACCGGTGGGTAAGGAGCCGATTGGTTCTCCTTTAGCTTCCATGAGTTTTACTAACGTATCTAAGAAAGGCTTTCTCTCCGGGTTGTCGCATAAATCATATACTCTTTCAATCTGCAAAATAAATATTATAATACAAATTTACAACTTAAGGATTTAAAAGATGTCCAACAAGAGAAAGGTGAGGTTTTAAGCACCTACGCTGATTATCAGCCCCAACGCGTCATTTTGTACACCAAAATATAATCATGTCATATTTATGGATTTTAATCGTTTTTAGAAATAAATTATTATGTAAAAATAACCAAAGAAATTTTAATGATTTATTTAAATGAACAGTTTAAATATGTGAAATTGACATTATTTTGTGATATAATTCATATTATTCGAAGTAAATTTATTCTTCGAAAGTAAAATCTGGATCAAGGGCAATGTTCCAGTCTTCAATATAACATAAAATAACAGTAGAATGGGAAGAGTATAAGTTAAAAGATTGGCTGTTTTAATTGAAGAGGTGGGGCGGGAACAATCGGAAAACGAATGGAAATATCGTAATTTAATTTTTTTTAAACATTAATATGCTTATATAAAACACAAATACTGTTCTTAAATTTGTAAAAATTTGACAGTGCAATGGCATCCCCAATGTGAGGAAATAATTCATGAAACATGATGCAAATTAAAATGGCAAGGATACGATGCGTTATAATGGTTTTTACCTTATTGTGGTTGGGATCTTTCTTCTCTCTTTTCACAGCCGGTGGTTTGATATCATTCACTTCCTTGTTGTTGTCTTGCGATGACTTAGTTTCGTCCCCAGATGACGTAATAGGAGACGATCTGCAGAAACCTTCCATCTGTGAAATGAGGCAATATACAAAATATGTACAATATTGTGACGACAGAAGCCATCTATAAGCCCACCCTGGGATATGAGACTTTCAGGAACAAGCCCACACACAGAGAATAAGCCCAGATTATCCTAGAGCTCTGTCTACACTATCAAACTAGTTTGACAAAAGTGTGATGTGCACAAATATGGTAGTGATATGCCCAAATATGGTAGTGATATGACATTGCGTATCCATATATGGGCACATGACTTCACATTTTGTCACATAAAGTTCAATTGTGTAGACAGAGCTTTACATTTTTAATTTATCTTATTTGATAACAATTATAATTGTTGGTTTTAAGTGTGCTAATGTTTAAACACATTGATATAAATCAGACAAGATATGGTCGTGTTGGGTTCTTTTTTTTTTTATTTAAAGCTCTACACTTTATGTGACAAAAAAAGGTGTGATGTGCCCAAATATTGTAGTGATATGCTCAAATATGGTGATGTGATATGACATCATGTTCATATATGGGCACATTGCATTTGTTGTCACATAAAATTTGATAGTGTAGTGTACCTTTTTGCTATCTTTCTGAGTTTCTGATGGTTCCTCTTTAATGGTGGGTAAGCTATTCGTATCTCCTCCTTCTGACATCATTACATTTTCTTGTTTCATTATAATTTCTTGCTTAAAATCATTATCTGGTATGTGCGTTGGACTAGCTTTCTCTGAAAAAAGGAGAATTAATATAAAACGTTAACAAAATGATCCAATAGTCAGTCAATGTCTGACAGCTATGAAACCAGAAGGCAGGAAGAGTTGGACGGCCCAAAACAACATGGTGGAGAACAGTGGAAAAAGAGAGAGAATATCTTGGATGGAGAACATGGAATAGAACGAAGCAAAACAAATTGCTGATAGAACCAACTGGAAAATTGCCACTGCAGCCTTATGTGACACAAGACCAAAAGAGGTTAGGTAAAGTAAGGTAATCAAAACAATACAATGTAAACAATTAAAATTATTGTTACAATCACATACCTGGCATACCATTTTCTATAGCCATCCTATTTGGCATCTGTCCACCTTGTACTGCACCACCAGGTCCAGGTGTAGGCCATCCACCAAAACCTGGTCCCCCTCCCGGTGGAACGCCTCCCGGTGGAACGCCTCCCGGTGGAACGCCTCCCGGAGGAACGCCTCCCGGTGGAACGCCTCCCGGTGGAACGCCTCCCGGTGGTGTCCCTCCTGGTGGAAACCTATTGGGTAAGGGCATTCTTGTATTCTGCGTTCCAGGGCTTCGAAATTTACTAGCGCTGTTGGCTGCAGCTAAGACGGCGGCTGCAGCAGCTGCCTGTGCACCTCTCATACTTGTAGGGGTTTCAGCCGCAGCTCCAGCTGCTGCATTGGGAGGTCCTTGTGCATCATTCCTTGGGAAGGTATTTTGTCCTCGAGGGCTTTTCATTGAAGCAGGTGGCATGCCGGAGTTGTAGCCAGGGAATTGTGAGTTCAGTTCATCTACGTTACCATGAGTCATTGATTCTCCTGTAGAATTGTTGGAACCAGGTGGTATGCCTGTCATCATTGGGCCACCAGGAATATTCGAACTGCCCGTCATATTCGGACCGCCAGCCATATTCGGATTGCCAACCATGCTTGGACTGCCTCCCATGTTTCCACCACTCGCCATATTTGGACCACTAGCCATGTTGGGATTGCCCATCATGTTAGGACCACTAGCCATGTTGGGATTGCCCATCATGTTAGGACCACCAGGCATATTAGATGCCATATTTGGACCACCCGGCATATTTAATGGCATATTTGGACCACCAGGCATATTGGATGCCATATTTGGACCACCCGGCATATTTGATGGCATATTTGGACCACCAGGCATATTGGATGCCATATTTGGACCACCCGGCATATTTGATGGCATATTTGGACCACCCGGCATATTTGGACCAAGAGGCAAATTTGATGGCATATTTGGACCACCAGGCATATTTGATGGCATATTTGGACCACCAGGCATACTAGATGCCATATTTGGACCACCAGGCATACTAGATGCCATATTTGGACCACCAGGCATATTTGATGGCATATTTGGACCACCAGGCATATTGGATGCCATATTTGGACCACCAGGCATATTTGGAGTAGAGCTGTAACCATCATATCCACCCATCATTTGAGGTCTTCCCATGTTACCTAGGAAATAAATGCAAAAGATTATATTATTCATTATAATAACATGTTGTATTAAAAATAACATATATAGAAATGCAAATGTAGCATACAGTACAGCAGGATGAATATTAGCAAAAAATGAAAAATAATTAAATGCAAGAAAAATAAATGAAATAAAATAAATACGAAGGATGGAT
This sequence comes from Antedon mediterranea, assembly GCF_964355755.1. NCBI lineage: Eukaryota > Metazoa > Echinodermata > Crinoidea > Comatulida > Antedonidae > Antedon > Antedon mediterranea. The sequence goes on along the minus strand of NC_092676.1, from coordinate 29,575,346 downwards.
AACTTTCAGTCAAATCCAAATAATAAATACCACAAATCAAGGTTTATTCAAGCGTAAAAAATAATAAATAAAAAATGGTTAAAAACTGAAGTGTATACAGCAAACATACAGTGTACATAGCAATTCACCTTGAATAAACCAATTATGCCAATTGTGAATTTTAACTATTTTATGAGCAGTGCCACCGGTAAGTGCTACTATTAAACCGTGTACAAATTAGTAAGACAAAGTAGATACGGGTCAATGGTAACAGTTAGGGGTTAACAACCTCACAACTAAATTAACGTGCATTATCACCACCATAGTTGCACCCGATAAATCAGTTATATTGCACCCGATAAATCAGTTATATTGCACCCGATAAATCAGTTATATTGCACCCGATAAATCACATTAATATAATGATCAGATCTATCATCATTTAGTTAATAGTGCAATTTTATGCCCCATCATGGGGCTAATGTGTATAAGACACCCATCTCAAAGATTTATCTGTCTACCAATCATGGGGCCAAGGTCACCCAAATTACCCCTCTCCCTGCATCATCCACCATTGATTACACACAAAGTGAAATAACCAACCTTGTTGAATTGGTGCTGGTGTTCCTTGACCACCGTAAGGGGGGTTACTACTACCTCCCTGGGAAAAACTGCCCATTGGTTGATTGGGCAACATGCCAGCGTATGAAGGGAATGTACCATGAACATTTGATCTCATGTGTTGCTGTTGGTTAGGGTACCCTGACATCGGCATCTGGTGCCCTGAAGACATGTCACTATTAAAACCTAATTCGAAGAAGAATTAAAAGAAAAAAAAAGTAGGCAACTAATAAACCCTTAAAATCAAAATTAATTTTTTTTTTCCCCTTTCTTTTTGTATCTTATTTAAAGATTTGAATTTATTTTGGGACCAAAATAGGACTAAAGATTCCAGGTCACCCTTAAATGATCACAAACCAAACTGGTTAGAAAAACAAATTATAAAATAATAATCTAAATAACATGCAATTCTAAAACTCAATAGAAAATGGCACAATTGCAATGTGTTAATGGAGTTCGCAATACAAATAAAATCTTGGTTCAATTCATACGGTATGTAAGTAGAAACATAACCAAGTAAATGCAGCCAATAATCAAAACTGTTATATACCTCTTTCTTGAGAACTCATTGGGGATTGGTTCATTTGAGTCATCGGAGAATCTGATTGGCTGGCAGGTGGTGGTGGCATAGGCTGAGGCGTTATAGAGCCACCTACAAAGATGGATAGTAACTATTAGTTAGTGTATAAATACAATTTCTATCATCCTGTCGCACATTCTAACCTTGTAAGTTTAATACTGACATAAGGTTTTTTACAGTCCTTTTAAACAAAAATGTTAATTGTCGTAAATAATAAAATGCTCTTATTGCTATAGGGAAACAAAATTGAAAAGTCTTTAATTTTATATCCAAAATAAGAAATTGGAAATTCTATAAACCAAATAATTAAATGTTCCCTTTTTTTAGTTAGTTATTAATTAAGAACTGAAAAGCAAAAAACAAAGGGATATCTTGCTGCATTTAGTGAGATATTTTCCTTAAATACTAAGTTTTTTACTTAATTAAGTCAATAAATATTTAAGTTTTTTCTTAATTTTACTGTAAGGTACTAAGATCAAGCGTAGAAGACAAGACAGGGGATAATAAATTATCAATAAAGCTACAAAAATATATTTAACCTACAGTATATAAAAAATGACATGATTTAATAACCGTAATCACTATATTAATTAATACATGTTTATAATTCATAGTGTACTAGTCTATACAATGATATTGTACCACATACAACAACCTATTCACCTATGGTATAAATTGTTCATTGCTTAATCAGCTTGGTTAGCTAAGCCAATGAACGCTTAATACTAGCTTTCTGAAAGGGAATAATGAACTCACTCCGGGGACTGCATTATCATAGTAATCAATCGTTTCTTCATTCGCTTTATACTCACTGAATATTTACTAATTTCAAGACATTATTAACTTGTACTAAAATTCATTTAGTCAAAATTAAACAGCGAAAAATATATTAATAAGGCTTAAACATATTAATAATGTTTAAACGTCATATAAATAAGGCTTAAACATATTAATAATGTTTAAACGTCAAATTAAGAATGTTTAAACATATAACAATATAACGTAAATTTATATATTTGTAATTTTGCATGAAAAATGAAGATATTAATTTTATAATATTTTTTTTCATGATTTTTTTTTTTTTTGTATCAAGATTTTATTTTACTTAGCTACAAACACCTTTGAAAGAAACACTGAATTATTACAATTTCTTGAGACATTCAATAATAAAACAGGAGAAAAATAAAATTAAAAATGTACAGTAGTAATCATAGATATTTGTTTTCGTCCTACTATTATTAAATAGTAATTACATATTATTAAATAGTAATTACATATTATTAAAAAATGTAATACTAAGGTATTGAGGTATTTTAGTAGCAGTAGACAATCATTATAACAATTCTTTCCATTTTTCAAACACACATTTTACAAAGGTTATCAACAAAACATCGTTTAAGTATTACATTTGAGCCATATCCATTAATTCTACCGAGATTGGCTTTTTTTTGGTGCAAATGTATCCGATGTGAAAGAGGATGAATTTAAATAGTGCAATTACGTTGAAGGAAATTCCGCAGCTAAATTAATATTGCTCTAGACATGTTTTGATTCATAACCAGGAAAAGGTGGTTTAATTGTTAGATGCTATTTTCTATAAACGGATGTAGCAACAACTTATCTAAAGAAGCTTGGTTAAAATATAAGGTGGGTGGGTTCAAGAAATTAACAGAGTTACAAACATGGGCAGCCATACTGTACGGTACCAAAAACAAAATCCCTCTAGACAATGGCAATGATAAAGCTAGCCGTATCCCTTATAATTAATAAAGATGATGGTTCATGAATTATGAATTTCGGTATCTATAACTGGCCGACGTTATACAGTCAATTCTTCCAATACCGAACAACTTTAGGCTGGCCAAATATGTCTGGTTTTCTGGAAAGTCTGGTATTCGGAATGCATTTTTAATGGAACATTTTGGAGCACGAACAAATTTTTTTTTTTTTTTTTATGGTTTTTAGAGAGTCTTGTATTGGGAGATTCGACTGAAATAGGTATAATTATTACATACAAAACCTGCTTTCTTCATTAACCAATTTAAACAAAAAGAAAGGAAAGATGATGATTACCTTGTATACTAGCAGGAGAGACTGACGACCTTGACATGTGACTAGAAGGGGAGCCGACTGGGGACGGCGACGGCCTTAGCGCAGACACTGTAGGATGTAAGTGAGGCGATTGAGAAGATTGTGAAAACGAATCACTTTGTTGTGAAGGAGCGATAGACGTCCCCGCCGTCTGATTGAAATCACTGTTACCTGTTCCTCCATCTTCTACTCCAGCATTTTCCACTTCCTGCAAAAAAAAAAAATGTAAATATTATATTTTTGTGCTTTTAATTTTTTTTTTTAATGGAAATACAATCAACTCTCCCAATGCTACACTTGGGCTAGCATATGTCTGGATTTTTAACAAACTCTGGTATTTTGAATGTGTTCTAGTATAAAAAATTAAACAGTCTTGCTTTTGGAGTTTTTGCGTTGGAGTTCAGTATTGAGAAAGTTGACTGTATGCAAGAATAATAAACATAATATAACAACATTTTTATTATTTTTAAAAATGAAATGTATAATTATTTTCCAAAATGATATATTTGAATCTACAAACTAAGCTACCACCATCATGATTTTTGTTTTTCATGTTTTAAAACAATTTACGTATTTCAAAATATAATATTATCTCTATAGTGGATATTGTGTTTCTAAATATAATGTGTTGTCTTTAATATCAATCATCTACCAAGGCACGGCATTAGTAAACGCATTTGCAATACTTTATAGCAGGAAGCAATATTCTACACACAATAGAACTACAGAATCTATTCTAAAAGCATGTGATCATCTTTTTACCCCTCTGATAATAATGGTACATTCCTATTTAATTGCACATTGATTTAGTTACCCATTTAGAAAATGGTAGATTCCATAAAGGAAGTTGAGTCAACTACACATAGATGGCCTGTGAGCATACTACTCTGCACTTTACCAAGGAAATACAATGATGTAGTTGCTATGGTAACTTTCTTCAGCAGCATCATGATTTACAGTTTGACCCCTTCAAACTATTATATGAGGCACAAAGTATTTTGCAATGCATAACAGCCAAGATATGCTATGATGGGAAAAAATTACCTTTCAATGTACAATATTTACAGTGAAAATTGAAAGTTTAATTAAAAATGTGAAACTTATTGGATTTTTAGGGTGGATATATTGAAAATATTTTGGATGTTTGACTTTTTGTCTTATCAGTTCTCACATTTGAGCTATATAATGTTTAATAACATTCGTTTCACCGTATTGTGGCGTACAGGAGCGAATAAACAGTCTCCTGTAGTTACTGTAAATATTCATTAGCCGTTAACTGCTACGTTCATGAAATATCAATGAGAAACCATTAAATATTCAAATACACCTACTAGATTGCTGATTACCATTTTCTAAGCTTTTTGTAGTTTAAAAACAAAATTTGTATTCGCTTCATCAAATGGCGATTTTAAAAGATACAAAACTGGTCATAATTAGCTGTTTTTTATTCATCAACTCTCCCAATACCGGACACCTTTAGGCTGGTGAAATATGTCTGATTTCCCAGAAAGTCTGGTATTCAAAACATGTTATTAATGGTAAAAATGAATTTAGGACTGTTTAGCTTCCAAGAAAAGTCTCATATTGGGAGAGTTTCCAGTTTTCAGAGAGTCCAGTATTGGGAGAGTTGACTGTACAAATACATTTATACAAATGACAGGATGAGAGAAAGTGGAAAACCCTACAAGCTCTTGAGCTAGATTCGATAGGGGTTCCCTGTAAAACATTCAATTTGCATTGTGTACGACATTCATTTCATTTTTTACCAAAGCATGCTTTAATTTAAAAATTATGAAGCAAGGTCCGTACATTTTCTTGTTGAAGATTCATAAAGCAGATGACAAGGTTCTACAAACACACTAACTATTCATTCTGTTTCCATATACATTTCATTAATGAACTAATAATATAAATTCAGACTGATATTTATATGCAAAATGTTTGTTCTCAGCCTAGCATCTACACATTTCTACAAATAAATCATGCAAATATTACTAGCTTTAGAAACCTTATATGAACATACACATGTTTCTATGATATTATATTCTTTAACATTTGTTTTTAAGTCGTGAATCAGATAAACTACCGACAAAAACATAAATGTTTTGAACATAACGTGTGTGAAAATTCACCTACAGTACATGATACAATATAAACCAGTTTAAAAAAATAAATTGAAGATGAAAATTGCACTTTAAGAGAAAAGGATTATATTGCAAAATACTTGAGTTTATTATGTATCGTTAAATGCAATAGGTAATCCAAGAGAGAACGAAATTGATATTAGAAAACATTCAATCTAAGTGATCTAGATAAATGTGATGTGCATTCATCATAAGACTTATTTCACGCTTTATTAATAGTACGAGTAAACTTGTTGTTTAAAGTGCAAATGCATTTACATTTAAAATATTGAGATTATTTTTAAAAACTGAGAAAATCAATAAATGAACGAGATAACTATTAAAATAATGTTTATGAATACGCATTCTAGGTATGAATTTTTAGCTTATATTATTTCATTATCGACGTAATTTAACTATTATTGTGTCATTAAAAAAGATGTTTTGGAATTTCTAGACAGTTTAAATATTTTTTGACGACCTAATAATAAAACGAGATATTCAAAATAATATAAAAGGTAACTTGGCAATTAATATGTTTTATGGCTTTTTATGAGGTCACAACAATGGGATTTCTTACTACCATTATCAATTTGGCAATTAGGTTAGTAAAAGATTACAAAACAAGGGATTTCCCAACATTGTGGTTTCTAAAGGTCATCATAATGACCCCATATTGACCAATCTATTTATAGCATAGCTCATAAAACAAAACAAGGGATTCCCCAACATTGTGGTTTCTATTAAATGTAATTATAATGACCCTATCACAATTCTATTTTTAGTACATCTTATTATGAAATAATTGTAATTATATTATTTGCTTGTCAAGTACACTGCTTTCTATACACGATATCCTTGAGATAACAAACCTGTGTATACATCAGTTTTTATTATGAATTATGGTGATATAGACAGATAGACCTATATTTTTTTATTTATTGTGTTATCATTGTATAATGACATTGCCCACACAAAGGGCAAAACAATAAAATTGATAAATATATACAATCACGATACTGTCATTCAGTAAAGGTTTTAACCATGGTTTGCTAAAGCTGGTTAGCATGTACAGTATATTAATAGCTGTGTTCGGAGGTGGTGAGCAAATTAAATGTACAGATACAAGTTTACAGTACACTACTGTATATTTCAAAGCTTTTCACATGCCTTAATTTTTACCAGACACCCATTAATACTTATATTAGCAATAGCAATATTTAAAAATTCAGTCAACACCCTTTAATATTTCAGCACCCAACCTTAAAGCTGGAGTAGCTTCTTCCATTTTGACTTAAAGGTCTAGGTTCAAATCCAATACTAATTAATCCATATTGTGTAAAATTGTGATCTTAATGCAAATAATTTTTTTTTCAAATAAAAATATAATTTAAATTGTTTAAGTTATATAAATTTTACATTTTATTTTAATTTTTTTTATTTTTTCAGCATTTAAATTAAGGATTTATATAAAATAGAATAATTATCTTTAAATAAGTCCTACAAACTTAGAACTACACCTTTATATCAAAAAGGTAATAGTTAATACTAAACTGTACAAATGAATAGAAAGAATATGGTTATATTGTAACTAAGCCAACAGAAACTAAATGGCTTGACTAATTAGTTTGAACTCAAGCACATGGGAAATTGGCCTAACCTGACCCAAGCCTTTTTATAACAGCATAATAAGCCTAGCAAGGCCATACAGACAGGAAGGCATTGAGCTGGTCACAATGAACCAGCCTTTAAAAGACGCTTTATTTCCTTCACAAAACAAAACAAATTTGCCTCTCCAAATACTACATAGTGCTTCTAATGCAGACTACACGGATTTTCAGAACACAAAGTCCCACTATAATGAATTACTATACATGAATATAGTTGCACTATAAAACTACTTGTATTTAAATCTAGCTTTATTTTGAACAACAAACCTATTCACACTAATATTACACGCTTCTGTACTCTAATAAAAACAGAAAAAACACACACAATACCTACAACCTTGGAGCTACGCAGGAACATTGGTAAAAAATTTAGATAACTACAATACAATTATATTTAATTATTATTAAATATAGTACAATACTGTTTCTATTATAGTTGACAATAAATAAACTGTAATTAAGATAAATAAAGTGTAATTGAGAAAATGCCAATTTACTGAAATTGGGATGTAATAAATACTAAATAGACACATTTTAAAATCAAATTGATTTCCAGTCAAAAAATCATAAAACAAAAAATACTACAACAAATCAATACAGTTATCTGCAGAGATTCACTATATTATTCTTTTTTTTTTAATTCTTGGTCTGGCAATTTTTTTTACAGCATTCAGATGTAATTAATAGAAAATTATTTATGCTTATAAAATACATGTAATTTGTAAAGAAATACTTAAGTGTCTGTATTATATGTAGATGATTTCATTTGGAAATCTAAGAAAACACTTTTACAAAATCTAGTAACAATGCCAGAAAGGACATAAAGCCTTGCTTTCATTCGAATAAAACATTTGTTGTGTTTCAATCATCCTTTGCATTGTAGCGGCTCACTTAATTTCCCACTGCAGTAAATTTCCCATGTATATTCTAGGCCCTTTGAAAACTTTATTATTAAAGGGCTGTTTGGCTGCTATTCTGTGGCTTGATCGTTTCTTTTCAACACAGTTGAGCAGCTGTATACGCTAGCTTGCTTGCATGCATGACTAATGCAGTATTGATGAGACGGCTAGGTCATTTGCATAGTGATGTAGTTCCGGCTTTAGATACTGCAGGCAAATACAGCTAGTACATTGCCAACACGCTCTATTGTGTTACAATTAAATAATAATAATACCCTTCTACTGAATACATAGCCATAAAACGTCGTTGGTTATTTTTTAACCAAGAAAATATAAATTGTAGTATACCTATACGTATGACTAGTCTTCAAACTAATAGTATAAAACAGAAAGGTCAAACAGCTGCATTTATATTATCCCATTAGCTGAGGAGATTGTTTGTTCACACTGAAGCTCTTGCCTTAATAATGGAATCTTCTGAAAACATAAGGAATTACATATATACAGACTATGTTGTATCAGATAACATTCAATTTTTGAAATTGATCAAAAACAGTCATTTAGTAGAAAAAGAAATCAGGAGTGCATAGCAGATGATAATGCAATTCAGCTTGCTATGCTGTGTGAGGTCACATGGCTAAATGGATTGCTAACAGCCCCAACAGGAAACAACAAAAGAAACACTACTGAGTTATACCAAAGAAATATCTTAATCTAATATTACTAAGTGTAAAACCTACACATTCATTTGACATGAACACTATCTTTATGACTGAACTGGTACAGTGAATAATGTGGATTTTAGTGAGTGAACTGAAAGCCACACCCCAGTAGTTTCAATACAGCATTGCAGTATACAACAAGGCCATAGCTAATATAAATGATATTGTATTAACTCTTTGACAAGAAAATCTCAACACCTAACGACTCAAATTCAACCATTTCAAAACATCATTAAAACTATCCACAATGTCAACCTAAAAAACATTATTTTGACATTTTTTGATCAATGTTGCGGATTTGAAATGGAAATATTACGTAAACATTTTCAATTTGAGATTTTTTTTTTAAAACAAGCTATAGTGCAGTGTTATGATTGTGTCTACAATTTCAGAATTGCTTTCTGAACAGGTTTTTAACAATGTGTTCCTCTGATGGGGATACCTTAATAAAGTTGAAACCAAGTCGGTTAATTATAGATCAATAATAAGTGATTATAACCGCAAGGTTAGTTAATCACTTAATAATGACCAAGGGTCTCTGGGATATATCAACTAGATACTCTTCTTAGCAGAAACAATAGACGCAATTCTACTTTCATTTTTGATAACCAAATATGTATTAATAATTTGTAGTTATTATCAATCAATTAAATGCTTAATTAATTTTGTTTTAATTACTGTAAAATAATCTGAATTTATGCATTTTTAAATGTGTTTTTATTATACAATTAATTATGTTGAATTTTTTCATTCAATATTGTACATGTATACTTAATGTGTTGCTTTCAATATATTATTTGAGTCTACAAAATCTAGAACAGAAAATAGGTTGACGTTATTACAAAACGGTATGAACAGCATTTATGGCCGTGTTCTACATTTGCAATTCATCTTTTAAGATATTTCATGTCATGTAAAATCTTATCAACAAACCTTTTGCTTCGAATTGGCTTTTTGTTGTTTCTGTAACATGTAATTCTGCTGTTGTTTGTTTGAGGTGATGTTTTGGGAACCAAGCTATTTGGGAGAAAAGTCGTCATGTCAATAGAAATACAGTGAATTATAAAAAATCCACTATGGATTTAATTTACATTAGTAGATTTTAGTCAAAAGCATTCATTTTAGTCAATTTGGTTATTTATTTTTTATAGTTTAGTTTGGTTAGTAAATAAATTCTTTATCCTTAATTTCTTGTCTTATTCTCAACAGCAATAAAATATCATTCTACGGGTACGATTCAGAGCTTGGTTTTTTTTTTTTTAGAATAAAAAAAAGATATTAAAACATATTTTGTTTTTTTTTGGGAAGCTCATAATTTGATTATAGTAAACCATTGCTTTTTGTACTGGTATTTAAAGCGACATGCTATAGTTTGTAGTATTTGATGCTGTTAAAATTACATTTATAAAGTTATTGGGGAAAAAATGTAATTCTATCTTTTTACTAGTACTGTAAATAATATTGAAATTTGTCCCATTTTTAGTTATTAGAGTCAAAATAGCGACATGAAATTTGTAACCGTGTTATAGCCAACAAGGACTTTTTAATGGATTTGTGATAACTTTACTAGCGTATTCAATGCATTATATTTATAAGTACATTATCATGTTCAATCACACCCATTTAATTGCGTAGTAATATTATTTATTTGTTGAATGATAAAACAATGTTAATAGCTTTCATTCAATAATTTAAATACTGTAATAACATACTTATATCATTTAAGTGATTTGTTTTAAGATGCATGCCATGTTTCAATTTGAATAGTTGAGAATGAGAAATGGAGCAAGCAAGACATTTATTATAAGACTTAGATTAAATACTTAATCAAGTTTCACAGATACAAGGGAATATAGGGAATATACAATTTCACTAGTAAAGCACCTTGCAAATTATTGCGCAACAAGCGTTAGTGCATTCTCAATATTAAAGTGACAACTATATCAAATTCGAAATTTGGTGTCTGTCATAAACACAAGCTATCACAATGCACATAGTCTATGAGTATGTAGATGTTTTCATACTTGCAACAAGCATTATTAAGACAGTACCTAATGTCCACACAGGTAGTTTCTCTGTATGTTAGTATGGTTAAAGTTAATGTGTTAGTTAAGCTGGTTCCCACTTGAACGCAATACAAGGACGATGGATCATTCAAACCGTCGCTGGTGATTGGCCAATTCACTTGAGTTGCAGATACGTCATTGCATTGCGTCCAAGTAGAAACAAACATTTTATTAAATTCTGCTGGTAGATTTCCTACAACTAACCATTCAATTTCTCAGAGCACTAATAAGAATACAGGGCATTACACCAGTGTGAACGCAAAGCACTAATGTGAACGCAAGGCACTAGTGTGAACGCCAGGCAGTAGTGTGAACGCAAGGCACTAGTGTAAACGCATGGCACTAGTGTAAACGCATGGCACTAGTGTAAACGCATGGTACTAGTGAAATGGCAAGGCACTAGTGTGAACGCAAGGCACTAGTGAGAACGCAAGGCACTAGTGAGAACGCAAGGCACTAGTGAGAACGCAAGGCACTAGTGAGAACGCAAGGCACTAGTGAGAACGCAAGGCACTAGTGAGAACGCAAGGCACTAAAATGTGATTGGAGTGAATTAATCTGCATTTGGTTCCATCCATGTCAATTTTTGCCATACATTCCAAAATAAAAATGACGAATGAAAACTTTTATTTTGGGGAGAAAGGTGGGAGCTGAAGATTTCCCAGAAATCATGCTAAATTTATGATAAAAATAAAATAATATTCAACAAACCTGTTGGGAATAAGGGCCATTACCAGTAACAGAGCTAGGTATAGCTTGACCTCTAATGTTGGGCATTGGGTAACGTGAGGGAGGCATGCCCGGGTAAGGCCTACCACCACCAGCACCATATTGACCTTGTTGGTAGGGAGATGGTTGGAATGGGTTTGGCCTTTTCTGCATAGGACCACCATCTGGCATCATGTTCATCTGAAAAATAAAAGCAATAAAAACACAATATTTTATGAAACTTTAGAAATGTCCAGAAAATAAAACCTGCATGTTGCTGAACAATAAATAAAAAGTAAATTAAAATAGTGTTTTGAAAAATATAAACATTTATGAGACTGGTAGGTAACCCTGTCCATACCTCATCGGGACACATGCACAGGAAATTATAGGTTGATCGCAATTGATAGCAAGTTTGATTTGAAAACGAGGTTACAACGTTCGTTATGTGAACATTGTATTTGCTTGGTGAATCCTTTGCACATTAACTTATTAATACTTGTAATGTTTCCATTTCCATAATACACTGTGCTATTAGTCCTGAATGCCTTACACTCTGCTATTAGTCCTGAATGCCTTACACTCTGCTATTAGTCCTGAATGCCATACACTGTGCTATTAGTCCTGAATGCCTTACACTCTGCTATTAGTCCTGAATGCCTTACACTCTGCTATTAGTCCTGAATGCCACTCTGCTGTTATTATTTGCTTGCCACTCACTCAGTGGTGGCAAGCAAATGCAATTTTGTTTGAAACTCGATCTTGCTGCCATTCCATGTTTTTACTAATCACGAAAGTATTCACCAATTTGGCATAGAGGCCGATTTCCTCCCCCAAATCGGTCCTCAATACCATTGACGACATTGTTAACGGCTAGCTCGCATGAGCTAAAATTTATTAATCACATTATCATACATTTGCCTTTTAACCTGAACACTCAAAATTACAAGTCCTTTTGATTTAATCTTAATCTCCGTCCCAAAGGCTTTTAGTACAAATTCTGTTACTCATTCATTTAGGATTACTCAATTTAGAAACAAGACCAGATTAAGTATGTACTTTGAGATCATCAATCATTATATTACACATTTTGAACTGTTGACCCTATAGTAAAAAATGTTGTGAATTAACATTTAGGCAATTCATTGATATCATATCATCATCTTATACTGTACTATTTACAGTAGGAGTCATTGGCTAGAGATACGCACATCTACACTAATTAGGGACAGTGGCTTAGTTAGGCTGCTTTTGTGCTTTCCTATTATCAGCTAGTGACTATTTATTTTCTCCTTACATCATGTTTGTTTACTTAATTAATTTGTATTACATTTTGTAAAATGTATATTTTGCCTGAATAAATAACAACAATACAGTAATACAACCCTGAAGCCATAGGAGACACTACTTCCAAGAATAGGACAACGAATATTTAATTTATTGGTATACCCAGGCTCATTTACAGGTGTAAAACTATTTTGGTTTTCTTTAAGCTAAGTTTTAGCCGTTAACCTAACTAGACTCAATAGGAAAGTTGCCATAAGACAAGTCTTAGGAGTGCTTCACACTAGGAAACTAATTGCACTAAATACAGTTAAGTCCAGTTAACATTATTAGGGTTTCAGTTAATATTAATTCTTTTAGTCATATAGGAACAATGCATTTTTTTTGTTAGGCATTTGTATGATTTGTTTTTATTTTTTGAATGCGCCTTGAGCACTCTTGAGTGGTATGTGCGCTATAAAAATCCTGTTATTATTATTAATATTATAGGTTGTTTTATTGATAAAGGACATGAAGATGCTGGTAGGGTAGGTTATCATACCATTTTTGATGTACACCCTATCCTACAAATCGGTGCTGTGTACCATGAAATAATTGCATTTTCTTGTTTCCATGTTTTGTCTTAAAACATCTTTGATTTGTATGAAGAAATCTTTTTAGCAGAAGATCTTAGTATAAATCACCAATGAATGTCCACGGAAATAACGAAACTATGTACATTAAATTATTATTGTCTGGGCTTATCGTCCAAGATGATAATATAAGTCATCACAGATTCATTAGCATGATAAGGCAAAAAGGATTTCCCTAGTAGATTAGCAGTCAGCATCCCAAATAAGGGTATCCCCTGATCTATTTTTAGCATCTATTATTAGTCACAGACAAATAGACTCAAGTGAATTATTCAATGCACTTATGTAAACATTAAATACCTGTCAGAATAGGGTCATGACCTCAATTATTTGAAGAAACTAGGATCACTTTGCCAGTTTACAGGTGTTACATTAAATCATGTCATTTTAACTAAGGTTTATAATACCAAGGGATTACAATCTATTTTTAGAAAATACAGTTTTCATCATAAATCATATTGACAATATCAGCCGTTAATTACCAAGGGCCATAAGATGTCATTCAATAAGGAATCCAGGGCAGTATTAATACAGACAAGACCATAATTTAGATTTTTTTGTTAAGACTTGGCAAATACCTTCATATCGGTGAGTAAAGACGTTAATGTCCGTATAGTAACAACTCGCGCGGCAAGATGACAGGAACAATCCGATTTTCTTACATCAATTTCATCGTCAATATAAAAAAATGTCATTTGATATTTTCATTACTTCCGATATAACAAGTTGTTTTTTTTTGTGAAACAAATACTTTTGAATAATAAAATGTTGTATTGGTTGCAATTTGAAGGCAGTTTAGCTGGGTGGAAGACAGGCATTAAAATAAGTGACAGAGTGCGAGACATTTAGCTGATTGAATTCCTTAAACTGACCACGTAGTAGTAATGTACTGTACTTAAATTTAGGTAGGTGGAAGACGTTAAATAACTGACTAAAAGGACAAATAGCTGGTAAAATGCCTTAAAATAACTAACCGAATGGACAAAAATTAGCTGGTAAAATGCCTTGAAATAACTAAGGGCGCGTTTATACAACACGCTATTACACGCATATTCAACACGCCTACGAGAAGTGTGTTGTATAACATCGATGAGATTCCGTGTAATGAGATTTTAATTGCAAAAAAGGCTACTTGGCTGAATCCTAAAATTTTGTGGATTCCCGGTTGCTGTTGGCGTGTTGGAAGTGTCCTCAGGGTATTGTTTTGACCTGTCGTTAAATAAAAGTATGTGCTGTGAAAATGTTGACCAAATCTAGTAGATATTGTGCTTTTTTGCATATTTTAACCGATTTAGCACTTAACATTAACGCTAATCAAATGTTAGCATAATTTGGCAAAATGTAGCATAGTTTTATCCTAATTCTAAAACATTTTTTTTTCTAATTTCAAAAGCAGATTTAAAAAATCAATAATTGAATAACTAAATTTTAAACGAAATCATCCTTTATTAAAATCCTTAAAGGGAGGTTCCGGGTTTAAAATGAATAGTAAAAAATGTAAAATATATTTGTTTGTCTCTTGAACGGTAAAAGTTTCAATTTATATAAGCGCCCAGTGAAGCAGAACGAAGGCTGTGAAATGAGGCCAGATTACAAGTGCAGCTACGGCAAAATCACACTGTGGTTACAGAATAGGAAATTCGTGAAATGGTCAATCTTCCGACGACTCGTTATCATTACCCATATCAATTACTTTTGTAAAATTATACTTATCTGATGTAATTTTAGTCGGTCTTCCCATTTATAAAGTCAATTTTCTATGAAAATCTATCAAAACAGTGAAAAATTAGATAAGTTTGCACTTTACGTTTGCCGATTTTCGCACTGACTTAGGGAAAGCCTTCGAATCAAAATCAATGAAGCGTAACGTATACATTCCTGCTGAGTGAGGAGAGCGAGACGACGATACACATGCTCTCTCTGCCCATGCCTGGCATTGTCACGTGATAAGCAGATACAGTATACAATACAAAACTGGTCGGGTCGAGTATACCCCGTCTATAATCACAACATGAACAATGTACAGTATTTGATTGAAGGTCGACTCGACCTACCGGAATGGTATAGATAAAATAGCTCGAATGAGAGAGTTGGAATATTTGTAAACATAAGTACAGTATTGCTAATTTTAACAAGTGTAGCCTATAGTAAAAGGCCTGGTAGTATCAATTCGCATAGGGTCTACTACACTAGCTAGCTCAATTTTTAACTGGGCCGGATCGGCTAGGTCCCGGATCGGCTAGGTCTCCTTCCTACTACCGGTCTACTTGCTTGATGCAGTATCCGCTTTTTTGGAGAGTAAACTAGGCCTATTTTAGGCCTACTTATTAGACGATCGGGACACCATACGTGCGGACGGCGATCGGACCTTGTTTTGCCTCAATATTTACAGCCGATTTTTGTAGAACGTTTTAGGTTTAGATTGTTTAGGAGTTTGGTTGATAGGATGGGTTTGGAATCCACTGCGTTTTGTTATTTATGGGCCAATCGTTTAGTAATAGGCTAGCTAGGCCCATGAATGATGGCACCAATGTTTTAACGTAGCCATCGTGGCATGGAATCCCTAGTCAGAAATGGCCAAACCCATGAATAAAATGATTTAGGCTAGGCCTTCATTCATTCATTCATTCTTTATTTAGCCTTTAAAATCGAAATACAGGTAACAAAAACAAGACAGGTGAAAATCTAAGGAGGCAAGGATAAGCAAAAGCAATTAAAATCGCTGTAGCTCGCAGGCTTGCTTATCCAGGCCTAGCCTAGTACGTGAAGCCGATATACGATCTGTACTATTCGAGGTATAAAAATAGTATAATTTATGACTCCGTAATCTGTACTAAATTTTGTATTTCATTAAATGTCAAATAAATATATGCTACTACTGTTATTATTACACTTTAGGCCTAGCTTAGAAAATCTACAAAAAATGTATTTCACAATGATCGGGTGGTTGTCGTTTGACAGGGGAGAGAGAACACAACGTACAAGCTTGACGTCGCGAGTTTGGAATCCTGATGACGTGATTTTGTGAATATCTCATGAATATTAATGAGCTTCCCTAAGCTGCTGAAAAACAGACTTTCCATGAATTTACCCTAAAATGTATATGAAATTTAATTTTTTTAATTTCTCGTTATTACTTCTTCATTCTGACATGTCTATATTGTTATAATATTTTTTATTTAATAAATAAACGATATTTAAAAGCAATTTTAAACCCAGAATCCCCCTTTAATATAAACTCATATTAATTCATAATGCATGCAAGTATATTGTACAACTTAGGATTATGAACTACGGTATAAGACGGTATTACGATTTCATGTATAACTGCAAGGTTTTTGTGGGGTTGACCTCGGCCCGTGCAACACGCTAAAAATTATAAAAGACGGATTCAACTTTAGGGTGTTGTATAAACACAGGTCAACTAAATGGACGAAAATTAGCTGGTAAAATGCCTTAAAATAACCAACTGAATGGAAAACAATTAGCTGGTAAAATGCCTTAAAATAACCAACTGATTGGAAAAAAATAGCTGGTAAAATG
Organism: Antedon mediterranea; assembly: GCF_964355755.1. Classification (NCBI taxonomy): domain Eukaryota; kingdom Metazoa; phylum Echinodermata; class Crinoidea; order Comatulida; family Antedonidae; genus Antedon; species Antedon mediterranea. The sequence goes on along the minus strand of NC_092676.1, from coordinate 29,558,428 downwards.
ACTTAAAATAACCAACTGAATGGAAAACAATTAGCTGGTAAAATGCCTTGAAATAAATTAATTGATTTAGACTTCTTCCCAGTTATCATACTACTAAACTCTGTCCAGTACAACTAAATGTAAATCTACAGAGAGCATGTACCAGCATTATAATATTCATCTATTGTCTATTCCTCCACTGCCTGTCAAATAGCCAAAGGTGAATCGCAACAAAGAAGATTTTACATAACAATAGAGAAGCCAGCAGCTATATGAACCATCTGTAACAAATAAATGGTAGCACTCTATACACAAGAGAGTGGACAGGACGTTATTTTACTATCATCAACTCAATTGTTATAACCACATGTCTATCACCATTAGAAAACATCTATTCTTTTCTACGGAAAGAGACAATATGGCGGACAGTAAACAAAGATTACACTGTACAGTATGTACCATTGTACAGAACCATTAAGTCCTACACAGTTTGTAGAATACAGTACTGTACATGAATGCTATGCAGCTTGTGTATTGTCATCAGATTAAAGCCATGTGGTCATTTTTTTTAAATCACATTTTTTAATTTTGGAGAACAGCCATTTTATATGAAATATGATTTGATTTTTAACATGAATTTCTAATTTTTCTTTTCCTCAAAACTTGATAATTCAGAGAGAACAAACAGTAAATGGTATACTGTACAGGGATTATGGTATAACTTGAACGTAAATGTTATTCTAAAAAGTGAATCATAAAGATATACAGTAACCAGGGATAGTCTTGCAAGACTGGACGATATGCTGTAACCCATTAAAAACATACCTTACTTCCCTGGTGTCACCGATCCCTTCCCTCAAACCCAGAAGGGAGTAGTCACAGCTGCAATATGATGACATCACAATCTATTTACATCAGGTGTCAATACACTTTTTAAAGGAGCAATTTCACAACTGCTCATGTGAAAATATTTTATTAATTTATGCAGCTTTGCGACCTTGTGTGACCTAGTTTTCTAAGCCTGTTGGATCAGGGTTAGGTGAGACAATAGAATGCTTTTCAGGTGACCAACCCAGGCAAAACAAATGTAATTATAATACAACTGTCATTTTTGGTATCCATTTGATAAGCTACTTTAATTATGTCTACTACTGTGTCACATGACTTCCAGGGAATTTCCCTCCAACCTGTCACAGCATGTCAAAGGTATACAACACAAAGTAAACAAACGTTGTCTGAGATGAAAATAATACAAGTAGATTGTATCTTTATGAGTGGTCTCTATAATAATATTCCATTAAATTAATATTAGTACAGTATTAAGGTTTTTTTCTTTTGGATGATCCAAAGGGAATAAAACCGTAAAACTTGAGTTTTGGATCATCCAAAAAAAAAAAATTATTTAAATATTAAATTAATACTAAATAGTATTTAAGAATTATTTTCTTACTTATCTATACCAAACACATTTACATCTGTAATAACAATGACTGCCATAGCCCAGACTGCCATAGCCCATACTGCCACCGCAAGATATAGTAGATTCAAGATTTTGTGTAATTGTCTTTCAGATGCTACTGTATACGAAGAGAGTTCTCTACACATGTAACAAACTAATCTGTAATCTGTTCGAAGCCATTTTACACAAAGTTCCGCAACAATTACTCTTGTACAGCAAATACTGTATTCCTTGTAAACAAACCGAACCTACTGTACAGCGACCACGCGTTTATGGTATTTTTCTGTCAACATTTGTAACTTTTTAATTTGTTTACATTTTATCAACTGTACTGTGTTTTGCATTAAAATTAAGTCTTTATACAGTATTTGTGATTTTAAGGTTTCTACACAACTGTACAGTGCATTGAGAGGTTTTAATGTAAATGCGCTACAGAATACACAAATAACCTATCTTGTTGCCAATTGAATAAGAATTAAATTTTACTGAAACCTCATGAAATATTTAACTTTAGTAGTAATAGGAGAACTAAACTAAACAAATATCAAATAGTTCGCAAAATCAAACTGAATTAAAGAAATTTATCAAATAAAAAGAACATTAAATGTGCAGGCTAATACGAAGCAATTTACAAAGACCTAATTTTATATTAATTTGTGCAAAGGGCCAGATAGTGTAATCAAATTATTATGGAAGTTAAAGAGCAACAAGGGAGTACATTAAAACATGATGTAGCCAATTGAGAGACATCAATCTATGCTCAAGCTACAGTCAAATTTGTCTTCTTAAAATTGAATGGTCGCAAATTTGTTTCTCCAAAATAAAATTCTTTTGCCAAATTTTTAAAATGGTGAAATTGCATTACAATTACATGGTTGTTTCTTATGCTATTTTACGTGAAAAACATGATCACACGCCGTAACTCCTCTCCGCTGGGCTGACGGTGGTGGTTCACTGAAAAAAACCTTTTATTTCATCACAGCTCAAAAAGCGAGCAATCATCGAAAGGGAACATCAAATATGGCTGTGCAACAATTGGCCATTATAAGCAATTTTCTAATTGTCCACCACACTCAATCACACATCAACTGCATTGCCGCTCGCCAATATCCAACATACAAAACAATGTGTAATAACAGTTTTATAAAGGTGTGTAAACTGTACTAATGTAATATGTATATACTACTGAACATTGTATACTGTAATTTGTGTTTATATGAACACCAATTATTCATAACAACATGTGACAAGTTTTCTTTCCATCAAACCCCTTTATAGAAGAAACATGAAAAAGTTCAGCAGAAGAAAAAATAGGAATCACTACAGTCAACTCTCCCAATACCGGACTCTCCCAAAACCGGAATTCACGAAAAACCGGACTTTTTTGGAGGGCCCAATTTGTCCCTATTCTAAATGTACTGTAATTTATTATGAAAACCGGAATACCCAATTCCGGAATCCGGACAAATTATGAAGTACAAAACACGAAAATTAGCGTCTGAAAACCGGACTGACGGTTAAAAAACTCCAAATATTTAAGAAAACAACGTAACATCGTCGTCGCTGACTCGGATTCACTACATTCACAATGTACAAAAGCTTTTAACCATACCCTCACCATGCATGAAGTGCGCGACGTTTCGCGGTACGATCAAATAATGTTGCCATGGAGCGCTACACTGTGATTGACAGGTCAGTTCATTGTTAACCCACGAGGCGGCAATTGCTTTGTTGCGTATCGAACTGCGGTGGGCTTTTTCACATCGAAGCGCTATGTCTTAATGTCTATTGTTTTTAGCAGGGAGTTGTTAACAACTCCCTGTTTTTTAGCATATGAATTGTTTTTTAATAAAGTTAAATTTACATTCCTGTGTCTTTGTTTTGTTTAAATTATTGTTAAATTCACAATTGCAATAGGACTTTAAAAAGGAATGTTTCACTAAAAACGGGACTAAAAATGTGCATCATTATAAATTTGGAAATCATTATGGCAAAACGTAAACGGAATGAACTTGACTTAACTAGTGTTAATAAACTTTGAAATGTTACCAATTAATTATTGTGTCATTATTGCTTGGCTCGTTTACCTAATCAATTTTCATCATTGCTATCAAATTACGTCAAAATAAAGGAGCTTTAAAAACATGTGGTCTAGGTGTGGGCGTTTTTATTTGATTATGACACCTCTGCACATGCGCATCAATCAAAGCCCTTCACACCAATGCTGCTGCTGCTAGCTAGCTCACGAAAAACAATAAACAGACCGAAATTATGTTCACCGTACGTACGTACGTAGGCCTTTTTGCCGTTAAAAACACATTGAGAAACAATAATTTACTATTGTAACATGTTTTATTGGTATAGTAAATAATGTAACTTTTAAAAAAGGTAAATTGAATTACTGTAGCTTAATATTAATAAAGTAGGCCTAGGCCTATCAGTATTTATTGACACAATCATAGCCTAGCCTAGGCCTTCCCTACGCTAGGAGACCGTACCGGGCAGCATTCGGTGACAACGTGATGACTTTAAAAATATGTTTTCAGGAAACTGGACTTTCGAAAAACCGGAAAATATATGCCCGCCCAAGGGTGTCCGGTATTGGGAGAGTTGACTGTAATACTGAAAATGGCAATTAGAAACTAAAAAGCCAACAGAATATAAAATTAATTTCAATGAATATTAATACAGCATTCTGATTGAAACAGTGTAATGAATAGGATTTTGATCTCTCAAATACAAGTGTATATAGACAAGTAGCTGTAACCGAAGTAAATTGTAAAATGACATCATAAATATCAAAACTGACATAAAACCGGCTGATTGTCATCCATTTAAAAGTTCAGGTAATGTAATCTAGTTACACTAATATCTTATTCCTTTCACATAAGTATGAATGAAAGTCAATGACTATTTATAGATTGAAGGTCAGTTACCCATGTTGACATTATTATGACATGTGACCATCAAGTTTAATGAATGAATCCACAATGGTGACTGTGAACCAATCAAATGATTTCAATGTAACGCAATGACCAGCTGTTAGATAAGAACTTTAACTTACCACCAAATTTAAAATTTAATTACAAAACTTATTAATTTTTTAATCAATGACATAACAATGTGTATATAGATAGTATTTTCAGTATAAAACAAAAACGACATTTTCAAAATGTTACAATACTAATGTGCGACTATAAAAACAAAATATAAAACAAATGTTTATTATTTTTTATTAGATCAAATTCATATTCTCACATTTTGTAATAAATAAATCAAAAGTACAAAAAAACATAAAGAGAAACATTTAAACATATAATTCAATTTCTTTTCTTACCATCAATGATTTGTATCGATCTTTCAACAAATATCAATTTATTTTCTACTATATTTTTCGTATAATTAATATTACAAAACAATGCTGTATTTAGACCATTCAAACAATTTATATAAATACGGAATAATAATAATAAAAACATACCTGATTTCTGCCCATTGACTGTCCATATCCAGGAGGGCCTAATTGTCCTGCTGCAGTATGTTGCATTCTTTGTCCCCACTGTTGGTGTGGATATCCTTGATTTCCCATCATGCCCATTCCATGATTGTCTGCCCCTTTGCTCATACTTTGACTTGAGTATGCAGAATAGTTTGTACTAGGTTTTTGTCCCTGTAAAAGCTGTGAAAGTGTTGGGGCAGAACTTGAAATTCTCTGCTGCGGCGAGTAACTATTCATTGCCGCGCTATTTCGCGAAACCGATGTTGGAAATCCTCGGTGTCCATCGTATTGGTTAAATTGATTTTGGGGTTGGGAGCCCATATTTGGATGCATATTTCCAGGAACCATATGTTGGGCAGCAGGCGTGGATGGGGGAATTCCACCACCGTACCCACCGCTTCCCATAACTGTTCTTTGTTGTGCGTCACCGCCACTTCCATAAAATCCAGTTCCATTATATCCTGGCAAATTAGACATACCACCACCACCTAAATGACCACCACTGTTACTCATATAAGGATTATTTGGGTTGCCTCCAGCAGGCCCTGGTCTATGATATGGTACCGAGTTCATTCTATTGTCTCCCATAATGCCAGGCATTTGTTGATGTGGTGGAACACCTCCACCATAAACTTCACGAGATGCACCAGTCATTTTCATTGATATATCTCCAGGTTGATTTCTCGACATTGAAGCATTTACTAAATTATTTCCAGATGTAGGCGTAGTTCTACCTAGGAGGCTACCAGGTCCTCCAGATCCTGTAGGATTTGGTCCTGTACCAACTAACATATTAGACCTGTTAGCGTTAGGCCTATCCATATTTTCGTCGAGGTGGTTGCCTGGTTGGTTCGAGTTTTCCCGACCAGCAGAGTTGGCATTTCCAGCCAATTCTGTAGCCATTATTCGATGAAAACAGTTGAATGTAGGGCCTTACGTCGGCTCTAGCCGCCCGGTGAATGTCCCACACAAATCATAGATAGTCCAAGATGTGCTCCTTGTGATTAGCACACGTGTTTTCCACCTTAGCGCAATGTAAAATATAACAGAAAGTTATGCTGCCATCGGGAAGTCCGAATCACACGATGGGCTTATTATGGCGCACATAGGAGAGAGAAACACACACATTTACACTGCATTTACGACAAAAATTAATGCGCCAATGGCCACATTTGTTCCTCTGAAACATTCTTATAAAGCCAAATTTGCTGCCTAAATATTTTGTCTTCCACTTTTTAAACTCATATACGACACCTGAATAATTACAAGACTCATAGGATTTGTCTATCTACTCATTTATTTGGAACTAATTTCGGCTGCCTCGATAGGAGACAAAATTCCAAGGTAGTTGATAGTCTATGGCATTCTTTTCATCGTGCATTCGATTGGCTGTTCCGACTTCCTCCCATCGCAGAGTTTTTTGTTCGAAAAACAAGCTATATTTCATAATTTACATTATTTGTAGTGTTCAAACTTTAATATATGTTTTCCATAATATGCTTTTAATGTATATATACAATCAATTTCAGATAATATAAATTTATGTGCGAGAGAAATGCGTTTGAAATATGAACATGTGGGGGTCAGAGTGCTTGCCTAAAGCTATCAGATTACGAGATTGTAATTGAGTGGTGACGTCACTAGGCCGCATTTCAGTCTGTTCCTTTGTTTGTTCTCTCTCCGCTGTTTTCCAATCGAATGAAAATTTCTATTTCTATTTTCCCGGGCAAATTTTGTTTTTGATCAGAAACGTTTGTCGGCACAGGGCGGAAGGTGTCGTGTCTCATATCCAATGCTGTCATACAGTTCATGATTACATTTCGGGGATATAGATTATTAAAAGAGAAATCCAGACGTTGAGTAACTACTCGCATCATCTATTAATAAAATAGCGCGGAAATGTCTTGATCAATTTATAATTTTCGTTCATATTCGAAAATGCATATTTTTAATACCATTCTTTTATTCTGATATTTCTCATTCGTAAAATATCAATTATTAGCAGTGTGTGTTGGTTAGGCAGTAGTATGATCTGAGTCTTAATTCGGTATTATTAATTGAAATATCATAGCATGTTCATTCAATATAGAATAAATAGTCGCACGGTACCTCATTGTACCGTATTCCTAAAAAGAACCCATGAATTGATGTTTTTTTCCAATACAATATATATTTTTAAGGTAGTAGATTTATCGCCTTTTGAGATTTAACTTTTGTCTAACGGGAAACATTCACTTACTAGACAAAAATATGAATTAATAAATTAATTTTTATTTATCAAAATACTATGGTATTATTTCTAACAACATAGGCAGCACTTAACCGAACACAGCTGAATTGGAATCGGAAGTGCGTGCACTGCGCTCGCGCGTAAAATATTTAAAACGGAAGTGCGTGTACTGCGCTCGAATTGCATTTTGTGTAACCTGGGGATGCGCGCGCAGTTTCCCTATTAAGGTCATTGCCCATTTTTTAGTACTGTAAATGCAAATTAAAGATTACTGTGTTTTTACTGATATACAATATTGTGTATTGCGATTTTTTTTTTTATGATTTTTTTAAAAATATATGAAAGATACCCTTCATTGTCCAGAAATAGACAGACTACTAAGTGATATTAATTTTACTAAACAATGTTTAACAATATCATTCACATTTTTTTTTAAATACAGTAAAACAAAGCACCTTTCAACATTTGTTTGTAATAATTAATTAAATCCCATTATTGGAATAATATTATTTTTATTACTTTTAATAATATGTATATTTACATAATGTATTACTCCTTTAAATCGGTGGCGCACGTCCATTTTCACATCAACAATAATTATGTATACGTCGTACAGTAATAAATGAGATGAGGAAAATTAATAGAGGGCGATATAGCTATTTTCTTAAATCTCAAAGAGTAGGAATGTATTTCCGGTGGTACGATAATAAATAGGTTTCACGATTAGTTTGACCGATGTATAATAATATATAGTTTCTAGTTTCTACTTTAAATTATGTCTAAACATTGTATGGCGGCATTTATAATATGTTGGGTACGAACACAAAATGAAGGGACCACCAGTGCAACATCTGGAAGATATATTACATTATGTTTGCCGCCCTCTTTATCACTAGCCAAGAAATGTACTAGACCGGCAGCCCAGAGACATTTGGTTAGATGAGCTAGGTACCAATATCTGACTATTTGAGTGTGTTGGGGGTCACTTGAAGTGAATGAAAATGGGAGTCTGCCGGGTACCCCCTGCTGCGTCTAGACCGGGGGGACCCCGAAACGTGCTAAAAAATCGGCACAGGTTAGATGAGAGAGATACCACCTAATTTTACCACCATGGGATGCCCATTGGCATCCTTATAACAGTATCACAAACGACAGACTTTTCTCTGCTGCAAAAGGCCCGCCAGACCCCCCGAGGGAGGGCCTAAAATGGGGTTAGCATAGATGAGTGAGGTACCACTCAAAATCAATTCCAAACGAACAAGTTGTGTTCATACAATACTAAATGGATAACAACAGACTAATTGTCTGCTGCACCGCAAGTGCCAGACACCCTAAAGTTAGACTAGAGGCCCCCCTTCCCCCAACTAACCCAGCTTAGATATTGTAGATACCACCAGCAACCAATGTTATATGATTTAGCACATTGTAAGCAATACCAAATGACCTATTACAGACTATCTGAACACTGCCCTGGCCCTGGCAGACCCCTCTAAAGTTAGACTAGAGACCCCTCTTTCCCCAACTAGCCCAGCTTAGATATTGTAGATACCACCAGCAACCAATGTTATATGATTTAGCACATTGTAAGCAATCACCAAATGACCTATTACAAACTATCTGTACACTGCCTTGGCCCTGGCAGACCCCTCTAAAGTTCAACTAGAGACTCCATTCCCCAACTGGCCTAGCTTAGATCTTGTAGATACCACCAGCAACCAATGTTATAATTATGATTTAGCACATTGTAAGCAATACCAAATGACCTATAACAGACTATCTGTACACTGCCTTGGCACTGGCAGACCCCTCTAAAGTTTCCCCATTTACCCCAAGTATATAGCTTACCTTAGATATTGTAGATACCACCACCAGCAAAAAAAACCCACCCAAAACAACATATTTAATTGAATAAAGTTTAACTTTAACCGAACTAACACAAAACAATTGAAAATATATCACATCAATGACGATAAAATGACCATTACCATTTTAAAGGGAAAAATAGTTTAAGAGTTTCACTTCAAACTTAAGCCAAATATAAACAAGTACGGATTCGAGTAAATTTAGCATTCCTGCGAAGAATTGTGAGGATCTGGAATTCCTTGCCTTTGAATGTCAAAGATACATTCGTCTGTAACTCTTGCAACCTATTTTAAGAGAAAGCTTAGTAATCACCTTAATCAAATTCAGGATTGTAGTAACTTAATGCAAAGTGATTTGATTAATTAATAGTTGGTAATTTTAAATGCTGTATATTATAATCTTAATCCTCTATATATATTTATATATATAAATCCAAAGGCAAATAACTGAAAAATGACAATGCTGTGGGTATCAGTGGCTGAATCTCAATGGAGATACAAACAAAAAGTGAAAAGCTAAATCAAAAGGATAAAGTAAAACAGCCAGAAACGTTAGCAGAGCTTTCGGGCAACACTAGCCCTTCATCATTGCAAGTGAAGGATAAGAGCTGGCAAGTGCTGCCTGGGTGGACAGGAATAAAAGAAATACAACAAAAGGAGACAGGGTGGAGTCTGAATAAAAGTAGAAAACAAAGAAGGTAGCTTGGTAGAGATACAGTATAAACAATTTTGGAATGGAACTAAACATGGCCAACAGCCATAAGTCGCGTGCTAAAACGCATAGTGATACCGGACCGACAGACAGACCGACCGACCGCCGACATAGTGAACTATAGAGTCGCGTCCACGCGACTAAAAACAGCTTAAATGGTGGTTAATATTGAAACTTAAATTTAGGTAGACAATAGAATAATTTTACCAACCTGGGAGTATGTTTCTAATGTTAAGTACAAAAGGTTTTGTGGTTTTAAGTTGTAATTCCCAGTGGTTTTCCTTGTCTTTGCAAGTTTTGTCGCTCCATTTGACACATGGAATATTGCAATAACTCTGAAATTTGTTATCGAGTGACCAGATGAATTAAAATGTTCGGCTACAGGTTGAACAAGCTTTAATGTGTTGATAGCTGATCTGTGTTGTGTCATTCTCATACGGAGAGTGTTTTTTGTTTCTCCGACGTACTGTTTGCCACAAATATTGAGATAAATGACGTTTTTGGTTAGACAATTAATTGATTGTCTTATCCGAAAAATGCGGCCAGTTTGGTTACTCTTAAATTTTTCAGTAGAATCAACCAATGAACAAGTTTTGCAAGATTTGCCGCAAAGGTGACTGCCCAAATTTTGACTGTCATGAGAGTTAATTTCACTCTTACATTTGGATCTGACTAATATATCACGAAGGTTGGGAGGTCTACGAAATGCAATAATGGGTGGTTCCGGAAAAACAGTCCTGAGACGTTCTGTGGACTTTAGAATGGGCATATGTTTCTCAATAAATGAATAGCCCCGTAATGGAGGCAACCTAGGTTGATAGGTTTGTAATTTCTACTCCGGAGATGTCCGGTTAGTTCTTCGGTACGATTCTGAAAATCTAAATCTGAAGAACAGATACGTCTGATAGGTAATGCTTTACTGTTCGGTATGTTTTTAGTACAATGTTGGGGATGACAACTGCTAGGGAGCAGGTACATATTTTTATCAGTGGATTTACGGAATAGGTCAGTTTTGAGAGTACCATTTTCTATGGTCACTATAGTGTCCACAAAATCAACGCTACTAGTGGATTTGGTAACTGTAAATCTTAGGATCGATGGAGTGTTTTTTTTTACCATCACAGAAACAGATTTTGCCACCTTATCCGCAATTTCCGGGGTGGGTTCCGTTGTGAGTTTATGATATATAATGAAGCTGTCTTAAGGATTCCTCTTAATAAAATTTGATGTCCATAGCAACAGTGGCAGAACCTTTATCAGCGGGTTTAATGATGATATCATTACGCTGACGCAATTTGGCAATGGCCTGCCTCTCTTGTTTTGAGATTGTCACGTTTATCTGGACTCGGGACGTAGTTTTGTACATCCTCCTCAATAGCCTGGATAAAATGTTTCTAAAGCTGGACAAAGATTTTTAGGTGGATTCCAGGAACTTTTTGGTTTAAATTTGTTAACGTTGCCTTCGTTTTGCGTGGTGCTGCTGCCTGAATCCGTATCCGGATATTCACCCCCTGGACATTTACCCCCCGGACAACTACCCCCCGGACAACCACCACCTGGACCACTACCCCCTTAGGACAACTACCCCTTTAGGACAACTACCCCCCGGACAAATACCCCCCGGACAACTACCCCCTTAGGACAACAACCCCCTTAGGACAACTACCCCCTGGACAACTACCCCCCGGACAATTACCCCCTAGGAACAATTACCCCCCGGACAATTACCCCCCGGACAATTACCCCCCGGACAATTACCACCCAGAAAACTATCCCTTTAGAACACCCTAACCACCCAGACCATTCAACAACCTGACTCTGCAACTATTAATTAATAACTATATTTTAATTCGTTACTTTGACGAATTACTAGGGCCTATTCATTATTGTAAACAAAAGTAAAAGATTGAACATAAATATAGCCTGGTGGTATAAACTGAAGATTGTTACACATGATCATAGGATAGTCGAACGTATTATATAGTACTCCATGTATTTACTGTAAAGACTGGGTTCACTAATAATAATAATAATTTTTGCGTCAGGACAATGCTTCGATAACCACTGGTCTTAAAAGAATTAATTTTTGTCTCAAATTTGTCATATATGTATTTTTGTACACTTGAAGAATAATATCACTTTTTATATTTGACCTCAATGTTCACTCACCGAATAAACGTCGATCTTTAAATAAATTCCCCTCAAATAAACGGTGACCATGTCACTCCTATGAAACATCATATGGAATAATCGGCGTCTATTTCCATTAGATTATACCCCCTCCCATTGAATAAAAAAATTTCTTCCAATAAATGTCCACCTAAAAACCACCTAAACAATAAACAGCCCAGGCCCTTTTTTCAATAAATACGGTACTTTAAATCTAGCACATCTAGGGTCTAGCGTGCTGTTAAACAGAATAATCGGTTAAAAACGGGTGTTTCGAAACTAGAGACCCGAGACCAGAGACCAGAGACCCGAGACCCAATACGAAAAGGGAGACCTAAATATACGAAAAGGGAGACCCACGTACGAAAAGGGAGACCCCACTATACGAAAAGGGAGACCCCACTATACGAAAAAGGGAGACCCTAATATACGAAAAGGGAGACCTAAATATACGAAAAGGGAGACCAAATATACGAAAAGGGAGACCAAAATATACGAAATGGGAAACCTAAATATACGAAAAGGGAGACCCACTATAAGAAAAGGGAGACCCCACTATACGAAAAGAGAGACCACACTATACGAAAAGGGAGACCCTAATATACGAAAAGGGAGACCCAAATATAGGTCTCCCTTTTCGTATTGGGTCTCGTGTCAGGTCTCTGGTCTCGGGTCTCTAGTTTCGAAACACCCGTTAAAAACAGATGATTTCATTTTTACAGAAACCGGTCCTATATATTTGTCTACTTTTGGATTGGGGGGGGGGGGGGGGGTAGTTTACCGGGGGGTAGTTGACCGGGGGGTAGTTGACCGGGGGGTAGTTATCCTAAGGGGGTAGTTGTCCTAAGGGGGTGGTTGTCCGGGGGGTAGTTGTCCGGGGGGTTGTTATCCTAAGGGGGTAGTTGTCCTAAGGGGGTAGTTGTCCGGGGGGTAGTTGTCCGGGGGGTAGTTGTCCTAAGGGGGTAGTTGTCCGGGTGGTAAACATCCGGGGGGTAACTGTCTAGGGGGTAGGTGTCCTAGAACCGCCTGAATCAGCAAAATAATCACGTAATCGTAATCTTCTAGAAAAAGACTCTATATCCAAAGATAGTTGTTGTGCGCCGACCTGCCTTGGTTTTGGGCAGAATTTAAGTCCTCGGGAAGGAAGTTTTTTCTCTCCTTCGGAAAGTCGACAATTAATTTCAACAACTGAATCAGAGGTGTTGCTCTGATTCTTGTTATATGTCCAAACGAACCTTCTGCAGGGTTTCCTAAAAGCCCTGAAGTCATCCGAAGGTAGAGTCATTTGTGTTGAAATGACCAAGTCTGCATGGTAGACCAAATTTGTGATGTTCCCTTCGGGCCATTACCGTTGATTGTTTACGGCAGTCATTGGCGATAATCCTGAATTTGTTTTGAAACTAGGATGCAGGAAGTTCTCTTTTCAACTTCTTAGTTCTAGAGTGAATTTCAACGTCAAACTCAGTGAGGATTTTGCGGCAATTGTCAATTTGGATCTCATTGAGATCTCTAATTTTGTTCAAATACCTTTTTTAATAGATACAGTACTACATATCTACATAAATAAAGTACATAAAAAAAAAATTATATATATTTATAATTTTTTTTAAAATATTTTTTTCGATCGAGATACGGTATTGTTCAGTCTACCTGAAGATCGTTTAACGTGAAACACCGTGTAATAGACGTCCGTGTTCCATCTACTTTATAAAAATATATATTCGCTCTTGATTCCAATTGAGCACGTTTGCAGCCTCAACGCATCTATATAAGACTTGCACTGATGAAGGGCTAGTGTTGCGCGAAAGCTCTGCTAACTTTTCTGGCTGTTTACTTTATCGTTTTGATTTAGCTTTTCGCTTTTTTTTTTTGTATCTCCATTGAGATCCAGCCACTGATACCCACAGCATTGTCATTTTTTCAGTAATTTGCCTTTGGATTTATAAATATATATATATATACATATGAATACAGGATTAAGATTATAATATACAGCATTTAAAATTACCCACTATTAATTAATCAAATCACTTAAGATTAAGTTACTACAATCCTGAATTTGATTAGGGTGATTACTAAGCTTTCTCTCAAAATATGTCCAAGAGTTACAGACGGATGTATCTTTGACATCCAAAGGCAAGGAATGCTAAATTTACCCGAATCCATACTTGTTATATATATTTGGCTTATAATATATAAGTTTTAATTGAAACTCTTAAACTATTTTCCCCTTTAGAATGGTAATGGTCATTTTATCATCATTGATGTGATATATTTTCAATTGTTTTGTGTTAGTTCGATTAAAGTTAAACTTTATTCAATTAAACATGTTGTTTTGGGTGGTTATTTTTTTGCTGCTGGTGGTATCTACAATATCTAAGGTAGGCTATATACTTGGGGTAAATGGGGGAACTTTAGAGGGGTCTGCCAGTGCCAAGGCAGTGTACAGATAGTCTGTTATAGGTCATTTTGTATTGCTTACAATGTGCTAAATCATAATTATAACATTGGTTGCTGGTGGTATCAACAATATCTAAGCTAGGCCAGTTGGGGGGAATGGAGTCTCTAGTCGAACTTTAGAGGGGTCTGCCAGGGTCAAGGCAGTGTACAGATAGTTTGTAATAGGTCATTTGGTGATTGCTTACAATGTGCTAAATCATATAACATTGGTTGCTGGTGGTATCTACAATATCTAAGCTGGGCTAGTTGGGGAAAGAGGGTCTCTAGTCTAACTTTAGAGGGGTCTGCCAGGGCCAGGGCAGTGTTCAGATAGTCTGTAATAGGTCATTTGGTATTGCTTACAATGTGCTAAATCATATAACATTGGTTGCTGGTGGTATCTACAATATCTAAGCTGGGTTAGTTGGGGGAAGGGGGGCCTCTAGTCTAACTTTAGGGTGTCTGGCACTTGCGGTGCAGCAGACAATTAGTCTGTTGTTATCCATTTAGTATTGTATGAACACAACTTGTTCGTTTGGAATTGATTTTGAGTGGTACCTCACTCATCTATGCTAACCCCATTTTAGGCCCTCCCTCGGGGGGTCTGGCGGGCCTTTTGCAGCAGAGAAAAAGTCTGTCGTTTGTGATACTGTTATAAGGATGCCAATGGGCATCCCATGGTGGTAAAATTAGGTGGTATCTCTCTCATCTAACCTGTGCCGATTTTTTAGCACGTTTCGGGGTCCCCCCGGTCTAGACGCAGCAGGGGGTACCCGGCAGACTCCCATTTTCATTCACTTCAAGTGACCCCCAACACACTCAAATAGTCAGATATTGGTACCTAGCTCATCTAACCAAATGTCTCTGGGCTGCCGGTCTATACCCATTGTACCAAGATTGTTCTTGTTCAATATCATGTACAAGCTTTTCATATTGTCACTAGTTTTGTCTTTAATGTAAATCATAATAATTACCACAGCTGTATCTTTCTACATTTTTTTTTTTTATTAAAACATGTATGTGTATATAAGGCTATTATTCTAATCATTCTTCTACAATTTGATTAAGTTTTTATTCCAATTTTATTATAATTTTCATATATATTTAACTTTTTAATGAAAAAACGTAATTGAATCCACCAGATAAATGTAAATCCATTTTGTAGACTGATTTAGTGACTATTTGCCAAGTCTCTGCTCACATCTAGAGTATAACTGCATTACATGAAATAGGCTGTCATAATCAACACCAATATGAGAGTTTAAAGAACTGGAAAAAATCAAACAAAACATTTAATCCATTTACTAACTATTCAATAATATATTATTTATTTTCACAACCCAGATCAGAGAGTTGATAAATAACCAACAACTTCCTGCCCACAAGTGTGTATTACATTAAAAAAATAGATTATGTGGCTCAAGTGTTAAGCAGTGTCTACACTATCAAAAAAAATGTGATGTGCCCATATATGGACATGGTGATGTCATATCACTACCATATTTGGAAATACCACTACCACACTCTTTTTTGTCAAACTAGTGCTTTAGAAGATTCTTACTGGATTTCTGTAAGTCTTGTTTGCCATGGTAGGTAACCCAGCAACGAATGTACTGTACCGCATCGAATCACAAGCTCTGGATCTGGCCATTTACTACGTGCTGTAGTAAACAAAACATAAATCAGAATCTATTTCTATCCCTCTTGATAACAGTGCAGGGGAGGATTTCAAAAACAGATATCAACAAACAAGTAGTTTATAATTTCATTTTAGCTGTCAAAGGGGGATCTGGATATGCCCGTGCAGTGACATCATTATTGGGAAAAGGAGTTTAAAAAGTATGAAAAAGTGGAGTTAGTTATACCTTGCATTAGTGTCTCCATTTGTGATAGGTTAACATCTTCAATACATTTAGTTTTGTCTTGAATAGCTTGACACAATTGTTGTGATATTTTTGCTACATCTTGGCGGCCATCCGTAGAGGATAACAATTTTATACTAATTTTTCCAGTATCTGATACTAAAATAAAAATTGTAAACAAACAGTAGTACATAATAATGTTATTATAACGCCTATATGCAATTATCAAATAACTAATGTATTAGTTTATACTACATACATCACATATACAGTAGAGTGCATTGAACCTTACAAAATATCTGTGATAAAGTATTGTTGAAAGGGGTACTACTTACTATTGGATCATTATTAAAAACTCGGAACATCTCAGATGTGAAGAGAGTATTACAGGTTTCAACTTACCACCATTATTTTTACTATCTATGTAACCTTTTCCAACTTCAAATGAAAATTGACATTTATCTTCATTGAAAAATTTTTCCTGCTTTTCATAAATTTCAGTTGCAACAGCTTGGTCATTTTGTTTCAACTTTCCTGTAGAATTCAATAATGAGAAATGGAATACATTAGTTTAGGTCTTGAGTCTTCTTTATGTTCATGCCACACCTCTTCCTCCAAAACCCATTAAATAATACGTACTGTCGGTGTAAGTAGGCTAGTAGTATAGGCCTAGTACTTATTAATTAATACTAATAATTTAATATTTATTAATTATTTATAAATAAATATCTTTTTTTTATTTTTAAATAACAACAAATGTTTTGCACCTTTCGTATCATACAAGCTGACAAACTTAACGCCGAACCCCACACACCAAACAACCATATTAGCTATATCAGAGAAAGAAAACTCATTCTCTACCACAACTATACCAACGTGTTTAGGAATCTTTGTCAGGGTGGTCGCATCGGCCTGCATCCCCTTCCACGTCCCGACACTTCTTCTGCTGTTGTGACTTTTCACTAGGCCTAGGCCCAACGGAATGTCAATATAAAATGATACATTCTTTTTAAATAGTACAAATGATTTCGATATAAATGACCTAATGAATATTAAGTAATGAATTAATGAAAGCAATAGATGTTCGTAAAACGCCATCATAATCGCCTAGCTAGGCCTAGCTATAGTCAATCTATACACAGCCCGACTTCTCACCGGCACGTGAGGGGTTGTTGATGTTGTGTCTCACACGTCACTATTCAAAACTGTATGGAACGCCAATTAGGCCTACAAAAATATTGTTTTGCCAGATCTCCCCAACGACTGCTGACAAAAATTTAAAAAAAAATTGTGTTCGATACCATCCAGTACAGTAATAGTTTTTTTAATCGAACAAACAGTATCTTTTTTATAATTATTTTATTTTAAGTTGTGTTTATTCTATAACTGCTGTAACCTATGATCAGTATTATTCATGCTATACCCTTCACAAACCGATCTTGCTTGTATTTTGTATTTTATGTATAATGTAACTATTTTATCTGTATTTTAAATGATGTGTTTTATTTGTATTTGTAACTTTTTAATTCATTTTCATATTTTTATGTGAATTTTTAACTTTGAACAAATAAAAATAATTTCAAACCATGTGTTTGATCATAAATAAATGAAATGAATGAAAATGAATTCATACTTGTTTCATTTTATGTATGCGGGTAATTTCTGGATAACTACACTGGTTACAGCTACCATCACCTTAAAGCCCACTAGGTAGAGAACGAACAAGTACGTAAGCCGCAACTGCAATTAAGCGTGGTTTCCACTAGAGCAGAGATGCAGAAATGGACGTACTCTAGAGTCGCAACGCAGGCGAAGTTTGAATAACCTACTCGTGACGTCAAATCACTTGCGTTGCGCTTACGTTATTGCGTTGCGTCGTAAAGCTTGTTTCCACTAGAACGTAACGCAAGGACGTAAACGCAACGCAAGCGTTTTAACCAATGACAAGCGAAGTTATAGACAGTTAGCAATCACAAGCGAATAAGCCATCGCAATTGTGATTGATCAATTCACTTGCGTTGCGTTACGTCCTTGTGTTGCGTCGCTAGTGGGAACCACGCTTAAGTGGGAACCAAGCATTAATGAAAAGCGACAGTTCAAATATTCCATAAATTGTAATAATGGTCAAATCACCGTTGCGTATCTATACGTTTTTGCCTGGTATATCCTAAAGCTTGGTTCCCACTAGGACGCAACGCAAGGACGTAACGCAACACAAGGTGATTACCAATCACATGCGATGGACTATTCGAACAGTCGCTTGTGATTGGTCAACTCGCTAGTGGAAAACCACGCTAAAGCGTGGTTCCCACTAGCGACGCAACACAAGGACGTAACGCAACGCAATTGATTGACCAATCACAAGCGATGGCTTATTCGCTTGTGATTGCTAACTGTCTATAACTTCGCTTGTCATTGGTTAAAACGCTTGCGTTGCGTTTACGTCCTTGCGTTACGTTCTAGTGGGAACCAAGCTTTAGGTAGGAATAACCGGACCAAGGATAAATCGTTGCAATGACGCAATAGACGCAACGCATACAAGTTAACCAATGACGAGCGACAGTTCGATCGCTTGTGATTGGTCCTCAGGGAAAATTTTCATTTAAAAATTTTGTTTAGCAATATTGCTAATCAAACTGATTTTTAAGTCGAGAAACATAGTTTTGTATTGTATTTTTTGCTACACAATTTTCAAAATGTGTAGCAATAAGGTTGTTTTGTATAGCTTTTTGCTACGCTACACTGGCGAAAATGTTCCCTGGTCCTCCCCCCCCCCCCCCCCCCTTCGTTAAGCCTGGTTTCCATTAAAATCGCGACAGCGTTTCCATTAAAATCGCTACACGCGATTCATCGCAGTCAAATCGGCAAAGTTCAACCATGTTCAACTTTGCCGATTTTGTCGGCGTTGAATCGTATACGCGTACGTACAAATTCTAGCGTTTCCATAGAATCGCTACGCTCTGTCGTGTAGCGATTTTATGGAAACCAGGCTTTACGTGACATGCTGTATGGTGCTGGAGCGTATATCGACGACGTTCGCAACGCAAGCGAGACGACTAATGACGAGCAACGAATAATAATCCATCGCTTGTAATTGGTCGAATCCATTGCATTGCGTCCGAGAGAAAACCAAGCTTACCCTGGGCGTATGATTTGTTATCAACATTTAAAATTAGCTCAAGGACAACTTTGTTGTATAGGCCTATAGAAAGATAAAGATGTACTGATAGTGGTAAAATAACTTACTAATTGTTGTTTGCTACTGTAGTGTATCACTAGTAGATATTTAAAGCGATTTTACATACTTGAATTCAATTCAATTTTGTTGAAACTTCCCCCATCCGTCCCGGATGACGTGAAAGGGAAACAGGTATTCATTTCACATTGTTATTTACCCAACTTATTAAAAAAAGAGAAAGAAATCGAAAAGTAATCGTACCATGACGTTTTGTAATTTGTTGGCTTGCGTACCGTACCAATTCAAAACCTTTTGTATAATTTGGGCGTCAACATCACGGTATAAAAGCCCATACAAGTTTGAAGAACGAGTCTATTGTTCACGTCCAAGGCCTATCCCGGAATGTGTACTTTTGGCGCCAAGTGTATGCAAGTTATTTAATACATAAATAATGGGCACGTGTCGTGAATTGCGTGTATAGCAAATTGTTATACTGTAGTACATTCACATAAAACAATTTTTCAAAAAGGTCACACAATAGTTCAATATTGTAACAAGTACGTTCTCAATAACAGCCTAATTTTCAAAATAGTGTCATGAGAAATAGCTCAATTGGTACAAAAGAAAACTCTGCCTGATTGATACGATAACCGAATTATTTATAAATGTATTAAATCAGGGTGCAATGACTTTATAATCAATTTTTAAATAGTTTAGGTTTGCAATACAATTATTAATCATAAAAATAACGGTTTTCTTTAATTTCAAGTTTAGCCCGAGACAACAATTTGTTGGTGACAATCGTATGCTGCTTTTGTACTTTCCTGGTAGCCAGTATTTTCATTTATTATTCTTTATAACTTCGTAACCTCTTCAGTAAAAAAACTGTTATCCCAGAGGGCCGCCCATACACAATAACAGTAAAATCACAAACCAGCTTTACAAAAACAATAGAATAGAACACCCCACCCACCCAACATCCCAAATAATCCACCTGATCACTCTCTCACCCCACCCACCCAACATCCCAAATAATCCACCTGATCACTCTCTCACCCCACCCACCCAACATCCCAAATAATCCACCATCAGCATTCCAGATCGGAGTACCCCTAAAAACAAATTATCTTCTACCAGATTCAACCTTAGGTAATAACAAATTACCATCAGAACTGAACCTGGTAGAATAACAACTAATAATATTTTGTAAATGTATCGTATTAAATAATTATTACTGTATATAATATTATATTCATATATAATTACAGATAATTACAGTACTGTATATAGAAATGTTTCTTTTTAGTTTTAATTGGAAATCGCAACAGCCACATTTAAGCTGCATCGCTGACAATCGGTCCAAGTCTTTTTGTATCGGGGAAACACGTATTCCATAATAATAGTTATATTTGTAGACACTATATCCATACATTTTCCAATTTCCCTGTATCATTTAAAGATGTATTGTCCCTTGAAAAAATAATTCTTTCACATTTTGTAGTTGAATATGCCATTTTAATGTCACCTAATAGTTATCGCCTTTGACAAAAAAAAAAAAAAAAAATGCATTTACCTGAAAAAAGAAAATGTAATTTAAACAAAATATAGTGAAATTGGCTCCCAGCCAATAGGTCTTTGGTTGAATTTAACCATTTATTTTAAGTGAAATAATTATTTTTCCCATTTTTTTTCTATAGAAGTGATAACATTTCATAATTTATTCAAATCCTGATTTGAATAATCTTAATTGTTCATGTTCATCTTTAAAATGATTTAACTTTAAAAATAACACAAAAAAAGCACACACAATATTTCGAAAAGATGTTTTATTTATTATTATTAAAACTGGAAATGAAGTAATATACACAAAGTTTATGAGACAATAAGCACAAACGGCATTAGGCCTAGTATAACATCCGAAAACTAATTTAACCAACTTTAAATAAAAAGCAGAGACATACATTAAAAAAAAAACATGTACAAAAATTGGATGTGGTTTTTGACTGAAACTAGAAACATTAACAAAATGAATCGGCCAAAAATACTAAAATAGTTACAAGATTTCTGATCTATGTATCTGATTCATTAAAATTTTCACGATTAATATTTATTTTCCGTATGCTAAGAACGATTGATAACATTCCAACTATTGTCCAAGTGCGAGTCCAATGGGTACAGCAACGCTTAGGTACGATCTGTGGACCCATTTCTTTGTTGGTAGTTATCACGGCCTCGCGAGTACGAACTGGAGCGGCTGTAAAAGAAAGTTTTATATCATGTTAAGTTGTTAATCTTATTGCTTTTTGGACAATGTGCTTTGTATGGAGTTAGTGAGTATGTATGGGTCTTGTGAGTGTGGTGGTTAGTCCATGGGCTCTTAAACTATCAATGGCTTTTGTTAACATTCAATGCAAGGCTAACAAATAGTAGCACAATACAGTACTAGCAATGGGTTAGACAATTGATGTTCCTTTATTTCATTTACTTTGTGAGAAAAGAACAAATACATAACAAAAGAAAACTTTATATCAACAAAACAAAAGAGTTCAAAATCCAAAAGACTGGTTAACCAAAAAGCAAAATGGTTTTGGTTCACCAAGAATCCTTGACCAAATTTTTAAAATATATACTGTAATTGTATATCAGTTTCTTTCATTCTTTCCCTTTATTTAAGATAATAATGTACATCCAAATAAAAAAACAAAAATACCAACAGGAAATTAACAAAAACATCTATCACAAAAACAACCTAAAATATATCAGAAGTGCTTTGTAGTAAACAAGCCTATAGTGTTCAACAAGTTTAATGTTTTTTACCTTTTACGACGATTTTCGTGTGATCGCGACCTGCTTCTACTGCGACTCCTACTTCGACTGTAACCACGTTTGGGGGAGTATGATCGTCTCGGAGAGAAAGACCTACATCATAAGAAAAATTAATGTTAGTATCCTGAAGCCAAATTGTGGGAATAACGCGATTACTACTATACACTTTTATTTCAACATATATACAACCTCATTTAAATGGGCCTCTTGTTTAATACCAATAATTAGGAATACATTGTAGCATATTGATTGTATGATTCAATGTATTTTGTCCAAATATTATAACATAAAAAATAGTAAAAAAATAAAGTACTTGTCCCACCACCAAATGTATACATTTATTACTTTTTATGGATTTCTTAAAATGCGAAAACTTTGACATTTAAATGACATTATTATGTAGAATGTTGTTCATAAAATGGCCAGGCATGCCTTTCAACATTTTACCATACCTACTCTTAGCTGTAAACGAAAAGCATAAGGTGATGTGACTATGTGACGTGTTGTCTGGTAGACTGGGAGGGATGAATTATTATATGAAGCTGGCTGAAACTCAGGCGGCAACAGACGCGCGATGCATCGCAATTTAATAAGCTGAGATAAATCTAGGTGGGCGCCAACATGTGCAGTGATGAATTAAGACGCCGATCTAGTTGTTTTAACTGTTGTTCTCGGAGGAATAATGATGTAATCTTAAGACCGTACTCTTTCACGATTGAGCGGCATGGGTGGGAGTTTCAAGCTCGCACACAAGTATGTGAAGAGGCTAAGAATATGACTAGATGGTTCATATCGCATTCTGGTGAAAGAGGCTAGAGAATGGCTAGATAAACCGTTCATATCGCATTCTGGTGAAAGAGGCTAGAGAATGGCTAGATGAACTGTTCATAATCGCATTCTGGTGAAAGAGGCTAGATGGGGAGGGTGTGTGAGACGAGCTGATCGTATTACACCTGAAAAACGAGGTCACAAGCAGTTCATTTTGATACTGATCTTAGTTGTATATATGTATTCTGTTTTTACATTTTTTTAATGTACATTGATAAAAAAAACAAAATTAATATATCATCTTCATTAATAAATTTATTTATAAACAAATAAATTATTCTTGATTAAATAAGTTCTTAATCACTAATTTCCCTACTTATAAATATATTAAATATTATCAAAATATGTACAACTTTCGTTAAAATTTTATACAAAAGAATCAATCCGAATATAATACTTAAACCCTGAAAACAGATTCTGTCCAACAATAACTTTGTATAAGGAATCAGATGTACTGGGGGCTATCTGTAGTAAAAAAGGGTATTTGGCTTTCATAGAGTAGATTAGTTATCATTTAGACAAACTGCATAAAACAGTAAATTGCATAGAATGTTAGTTTTACAAAAACTTTTTTAAAAAACGTTACAAAATCTTGAAAAAATATATTTAAAAATAATTTGAATTTATTGTTTCTTATTAATAAGAAAAAGACCTTGACCTTGAACGACGTCTCTGATGCTGACGAGGGCGACAATCTCTTGCGAAGTGACCAATTTTGCCACATTCGTAACACCGTTCGCCATGTGCGGAGCGTCGAGGTGGCCCACTTCTTCTTGAGCGCCTTGTTTCACCGGTTGACATTTCAACTCTCACTCTTCGTCCACAAATATTTCTATTAAAAAAAAAACATGTGTACAATTTTGAACCAATTGCCTTTTACTGTAAGTGAATAAAGTGGTGCTGTAACCAGATTCTGTTTAGAATCAACTTTCTATGACAAGCCTTGACTGTCTCAATGTTCACAAATTGTTTAAAGATCAGAGCGCTGTGGACTTAATGGTAACAAAAATCAGAACCTTTTGTTGTTTGTCATAACAAAACAATTTAGTTTTTAAGAAATTAATTACCTGCCATCCATACCACGCACAGCATCCTCAGCATCACGAGGATCTTCAAATTCAATAAAAGCAAAACCAGGCGGGTTTCGAGCGACCCAAACATTCTTCAAAGGTCCGTAATAGCCAAATACGTCCTCCAGGTCATGCCTGGCTGCACCGGGTCCAACATCTCCTACATACACCTTGCATCCCAATGGACCATGATCTCTAAAATGTCCTCTAGCATCCGACGACATTGTTTTCAATTTCTGAAAAGATAAATAATTTATTTTTTACCTCAAATTGTAGAATAGTTAATACTGTATTTCAATTCCTTGATGCCTTTCCCAATTTGGAAATTGTGGGGGTGTGCGCATTCAATGACTAACAATTTGATAATACTGTACAGTTGGTAAGCTTGTAATAAACACCTACAAATATACGTCAGTCAAGGCCAAAGTGAGGGGTTAAAAACAGACGAGACAAAGATGCTTTAAATATAATTATTACCGTATATTTCGGTGTATAAGTCGCACCTGTGTATAAGACGCACCCCCAACTGAGAGTAAAATATCGGTATTTTTTATATCGTCGATGTATAAGACGCACCTTATATTTCATCAAAACAATGTTTTTTTAAATTGTAATCAATATTATTGTGATAATATATTTTGTTATATCTACAACGGCGTCCTTTATTTAGATTTTTTCTTACCTAGGCTCGGCCGCGCCCAGCCTCAACAAGTTCTTTCTAACTTGTTATTCATGAGTTTCGCCGCAACATCGAGTGCATGACCGTGTGTGTAACACGCACGTGTGTGGGCTAGCCTCGCTCGATCATTTCGAGAGGGCGCACGTTTTCACGGACAATCGTATTCGATTAGTATCTATGTATCCGAGAAGTGTGTACGCTAGGTCCATGCTATAATCACCTGGAGAATATACTAGTCGAATACCGCACACCATGTGCCACCAAAAGAAGGGCTTGCGCTTGATGTACGGCGATCGTGCGTATAACTACTGTATAAATAAATACTATTCCAATCGTACGACGTAAACGTTTACAAATGAAATTTTATCGGAGCGCCATAATGAACAAATCTTTTCATCATATTTAGTATAACATCATGCTAAAATGACTTGAAAACTAGGCCTAGCCTAGGCAGAAGCAGGTTGCCGTTACGTTAGTTAGTTACTGTAGCTAGGCCTAGCCTACTCAGGCCTAGCAAACGAGGTGACGGTAGCCTAGGCCTATGTACAATCTGTGTGGTGAGGCATTTATGTTCGGTGTATAAGACGCACCCTTAATTTGGAGGTCAAATTTGCGTGTCAAAAGTGCGACTTATACACCGAAATATACGGTAAATACGACGATCTCTGCTGGGGAATTAGGCTGAGTAGTGAAAATTTGCTTAATGCTGTCTACGGCCCTGTCGGTAACATTAACATTGACCAAATCCATAGAGAGACCAGTGTGCACTTTACCAATAACATACAAAGGGACTTGAAAGCATTATATTACCACACTACTAACAAAATTAAAAATTGCAACGAACCTACAGAAAATAAAGGACATAGCATCTGACAGAAAACTTGGAAGAAAATTCACAGCATAAATAAACAGAGCATTTGAGACAGAAACCACTATGTGGCGTAGGTTTTTTTTTATATATCTATATTTGTTATATTTACAATAATACACACTAATTTGTTACTGAGCTATGGAGAATTTTTTTTTCCGAAATAAAAGATGAATGAATGAAAAGTCTATTCAGCGGAACAGCATTAAATAAGTAAGCTTTTAATATCAACTGGGAATATCTATTAAAAGGGTACAGTAAATATTAAAGAAATAAGAAAACATTTCCATAACTGGAACTGGAATGATTGTTACTAAACAGTAAACTTGGCACCAGAACAACGGAAAAAAAAGGGGTATACTAATAGGACAGAATTTTAGGTTAAAGTACAAGGCTACCTTATCCTATTATTATTACACCTTTCTTTGTTCAATTTGTCTTTGTTTACTCAAAGAACTTCCAGATTCATTCATAAGAAAATCAAGATTTGATAAAATAAAAAAGATTTTAATTAACCTGACCACTATTATTTTATTTATTTTTATTTTATTTTCACACCAATCAAAATGAATGAGTTAGTTTTTTACATGAAGTAATAAACTTCATACCTGGCGTCACATCCACCTCCTCCATCAAATTTTTGAGCTGTATTAAACAAATACTATTGTTGAATAAAAAAAAAAAAAACTTTGATGGTTAGTATGGAGACTGAGAGCCACAATCAACTTTGATGAGTGATATTTTGTGGCGTTGAAGCCGACAATCTTAGAATGAAATGTTTAACAATATTTTAACTAGCTTCTAGAAATAGAAATATATATTTAATTAAGTTTAAGTACTCGGAATCTTTTTCTATCATAAACTGTACCGGACGAGGACAAGTATGACCAAGTTGTCATATAGCTAGGAGCAGTCAGTTGTAAATAGCTAAGATGGGAAAAAAACTATTTTTTTTATTTGAATCAAACAATTTCAACGAAGTCCTAAATTCACTTAAAAATATTGTCTAAGAGTATTAAAGACTTTAGCCTAGCCCTAAACAGTGCAAGACAAACCGACCGACAAACCATGGAACAACACAGACAAGATGCAAAAAATACAACACGCGGATTAAATGGCTAGGGATAACCGCAGAAAAATGCGGTCCCCCATCCATCCATGTTGTTCTTGAACCGTTGGTGTAGGCCTAGGATTAGAGAGGCCTATTAGCCTAGCTAGTAGGCCTATAATAGTAGGCTAGCTATCTAACAAACTAAATAAAGGAAAAGAAAAGAGGGAGTAAAGCAATCAAATTAAACACAACAGTAATGTACATATAATATATGCTTATTATTATTTGTCAAAATTTACTTCTCTATGTTAAATTACTAAGTATACCATATTACGTTTCATACAAATCATGTTTTCCCTACCGTTTTCCGACTTTCTCAAATCAAAAACACAGCATGTACACACACCAGTCGAATTCCCACCAGCCAGGGTCGAGTCTCGAAATGCAAATGAGTCGAATACGGTGTCGTGTGTGAAAAAAAAAGCGTCACGCGTCTCCTCCTTTGATGCGCAACCTACTGATTGATTTAAATCATCAAATTGGCTTCAAGAAGCATTCACAAACAAAGTATTTCTTCCAAATTTAATCATTTTCTTGATTGAAAACTACTATTAATCAATTATTATAATTATAAAATGTATTTTTTTAGTTTTTAAAATATATTATTGTTTAAAATGCAATTTGTATATTTGTTCTGTAAACGATTTTTAATTTAAATTTTAAACGTGTACACACGTGATTGATACTTGTGGCAATCAACCAACCAGAAACCACCACAAAAAGGACGCCAGCTTGCTGAAGCGAATCATTTATTTTTGGACCAAGATCTTTTCCACGCTAGGCAGCGCAGAGACAGCACTTTCCTTTTTTGTAAGCTCAAAAGATTGCATTTTAGAGCCGAATTAAATAGTTGATAATTTGAAAAAAACTTATAGATGTGTAGGATCCGATGTATATTGTGTGTAGCCACATCAGTACAGTAATATCTTGAAATCCACCCGAGTGTAGTGAGATATTTTATAAACTGGTTTTGATGATGAAAATGTTGGTTCAGATGAGATGAGATACAGTTCAGCAGCAGAATTTGAGGCTAGGCCTAGCTAGCTCAGGTTAGGTAGCCTAAAAAAGCCACTAGGTAGGCCTAGGCGGGATAGATATTACTGTACTGAGGTGGCTTTCTACTTATAGAAGAGTCCAAGCTAGCATTGGTAAAGGCTACCTGTATTCTATATACATACAGTATTACTACTACCTAGGCTAGTACTACTACTACTAGGCTAGTTAGTACTACTACTAGGCCAGCCCATTTCGTCTTTTTTTAATTTGTATGTGTGCCTTTTGAATTAATGGATTATTGTGTAAAATTTTACTTCAGGTTAATAATGGGACGTTACAGTGACAGCGAAGATGACGACGAAGGAGCCAGAGTGTATGTTGGTGACTTGGGTCTTGACGTATCAAGCAGGGAACTGGAAAAAGCCTTTGAGAAATTTGGTCATATAAATGAAGTGTGGGTTGCCCGAAATCCACCTTGTTTTGCGTTTATTGTTTTTGAAAAGAAACGTGATGCAGAAGATGCAATTAGAGAGATGAACGGAAGGTAAAGAGGACTGCAGACATTGTTTAAGAAAGAATTCAGTTACTACTATTAACTATTATGACTGAGTACTGTGATCTGTACTTTAAATTTCCATCACTTAAAACTTAAAGATGACGTATTGTCCCTTAAAACACAAAAAATGAAGGTCAAAATATTCTAAATTTAAATTGACCATATCAAAGTAATATTAAAGTTATTCACTTTAAGTTGAAAATTCGAGCCAAAAACAACAAGTTTACGTAATTAACAGGTAAATTAATTTGATTATATTTCGTCTGGAATATCGTCGCAAGCGAAAGTAAAGAAAGATCTCAAAACACGAGTATTCATGATGCTAATTAGGATTGTTTACAACTCGGCACGGTTGAGAAGGTGTTTTCACACAGATCGCGAGGAAGTTTTATGATTATGCATACAAAGTAGCCAAACAAGCGCGTTGCGTTATGGGATATGTTTTGATCGAAAACTTTGACTGTAAGTCAAAAGTTATTTTTTGAACAAAAAAAACGTCTGTATTTCAATTAAATGATTTTTTTTTTCGACTAATTTTTGGTGGAAGTTAATAACTATTATGATACTTCAAAATGACCCACTTTTTTTTCGAAATATTTTGTACAAAATTTTTTTGGAATTAGTCAAAGGGACAATACATCTTTAATAGATTGTTATATTTTAATTATATCTTTTTGTTAGAACTGTACGTGGGAATCGCATATCTTGTTCACTGGCCAGGCCTCGTACTCGTGGACGCTTTCGACGTGGGTATGACCCGAGTATGCGGTGTTACCAATGCGGAGATAGAGGTCACTTTGCACGTGATTGTTACATGTTTACTCGTGGTTATAGGAGATATAGCAGGTTTGTATTTTATAAAGTTTATCCCAATAAGCTTGTAAATACAGGTGAAAGAACTTAAGTGGGCCTGCACCAGGTTAATAATAATATTTATTTCCACAATAATAGAGCAAAATACAGAGTAACATAATAAATATACCAACAACAATGAGCATAATTAATATATTGATAATGAATGTGTCTGACTAAATGAACTTAACACACTATGCATGGTTAAAGCACATTATTGTTAAGACTTTTAGAAGTTTATTCAACTTTAGTTGACCATTTTTATATTAGAAAGAAGATATTTTTTACCTACAAATAATTTAACTACAGTTAACATAAACGACAATACATTATTTTAAGATAATCCATAGAAGCATTTGAAAAACAATTAAGGTTTGTTCTTCTGTACAAATTATTCAATAAACTATCAACTTATTTTATTCATTTTTTACTTACAAAGGGGTTTTAGAAAGTAACAAATGCAGCTGGAAAATAATACAAAAAAAATTCTTCATATCTAGATGAATAAAGTGATTTAGTGACAGGCGGTTGACTTATTTTTCCCCCTCCTTGGAAAAGAAGTACCACAGTCAGGGGTGGGATTATACCAGAGGAATTTACGGAAATTAATTTTTGTGACAACCCTTTGGGTTAAACTTTATTTCTTGGCAAGTTACCCAACCAAGTGCTGAAATTGTTTAAAAATTACAAAATATAGTTGCATGTAAAAAAATTGTAAAATTCATGTAACAACATGCCCGTGATTTTATTATGACATTTCTATACACCCATCGTCAGGCTGCGTGCATTGGTGGACAAAGTGGTCTTGTTATGGGGTTAAAGGTCATAAATGGTGTATGATTCTTGCGTGGTATCAGCAGTGTCCTACTGATGGTGTAGGATTGTTCCACGGTGGACAACTGGTGGTGTCCTACTAGGTTTTGTTAGTGGTTGTTATTGGTGGTAGAGAGAGCATGTGCAATCACCTGTGACCTCGCTTAAAGTGGATTGGTTGTGGACGACCTGAGATGGTTAATGGTTGCTAAGTAGATAATACTGAAAAAAATGGGTATAATGGGTGGTAAGTAAGAAGAAAACCCAATGAGGTGTGTGATGGGGGTTTAACGAATAAATTGGATTACCATTTTGTGATTTCCTGTAATAAATTTTAAAAAATCTACCTATTTTGTTGCAGATAATTAAAAATAAATTCCCAAAATAAAATTGGATTGGATAGCATTCCATTTATATGGAATTTATAACATGATATGCAGATTAATTTTCAGGAGAAGGTTAATTAATTTTTATATATTACCATGTTTGTCGATCTGTTTATTTTTCCAGTTCTCGTTCTCGATCTCGGTCGCCAAAAAGACGTTCACGAAGCCGCAGCAAAGGGTGAGTGTTTATCTAACGTGTATGCATTATTCATTGCCGATACTTGTAAGAAGATGTTTGGTTTCTAAAAGCATTTTGGTTGTTTCTGTTGGCATACATTAAACAAAGTATTAGCTTTCTCACTTGTTGTTTACTGCACTTTTGAGTTATACAATACTTTAACATACTTTTTTCTATTTAAGTATAATATAAATCAATTTTCATTTGTAATAAGAAGTATTTTAACATCAAATGAAAATTTGGCCGATTTTCTTGTTTTAGACGAAGACGCTACAGTAAGAGAAGCCGAAGTCGTTCACCACAAAGGTAAATGAATGAATCATTAATTTCTTTGCCAATACTTGTAAGATGTTTTTTTATAAAAGCATCTTTTTTGTGATCATTGGCATACATTAAACAAAGTATTAGCTTACTTGATTGTCGTTTATTTGACTTTTTGAGTTATACAATACTTTAACATTATAAAATTTGTCTGTTTTATATTTGGAAATTTTCTATAATTTATAAATTTGACATACGTTAACTTTTCTGATTTCAGGTCATCGTATACAAGGAATCAAAGAAGGTAAGTGTGTTTAAAAGTGAACATTTTACAACATGTGTAAACAGAAATAATAAATATTCTCAATAAAATATATATTCAAAGGCAAAAAATGACAATGCTGTGGGTATCAGTGGCTGAATCTCAAATGAGATACAGAATAAGATGAGCAAAACAGCCAGAAAAAAATTAGCAGAGCTTTCGGGCAAAACTTGCCCTTTGTCAGTGCAACGACATATATATGAACACAATATTTGAACATTTTGTAGATCTCGATCACCAAGACCAAGAAGATCAAGAAGTCCGAAACGTGCTAGATCACGAAGCCCAAGAAAAGACAGATCCCGATCTAGGAGCAAAGATAAGGAACGAAAAGACCGATCAAAGTCGAAGGAAAGAGGTGGTTCACGATCAAAGAGCACCGAAAGAAGGCGTACTCACTCTGAAAGTGGGAGAGAACGATCGAAAAGCAAAGATAAAGAACGCTCTCGATCAAAGAGCAGGGAAAAGGATAGATCAAGATCGAAAAGCAAAGGGAGAGAAGCCTCAAGAAGTAAGGAAAGAGATAGATCAGGGTCTAAAGGAACTAGAAGAGATCGATCAGGCTCGCACCGTAACAGATCGCGCTCACACAGCAGGGAAAGGCATCGTTCCGGTCATAGAAATGAAGACAAGGCCCGCTCACGATCAAAAAGCAAAGATCGATCAAGAAGTGTAGAACGTGCTCATTCTAGAAGTCAAGAACGACAGCAGTCAAGATCGCCATGTTCTATTAACGGGGCGTCGTCACCTAGGATGTCTGTCAGTCCACCAAGGCAAATGAAGAGTGCCAGTAGGTCACCAATAAGAGAAAAGTAAGTATCTAGCAAAAGAACTATGCAGCAATTAAAGCTTCAATTTATCCAAGAGACCGTCCAAATAAGGACATGTTCTAAACCAATTTCTAGGAGTTGATTTGTAATTAAATCATATTGTAAAAAGTTATTTAAATTGTTGTTTTCTTCTTCATTTCAGTCCCTCAAGATCTGGTAGTGATGATGAATAAAAACACTGTTTTAAATTGTTAGTACACAATAGCTAAAGGTCTGTAAATGATACACTAATACTATATACAATCTAGATATGGTAAAGTAAAACAAGCAAGTAAGTCTAGATGGTTCATTGTATAATGTAAAAGAAAAAACTATTTCACATAAAAACTGGTTTGAATATTGTGTTCAGGTTATCTGTGTATTGACCTGATTTTGTACATATGTGTTTTCAAGATTTTTTTATAGGCAACTCTTTAAAAATTTCATAAGCAAAACAATTCAACTCTTTAAACAATCAGAATTGGGTAATTTAATTTAATCATGATCTTAGAATTTTTGACTGTCTAATGTTGAGAATGTTAATGACCTCACAATGCGTAATGTAATACATAATAGTACACAAATATCAGGCTATATTTTAATGTAATTCCACTATTTTATATGCTTGTTAATTATACGTAGCATGTATTTAATTTTAACTTTCGTTAATAGTCAACTTTCACTAATTGTTGGAATAAATGTTAATTTTTGTTGGTTTTAGACTTTACTAGAGGATAATTAATAAAAGTTCTTTCGTGAAGATTATTAAAAACTTTTTTTCTTTTATTAAAACTATCAAAACTGTGATATGACATCATCATGTCCATGTATGGACACATTACATTGTTTTGTCACAATTTTGATAGTGTAGACTGCTTTCACATTGCCTAAGTAGTAAACCTTTACTATGTTACAGAATGGCCGACCTATTTCCTAAATATTAATATAACTGGACTAAATAATCAACAACCTGGTCAAGAATAATAGATGGCTATAATGTCCTAATTTATTCCTCACTATAATCTTATGAATATTCCTAAGATAGTGGTATGAACTGGAGGATAGTCAAAGATCTTAGTACAACAAAATAGAGGGCGCTATGTACATTTTCATCTCTCTCTCTCTGACACATGCATAAAATATTAATTATTCTATTAAAAAACCTGATTATAATAAAAATATATATATTCTGGTTCTTTTATTCACACAAATAAATATAATAATATACGGATTCATAAAATTTACCATATAAACGTAGCAAATTGCGGCATATTTTTTAGATTAGACCTACAACAAAATAGGCCTACAAAGATTTACAAAAATAGGCCTATTAATTGAAACTATACAATTAGGCCAAAAAGGGGAAAATCGAATTTAGTAATTGCATTGAAAAACAACCCGCAAAAATGCCAAGGACAATCGGGGGAAAGAGCAGACGTGAATTGACGAGGATATAATCATGTAATTAGACTTTGTTTTGGTTTTCGGTTTGTTTGAATTAAATTGCATATTATTGGGGTTTTTTTTATCCGTTTATAACCAACCTCATCACAATTAACTAGGCCCACACAAGAGTGGAGTGAAAACTAAATTGATCATCAGGAATGTTTTAAAACTATTAGATACTAAAGCGTGGTTCCCACTAGAACGCAACGCAACAACGTATTGACGCAAAGTGCTGTATTGCGTAATCACAGCAAGTGGGAACCGACGACACAACAGTGCTGCAAACATCGCAGATTTGATTTCACGCAGGCGGGGTCAAACACAGTGATTGGAAGAGCATTTTCTTACGTTGCGCGCGTAGATTGCGTTACGTTGCTTGTGGGAACCAAGCTTAAAGCTTGGTTCCCACTAGAACGTAACGCAAGGACGTAAACGCAACGCAAGCGTTTTAAAGCTTGGTTCCCACTAAAACGTAACGCAAGGACGTAAACGCAACGCAAACGTTTTAAAGCTTGGTTCCCACTAGAACGTAACGCAAGGACGTAAACGCAACGCAAGCGTTTTAACCAATGACAAGCGAAGTTATGGACAGTTAGCAATCACAAGCGAATAAGCCATCGCTTGTGATTGGTCAATTCACTTGCGTTGCGTTACGTCCTTGCGTTGCGTCGCTAGTGGGAACCACGCTTTACCAATGACAAGCGAAGTTATAGACAGTTAAGCTTGGTTCCCACTAGAACGTAACGCAAGGACGTAAACGCAACGCAAGCGTTACGTTCTAGTGGGAACCAAGCTTTAGCAATCACAAGCGAATAAGCCATCGCTTGTGATTGGTCAATTCACTTGCGTTGCGTTACGTCCTTGTGTTGCGTCGCTAGTGGGAACCACGCTTAACCAATGACAAGCGAAGTTATAGACAGTTAGCAATCACAAGCGAATAAGCTATCGCTTGTGATTGGTCAATTCACTTGCGTTGCGTTACGTCCTTGCGTCGCGTCGCTAGTGGGAACCACGTTTTAGAGAGTGCAACTAGTGTCCGCCGCACTTTGTAATGTTCGCACGTTTATCGCACTGTCGCAATAATAATAATCCTGTTGCAATAATTGCACACTTCTTAATTTTGCTATTTAATGTATTTAGAAATAAAATTAAAAAGGATAAATTATTATTTTATAGGAGTAGAAATACGTTTTCAATAACCGTTTTAATCAATACCGCCGGGTTAGTTACTATTAGCTCATCATTAAGCCTTATTTATTTTATTTTATGTCTTTAGGCAATGTAGCTAAGGATTACCAATAGTGAATTAATCACTGTCCTATCGAGATAGGTGGTAATCCCCCTGATACGGGGTGTCAGGGGCTATTTTGTGTGGAACTAAATAATTAATAATTCGTTGCTATCAAAATGATTTAAAATGATTGATGAAATCACCAAATAGGCCTATTAACACAGCAGCCTGGACAAGAATGTGACAGAATAACTTGTGTGCTTCACCCTAAAATGGATGAACACGGGCCGGAATGATTTACGATTTTAGAAAATTTGTTTTAAAAAGTGTCGTTTAGTAGAGCCTAATTCCGTTAATATATTTCATTTCGTTTTCGTAAATTATTTAATTATTAATAACCCGTTATACGGTAGTGTATATTTTACGAAACATTTGGTGAAATTATTTTGAATTAGGATCAATTGGTATTGTTAGAACACATCGTTTGATGGACAATAATAACACAACGATAAATTGAAACTAAAATATTGAATTAAACACTTCACGTAATTTATTACGGTGCAATTTTTACGATAAATTCTGCCGATAACGTTTTTTAAAAAAAGATTATTAAATAGTAGGCGTCCTACGTACTGGTAGTTAGTTTAAATTATATTTTGTATTAAGAGCCCATTTACACCTACTTAATACTATGCAACTAAAACAATAGTTTCGGAAACGTATGATGACACTAAATTGGGTTGCTCAATACCATTTCTTATTATGCAACAACATTTGCGTAACCAGTAATGATCAGCAATAACAATTTATAAACGAACGTAAACAAAAATTAGCATTTAGGCCTATATTGTCGTTTAAAAAATATATCTTCTTAGTAATACTAATAATAATAGTTCAATCAAAGTTTGTTTGTAGTCAGACTTGCAATCGTGCTAAATACTAGAATAAAATAAAACTTAATTTTATAACCGAACAACAATAACGTCTGTTACCCATTATTGAACATAGAAGTGTATCTACTAATCAGACCTATACAACGTAATTCGTGTTTTAATTCATTCGATATGAACATTAAAGAAAATCAAATGTTTCAATAATTATTATAAAGTCTACAAATGAATAAACTCACCAATACATGGTCTTTGGGATTCTGAAGCGCATTATTCCAAGTAAATGTGTCTTTTATGCTTGCAAAATTACATACATTGCGTACATGGCATATTTTATCAATAGCGTGTGCAATTAGACCACAGCATGTCTAACACTGATTCTAACAGACAGCTTACCAAAGGAAGCCTGCGTATTTAAATAAGGTCATTTAAATAAATTCAAATAACACTTAAAAATAGTACAATATAGTCAAAACACCTATAGTAAATGACAGAATAAGTAATAAAGGTAATTAAAAAAATATCAATTTAAACAGATCATTTTCGTTTTATAAAATATAATCATTCAAAAAGGTAATTTTTACCGATATTCAAAACTAATAATTTGCGTTTTTCCAACGTATTATCATATTATCAGCATTCCAAAGAAAAATTGTTATATCTTTTTGAATAAAATATGTACCCTAATGTGTATGAAACATGTACCATCATTTAGTTGATCGAATGGCAATGTTGACCACTGTATCTTTATTATTAATCTTATAAAACAAAATCTTATATCAAATGTCGTATCATATCACGGACCTTAATGATAATATTAATTTTTAATTAGTAGTACGCCTCCTAAATTGTATTACAATACATTTAAATGTGTTTAATATATAATAGACAATAATACAATAATAATAGTAATAAATCATACTACAGTATCACTGGTATTAAACTATTTTAAATTGAGTTTTCGATTTTTGTAGACCTCAAAGGCGTGGTTCCCACTAGCGACGCAACGCAAGGACATAACGCAACGTAAGTGTATTGACCAATCACAAGCGATGGCTTATTCGCTTGTGATTGCTAACTGTCTATAACTTCGCTTGTCATTGGTTAAAACGCTTGCGTTGCGTTTACGTCTTTGCGTTACTTTCTAGTGGGAACCAAGCTTTAGACCTCTACACTTAACTTTATTTGAAGTCTAAATATCTTGTTTATTTCGTAAATTTTTCTATTGTGTTATGTTCTTGAGACTATGATGAGATTTGAAATACACAAACAACAATAAGATGCATACGAAGAAACTTATTATAAACTAAAAGTATACACAAATTACGCAAAACATGTTTAAATTATTGTTAGCATACTTATAATTTACCGAAATGTCAAAATTGGATATTAGACTCACTGGGGTGCCTTCTACAAATATGAAATGAAAATGAAATAAATGATATACAATAATAATAACATAATTCTGAGTGATTCATTGCACTAAGTAAACAAAGATATAGGCATACCTATATTACAAAACAAAAGTTTAATGTAGACTGTTATGAAATTACAATAAAAACACATCAAACCAAACAATCAACAAAGCTCAGTTAAAATCAGAAGAGGAGGGAGCTATTACAACAGGAGGTACATACAGGAGGAGCAGTGGTAAAAGTTAAAATCAGA
Source organism: Antedon mediterranea (assembly GCF_964355755.1). Classification (NCBI taxonomy): domain Eukaryota; kingdom Metazoa; phylum Echinodermata; class Crinoidea; order Comatulida; family Antedonidae; genus Antedon; species Antedon mediterranea. The sequence goes on along the minus strand of NC_092676.1, from coordinate 29,521,249 downwards.
AGAGGAGGGAGCTATTACAACAGGAGGTACATACAGGAGGAGCAGTGGTAAAAGTTAAAATCAGAAGAGGAGGGAGCTATTACAACAGGAGGTACATACAGGAGGAGCAGTGGTAAAAGTTAAAATCAGAAGAGGAGGGAGCTATTACAACAGGAGGTACATACAGGAGGAGCAGTGGTAAAAGTTAAAATCAGAAGAGGAGGGAGCTATTACAACAGGAGGAACATACAGGAAGAGCAGTGGTAAAAGTTAAAATCAGAAGAGGAGGGAGCTATTACAACAGGAGGAACATACAGGAAGAGCAGTGGTAAAAGTTAAAATCAGAAGAGGAGGGAGCTATTACAACAGGAGGAACATACAGGAGGAGCAGTGGTAAAAGTTAAAATCAGAAGAGGAGGGAGCTATTACAACAGGAGGTACATACAGGAGGAGCAGTGGTAAAAGTTAAAATCAGAAGAGGAGGGAGCTATTACAACAGGAGGAACATACAGGAGGAGCAGTGGTAAAATTTAAATATGTATTGTTCTCCAAAAGAAAAATTTAAATTTTCTTTTAAATGTGCCGTTTAATTATCACATACTAGTTATTCACTTAAATGAATTGGATTTAAAAAAAAAATTATTTACATGAAAACTGTAATTTAAACCAAATTAGCAGCCAGCCAATGGGTTTTTGATTATTTATCTTTATGGGTGAAAACATTTTTTTTCCATTTTTTTAAAGAGATTAACATATTCGAAGTGTGATTTTATTAATCTTCATTTATCATGTTTTTTGGGGGATACCATGCCTACATCTTTTATATTAGTAGAAAAGGTAGAAATCTTGTACTGAATTGTGCATCTTATCATATGATTAAGTAATTTGTTATCATTATTTTTCATTAATGATAAACTTAAGAACATGTATATTATGATAGTCATCCATACTCTCAACAGTACATTTGCTTGATTCATCTGATGCTTGATTCAGCTGATGCTATCAACATACATACAGTACCCACTATCAGTTGGATTATATCATCCACAGGGATTCCAACCGGCCGTGTCTTCTGAGGAGGAATCCTACACCTTCTGACTTCATGGTTCAGTGCACATCAACTTGCAGCCTCTTTCACACTTCTAACTTTTTTGAGCAAGAATTACAGAAGCCATGTGACTTGGGATTTCCACGATTCGTGCATTTTGGGTTGAAGCATTTTCCGTCCGTACGATTGCGATTCCTTGGTTCAGCTTGATATCCTTGCGGATCGTTTACTATTCTTGCGGACTGCGAGACCTTCCCGGGCGTCTGTGAGCCTTTACCTGGTCTATCAGTCTTGTACAACTGATAACAATCATTACACAAGCCGTTGAGAACTTGAACGTTGGCCCATCCTCCGCAGCCATTAACGCATTTTCTCGGATTATACGGTTCGTCTTTTGTCATGCAAGATTTGATTGGAGCTGAGTGGCTTTCACGTTTTGCTGGTTTATTAGAGTAGCATTTGGAACATAACCAATCATGCTCTGCCGTCCCAAACATATCACATCCTACAAGACATTATATATATATACAGTTATAAAATTAATAAACATATACGTACAGTGTATTCAATCTTTATCTTACTTTAGTGTCTAAAGTCTAATTAAGTGTTATGAAAACAGCACATTATCATTTTTATAATCAATATATGTCTACTATTAAGTGTTGGTAACATTAATGTGTATGCCACACTTTATAAAGCATATTAGGAAAGACATGTGAAGTGAGGGGTCATGACAATAAACAATGTATTTAGTGTTATATATATCATTAAGCAGTCTTTTATACCTGTCTAACATAAATGGTAAAAAATAATATAGTGTCAGATGTAGCTTTCTAATTGTGAACATTGTTAAAATAGGTCCTGTAAACTTAGAAGAGTTTAGCCAACAATCCATAACATACCTGGACTCTTGCAACGAGTACCTTCATTAGTGGCATTTCCACCATTCTTTTCTATAAACAAATATAATATTTAGAGCTTAGTAATTCAAAACACTGTATCTAAATAATGCTGTACATAGAAAGACTCTTTTGAAGTCCTTTTTTTTTTTGTTCTTCTTCTTCAGTATACATATATTACATTGCGCAACTGGTAATTGTCAGTTACCTCCATTTTCGTGAATTACAAAAATAAGGAAAACAAAACATAATTTTGAATTTTAGTAAAAATAATAACTTACTATAAGGTCTACATATGTTGCAAATGCCATCACTTCCTGCAAAGCTATTACGACAAATACTGCATGCCAGTTTTAAGGCTGTAGTGGGCGCTGGTGTTTCTGTAGCAACGACATCTTTTGGCTTGTTAGCATCTAAGATGTCCTGACAATTTATACATATTGGTTGATCTCTGGGCGTCATTTCATTACATTTTGGATAGACGCACTTCATCATTGGTTGAACAGTGTCATTTTTTTCTTTGTGACAACCGTGACAATGTTTTCCATCACCTAGTGTTACGATGACACCTTGGCATCCATTAGTTATGCAAAGATTTGGTAAAGAAATTGCCTGACCACAGGTGACGTTTGAAGACAGGTTTTCTCCCCCTAGTCTAGGAGTATGCTCAAAGCATTCTTTGCAGTAGCCGTCGTGAAAGGTTTGTCCACCACACCAGTGGTTTTTACATTTATTACTTTCTTTCATCAACACGTCTCCCAAACACTTGGTGCAATAACCATTTTGCTCTTTGGTACCAAACAAGTTACAATTCTTTGTTCTGCACACTTCCACGCTGCTAACCGCCGAGTACATTGGTACCATCGAACCTTGCTTCAGAGTACTAGTTAGTATCCTCTGTTGTGGAACACTCTCAACACGTTTCTTTATATCGACATTTTTATGATAGCATCTCTGGCAGAAACCCTGAAAGGCTTCCTGACCGGTTAGCTTGCAAGTTCTTTCAAGGCACTTCTTAGTTCCGGTAGATGATTGTAAGATCTGCAAGCTATCTAAACCGCTTGGGTCAATTGGAGCATTTGACCTTTCTTTGTATGAAGATGGGAATCCAGAGGCTGTAGGTAGTGGCGGAGAAGGTAGATCATATCCAACTACTTGTGGACGACTTGGCTTCTTATATTGCTGTGTTTCAGAGCAGAGATCACAAAGACCTTGTCGGTCAAAATTAGCTAGATTAGAACAACCAGTTGTTCTGCATTTCTCAATTGAGCTATGCTGTTGTCCCATTGGGCTATGCTGCTGTCCCATTGGGTTATGCTGCTGTCCCATTGGTGCGTTGAAGCCACATGTGTGACAGTAATCACCAGGTAGCTTAGATGAACAGTAAAATTGGCATCCAGGAGTTTTGCAAGGCTTGTCAACGCAAATGGAGTAGCATTGTTGAGCATTGTTGTCAAAATTTGATGCTGATGGTAGTAGAGGTTGTCCTCTATATACTGATTCATGAGGATCCTTTCCTCCATTTTCTTCCAATGTCATATCATTGAATCTATCAATTGGCATACTCACTGGCGGAGCTGAGGCAGAAGGATGAAAACTCGTACAAGTGGTCACTAAGCACTCTTTGCACACATCATTTTCACCGTCAGCTGGACTCTTATTACACATACAACAGATCTTGACACCTGCTTTTCCAGATTCAGTTCTTGTTTCTACTTTTTTTTGCGGAGTGAACATCGATCCTGTTCGGTAATTCTTTTCTGCTAACCTGAAGTACGTTTCCATAATATTAACAGATTCATTAAACTGTTTATCACCGAGTATGGTTACTTGTATACCGACCATTGTGTCAGCAATCCCAGATTGTGGTAGTGCTTTCTGACTCAAATATGATTCCAACAGACTAAACTTTGTTGCTTCTTCGTCCGGAAGCAGAAAGTGTACCGGAAAGGCTTCAATATCTTTAGTACAAAGCGGTAAAGCCATTTCTAAATGTTCATCTGGTAGAAGTTTTTTACCCACTAACGGTACAAAGTGGTTTCCATGGTAACCTAGAATAATTGGTAAAGTACAACAATCTTTGCTTTTTGAAAGTACTGGTAGGTATATTCCTGTAACGTTCTGTGGCTGGAGAGACTGCCCTCTGTGATCCCGAAACATTGTGTCAGCCAGAACAATAATCGGTCTTCTCAGAATATTTGCCATAATAAATATGTGGATTTCTTCCAGAGAGTGAAACGGTAACATATGTTGGCCCTCTGGATTTGGTTCTGGGGATGAATTACGAATGACTAACTTCCATTCATCATCCCAGTTCTAGATTCATAAAAAAATAGGATTCAACAATTAAATTATATTGAAATTTGGTATTAAAATTTACTTGTAAAATTGATAAATGTACAAGGTGTGTTTCTATGGTAAAGTATTATAAAAATAATACACTTTGCTCTGCTTTGGTTTTGTGCAATTTTATTCATGTCTAAAGCTCTGTCATGATGTCATATCACTACCATATTTGGACACATCACAGTCTGATACTGTTAGACAGAGCTTTACTGTATGACACACAAGGGTTGTTATAAATAAAGTTAATATATGAGTCATGACATAAAACATGATGATATATCACTCCCATATTTGGACACATCACAGTCTGATACTGTTAGACAGAGCTTTACTGCATGACACACAAGTTTTGTTATAAATAAAGTAAATATATGACATAAAACATGATGATATATCACTCTCCTATTTGGACACATCACAGTCTGATACTGTTAGACAGAGCTTTACTGTATGACACACAGGTTTTGTTATAAATAAAGTTAATATATGAGTCATGACATAAAACATGATGATATATCACTCCCCTATTTGGACACATCACAGTCTGATACTGTTAGACAGAGCTTTACTGTATGACACACAAGGGTTGTTATAAATAAAGCAGGTAAAGGTAATATATTGTTCTACTAGCAGATGGTAGCCATGACGCCACTGAATATGACCATACAACTAACCATCGTGTCGTAACGCAAGCCACCAGAGGGTAATGTTTCATCAAACGCTGTTCTTCTAAGTTGCCATCTTTGTTTATACTTCTTAACTCCGTTGTCCTTGAATAGATCTTGATAGAGTACTCTACGCATCTGTAGATCAAGATCCTCAATTCCCCACAGGAAGAGGGAGATGGCATGCAACAAGCAGTTACCATCACCTTCAAATATGATATAACAAAATGATGGTTAAACAAGAAATTTGCTTTTAAACAATATCACTAACTGAAAGAGTTTATGAGTGAATTTTCTTTTTGCACTTCTATTAATAATTATTTATTTATTTGTTCTTTATACTGGGTGACCTCTTCAGTAAAAGTAAAAAAACTTTTCTCCCAGAGGGCCCAGTACACAACAGTAAAATTACAAAACAAATTTAAACAAACCAGGAATAGGATTCAAATTATATAATTTCAAGAATGTAATCCTGTGCTTGAGTGTTATCCCACACACCTATCTTCAATAAATTTCATAAAAAGTAACAAATGGCCAGTTGACTGTATTTTCCAATTTTATCTTCATTTTTTTTGTTTTTCATGACTTCTTTTTTAGCGTTGTAATTATTTAAGTGAAAAGCACAAACCTGTAGTTTTCAAAGGATAGAGTTTTGTGAAAGTGTTGTTCCAATTGATGATTCCCTTGGTCTCAAACGCCTTCATTATGTTGAGATCTAAAAGACTCATATAGAGGCTGTTCATAAAGTCTGCTGGCTGAAACCCCCAATGCTCAGGTAGCAAGAAAGAAAAAATGGACATGTTGAAGAACAACATTGGCTTCAGCGGTTCTGGATTCACAAAAATATCGCTCTTTACCTTCTGCCGGATCTTTTCTTTGACGGCCGGATCACTGTCCGCTATGCGTTGTGGCAAACCTGATGCGAGACTGCCGTGACGTTGCTTACCATTTTCATTTGGAGCCATCTTGGAATTTTCTCAAATCTGTAATAAAAAATAAAACAACTGCACATCAAGATCATCTACAGGTTTTATTGTCTTACCTGGCTGCCTAACAACGGTGGGCTGAGAATATAAACTGTAAAATGTAATGAATGAATAAGATGATTACAATAATTATATTATTACAAAATGTCCAGTATTAGGCATTTGGATGGCTTACTTTTGTTTTGACAATTTGATGCACTGTGCTATGTCAGTATAATTATAAAAAATATACAAATATGAATAAAATTATTTTAAAATTATAAAATTATCAAGCATTATGTTTCAGTCTAGCACTACTTTCAATCTGGCCTGGAGACGGAGTTCAGTCTAATATTTTTACAATTTATTAAATAAAATATATCTAGATTTTACTGGTAATTAGTAATGTTACATAAAATGCTGTAACCATTAGTATTAGGTAATAATATTTCATACTGTGGTAGGAATTTGAAGGATAGAGTTGTATTTATTCTTTCATTTGGCTCGATACTGCTAAAAATAACGCAGTACTAATTTCCAAAAAAAATGATCTGTAAAATAAATAATATCTGTTTATTTTCCATCTCAGAGTACTATTATGTGAAATATGGTTGTGTAAACTAAATTGTGTTAATGGAATGTAAATATAAAGTAACTTGTGTAATGATTGACTCATGATCAGGAAGGATCTGAAACTTTCCTGAGGTCAAAGTACATTTAATATGCAAATACTTCCGCCTGTTCAAACTGCCACATCCACCATTTATATTCGTGACGTGACATACAAAAAAGGCTTCGATACTGTGTAGTCAACAAAGACTATTTTGTGTCGTTGCCAAGATTTTGGGCCTAGCTAGCTAATCGACTAAAAAATGGTTACAAAAAATAACACAATAATAAACTTACACAAATAATATACTGTATATTCAGCAATTTTATATTATAGGTAAAATCGAATCACATCCTTCTTTGACTACAGTTATTTCAAATGACGCTTGAAAACCCTAATTTTAGATTGACAAAATTTCCAAAGTCTTTATAAATAATTATTTGTAAGGGAAATCCCCGTTATAATGGACGAATCGTGACTAAATGCAGAAGTCTAAACTTTACTATTATGTAAATAAAATCTCAATCAATAATTCTTATTTCAAAAGTAATGTTTTATTTTCATTTTTAGATTGTGTATTTACTAATTATAAAACCTTTAAAAAGATTTTAAATTTAATATTTTAGCCCTAAAAAAATAGTACAATCCTGTGGCGTTGAAGAGGCGTTTTTTCTTTGAAAGAGAATTGAGGGCGCGCGACAAGAATTACATGATTACATCAATTAAAAAAGTGTTTACTATTTTATTTGTATTTTTATCTATTTCAGACAATCGGATATTTTGTTAGTGGTGTTTAAGTTGTTATAATACCGTGGTAGCGCCGCATAGACTATTTATTAATTAGACTTACTAGGCTATTCTAGTAGTAGTAGTACTGTAGTAGTAGCCTCCTATATAAAGAAGTAGTTAGTAGTATTTAGTACTAGTAGTATACTAGATAGATAGTACTGTAGTACGGTAAACCTTTACTCTTGTGTATTCCAGGTCCCCCTAGTAGCTAGTATTCCTTTGTACGCCGCCGATGGGACAACTGTCACATTATGACTGTTTAGAAACATTGGCATATTGTTAATGTTTTATGCAATGTTACTGTAGGTTATTTATTAATAAGTTTGTACCCAGTCTTTAGGGTAATCAAATGCACTTATAATGGTGTTGCCTTGACAATATATACCAAAAAATGAGGTTAATGAACCTGGATAGCACAAAGTCCTTTCTATAACATATTAAAATCCTAATAAAAACTATTTTTATTCATAGGTTTTTTCATAGTAGAACTGTTTGTGAACAAACGATGGCAACCTCGGGTTTTTGGGCAATAATAAAATTCATTTCTGCAATTATCGGCCACATGTTATCACTACTGTTTATTGGAGTGCGACCAAAAGCCAAAATACCAGCCGTTACCAATGACATACTCTTGCAAAGTGCTTCAAAAATTGCAAAACAAATCCGGTCACGTAATGTAAGAAATAAGATATTATTGAAAGCAGCTAAAATAAAATTATGAACTACTTTTGATATTTATATTTTGACAGACTATAATTACATTTTAACACTCTCATGTTTAAAATCCTGAATCCACCCCTATTGAATGACGTTTATTTTAATTTGATTAAATAGTTTTCGTTTTAATTTACAACAGATAAAATGTGTGAGCGTTATTGAAGCTTACATTGAAAGGATTCAATTGGTTAATCCATTTTTGAACGCTGTTGTTGCAAATCGTTTTGAGGAAGCTCTCGAAGAAGCTAGAAAAGTTGATAAAATTCTGGACTCGCCAACTCTTGATGACAAATACTCTGAAGCCAGCACCCCATTTCTTGGCGTACCATTGACCGTAAAGGAGGCATTTGCATGCATTGGTAAGATAAAGTAATGACGTATATTGTGAATGAAAAAACAAATGAATAAATAATAACTGAAATTTCTAGCAAAATTGAAGTCATGGAGGCAATTTTCTGGCAACTTCTGCGGCAGAGCTAGTACCATTTGTGTTCCACTGCTAGCAATGCTGATAGCGATTCCTAATGATGGAGTTTAATATATTTTGCAAAACATACTAGGAGCAGCCACTTCAACTTTGTTAATTGCAATGGCTCCCAAATGTCTTTTCCATAAAATGACAAAATATATTCACACAATATTTGTTTCTTTTTTTAGGTCTTCCGAACACAAGTGGGTTGATGTCGCGTAAAGACATCATCAGTGATAAAGACGCTGATGTGGTAGCTAACCTAAAGAAAGCTGGGTGCATTGTGATTGGTTCTACTAACACTTCAGAACTTTGCATGTGGTACGAATCAGCCAATCATATCTATGGAAGGTCAAATAATCCGTATGACCTGCGGAGGAATGTAGGAGGAAGCTCAGGTAGGATTGAGGAAGCTCAGGTAGGCTTCAAGTAACTTGTTAGAATCCTAGAAAAATTACAGTAGTCCATTAATAAGCCAATAAAAACAAACCAAAATATAAGCTGTAAATTCTTCAGACAAAGAACGGATATTACTAAACCTCTTACTATCTGAAAGAAAAGGGGTAAATAGTCCTTATGAATGATAAGAAGTTAAAGCAAGGGTAAAACCTATCTGTGTGAAACAAAATATTGTTTGTTTATTTTGTTTGTTAATTTTGTGCTAGTTCTTTTGTTTTTACTAATCATTGCATTATTGCATAATTAGGAGGTGAAGGGGCAATCATCGGAGGTGGTGGCTCAATCATTGGTGTTGGTTCCGACATAGGTGGCAGTATTCGGATGCCATGTTTCTTCAATGGAATCTTCGGTCATAAACCCTCTCCTGGGATTGTATCCAGCGCTGGGCAGTTTCCAAATGCGAAGGACGACCGATTAGAGTTGTTAGCAACTGGTCCAATGTGTCGGTACGCAGAGGATCTGGAACCGCTGTTGCGGATTATGGCGGAAGAGGAGAACATTAAGCATCTGGATTTGGGGAAGTCTGTAAACATTAAGAAATTAAGGTTCTTTAGCATTGAGGACGGTGGTGAAGAATATTTGGTGTCGCGTCTTAACCCTCAACTGAAGCAAGCACAAGAAAATGTAATGATCATTTTAATGATCATTTTATATTAAATTAAACATTTTTGTACAGTTAGGTTAATCATAAAAAAAGTATTCGATTGTAAAAAAGTATAACTTACAGAAATCTGATTTTGTTTTTCTTTTTTTTAGGTTATCAATTACCTTGAAAGTGAGTATGGAGTTGAAGTGAGTAGAATCAAGCCACATCGGTTCAAGTACAGTACTGGACTTTGGTCAGCCAAAATGGTGACCACCGACAACGAATCATTCAATTCCCTTTTAAGCGGTAACGGACCTAAAGTCATGCCGTTCCTTGAGCTAATTAAATCAATATTTAGGAAGTCGGACCACACCCTTCCCGCCATACTGCTAGCATTGTTCGAAAACTTACATAAATTATCACCAGACCAAACTGCTAAACTCACAAGATCTTGTGAGAAATTAAAAGATGAAATTTGTAATATTTTAGGAGATGATGGTGTGTTGTTCTATCCATCCCATCCTAAGCTAGCTCAGTATCATAACGCTCCACTATTCACACCCATGAACTTTTCGCATACGGCCATTTTCAATGCGCTAGGCTTGCCCGTGACGCAGGTTCCTTTAGGTCTGAGCTCAGACGGCTTACCTCTGGGAATACAGGTTGTAGCTAACAGGAATCAAGACCGTTTAACAATCGCAGTTGCTATGCAATTAGAAAAAGAGTTTGGTGGTTGGAGAAATCCTCACTCCACAGAATAAGCTCCAAATGAATGGATTCTTATATACCTCTTTCCTGGGAAACACCTTAAACAAAATTATTTTTTAATGTTTACATTTTTGGGAATAAATAAGTTTTATGAATAAATTATTGATTTTACTGCTTCTAAGGTGTTAATTCAAATATTGTATATTTACACATTATATCTGGACTAAATTGTATCTTTACGATGATGAAATATAACATTTTATAGAACGAAATTTACACTACATTTTAGTGGCATAGACAGGTAAATTTATGAATTATGTGCAATTGTTTCTCTCTTTAATTTACTAGATTTGATTAAATTGTAAAATGCTTATTTTTGTAGTCTTGTAATGTGGTTGTTTTAGTATTTAATTGTTATGTTACATAAATGACATACAGTATTTCATGAAGTATATTATAATACATCTTTGGACAATAAATTAATACACTATAATTATTGTAGTAACGAATATTGCAGTCCTTTTTTCATTTTAGTGGTATTTTGTCAAATAAATATACTATAATAAATATTTTAAAACAAAATATAATATAAATAAAAAGTATATTAATTCTTAAATATCGTACAACAATTCTAGAAAAAATATAACCTACTGTTCCAGTAAGATCCACTAATATTTCGCAATATCCTGTGCGTCCTTTGGTGTGTGTATTATGAATGCGTAGAAACAGATACAGACTTGAACTTAACTTGGTCGTAATAATACATTGGGGGTTTTCCAGCCAATAATCCAAGTATATTATTTTGAGGATGATGGAAAATTCCCTATAACCTTTTCACAGCAATATGGACCATGGTCCATAGTTAAATGGGTCCTTGGTTTGAATCTGAATTGGATGTGTGTGGGGGGGGGGGGGGGGGTGTCAGGGGTGTAAAAACATGAGTAGGAGTGGATTAGTTTAAGTTAAGGTATTGTAGTTAATTTAAGGTATTTTGTAGTTTTTGAGTTCTGAAATGAAAAAGTGATAAAGTAGGCCTAATGGAAAACATGTGCAACAACTGCAATTTATTCAACCTGAATGAAAAGTGAACAAAAAGTATGAAAATAATATTTCATACTTGTCATATGACAAATATATCAAATATAAATTCAAATATTACCAATTTATAACAATTATTCTTCTGAAAAAAAAACCATATTTACAATTAAATAATTGTGCAGTATATTGAATCATAAATTATTATTGTCAACTGAATACATCACTACTATTTTTAAAATGTACTTTAGAGAGGCTTGCATTTTACAAACAAAAACTACTAAATAAATACCATTTAATGTATCATCACTTAATAACAATCAATACAAACTAACCTTTGAACTCTGGTACTTTCACAATGGTTTGTGTAGGCCTGATAACAATGGTTTGTGTAGGCCCTAACATAAAAGAATAGGTTCAATAGGCTATTTTAATTTATACAAAATGTGATGTAATCATATGAAATGAATCATTACGCAGGAATATAATCACTTGTTCATATTACACCTTAAAAAACTGTTATAAACATATCAACTTTGACTCATAAATATTATATAACAAAATATAAAGGCACACATTACATGTTGTTTTTATCAGTTAGATAAGCAAGGCTCAGATTCTGGTTTGGGGAATTTTTTTTTCATATTTGTAATTTCAAAATGTTCTCAAAATACTATTGGAGTTAATAGTGGTCATATTTTTCAGTATTGAAAGAATTAGGTTTTGGGAAATCTTCCGGTATTAAAATATTAATGTAATCCGGTTTTAATACTTAAATTATCTGTAGTACTATGTATGGTTCAGTTTACAATATGTAAAAAGGCACAATACATGAATAGAAGCGAAACAAATAACTAATAAATATAAACAACAAAAGGAAATAGAAATCGGAAATGATATACTGTATTACAGCAATAGAAAACCACAAACAGTTTGTTTTGGGTTGCGGGAAACAATCAACAAATACAAGGAAATAAAGACTTTGTTTAAAGGTGCTTGACTTTGTAAAATATGATATATGGTACGCCACCATGTCATTTTACAGTATGGCACGCCACCATGACATTTCCTAAGTAGTAGTACTGAGTATGGTGAATACTGTATCTCTATGTTTCCACAAATTTTCTTACTTGGTATATACATATACATTTGTTTCTATTTAAAGTCTACACTATCAAACTTTATTTGACAAAAAAAATGTGATGTGCCCAAATATGGACATGATGATGTCACTACCATATTTGGGCACATCACAATTTATTTGTCTAACAAATTTGATGCCGTAGACAGCTAGCTTTAGGATAAACAGATTTCCTTAGACAAATTTGTAAACAGATGATATGATAGATGATGACAAATTACTGTTAAATCACAAACATAAACGTGAGAAATCATGCACATATTCATGTGCTGAACTAAGACATTTTATTAATAACATTCTTGTTTTTCTAACATGTTTGTATTACATTATGTTTGTATTACATTATGTTTGTATTACATTATGTTTGTATTACATTTAAATGTCCTATAAAACATACATTAATATAAATAGAAAACTAATCATTGCAACAATATATTAAAAAAATTATAATTTTTGTCCAATTTTTCTTGCATTTCATATTTAGAATGTTAACATTTTATCCTACAATCTGATAACAATTCCATATATACATAGATATAATTTATACAACACATTTATACAACACATTTATTAAAAAATAAATTCTTTTCATTATACAAGAGTAACAAACAAAATGTTAATCAGTAACAAATCCTAACAAACTCATTCTGGAATAAACGTTAAAAAAAGATATATTTAGAAGTTCAATCATAATTTGCATTGGTCCAATATGATAATGTAAGAAATAATATAAATTTATTCACAGCAAGGTATAAATAAAATAATCTAAAAATAAATACAAATTACAAAAGTTACTAAAATGTAAGCACAAATGTAGCATAGTGGAGTAATTCTGGAATGGTCACTGAACATCTGTAAATGATATGCAAGTATTTTGATGACATCATGCCATCTGATGACATCATCCCATTTGATGACATCATGTGATTTGATGATGACATCATGTGATTTGATGATGACATCATGTGATTTGATGACATCATGTCATTTTGGTGTTGTTGTATAAAACATATTTGTTTTATGATTTGACTTTTGCCTTGAACAAGTCTTGTTGCAGTTGTTTTAAAAGCTGCTCGGCTTTGTTTATCTTCTCACGTGACGTTAGCAACTTTCTTGAATGTTCATTTTCAATTTTCTTTTCTTCAAACTTCATATCATTTTCAGTTTGTCCAGTTTCAAAAGTATTTACTTCATTTTGGAATGTGTATGGTAAACCCTGGATTTCAGTATTGTTAGATTGGTTAGTATTCAAACATATGGCATCTGATTGGTTCTCTGATGATATCCTTGACATTGATTGGCTGTTCAGATTTAAATTAGCATCTGATTGGTTCTCTGATGATGTGCTTGTAACTGCTTGGCTATTGAGATTTGAAACAGCAGATGATTGGTTCTTTGACAATGTGCTTGCACCTGATTGGCTATTGAGATTTGTAATAGCAGTTGATTGGTTCTTTGATAATGTACTTGTACTTGATTGGCTATTTGATGATAGGTTCTTTTTAAGTCTTGTTGCTATTGGTATCTTGCTACCAGGACTGGGAGATCTCAAGCGTACAAGTTTTTGTTTCTTTCTTGATGCATTCTACACAAAATAAAAACAATATTTATTATTGAAATACCATATTTCCATAATTCCCTTTACTTGTTTAAAATATATCTATTCTATGTCTACTACAAATACCAATCTCACTACTAATTGGAAAATATTTATTTTTTTCATTTAAACGAACTAGTTTGCTAAAAAAGTGTGATGTATCCAAATGTGGTAGTGATATGCCCAAATATGGTAGTGATATGACATCAGCATGTCAATATATGGGCACATCACATTTTTTTGTCACATAAAGTTTGATAGTGTAGACAGAATTTTATATATGTTGCATTGTATAATATTTTAGTAAAAGGCCAAAAAGAAAGAAAAAGTTGAAATAAATCAATGTGGATGCATTGTCTACACAGAATGTTGTCATGAGTAATTTAGTCAGTAGCCTCAGGTTGGAAAAACCAAGGAGGAAAGACAATACATTAAACAGCTATGAATTATTATAAAATTCTATTTTGACAAACCAAAATTAGTAACTGACCTGACTGACTGTTTCAGTGCTCAGTTACTATAATTTTGGTTTTCCAAAATAGAATTTTATAATAACGTATCTTCAAACAAGATGAACATTTTCAATCAAGTTATATGAAGTTTATAATGATAAAAATGATAATGTGTTTTACCATAATCATGAGTATAATATGTTTATTTATTTATATTTATTCCTTTCAGTAAAACCAAACATAAAAAAGGAGAACTGAGGAGAGACAAGAACTGTCGTCAAAGACAACAATCGCCAAGGGGCGTGTCTCTCCAACAAACATGTTACACATAAACATAAAAAGGGAGAACTGAGGAGAGACAAGAACTGTCGTCAAAGACAACAATCGCCAAGGGGCGTGTCTCTCCAACAAACATGTTACACATAAACATAAAAAGGGAGAACTGAGGAGAGACAAGAACTGTCGTCAAAGACAACAATCGCCAAGGGGCGTGTCTCTCCAACAAACATGTTACACATAAACATAAAAAGGGAGAACTGAGGAGAGACAAGAACTGTCGTCAAAGACAACAATCGCCAAGGGGCGTGTCTCTCCAACAAACATGTTACACATAAACATAAAAAGGGAGCACTGAGGAGAGACAAGAACTGTCGTCAAAGACAACAATCGCCAAGGGGCGTGTCTCTCCAACAGACATGTTACACATAAACATAAAAAAGGAGAACTGAGGAGAGACAAGAACTGTCGTCAAAGACAACAATCGCCAAGGGGCGTGTCTCTCCAACAAACATGTTACACATAAACATAAAAAGGGAGCACTGAGGAGAGACAAGAACTGTCGTCAAAGACAACAATCGCCAAGGGGCGTGTCTCTCCAACAAACTTGTTACTATTAGGCGAATCATTGTGACTGCGGATTTTACCAAAATTTAAAAATAATTATGCATCATCACGGTAATAATACCACAAACTAGTAAAGTACCAGGATAACACAACTAAATAAATAAAAAACCAATTATATTAAAATATCAAACATAATCTATCAATCCAACTAACATAAAGAAAACTAATCATACTCGTAATTTATAAATCATAAAAAATTTATTTATTTGTCCAGAATATTGTCTCCTTAATCCGTAATCGGTCACTTGACGCCTTGAAAATTACCGAATTGTCAAAAAAGTCATTTTAATTATTAATCTATTAATTTATCCGTCTGCTGTCGTTATATGACCGTGACCTACCAAAATTAAAAATTATTTTTATGATTGTTTACTCAATGTATTGAAGTGAAGAGACTATTGTAAGGAGATAGGAAGGCATGATGGTCAAGTGCATGCTGACCTTACAAAGACCATTGACATCTGGTCACTAGTGTAATCTTAACACAATCTATACAATATCAACACGGATATAATGTAACCACAGATATTGAAGATATCACAAAAATTAATATTTTTCTTGTTTGTAATTTTATATTACGATGGTCTTTGTACGTTGTTAAAAGTAGACCTGGATGGAAACCAGATAAAATAGAAAAATATGCTCTTTAATGGTTATTAAGCAGAGAATCCATTAATAAGTTTGACAAAACAAACTGTTTGACAAAACAAACCGTTTGACAAAAAAAACTGTTTGACAAAACAAACTGTTTTGAATCATTAGTGTACAGTAATTTGTCATAACTTGTTTAGTTAAAATAAAATAAAATAACTAAACCAATTATGACAATGTTAAAAAAAAGCTTAAACTTAAAGAAGCATGAAACTTAGCATCTCAAATCTTTAAATTATGAGGAAACTAACTCAGGGTCTGTTCAAATGTAGGTCGTTGACTTAACTTAACGGATATTATTCAGTGATGTAGCCACGAGAAATAAAGTGGTCCGATTTTCGCAAGAAAAGGGAACAATCTCTTAGTACCATTCTGGGCTTTGAAGCATAACTGACTGTGAGTCACAAGAGGCAAATTAACCTATGTAATTTATACCCACACACAACAAGTTTCAAGTTTCAATCTCTGTTAGAGTCACTGGGTTGTCAAAGGCCTTTGTGAAAAAGTTGTCAGGTCGAAACCTTACTAAGCATACTGGTGGCTACGGCCCCAATATTTTATAAAAGACTACCTAATATGAACTAAAATTGCAAGCGAGTGCTGTGAGCAGAATGTTGCTCAAACAAAAATGATTTAAAATTCTTAATATGGAAACTACATCCTGCAAGGCAAGATGACATAAACAACTTTTAATTAACATTTACAGACAAGAAATTAATGAGTACCGGTAATTATAAATAAACCACACAAATAATTAGTTCTTATTATTTAACTATAAAACAAGTGTTGAATTCGGAACAGGCTAATTGATGTTGAAGTCTGCAATGTGGAGATCTCCTTGATTTTGCTCAAGTGGTCGCGCAACCATCTGGGCACACGAATATTTAGTACGACTTGTGCTAATACTTTAACTTTCTCAAGTGGTTATTCCATTTTTCTAGCAGGGGACATTGTAATAGTTTACATTTAGTTGCAATGTTTTAGTCAAGAATGTATTATTCATAATTTTGTTACTGCTCCTACCAATGAAATGAGCAAGTCTGTTTGGTACCCGAGTGGGATGTCGCAACAGTATATAAAGAAATTCAACATTCTTTGAAGAGAGATATTAAGTTTTTAAAACGTTATTCTGTCATAGGATCCATTACGTAAGGTAAGTTTACATTCTGTCATAGGATCCATTACGTAAGGTAAGTTTACATTCTGTCATAGGATCCATTACGTAAGGTAAGTTTACATTCTGTCATAGGATCCATTACGTAAGGTAAGTTTACATTCTGTCATAGGATCCATTACGTAAGGTAAGTTTACATTCTGTCATAGGATCCATTACGTAAGGTAAGTTTACATTCTGTCATAGGATCCATTACGTAAGGTAAGTTTACATTCTGTCATAGGATCCATTACGTAAGGTAAGTTTACATTCTGTCATAGGATCCATTACATAAGGTAAGTTTACATTCTGTCATAGGATCCATTACGTAAGGTAAGTTTACATTCTGTCATAGGATCCATTACGTAAGGTAAGTTTACATTCTGTCATAGGATCCATTACGTAAGGTAAGTTTACATTCTGTCATAGGATCCATTACGTAAGGTAAGTTTACATTCTGTCATAGGATCCATTACGTAAGGTAAGTTTACATTCTGTCATGGGATCCATTACGTAAGGTAAGTTTACATTGTCATAGGATCCATTACGTAAGGTAAGTTTACATTCTGTTACTGCAAACATTACATTATTGCTTTATTTTTTTTATCATTAACCAAAGAAATGTTTTTTATTCCAGAATTTAATCATTAAAATGAATTTCCCACGAATACAGTGCTTGGTTCTATTGGCATTAGTGAGCACACTATTCAGATTATCCACATCTTTGTCAATATCGCAAGCATTTCGTAAACTAGAAACTATAGAAATACAAGTCGACAATGGCGTTCAAATCGCAAAAATAAATACAGAGGTAGTTAGATTAGACAACGACGAAGAGAGGAAAATAATAGACGAATACCAAGGCTTCTTTACATCTCGACCACGAGACGGCAAGCCAAGATCTTCAGCTACGATTTCAAACCTGGCATCAATTGAAGCTGTAAAAGAACATACAAGAGTACGAGCAAGATGTTCTGCTAATAATCAAAGAAGTGAGCGAAGTGTTGAAAAAAATCAAACAATTAATCAATTTAATAATACGCCAAAGTCTTTAAAAGTACAACAAAAATATCTGAAATGGTTAAAGTACAAATACAATAAAAATTTGAAAACTGCAAAAAAATCCAAAAATGAAAATTTGGTAATAAATTTGGAAACAGCAAACGACGGCGATAATGCTACAGAACACAGTAACATGACGATGTTTGACAGCGAGAGATTGGTAAACAGAACAAAGAGATCAGAAGAAGATAAAAGATTTATAAGAGTGTGTCCAGTTATTGAGTCATGGTCAGATCTCAACCTGGCAGTGACCGTTAAAAATGAAATAGTACAGATTGTTCAGGTATGTGTAAACTCAATTTATCCAAATTAAACTTTTATATAATAAATAGTAATAATATAATATTCTGGATTTATAGAGCGCCTAACGCGATGTACCCAAGTCATTTTTGGTTCAAACATGTATGGATACTCCCATAATGCAGATAGTAATCAATGCAAAGGTGTGTCTTGACCTAACCAGGTACCAATTTATACACCTGGGTGGAGAGAGGCAAGCATAAATAAAGTCTCATGCCCAAGGATACAATTAATGCGTGTGGATTCGAACCCCTGATCTCACGATCAGTAGTCCCACGTCCAACACACAGCACACCCTTACAACATAGTGTGAACCGAGTTACAAATGACAGCTTGTGCCTGATGTACCTCCATTGAACAAAGAACAAGTTGAGAACTTGAAGATTGTCCTTGTCTCAATTTAATTAAGTTCCTATAAGAATTGAGATATTTCAGGGGTCAATGGCAAGTGCTTGAATGCGTCTTTTGAACACAACCACAAACCAACTCCCTTCACTGAAGTGGCTTGCTGTTTGTGTACACACATGATTTAATAAGCTAAAAAAATGTTCATACAATTTCATAGGGCTCAAGTATGTACCAGAGGCAGTGGTTCTTGGAGGAAAGATGCAGAAGCGGCAGTTCTAGACTTGTTTCTAAAGTTTCTTGTGCAAGACACTTTCGTCTAGTGAGGGCAGTAGTTATTTTCTTAGAAGTTGACAAACCAGTTTCAACGCAGCTAGTGAAAGTTGAATCCTGCAAAGCTGTAGTCAGTGCATAACTCACATAGTTTGTGACACAAGTGTAAAACCAACTGTTGGACAAGTTTGTCTGGGATAGTCACACTACCACACTAAACTACATGTGTGCGTTTAAAACAGGAACATATAAATTTGCAAGACTGAACAAAGTCTTCCTAATTTTTAAATAAGAAAAATAAATACAGTATACACATCATGAAATGTGGTAAGCACAAATATACACAGCAAGCAAACAAGTTATGAAGGTATAAAAAAAGGTGAGGAGGGGGGAGGGGAGGAAGGTGTAAGAAAAGGTGAGGAGGAGGGGGGGGGAGAGGAAGGTGTAAGAAAAGGTGAGGAGAGGGGGGAGGAAGGTGTAAGAAAAGGTGATGAGGGGGGGGGGAGGAAGGTGTAAGAAAAGGTGAGGAGGGGGGAGGAAGGTGTAAGAAAAGGTGAGGAGGGGGGAGGGGAGGAAGGTGTAAGAAAAGGTGAGGAGGGGGAGGAAGGTGTAAGAAAAGGTGAGGAGGGGGGAGGGGAGGAAGGTGTAAGAAAAGGTGAGGAGGAGGGGGGGGGAAAGGTGTAAGAAAAGGTGATGAGGGGGGAGGGGGAAGGTGTAAGAAAAGGTGATGAGGGGGAGAGGAAGGTGTAAGAAAAGGTGAGGAGGGGGAGGAAGGTGTAAGAAAAGGTGAGGAGGGGGAGGAAGGTGTAAGAAAATGTGAGGAGGGGGGGAGGAAGGTGTAAGAAAAGGTGAGGGAGGGGGAGGAAGGTGTAAGAAAAGGTGAGGGAGGGGGAGGAAGGTGTAAGAAAAGGGTCTAGAAAGGTGGCCAGAATAGTTTCATATGAAAGGTGTTTTGATATGTTTATAACAACAATCAACAGGGATGAATGTCTCACACGCACATCAAAGTATGCATAGAATACAAAATGAATATCACATGCAATATCTGTAAAGCTCTGTCTACACTATCAAACTAGTTTGACAACAAAAGTGTGATGTGCCCAAATATGGTAGTGATATGACATCATCGTGTCCATATATGGGCACATATTTTTGTCACATAAAGTTTAGTAGTGTGGACAGAGCTTCAAACAAAAACCACTTACCAAGCCATTAATGCAATGGTCTAAAGTGGGAAAAGATAGTATTGAATCAATCGTTTATCTACTTCTAACGTACACTATATTTAACATTGTGTTTAAAAAAAAATGTTGTAATGTATTACTGAAATCAAATGCTTCATTCAAGCAGTCGATAATTTCACTTGTAATGTACAGTAAATTTAACATTAATATATAGTTGAATTGCATTTTAAATAATAATTATATATTGTACGGTCAGTGAAATTTATTTGGATGTTGATAATTTCACTATTTGGACGAGTTACGGTATCATTAAAATGAATTTGTCTGTTTAATCTAATCTGTAAATAATAGATGTTTTTATAACTAGATTTACAATTGTTTACAACAACAAGCTATTTTCATGACTTTTAAATATAAAATAATGTACTATATATTTATATTAATCTCCTAATTAAATAATTATTTAGTATTAGCGGTAGTGTGTATCCAAATAGATCACAAGAGGGAGACATTTTTAGATTAAACAAACTAATATGTTTTGAAAATTAAAATATCAAGTAATCACTGTAAATGCAATTACACACTATTATTTGATTATTATGGGACAACGTACTGAGGTAAAATAAATTTAAATAGAACATTGTGTTTCATTATAAAATCTGTGTTTCTATTGTCTACCTACCTGTGGCATTGTTTGGTGATTGTGTCTTTTGCTAGGTGACACTGATCTGGACCGTGATATAGGTATGCTACTTGGACGCCCTAACGCATGTGTTTGTCTTTTTTCTGAAGTGATCTCGGTATCCGACTCGGGACTGTAACCAGTCAGAATTGGTTTGTCATCAATGCTAATGATGGGATCTTTTGGTTGCTTTGCTGGATTTGTTGTGATCGCATTTGATACATCTGCAGTTACAACAGACATAGATTTTGGTTGCCGCAATTTATAACATTTCTCGTCACTTTCCGATGGCTTTCGTGACTGTTCAAAAGCTTGGAATGCAAACGCATTTAATACTGCAAAATTGGCGGCCATCTTGCTTGATTGTTTAATTCGGACAGTATTAGTCTCTTCATTGAATTCCATTCTTTCTGAATTAGTTTTAGCATCTGCAATTTCTGGTTCGAATCTTACATCAGTCATCTCTTTTGTTTTCACCGAGTAAACTTCATCGTCTATCCTTTTTGGTTCTATTTCAGTTTCTTTTGCCAAATCCGTTGTTTCTAAATTTAAACTTTTGTCATCTATGATTTCTGGCACATGTTTGTTGTTCAATTCTTCTAAAACTTCACCTTTGTCTGAAGACTTGGCTGGCAAGTTTACAGAAGGTAAAGGTGTAACCATAGAAGTTAACAAAGAGACTGAATTTTGTGTCTGCAAATGTTCTATTTTATCAAGTTTATCCTCATCCTCCTCTAAAAGTGATAAATCAAGTTGCACCTTTCCTAACAAGCTATCTCCATGACTGAACAGCTCACACTCTTCATCAAACCTAGCATCTCCAGACATGTTTGTAATATGTGCCTTGGCTTCTAGCTTCTGAAGAGTTTCACCTTCTAGCTTCTGAAGAGTTTCACCTTCAAGCTTCAGAAGAGTTTCACCTTCTAGCTTCTGAAGAGTTTCACCTTCTAGCTTCTGAAGAGTTTCACCTTCTAGCTTCAGAAGAGTTTCACCTTCTAGCTTCTGAAGAGTTTCACCTTCTAGCTTCTGAAGAGTTTCACCTTCTAGCTTCTGAAGAGTTTCACCTTCTAGCTTCTGAAGAGTTTCACCTTCTAGCTTCTGAAGAGTTTCACCTTCTAGCTTCTGAAGAGTTTCATCTTCTAGCTTCCGACGAGTTTCACCTTCTAGCTTCTGAAGAGTTTCATCTTCTAGCTTCTGAAGAGTTTCACCTTTTAGCTTCCGACGAGTTTCACCTTCTAGCTTCTGAAGAGTTTCATCTTCTAGCTTCTGAAGAGTTTCACCTTCTAGCTTCTGAAGAGTTTCACCTTCTAGATTGTCCACTTCAGACTCAACAAACTGTGATAAGTGACAATCATTTTCAAAGTGACAATCATTTGCAACTTCTAAACTGTCACAATTAATCTGGTGAAGTTGATTTTCTTGACTATCAGTGATTTTATAATGAAGTTGATTTGTCTGACTATCATTGACTATAAAACCATCATTTTGATCCATCATACCACCACTTCCAATCGATTTATCTTGTCTTGTATAAGTGCTATCAACAATATCTTCATAGTTTTCATAATCAGCAGTGGATTCTATCATTCGTTTGCTAGCACCTGTAACGTCTTCACCTGAAGTCTCTTTCTGAGACGCCTCTTCCTTCTTAGCTGCATCTCCGGAATTTTGTTCATTCGAACTGTTTTCATTCTTTGGATTTTCTTTCTGAGAATCAGAATCATCATCTTCGTCTTTCTCTTCAGGTGGTGTTTTATCGGTTGCCGGGATTGTGTTCATTTGAAAGACGACAATGTTTGAATCTTCAGAGTCACCATTGATTGATGTTGCTTTCACGCTAAATCTACAATAATAATAAAAAATATAACACTTCACAAATCAAGTTAAGTCCTATCTCAAGTTAATTAATCTTTTCAATTCTAATTAATTCAATAACAATTCTTTCTAATTCATTTGTTCCAATAGTTGACTAATAACCTGGTTTACCGATGATAATACTGTATTCATTTTTGTAAACAGTTTTAATTAAATCAATGACAATGGAATAAAGAATAGATTTTCTGTATAAACTGTAATACTAGATTGGGGTACTACTATGTACCTAGTAGTCATTTTATAATTAAAGCGTAAAGGTACAGTTACACTAAGACTGCGCAAGTGTGGAAAATCATATACAATCGTGAATGTAGCTTAATAGCATTTACGCATTTAAGGGCATTTGTTGGACATTCGACTACTGATCGAGGTTCGAATCCCACTCTTGCCGCTTTGCTTGATACTTACTTACTTTTGCCTTTCTCCACCCAGGTGTATAAATGGGAACCCGGTTAGATCAAGACATAACTTTGCACTGATTACTAGCTGCATTATGGGAGTATGTTTCCATACATGACTGGGCTAATAATGTTCAGCGCTTAGAGGTTGAATTGAAATTTATATTTATTGAAATTGAATTGAATTGAATTGAAATTTATATTTTTATATTTTATTTTTTATTTTTATAACATTAGGCGCTATATAAATCCAGGATATTATTATTATTATTAGAGCAAGTCATATGGCCTAGCGGTTAAGGCAGGGGCGCCGTTTACCGTACCTAAAGAGCCAACAACATCGGCAAGGGTTCGAGGCCGACTCGCTTCTAGTTCTGGTGGTGGAACAAGTCTTCTCGGATAAGGACTATAAACCGTAGGTCCAGTGTACCCAGTTATAACTTGTGTGTACTTTAAAGAACCCAGTTCATTATTCGAAAAGAGTAGGGGGTTACCCCGGTGAACTGGTTTACACAATAGCCCCTCTATCAGGGGGATTACCACCTATCTGATAGGACAGTGATTAATTCACTATTGGTAATCCTTGGCCACATTGCCTAAAGACATAAAATAAAAAAAATAAAACAAAATTTACCGATATGATCCTGGTCTAAGGCCACCTAGAATAGCTTGTGTCTGTGTAGTTGACATTTCCTGCATAAGGTCATCGTTCAGTGAGATGCAGAGCGTATAACCCTGGATGCACTCTCCTTCAGCTAGCAATGGCACTGTCCAGGTCAATTGCAGACTAGTTTCTGATATACGCCTTACACAGAGATTCTTGGGAGCTGGAGGTTTTACTGAACTAGGCTAAAACAAATGTAAGTTTGGATAATAAATAGCAAATAGAAATGCAGTACCGAGTAGAACGATTGATATAGAGAAACCAGGGACTCTACAAAGTGTCCATTTAATAGGGGTGTCTTTATATTAGAGTTTGGCTACATCGGTACAAAAATATACAGTAAATTGGTAATTGTTCTTTTCACAGTATCCTTTAATTGAGGTGTCTCTTGAACAGGAAGGGTTCTTCTGTACTTTGTAATGTAATCTTTGTTTTGGAATTGCATAGTAAACAATATAGGTTATTAAGCCACGCAAAAATAAAAAGACAAAAGAATACGTTACCTGTTCTTGATTAGCATCCTCTTCATTCATGATTTCTTGTGTGGCAGTATCTTTAGGCATCAGTTCCTTTTGCTCATCAGACGTATCAATTTTGTTTTCTTTACAGTCATTCTTTCCTTCGGTGAGACTTAACACCTGCCTATCAGAAGTGCTCTTCACTTCAGTATTGTCTTGCAGAGGAGAATCATCTGATAAATCTTTTCTTTCTCCATCGTTCTTGCCAGACAACTTGTTTGAACCAATAGATTCATTTGTGTTACCTGTTTGTTTTTCCTTTTCTACTGGAATGGTTGTTTCTAAATCATGTGGCAGTAAATCTTTAAAGAATCTTGCATGTCTGGTAGACGGAACACTATCAGGTTCTTCAGTGCCCAAAGATTCCTTTGTTCCAACTGATTCCTCGGTGCTGACGGAATCCTCAGCTGGTTCTGTAGTACCAGAAGACACCTTGGGATCAATATGCTCATTGGTATCAGCAGAATCATCTCTGATCTTGGTACACATTTTGGTTTCAGCTGGTTTTGAAGTACCAGACATTACCGTGCTGGAAGTAGAAGACTTTTTAAAATCTTCTGGCATCTTGGAAACTTCGGTTTTGCCCGGTTTTGTAATACCAGGCAAAAAATTGGCAGAGACTTTGGTACTAACCGACTCCTTGTGTTTCTCAGACTTGTTACTTTCAAACTCTTTGGTACTAGCAGACTCCTTAGCATGTTCTTTGGTACCGCTAGACTCTTTTTTCCCAAGATTTTTCTTGGAATCCTCAGTATTAAGAGAACTTTTTGAACCAGTAGTAAATTTGGTATTGACAGGTTCTTTGGTATTGATCAAACCATTATCAACAGCATTGTCTTTAGTAATGGCTGACTGCTTAACTCCGGTAGTTTTCTCTGTACCACCAGATCCTTTATCAACTAATGCTTTGATACTTGTACCACTACCAGGAACATTCTTAGGTTCGTTAGAGGTCGTTTGTTGTCCAGGCTTATTTTCAGATAACTCTGATACTGTTGCGATTTGATGTCCAGTTTTCTTCTCTGTTGAGTCTTTAGCCTCAGACTTTTTCAGCGAGTTCTGTTGTCCAGTCTTTTTTTCCAATGTATTACTAGTCCCAGACTTGGGTGATTTTTGTCCAGCCTTCTTTTCCGATGAAGTCTCGGTCTTAAGTGAGTTATGTTGTCCAGTTTTCTTTTCTGAGGAATCTTTAGTCCCAGATTTGTTGGGTGATGTCGACTTGATTTTTGAAGACTTCCCCTTTGCTGGGGATCCATGTGTGGCCTGCGAGTCTTTGGCTTGCAACATTCTTGTGAGTGATTGCATCGAGTCTTGCATCTTTTCAACCTTTGAAAAATTAATAACATTTTAAAACTTGAGGAGAAATAGATTGACATTGCTATTTATTTTATTTCATTTTATGCATGACACAAACAAGTAAAATTGTAACATAAAACACTCTTAACAAAAATCATTAAACCTAATGCAATAAGTATTATACAATAAAGTAAGTTTGGTATAAAACAGTTTTTTAATTTATTTTGAACTTCTTATTGATTTTATTATTATATTTGATTGATTTTAATGTGAAGGAATACGTTATTTTGAATAAATATCATTATCATTATTAATAACAGAAATACTTAAAAACTGTTACCTGACTTTGAAGCGATTCACACTTCTGACTAAAATTCAGATTGGTTAATAGTTGGTTGTTTGTGTCCAATTTCAAGTCATTAATTGTCTCCTCCACCTTAGCGTCCCTTTGTTCCATAGCGTTAAGTTTCACCTCTGTCGCCCTCTTCCATTCTGTAAGGGACTCCACCTTTAGTAAGAAATATTGGAATTATGATTATCAATATTTATTATTATCCTATCATATCGGTACAATATTTTATAATAAGTACAGTAATTAAGTTTATACTTATTTCAAACATTTCTAAAACTTAACATGCTTAAAATGGTTGTTAAATAATAATATTGTGATAAAATTATCACTTATACTTAAAAGGTAGAAATATAGTAACAATATTTCATAATAATTACAATAATTGAGTCTATACTTTCGTATTAATACCACTTTAAACATTTCTAAATCTATTAAAAAATCAAACCAGCACACTTTCTAGATTTATACATATAATCACGGATTAAATTTCTGAAACCAATTATAGACAATTGTATTTTAAACATTAATGTTAGCTAACAAAGTAACATATGCCTTGAAACGAAACTGAAACTAAAACTCATTAAAAAATGTACATTAAACTAATTTGAGAGTTGACATGAACAGGAGGTCAAGTAACTGGAGTTGAATACAGTGGATTGTTTTCATTTTAATTAACAATTACCTGTTAAGTACAAATTAAACACATGAGAATTTGTTTAAACAATAAAACAAATTAGCAGCAAGTTAAAATAATGAATTTAAAACAGATTGACAACAGATCACAAAAAAAAATGTCAAATAATATTATTTTACTACAATAGACATTTACAAGATAATTACCCTATTAAAAAATGGTTTAACCCATCTATTGGGTACCGACAATCATTCATAGGGGAGTTTGTCATTATACCATTTGAGATTTATGCTTGTGTTGATTTATTTAAAACGCATAAAGCATAATAGAGTTCAAGTATATAAAAAACTCTCACTTTATTTTGGATATAAATCAAATAGATTATGTAATACTCATATTTTCCCTAAAGAGTAATAAAGTACAAACATGTTACAACTTTGAATGTTAAAAGGGAAAAAAACACATGTTTTTGTCTAAAATAGTATTAAATTATGTTGTTATTTCAGTTTTAATTTCAGCAGTATCTTTGTAGATGTAAACACACTACTTAAATGCAAGTCTGTTTTCCCAATAAGTTAGTTTGTTTTTCACAACACAAATCTTGTACAAGGTTAAATTGAAAGCATTCTTAAACAAATACTCACATCTAAATTCATTATTAAAGCTCGGTTCCCACTAGGACGTAACGCAAGGATGTAGACGCAACACAAGCGGGTTGACCAATAACAAGTGACAGTTCGAATAATTCATCGCTTGTGATTGGTCAAATCCCTTATGTTGCGTTACGTTTTCTTTAGTGGGAACCATGTATTAACATTTATATAACGCAAATTTCTATGATAAACTCATAATCAGCGGCGCTTCACATACATAACGTTAAAATAAAAAAAGGTTGTTTTTAATGTTTAATCAAAGATGTACAACATAAGCTGCTAACCTGTGCACATAGTGCTTGCATCAGGTTCAGATGCACATTTCTTAGCTTCCTTTCCTTTTCATTCTCTTTCTTCACTCTGCATTGAAAACAAAGTAAATCAATCATTAATGCAATCCATCAATTTGATTTTAATGGTGTGACTTGACCTGTAGCAACAAGTTGTGATAACTCTTTCCACAACTCTCTCATTTTTTTTTATTTGCAATTAATTCTCGGGTGGGACTCACACCACAATTCATACCTCTAGACCACCGAGCTTGCGCTGATGGCTAGGGGTTAGATTCGAGTCCAAGTAAATAGTGGGTACTGTACCAACAGGATTTTAATTGTATTTAACTACTCTGGAGTAGCTTTGCGTCAGGGAGTTGAGTAATTGGTCAGATTTTTTGCCCTACTTAGACGTAATTTGTACTTTATACTAAGTACATTGAGAATACTTTTATTCATGTTATATTGATGTTTTTTTTAACTATGAAGCAAGTGTTATTGAAGTTGTTCATGTGTGTTTTAAAAAGGTCATGTGAAACATAGTAGTCACATTAGTCACATTAGATCCTTCTCTAGTGTGATGAATGTTAAATGTTCACATTACCCCTACTTCATTTATATTAACCAGTCTTAAATAAAATCTTGGAAAGTACGTAACCTGTTTAATTCCTGTGTCAGGTGATCAATATGTTCTTGTAAACGTCTTCGATGAAGGTCATCCCATTTCTGTTGCATATCGTCGCCACAGCGTAGGTGATGACCCTTCCAAACTGCTTGAATACGCGTAGCAGCTTCGTCTTCTCCTGGTGTCCCTGATTGGTGTGATCTGATTCTTTGCTGATCTGTGATGTCATTCCGATTAACATCTTTTCCATCTTCTTTTGAGTCATATTTCAATTTTCTTTCGTTGGATTTGCGTCTCTTCAAAGCAATTTCTCTGATTCTTCTCAACTCTGCCTGGCAAATTATTTCTTCTACTTTTTCTTGTTTAAATGTTTTTTTATCAGTTACACTTTTTGACCTTTTATAAGATGATTTCTTTGGTTCAGAATGACCTAGTTTTGGACTAATCTCTGGATCGAATGAAGTTTGTGGTTTGGTCTTTTTAACTCCAGTGTTCTGATCAGGAGGAATTAGTCGTTTGTTTTCGTACGCCTCGTAACTCGTTGGTTCTCGCGCCCGAGCGGCATTCTTCGGAGTGTTGAACAAGTAAAACTGGTCACTATTTGTGTTGTTTGGATTTGCGTTGCCGTTTTGGTGACCAGATTTTGTAGTCTGTGTATTGACAGATATGCCTTTTGATCCTAGTACCGTAGCTGGACGATTATCAAATGGTTGAGCCTCAGACTCTTTATGGTTTGGTGGAGCAGTGGATGGTCTGAAGTTTGCATTATTGAGTTCGTTTGGAGGTAGATTGGTTAAGAATGGTAGGTATAAAGAATTGGATTTTAAAAGGCTATTTTTCCATGATGAGTCTAAAAAACATGAAAAAAACAGATATTTATGATCAAAATAACATATAATTGTAAAAAGTTTCATTTAATTTATTCGGTGCCACAGTAAATAAAATGAGTATGAGGATTAAATATACACAAATTTAAATGCAAAATAAATATTATTTAATTAAATAGGGTAATTTAAATGGTTTATAAAATCTCACTGACCCTCTAAATCTTCAAGGACGATGTCCGAATGAGGGTTCTTGATTCGCTCAGATAAAACCCATTGCACCATATCCTGTTGTGTTTCTTGTGTCCAAACCTTAATTGGTCCAGTTGGTGGTGGTGGTGAGGGGGATCTGTGCACTTCCTTATGCGGGGATTGTGATCGAGATCTTTTGCTTTTCTTTGATATCATGGAAGGTGTCGGAGACGGCGATGACAGCGACTCTTCTAGCAACTGCTTCTTGTAAAGTTGCTGTTTGTTCAATATTTTTACCAGCTTCTCATCCTCTTTTAACTGAGTCTGTAATTAAGAACAAACTTAAGTATGCAGTAAGGTACTATGTCAACATTATTCTACTGTGTTACTATGTTTTGTTTAAATATTTTATTTTGGTTTTTATTTGCTTTGATATTAGTTTATTTGGATATTAAATCATAAACACTTTTTGACTTCCTCATAAATTGAAACAATCATGTTATTAATACAGTAAAATACTTTTTTTACTGCAGTAACTGCAGTAGAATAATATTTACATGTTCCCTAAGCTATCTCAACACAGAGCCAACAATTAGGAGGCCTAAATGTAATCCTGCCATTTCCAATAGTACACCAATGTGTCAACACTTTATGATTTGTAGATGGTTGTGGTTCAGGTTACAATTTCCTAAGTCTACTACTTCTTGTAATAATAGCGAAATTAGCAAAATTTACGAGATATGACAAGAATATGACGATTAATGGTAAATCTACTAAATAATTCAAAGTGACAAATATAAATGCAGGATTTGGTGGTAAAAAAGTTAAACATTCATAAAGTGGGTCATAGGTCCTATAAAAATTAAACGTAAACACAATCATTTGATGGTTATATATATTTCAACGATCCCACAACTTTTTAATTTTTCTTTATTTATCATTCATCAATCAGTATTTTTTTATATTTAAGAAGCTTTTACTACTTCAAACAGAACGTCTAAGACTTATTTAAAAAACACAGAAAATCATTTTGAAAACTGAAGAGTCAGAATCTTAAGATTTTTGCTAGGCAAGTCTGATAATTTTATGGAAGTTGAAAGAAAATTGAATGTCAAATAAACACATAGTATCAGTTTAAAAAAAAAAGATGATGTATACCTCAGATGCGGTGGTCAATGGACAGACACGGCTTAAATACTGACAGACTTCTTTGTGCTGACCTGGATGGAATGACCGGCCCTTCCCCTGACTGTAAAGCCACTCTGCCTTCAAACTATAAAACAATGTAGAAAATATAACAACTGATGTCATTTAAGCTGGACTTCAAACTAGTTTGACAAAAACAGTGTGATATGTGCCAAATATGGTAGTGATATGACATCATCATGACTATATATGGGCACATCACATTTTTTTGTCACATAAAGTTTGATAGTGTAGACAGAGCTTTGGAATGGACAAAAGTGAATAACCTTTCTTTTTGTTTGTATAATGTACCAAAAGTACAAACTCTCTCACATAGTATAGATATTGAATATCTGTTACAGCGCCCTCTTTCTAAACTTAATATAAAACACGTAGATAAATCATTGTCGGCAGATTGCAACCCAATGTTTAAAAACAAATTGTGATTATTTATGGGCTTCATAAAAGCCAGTACATTCTTGCTAACTTGCTCATATTCCCACAAGAATGTTACTTAACCCAATCAACTTTATAGAAGCATTGGAACAGCAGTATAATATGCACTGGAACTTCTAACCATTACATAATTACATTTGATTTGCATACAGTCAATCAAATTTCTTAAAATCGGACTCTCTGAAATCCAGAAACTTTCTCAAATGCAGACATTTTTTAAGGTCCAAAAATGTAGCAAATTAATTTTTATCATTAAAAACGCATTCCAAAAAAACAGACATATTAGGTCAGCCCAAAGGTATTGGGAATGTTTACTGTATTCTATTAAAATATACAAATTAACTTTAATTTTAAAATATTTTATTGACCATCAGATTAGCAATTGGTTGTTAATATTAAAAAAGAAATTAAAAAATTAAAAAAGACTAAAGATGAATTTTGAAATATATGACAAAGAAATAAACATGTGAAAAGAATGAAAGACCTATTTGGAGCTAGGAAAAGTTTGGTTTTGTAAAGAGCTTCCAGTTTTCAAGAGAATTGGTTGTTAATATTAAAAAAGAAATTAAAAAATTAAAAAAGACTAAAGATGAATTTTGAAATATATGACAAAGAAATAAACATGTAAAAAGAATGAAAGACCTATTTGGAGCTAGGAAAAGTTTGGTTTTGTAAAGAGCTTCCAGTTTTCAAGAGAGTCCCGCACTCAGCGTCAACTGCATGTGATAAATAAATACTCGGCATAACGTTACAAATAATGTGAAACAGTATCATCAAGTAAAACATTACCACACGCACATTGGAATGTTATTAAATCCATTTTGCAGGCTTTACTGATGAAAGTTCATAATTAATGTATCAGACAACTGATCATTTTACAAATCAAACTTTTATGTCTTTGAATTATTAAAGAAAGGGGATATTATTAAGGTCAAGGTAGCAACAGCTCTGACACTAGCATTTTAATAATCAGAGTACATTAGTGGGAGTGTTTGTGTCCACTGAGAATTCTATGATTATACAACAATTTGACGTTATGAGCTTCAAATCCATTTGATAAGCTACTAAAACACCTTGATATGTCACATTTTGATAATAAAACATAATTATTGTTGAGGGATGTGTACATCTGGTGTTATGATCAGTAATAAAAAAAGAATATTGCAACTAAAAAAAATCAATAAATTTAATTTAATTCCAACTTGGTCTACCAAAAACTACTTTATACTGCCCTAATTATTTCTTTTTTGTAGAAGTTTATCAACTAAATATGGTAGTGATATACACAAATATGGCAGTGATATGACATCATCATGTTCATATATATTGTCACATAAAGTTTGATAGTGTAGACAGAGCTTTATGCTACTAAACTCCATGTTTAAATCAAACTAATAATAATCACATGAATTGAATGCAAATTGTATCAAATTGAACAGGTGAAAATTATCTGTGATACAACATAATGGTTACCTGAGGAGACACCCCCAGCTCTTACCTGGCGCGTAACAGTAGCCCTCATGTCATGACCTACTTCTTAACATTTTTGGTAAGATAATGTAATCATGTACTAATATAAATTGGTAAAAATGCGGAAGGCAATATTTACCATCAAATATCATATGGAAAACTATAAAATATCACAAAATAAATTGTATAGCAAAATGTTGGATATCTTGGGAACATGACTTTGCTACTGGAAATTATATTGCAATGAATTGTGAAAATAACTCAGCCACAGCTAAACTATGGATTACAACTTACGAAATGAGGGCATTAAATACAAGAGGGGTATTCTTGTATTCAAGTATTTACCTTTTTCTGGAATATAAACTGGTGGTTTAAGACGCTTTGCTACTGTGCAACAAGTCCGGGTCTAAATCTTTGGTGTTGCTAGGGATGAGCTTATCAAGTACGTACCTTTCTCTTTGAATAATAACAGCGCCATCTAGAACATGCAGAGTCAAACACCAATTGGCTACGTAAGGCCTATAATCAAAACCACTGAGATATTTGTTTAAGGATTACACAGAGACATGGTTCTAGACAAGATATTGGTAGAAAATGCATTACAGCTTACACATACTGAAAATGTTGTAGATATATTCTACTTTCTTCCTAGAAATATTAATCACATTTAAGTTTAAAGCTCTGTCTACACTATCAAACTAGTTTGGCAAAAAAAGTGTGATGTGTCAAAATATGGTAGAGACATGCCCAAATACATCATCATGTCCATATATGAAAACATCACATTTTTTGTCACATAAAATTTGATAGTGTAGACAGAGCTTAAGAAATAATTAAGTATATAAATACTATATGACTATAAAAATAGGTTGTACTTGGTATACTAAAAAATAAAAAAAAAAATACATTAAAGAAAAAATACAACCTTTATAATACTATGACATTTTAAAAAATCGAATAATGATAGTACGCGTGTTAAAGGATACACGGAGGCCGTCATTAAAACAGCGGGGTTGTTTTTTATCGATAGTTGTTCCAGTTCGGTGAGACAGCATAAATATGACATCTAAAAAAATATACAAATATAAAAATCACAACATGAAGATGACCTAAAAAAATGTGTTCTTACTCCCACAGCGAATAAACTTTGTTTCAGCTTTTGGTTTTGAACACATGGTTGCGTTCATCCGGTGACCTACATTGCATGTGCACGTTCACAGCATGTTTTGTATTATCTTTCAAGAAATCTCTATAATTGACAATTTGTACCTACAATAATGTTCGTGAAATGTCACAGTTTAGTAAAAAATGACAATTCAATATAAGCTACATTATTGTTTAACCACATGCAAGGTAACATTTATTGAGTTCCATGGCTGTGGTCTCGTATGCGAAATGAGACGCTAACTGTGTATGACTGTTAATGCTAGGTTTTTTAAGGATAATACCAAGAATTGCCATCGGCTAAGTTGCTCACTCTATAAATATTTATGTAATGCAAGTTCAACAGAACACAACATATCTATAAAGGCTTACAAGTCGAGTTTTTTTTTGTATCATGAAAATAAAACTGAATCAGACCGGATTTGAACCAGGACCCAAAGCTTACTAGGACAGCCCCATAACTACATTTATTAAATCTCAAAACAAAAATCTCAAAAGGATGCAAAAGTACATACCTCAGTGATGTCACTGATTTCATTTTCTGCGAGTGACAGTGTGGTGAGCGAAGTAGGAAAATAGGCAGGTACACCTCGTAGCGTTGTTAAGATGTTACCATGAAGAAGCAAGGTCTGTAAAAAACAATTATTTTAACAGATACTTCAAGATCAATCCATCTTTATACTTTATTATTAGTCTTACATTCATCTGAATGATGGATGAAACTAAGCCAGGACTGTTTAAGGCATCTTTAGCTGGTCCTATCATTGACCATCTCTCGTCCAGTGCCCACTTTGAACAGAGGAGAGGCAATAATTGATCATTATTTAATTTGATCAAAGATACTATGTATTGAAGCAAAGAATATATATCACAAGAATGAGTAATCCGCGATTTTCCCTGTAACAGTAATATTGTCCATGTGGTAGGGCGCTGCCATAAGTGTGGATGTATCTGGGATGTATACAACTTTTTGTAACGGTTTCACTAATCAAAGGCTGGACCACCGGTAGTATTTTCATGATAAAAAATGTTATCAACTACATGCCAACATCATGTTAAATACTATTTGGATATTTAATTGTTCGTTTTATGTAATTTATTTAGTAAAAACTGCCGTATAAACAGTTTGCTTTATCAACCGGGCGCTACGATAGCATGACCGGGCGTGTTGCTGTTTACGCGTTTTCACGAAGGATAGTTTAATAATATTCCTATATTTAACTTGTTTCTGGTAAAACAAATAAATGTTAATGACATTTAACATTTTGTCCTATTAATAACATGTATTTTATACTAATTTATATCATAAAAACAATACTTAATTTACCGGGCGTAGAGTAGTACACGGCAATGGTAAAGAATAGGCCGTGCCGAGTAACGATTCGTTGATTTTTGGTGTTGCTGTGTTAGGCCTTTTTTGTGAACTAACTTAGCATGTTAGTAAATAATTGTCTGTAAAAGTTTGTTAATAAATATGTATTATAAAATAGTTTACAATTGCAAAAACTATTATCATAATTCTATTTAATGTGACATGTATAATATCTATTAAATCAAGTCTTATTTAGTATGTATACATCCGCCCTTATGAGGGCGGGCATCACTCACTGGAGCTCTCTGTTACAAATTTCTCATGCAAAAATCGCGGAATACTCATTCTTGTGATATATATTCTTTGATTGAAGTGATGTACCGTAGACACAAGTTATAAAGCGGTGCGGTTTTTACAAGAAAAGGGAACAATCTCTGTTCAAGCCACTTGGTTGTCAAAGGCCTCTGTGAAAAAGTGGTCAGGTTGAAACCTTACCAACCGTAATGGTGGCTACCACTTACCTATGTGAATCCAAATGCACTTGAACAGGATTTAGATTGTTTTCTAACAAATCCATTTATACTAAAAAGAACAGTATTAACTAAAGTGAATTACAACAACTAATGAAGAAATCAATTTAATTCAGACAAATCTCACATAAATCTAAACATTATAATGTCAAACTTTGTTGCAAATCAAAGCATCTCAATTACGTTGTTATGTGACTAAGATCTTGAATGACGTCATTGACCGACAATGATTGCTTTTAAGGTGAAGATCAGCTTGATGCTGTTTTTTAAAGAAAATAATTAATATTCAAGTAATAAAAAGAGTGGAAATCAACAATGAAAATGCTTTTCAAGTTCTTTGTTTTTAAATCCTCTATTACTTTTGTTGTTGTTAAATCACATTTTTTACTTTACTCCAGACGCACCTTAATTCAAGAAGTGTGCCACTGTTTCAAAAGTTTACAAAAAATTATTACTATTAATCATTTTGTCTGCTCAACTACTGTAATGCAAAAACTGTGCACAATTGTATATATACTAAACTAGTAATGCATCACTAGCAGTCACTAAAGATAACTACATTTAAGCACAATTTTTTAGACAAAGATTTGAGTGGTTTTTACATTTCAGAACTTAAGAACTATGTCAATTTGTTAAGTATCAGTTTGAGCATGATTGGTAACCATTAGCTAAACATATAGTGGAAGTTCAATAATCAATATTTTCATAGTTAGACTGGATCTGAACCATTCCCAATCAACCTTTTACATACAGTACTTAGTTAAATACACATTATACCTCTGATAATAGTTGGCAATGGATAGTGTAATTGTCTCTATGAAAATGTGGCAAATACATATAAAAGTATACTTTTATAATGTTATAACATTGCCTATTTTAGTATTACTATTATTCTGCCATTTCAGTGTCACTTTTCAATTGTGTTTCAATATCGTTGATCATAGAAATGCAGTAGTTAGAACCCTATGAAGGGGACAAACGAAGTGTCTCTTTAACAGGGGTGTCTTCTGAATAAGGCGTTTGTTATAGTGTTCAAATATATATTGATCCTTATTTATTTAGCAAGAAAATGTCCTCTTAATAGGTCCTAGAGGAAGAGTTACTTTGTGACGGAAATAATGAACATAATGCAAGAAAATGCATAGATATACAGTAGAACCAGAATTAAGCGGGCACCTTCGGAATCACACAAAATTAGTGTGTCCTCTGAATAGGAGAATATACATTGACATTTCATTTTGCAAAGAAAATCAATAAATAGCTCTCAAAAGGAGGGTTCTGTAACTTTGTGTTGGAAATAATGACCAAGTAACATTACAACATCCCAATAATGTAACTTGACATTACAACATTATCATGATTCTCCCAAAAGCATTAAAATACTTATAAATACTTGAGCATGTGTACTTAAAATGATTGTGGTATGCACGCCAACATTTGTCTAGACTCTTAATTGACCATGATCTTTTGGGTTGTGTCTGATGTTTCTTTCAGAACATTTATGCGATGTATTTAAAAAAAAATATAATTAAGTAAATAATATATTTGTGAAAAAATGTCATCTGTTTTCAATGTCTGTAGGTAATGTTATATTAACTTTAAATAAATAATAAAATTATTTCCGGACAGTTATGTCTTATATTATACTGAACATTACTTATAAATGAAATAATATTTTTTTTTTAAACTAGGCCTATTAAAAGTAGTGAAAAATGTCACATTTGAAATGTCACATTTGAAATAAAATGAGAACAAACTGAAATATTAATACTTTTATATTATCATTAAATTTTCATTCAGTAAAATCTTATAAAAAAATACTGGAAAAAAAATGCACTAAAATGTGTTTTTGCAGATTTGACATTTTGAAATGTGGATTATTGTGATTTTTCTTTTAATACATTTCATCTTCAGAGAAACAATAACAAATTGTGTTTAGGTCTTAAGGGAAATTCCCTGTACTGATCGTAAATAATATTACATAACAAATACATGTACATTAGGTTTGGAGAAGATTCTTGCAAACAAGGCTTGATGACGTAAACAATGTATTTGAAACAAAGTAGGCTGAACATCAATTTGTTGATTGTAAATCTTGAGTAAGCTTTGTCTACACTCTCAAACTAGTTTGATAATGATAAAAGTTTGATAAAAGTGTGATGTGCCCAAATATGGTAGGGATATGCCCATATATGGTAGCGATATGCTTAAATATAGTAGTGATATGACATCATCATGTCCATATAATTATGGGCACACACATTTTTTGTC
This sequence comes from Antedon mediterranea, assembly GCF_964355755.1. Classification (NCBI taxonomy): domain Eukaryota; kingdom Metazoa; phylum Echinodermata; class Crinoidea; order Comatulida; family Antedonidae; genus Antedon; species Antedon mediterranea. The sequence goes on along the minus strand of NC_092676.1, from coordinate 29,483,540 downwards.
ACATAAAGTGTAGATCACAGGGCTTAAAGGCTTGTCACAAAATATTAAACTTTACAAATTGTGCGACATTATACTGGTTGATGAATATCACTGAAAAGTTTGAACTTCACGTGGAGCTTTAAAATGTATCAACTGATGGTTATCCAGATAACATTCCAGGTGTTTCACTTTGTAATATAAAACAATTATCACTGGGTCCTTTCCCATTATGTCATACAATAATATTAGATTCATGAACGACATACATGCCTTGAGGACATCACTAAATAAACATTAACTGAAGTTCAACCGTAACCTACATTCAATCCTATTAAAAAATAGCTAAACTGAATTTTAACAGTATATTGTTGTGAACTATGTTGAACTTTTTTCAGAATTAGTACCCCAGCAAAGAAGGTTAAGTTTTCGTTACAATTTACATATATTCGTTCCTTCTTTTGCCCTTGGGCAGCAATTTTAGGTGTCTGTCTATCAATTTTTACAAATGATTTTATGACTTTAGCGTTAATTTATTTTGTGACCTAAAGATGAAAAAATCCTATTAATACTAATAACAAACACGCAAGGTAAAATAATATTGTTTATTTCAAAATCAATGGTTTTATCAAAATATTTATGCCAAAAATATGAACGATTTAGAGCAATTGCTCTTCCGAAATTAGTAATGTGGGGGAAAGTATTGAGTACCTGAATATTGAAATATGATTGATTGAGATTTGAAGAAGGTGCAGTAGCTGGTTCAGTAGCTAAGGTCAGTAGCTAAGGTCAGTAGCTAAGGTCAGTAGCTAAGGTCAGTAGCTAAGGTCAGTAGCTAAGGTCAGTAGCTAAGGTCAGTAGCAAGACTGCAATATTTATTGCTCATGTCAGTCACAACATGACAAAACCTGATAAATTATATCAGCTGTTTTTCTAGCTGAAAATATTCCTAAAGTTCACGATAGTTATATTTCATTCATTAGTTATCGATCTGCTTAGCCTGTATAGAACAGAATTAACTCTAGTGTTTGTGAACATGGATCTGCTTAGCCTGTATAGAACAGAATTAACTCTAGTGTGTAGTGAACATGGATCTGCTTAGCCTGTATAGAACAGAGTTAACTCTAATGTGTGTGAACATGGATCTGCTTAGCCTGTATAGAACAGAATTAACTCTAGTGTGTAGTGAACATGGATCTGCTTAGCCTGTATAGAACAGAATTAACTCTAGTGTGTGTGAACATGGATCTGCTTAGCCTGTATAGAACAGAATTAACTCTAGTGTGTGTGTGAACATGGATCTGCTTAGCCTGTATAGAACAGAATTAACTCTAGTGTGTGTGAACATGGATCTGCTTAGCCTGTATAGAACAGAATTAACTCTAGTGTGTGTGAACATGGATCTGCTTAGCCTGTATAGAACAGAGTTAACTCTAGTGTGTGTGAACATGGATCTGCTTAGCCTGTATAGAACAGAATTAACTCTAGTGTGTGTGAACATGGATCTGCTTAGCCTGTATAGAACAGAGTTAACTCTAGTGTATGTGAACATGGATCTGCTTAGCCTGTATAGAACAGAATTAACTCTAGTGTGTGTGAACATGGAGCTGCTTAGCCTGTATAGAACAGAGTTAACTCTAGTGTATATGAACATGGAGCTGCTTAGCCTGTATAGAACAGAGTTAACTCTAGTGTGTGTGAACATGGATCTGCTTAGCCTGTATAGAACAGAATTAACTCTAGTGTGTGTGAACATGGATCTGCTTAGCCTGTATAGAACAGAGTTAACTCTAGTGTGTGTGAACATGGATCTGCTTAGCCTGTATAGAACAGAATTAACTCTAGTGTGTGTGAACATGGATCTGCTTAGCCTGTATAGAACAGAATTAACTCTAGTGTGTAGTGAACATGGATCTGCTTAGCCTGTATAGAACAGAATTAACTCTAGTGTGTGTGAACATGGATCTGCTTAGCCTGTATAGAACAGAATTAACTCTAGTGTGTGTGAACATGGATCTGCTTAGCCTGTATAGAACAGAATTAACTCTAGTGTGTGTGAACATGGATCTGCTTAGCCTGTATAGAACAGAGTTAACTCTAGTGTGTGTGAACATGGATCTGCTTAGCCTGTATAGAACAGAATTAACTCTAGTGTTTGTGAACATGAATCTGCTTAGCCTGTATAGAACAGAATTAACTCTAGTGTGTAGTGAACATGGATCTGCTTAGCCTGTATAGAACAGAGTTAACTCTAATGTGTGTGAACATGGATCTGCTTAGCCTGTATAGAACAGAATTAACTCTAGTGTGTAGTGAACATGGATCTGCTTAGCCTGTATAGAACAGAATTAACTCTAGTGTGTGTGAACATGGATCTGCTTAGCCTGTATAGAACAGAATTAACTCTAGTGTGTGTGTGAACATGGATCTGCTTAGCCTGTATAGAACAGAATTAACTCTAGTGTGTGTGAACATGGATCTGCTTAGCCTGTATAGAACAGAATTTACTCTAGTGTGTGTGAACATGGATCTGCTTAGCCTGTATAGAACAGAGTTAACTCTAGTGTATGTGAACATGGATCTGCTTAGCCTGTATAGAACAGAATTAACTCTAGTGTGTGTAAACATGGATCTGCTTAGCCTGTATAGAACAGAGTTAACTCTAGTGTATGTGAACATGGATCTGCTTAGCCTGTATAGAACAGAATTAACTCTAGTGTGTGTGTGAACATGGAGCTGCTTAGCCTGTATAGAACAGAGTTAACTCTAGTGTGTGTGAACATGGATCTGCCTTGCCTGTATAGAACAGAATTAACTCTAGTGTGTGTGAACATGGATCTGCTTAGCCTGTATAGAACAGAGTTAACTCTAGTGTATGTGAACATGGAGCTGCTTAGCCTGTATAGAACATAATTAACTCTAGTGTGTGTGAACATGGATCTGCTTAGCCTGTATAGAACAGAGTTAACTCTAGTGTGTGTGAACATGGATCTGCTTAGTCTGTATAGAACAGAGTTAACTCTAGTGTGTGTGAACATGGATCTGCTTAGCCTGTATAGAATAGTTAACTCTAGTGTGTGTGAACATGGATCTGCTTAGCCTGTATAGAACAGAGTTAACTCTAGTGTGTGTGAACATGGATCTGCTTAGCCTGTATAGAATAGAGTTAACTCTAGTGTGTGTGAACATGGATCTGCTTAGTCTGTATAGAACAGAGTCAAGTGTGTGTGTGTGAAAAAAGCTAGCATCTTCATAATCAAGTGTAACAAACACAATATAAAAAATCAAACTTTATCTATAAAAGATATGACAGCAGTGCTAATGAAGTACAGTATGTTGCAACGTGACATTTGACCTTATGTTTTACCACTTAACAGTAAAAACATCAATGTCATGATAAAGTTTACCTACATATGGCAAGTGTACAATAAAAGGTGATTAAGCATTGTTTATAATATAAGTTTAATTAGCATTAAGTTCAAATACATTAAATGTTGTTGAAAACAAGTTATTTAGTAGCAATAATGAAATGTATGTTTCGCACATATCTCTAGATATCTGGGACTAAAGAAAGACAGTTTAATGGGAGCTGTCTGTGCAATGTAAACTGACGCGAGTAAGGCAAAAAAAAAGATGGATGGACGGAATTACAGCAGCGAGGGTTGTACAGCTGTGGAAACAGTTACGTTGGCACAGGATCATAAGGCATGGAGGAATCTCTCATCACTCAGTTGCTCAGACACTCTGAGCCATCTGTACCAAGAAGATATATTGGATGTTCAGAAGATGTATTGTAATTAATAGTAGCAATGAAATTAATAAATTTTATTCAACATTTATTTAAAAATATTTGCTCATTATAGTTTTAGTGGATAAAACCAAAAGAAGAAACCATCCACATAAAATTTTTTAAATTTTATACATTTGTTTGAAAAAAATCTTGTTTAGAAGATTTTTCTACAGTAACAACAGAGTAGGCCTACAGCACTGCTCTCAAACTATCTGGTAATTTCCCTTTGAAGTGTTAATAGTAATTGATAGTAAATAAAACGCATAATAGCGCAGGAAGTATAGTCACATACAATGCAACGTTATTACCAACATTATTGCTATGTAAACAGAATGAATATATACATCACAATTATTGTATGTGAATAAAGATACCAATGTATTATTGCTATGTAAACAGGTACAGAATGAATATATACATCACAATTATTGTATGTGAATAAAGATACCAATGTATTTTTTAATCATATGCATCCAACAGCGAGAAACTCGCCAATTACACTACAGAGAGAGTGGAGTTGAAAGAGTCGTAAGTTACACCCCTGGCACTACGTCAGGATTGAACCCTGGACTTTGGGATTTGAAGGCAAGCATGTTAACCAGCAAGCTACAGCTTCACTATCTGAACTTGATATTAAAAGAGGTCAATAAGGATGGTACTGTTATTAATGTGTTAGACACATACATCATGGCTATTGGCAGTTGTAATTGTAACAACTTTGCTCAACAATTATTTCTGTGATAACAAGGCTGGTTTTCATTTATTTATTTGTATTTCAGTTCATTCAATTTTACATATAACAGACATGAATTAAAAATGTACAAAAAACCATATTATCTGAATGAACTGAAGATAACCTGAGAAAGTTGAATAAAAAATATATTTCTATTGGGGTCCTCAATAAAAAATGAAAACATTGAAAATTCCTAATTAAAATTTTAAAGACAACATTACATAGTAAACAATTTGCAAACAATTTTAATAGATTTTTCCAGTTGGATAACCGTAACGTTTTAAAAAAGCAATAATATTCAACAAGTTAAGTCAATGTACACAATACATAAATGTGTAGCATTACTTAAGATATAATAATGAATGATACCTTTAAACAGGTCAATAGTGAGATATTGCTGACTGCAGATATACTGTTATCAGACAGATCAAGGTGCTTCAGTTTAAGACAAGCAGATAAGTTGTCCATAGACTGCAAAACAAAACATTTTAATTAATGTAATTTAACAATGTTATCAATTGTATGCTTTATGGAAAGGTGGAGACAAGAATACTATGCTGATTTTAAGACTGAAATTTGGATATTTTGTACCCTTATTTGGATATTTTGTACACTTATTTGGATATTTTGTACACTTATTTGGATATTTTGTACACTTATTTGGATATTTTGTACACTTATTTGGATATTTTGTACACTTATTTTGATATTTTGTACCCTTATTTGGATATTTTGTACACTTATTTGGATATTTTGTACACTTATTTGGATATTTTGTACACTTATTTGGATATTTTGTACCCTTATTTGGATATTTTGTACCCTTATTTGGATATTTTGTACCATTATATTGTTATTTTGAATACTTATTTGGATATTTTGTACACTTATATTTGGATATTTTGTACCCTTATTTGGATATTTTGTACACTTATTTGGATATTTTGTACACTTATTTGGATATTTTGTACACTTATTTGGATATTTTGTACACTTATTTGGATATTTTGTACACTTATTTGGATATTTTGTATACTTATTTTGATATTTTGTACCCTTATTTGGATATTTTGTACACTTATTTGGATATTTTGTACACTTATTTGGATATTTTGTACACTTATTTGGATATTTTGTACACTTATTTGGATATTTAGTACCCTTATTTGGATATTTTGTACCCTTATTTGGATATTTTGTACCATTATATTGTTATTTTGAATACTTATTTGGATATTTTGTACACTTATATTTGGATATTTTGTACCCTTATTTGGATATTTTGTACACTTATTTGGATATTTTGTACACTTATTTGGATATTTTGTACACTTATTTGGATATTTTGTACCCTTATTTGGATATTTTGTACCATTATATTGTTATTTTGAATACTTATTTGGATATTTTGTACACTTATTTGGATATTTTGTACCTTATTTGGTAATTAACTCCTGTTTTTACCTTAATGTTGTTGCCCGATAAGTTCAACCATTCCAATTGTATCAAATCTTTTAAGCCATCAATTCCCTGAATACTGTTGGTTGGTAAATTTAAAACACGCAGATTTCTCAGCCTGGCCACTCCATTCATATGTATTATACGATTGTTTGCTATAGAAAGCTGAATAACAAAAAAAAAACTGGTAAAAAACCCACCCATAACACGATATATGGTTTTAAGTTTTAATATAATCATCATCACGAATGCTAAATATCTTGTGACATAGCACACCCAGGACTTCTCCAATCAGAGTGATTATTGGCCACAGTTTGCATAGACTTATTTATTTTTCTTTTTGTATCATTTCCTACAATTTTTAATTATCCATGTGGTTTTGAATCATCCTCTTGGTCTCTTGATAGAGCTCATAGAGCTCTTAGTCTATCAATTAATGTATTATTACATTATGTACAAAGGGCAGATCCAAGACTTTTTTAATGTAACAAACTTAAAAGTTGAGTAATATTTCTCACTTGTTGAAGATTCAGACATTTGTCTAGTTGTTCGATCTTGGCAATCACATTGTTGTCCAAGATTAACGTTGAGTATTGGTCAACATCAGACAATTCTGGAACAGCTGTATTTATCTTCTTTAACCCTAGATTTGATAAATCTTTTGCCATCTTAAATGTCCTGTTATAAAAGAAAACAATATTCAAGTCTGCGTCTGATAAATCAAAAAGCCACATTTTATACGATTATTATTAATAATTTGTTATTTAGTCAAACTAGGTAGCCTAGGCCTAATAACATTAAAAGGCTATATAGGCCTAGGCTAGGCCTAGTAGGCCTTAGTTTAATTGTTATAGGCCTATATACTATACTGAGTATAGGCCTAGCCCTAGGCTAGGTAGGCCTAACTTAATAATTATAAAACTAAAGTAACTAGGCTAGGCCTAGCTAGCTAGGGCCAGGCCTAACCTATAGGTAGGCCGGGACTGTGGGATATGACCGGTTGGGCCGCCGACAAGTTGAGCCGCCGGTAATTTCTATGAAACGCCCAGTGCGTCTTTTACGACATTTCGCGTAGTGATAGAGGGGTTTCCTAGTACATAAGTTCATGGTCTTTAGGTTTATTGTGTCATGAAAATAAATAATAATTACATACTACAATTTTGTTGGTTTGAACCGCCATAACAACACAGCAAAGGAAAGTAGTCATATTTAATAATTTAATTGTTTTTAATCTTTCAAGGTAAAAATGCAGTGCACTCCATAATATTTTTCTCGCGTAAAATCACATTGTCTCTCACTCAGGACTAATTGAGTATTGATACTCTTCGAATGAGGTTAAATAATTATTTTTTTTATCTACTATCTTTTACGTCATTTTTGGCTAAAAACGATCACTTTCGGTCATGTTTTAGGCCTTATATTTTGGAATCTACAAACAAGTCAGATATTCATAATTATTTCTCTTTAATTATAATATTTAATAATATATACTAAAAACCGTGATATATAAACTTTGGAATATACATCATTATATCTAATAATTAATATAAATAGAACTTCTATTAAATAGAAACGAGCACCGGCGAAAGTAAGCATTTGGCGTTTCATAGAAAATAACGTTTTTCTGGCGGCGGCTCAACTTGGCCTAATCCGGTAGGCCTATATATAGGCCAGACAGAGGGCCTAAACTCTGTGAGTGACTGTGTTGTGTGTATAATGTATCATACGGTAGCAGACATTTATTATCTCACTGCTAGGCCCTATGCCGGTGTGTATATTAGTTATTACTGCTTTGACTAGGCCTAAGCCCTAGAGTGAATTCGTCACCATTCGTCCTGCTAGAGCTCTACCTAGTCTCATCTTCGTCGCTGTGTCGCGGCCTAACTAGCTACTACTATTACTAAGCCTAAGGCCTAGGCTAGGCCTCTCTCTAGCTAGAGTAGGCGCTTACAGGCCTAGATTGTAGACCTACCTGAAGATAGGGGCACATAAAAATAGCAGTTAACATTACATTTAAACAGTGATCCCAGAATCATTATGCTAAATTACCTTATACGTATTAAGACATCTACGATTTAGAGTTTTGAGCATTCTATTTTAATAACAACAAACTTCGAAATTGATTTTCCGCCATTTTTGTATTGTACTTATCAAAAGAGGGCCTCCTACATCCGGCATATTTTTTGTATTTTATTACATAATAATCAAATCGAATTAGGCCTACAGCCCGGCCTACAGTTGGTTTATAAAACTAATTACGTCTGTCTGTATGAACGAAATGTCATATTTAAAACTAGCATGCATAGGCTACCCTTAAACATGTTAACTGGTTTGAAGTCATGGACCACTCCGAGAGTGCATACCTCCGCCTACTGTAAATTCTCCTACAAAAACAAAACTCACAAAAGATTTCTCCGGAAAAATATATATTTATTTGTGTGTGTCTTATTGCTGTTTGTGATTTAGGCTAATTTCACTACAAGCATGTGTATGGGAGTTTGGTGTAATGGTTATGTAACAAGCCTTTCAATTAACAATAGCTTTCAGTTGACTAACAATAGAACAGCAACGCGAAAATCAAACAAGTGAATTTGAAAAGAAATCTGAGGTTTTTTAAACTACTCGCATCAAAAACATTATGCCTAATCAAATTATGTTTTAAAATTACAAATCACAAATTGTAACTCTTGCCTCTTGTACAAAAATGAAGTTTTTTGGATTAGTAGTTCTCGAGAAAATGCAATTTCAGTTTACTTGCTCGCCGGCTTTTGAAAAATTCTGTCCTATCTTTTAACACTAGCAGATCTGAAAAGTATACTAAAAAGTGGTCCAGAATTGGGACTATGGTCCCAAAATTTAATTGAATGGTCCTTGACCACATATCTATCTGTACATTCATTTTGGTAAAGATCTTGTAATTACTTTTTGAGTAATCCTGCTAACAAACAAACACACGCAATCGATTACATATACCTCCTTGGCGGGAGTAAAATAAATAGAAAATGATGATGAACTTTACCTTTGAAGCCGGCCAACTCAAATTCCTATCGTACTTTTGTAAAGCAGCACACTTTAAATAAACCAATAATTTAAAAAACAAACACACTTCACAATGTTCTAATCGACATCGGACTAGCTCGTTTTCTTTTCAGGCTTGAATTAAATAAAATCAATATTTTTTTTATTGGTCCTTTTTGAAATTATAAATAAAATGTTAATATTTAGGCCTTGTAATGTTCTTTAAAGTTAAGAAGAGGATTTTAAAAATATATGGCACTAATTGACGCTATTCCGAGAAACTGTAAAGTTATAGTGGCTGAGAAACCCTATTGTTATATACATAAAGAGGTTGATACAATAAAGAAAAATGTTAATGTTACTTCAAATTATACAACTGTCAAACTATTCTATTCCACTTTTACCGATGTAGCATATAAAGCGTGCATACCAAAAGCACAAGATAAATGGGAAAACCAACTTCAAAATTTTGTATTGACTGGAATCTATGTTGGAAAAACAAAGTTAAGAGTAGGGCCTATGTTGCACATAAAAAGAGTGGCTTTCTTTAATTTCAAGTTGCTTCATAACATTTTACCAACTAGGTGTAAGCTAAAATTATGGAATTTGTCAAACAGTAATTATTGTGAATATTGTAATGAGGAGGTTGAAAATGAAAAGCATATATTATTTACATGCAAAGAAGTAAAACATTGCTGGGTAAAATGTTGCGCTATGCTGAAAACATGTTTTGCATTTACTCAGGAAGTTACATTGGAGAAAATTTGACTTGGAAAATATGATGTCAAAATTAATGAAATATTTTCCATTTTAACTTTCTGTGTTTATAAAAGTAAAGTCAAACATAGACTAGGACTTGTTAAAAAATGTCCATGGTTAATGTTCACTGCGGAGTTAGAAGGTATAATCAATTGTGAGTTTTTAATAAATAAAGAAAAGGCAAAAAAAAATGTGGTCAGATATGGACCTTAACAATTTAGCAAGGTATAAAATTAACGTTTATAAAATTGATATTTAGGTAAAGTAAAATATAACTTTTTTTTTTTTGATTGCTTAAAAGAGATAAAAAGAGTTATAAAATAAAGAATTCTGTGGTAAATTATACGTACATTGTTAAGGATTGAAAAACGTGTAAAGAGTGTATAACATAGAGGACATTTTTTTTTATTCTTTCCTTATACTATTATATATAAAATGTAATGGTAGGAGTAAGATATCAGATATACTGAAAGTTATTTAATGTCAATTATACTACTGTATTGTATCATTACATTGCTCATGTGCAATGCATCCTTTGTTTGGTCACCTAGGTAGGGGTCCGGGACCGCGACAGAACGAGACCCTCCAAAGAAATTGCATTTTATTTGTCAGGCATTTGTATAATTTGTTTTTATTTTTTTGAATGCGCCTTGAGCACTCTTGAGTGGTATGTGCGCTATAAAAATCCTGTTATTATTATATTATTATTATGCATTGTAAACGAACATTTTATTGATGAAGAAATAAAAGTGGGTCGATCCTACACAAGACCAAAAAAGTTAAGAAGAGGATTAGAAAATCACAATCATGTAATTACTCGTTGTAACTGTCGTGATTTTTCAGATCGCACGATGTGTGATTACAGATTAGTTCGAGGTCATCTTCACCCCATAGTGCTTCAGGGATTTTTAATCATTTTTTCGTTGATTTTAAATGTCAATATAAATAATAATTATTATACCAATACAAACACCTGGGGGTGGTTGTATAAAGGTGTTGTATAACTATTTATTTTCTCGAATTGTTTGACAATTTGAAAGGGTCAACATTCTCTCGTCGTGTCACGTCCAGTAGTCCAATTTGTTCGTTGTGAGCACGAATCCTGCTTGAGGTCTTGCAATGAAGTTTGTTACGGATACCCATATCAATGTCTATTTTTAAACCTGGTTCCCACTAGAGGACTCAAGTTTCGCAACAAGAACAATGCAAGCGAGTGACCAATGAAAAGCGAAAGTTCGAATAATCCATCGTCGATTGATTGGTCAAATTACTTGCGTTGGGCGTCCTAACTAGTTTGAATCAGTTTACGAGCCCGCGTCAACAACAAAAAATGACACGCCGAAAAACTGACGAAGTATATCCACCATTATTCATTTACCAGATGCGGATTGTCTACTTCCATGTGTTGTATCTGCTGATCATTTTAATACCGTAATCTGAAATTCCAAATTGCAATGAAATCGGGAAAAAGATAAAATATAACAATCCTATATATTAATAACAGCCTTTGTTATATTTAAATTTATGAAAATGTTTGTTTTGTCGCCAGGCAATATTCTGCAGATGGTGCATTAGACTAATAAGGTATAATGTCTCAATAAAGAAGCTGACGCGTTACAAACGCATAAACTGACGAGTCAGATATTATAAAATGTATTATATCAAAATGTTTTGATGAGGAAATTATAAATATATTCAAGCTTCTTTTTCATCAAACATTATAGGACGCGAACCCAGACTCTAATTAACTTGCACAAATATACAATTATTGTTATGTTATTTGATCTTTGTGAGGTGCCCTACTTTTAAATAGAAATAAACTTTATATTATTTAATCGTATCGCATTGCATCGTACATTTGGAAAAAATGAATCAAGTACTCTGAAAGTTCACAGTATTATTAGATTATTCTTCTGCAACCGACAACAAAAGTGAATTAGTTTTAGATGAAGATTTCAATTATTAAAGCCGTTAAATGAAACCGCAAATGATATAGATAATATAAGGCCTATTAAAGAGTGTAATACTATATAGCATTATCGTCGGTAGCTTTATACAATACAATTATAGTATCTTTATGAGACAACGAAATGAATCCCTTTGCAGTTCTATTGTTTTGGTTGATTGTATTACGAACTAATAATAACTCCACTGTCATCTACCGCCTTAAGGGTCTTTCACACCTGCTCATGTCCGGCTTCGGCAAATAAAATCGAATTTGGAGCGTTGTGGAAACCATAAATAAATACTTATTTTATTCATGTGAAAACGAAACATTGAGGTTCGATTTTATTTATTGTAACCGGACCGGAGCAGGTATGAAAAGACGCTTAAAAGCCAATTTACACAGACGAGCGGTAACGGTAAGTGGAAAACCGAGTAGCTTGTCCCACGCAGAATCTGTGTCTATCCTCCTCAGAGCGTAAACCACCCATCCTCTCCGCGTTGTGTGTAAATGGTCATAAGGAATAACATAGATTTTATATTTGTTACGTTACCGCTCGTCTGTGTAAATTTGCTTTTACACTTGTTTTCGGGGTTCCAAATTGCGTCGTGTGGGAGTTTTGCCTCTCCTGAAATCAAATAAGTGAAATTTTTATTTGAAATCAAATCGGTTTGGTTGATTTACGACGGGAATTTAATTCAATTCTAACTCATTTTTTGTAAACAACGTTATATGAAACCCGGTTTTCACGATTTTAAAATTTTAGTATTTTGCTCTCTTTTTGTTATTTTGTGCGTTTTGTTTCTTGAGCGGTGACCATGTATTAAAGAGAGAAAATGATGTAATTTTCTTCAAGCTGTGATAAACAAGATAAATCTCCCCACTAGACGCTACTCCTCGGGCTAGATATCACTCAATACCGTCACCAGACGTGTGGGCCTATACTCTGCCCCCGGGTCAACCTGGGTCAATCATACATCTCAACGGATCCTTCCTTCTCCTCAGGCACGGGTCATCACCATCGGACGTGACATATCAAATTTTGCCTTCATTAGTTTCAGATTACTTTTCTTCATAATAACTTATTCCATAATTACTTTCGATGTGTTCAGGCGTTTCCTATAACTGATTCCCTGTTCTGTCGGTACGGTATGTCGGGTTGTCTGTATAGACAATGGTTTATTGAGATGTTTCCTATTCTCGGCGTGCCTATCGTTAGCTCATCTTCTCTCGCCAATTCGACGATAATCGATTAATAATAATTAATATAATATGTACTTTCTTTTCATAATAAAAGCACAATTGGACGAGCGCTCAACAAACAAAAAAAAAGAAACGAAAATTTAATGCAGACGGATATTTTTGGCCCAGAGTTCTTGCACGTAAAACTTCTATTGACGAAATGTTAAATAGTTTGGCTTTTGATATTTTTTCTCAGTGGGAGACTTCATAAAATATATTATTCAAATAAAAATGGGTGAAATAGGACCAGAAACATAAAAACGTATAACATAAATATTATGGTAAACATGTGAAATGTTTCTTTGGATACATGTGGATAAGTTTAAATTATGTACAAACTATCAAAAACTTATCAAAACAGAACAGCTATTTCTATTTTTTTGTTAAACAAATTATAAAAAAATGATTTAAATGTCTATGTAATGTAATCTTTAAGCTTGGTTCCCACTAGGACGCAACGCAACGACGTATCGACGCAAAGGGATGTATTGCGTAATCACAAGTGGAACTGACGACGCAACAACTGTGCAGGCTTCTTGATTTCAAGTAGGCGAGGGGAAACACAATTATTGGAAGAGCATTTTCTTACGTTGCGTATGTTGCATTACGTTGCTTCGCCAGTGGGAACCAAGCTTTAGTTAACAACCCGCCGTTCCCTTCCCACGCGCTTTGGTACATGGAGGCCTTCAATCGAATAGGCCTATTACTTAATTAAATACCGTTCAAATCCGTCAACGCCGGAATCTTGCTTCGATCAAAAATTGAACCTATTAGGCCTACAGTATCATACATCATTATAATTATGTATTGGTTCTTTTCAGAATATCCTCTCACAGAAACTGTGGCGGCATGTAACTGCCACGGCAGCGCGGCGTCATAAACGTTTTGCCATGTCACTTACAAGTCACCGTAACAAGAAGAAGAATTTACGATATTCCGGTTGGCTGTGGTATTCGTTATCGGAGATTTTCCACGAAATAAAGTCGTAAAAAAACAATATTGGATGCAAACACTAGTACAGTATCACTACCAATTATGACAGGTGATAAAGTAAATAATTCGAAAATACTACATCATGACCCGGAATGTAAAAATAAAACTCTCTACTGGGAATTGTATTTGCACGCAATAGACTGATTGACTTCAATATTAAACGAGAGAAGTACAAGTATGAAATGAAATATTGTTTTCATATTGGCTTCTGCTCTAACGCTTTGGTTCTCGCTATTCATTGCGTTGCGTCCAAGCGGGAACAGAAGCTAGTGAGTTTAATGTTGATCAGTCAAAAGTGGCGCTTGCGTCGCCCCTGCGTTACGTCCTTATTAAGCTTGGTTCCCACTAGGATGCAACGCAAGGACGTAATCCGCAACGCAATCCAATTGACCAATCAAAAGCGATGGATTATTCAAACTGTCGCTTTTGATTGGTCAACTCGCATGCGCTGCGCCCTAGTGGGAACCAAGCTTTAGGGTCTACTACAGAGCAAATTATTTCTATTATTTCAATATGTATTTCATCTTTAATGTTGTTTATTTAAAATTATTACACATCACCTGACTAGCATGGTTGGCTTTCCGACACTTGTCGGGTTCGTCGCTGACTGGCCTGTCGTCTTGAGAATGTAAATTGTCTCCAAGAGATTGGCACACTCTAAGGTCACATTTTCGTATTAACCTTATAAAAACTATAAAACACTATTAAATGTATTATATAGGTATATTTATTATACATCTGTTCCGAATTTTACAAAAATTCTACACTTTACCACAGCTTACTCAAATATTTAACAGTAATATATTTTTAATGTAAAATATTTTGCTGAATTTTACAAAATAAATAGCCTCATTTGACAGGGAAAACCTATAAAACTACGCGTTATACATTTTCACACACGTATACGTAAATTGAAAAATAGTCGTTCTATTCAAATTTAAACATAATCTTCATCAAGATTGTTTTCCTGTTAAAAGGCCATAGTTTCATCATGATTTTCTTCTTGTTAAGAAGTAGTTTCAACAAGGTTCTTTCTGTTAACATACCATAGTTTTATCAAAGTTTTCTTTCTGTTAACATGCCATAATTTCATCAATATGTTCTTCCTGTTAAAAGGCCATACCGTAGTTCTTTATGATTTTCTTTCTGTTAAAATAGTTTCATCAAGATTTTCTTCATGTAACATGCCATAGTTTCATCAAGATTTTCTTCCTGTTAACAGGCCATAGTTTCATCAAGATTTTCTTTCTATTAAAAGGCAATAGTTTCATCAAGATTTTCTTCCTATTAAAAGGCAATAGTTTCATCAAGATTTTCTTTCCTGTTAACAGGCCATATTTTCAACATTTTCTTCCTGTTAACAGAACATAGTTTCATCAACATTTTCTTCCTGTTAACATGCCATAGTTTCATCAAGATTTTCTTCCTGCTAAAAGGCCATAGTTTCATCAAGATTTTCTTCCTGGTAACAGGCCATAGTTTCATCAACATTTTCTTCCTGTTAACATAGTTTCATCAATTTTTTTACTCCTGTTAACATGCCATAGATTCTTCAAGAATTTCGTCCTGTTAACATGCTATAGTTTCATCAAGACTGAATTCTAGTTCCGACAAGTTCCGATATGTAAATGTACTTTTAAACTACTATAATTTTCATGTAGCTAATAATAGTAAACCCCTCATCAAAATGTCTAGTCTTAATTATTTTCTTTGTTCCTATGTTTAAATAGATCAAACACATACATATGTATTGCATATATCCGACAAATGATATATATATAGCCTAAACCCGTCTAACACAAAGCCTGAGAACTGAATTAAAAAGAAAAGTTAACCTTTTTATAACAATATATTTCCAGCATTTTACTACACAAAATATGTCCCACTGAAACAATTATAATATGTTTTCAAAGGCACTCTCTTGTTGTCTTCCATCAACAAAAAACCAACACATTGCCATAGGTCTACCATGGAGTAAAGAATAATTATTCTTTACTCCATAGGTCTACTAACTTGTTACGTTTTCGTTCGTGTTCTAGAGTTTGTAGAATTCACATTGTAGAGTTTAATTTTCTTCCATCGGCAGAAAAACATATCAATGAATCCCTGTCTGATATTCTTGGTGAAAAAACAGAACATGATTGGATTGACGCAGGTGTTTAAATAACACGTGATGGTTGCAACACCGCTCATGTACAACGCCGTATTGTGACCTACGATTTGAAATTGTACAAGGATACGATAGAGCATGCTGGGAAAATACATCAAAGCAAAAGCGATTACGACACACACAAACGATTTCGCCAGACGCGTTCGACGCTTGACCACTTTTGTGACGTTTAACGAATGTTTGTCCATTTCGCGTAATTCTCGTGACGACTTCCGTAAATAAAGCGAGATTCCACCGTAGCAAAATCCAATTATAAAAAGAGGCAAAATGTAAGAAAGGGTTACAAAGAGAATCTCGTGCGTTTTGGCAAGCGTTGTAAAATGCGGTAGATATTCACACTGATGCGTGTCGGAAAACGTATCGTTGCCATTCGTGGCTAAAATATACTGTGGAATGCTTATTAATATTGACATAATCCAGATAACGACAGAGGTTATCAAGATATGTCTGAATCTACGTGGATGCCGAGAGAGTTTCCCAAAAGGACGCACAATACCCTGGTAACGCGTACCCGCAAGAGACGCGAGCGTATAACTTGAACAAGTAAATGCTAATATATAAGTTCCGCTGCTAAATTTACAGTAAAACTCTGTACGTTCAAGATCTTGGCCCACATACGTGTAGAAAATGACGACGTAGAAGGATCTATTTATAACCATGAGTAAGTCAGCGATTGTGATGTTAGCAACCAGTATCATGGAAGGCTTTTTACGTGTGTCTACCATGACCACGACAATAAACAGCAACAGAACGTTGGCAATCACTGCAATTGTACCTACACACGTAGTAGTTATCAGTCTCCAGTTTTCAGTACTTCCTTGGGCATCTTCATAATATATCGTCCCATTGTAGTTGGCCAATACCCACTCAATGTCATAGACTACTCCCTCCTCTACCGGCATCTTGAACACTTTTGATTGTTACTCTAAAAAAATTAAAGATATAAAACCATCAACTATGATTCTGTATTCTACCCTTTGATGGTAAATTATCTCCTAAATACTACAACATGCAGTTTATATGTACCTCTTCAAATATACACCATATACTAGTAAAGTAGAATCCTTTACGTTGCATTAATTGCGGCGGCAAATCATAAGTTGTCGTAGTATCCTTCTTTCTATGGGGTTGTTTTGTGACCCACTAACCTTGCATTTATTCACATGTGTAGACAGTTTATATTATAGTTTTCAACAGTTTATTTTTTTTCAACAGTTGGAATTTATTTATATGCATTTAAACATAGTTATAAATCACATAACAAATTCAATGAATTACTGAAGCTGCTTGTCACAAATATAGAAAGGTTCGATGAAACGTTAGAAATAACATGAACATTTGTTACTGAAATAACTAGAACGTAGGCCTAAACAATATTTTTATTAACATTCCGCCATATTGCGAATTATCAGCTATAGGCCTATTTAATAATTTGATCATTTTATTAAAAAATAAAGTTTGTATAATTTACCAGCAAAAATTGTATTTTTATGGACACAAAAATAAAAGAAATAAATTTTTTTTTTAAAGTCTGTATACCGAATTTATCAACAAAATCGGTATTTTTATAGAGACAAAAATAAATGAAATGAAAAAAAAAAAAAAATAAAGTCTGTATATAGTTAATCAACAAAAATCGTATTTTTATGGAGACAAAAATAAATGAAATGAAATTTAAAAAAACCTAATTTATGACGTGCTTATCGTGATGACGCAACAGTTTACATAACGAACTCAGTTGTCCATTGATGAATGTCAGCACTTATCATGAACTGAATGAACGATATCTCAATTCCATTAATTACAGCGAATGTCAAGTTTACGATATAAACATCTATCTATCAACATATGGCGGCGTGCCGTCAAAGTTGGCACGCGAGTACAGAATTGATAATCATCCCATGATCATCCTATCAGTATTTGAGCGCGCGTGTCGTCAAATTGGTGGCACGCGAGTACACAATTCATAATCATCCCATTATCCTGCTATCAGTATTTAAGCACGCGTGTCGTCAAGGTGGCACGCGAGTACAGAATTGATAATCATCCATGATCATCCTATCAGTATTTGAGCGCGCGTGCAGTCAAGTTGACACGCGAGTACAGAATTGATAATCATCCATGATCATTCTATCAGTATTTAAGCACGCGTGTCGTTAAGGTGGCACGCGAGTACCGAATTGATAATCATCCATGATCATCCTATCAGTATTTGAGCGCGCGTGAAGTCAAGTTGACACGCGAGTACAGAATTGATAATCATCCATGATCATCCTATCAGTATTTGAGCGCGCGTGCAGTCAAGTTGACACGCGAGTACAGAATTGATAATCATCCCATGATCATTCTATCAGTATTTAAGCACGCGTGTCGTCAAGGTGGCACGCGAGTACAGAATTGATAATCATCCATGATCATCCTATCAGTATTTGAGCGCGCGTGCAGTCAAGTTGACACGCGAGTACAGAATTGATAATCATCCATGGTCATCCTATCAGTATTTGAACGCACTTGTGGTCAAGTTGGCACGCGATTAAAGAATTCATAATCATCCATGATCATCCTATCAGTATTTGAGCGCGCGTGCCGTCAAGTTGACACGCGAGTACAGAATTCATAATTATCCCATGACCATCCTATCAGTTTGACTTGCCCCTAGTCTGTATCAAGACCAGTTATTCCAAAACACAGCTGCTTTTAAAAAGAAATTCGTTACATAATTTTTTTTCTAATTTTGTCTTCGGCGAAACAACTTACTAATTACTTAGAAAGTGTTTCATTAAACTCCAGATTTTGAGGTTTTGAACTACAGAAACGCCGTCTGATTTGATAATTTTCTTTTTTTACTCAATACGACGATAAGGGAATACGATAAGGGAATAACTGTTACTGGAGCGATGACAACCACAATCGACAGTTTAGGCGATCCCATTGTGCCGTGATTGGTTGTGTTGAATCCTAGTGGCAACTCAAGCTTAAGAAGATCACGATACAGGTGGTCAGGATAACTGTATGTTGATTATGATAATTCGTATCGGCCAGAATCAACGCCAATTTTCTTAATTGACGAAACGAAATTCGGACGAAACACAAGGACGTAAGCCGCAACACAAGGAAATTGACCAATCATAAGCGAGAGTTCGAATATTCTATTGCTTTTGATCGGTCAATTCGCCTGCGTTGCGTCTTACGTCCTTACGTTGTGTCCTAGTGGGAACCAAGCTTTAACCCGGACACCACTGGAGCTTAACATTATAATAATTGGTATCGGCCAGAATCAAGAAACGCCCATTTTCTTAACCCGAACACCACTGGAGCTTAACATTATGAAAATAGGCTGAGGTAACAAACCAAATTTAAGGAATTCCCATGGTAAAAGAAACCGTTTGTAAATTCCTCGAAAAAGACATCGCAGAATCGATGCATTGGGAATCAACTGGCGCAGATCAAGAACGTTAAATATTATAAGAATTGTCGCTCGTGATTGGATTAAATTACTTGCGTTCGCTTCATGTGCGTAACACGTTGTTTTGCTGTTACTTAAAGATATACATTGTGCCCCTGAAAAATATTAAATAAATATTTTTTTTCACTTTTTTTTATAATGCCATTTTAATGTCACGTAATAGTTATTTTATAAAGATTTGACCCAAAACTGAATAAAAAAAAAAATTATTTACCTCGAAAAAAAAGTAATTTAAAGCAAAAAATGGTTTATTCGTTCTTTTGTCTTTTTAGAAGTGATAACTTTGTTAAAACTACAAAATAACCTATTTAAAGTCTGATTTTATTCTTCATTTTTAAAGTTTTTGGGAGACATCTTTAAGTATTACGTGCCGAATTGCTGGCGATGAAAACTCATTTCGTCATCTACAGGAGGTCCTAAATTCACTGGCTTTTCTATTTACCCTTTCGTTTATTTTGAAGGTTCGGGTTAAAGGTTTCGTACTAAGGGAATACTACATCCAAGATATAACTATTTTAACAGCTATATCGATATTTAATGACTTTAACCTGTCAACTTATTTTATTATAATTATTATTTTAACGTGCTTGCTCCTGGATTGGCATTATATATTATGGAAGAGTGGCATAATTATGTTTGTGTACCAAATGTCCCAATCGGGGAGTTTATTCAGTAACATATAGAACACGGCCCCCCAAAGGTACTATACTAATTTAAGCATTCAATGTTTGTAAAACTTCAAACTATATTTTTTATGAAGAACAATTCTTGGGTTGTCTTTTCAACAAGTTGAATGGGATGTATTTGTGAACTGTGGGTCTATATAGAAGATATAGACCTGTAATAAAGCAAAAACTATACAAATCGTACTACCTCAGAATATTACCAGATATGTTCCTTATATTAAGCTTGGTTCCCAACTAGGACGTAACACAAGGAAGTAAACGCAACGCAAGCGTGTTGACCAAACACAAGCCACTGTGACTGTGTGACTGTGGTCAAATCACTTGTACGTTGCGTCACGTCCTTGCGTTGCTTAGCTAGTGGAAACCAAACTTGATTACAAATCCCTTTAACGGCCTTCTCGTCTTCATAGTACCCCACTCACGATACAAACGTCAAATGGGTTGTTTTAACATTGTATAATCACCGCACGCACCACAGGATGTAACCTAACCGTGAACCGTGGCGACAATTTTACGACTTTAAACTTGTCGAATAAGATGTTTTGCAAGATCCTAACAAATTTGTGGGATGTCAGGGGACCTACTGGTACTTACCTATCGCTAATTCCAGGTGACGAACTTAAGGCCATGATAAAAAGATCGTTGTTTTTTTAATAGGGTTTTACTATTTTAAATTGTCACCAATGATAATGTTTTTTTACGACAGCTATGCAATTCCGATGGACAATTTTAGATTCAAATTTTTTATTTTTAACTGAATACAGACATTAAAAAATAGCTAATAATACCAATAGTAAGAAAGTGATGCCTCTCTTAAAATGATGGAGAAAAAGGAAAAGGAACTATAAAATGTGATAATTATCTGTATTTGGCTTACATCATACCATATTTATAATAAAACATTATTATACATTAATAGTAGGCCTATGTATTGTGCCCCAAAAAGCATTTTCACGTCTTTCTGACATTATCACATTTTCAAAATGGCAACGGTTCATTTTTAGGCCTCTAAGCCTACTTCTTTTACTAACAATGTTTGTGATTCTATTTTACGGTATTCTTCCTTAAGTTTTTTTTTTAACTAATAGGTGTTCGTATTTGAGAACCTTTTCGTGAGTTGCCTTCATTGCCAAACAAGCTAATAACGTTGTAATATCATTCACGAATTCCTAAGAATACATTAAGCCAAGTCCGTGCGTAAGCCTTGGAAATTAGAATTTCAAATTAATCAAATGAGGATTTTAAAGGAAATGAGAACGTTATGTTCTAGATTATCCTTCGATTTTGTGATTATTACTGAACATATTAAAAAACAAACATTTGAAAATAAACTTCTCTGTAATTCATACAACAAAATCAGGAAATGAGAAGGTGCGCCAAGTGGGTTTAAAGGTAACAACCATTTTGGGACAGAGAGGCTTAAAGAAAATGAAAGTATAGGTACAATTATTTCGGGGAGGAAGAGAAAGATATTAAAAGGTCGGCAGAGAAAAGGAAATCAACAAACTACTAATAGTATCTAATGTATTACGATCTACATTATTATATATTTTGCCATTACTGTTCTTCCAATATAGCAATTAAGTTCGGCAAATGGAGGGAATAAATACCTACTTATTGATATACATACTTTAACTAATCAACTAGCCTACAAAGAAGTCAAATTATTGTACTTTGTCTGTCCAAATGACAAAATATAGGCTCTTAGTCTACTGTATGTTTTTAATGACTGCCAAACCTACCACAATACTAGTGTTTATAATAATAAATATATTAGTATACTTTTCTTACACCATTTTAGTTGAGTGCAAACGCGACTCTACGGGTTACTATGTCGGTCGGTCGGTTGGTCGGTCGGTCGGTCGGTAAACACTAACTCAAATTTGACCACGCGACTGCAGCCATGTATATGGCCTTTTTAATATATACCGATTGGAGCCAATTTAAACCTGTAAATCTAGCTTGCAAAACCTGCTTCGGGAGAATACTGCATAAACAAATATGATAACGCGAGCAAAAGTAAAAGGGACAGTCGATCGGCTCCTTGATTGTTTTGTTTAAACGGGTTAAACATAATGAGTCACTCTTGATATACCACTGGTGGTGGTTGGGAATTAAAGAATAGTAAACATTGGCTATGAATAAACACAATTTGGATAAGTTTTTAAATGGACGAGGCTTTCATATTAGGAAGTATGTGACAATCATTCAGTCACAGCCTATTATAAATGTCAGAGCATTAATAAAAAACAAAACATGAACTTTGTACAATAATTAGACGTACACACAAACCAAACATCCTTTGAGTTAATCCGATGCGGTAATGAGTTTAAACATCAGTAAAGTTCACAGCAAAATTACATTATCATCATGATATTCTCTGATAACATGTGCCTATTCTGAGAGGACTACCTTCATGCAGATATGTCAGCGATGCGATCAGCACCATAATGACCAAAAATATACCAAAATAAACAACTACGATACATGTTCCTATTCCAATAGGCAAATAATAAAATAACATATAGGAATAGATGTACTTACTATTTTCGTGAGAACATTCCAAAACAGAATATATAGAGTAGCAATATCCGAATTCGTAGATAATAGATTTTAAATGCGTCGTAATGATTTCAAACGGATCTTCAACCCATTATCAGTACTCCTTGTCGTCGAGTGTGTGTTGGAATACCTTGATTAATACTGTAAGTATCAGGAACAAAACCTACAGCTTGATGTATCAAATCTATTTATTTCTTAGTGAAATCATTTTATTTATTTACATTGCCAAATCACGTGTTATCATGATTTTTATCGACGGCGGGCAGCCAATCATAGATGGAATTGATAACATAAAGCGTCAACGCTCGCCCTAATACATAACCACGCCTACAAGTAAACGCGTTATATAAAAGTATGACATTGGGTAACAAGCTTGAAAATGTGTTCGACATGAACGCGTTGTATCGCGAGCTATGACGCGTTTCGTTGGGTACCTGACGCGTTTCTTTGGGGTTACCTGACGCGTAATAAATTGTTAGTTGTATTCTCACGACTTAGGATTTTACACTTGTGACTCGGGTTGTGACTATATAACATAACTTTCTCATAAGACAATTCTTTAAAAAACGGTTATATAATAAAAGTTATATTTTGATATGAATAATTATGAAAATGCAATTACAGTTGTTTTACAGTTTTCAGCCCCCAATATAAAACATTTTGGCTCTCCTTACACACGAGGCTCCACTTCACAAATATACCCCTCTATCCACCGTGACCCCTCTAACAAAGATCTTATACCCTCTAAGATATTATACATGTAAGCTAAGGTGGCGCTAGTCCATTTATTTTAAGTCGGTTGTCAACAAATCTAACAAAAAGTTATCGACACACACTGAGAACATATATTTAAACGATGATGCAAATCTTTCAACCATATGCGAGAGTAAAAACATTTTCATTATAGAATTGTGTTTTCAGTTATAAGAAAATGACATTTAGATTTATGTAAAAATTTCATAAAAATCGATTTTTAATTTTCACTGATTGCTTTAATTATAAAATGTGTCGCTGGTTGTTACACATGCTTGTTCTTATAGGTTACACATAATATGTATTACCTTGTAAATTACATTAGATTTGAAAAATCGTTGCTAATGTTTGCAACATTTTGCATGAACTTTCATTAACGCATATTAAACAGTAGCTATGACATTTCAATTCAATGTTATTGATTTCATTCATTCATGGCCCACAACGTCTTCTCAAACTAATTCCAAATACGGTCGCTTTAAACATTAATTACAAACACGCTCTCATGTGAATTCAAATAGTTTTGATGTTGTAATTAGTTTGATGTGTACTTGCAACATTGACGCTTGCTTTCCAGTTTTGGAAATATCAAGGACTATTGAAATGTCAAAGTAAGAATAAGAACTTACCCAGGGCACACGAAGACAAGATAACAAGGCCTACAGGCATGGCATCAATATCTGGTGAGGAAATGAAAAAGGTTATACCACATTGAGTGAAGTTCTCTGGAACATGAATGAATTGAACAAATAATGTCTAATCACAAAAATGTTTTTATTCGATTTATAAACGTTAATAAATCATCTATAATTACATTATTTACATTTTAAGTGGCAGTGCATTAACCCCAATTCCTTTCAATAGTTTTATAATCTTAGGTGTATTTTTGCCCTTTTTTGTTATTGCGTATCTAAACTATTTTTTTTATTTTGGCACATTCATTTTAATGTAGGCCTATTTTTTCGTCGTTTGTCTGTTACGAATTAAAAATAAAATACTAGCTCATTTGCACAGTTTTATAATCTCGCGGCGTTTGTGCCTTAACATTTAACTTTTGTAGAAATGTTATATTCTTATAGATGTTTATTTGAATGTATAACGCAATTTATTTTATTCTGCAATGCAGTGAATAAACCAGAACAGAAAAAGTTAGGCCTTGTTTACCTACTTACCTCTAAGTACTTCATTAAGCATGATGAATTACGACATCTCAGACGACCTGCAGACTAAAATACCCACGAGGATTAATGCAGGTAACATATCTCATCATGTTTACGTATTCATTCGAACTTTATAGTTTCATGTTGATAATCACCATTCGCCTTATCATCAATAACGAACGAATGTACGTTGAAGTTACAAGGTGTAGATTGATTGATTCATTTGGTTGAGGGTGCTCAAAACGGGCAACGAGTGACAGATCTTCATCAGAAAACAAGCGAGTTAATTTTGTTAACGTCACTGAGAATGCATCATTTGAAGTTTAGAGGGAGAGAAAAAAAGAATGATGAAGAGAATCAAAAGATGATGGGGAGAAAAAAAGAATAAGGGAGAGAATAAAAAGATGAGGGAGAGAATCAAAGAATAAGGGAGAGAATAAAAAGATGAGGGAGAGAATCAAAGAATAAGGGAGAGAATAAAAAGATGAGGGAGAGAATCAAAGAATAAGGGAGAGAATAAAAAGATGAGGGAGAGAATCAAAGAATAAGGGAGAGAATCAAAAGATGAGGGAGAGAATCAAAGAATAAGGGCATGATCACGGACTCGGACGTGACTTTATTTAATTCTATAGAAAAATGTAACAGTGTACTTATAATTAGCCTACAGTAACCCCTATTTTGGGACTAAGGGGACAGTTTCACGAGAAAGAGGGGCAATTTTCAAGAATTCCAGCCTCCCTATCAAAGGGATACTTTTGATGAGTCCCAAAGGACGTTTCTGTATATCTACTCGTTACACCTTAAATTCTGGGTCCTTTCCTGAATAGGGTGAGACTCAAATGTAAATATGTATAATTATGTTTGTATGATGTAGTATGTTTAAGCGGATATTAGCCCTTGATGGCATTTGCAGCAATAAAGAAATTGAATTGAATTGAATTGAAATCGCGAAATAAAAACTAAGCAAACACAGAATATGCAACAATAATATATTCAATCAATAAAATCTAATTTAAATATGTGCACATTGAAATACTATTTACAAACACATTCTTTTCAATCACTTCTAAATAATAAAAGTTATACTCTTTTCAATCATACATATTTAATCGCTGACACAATTTTATTTAGGTTAACTTGAAATACAGCATATGCTTAAACACATTTTGTGGCATAAACTACACTATCAAACTAGTTTGACAAAAAATGTGTGATGTACTCAAATATGGTAGTGGTATGCTCAAATACAGGTAACAGTGCGAGTGTTAATCAATCGTTATATGACCAAAAAAATGTGATGTGCCCATATATGGACATGATGATGTCACAACAATACCATATTTGGGCATATCACTACCATATTTGGGCACAATATTGAAGAACTAGGCACGTCATCTAAGACCCTTCTGAATTCACTGGTTTATATGCAGTGTTAACAGATACAGTTATAAAATCCAGAAATGATGTAGAAAGCATTGAATAAATATTATATTATGTACAAACACTTTGCTAATAAAAATTCAACAACAAAAGGAATCCAATTATTTCTGCTCTATATATCATTCCAAATGTTTTATTTATTAATGACGAATTTTAAAGATTGCAATTCAAAAGCTAGATATCCAACAAATTTATGTTTCCTAAAATCGGTGCTCCTTTCACGGGGGACGAGACAGCCGTGGTAGTAAGTTGTAAGTTGTCGCGCACAAAATTGCGATGTTTTCCTCTTTTTAAAGGCGCGTTATGCGGCCCTGCAATTGGCTTCTGTGATTGGCCTGAGGGCGGTGTGTATTCTGGTGTCGTGCCAATCAAATCATATGTCCACTGCATATCAGATGTCTAAAATAAAAAACAGTTTTAATTATAATCATACATCAACCAAAATGTAACCCACCACCCTCCCTGAATCTAACAAACATTGTTGTTGAAAGTAGGATGAATTATTGTTATTATATATATTCAGGCAAAAGATACATTTTACAAAATGTAATACAAATCAACAAATTAAACAAGCACAACGCAAGAAGAACAAATAAAATCATAGTCACTAGCTGCCAGGAAAGCACAAAAGCAGCCTAAGCCACTGTCACCTATTAGTTGTGTACCTCCAACCAGTGACTACTAAATAAGTAAAACAAATAGTTAAATATAACGCACCTGGATAACAAGTTTAGCCTGATAGTTTTTGCCGTAAACCTTCGGAGTAAATGCTAGTTGAATGAGTGTGCCTTTAGTTCCCAGAGGCTGTAATTCACCAGTTTGTGGCGCTACGCTGAATTCTTGATCACTACCAGCCACAAAGTAAGCGTTGAACAACGTCGGATGTCTATCGATAAAACAGAAGTGTTTCAATTTCCATCTTATATTAAAGCAAATAACCATAAAATTGAATAAAGTAGAGTACACCCTTCTTTGGGACACACCTATGTAATTAAAGGGATACTTTGCTGTGAAATGAACAAGGGGAAATATATAGACTATGGCCATGGCAACATTTTGTTCCGTCCCTACGTACTGTAAGACTGTTTTTCATTTATTTGGGGTTTTTTTGGGGGGGAGGGGTGATGTCTTCTAGCATAAATCATTGTTTAAAGAACATTTATTATCATTTTACAAATAATTTTAAAATAATACTTGTTGCAGGATTTAGCTTTTTTTATTATTTATGTTTTAGTTTTTAGGCTAGTTAGGGACGTAGGGGGACACAATTAATCAAGCTCTTTTGAGTTTTTATGTGTTTCCTTTTCATCTTTATTTTATGTTCTCATATATTGCTGTATATTTTCATGATTGATGATGAATAAAGAATATTTGAATATTTGAACAAGATTTGTAATTGTACACAGATTGATTAAATATCAAAAAGCAGAGAATAGTAAATAAATATTTAAGAAATAATTTAGTAAAACATTTTCTCAACAAAGTTTTAAAAACAAAATATAAATCATAATTTTTTTTTGTAAGCAAACAAGATAAACTTGTGGGCATATTTGTGAAATGTAGCAAGATACATTGAGGAAATTCTGATACATCAATATGTCAACTTTGAAGTTCACAAAGACATTCAAATGCCCAGAGAAGTATTAAATTAAACAACAACAAACAAAACGATTCCCTTGGCCATGAAATACCAATGACTGAGAAGTTCACACTCTGGTCACAACATTTACAAGTTTAGGTAGCTTTTCCGATTTTTTTAAATTTTCAATATCAATGTGATATTAAACAGGGAGATGTAAATATCGCGCTGCTAACAACATGTAAAGTCCACATAACCACGCTTTCATTTCACAACAGTCAAGTAATCTGCGTCTGCATCAAAGTATGTACCATTCTGATCAATTTTTTGTGACTGTATCTATAGTCGATATAATGTTCGTCTTTCATTTTATTTCGGAAAAAAGAATACAGAGTATAAAATGTGTCTGTCATCAACCCTCCCAAAATGAAGATAATGATAGACCTTCAACACAGTCGCAATGCGTACCATTTGAAAAATTTCACATGATATTTCAATCGTGCCGGTCATTGTGTAGTCTTTTAGTATTTTTAATAACCTATTTATTTGCAAATTTCGTTTGTTCTTTGCTAACTATAATGTCATAAAACATGAAAAATTACAATTTTATATGTTATGTCGTAAATCTAACAAGAGTAATAAATTAAATTAATGTAAGAAAGGCTGCAATACATTTCACTATCGATGACGTACTTTAGCTTAAGTGTCATCGGAAATCATGTCATCTAGGAACATTTTTATAGGTTTTTTAACCAAGACATAAAATACCCAAGATGGCGTTAAGCCGCGCCGCATGTTAAAACTGCCATTATATTTAAGTCGTAAACACTACTGAAATTAGATAAAACAATTTGTTCCTACTTTTTATAATATCAGCTGTTAAGGCATTGACCTTTAATTGACCCCCAGCAATGTTAATAATACAGTGGCTTCTAACATATTTTAACAATTTAAAGTTGTTTAAAACACGTTAAAACTTGGTTATCTATTTAGCAGATCCCATGGTCTGCATCATTAAAATGAAACCAAAACACAATAAGTTGTCGCAGCCCCTGGAACCATACGGGTAATACATACAGTCCCAGCAAGTGTCTAGCATTTTTATATCCCTTAAACCTCCCTCCAAGGTCAATTATTTATCCCTGTTACACCACTAAGAAAGTTCACTAATGGGTTTATAAGGCACAACTAAGGTATTACCAATAATACATATACTATAAGAAATATACTATAGGAGAGGAATTTATCTGTTGACTTCAATGAAAAATAATAAGTTTATATCTATACTGTGTGTGAAGATACTTTCTAATGATTATCATTTACCGCCAATATTGGATAATGTTGTGGGAATTACAATAACATAGTATACGAGACAACGATAATTACCATTCAATTACACTTATACTTTAAATCTGTGTTAGAAATTGGATAGCATTAGATGTACATCCACTGAGGGAATACAACATTGTTTTAGGTACCGATTTAGGTGGCATTTATTGAGGACACTACATGATGATGGTTTGTAACAATTGAACTTCCAGTGTGCTAATTGCTATCACAGGAAAAAAAGCACATTAATATTCAAATAAACATGGGACTTTATGGTAAACCTGTGTTCACACATGCACTAAGCGTGACGGATACATTAGCTCAAGTACTTTAAATGACCAAACCTACCAGGCCTAGAGGATAATATGGTCACATAGAGACTAACACAAAATTTTACAATATAAATTCTGAATTGTGAATTTAGGATTGTTACGAAATCCTGGATTTGTAATTGTTGTTGTAATAAACATTAAAATAACTACATTTAAATGACCAAACATACAAGGCCGAGACGATAATGGTCACATAGAGACTAACAAAAAACTTCACAATATAAATCCAAAATTGTGAATTTAGGATTGTTACAAAATCTAGGATTTGTAATTGTTGTAATAAACATTAAGATAACTACATTAATCCTGCATTGCAATCCCAAACTAATCCCATAAAACAATTTGTTCTCTTATGTTATATATAATAAGAACATACCATTGATTTAAAAAAAAAACTCTATTACTAAAAACTGAACAATGGCTGTGCACGGATTATTATATGTAAACAAGTTGGAAGATTTTTTTTATTTAATTTTAATTTTATTCAGTTCACAACCAACAGCAATGAAACTGCCACTAAAAAGTCATGATAAACAATTTATTTTTCTATCCAATTTGTCATACTTACATTTCTTAAAACTTTATTCATTCTTAATTGTCTTAAGAATATTTAAAAAACTTATTTATCTTAATTATCAACCCTTCACTTGTTTGTGCCTGTCATGAATTTCCGCAAAGACCAAATAAATAAATCTAAATCTGAATCATTTGCCTAATATGTACTATGACTATGCAAAATTAAGCAATACATTATAATACATTACACTTACTTTCTTTGGCTTGTTAATCTGAATCCTACAGAGGACTCACGGTTAAGACCAACCGACTCGATAGTGATGACATCATCAACGATGGCTTCCGTGGCTTGGAAGGTGACAGGGAAACGCCAGACTCCGCCAGTGGTTGCTGTAATACACAACTGCACATCGTACCTATACAAAACCAAGATGGTTGTTTTTAATTAAGTGGAAGCTCTCAATTTGTGATGACTGGTCCTTCTGGAACTAGAAAACCAATCAAAATTATGTCTTAACTTTCTTGTATTCACACAATGAATTGACATGACCTGGTCGTAGGTCATTGGTCATCACAAATCGCAAGCTCCCTTAAATATCTTTATCATGATAACTCTACATATAGCATTTGTAATAAGACTTTGTTTATCTTGTGTGTATGTTTGTCTTGTAAACGTGTTTGCCACATTTGAGAAAGCCCCTACATCTAGTATCTGCCTCAGGACGTATTTGCTTATGCCTCTCCTCTGGTTAAGGTGGTCACTGGCAATGTTGGGACCAGCCAAATGTACTTTAAACAATCCTGGCTTAGTCATCATTCAGATGAATGTAAGACTAATTGACATTGTCGTTTACGACAGAAGTCGGACATATTATATATACCGTATATATAACATTTGAGAAAGACAGTGAATGAATTCACTTATAGCTATCCTTGGCAACCTAGGTAGAATTTGAAAAGTAACTTTTAATTACCTCATTACTTTAAATGGTGCGTATATAACATTGAATACTAGATTCACAATGCCTGTTAGTTTATCTCTAACTTTTTTCACAAGGGTTAATGAGACAGAATGCTTCATTCCTGCTTCTTCTTCTTCACTACCATAAATCAGTCTGTATGAAAACTCTTCAGTGATCTTGTTACCTAAAGATAAACATATTTATTATTTATATATATACCATCTTAATCATCCCAAAGCCACCACTGCAGGGAGAATGCCTCCCCAAACTGAACACATCTTTTTTCATCCAGTGCTCTTATATTTACTTTATCGCAAAAGGCATGCCTCTCCAACCCAACTATCGCAAAAGGCATGCCTCTCCAACCCAACTATCGCAAAAGGCATGCCTCTCCAACCAACTATCGCAAAAGGCATGCCTCTCCAACCAACTATCGCAAAAGGCATGCCTCTCCAACCAACTCTTGCAAGACAAATTACAACTCCACTCCCAAAGAATTGTAATAAGACTTTGTTTATGTAGAGCACCTTGTGTATGTTTGTCTTGTGAACAGGATTGCTTCCTTTAAGAAGCATAGTGAATGAATTCGCTTATGGTTATCCTTGGCAATTTGCCAAAATATATAATAATAAAAATAATAAATACAAATTTATAGTTGATTTTACCTTCTCCAACAATTACACCTTCTGTTTTTGATCTCTGCAGATCTTCTGGAGTGATCGATCTAGTCCTTATCGGCCTGTAACCAGTAGCAGAGCTTGGAACAGCACCCGTCAGAGAAACTTCCAGATACTCCTCAATACGACTTCTTGCTCGACAGCTGATCTTAGCTCCTTGATCGATTACTGGAAGGGATTCTGGGATTCCGTGTATTGGGTAAATCCAGCGGATCTGTTTCATACCGGATCGATAGTCCGCTTTATCCGCATACCTAAAAATAAATAATAATTAATAAAAATATTATTAAAAGTATAAATAATAAGGTAGGAAAGCTTTGGTTACACTAAAAAATAAAATAATAATTAATTGGAACTTATGAAGCACATCATGCATTTTTCTATTAAATTCAAATAACATTTATTTTCGTCCAAAAAAAATACAAAGAGAAAGAAGTTTTCAATTAAATTAACAGAAAACTAGATGAATAATTGGAACTGAAAAGCCACAAATGACATCAACTGGAAATATTAGAAATGGAACAGATTCCATATTCAACCTTTTAAAACCCATCTAAACTATGTTAATTTACCTTTGAGATGAAGGCAGTAATTTCTCAGTTTATTCACCCCACTTATTAAGTCCTAGTTATCATGGTCTGAACTTTTGGTGACCTTACCGTAGGTTAATTTGGCAGAAATCAGAATAACATTACTACCAATTAAGAATAAAGATTTCCTCACCTTCGGCCATAAGGGTGATTAGGATCGACCGGCATTTCATACAACCAATCAGAATTGTCTATACGACGGATTGACACGACACACAGTGCCTCGTGCAAACGCATGTTACCAGGGACAAATGTAAACGGAACATCTAGAGTAGCTTTTGGGCCAAGTTGAATGTTAGTGGAATGTTTGAGAAGAAGACAAAATGCGGAATCTGGATTGATTTGGTTACGTTCTTCCAGGTGATCTAGATTGGCGTGAAGGAAATCTGTGTTATCTGTAAAATAAAGAAACATGATGTTCATTGTAGGTTTTTTATTGATATCAAGTTTGCAGTACACCACATACGTAGTACTAGTAGGTATTTAACCTCATACATGGTGTACTCCTAACTATAAAACAATAGTTTTATGATTCAAATCTATTTTTCCGGATTTCACATGAACAAACAATGAATACAAACAATAAAATAAAAAACATGCTAGACCCCGGGACTCCAACAGCAAACATGCTAGACCCCGGCGGGACTCCAACAGCAAACATGCTAGACCCCGGCGGGACTCCAACAGCAAACATGCTAGACCCCGGCGGGACTCCAACAGCAAACATGCTAGACCCCGGCGGGACTCCAACAGCAAACATGCTAGACCCCGGCGGGACTCCAACAGCAAACATGCTAGACCCCGGCGGGACTCCAACAGCAAACATGCTAGACCCCGGCGGCACTCCAACAGCAAACTCAATCACTTTCGCTGGGACGCCACATCCAGCAGTGACACAAAGTTTACATAATTTAAATAAATAAAATAGATTGGTGAAAACCATAAATGATTACTTCAAATTCATAGTATTACACAGTATAACCCCTATTAAGGGGACACAAAACAAACAATTAAAAACAATGCAAAAATATGAAAAACAGTACAAACTACTAGACTGAAAGTTAACATACAAAAATTCATGAAACTGTTGAGAATTCCATGGAGGCCATTACAATAGCTAATGATGAATCATCGCAGGATAGAAATAAGGTATCCAAAAAAACAAACAATACTACATTTTGTAATAAATCAAAAATATCTAATGATGCATGCAACAAAATGAATATTTATAGGCTATTAATTAAAATGTGTTAAAAACAGAATTTATTTTCAATACCTTCAGGGATGTATATAAACCAAAATTAACAATTTGTTAAAAACAAAATTTATCTTCACCTAATCCTACGAACTAAATATAAAATTTGTTAAAACAAAAGTTCATTTTCACTTCCTCCAGGGATGTATAAACTAAAATATGAAATTTGTTAAATGCAAAGTTTATTTTCCCTCCAGGGATGAATGAACCAAAAATAAGACTGGGATGGTGTGGGTGATATATATCTCATCCATGCCATTTACTGTTATACCATTATTGTGTGTTGAAAGCTATTTTAACTCACCAGTAAGGACAACATCAACAAAAACTGTTTCATTGGTTGGATTCCTAAATGGAATGAGTAACGAGGTGTTTGAGTGTAAGGTGGCGCTAACGCTCACGGGATCTAGAGGCGCTGGAGTGAGTCCGGTACCAGAGGCAATGAATACCCATTCACCAAGCTAGAAAACAAAACACATACAAACTGTATACAGTTTCAACTTTGTATACCACAACCAAATGAATTTGGGATAAAAGTTTGGGATAATACAGTTTTATTGAATTGAATTGAATAGGACATTTTTTTGTCACATAAAGTTTGATAGTGTAGACAAGGCTTTAATATTTAGCAATAAAGTGACACTATACCTGGTGACAGGTGAACGCCACTTTAGCTGTGTGATTACTCTGACCAAGCGACGATGGCATAAATTGAAGCGGAACCTCAATTGTTGAATTTGGCGCCAACACAATCTAAACAACACAAACATGAGTTACTAAAATTATTTATTTTAATAGAAACAATTCTTATGGTACAGCAAGATGCTTTAAAATCAAATGTAATTAATTAAACTTTTGATCACAACAAAGAAAAAATAGATGAGTTTTCAGGCTAATGCTTTATGAATATTGATGAATAAAGCAAATGATACAGTAGTAATAGGTAGGTTTTGAAGCCATTAATTAATGGAGGTAGAGCCTGCGGTCTTTAACTATTGAGGAATAAAGTTGAATGAGATAAAGCAGTTACAGATTTTAATGTGAGGAATAAAGTTGGTAGGCGTTTTATTATAGCAAAGGAGCCTGCAGTCTTTAACTATTGAGGAATAAAGTTGAATGAGATAAAGCAGTTACAGATTTTAATGTGAGGAATAAAGTTGGTAGGCGTTTTATTATAGCAAAGGAGCCTGCGGTCTTTAACTATTGAGGAATAAAGTTGAACGAGATAAGCAGTTACAGATTGTAATGTGAGGAATATAGTTGGTAGGAGTTTAACAAATTATGAATAGAGAGAGATATGTTGAGATTTTTAGCTTGAAGAATAAAGTTGAATTAATTATTAAGAGAAAAGATAATATAGACATGATTCCTACTGTTTATATGAGTTCAAAGAATGACAGATAAACAGCGGCTATGAGTGCTTACTGGCACACCCAGGGACCCCAGAGCTTAAGGGGGCCACAGAGCATGAGCATGAGCAGTCTAATGCAACTACACAGCAAGGAGTGCTACACCAGGGGCCACAGAGCATGAGCAGTCTAATGCAACTACACAGCAAGGAGTGCTACACCAGGGGCCAGAGAGCATAAGCAGTCTAATGCAACTACACAGCAAGGAGTACTACACCAGGGGCCCCATAGCATAAGCAGTCTAATGCAACTACACAGCAAGGAGTGCTACACCAGGGGCCACAGAGCATAAGCAGTCTAATGCAACTACACAGCAAGGAGTGCTACACCAGGGGCCCCAGAGCATAAGCAGTCTAATGCAACTACACAGCAAGGAGTACTACACCAGGGTCCCCAGAGCATAAGCAGTCTAATGCAACTACACAGCAAGGAGTGCTACACCAGGGGCCACAGAGCATAAGCAGTCTAATGCAACTACACAGCAAGGAGTGCTACACCAGGGGCCTCAGAGCATGAGCAGTCTAATGCAACTACACAGCAAGGAGTGCTAAACCAGGGGCCAGAGAGCATAAGCAGTCTAATGCAACTACACAGCAAGGAGTACTACACCAGGGGCCCCAGAGCATAAGCAGTCTAATGCAACTACACAGCAAGGAGTGCTACACCAGGGGCCCCAGAGCATAAGCAGTCTAATGCAACTACACAGCAAGGAGTGCTACACCAGGGGCCCCAGAGCATAAGCAGTCTAATGCAACTACACAGCAAGGAGTGCTACACCAGGGGCCCCAGAGCATGAGCAGTCTAATGCAACTACACAGCAAGGAGTACTACACCAGGGGCCCCAGAGCATAAGCAGTCTAATGCAACTACACAGCAAGGAGTGCTACACCAGGGGCCTCAGAGCATGAGCAGTCTAATGCAACTACACAGCAAGGAGTGCTAAACCAGGGGCCAGAGAGCATAAGCAGTCTAATGCAACTACACAGCAAGGAGTGCTACACCAGGGGCCACAGAGCATAAGCAGTCTAATGCAACTACACAGCAAGGAGTGCTACACCAGGGGCCCCAGAGCATGAGCAGTCTAATGCAACTACACAGCAAGGAGTGCTACACCAGGGGCCCCAGAGCATGAGCAGTCTAATGCAACTACACAGCAAGGAGTGCTACACCAGGGGCCACAGAGCATGAGCAGTCTAATGCAACTACACAGCAAGGAGTGCTAAACCAGGGGCCAGAGAGCATAAGCAGTCTAATGCAACTACACAGCAAGGAGTGCTACACCAGGGGCCCCAGAGCATAAGCAGTCTAATGCAACTACACAGCAAGGAGTGCTACACCAGGGGCCACAGAGCATAAGCAGTCTAATGCAACTACACAGCAAGGAGTGCTACACCAGGGGCCCCAGAGCATAAGCAGTCTAATGCAACTACACAGCAAGGAGTGCTACACCAGGGGCCCCAGAGCATGAGCAGTCTAATGCAACTACACAGCAAGGAGTGCTACACCAGGGGCCCTCTGCGTTATGCCATTGTAAACAAACAAATACAGTACAAGGAGTTTCAATACCTTATTATCATACTCAATGTCAATAGTAAAGTTGTTGGTATTGCTACAGGACGGAATAAGCTCCAA
The DNA here is from genome assembly GCF_964355755.1 of Antedon mediterranea. NCBI lineage: Eukaryota > Metazoa > Echinodermata > Crinoidea > Comatulida > Antedonidae > Antedon > Antedon mediterranea. The sequence goes on along the minus strand of NC_092676.1, from coordinate 29,447,108 downwards.
AGTTTCTTCAGTTGGGTTACTGAGTGTCACAAACTGACGACTCCATTTACCCAACTCGCACTCCATGTGGGGTAACACCGTGGGTCCTGGGCTTTTGGATGACAAGTTTAGCTTGTACCAAAACTCTCCAACTACTTTGTTCTGAAATATCAGGCTGAAGAGAAAAAAAACAGAAATAAATATTGAGAAGAATAATGGTAAAACTGGTCCTCACACTGCCTAAACTGGAAACTGAGCAAAATTTGATTTGCCCCTCCACGGACCATCGGCAGCCAGCAGCCTGCAGTACACAAGGTGGCTGTGGTGTTAAACTGCCTCATCTGTTACATTGGATGTTAAAGTAGTGTTACATTGGGAGATAAATTATTTTGATGTTCAGTAAAATGACAAAACATTACCTTCCATTTGATTTACCAATGACAGCTGGAGAGTAGACTAGCTGATACATTTTCTTTTGTCCAGCAGTTAATGATAGTTCACTTTCTCCTCTTAGTCCATCACCTTCAATCAGAATGTCAAAGGTCAGATGTTCTGTTGTTGGGTTTATTATCTCTACTTCCATCACGGTTGCCGACTAAGAAAAAAACAATTTTTTTATAGTGGTAGACTTGAGAAAATGACAAAATTAGAATTTAAATTATTTAAAAGCTAAACAGTTTAACAGTATATACACTAACAAGTTTTAAATAATTAAAAAAAATTTAAGTAACTTTACTGTACCTGAGCAGGACAACTAATACTAAGTATCTTCTCGGGAGGAGGTTTTAAACTTTGAACTTCGACCGAGTACCAGACTCTGTATCCCTTCATGTTTTCCCTAACACTGTCCTGTAAGCTTTCAGCCGATGAGGGCAGGCTTTTGTTTGATTTACCGCTAGACGCCCTCTTGGTTCCACTGGTGGCTCTGCTTCCTCTACTCTCAACATCACTATCATCAGCTTTGGTATCCCTGTAAGAATAGTTTCTTTTTTATAAATATAATATATTTGCTTGCCTTCCAATCCCAAGGTTGTAATTAAAGATTCTTTTAACTCCACTCCCCGAGCCTCAAATGAGAAATTATAAAATAGTAACTGTAATTGACGAGCTTGTACTTGCTTTTGGATGCGTAATAAAAAAACTTTAAAAATAGAGAACTGATCAGGCAGTATTGAAAATAGTCAAAGTTTGCTTGATAGATTTTGATAAATACCAAAATAGACTGATTAGTGACTCACTTAAGATTAGCTGTACCACCAGCAACAAACGATAACACGCCCCTGAAGACACCGCGTTTCCATGGTGAAAATAAAATGACACATTCCTCATCCTTTCCAGGTAGGACCGTTACGGATGACGGCCCACTGACGATCGGAAGATCAGACACAATGTGATATATAAGCTTATTTGATGTCACATTTGGAACTCGTATCATTCTCTGTACACTGAAAGGACAATCAGGAAAATACACATAAACAATTAATCACTTGGGTTTAAACCAAAGCAATCAAATAGTTTATTTATTTAAAATGGTGAAAGACAAAAACACAAGAATTATTAACATATTATTATCATATTTCTTTAAAAAAAAAGGTTACAATTGGTTGACCTATTTAATGGCATGGGTTAATGTTTTGGAATGTTTAACATGAATTATCACAAAGACTGTAAAACAGACTGACTGTTAACATGAAATGCGACGTTATTGATCCTGTAATATATAGCTCAAGTAAATGTTCTGATACTAAATATTAAGGTATTATTTATTATTATTATTATTATTATTATTATTATTATTATTTTAGTTTTCTCTTTCTATATCCAATTAATTTACAGTAGTCCCCTATTTGGGACAATACACCTTTCCCAAAAACAAGTAATTTATGTTTTAACACTGTCTTTAGAAGACATTCCTATTAGGGTGATACTTTATTTGGTGTCAAAAGTATCCCGAAAGTGTCCATATTGTACTAAAACTACGACCAACCTATAACAAACACCTCTTACTTTGTTTAGTCCCGAGTTGTATTTCTTTTTATACAGATTAAATACAAAATAAAATAAAGAATTTGTCCTTATATAGAGGTTCTACTGCATTTTCTACTGTTCTTAAGCTCTGTCTAAACTATCAAACTAGTTTGACAAAAATGTGTGATGTGCCCAAATATGGTAGTGATATGATGTCTTCGTGTCCATATATGGGCACATCATATTTTTGATAGTGTAGACAGAACTTTAAACTTACTTTGATCTCGCTTCACATTCAACTGTGATGTGATCGAGGGCCAGTGGTTTCTGCCCTTCACCCTTCAACTTAAAATAATGTTCTGTTCCATCTTCAGTGTTACATAATATAAGTTTACCCTATGGATGTAAAAACAATGTAACAAGCATTAAATGTAAAAGCCTAATAGAGATTGTGCCTCGATACATTACAATTTGATGACACAATCAGGCTAATGTAATCATTTGTACTAAAAAAACATCAGATGTATTATATAATAATTATTTTCACACATTTGACAAGTTGGATAACACACAATAAAGAGTCAAAACACTATTTTCACGGCACTATATTCAATTAGTGCATATAGTAAAGTACATGTACGTCTCCATGTGCGTCAACATTAAAACGACGGCCGAGGGAAAAAACCATCAAGCCAACACAAGTCTGCTTAGTGCATTCATAAATATTGCTTTAAAACACTTGTGTTTGACTATTGTGCTTTCATGTTAAGTGACATTTTTATTGTGTTAGGTGACAATTGAGGTGCATCAAAAATGTCCATTTTTATATCTCACCATGAAAGTGTGTGCAAATGATATTCTGGAGCCATGACATAAAGGCTAGCATTTTAAACAAAATGTAATAATATTTTAAGTTATATACACATCCTTTCACTATATTTCAATTCAAAATACATGAACCACCTTCCAAAGATATTTTCTTCCAATATTTTGATTGGTTAATTATGCATCACATATGTCATTCAGTATTGGGTAGGGCTAATTCTGAATAGCATAAAAATTGACTGCTCTATTTTTTAACTCATGAAATATTCTCACCATGTGTATACTATAATTTATATAAATCCACTTACTTTTAATTGTCACATATGTACTTATACGTATATAATATATTCACCAATGAGAATTTAAATAAACGTGAGATGAACTCACACAAGACAAAAAAAATAATTTATATAAATCCAAAGGCAAATTACTGAAAAATGACAATGCTGTGTGTATCAGTGGCTAGATCTCAATGGAGATACATGAAAAAGCTAAAAGCTAAATCAAAACGATAAAGTAAAACAGCCAGAAAAGTTAGCAGAGCTTTGGGGCAACACTAGCCCTTCATCATTATTATATAAATTATATAATTTATATAATAAACATTATTCTAAAGTCATAATTAAAATACTGTAATTGAACACATTAATTAAATACATTTTCTTGATTACTTTAAAATATTCCTTTAAAAACTGTATCATCCCATTCCAATAATCAATAAACTGTATCATCCCATTCCAATAATCAATAAACTGTATCATCCCATTCCAATAATCAATAAACTGTATCATCCCATTCCAATAATCAATTGAACCCAACAGCAAACTTATGACATGTTGAACAGGGAATCATAAATACTAGACAACCTACGGGTTGTTTCTTACTAGACAACCTACGGGTTGTTTCTTGACATTTTCAGATAAAGGGATGTTTGACATTCAAAGATGATAAACACAATCTCACCAAAGGTTGTCATAAATATGAATGACACATTTACATTAAACTTTTAACTATCAACGTCATTTAGTTTAGTTTTCAAAAGTTCATACAAAGGTGTTGTTTGCAATGTTTTAAAATAATGATCATTTGTTTTTATAAAATCTTAATAAAATTAAACTGAGGAACATTTTGATTTAGCTTTTTGCTTATTTTATTTTGTATCTTCATTGAGTGCCGCCTCCAACCACTGATACGCACAGCGTTGTCATTTTGCCTTTGGATTAATAAAAGTGAATTGTAAAATATTATATTAGTATATAGTATTAATAATAGTAAATTAATCAAATTACCTCAATTACTGATTCAAAAGATGGTCTAAACATAAGCGGGTATAACGTTGTCTGCATCGCTTTTGCTAGGATGAAGGGCGGGCCAAAGAAACCAACGCCCTCAACACAGGCATTCAACGGCCAGTCAAAATTAGTTTGGTTAATCTACAGTAATAAGAAAGTATAAAGTAAAGTATTTTTGCTATCAAAACACAGTCACCTCTTTGAAAACTGAAAACTCTAAAGCCACTCAAATTCATTTTTTCAAAAACCCATTCCGAATACCAGACTTTCCGGAAAAACCGGACATATTTTTATTTATAAATTTCTTGGTGAAAAGGTTCATCTAAAACTTCTAGTTGTATTTTTATAGCATAAACTGAACAAGAAGTCTTACAATTGGAATATCCTGCGTAATTGACTGATGAACAGGAGCAGTGAACTCAATCTGAGCGGCTGTGCCCTCAGCGCTGACCGTACACTCCAAATGGTAAACTCTAATGTCATTGGACGATCGAAGCACCAACTGACAAGGGTAGTGTCCGGGATCTTTGGGAATAAACTTGACAGGTAAACGTACACTTCCCTCATCAAGAATTACACCTAAAAGAAACATTTCATTCCATATTTGTATGATTTTTATTTCAGGTATGTGTGAATGTGAAAAAAGTGAACTAGAGAAGGTCAACAAATCAACACCTCTTCCAATAATACAAGTCAATACAAAGTATGGTCTCAAATGAATATGACACAACTCTAACCTTTTGTTCCAATCAGTCCCACTGATGACCTTTTGGCAACTTGCCCATTTCTCATGATCTCTTGTGCTGACCGAGCCTTGACCTCTAATGGTGACGGCATTGTAATGGTAGACGGAGCAGAAAAATACTTTGAGCTTGTTTCAACGACAAATGTTTTTGACTCTGGCTGCATTTTGCCAGACATCACCAGTGACTGTTCAGGAATGATCTTGCTGTCTGACAATCCCAAAGCTGCAATAGCGGCCGTGACGGTTGCAGCAGCTAACGTGCCAGTCTTTTGCCGCCGCTTGATTTCTGTGGTGTTCATACGCTGCTGGGCCGCTATGACCAGCGCTTGTTCATAGGCCGAGTTTGTCAGTGGAATGGCGAGATCCTCTTTGAGGACTTGGTTGCAGTCACAACGCCAATAGATAACTCGATCATCACCGCCATAGAGACCTCTCCCGGTGCCTAATAAATCAAAATGGGTAACATTGCGAGAATTAAAAATGACTTTGTTGTTGTTGTTCAATCTCAGATATATAATGTTATCAAAGTTGATGGGCTACAATTGTCATTTACAACTCTGATTTTTGTTATTATGTATCTACAATAAATTGAAGTTGAATTGAAAAATTCCATGGGGAATTATAGACTATTATTATTGTGGACTGTATTCTTCAAACTCAAACTTAGTGATTACAAACAAAACATTAGATTAATACTAAGTAATTGGTTGACCCGACCCCTTTTGACACATCATACCAACCTGCAGCAGCGGCACTGCTTACTCTAACGCTATGTTTACTTGGCGTAAACGGTAAACACGATGGTAGTGGTAGAAGTGCCGTGGCCTCGATAGAGTACAGAAACTCTCCAACCTTCTCGTTGATGAACAGGACAGAGCACTGGCGCTTGCCGACGTTGAACGGCAAGAAATCAATTTGAACTGACGTGGTACCATTAGCTTCAATGTGAACCATTTTCTGAGAACAGAAGAATGCGCTTACCAGGCCATTGGTATCTGCTAAATAGGAAAAAAGAATAGTTAAGTGGAGTGGAGTTGTAGCTTAGGTGGTGTGTGACTACCAAGTTAAGGGTGTTAAGTGGAGTGGAGTTGTAGCTTAGGTGGTGCGTGACTACCAAGTCAAGGGTGTTAAGTGGAGTGGAGTTGTAGCTTAGGTGGTGCGTGACTACCAAGTCAAGGGTGTTAAGTGGAGTGGAGTTGTAGCTTAGGTGGTGCGTGACTACCAAGTCAAGGGTGTTAAGTGGAGTGGAGTTGTAGCTTAGGTGGTGTGTGACTACCAAGTCAAGGGTGTTAAGTGGAGTGGAGTTGTAGCTTAGGTGGTGCGTGACTACCAAGTCAAGGGTGTTAAGTGGAGTGGAGTTGTAGCTTAGGTGGTGCGTGACTACCAAGTCAAGGGTGTTAAGTGGAGTGGAGTTGTAGCTTAGGTGGTGCGTGACTACCAAGTCAAGGGTGTTAAGTGGAGTGGAGTTGTAGCTTAGGTGGTGCGTGACTACCAAGTCAAGGGTGTTAAGTGGAGTGGAGTTGTAGCTTAGGTGGTGCGTGACTACCAAGTCAAGGGTGTTAAGTGGAGTGGAGTTGTAGCTTAGGTGGTGCGTGACTACCAAGTCAAGGGTGTTAAGTGGAGTGGAGTTGTAGCTTAGGTGGTGCATGACTACCAAGCCAAGGGTCCTGGGCTCAAATCAGGACTTTTTCTATTATGACAATTTACAAATCCACTCCCAAAGACGTGTAATAAGACTTTGTTTATGAAGAGCATGTTGTTATTGTTGTTATTAAGAAGGATAGTGAATGATTTTGTTTATAGCCATCCTTGGCAATTTGCCTAAAGATATAAATAACAAAACTAAACAGGAATGTGCAACTAATCAATAATAATAACATACTTTCTTTCTTGTCTTTCTCACTTTGTATATCCTCTACTGTTGGCAATGTTGTTTGCTCTACTCTCTGTCCATGATCAACCCGTGAGCGCACTTTTTTGGGTTTGGTTTTATCGGTCTTTGTTTTCATCAAACCGGTAGTTTTACTCGCAGACGGCATCGACGGGAATGTGTCGTTTGCTTCAACCAGAACCATCCGGAACTCACAATCTTCATCGAATGGGTTGATAACGTCGATTTCCACTTTATTGAGTTCATAACAAGGGGATTCACACTTAATGGTAGCCTGCAAAACGTAATAGTATTTATAAAAACCAAGGCATAGAAAATTACACAAAACATACTGGGCATCTGCATAATGCTAAAACAAAATACAAAATTAACTGACTCTTCAGGAATTCATGTTATAAGTACAAGTATTTCTATGTGGAGGCATCTCGATGGTTATTTTTATTTCTAACTTTTAGGTGATCCTGCCTCATTCATTAACTTTGGTACTGTTTTATGTCTTACTTTGTATTGTATTTGGCAAAATAAATAATATATGACATGACTCACAGAGGGGGTAATATTATCAATTGAAGTCCTCAAATTGAACACCAATGTTGTACCACAAGCTGATCCAAGCCTTCTTCCAACTAGTACCAACACTCCCTCTGCTGGTCTAAGAAACCTGCTAGTAAACTCCACCACTAGATCATAGTTACTTTTTGGTGCAACTGTAATCTGTTTAACGTGTGGTAGTCGGAAGTCTTTCGCATCCCGTCCAGAAATGAATGAATGATAGATCAACGGCTTCTTACTTGGATTAGTTAACCGAACCTAAAGGAAATCAAGCAAAAATAATAATAATAATGTATTAATTTTAATTTTAAAATGAAAGAAATAAATGTTTATTTGACTATACTTGACAAGAATATACTTGTTTTTTAATTAAATGTTCTAACTAGTTTGTTTATTTTTGTTTAATCATTTCATTACGTTCCTTAATTGCTTTAACAACATAAATCTTGTGTTGTAGAAGATTACTGCATCAATTTAAATGAGATAGGCAGACAGAGAATAAAGCTTTATAGTACCATAAATAACAATGCTTACAGTACATAACACACATCACGCCATATAGGATAAAAACGTAAAAAAATAAAAAAGTACAAAAGCTAAAATCAAGAAACTTCAGGAAGGAAAGTTAGACAATGTATCATTTACTGATTTAAAACATTAAGTGTGCAGCTTACTTTGTATCATTTACTGATTTAAAACATTAAGTGTGCAGCTTTTTTTTCTTTTATTACAGCATTTTTTCATATTAAAAAAAAAAAAAAAATGACACTCCAACTGACCAAACAGAAAGTTCTTTTTTCTTTTTGGAATCTTTTTGAGCTATGACTATCAAAAATAATTGTTTGATTTGTTTCATCTTACCTGCCGAGTGACAGTTGCATGAAGGGATCCTAGAAAATCCACAGAGCTTTTTGGTAAATATTGTGGCAGACGTTGGTATAAATGAACACATAGCAGCATCAATGATATTGGATTAGGATCAGTTATATCTATAGCCTGGGGATCAATATATGGATTAGGATCAGTTATATCTATAGCATGGGGATAAACCTATTGGATTAGGATCAGTTATATCTTTAGCCTGGGGATCAAAATATTGGATTAGGATCAATTATATCTATGACATGGGGATCAAGGTATTGAATTAGGATCAGTTATATCTATGACTTGGGGATCAAGATATTGGATTAAGATCAGTTATATCTATGACCTGGAGATCAAGATATCGGATTAGATCAATTATATCTTTAGCTAAAATGTGAAATAAACAAGTTCCGGTAAACATCTGTATCAATGGACACAAAGATATAATGATATTAATTTAGGATCATAGCCTGAGATTAGGATCATAGCCTGGGATTAATATTTTAATAATGTAAAAAATAAGAGATTACAAAAGATAAAAGTACATTAAAATCAATGTTGTATAAACAAGTATTTCCTTGAGGTTGCAAATACATACATCATTCCAATACCTCAACATACAAGTTGTCTATTATTGAAAAATAATCATTATTGGCAAACACAATCTCCAGGCAAACATTAAATAGATTGCCCCAATAACTATAACCTTTATGTAAAGTAGTTAAGTTGAGTTCAACAATTTTAAGTAGAGTAATAAGCCAGAGGTAGTTAAGCATGTCACTAAATTATCTTCAACACTGCCAAGGGCTTTACAGCTCTTCTTCACATTATTTTCCAACTAAGTCATTAACCAAAGTGTTCAAGTAAAAAATAGTTCATGTTTATTGCAGTGAGAAGGTAGACATACCTGTATATCATAATCAAGACCAATGCTCTTAAAAGCGTTGACAACTTTAAGTGCGTTGTGTAAGCACTGCTCAGCTGTAGCAGGGTGTGTGTACATATCACGTAGATGTGTCGTTACCTTAAAGATGAAATACAATTTAAATCTGAGCCGTTAAAAATAATAACAATTAAAAGGAATTAAATATATTAAATCCTTATGATTTCAACTTGTAAAAACACTTTTCTATTTTGTTTCTTCAGTGTTTTTTTGTTTAATGAAAGCTCAATAAGACCTGGCATATGAAAAATTGAACATTTAAGTTTAATTAGGAAACAAAGAAGAAAATAGTTGTCGAATCATACCAGAAATGGAACGTAAGCTGCGAGTAGTGCAGCCAATACTAAGCCATCCAAAAGGTCATAGTCAAAGTTCACTACCCATCTGGACGGTGGAACGCCTCCTGAAATTAAACAAAAACACAGTGAAAATCTTTCGTAAGAATCTTTATAAAAGAATATGGAATGGCTGGTGCGAAAAATGGCACCATCCTAAGGTTTCTATTCTGCAATACTGTCCTCATCTGGGGATTTAGAGTTTTTTAATTAATAATTTATTTTTAGAAGTAAACTCTGGTGATATATTTAGGATGCAAAAGTTGTTTTTGTTTCTGAAATTCTTAATCAATATTGATCAATATTAAGCACACAAATTAGAACACAGCCTTATTTCACAAAAAAAAAACAATACCTTCACATCAAAACAAGATTGTTATTGTTACACTTCAAATCAACAAAATACGCAATCATTTTTATGTTATACTAAAAATAACAAATATATTTGTCAAGCTCATCGGTTTCTAATTAAGTTATAGGTCGTTAAATTTAATTAGATGAATTACGTTTGAAAATTAAAAGCATGATTTATCTGTCCACACTTTAATCATTTCAGTATAAAGAAAATGTCTAAATGTTACCATTAATGTTGATTTATGATGACATATTTTAACACATAAATAAAATCACAAAACATTCATGCAATAAAGACAGAGCAGGTTATTGTAGAGCATGGTTGAAACAGATTTATATTTAACTGAAATACTGTTAGCTCAGGCTGTGTTGTTTACCTTTATGGATGCCATGTTGTTAAATATTATTTATTATCTGGAATGAATGAGGTGTTTTGAAGGAAGCAGTTATGTCAGATGGATGCTGTTCTTCCATTTCTTCAAGATGGTGGGTCATGTCCGTATCCGAAAAGATTACCCAGTATTCTCCAAGTTTTGGGATTATTTACTGACCTCAGAATGCAATTCCAATTAATAATTCAAAACTTTAACATTAGTTTTCATTAGGACAACATTCAATACACACATACACATGGGTTAATATGGTCATGAGGGATAAAATAAACTCATCATGCATAATGTTCAACTCATCATGCATAATTTTCAACTGAGCATGCATAATGTTCAACTGATCATGCTTTAATGTTTAACTGATCATGTATAATGTTTAATTGATCGTGCATAATGTTCAACTGATCATGCATAATGTTCAATTGATAGTGCTTTAATGTTCAACTTATTGTGCTTAATGTTACCTGTTGGGCGATGAAAAACAAGGTACTGTGCTTCTATTGAAGAGAAGAGTAACATATAGTACATACAAAAAAAACAAAGATAAAGCACAGCCACTCTATTACAGTAGGTCAGTAGATTCAGATATCTGGAAAGTTTTCTACTTTTCATAAAGAAATCTCTAGGTTTTCCCAGTTTATTTTTTGTACTAATATGCTGTGTTAAAACAAGCTTAATTTAAAAACCTTTATGGCATTAAAGAAATTGAATATTTTAAATAATAATAATTTCAATTGGTCACTTAAAGGGTTAACCCAAGGCAAACTAACAACAGGATACTGTGCTCTGAAGATCAAAGTGTTTATCTGTGGCTGCGACACGATCAGTTCCATGCCTCTTAACAGGCACTGCGTGCTGCGGAGAATATGTACATAGTACAGTATAGTACCTACCTAGTTGGTATTTGTCGCAGCCACACATTTGATCAAAGGACTTTTAACGAGTTCCTATCTTGGCAAGGCAAGCTCAGTGTCCTGTTTGTCTTGGTTAACCAAATCTATTATTTCAACAGTATTTTATTTACCTTTATTGCATTCGACCCATATAGAATGCCGTTGCTGTTCATAGTAATGATTCAGCCAGGCAAGTAGAATTCTTTCCCCAACTCCATAAATATTACTTGATTGCGGATCTGCATTGATAGAGGGCAGTGTTTGACCTCCTGGGGTAGCATGCGTCTTTACGCTCCTGGGTGTAACTCTGGACAAAACAAGAACCTAAAAGGAAAAAATTTTGTAATGTAGGCAAATTAATTTCTAAAAATTTAAATGTTGGATGTGTAACATTCTCACTATATACTTTATCTTGTACAAGTTGTTAGAAAATAAGACAATACTAGACTTATATACTAATACAACTTTAAATACAAAAGAATATAGTTTTTTTCACAATACAATTTTGTACAATACAAAACATTAAATTTAAAGGATATTATAATCACAACTAGATGGAATGAGTTAAAGATAATTGCAATCATCACAGTCATTGAAACAATTAACTGTATAGATGTAAATACATTAAAAAGAATATTATAATCACAACTAGATGGAATGAGTTAAAGATAATTGCAATCATTACAGTCATTGAAACAATTAACTGTATAGATGTAAATACATTAAAAAGAATATTATAATCACAACTAGATGGAATGAGTTAAAGATAATTGCAATCATCACAGTCATTGAAACAATTAAATGTATAGATGTAAATACATTAAAAAGAATATTATAATCACAACTAGATGGAATGAGTTAAAGATAATTGCAATTATCACAGTCATTGAAACAATTAAATGTATAGATGTAAATACATTAAAAAGAATATTATAATCACAACTAGATGGAATGAGTTAAAGATAATTGCAATCATCACAGTCATTGAAACAATTAAATGTAAATACATTAAAAAGATGGAATAAATATAATATGAAAACAAAGCAAGATGTATCAGCCTGTAGATTATAAAGAATAAAGAAAACGTAATTATAGTCAAGAGTTGCAATAATGTACGGTATAAAAAAGTGCATTTGATAAAGAGTAAAAGAGAAGTAATGCTAATCTAGAGAAAAATATGCATAAATAGACGTATAGAGAGAAGAATATTGAATAAAATGAGGAAATGCCTTGATAAAGTATGAAGACTAAGAATTTTAAAAGTTCCAAACAAAAACACCAAACTAGTATACTGTAGAGATAAAAGCCTATAACTAGAGGAAACCTATTTGATTAGCTAAACTACTCTGTTCACAATGCTATTTGCAAACTTATTCATTACCAGGTACCTAATCACTTGAGTATAGTAAATAAGAAATGAACACAATATTTCACCAATACATTGTAATCACCATTAGTTGCAAACAAGTGTGCTTTAATAATAAAATGGAATAAAGATATTTATAGAAAAGATGATGTGAAAACAAATGATATACGTTACGTGCAGTTTGAGTAAAAATGAAAATGATAAAAAAACATTATTAAACGAAAGGTATGAAGGAACATTTATTATTTTATCCTACTTTCCTAGATTAGTTATATTTTAAAGCTCTGTCTACACTATCAAACAATTTTGACAAATAAAATGTGATGTGGCCAAATATGGCAGTGATATACCTAAATATGGTAGATCACATAAGTTTTTTTCACATAAAGTTTGATAGTGTAGACAGAGCCAAAACTAGAAAAATATAAAAACTATTCTAATAATACAATAAAAATAATATTTACCTTGATTGACTGAAGCAGTAGATCTGTCCAGGCTCTCTTAGATACAGATTCAAAGAGGCCCTCATCCAGGGTAGTGTCTACTCTGAGTGCCTGGAGAGGTGACACCTGGGACTTGCCTTCAACCTTCTCTTGCAGCTTCTGTTGTATCATCATGTATCTCTGATAATCGTCTGGCTCAAATAAGTACTCGGGTTTGATGCTAGCTACAGATGCACCTTGACTCCTGTCATATATAAATCGTTGAATATGTATGTTTGTTTCTTTATTTCCATTCACAAAAATCATAAACATACATAAATAATCATTACAAAACAAATGAATGGAAAGGAGGAATCTCTGAAGCACAGATTATAAGTAGAAATCCCCTGTATAAATCCAAAGTAAAATAAGTTTAAATGTTTGCATCTTTCTATGCATTTCTGAGAATACAACATTTTGAAATTGGAAAGGTTACATAGGCTATGACCACACCACGACAGTTTCTGTATCATAGTCTTTGGTACCATGCATGTATCAAAGACCATTGGTCAGGTTCATTACATGCAACCAATGTTAGTTAATGGCAATTAAAATAAAATTGTAATTCATTTGAAGCATACCCACCTTAAGAATGTCAGCAATGTTGAGTACATCCAATGTAGTTGCAGTGCCCTCTCAGTTGGGTCACTTGGAAGTGCATGGTCAATCGGGATACCTGGAATAGATCTACCACTCAAATGAGCGATCATGTCAAAGATGGTTTTGGCAAACTTTTTCTTCTGGTTGTTGGTGGCTGGATTTCCTTGGACTGATTTATCACGAACAGTATCGTTGACTGGGTTCTTAGACATGCCACTATAAAAGAAAAATGAAAGCATGTAACACACATTGATTGTTAAATAAAATATGCTTCACTCATGTACTAGAACTGATGTAGTAGAGACAACTACTGTTAATTAGTAGTATTCCAATACCCGACACCCTTGGGCTGGCCAAATATGTATGGTTTTCAGGAAAGTCTGGTATTCGGAATGTGCTTTTAATGGTAAAAAGGAATTTGGAACATTTTGGTCTTCAAGAAGTCTGGTTTCATTAGAGTTTCCAGTTTTCAAAGAGTCCGGTATTAGGAGAGTTGACTATAGCAGTAATTGTATAAGTACCTTCTCAAAGTATCTGGGACAGAGGCTGGACAAGGTCCTCCAGTCCATCCATGCAGAGTAATCCACCTCTGGATAGCCATGAGCACCTCATGATGAAACACCCCTTCTTCTGAGTCTTCATCAGGGAAAGCTGCTGAGCCTAGAGAGCGTGACACTAGGCCTAGCCTGCTCTCATGTTCATAACTGGAGCTACCATTTGTTGCGTGGTTTACAGCGCCATCCCGTGGAGTACTACGATAAGTTGATTCTGCGGTATATAATAATGTGGCAAGTAATGTCATGTCAAAATATAGGCAAAAATAATTTGATATCGGTGTCTGCCTTTTGAAAGTTTATTGCTAAGTCCTCCTAAATATATGTATTCTTTCATGCTAATTACAGATCTATTTTTAAATTTTTAACAATTTTGTGTAAATTTTCTTGAATTTGTGAAGAATCTCAACTCACTAGAATCAAGTTTTTATTTAAACCTTATCATTTCTGTATTTTATTTTGTATTGCTATGAAGGAAAATAAATGTCTTTTTGAAAGAAAATTATTTATTTGATCAAACACAAAGAAACAATAGTCTGTAAAATGTGTAGAATCCTTTTCTTTAACTATGTAAATAATGAATAACAAATAAACAAGGTAAAAGGGGAACTTGTTAACCTATATTACCTGTAACACTAGCAGTTGATTCATCATAAGTTGACGATGTAGCACCAAATCTAGAGCTTGTACTTGAACTGTTACGTGTTGAAGGCCTGGAAGGTGTTTCTACAGGTAGGATCACAGCTTCTCCAACATTCACGCTCTCCTTTGACGATGAACGTCTGCCTTTCAGCGACCGCCCCTGCTCTGTTACTATCTGGTAGTCAGTTCGATGCTTAGCGATGAAGTGGTAGGCAGTAAGCAAACAATTGTCAGCAGTGGCGGTAACCATAATTGAAAAACTTTAAAATAATTTATATCAAATATAAAATTATAATATATTATTAATATGAAATCAAATCGGAAGAAAGTTTCATATGATGAGCAAAGGTGGTCACATTAAACAGTGAAATACAAAAATTTGAATTAAAGGTACAAGTTTGTTACATCCCATGTATACAAACAGTTGTATAAAATAGTACTCTATCCTATCCTAAAGCCTTGTCCACACTATCAAACTTTATGTGACAAAAAATGTGATGTGCTCATATATGGACATGATGATGTCATATCACTACCATATTTGGGCACATCACTACCATTTATTTGGGCACATCACTACCATATTTGGGCACATCACTACCATATTTGGGTACATCACTACCATATTTGGGCACATCACTACCATATTTGGGCACATCACTACCATATTTGGGCACACCACGCTTTTTTTGTCAAACAAGTTTGATAGTGTAGCATAGCAAACTATTATAAAAGATTGTATTATAACTTTAATTAATTAATTAAACAATTTATAAAACCAGTTACCTATTACCAATCTCATCAATAAACTTGATTGGCTGAGAGAATGAGACAGGTTTTGGGGAACTGAACGTGACCCTACACTTTAGAACAAACGGTTCCTCTTGTCCATCATCACCAGAGCATGGCTGAATGGTCTGACCATCTGGAAAAGTGACCGATAAAATGGAAGAAGTACTACCATCTTCAAGCTCGATGTCAGGGAGTTCCACATCAATTACACATTTTCTATAGATGGTAGAAAAAATATAAACATAATCAAATCCAACATATTATATTTGCTATAGGCCTAATTATATCTAAGTCAGCCATGTATGAACAATAGAAAGGGGAACATTTAGGACTTAAGCTCTGTCTACACTATCAAACTTTATGTGACAAAAAATGTTATGTGCCCATATATGGACATGATGATCACTAGTACCATAATTGGGAATATCACTACCATATTTGGGCACATAATACTTTTTTTGTCAAACTAGTTTGATAGTGTAGACAGAGCTTTACATGGTTTGAACCAAAGACCAAAATTCAAAACAATTATCAAAAAAACAAAACTCACTTTGTAAAGCCTGCAGCTTGTATAGTGAAATCTGCAGACACTTCAGTTGACAAAGGAACTGGTGTAAGAACAAGAGCAATAGGGTCAAAGGTCAATCTGGGTGACTTCAGCGTGCCATGGATATTGAGGTGTTGGTAAGTGTGTGTCTTGTTACCATTCAGGATAATAGGAATGTCAGCTTTGTATTCACCTGGTTCCTCTAAAGAGTTAAACATTTAGAAAGAATAAGAATTCAACCAAAAAAATAATTTTACTATAATTTACCAAATCTCTCTCTGTCTGTCCGGCTTTATTCAGAGACTAGGGGTTGCATGGTCTTCAAACTTGGTGGATGGGTGCAGCTCAGTATAAGAAAGAACAAATTTGTTGTGTTAAGGTTAAAATTCATGGTAAGCCCCTTAATTAAATTCTGTGGATACAGGTAGGCCTACCCTACTATTAATTGTGTACAATTTGTAAAACGAAGTCAAATTTACCTGGACAGAACATGATTCCAAGCGGGTATGTCTCTCCAGAAGAAAGAGTATCTTCAACACCCGCACCACCTTTCCTGTGAGTAAAGAATGGCGCACCAGAAGGCATCAGGAACCGGAAGACACCATCTTCAGTGGCCTTCCCACATTTATCCAGATCCAGACTCCAAGTGATGTCTTTATCGCTGTTATTCACAAGAAGCGTTCCTCTTGTTTCACCAAGAAGACTTCCATTGTCTCTGAATCCAGAAGGCAAAGAGAAGTCAATGTGATAGTTTGATAACTGGAGTGGTTGTCGCAGAGCTGTGGCAATGATTTTCCTTTTGGGAGTTGCAATGGTCACAACCATCGGTCTCGGAGTGATGATGTGTTGAATGCTCTTTGATGATGGTGCAGGCGTTGGTGGGAAAGGAGTCGGGTTCGGTGATGGTGGATCTGTCTGGTTTATGGTGACAATGATGTTGAAGTCGTAAGACGCTACTTCTGTTGGACGGAATATTAACTGGCACTTGATTGTTTCTTCTCTTCTAAGAGAAACTTTATAGATGCCTGGACTTAAGATGTCCTCAGTTTCTGAATAAAAAATAAAAAAGAAGTAAATACTTAGTAAACAATCTTATTATCACAAAAATAAACATTAATAATTTATACTTTAATGTTTTTTTCATTTCTTATTTGGTCTTGTGGTAAGATATTTTTAGGTAAATTTTTCAAATAAAAGACTAAAAATGAGATTTTATATTAACCAAATTTGAATGTTGCTACAAATAAGAAAACAATGTATACCTGCCATCACGTCAGTGTCAAACTTGAGGGAAAAGTCTCGATAGCGTGAAAGGTCAAAGATCGCTTTGGCTGGTGTCCGCACCTTATTGATAAGCTTAAATGGAAGCACATGCTTAGAACCACAATAAACACCACCAAAGTGGAATGAAGGCTGAAATAAAAAGAGAAGTTATTCAAATAAAATAGAAAATACAAATTAAATACTGTAAGTGGGAAGCGAGAATTTCCATTGTTCCTACAGTATGGCAATTAGCTGCCTGGTTCATTGGATCAGATAGTTGTTCAAAATACATAAATAACTGCTTACTATGCAATGGACCAAAACCGACAGTGACAATCAAATATATTAAAAGCTCATACCACATCAATATTAACAGAAGGGGGACAGACTGTTCCTCCCATTCTTAGTTCAATTGTCTTCCATCCTCGAATTGAGACCTCTAGTCTGGTATCAAACTTCATAATAGCACCTGGTGTGAGATATATCTTAAGCTCCGTGTTACCACCGACCGGTACCACACCTTGAACGGGGGACACCATCAGGCCAGGAACTGGATTTGGGTCTATAATCTTAAAAAACAAAAAATATGTTTATGATATAGCAATTCAGTCATAGCAGCACTGTGGCCTGGTGTTTGGTTAAAAAAATGTGTATATATATACATGATTATGTCATATCACTATTATTATAGCATATTTGGGCATATCACTACCATATTTGAGCACATCACACTGTTTTTGTCAAACTGGTTTAATAGTGTAGACAGAGCTTAGGGCTACCTAAGTATTATCTGTGTATAATAATAAAGAATTATATAGTGCTCTTTTAAGGCTAGATTTACCTGGAAGTAAGCATGATTTTGGCTGTTATTATGCAATACAGCTGTCTGTGTTGTTGTAAGATGGAGTGGAACTTGTCCAAATAAAATACGTCTTTCCATAAACATCACTTGTGTGGGACCAAGCTGGAAAAAGAAATTTATCACCAAATTATTTCAAGGTATAATGCATTCATTATAAACTAAAATACAATGTATACTTCTTTTTTTTCCTTAAATATGTAAAAGGACCAATCTAAAAATGATGAATATTTTACTGAGTTATTGATTGTTTTGTCAGTTTCGTTTTGATTCGTTTCGGTTATTTTTTCAAATCTTTTCTTAAAAATTTGTGTTTGTTTGTATTAATATGAAACTTAAACTTAAACTTAAAAAAAGGCAAAACTTACATCAGCGATGCATTTCAGCTTTGATTCCTCACCACCATGAACCTGTAGAATGAACTCTCCTTCTTCAGGTGCATGGTAAGATGGGTGGAACACCACTTCACAATCAAGGTCCTTAAAAGCATCAACCATTCCTTGAAATAAATACATTTAGATTAATTAAACGCAAGGCTTGACATGAATCAATGGCTACAATAGGGATACCTCTACTCAGTAGACACCACTATTATGGGGAAACTTAGTTTGGTCCTCAAGTGTCCCCTCTCTCAAAAAGGCTTTATTTAGAACAATAACAATCACTCACTCACTTAACCTTCTTAAGAAGTAAGTTAAAAATTATCATTTTATGATCAAAAAGAAATATAATATCTAATTTTCAGTTTTCTCCTTTATATAAATATATTATTTTATCCAAGGGGTTGCAACACAAGTGTGCACATGTCTTGTTATGTATTGCACCTTTGTCCTGTCTTTATGTTGTCCGTAATGTCACTGCACTAACAGGTGACCGGCTATCGAGCTTCGCTCTTACGGTTATCCATCCATATAAGTTGTTTATCTTATTTTCATAAATTGAAATGGAAAATAAACTGAAACTGAAACTCATTATCTGTAACATGTAGGAGGCACCAAATTGGTAATCTGTAGGAGCCACTCACCAGTAGCAGGACGAATTGAGAATGCAGTTCCTCTTTCTCCAAGCACGGGTTGCCAGGTAAACTCTGCTGGGAAATTTCTTTCATTTTTCAGGTTTATCACACTTCTTAACCCTTTAAGGAAAATAGTTATGATAGTGAAGATGTAGGATGTCTTGAAATACAATTTATGAATAGTGATGATAGTGAAGATGTAGGATGTCTTGAAATACAATTTATGAATAGTGATGATAGTGAAGATGTAGGATGTCTTGAAATACAATTTATGAATAGTCATGATAGTGAAGATGTAGGATGTCTTGAAATACAATTTATGAATAGTGATGATAGTGAAGATGTAGGATGTCTTGAAATACAATTTATGAATAGTGATGATAGTGAAGATGTAGGATGTCTTGAAATACAATTTATGAATAGTTATGATAGTGAAGATGTAGGATGTCTTGAAATACAATTTATGAATAGTGATGATAGTGAAGATGTAGGATGTCTTGAAATACAATTTATGAATAGTGATGATAGTGAAGATGTAGGATGTCTTGAAATACAATTTATGAATAGTGATGATAGTGAAGATGTAGGATGTCTTGAAATACAATTTATGAATAGTGATGATAGTGAAGATGTAGGATGTCTTGAAATACAATTTATGAATATACTTTAATTTAACATACTGTAGTACTTGTTTCCTCTTTAAGCTCCGTTTACACTATTAACAAAAGTGTGATGTGCCCAAATATGGTAGTGTTGGGCACATCACATTTGTTTGTCACAAAGTTTGATAGTGTAGACAGAGCTTAACTAAAGCTAAATTTCTAACTACACTATCAAACATTATAGTGATGTGCCCATATTATGGACACAATGATGTCATATCACTACCATATTTGAGCATATCACTACCATATTTGGGCACATCACACTTTTTTGTCAAACTAGTTTGATCATGTAGACAGAGCTTTAGTTAAGGTAATAATAACATAAAATAAGATAGTAATAATATACAACATACCAGCTTCAGCAGGCATTCCTGGAGTTGGTTTGATTTCTAGCAGGTCTGTAGGCAGGGTAAGAGATACTGCTACAACATCTGCCTTCACCACAATGTGATCCTTATGATGTTTATTCACTGAATATTTCACATTTCTACACAAAATAAAAGAGACTTTTAACATTAGTAAAACTAAGCAGTAAAAAAGAAATAAATGTATAAAGAGAACCAAGGTGCTGCAGACTTTCTCCTGTAAGAAACCAAATACTGAAGCAATGATGAGAGTAACAGGGACACATTACTGCCTGAAAAATGAAGAAAGACTTGCCTTTGGAATACACCTTTAGTGTTTGACTCAAAGATTAGTGGAAGTTCTGCTTTACAGTTTGGTGGAACAACTTGAGATAGAGGACTTGTCTGTCGCAGCTCACGGCAATCAATCTGAAGAAAGAATATATCATATCATTGACTGTTCTATTCAGCACACTCCCTTAAGCTCTGTCTACACTATCAAACTAGTTTGACTAAAAAAAGTGTGATTTGTCCAAATACGATAGTGATATACCCAAATAATTATGGTAGCAATATGACATCTTCAGATATATGGGCACATAAAATTTTTTTTTCATATACATGTTGATAGTGAAGATAGCCTTACACTAAGAATTTATAATAAATGTAAATTAATTCTAAAAATACAGTATATAATCTCTTTTACCTCAACTAGGATGTGAATGTATTGGTCAAGATTGTTGACAATGTTTAAACTTCTTGCACTTGTTGATTTGAGACAAACACGACGAAAGTCAATCACTGGTGGTCCTAAAATGGTATAAACAAAATTAATGAATCAACTACATGAACTGAGTATATCTTCTTAACGGGTATTGCTATGGAGGAAAGAAGGTCTACCCCCAGAACTGGCTTGGGTGTTAAGTGTTCTTTCATTGGGTGGTCTTAATTGAGGAAGAGGAAACCATACTCATCATACCCTCAAATAAAGCTCTGTCTACACTATCAAACTACAGTAGTTTGACAAAAAAAGTGTGATATGCCCAAATATGCTAGTGATATGACATCATCATATACAGTACGGGCACATCACATTTTTTTGTCACATCAAGTTTGATAGTGTAGACAGAGCTTAAGAACGGTATTAACTTACCAATGATGACTTGATAGAGCTGCTGCGGTGACAGCTGTAGCTTACAGTCAGCTTTCTCTTGAGGTGTCATAGGTACAGCGTTCAAGCCCCCACTACTAGGCCTACCAGTTGATAACATCTCCTTGTTATTTAACCACTTGGAGCTTAACATACGATTTCCACTATTTGGTGGGGTTGGAGCTAAAAGAGAAAAAATGTTCAAAAGTTATTAATTTTTTATTAATTTTTTTCTATTTAGGCAAATTGCCAAGGATAACCATAAGTGAATTCATTGACTATCCTTCTTAAAGGTGGCAATCCTGTTCACAAGACAAACAGACACAAGATGCTCTACATAAACAAAATTCTGCCATATGATAGGACTTGAACCCAAGACCCTTGGATTAGTAGCCAAGCATCATAACCACCAAGCCACAACTCCACTTTTATTAAATGATTACTACTGTAGATTTTTGAAAATGCATATATTGGTGATGGAAATGACATTAATGATGTCTCTTACTTCTGACAACATTTTTCATGTCTTCAATCTTCAGTTTTGATGGTTTTAGTCCGGATGCTGGCTTCACTCCAATATCTTTAGCAGTGTTCAATGTTTTGAACTCCCTATTAAAATAAAACAGAGAAAATAGAGTTAGGAAGGTTATTAGTCTGTTAAACTAAACTTTTGAATTACACACTAATACAACAGCAATACAATTTGCTGCTTCAATTAATTATATCTATACTAAAAGAGAGTTTGCACGTTTGTGTCTTACTATTTGCTATTACACATATCCATACATCTAACGGTTTTAAACTACGTTTGAAATCTGAACAGCTATTTTAACTAGTTTGTTATATGTACATGAATAAGACTTACTTTGAACTTGTTTTCTCCTTTCTTTTCTCTCTGCATTCTACTAAATACTGATTGTATTTATTCTTGTGTTCTTGTATGTCTTGTATCTCATTGTCATCATACGCATAATCAGGATCAACGTAAGTATGTCTGTCGGATTTTGTAAAGATGGTTCTGAAGAAAGAAATAACATACAAATTATTTCTAATTCAAAGATATTGGTAACTTTTACTTCCATCATAGTTTTTGTGACCTTTTCAATTTAATAATAATTTTTTCCATACTCACTTATAGTTTTCTCTGCGATAGCTAGGCCTGATACTTCGTGCCCTATCATTAGGAAATGCAACAAGTGCTGAGGAGTCGCGGATGCCTGACGCAGACTTTGATGTGTGCAGTCCCTTGGTCTTTGGGGCATTCAACATAGCAGCTCTAGGTTTATAGGAAGAGGCTTCGTCTGTTGTAACAGAGACAAACTGGCCAACTTCACCAACCACTAGCGGTGTTATTCCTATTAAAGACAAAGTACATATAGTAACCAAGTTTTATTTTTATTTTTGATATATTATATATATCTAACCAATGGTATCAAGCACAAGACAATCTAGTTATCTCTTACTCATATACAGTCTACAGTTATGTATATGAATACCATATTTTAAATCTTTTTTTATAGTTTGCAAGAAGAACTCAATTGAAGTACATGTAGTTTTTTTTATAGGACACAATATATATACCTGGATTAAACTTTGGTTTCTTTTCAGTTGTGACAGCATTACTAGTACCATGAAGTGAGACATGCAGGGTGTGGATTGGTTCCCTGTGGATGTCAGTAGGGTGTGATTGAGGAGCATTATCAGCAACTGCTCCCAATACATCCATTAACTGCATACTCCTATTATGACATGAACAAGACACATGGCAATTGGCACTTAAAACTGATTGGCTAAACTGAATTGGTTTAAACTAAAGATAAGCACCTTTAACTATAACTTATATAGCAAATAGTAGAAATTTTAAAATTCCTAAAGCAAAAACTGAATATAAGAAAAATAGTCTATCATTTTATGGCAGTAAGCTTTGAAATAACCTTTGGGATAATCCTAAATGTAAATATATTAAAATTAAGTTAAACTACATAAATCTTTTTTTCATTGTTATCCCCGAAACATAGTTTAAAAATATCGGGTTTTATGTTTATTTTCCTCTTTTATTCGTTTTTGTTGATGTTCAGTATTAATGTATGGCCTTGCACGGCCTTGATGAAAAACACCCTTGGGTAATTCAAGTGTTTCGTGTGAAAATAAAGTATATTATTATTATTTCTATAAAGCACTTACCTGAATGTACCAAACTGATTTGGCTTAAACGATATGATAACATCTTGTACAGCCCCAGGCCTAAGCTTGCCAAACTCTGGATAGATTGTGTATTGAGCGATTTTGTTAAAGATGAACTCGATTGGTAGTATGGTTGATTCATTACGTAGTTCACACAGAGCATCAACATGTTCCCCGACAGGACAGTTACCCATGTCAAAGTGGGTCATGGGGTTAAGGGTCAACAGGACTGGAAGAGCTGTCCCTGTTAATGCAATCTCCAATTTTGCTCCTGAAAAACGCAGTAATCATTTCCAAACAATTTTTGACAAAAAGATGTAATCAATAAAATCTAACAATGATGATGAATAGATAGATCTTATTTCATCCTGAATAAAGAGACTTTAAAATATTTCAGCATTTAATCAATAAAAATAGGAGCAATAAACACACCTTCTGGGCTTCCAACCCCCAGGCCCTCCTCCTCTGCAAATCCTTTACTGCTGCCTACCATGACAAAATGCATAAAGAGTGAGAAGTCCTGCCTAGGTGGAGGTGTCGCTGTACTCTTCCAACCCTGCTTAAGGGTGTTGTATCTGGGGCTAAAACGAAAGAACACTGGAATCTTTTCGTAAGCACCTAGGTTACCCTGGTTTGGGTACGTAGTGACCAGGGTGGTCAGAGGGTTAGTGCTGGCTAACACTTTTTGTAGGTTAGTGGTAGCTAAAGTTCCGACAGTGGACTTGGTCAGATCATTCCCCTAGAAAAGAAACAAAGTATAATATTTATTCAATTTCACTTTCAACAAACAAAAAGTTTTAAAATTAACAAACTATTAATCCAATATCATCTACGGAATGATAATGCAGAAAAAACCACTACACACTAGGGCGTGAAAATTACTTCAAAGTTAACAGTATATTACCGTATATCCTCTGGTATAATCCCACTTCTGGTCTAATTCCCTACTTTATGTCTGATTTCACAAACAGGCATATCCCTAGGTATAATCCCAGTATTGACTTTTGATCTGGATATAGGCCTCTCTCTATAGCCAGTTCAGGTGAGTTTTTACAAGAAATGCTTACCACGATCATTTTTTTCCTGAACCAGGGTTTCCCCGGGTATATTCCCACCCCAACGTCAGCCCAATTTTGTGTTCTACGGGGGTGGAATTAACCAGACGATATACGCTAAATAAAAATACTTACAATTTCCATTCCTTCAGCGTCTTCCAGCAAAACTGTGACAAAACTAACAGGATGTGGACTGTTATTATAAAGGTAAGCAGCCTCCATCTTATCTGTGCCATAATAAGAACACCCAAACCTTACACAGTCAATCTGATCTTCATCATCAACAGACAACAACTCAAGACAACGCTCAACAATGCCGGCTTTGATAGTTATGGTAGAAGCATCTTGATTTGCGAGTTGTAGTCTAGAGAGCAGAAAAAAAGACAGTAATAGAATTATACTTTACCTTGATATACCTTGATTTAGGACAATACACATACAGACAGTATTAGAATTATGATGGTGGAATAATTATCTTAGAATAGACACTACAAATTTAATTTTGTTATAAAATTCGGTATAAATTTTCATTAATTTTACTATGACTTACTGAACTTGTTCATTTAGTGTACCAGTCATCTTGGTGATAAATTCAACCTGAAAAAAAAAAGAATGACCATGACAAAATAAAAAGATTTTAAAAGTTGTTTTCATGTTTTTTATTCATTTATTGGATACTGTTGTAAGTTATTCCTAAAGATAGTTATCTGCCAGTCAGTTTTAATTCCACATACATACATCAAAATGCTATTTCAGAATAAATTCCTTATTATATCAATATTTTTATTTTAAATATATGTTAGTTTAGTTTAGTTTAGTTTAGTTTAGCTATAATGGGAAAGTTTAGGCGAATGCCTTTTTAACCCCATATCAACTACATTGTGTCGATGCAATTCTTGAAGGTGTTAGTGGTCTCAGAATTAACAACGTCAGCTGGTAAACTGTTCCAATGGTTTATTACTCGTTGCGAGAAGGTATGTCTTCTACAGTTCAATCCTTTATGGAAAATAGGCTTGAAAAATCTCAGGTGATGTCCTCGAGTAATTCGGCTAATGTTACTTCTCATTTGGAAAAAGTCATCCTTGGCTACACCCTCGAAATCTTTAACAATTTTATATGCTTCAATCAGGTCACCTCGAATTCTTCTGTCGTACAAGGTTGTTAGGCCAAGAAGCTTTAGTCGATCTTCATATGAATATGAACGGATACATGGAACTAATTTAGTCGCACGACGTTGTACTCTTTCAATTACATTTATGTCCTTTTGAAGATACGGATTCCATACTCGAACACAAAATTTGAGATGTGGGCGTACATAATGCTTGTAAACTTGTTAATACTTTACCTTGATAAACTGCCCAGAATTTGGTTTAATTGTACCACTGGTTGGAATAATAGTGATAGGCTCTGTTCCGCTATACTGCAGTTTAAATGTACCAGACACAGTTCCATGGTTGAAGATAGAGAATTGCTTTGTTAGCACTTTGCCGTTGCAGACGACTGTTCCAAAATCGACCTCTTCATCCGCATCGAGAAGTGGTTGAGGGCTGTAACTAAAAAAAAGAAAATATTTTGAAAAATAAAGGAATAAAAGGTGACTTTATGATGATAAATAATAAATAATAATTATCTAATATTAATATTAATAATTTACAGATATATAGATAAATTATTTTTACAAATAACAATAATTACAAATATATATTTTTTTAAATTAGAATATTTAACCAAATTTTTTTGAGTTTCAGATTCTATTTTGTTCACTTACGCAAAAATTGGAATTTCAATAATGTCTTCGTCTACCAAAAGAATAATTCTGTCTTGACAATCCTGAGGTTCTTCTGTTGTATATGATAGAGTAGCTGTCACTTCTAACCCTGGTGCTATAGGTTTCTCTGGGTTTTTGACTTTCAATTCAAACTTTAGTTGCAACAAAATATATAAATTATTAATTGAAAACAGACATGCATGCATTTATTTTTTAAAACAACAACAAATAAATAGTATTAGTAACCTAGGCCTACATTGACAACATCTGGAAAAGAAACGTAGGCCTAGGCTAGGCCTAGGCCTATGTCTATTACAAATTCAAAATCTCATTTCTTTTTGATACGTACCTTTGCTGATTCTGGTCCATGAAATTTAATTTGCTTGCTGAATTTGCTTATGTTTTGAACATTCAAGTTTACAGTGTACAATGTATCAGCGTCAGCATCAAAAAATTCAATAACAGGAGGAGAAATTCTCACTCCTGCTACATCCCCGTCCATTCCCATGCTTTAAATTAAATTTATAGTGCACAATCACTAGATATTAACCTATTTTTCACTCTGATTTTTGAATACCATGTTTGTCATCAAATCAAAACCAGACGTCTACCATTTTGTTTTGTATCAAGTGTTGCCAGGGTGCTAATTGAGTGGGTTTTGTTGTTGATCTGTTTTCTTCAAAAATAGCATCGCTTTTTCATTACAAGAAGCAAATAAAAAATGAATACTTTAATTATGAAGTTAATATTGTTTCTATAAATTCTTTTTTATATGTTTTAACAAATATTTTGTGAAATAATTAAAATTCTAAAACCTACTCAAGCATAGCATATTCACCTATGACATGGGTCTTAGCAACCAACCAAAACAATAACATTTGCGATTTTGTAGAGAGTGGTGGTGTGTGTGTTTTAAAAAGAATTTAGAAACAAACATGGGTCAAGATTACTATGCTATTTTAACTTTAACCAAATCAGCAGGTGATGCAGATATAAAAAAGGCGTAAGTGTTATAATAAATATTTTTTTTTTTAAAGAATTGAATCCGTTTTAGTGGTTTAGTTTTTTGCCCACCCTGCTAGCTGCACACAGCATGCAGACCGCAGCAGCAACAACAGCAGAGAGACAGTCACACACGTCCAGTTGGTTGGGTAGAGATAAAAATGTAGGCCTAGGCTAGCCCTAATATTAATAAGTCAGAGTGGTGGTGGTTTTTTGTTGTCTAGCCTAGGCTAGTTAATTACTTGTCAGCACTGTAGATACCCTGACTTTTTTAACCACTTTATTTTATTTCATCTTAATTAATAATTGTGTTTTGTAAATTACAGATATAGAAAACTGTCATTAAAATTCCATCCAGACAAAAATCAAGAAACAGGAACATTAGAAAAATTCAAGCGCGTTGCAGAGGCTTACGATGTTCTAAGTGATTGTAAGTACCTTAATTGATCACCAGACAACATACATTACCCACCAGCATGTTGGTTCACAGCATCATAATCAAACAATTAAGCAGAACAAAAATAAATAAATAGGAATCTGAAGATAATTATTTAAATTATATAATTTTCAACACAATTTCTTTGTAGGTAAAAAGAAAGCTGTGTATGACCAGTTTGGAGAGGAAGGATTGAAATGTGGCGTTCCAGAGGGCAGTGGACAGACAGGAGCTTTTACACACGGCTACACGTTCCACGGTGACGCTAATAAAGTTTTCAAAGAATTTTTTGGTGGTGATAACCCATTTAATGGTAATTACGTTTGTTATCAGGTTGCTGGCAGAATTCCATAATCAATTGAAGTCTCAGGGGAGGGTCCAGTTGGGTAGCGCTAGGGGCGTACTTTCCCCCTACTATCTATTTTTGATAGACTATTAATATTATTTGTTAACGCTTCCCTGTTTAAACAATCCTAGATCTGTATTTACCATTCATACGCTTACCCTTAAAATAAAACAATCTCATATCTAAGTGAATACAATTTAAGGGAAATACTTAAATATATATTTAGTTAAGTAAAATCACTTGGTGATTGGTGAATACGACCACGGAATCCATACTTGAGTAGTTTGAAGTATAGAGTTCATCCTATTAACATTCCTTATCTACTGATAACAAACATTTACATTTTGTGGGGTTTTTTTTTTTTTTGGTAGAATTTTATGATGGTGTGGATGGAGATCTTAGTATGGGATTTGGCGGTCTTTATGGCAGAGGCAGAAAGAAGCAGGATGCCTCTATTGAAAGAGATCTTGTGTTGTCATTAGAAGAGGTATTTCATGGTTGCACAAAGAAGATGAAGATATCAAGGAGGGTGAGTTGTGGAATTTATTTATTTAAGTAATTTATTTATCAATATCAATTATGAGTAGCAAAGTGAAGGTTGCACTTTTTAAAAAACATTTCTTTGATAGTGTAGACAGAGCTTCAGACATTTTAAGCTCTGCTTTTTTCCCTCATGAAAATAAATGTTTCCTTTATAATTATTCTTTGAAAATTAAATCTTTTAGGTGATGAATGAAGATGGCCATACATCTAGTGAACGAGACAAGATTTTAACAATTACCGTAAAAAAAGGTTGGAAAGAAGGCACTAGGATAACATTTCCCAAAGAGGGCGATCAAGGCCCGAACAACGTTCCCGCAGACATCGTGTTTATCGTCCGTGACAAAGCTCATCCTCGCTTTAAACGCAACGGAAACGATCTGATATTTACAGCGAAGGTTCTTCTGGGTAAAGCTTTAACTGGCTGTAGTGTGGAAATACCAACATTAGATGGCCGTCTCCTGAATATTCCAATAAATGACATAGTCAGGTAATTGTTTTTTTGTAATTGAATTTTTAAATCCTTATGGCCAATTTATATAGACAAGCGGTAACGGTAAGCTGAAAGCTTGTTCCAAGTAGAATCCATATCTATCCTGAGCAGAATTCGCCCATCCACTCCGCGTTGTGTGTAAATGGTCATATGGAATAACATACCTCTATACTTTTATTACCGTTGCTGCTCGTCTGTGTAAATTGGCCTTTACACAATTGTATAATGTGTCTGCTTTTTTTTTTTCCTAGCCCTGGCTACCAAAAAATTGTTCCTGGAGAAGGAATGCCACTCTCGTCTGCAGATACCAAGCAGAAAGGCAACCTTATTATACAATTTGACATCGAATTCCCAAAACAATTAACACCTGAAAAGAAACAGTTAATAAAAGAGGCACTGTTTTAAACGATGAAAAAATGCAACAAAAAAAACTGCAAAATAAAAAAGTATTTGAATATGAAACTATTTCCTGGAAACCAATAAATGCACCTAATGTTCAACAATTAATGTTGGTTAATTTTATGTATGTGCAAGTTTATTTAATTCTGTATTTAAAATATCATTTGACTTTGTAAATAAAACAAACATTTACTGAAAACCATTTTGTTTTGTTTATGTTTTAAACGTGTTTTTGTGAATGGTGAATAAAACCATAAAGAATTGGTGCATCAATGTGCAGTGTGTGTGTGTATCAACTTTATAAACAGAGGAAACCCAGATCAACATGTTATGTTTGTCCCTGGTTGGGAAGCCAAGTCTCCGGATTTAACGAGTGAACACTCAGCCGTTACCCCACTAGTTCCTCTATGGAGCCATCTATCCAACAGTATTTTTCCGGAGAGTCTGTCAAGATGCCTTCTGAATTCATACAAAATATGTATATAATTGTGATGTACATCACCAGAAAGTTCTGTTGCCGTATATACAAAACTCGGAACGCTTGGCGACCCTGATCATGATGGAAGAAATGATCAGTGATTCTTTTTACTGAATTTTTGTAAATAGGCCTACTTTACAAATAGTAGGCTACTACAAAATGTCATTTGAGGAACGGAATGTGAAACCTTTTTTTAAAAATAAATATTTCAGTTTTTTTATTCTTTTTTTGTACGATGCTTTATTCTTACAATCAACAGTGCAAGGCACCAATTGAAAACTATGACTGAGTAACTTAGTTGTTGGCCTGCCATCTTCTTACAATCAACAGTGCAAGGCACCAATTGAAAACTATGACTGAGTAACTTAGTTGTTGGCCTGCCATCTTCTTACAATCAACAGTGCAAGGCACCAATTGAAAACTATGACTGAGTAACTTAGTTGTTGGCCTGCCATTTTTTCAAGTTCTTTTTATTAATTATTCTTTTTAGATTAAGCTTAAATGATTATGTACAGACAATTATGCTTTTAAGAGAAATACAATACCTAATTTTCAGAAAAATAGAAATTACTAAAGATAATGGAATTATATTTACAATTGAGGTTTATAAAATGATGAATATTTTGTTTCTTTTAAATTTGTGCTCGTTTGTATTAATAATTAACTATTTTGTTTAATAGTTGTTGGTCTAGGTATTGCTCCGCCGTGTACAGCTTTGTTTGGATAAAGCACAAAACATTCGCAGCCTACCGAGATTCGTAATTACGGAAAAAGTAATCGCTACAGATGTTGATTATTAATTTTTAAATGTTTACCATGCATTGCTATTAATTTACTGATCTAATTTCTAAGCCTATATACTTAACTAAATAAGTAAAATGTTTCCTATATGCAATAAAAACATCAAGATTTAACAGGTGACCTCTCTAGTTTTAAGAGATCGATAGTTGTACTTAACGTTCTGTACATACAAATTATAAATGCCGTTAAACACCAAATCTATGGTATGGATATCATTAGTTACACCCTGCTTGTTCAATGAAAACGAGAAATATCTACATTCTGGTTCCATAATCCATGAGGTCTGGAATATGGAACCAGAACGTAGATATTTCCCGTATTTCATAAGAACAAGTAGGGTGCAACGATTTTATCTCGTAGTGTACACATATAAGCAATTGGTCGAATACAGGTTGAAATCACAACTACGCATGCGCTCAACGATAAAAATACAATACATAAACAATGCGCGCGTAGAAACATCAAACAAGTAATACGGGATACATTACCCTTCTGATCCGCTTGACTGAGTAAATGGGCGTAATACGGAATTATATCTCATACATATTGACCAATCGGATTACATAATTCACGTACACTAAGAGATAAACTGCAATATTACACTTATAAAACTTTAAGAACATTAAATGTGTGCTCAAACTTATTAATGTTTACCAGCTTAAGTCACAAATTAAATAATTTAGATCTTCAACAATTTGCTGTGGCACCTTGTCTACTAATTGGGCCTATAAGTACCGGTATACATACGTTGTCTAATTGGGCCTATAAGTACCGGTCGGGTGACATACGTTAATTGCTAAAAAGATAATACAAAATATGCAGAAGAGATGTACATTGTATATACAGTTATGGCTCTGAATTTGATAGATATAATCACGGTCAAGTTAGGGCAAGTTAAAATATAAATTTTATAATTATAATTTCCGTGTGTTGATCTCGTGTATCTATCTATGGCTTCTCAACAATTTTCTAGCCTGGTTGTAAATATAAATAATCTCACAAATTATATAGTTCTAAAGGTCTAAATAATATATGATGTGATTCGGCCTTGGGCCTTTATGGAGGATATAAACGCTTTTGAATTTATTGTTTTGTCTATTTTCTAAAAATCTTTTGGCGGGACATAAAGCACCAGCGGGCACTCAACAGCCTGTTGAGAATTCCTGCAGCATGACTACTCATTTTTGTAGCCACTGTATGCCTACACTATACAGCGTTTACATTACATACATTGATGTGGCGCTTATTTCATCTTCTACATAATATTTCATTTCATTTCATTATTTATTTGGTCTATTTGAGTATATACATAACAAAAAAAAACTGAAATTGGGGAGACCAGGGTCAACCTAAGTGAACTTAATCACTGTAGCTGAGCCGGTTGACCCAACCCCAAAGTCAGTTTAGACATAAAAGACGTAAAGACAAAATACAGTTACAGCAAATCAAAATGAATATGAACTTTTCTAATGAAGGCTGATGGGCTTTCTAGGACTGCAGCATCTGTCAACGGTCTGGGAAGCTGGTCCCATACACGGGTTAAACTGATTGCTATAGAATGGAAAAAAGCCTGTGTCCTTGATGCTTGATGTCAGAAGCACAGGCGATCATTAGTTATTGAGTTCTACCGCCACAGCGGCACTGGTTGTTAAAATTGCTTCGGTTGCTGATTTATTTTATGGATGATCTATCATAATAGCTAGTGCAATGAGACACATAGCTGCATAAGTAATAATGCTGTTTGTTTTTGTTGTAGCATCGTTTGGGGCTTGTGGTTGGCCTACTTTGTAATTGTCGTGCTTGATGGTTGTATCAAATTCCGCTGGTGATTGTGTCGGCGCATGATCACTACATTCGCCAGTACCAACAAACACCTCAAAGTGTGAAATGTAATGATGAGGTGAACTTGCTCCATAGCATCGAAAAATAAAATTTCCTGCATTTTCAAGTGTCACACTCAGAAACGTTATCACTGTGTTGCCTTCATGATTAGTCAGATTACAATTGTTTGTTGCCAATGAACAATTTATTTTTGTATGATCTAGAACCCGAACCAGAAATACATCCCAAGGTGTTCCGGTGCAGGAGAAACGAAGTGTTAATTCACATCCAATCGTAGCTTGATAATGTACAGACGTGCTTGTGGGTGAGTGTGTTTTTAAAACATCTCTGCTGTTAGTTGCTTCAGTGAAATTTTTAATAAATCTTGAGTCTGAGAATATTATAAAAACAGTTTGCCACACAATCATATACATGCCTATTGATAACATCCTTCAATCCTACTGAAAAATAAATACATGTGTAATTAAATATTAATGATTGTATTGCATAGAGGCACAGATCTACAAAACAAATAATAATATTTAACAAATCAACACAACTAAAAACAACACAATATTTGCCCAGCATCATAGGAATATTAACGGCTCATCAATGGATGCAAACTGGGGATTTTTACCCTGAGAGATGTAATGTTCACGTATTATCAGTTTGTGGTACATAGGATTTTGTATTATTGTTGTATTGTTTTATTATGTAATGATGTACATTAGTTAAAGAGCTTTGTATCTGTAATACTGTATTATGTACATTTGATTATGAAATAATTATAGAATTGTATTATATTATTATAAAAAATTACTATTAAATCTGAAATATTGTGTCTGTGCCTATTAAAAAACAATTGAATGTGCCATCTTGGCAAGTCGAGCTCAGCACCCTGCTGTTTGATTGCCTTAGTAAATGTACAAATAGTCAAATTTTGGCATATCTGACCAAAGAACGATTTATACAATATCACCCCCATCCCTTAACCCCCCCCCCCCCCAGTACAGTAGTGTCAATGCAGAAAACGTGAAGTTATACTTATTTCTGCTATAACATAATTGGCTCGTAGATAACGAGCCGCGTAAGAATTGACAATTACTATTACGGCTTTCCTGCTGGAACAAGCATTGTGTGTTATAGCCAAATGGCATGTCATTTACAGGGTTTGTACACTCTACTTGGCGTGACTTTTAATACAGAGCTATATCGCAATTCGTTATTTATAACAAAAATGCTAGTCCACTACTATACAGCCACTGTGCAATTGGGACCGGACCATTTTAAAGGTGTTCCCTTCACTAATGTTCATCTTGAAGTTGAATAAATAAAAAGAATACGTTTTTATATAGAGGCATTATACAGCAATGACCACAATGCCAAATCAGCATCAAGTGCGTTACATTTGTAATAAGTTATATTACATAGCCTATGTAAATACACGAATGTGATTGGTTGAAACTGCATCACATGACTACCGCTGCGAGGATCGTAAATCGTATATATCCTCGAGAACGATGATTGACTGTGTAATTTTCGCGTAATAATCGTGTCCCCTGTCATTAATCATATATTCTCGAGTACGATGATATTGACTGTGTAATTTTCGTGTGCAACACTCGCGTTTGCCGATAAATAAACAAGTCATCTACTGATCTTGAACTTGCGATGCAATTGTCACTCCATCACAAGACAACGTTTCAACCACTGCGCCACGAAACTATAGAGGAAGCCTAGCCTAGCTTCACGTCACCCAACCCAGCAGACTTGTTCTTGGCTATATAATATAACAGATATTGCCTTTTATATCGCTTAAATATAAGATTTGACATCCCCTCGGCTGGCGCTTCGGGAAATATATATTCCCTCGAACTTAATATCATTCCCTCGGGGATGTCAAATCTTATATTTAACCTCTAAGCAGTCAATATCTGTATAATATTGTACTTACGTCAGTGTAACTTTCTATTGACTTAAAATTGATAAAATTGTAGCTAACAGGTGCATGAACAACACAAGAAATAAACTCTACACACGTCTGCCTAAATTAGTATAAAATGTGAACAAAAAATGTTTCGGAAATACCCACCTTCCCAAAATATCGATGATGATTATAATGATGACTATAATCTTGAAATAACCACGGAAATTCCATTGGTTGTTCATAGTTAATAGAAAGTTCTATTGACTATCGTTTGTTTGAGTATACAAACAAGTTCATTGTTTGATTCTTTTATTTCACTCATGGAAATACATGGATATAAACTCACGTTAATTATATACAATATATTTAGTGCAACAGAAAACATTTATCATACTTTTTGATAAAAAATAAAGAATCATTAATTAAAGGAAGCCATAGCATTGTGAGCTGACACAACATGAAAAAGTAGAATTCAGTAATAATAGAATAATATGATAATGTAATTAGTTAATAGATACCATGCAGAAACGATGAACTAGTGAGTAATATTATAAATAAAATTGGTAATAATAATAATCACAAAATTTCAATACAAAACTGGCTTATGAATTATACCTCTCGTTAAAACATAACTATCTTTTTAAAAATCGTAACTGGTTTAAAGACGCCAACCAAATACACAATATAATACACCCTGTTTCTAAAAATGTATTATTCTAACATATTGTTGAATATTACTACAACTGTAGGCCTATAAATATATACATTCAGCACATATTACTTTATAAAATTAAACAATTTGGTTATATATATTTAACAATTAATCTTTGGTGGGATTGACTTTGGAAGGAATGTGAATTACAAACATGATTTACGTCTTGCTAATGTGCATTTAATGTTTGGTTATAATCATAGCACACCACAAGTAATGACTTAAAAACATTAGCATTAATTACCGTTTAAAATACACTTTTTCTACAAAGGTCTTTATTGTGCAAACACTTAAAATTACCAAGTGGGATGTAAATCTAAATATTTGTTTAAGAGACAAAATTTGTTTTATATTATTATTAATATCTATAAAAGGAAATAGATATTCACATGATTGTTAATACATTTGTTTTCTTTTTCTTATAAGAAAATTGATAGTAAAAATAGATATAATCCTAAAAATAAATAAACTATTCTTAACCTGTACAATCAAGAGTTAAAACAGTTTGTCTTTATCAGTATTTAACCATATTTAATAACAATTCTCCACAATATACAATAATATTTATATATAAAGCACTTGACATTAATAATTACAAAATCGGTGATCCAAATAATTTAGAGATGGCTATCAAACCATAAGCCGTGATCCTGGTATGTATCGCGATTCACTCCAGATGTTCGATTCCCCGCAGTTGGCGAGTTGCCGCATGCATTGTCCGCAGCGATGGTAATCCTCGCATTGTTCGTGGAGTAGAATTCCGGGACTT
This sequence comes from Antedon mediterranea, assembly GCF_964355755.1. Classification (NCBI taxonomy): domain Eukaryota; kingdom Metazoa; phylum Echinodermata; class Crinoidea; order Comatulida; family Antedonidae; genus Antedon; species Antedon mediterranea. Next base: position 29,411,068 of record NC_092676.1, on the reverse strand, counting down.
TGTACTCGTAACTTATCCTTCTCTTCCTGCTTGTGTTTACAATGCGCTGCTTTTTGCCAGCTGTTCTCCAGCGTCTTGCGCATTTCATAGCTTTTCTCGTGCCTTGCAGCTCTATCTGATACAAGTCTAGAAAATTAAAATCAATTATAAAATAGAAGAAATAAAGACATAAAATGTGCTGTACATTGTTAGTTCAGACTGTATGAAGTAAAAGCCTGTATAAATGTGCTGTACATTGTTAGTTCAGACTGTATGAAGTAAAAGCCGGTATAAATGTGCTGTACATTGTTAGTTCAGACTGTATGAAGTAAAAGCCTGTATAAATGTTTGTTGAATTTAATTAGTTTACTAATATTTCCATTAAATATTAAGTATTTCACATAAATTATATTCACAGGAGATTTTTCTTAATTTTAAAAGTGTTTCCCTTTCCCTGAACATATCCTTCCATTACTGATTCATTTAAGTATTCACCAATCACACTTAAGTGAGATATTTCCCTTAGTATTTGACTGAAATAAATTTGAAGTATTCACTTAAATAGGTTTATTACTCACTCTCTTCGTGTTCGGTCCAAGATTTGACTCTCCTCTTTCTGTTGCTTGATATGCTTCAAAACCTTACTCTGACGTGAAGCCTCAACTGCTGCGAGTTGGTCTCGGAAAACTTCAATAGCACGGCGGCGCTGTTCAGCTAGCTTTTCATTAGTAGCATCGTTTTTGCCAAATATTGGAGCTTTAGAGTCAGGGACAGCTGCTGGCAGCGGAAGCGGCTTAAATCGAACCTAAAAACAAAGGCGGTTTGAATAATAATACCATTTTTGGGACTAGAGTTGTAATGGGATTTCATAGCTGTTCATATTAAATTTGGAAATTTGAAAAGCAGTTTGTTTAGCAGCCTTCATAATTAAAAATAATTTAATGACTGGACAATTATTGTCTAGATTAATTGATGATAGTAGTATCTAGTAGAATCTTCAAACTTTAATCCATGCTACGCTACCGTTTTTTTGTCTGGCATCTCTAATCTCAGAGGCTCAGTCTTGCAGAAGGGCAGAATGATTTTAGGAACTGGAAGCGAAAGAGGGCCTAGCAAATTTCTAGTTCGTGTGACAAACTCGGCACCATCAGCCTCATCATAATCATTATCTCTTTTGAGTTTGTTGCCATGACAATGAGAAAGCTTGTCCCTAATGTGAATCTAAAAATGATAAAGTGCATCACAGCAAACAAGTGAAAATGTGCAAACAAAAAGCATAGGTTTAGGAACATGATACCTTATGCAACTGAATCAAGGACAAGAGCTTAACATGGGCAACAAGGGCTTAACCTTGGGCAACTGAATCCAGGAAAAGTTACCAACTATGGCCTAATCTTGGGCAACTGAATCCAGGGCTAGTGACCAACCAGGGATTAACCTTGGGCATCTGAATCCGGGGTCAACTAAAGGCAACTAGGGCTTGAGCCACTGGATAAAGGACAAGTAGTATGGCTAACTGAGATCAATGATGATATGGGGCAACTAGGGCTTGAGCCACTGGATAAAGGACAAGTAGTATGGCTAACTGAGATCAATGATGATATGGGCAACTGAGATAGACACTCATAACACTCTTCTTTGAACCCCGCCCTAGAAATTAAGTTAAGGAATATTACAAGAATCCCAAGAAGCACATCTAAAATTATTATTAGTACAATGTGCAGAATATAAAATGATTAAATTAGATAAAAAGTGCAAACAGAAATTGTTGAAAAATAGATGAAAGTGTGAACCAAACATCACAAAAAAAGAAAAACAAACAAAGCATGGACGGCACAACAAACAAGCTCCTTACCTGAGCAGATAGAGCTCTTTGGTACATGTTGGTCTGATTCACTTTGTCCATCAAATATTGTTCTCTTTGTGATGCAAGTCTGGTGGAGAAAACCATCAAACAATTACTTAATGATAATTAATAGAAAAAAAAGAAAGATATCCCCTCATGCCAAGTTTGTTCATTTATTTTACATAATATTCATTTCACTTTTACAGTGAAGCATAAATGACAGGGTGTAAGAAAACACAGATCTAGAAAACTCAGATCTCAGATATGTCCAACAAAGGGTATAGCTCTCCATAGCAGTATATGTATATTATTTCTTTTAAATTCATTTTCATTATTTCTGATGGTATATCTATTTTTTGTTGTAAAAGTAATAAAACCTCAACTTACTCTTCAGCTAATTGCACTTGTTCTAACCGTTCTAAAAATTCCTTATCATGTTTTCTTCTCATCTTATCTGCTGTTTTTGCTTCAACTTGCCCGGATAAAAACTTAGAATACTCTTCTTGACGGATATGACTGGGAGGTGTGATGGCTCGACGTTGGAAGAGGTACGATCTCTGTTTCACAAAAAGAGAAAGCATTTGATTAAAATTATGAGATATTAATAACATTATCAAATTATATTTTTAAATTCATATAATAAATAAAAAAGAATTGTGTGTATCACTTACATGAAATTCATTCGAGCGCTCTTTCTTCTTATGCTTGATTGCTTCGGAAACACCCAGATTGAATGCTGCCACCTTTTGGCTATGATGACGATCTGACATATTCTTTGCCTATTTAAATATTATTGTAATGTAAAACTAATGAAATAATATTCAGGAGTGAGGGTTCACAAGGCAAACATACACAAGATGCTCTACACAAACATAAGTCTTAAGCTCTGTCTACACTATCAAACTAGTTTGACAAAATGTGCCCAGATGGTGGTAATAAGATGCCCAAATACGGTAGTGATATGATATCATCATCATGTCCATATATGGGCACATCATATTTTTTGACACATAAAGTGAATGAAATAGTTTTTTGTCATGAGATGTCATGAGTAAAGAATTGTGGCATCTGACAGGTAGCCAAGCATCTAAACCAAATAAAACTGCACCACTCTGATATCCATATACCTAAGTACAGTTGATAGAGAAATAAACTTCATACCTGCTCTACAATGATATCTTCCGTATCCTTCATATGTTGGTACTGTTGTAAAAGACGATCTTGTTCCTGTTCCTTGCGTCGCCTTTCAGCATCAAAGTTAACCGGTATATTGCGTACAGCTCTTTGATGGCACAAGTAACATAGCTCCTGTCCTGCATTGTCATGACTGCAGTAAACTGGTGAGATCTCACGGACCTCGTTCATACAATCTGCAAACGTGGTTTGTCGGCCCTTTGGTGATCTAGGGGGAGGGAGGTCACCTCGAGGAGAAGCTGGTTTACTGGTAGGTGGAGACGGTGTTACTTGGCTTCCCTTGATACCTCTTGGAGGCGAAACTGGTGTGAGATCCTCAGCAGCCAAACTGATGCCTGTAGCCATTGCAGTTGGTGCTACCTGCCTGGAGGATGTTCGACCAATAAATTTCTTTTCTACATCTAAAATGATAATACAAAACAAAATTTATAAGCAGCTGCAAAATCTAATACACTCATTGTAATACAACACAATGTATGATTGGCTAACAATTTATGAACTATATACTGTAGCCTTAAACTCTGTCTACACTATCAAACTTGTTTAACAACAAAAGTGTGATATGCTCAAATATGGTAGTGATATACCCAAATATGGTAGTGATATGACATCATCATGTTCATTCCATATTATGGGCATCGATCACATTTTTTTGGTCACATAAACTTTGATACTGTAGACAGAGATTTAGGCTGAATTTAGGCCAATTTCGCTGCTGGTCTTAAAATTGAAAAGGCACTTTAGTATTTCATTCGAAACTCCTGATAATGAGGCCATCAGGGGTCTGTATTATAGAGCTGGAGGCAGAATTGGAAACCTTGTTTCACTTACAATCACCTTGTTCAGTGTTTCCAATTTCATTGTCATCATCTTGAAACTCTTGTTGCTCGATCTCTTCATCTTCTCTAATGGCATCCATTCCTGGTTTCTGTGATGTCTTCCCCTCATCTTCTCTAATGGCATCCATTCCTGGTTTCTGTGATGTCTTCCCCTCATCTTGCGGAGCAAAGCTATTATCAGTACCTTGAGTAATTCTGAAGATATTGGGATAAAAAACATTTGTTAACTATAGAAAGACGCTCCGAGAGTGCATACCTCCACCTACTGTAAAATTCTCCTACATAAGATTTCTCCGGTAAAAAAGAAATATATATATATATATATTTGTCTGTGTCTTAATGCTGTTTGTGATTTAGGCTAATTTCACTACAAGCATGTGTATGCGAGTTTGGTGTAATGGTTATGTAACAAGCCTTTCAATTAACAATAGCTTCAGTTGACTAACAATAGAACAGCAACGCGAAAATCAAACGAGTGAATTTGAAAAGAAATAGGTTTTTTAAACTACTCGCATCAAAAAAACTTGCACATTAAATCAAATTATGTTTTAAATTTACAAATCACAAATTATACCTCTTGCCTCTTGTACAAAAATGAAGTTTTTTGGACAAGTAGTTCTCAAGAAAATGCAATTTTAGTTTATTTGTTACTTTAAGACTGCTCGCCGGCTTTTGGAAAATTCTGTCCTATCTTTTAACACTAGCAGGTCTGAACAGTATACCGAAAAAGTGGTCCAGAATTGGGACCATGGTCCCAAAATTTAATGGAATGGTCCTTGACCACATATCTATCCGTATATTAATTGTGGTAAAGATCTTTTAATTACTTTTTGAGTAATCCTGCTAACAAACAAACAAACAAATGAAAGCACTTAGAAACTGAGTGAAGTACTTGGCAAAATATATCCACTGACTGGGAGCATGTTGAAAGATACAATTTTTGCTTTAGGTATTAGCTTTACATGGTTAAAATAGTGATAAGGTTAATAATTTGTTTAAATAATTTTTAATACAAACAATTCCGGCATTGCAACAATGACCTTTCTAAAATCAAGATTGACCAGAATAATGGTCGAGGAGTGTCTTGAAGCTGTGCGGATTTGCGGCGCTTCTGCCTTAACCCCATGTAGTAAGCTTAACCGCGTGACCAGTCGACTAATATTTTGGTCCATATCAAAGAATATGCCCATATTAAAAAAAAGACAGAATGCGTGCTATTTAATATATCGTACAGAAGATAAGCTTTTGAGACATGACCAATATATCAGTTTTCCTGAAAATTAATAGGCATGTTCTGTAAATATATATATATACCTATGTACAGAATGAAATAAGGAAGGACACACGCAAGTACAGTACTAAAAAAACTAATTATCAACTAACAATAGTTTAATTTGAATAACAATAGAACGGCAACGTGAAAAACAAACAGGTGAATTTGAAAAGAAATAGGTTTTTTAAAACTACTCGTATCAAAAAACTTGTATATTAAATCAAATTATATTTTAAAAATTACAAATCACAATTTATAACTCTTGCCTCTTGTACAAAAATGATGTTTTTTGGACAAGTAGTTCTCGAGAAAATGCAATTTCAGTACACTTGTTACTTTAAGACTGCTCGCCGGCTTTTGAAAATTGTCTCCTATCTTTTAACACTAGCCGGTCTGTAAATAATATCATTTTTGTTATTTGTGAAGTTATTAATAAACCAATTTTGTTGATTTTCAATAGGCATGGTCTGAAAGTAAATACCTATCTACACCCAAAAATTCAGAAAGATAACTTGAAAACTGTAGGCGCTATCGTGCTAACAAACAAACATACATACAAACATACATACATACAAACAAAGTAAATACTATACTTGGCAAAATTCTTTTTGCCAAGTAACAAACACGCTACCGATTACATATACCTCCTTGGCGGAGGTAAAAGATGGTGTAATGATCAGTTACTAAGTGTTTAGGTTGGTTAATGTTAACTAAAGGGATAAGGTTGGCCTACAAACTGGTTGAGTGGTTCTCAATGGATTTAACTCTAGTGTGAAAAATATGATTATTCCTACTAAAGGTACAGAACTTTGAAAAGTCTCAAATTCAAGAGAATGATGTTCACACTACAAAAAAATAATTTGAAATTCTGTTGTAACATTTAAAATGTGCTATAAATAGTATATCACAAAGAGACAAAGCTGAAAAATCAACATGAACATTAGCAGAATGTCCTGTGATAACCTTCATTTAAATGAGTTGAGGAAGTTTTGTACAAAACCCAGAAACAATGCATATGTACTGAAGTATAAATTACTCTACTGGGTAACATCAGATAGTGGTATTGTACTGTATAGCTTAAACAGTCTACCTTGGTAAGACAAGCGTGTTGCTGGTGTGAGGCCGAAATGTAGTTCCACGAGACATTACCGAGTCAGTTGTATCGGGTCTCTGTAAAGAAAACATAAAAGAAAACTTGTGAGTACAGTAGTGGAAGGATATACCTTCTTAGGAAATCATGTCTGTCTTTTGAAAAGAAAATATTTTAATGTTTACAACTTACATTTCTGAGGCATTCTGCAAGATGCCCCGAGCCATCCATCATATTAATAAAATCTTTGTAGAATTTCATTTTCACTTTTCCATCTCGTATGCTCAGTTTACCGATACCAGTGAATGTGAATTCAACGTTTCTACGTGATTGCACGGAGCGTGACAACGCCAGCAGTACCTCTTTCACACATGCTTCATTTGTATCTCGGTCAAATGGAGACTCCATTGAGAGGGCCGAAAAGTTGAGTTGCACAATTGGAATTTGGCCTAAAAAAATTCAGTTAAGATTATTATTATTATCAGCATTACATTTGTAATTTATTAAAAACTTGTCAAGCACACGAGTCATGAGAATTATAAAAATAATTATAAGGCTAATTGTTTACACTTGACAAAAAAGTATGATGTGTCCAAATATGGACATGATGATGTCATATCACTACCATATTTGGGCACACTTTTTTTGTCACAATGTTTGATAGTGTTGACAGAGCTTAAGATAAGATAACTTTTATTGATCCTCAAAAAGGAAATTCATTGCTCATCAAAAAAAGAAAACACAATAAATACAATTATAGGATAGAACAACCATTCAAATAAAAACATCTAAAAAATACAAAATAAGTTAAGTTATTATCTTCTTGACTTCCTGTTGTACTGGATGATACCGGAGGGGATTAAGGATTTGGCATATAGATTTGTTTTCACACTGAGAGGAGCCTCAATCTACCACTTACAGTAAGGAACCCTTTAGAGTGAGTTTATGATGGACTGACAAATATTAAATAAACAAGAAATCTATTATAAAAGCGATATCTCTGCCATACTGTCTTCAATCAAATAGATGTTTGAAAAAATATTTGGTGAAAAAATTAAAACAAAATTAAAATTAACAAATATATAAAAATGGGATATGAAATCAGAATTATAAATTTAAAGTACTTAGGGCAATAAAATGTATACATAAATGAATAGTGTGATAATCATAACAGGAGTGTTTATTGGATAGCTAGCAAGTAGCAGCTGAACAGTTTATAAAAACAAATTTTCATAAAGAATTTTTTTAATACACTGAGAGTCAGAGGATCATTTATTTTTGTTAATTATCTAAACCGAAAGAAGTACAAGCAGGTTTAAGTAATGCCCGATAGACAATAACTTAGCATGGTTCTCTTATTGATCATCATAGAAAAAAACATCTTTTAAATCGGAAATATCTAATGTGAAAGCAGGTGTTACCAGAGCTAAGAAAACAAATTGATAGATAGGTATAAGACGAAGAGTAATCCAGTTTATCACTGTCATTTTGTAATGATAATACATACAGGAAATCAAGTGTATATCAATTTGAATATTATATCTTGAGTATAATCCTTTTTGCTAATTAACAGATTTGAGAGCTTTACAGTTTAATTTTCTCAATTATACACATTGATTGATTATAGGTAATTATAGAGTTGAAGCTTTTGACTAAGGTTTGGCCAATAAATTAGACGATAAAACACTGAACTGGAATATAAAAACATCTGTTTATTTAAAATATACACACTTTTAAGAAAAAAGATCCTCAGTAAAAATAGTTTACATTAAAAATGTATTTTCTTACCCAGGGTATAGTGTTTTGTGTAGTGTAGTCCATGGGTTTGAGCAAACTTTTCTGCTAGAACAAAAACTGGCCTTTGAATCAGGATAAATTTGTTGTTTCCTATGTCTAGTTTTTTCTGGCTAAATGTGAACGTACCAAGCCCGTGAATCTGCACTCCCTAAAAATAAAATCAAATTTTTAAATTTGCGAATGTTATAAAACAATATTGAATTTTACAATGAAAGTTAGTCTCTGTAGTGTAAACCTCGCCATACTGTACTACTATATTATACAAAAATAAATTTTTCAGAAAATTAGGTCTATAGTTTAGCTGTTTTGTTTATTTTCTCCCACTCAACACATAGCCTAGTAGTAGGTTTACATAATAGTCTGTGTGTGGCGCAGTGTATTGGACGTTCGACTACTGATCAAGGTTCAAATCCAACTCTCGCCGCATTGCTTGTATCCTTAGGCAAGACACTTTACTTGCGTTTGCCACCCAGGTATATAAATGGGTACCGGTTAGATCAAGACACAACTTTGCGCTGATTACTAGTTGCATTATGGGAGTATGTTTCCATACGTGTCACGTGTTTGATCCAAAAAAAATGATTGGTTGGGTAATAATGTTCAGCTCAAAACATCAGGCGCTATATAAATCCAGGCAGGATATTAATTATTAAATTATTATTATTATTATTAAAAATGTGATGTTATTTATCAATTATATAAAAAGGATTAAAAATATATTAAGTGTAGTAATGAAATAAAAATATAAATGCAAGACATCAAATAAAAATAATATTAGTTAGGCCTATAATTCATCAAAAATATAAGTAGGATTAATATAATAAAAATATAGTGTTATGAAATAAAAATATAACTTGAAATTTACCTTCTGCATTGACATGTGATGTTCTATAAAATTTGATACATTTTCCCAAACACTAACAACATCTATAATTCAAATGAAAATGGAATTTTTATAGGCCTACTGTAGAAAACTTAAATATTGAATATTGTAGGTCTATTAGGTCCTTTAGCTAGACCACCAATACTGGAGAGAAAGAGGATGATCTAGACAGCTGATAGACACAAAACACAGGGGAAACATCATTCCTACCTTCGTCTGTGAGTTTTGGGATGGCAGACAATTTATTCCTCTTCACATCCGAAACCAATTCTTGCATAACCTCAGCCATTTTAACTTATTACGACTTGATAATAAAGTCGATGGTAAAAAACTAAAATGCAAGTTTTGTGGTTAAAACCGAGTTTTTAAAGTTTGATTTCCAGTCATGTGTGACATAAAAACTTCTCCGCCTCCTTTCCACACAAATCGGCCACAGTGAATCTGTCGTTGAAGCGCGATGTTGCCATGGTGGCCTATTTATGTTTATGGTTCGCGTGTCATATCTACCTCATAAATATTTATGAATATCTATTAAGGAGAGGGCGCTCTGTCAATTGTATTGAGTGCATTTTGTTCTTCTCTCCTGCTCTCCTTGTTATGTAATTACAGTACAGTGTCAAATCAGGAAGGTATAACCATTTTTCCTCCATGGTATTTAACGCCCTGGTGAAATTATCAAAATACTTTTTTGTTCTCATACCACCATAGATGTTAAACTTAGGGTCATTATTATTATATAGATTTGTTGATTCAAAAGTTGAAATCGTTAAATCAAAAATTAATATGTACAACACGTTCTTCATTCATTTAATAAATAGAAAACAATTGTTATTTTTTGTTTTAACGTCACATCGTAAAAAAACAACAAATACACAGTATAAATAAATACACTAAATACATAGAAACGCCTCTGTTATTTACTATACATGTTTTGCAAAAGTATACTGAATAAATTGTTCTCTTTTAGGTCTACATTTATTTATTTATTCAATTTTCAGGTATACAAACAGAAAGAACTAACATGATTATCAAAACAAGTGTGGATGGAGTACCCCGAGGATTGCCAACAGTGCAAGCACTATCAAAGTGGCTCTCCAATACTCCAGAATAAATAAAGAATAATCGTGGTGTGACGTATTGAAATCAAACAGAAAACATTAGTTATTTTTTCGTTTAACGTCAAATCGTAAAAAACAAATAGGCCTACACAGAATAAATATAATAAAAATATAAAAATAAACGCCGCTGTTAGTGTTATGGTAATGTAAAGTGGTAGGCATATTGTACAAATGACATAATTAATGCATATTAATTCATGTTCGCCTTGTTGTGTTCATGACAATAAAGATTTATCTTATCTTATCTTATATACAAACATCAGTCGGACGCCGCACATGATGAAAAAAATCCTTACGGTGCTTAGGCCTATGTGATACAATCTGTCTTCATCTTGTGTTAAATTTCAGAGTTTTCAGAAATTTATAAACATTTACAAACAAAAGACGTTCAGAGAACTTATTTCTCGATGTCGAAAGCATGCAGAATTTTTATTTATAAAATCTTTGTTAAGGTTTTTTCTACGGAAGTGATTATTACCTTTATTAAAACTGCCAAATGGCCTATTCAAAGTCTTTTTTATTAATCTTCATTTTTCATGTTTTTGTGAGATACATTTTAAGAAGATTGAAAATAACATATGTCTATGTAAAACCGATGCCAGCAGTGTACCTAATACATTGGAAGGCGAGTCTGATGTGTGTCGGGAAAAGAAATCCTCCATGGCCTAATCATTTAATTAATGTTTATTTTCAAATTAAATAATCAATTATTTCTTCTTTCCAGACGGCTGACGGATTGGTGTTATACATGCTTATAGAATTTTAAAAAAAGAACTGTCGAAATTTTACTTTATAAAAATAAAGATACCTAAATTCAAATAGGCCTATAACATGGAGTAAAGAATAATGATTCTTTTACACAATGCTTCATTGCTGCTAGTCTACTCTGTTTGTAAAAATAGTAGATCTGCTGCTGCAGTATTAAATGCTTACATTTTTTTTTTTAAAGCAGTACATGAATAACAAGATTTAACAACAAAAGTATTGTCCGACACCTCCCTGGTCCGATGTCGTATTTATATAGCAGGGCGTTTTATTGTACAGTTTTGTGTATTTTGAACAAAAGGGTGATGACCGCCTCACAAAAAGATTAATAAAAGCTAAGGAATCTGTTAAAAGTAAATCCCAAATATGGATATGTCATACCCATATTAGGATAGCCCGCGAAACAATTATGCATTTTAACCAATCAAGTGAGGCCATGAAACCCGTCTATGAGAGCTGACGCTACCTTAATCCTCCCCACGACGCGGCTCTCTACACCACCTTTCTCCATAGCTTGTTCTATCTACAATTCTGTTTCAAAGTTGTAACATTTTTCAAAATTAGCGGTCATTTTTGGGTTAAAATTCTAAACGATAATCTCCAAGGTAAAGTTTTTTTGTTTTTATTTTGTCTTGCGATATATTTGTATGGCTTTTTGGCTCTTAACTTATTGTTTTTAATATCGATTTTTGGTGTTTATATTTTTTAGTAATGAATGATTAAAACGCCAGGCATGGCCTAAATCGATTTTAGATTTTTCCGTGATAATAAATTGGTTAATTCAGTTGATTTCCTGTTGTTTTTAATGCGGTAATAAGCCATTTTCCATAATTGTTTGCACTGCAGTTTATCAATATGTTAAATAAAACTTGTATTCAGCCTCAGATATGTGCTCTGAAAGAGATTTTATTAGACGACTCGAACTGTGTTAAATAAAATGCTAGCCTGCCTGGCATAAACACGCGACGAGAGAACAAAGAAATCTAGGCCCGAATCTAGGCCTATCCCAGCAAGCAAATCGTAGTTTTGTGTGCGCTGTGGCTACCGCGGCTGTCCTACCACTAGGACATCGCAGGCTAAATTATTTGATCTAGCCTACACCTATAAACATTCTTAAATTGAACAGCACAAATTATATATATATGTTTTTTTCTATATATAATAATTAATAGATGTCTGAAACAAATGGAGATGTCGTCAAGGAGGAAAATGTAGATGAAGTAGCAGAACAAGAAGAACCAATGGAGACGCAGGAATCACAAGAACCTGAAGACCCAGTAGCAAAAACAGAGAACTATGATAAATTTCTTGGGATGGGTTACCCCCAGAAAGTTGCAGAGGAGATGGACAAATTCTTTTCCAATGGTACTTATGGCATTATATTACCAGACATTTCCCAATTTAGAAAAACAATCCTCTTAAAATGAAAGCCCGCTATTCTTTGTATTAATTATGCCATAACTAATTCTAATTGATTATTAAATCACTTCAATTTAGAAATAAAATTAATTTTTCTTGCAGGGATGCTACAAGAGGAAGAACTTGATGAACGTGCATTAGACGCTCTTAGAGAACTAAACGAAACAGATGCTGTTGGTGTTTTAAAACAGTTTTCAGACAGTGACTTAACTCATGTAAATAATAAAAGTGCATTCCTTTGTGGTGTCATCAAAACATACAGGCAACGAAAAATGAAAGGGGCGCAATCCGGAGCCGACAAAATGGGTCCAGATGAAGCTAAAGTTCAGGTACATAAACTAATTTAATTTATGTTCTGTACATTTTGTGAATGTATAATTTAAACACACAGCCTCACAATCGCTTTTGTACTCGGTTATTTAAGTTCAGTCTTCAAATGATATGACCTACTTACATCTGTGGTTACGTAACAAAAACATTTGTATTTTACAGGAATTATTAGCCAGTACGGGTTATTCACTAGATGTAACGACGGGACAACGAAAATATGGAGGGCCACCACCTGACTGGGAAGGACCAGCTCCAGCCAACACAGAGGTACTTAAACATATGCAAAAGCTTTGCTTTGTTGCTGACTTCATTATTTTGATTTCTTTGTTGCTATTATTCAATTCTATCTAATTATCAATTGTTTTCTTTTGTCGTTCTTGCTGGCATCTGTCATTGTAATCTTTATCTCTTGATTGTCATAGTTCTGTCATGGTCTTTGTTTCTTTGTCTCCAGTTTTTACAATTCGTTTTAACTCTTATCTTTTCTCTGGTTTTTCATCCTTGTTAATATTGCAATAGATTTTCGAACTATTATTTTGTTTTCAATTATTCGTTGGTAAACTTTCACAGGATGTTTTTGAGTATGATCTATGATTTGAGTTATTCATCCTGTTTAATAATAAGATATATTTTAAAACTACAGAATTATTTTGTTTTCGCAGTTATTTGTTGGTAAGCTTCCACGAGATGTTTTTGAGTATGATCTTGTCCCGTTGTTTGAGAAATGCGGCAGAATCTGGGACATGAGGTTAATGATTGATCCAAACACGCAAAACAACAGAGGTTACGCTTTTGTATCTTTCTGTGACAAAGATGGTGCAAAGAAAGCTGTGTCTGAGGTATGTCTTTGAAAATAAATATTAAGGCGTTTCCTCAAAGTGGGAGTGTTCACAATTAATACTTGGGTGTTGTCTTCTGAAATAGGTTTTGGGATTGCATATTAATTGTACAAGTACCCTTTGAAAGTGGTAAAATTGTTGTCTAATAGGTTTGAATCCACCCTATTTATATACATTGTAAATAAACTTTAAATGTGCAAGAATTATTCCAATATTGTTTTGGCTGTAATATTCTAAATGCACGATTTTGTTTTTGTTTAGGATAATTATATCCATCTACTTTCTAAAGCTCTGTCCACACTATCAAACTTCATGTGACAAAAAATGTGATATGCTCATATATGGAGGTGATGTCATATCACTACCATATTTATCACACTTTTTGTTTGTAAACTAGTTTAATAGTGTTGACAGAGCTTTATAAACCTGTTAACAATCTTGCATGTTTTCTTTTGTTTTTGCATGCTTGCAAGTCTGTTGAATGCTTTAAAATCAGGCTAATCTGCACTTTAAGCCATCTCCTTCAATTAAAAAAATAGTGTCTAAGGGTGTTAAGAAACTAATTTTAATGATTTGACTAATGTTTTAGAAGTGAAGAGGTAATTTGAGTGCAGGTAGTCTGATATCAGTGTTTTTCTTACATCTTATGCAGTTGGCTAAAATCTTGTTACCGTAGAATTTTTGGGGTGTGCTTCGGATTTTCACATATTGCACTGCAGTCCATCTCCTAATGCATATCTGATTTGTATGTCACCGCTAGTCAAAATTTTAATGAATGTTATATTCCATAATTGGCCATTGTATGTATTCGGACCAAAAAAAACAAAAACACAAAATTCTACAAACTTAACTTAACAGCTTAACGACTTGGAAATCCAGCCGAATCGAAAGATTGGTGTCACTCGATCGGTGGCTAATTGCAAGTTGTATGTTGCACCCATACCAAAATCCAAGACAAGGGAAGATATTATGGAGGAGTTTAGCCAACATGCACGTAAGTTTAATATGATGTGAACAAACCCCCAAGAAAATGTACTAAATCTATTCTGGACAAGGCTATTGTTCTTTTGCTTATCAGATTTTGCAATCACGATAATGAAAATCTTGAACATTAGTCAAAATTGTTGTATGATTTAGTATGTTTTGGGGTAATATTGGAACAAAGAATTACGTTTGTGATTTGGTACTATTTTCCCAGCTAAATGATCATGTATTAAAGGGGAACAAGGCTATGTGTGTGAAACATTCGACACCGAATGTAACACTGTACGTAGGGTCAATTCCTAAGAATAAGACTGAGGCGGAGATCAAGGAAGAATTTGAAAAACATGCACGTAAGTCATTTTGTTGTCAAAGTCAGTTGGAATTTGTTTACCAGGTAAAAATAATGACCTATTCTTGAGGTTAAGACAAGTTTAATAAATAATTTCTGATGAAGCTGGTTTCAACAAGTTGCGTTGTTGAAACCTGTGCTGCAAATCTTCCAAACCTATCGTATATTGTTACATAATTGGTAAATAATCACATTTTGTTTTTAACATAGCTGGTTTACGAGAAGTTGTAATATATCTGACGGAAGATCGAAAGAAAAACCGTGGATTTGCTTTCCTTGAATACGAAACCCACCAAGCGGCGTCAACTGCCAAGAGGAAGCTTTCAACAGGGCGTGTTAAGGTTTGGAATGGCGTGGACATCACAGTTGATTGGGCCGACCCACAACCCCAACCTGATGAAGAAACAATGTCAAAGGTCAGTATATTCAAGATATTTTGTTATCAGTCTTTTGAGTGAGCGCGATCACTCACCTAACACACTCCTAAACTGCCCCTGAGGAGTGCGATTTACAACACGCTTAATTTTGGTAAACATCTACACACCAAAATACAAACAGCAGACCTACAGCAGAATGTATTGAGGAGTGCAATTTGTAGCACACCTATAATTTTTAAAAGACAAGGCCTGTGTTTTGCTTATCTAATCTTTCAGATCACCTAAAATAGCTGCTATATTAAAAATTATTAACCTAAACATTTTCTATATTTTATCTTTGTAGGTTAAAGTTGTCTATGTCAGGAACTTAACTGCTGAAGCCTCCGAGGAAAGGATCCAAGAAAAGTTTAAAGAATTTGGCGATATTGAGCGCGTCAAGAAAATAAAAGATTACTGTTTTGTGCATTACAAAGACCGTGATTCAGCTGAAAAAGCCATTAATGAAATGAACAATAATACATTTGAAGGCAGCACCTTAGAAGTGTCACTTGCTAAACCACCTCAGGATAAAGACAAAAAGAAAGAAAGGCAGATGAAGATGCATATGGACAAACAAAGGTAAAATATAATATATGAAGATTTCACTATCAAACTTTATGTTATTACGTAAACATGTGATGTGCCCATATATGGACACAATGATGTATAATTACTACTATTACTATCAAAATATAAAGGTTACACTATCAAACTTTGTTATTACATAAACATGTGTTGTGCCCATATATGGACATGATGATGTCATAATGACTACTTTATTTAGGTATATCACTACCATATATGGGCACACCACATTTCACATAAAGTTTGATAGTGTATTTTAAACTAAACAAAATCATGCATCATTACATGTTTGTGGCAAAACAACTCTGGTGCTAAAGCTACATGCCCTTAAAAACATGCGTCTGTATATTATTTTAAACAATATCTTTTTTGTTTTGCAGAGGGTATGGAAGAAAACCCTTCTTTGATTATGGACCTGTTCCATTCAGAGGACGAGGAGGTGGCCAAGGAATGCGTGGAAGACCTTCTTCCTTCATGGGTGGTGGTGGAGGAGGAGGCGGCGGTGGAGGCTATAACTATTTTGGTGGTGGATACGAGGAGTATTATGGTAACGACTACCGTGGTGGGTATGATGATCCATGGGCCGCCGATGACTACTACTACGATCGGGGTTATGAATTTGGGGGAGGATATGGCAGCGGCGGTGGTGGTGGATATGGGCGAGGTCGTGGAGGTAGAGGCGGTGGTATGGAAGGAGGACGTGGTGGAATGCGTGGGGGTAGAGGAGGTATGGGTGGTGGAGGAGGCGGTGGAATGAGAGGACGTGGAGGTCGAGGGGCAGGTGGGCGTGGAGGTCAGAGAGGGAGGGGGCGTGGTGGAGGAAGAGGTGGGCGAGGTGGTGCCAATGTTTCAGGAAAGCGCAAGTATGATGGCCAACCATCTGGGGATCCCAAAAGGGGTAGAACAGGAGCACAATGGGGTGCCCAACCAATTGCCCAACAGCCACTTGGTGGCAATGACTACTGGTACAAAGACTCGTACTCGGGTGGATGGAGTTAGTTGTATAGTCTATGGATGAATGTATGTCTGAACACTGGACTTTGAAGTTTCTACATACCCATAATGACATTTTTCTATACTTGTGAGCTGTATTTAGTGTTCCCAATCATTGCCATGTAAATAAACCCAGAATCATTGAGGAACGTTTTTTCAACAAGAACTCTTTAAAAAGGATTTTAATGATTTCAAATTTTGTTAACATCAGAATCGTCGATATTCAATTTGCTGAATTTATAATATAAATAGCTTCCATGAACTCAAATTTAGTTGGCTAAATGCCATTTTAGTATAGTCGTACCATTTTTAAGTGTTTATATATTATTTTTTTTCTATGAAAAACTATTTTGAACTCGTATCCGATTTCTTAATGTTTGAAAAAGATACCGATTGTGACTAGATGTGGTCATAAAAATGTAGTAATTTTAAAAGAACAGCGCTTTAATTTTAGACTCATTTTATCAAAATTTAGTGAAAGTAAAATTTAGTTGTAAAAATAAAAAGTAGTTTGATGTTTCAACATTTTTGGCTCTTTTTCTCGTTAATAATGTCAAAAAAATTGTAAAGTTGTCAAATTGGTGAATAAAACTTAGGTAGTGAAATCTGCTTTGCTAGAATACAAAATTTACAAACGTCTCAATTTGTTTTCTTTTCAATGTGTCTATTTCAATTATTTGTTTGACAAAAAAATGGAACAAATTTCATACAAAGCAGATAAAATTTGTTTTCGTCATGTGAATCATATAAACATTAGATTTTAGCTTAAAATCATTTGCAGTGTTATAGTATTTGCCTGCTATGTTATATGTTTGTACTAACACTATCCCTTTCTTTTTTTTCCTCCCTTCCCCTTAAATACCGAGCCAACTGGAATTCTACCCTAATCCTGTTGGATATATAAAGACACACAAAAATCGTGCATGTCAAAATTTGTCTGTAAAAATGGGCAATCAATTTGTATGTGCTCCATTTTCAAATTTAGACTAGTAAAATTGTTTTGTATTTGTTCAGGTAAGATTGTAACTTTCAGAAACAGATTTCATGATCATTAATGGATATTATTAACAATTGCAAGACTAATGCCATATATTTTGGATAAAGAACTAAAATGTGAGGAGAAAAAAAAAAACTCCAGAGGAAATTGCTGAAATAATTTGAGGACAAATCCAATTGATAAGCTTTTTGGTTACCCTTGATGTTGGCTTGTGTTAAAAATAAAACACAGATCCAAGTCTACAGGTACCAGTGGCCAGAGATGAATGATTGGATGGACGGACGATTGCCATGGACACGCAACTCATCAACAGGTGTGATTGGACAGTGGATGCATCAACATTATAATAACGATTTATTAATATTCCTAATTTGGAACCAAACAGAAATGAAGTCTCTAAATTGAGATTTTTAAAGAAATTTATGACAGCTGTTGTGCTTTGAAGATTTAATTTGGTGCCATTGTTGAAAACATTCCATAGTAATGCTACGTTGAATTTTTTTTTTTAACTGAAAATTGGCAAGAATTTTATAATTGCTGAAAATTATTTATATTCTCAAATATCTTGGAATTGACAATCACTGGATAATTCTGAACGGCACCTTAAAAATATTTCTAAATTGATGACTGCTCAACCTAGATGATTTAACAACTGCCACCAATGGATACTAAATAATTGGATTAACAGAGCTGTATTTTAACAAGACAAAGAAACCAAATTGGTTTCTTTAATATGTTGACCTGAAGTTTTAAAATTCATATGGAAAATTCTTCTAAATCTTAAGCAACTTTATCAAGAACCAAATTGAGCTCTATATTACGTTGAATTGCAATTTTCTGTTCGAATAAGAGCCAAATGTAGAACTTTATCAAGAACAAAATTCAGCTCAATATGTTGAATTACAATTTTCTTTCCAGTTAAGTGCTAAATGTAAATGCTTCAGTTTCCTTAAAGATCGTTATTCAAGAACCAAATTGAGCTCTATATCACAACGTTGAATTGCAATTTTCTTTCCAGATAAGAGCCAATTGTAAAGACTTTTAAATAACTATATCAAGAACCAAATTTAGTTCTATATTGCGTTAATAGCAAAGATTCCAGTTCATTGTATAACTTCCATCAAGAACCAAATTGAGCTCTATATTGCGTTAATAGCAAAGACTCCAGTTCCTTATATAACATCATCAAGAACCAAATTGAGCTCTATATTGCGTTAATAGCAAAGACTCCAGTTCCTTATATAACATCATCAAGAACCAAATTGAGCTCTATATTGCGTTAATAGCAAAGACTCCAGTTCCTTATATAACATCATCAAGAACCAAATTGAGCTCTATATTGCGTTAATAGCAAAGACTCCAGTTCCTTATATAACATCATCAAGAACCAAATTGAGCTCTATATTGCATTCAATAGCAAATACTCCAGTTCCTTATATAACTTCATCAAGAACCAAATTGAGCTCTATATTGCATTAATAGCAAAGACTCCAGTTCCTTATATAACTTCATCAAGAACCAAATTGAGCTCTATATTGCGTTAATAGCAAAGACTCCAGTTCCTTATATAACTTCATCAAGAACCAAATTGAGCTCTATATTGCATTCAATAGCAAATACTCCAGTTCCTTATATAACTTCATCAAGAACCAAATTGAGCTCTATATTGCATTCAATAGCAAATACTCTAGTTCCTTATATAACTTCATCAAGAACCAAATTGAGCTCTATATTGCATTCAATAGCAAATACTCCAGTTCCTTATATAACTTCATCAAGAACCAAATTGAGCTCTATATTGCATTGAATTGTAATTTTCTGTCTAAATGCAGAGATGCCAGTTCATTATATAACTTCCATCAAGAACCAAATCCAGCGCTATTTTGAGCCCAATGTAATTTATCAAGAATAAAATCTCATCATTTAGCAACAATATCCAGAATCAAATTAATGTCCATGGAAAGCAGATAATTAGAAGATATTTACTAAACTAAAATATTTACTTCATGGGTATTCCTCAACTCCTTTCCCAACAGGTGGAGTGGGATTGCTTACATGCTGGTAATACATTGACCTCAGAGCTAATCAACTCTGGGCCATGCAGTTGCATTAAAGTTTAATAATAAAAAAAAAATGTAATAGCGAGCAGATGCTTGTACACAGTTTGTGGCAATGTGGACACATTTTGTGATGCAGCGAGTCCTGCATCGCATACAAGGCCGGTGTATTTAACCTTCAAATTAAAAACATGGCACATATGGGTTTGCTCTATACAAACAAGAGTCTTATATAATGGCCAAGCGCATTAGATAGACCCGTACCTATAACACCGACAAGGCTCACTCCATGGTTCTGGTGGCCTTCTCGAATAAGGACTATAAACCGTAGCTCATATGCACTTTTTAAACAACCTACAGTAGTACACTAGTACACACACTGTCACAAACTTATTATTTAATTTATACACTGGGCCCTCAAGGAAAACAGTTTTAGACTGAAGAGGCTACCCAGTATAAATATTCTTGTATAAGGACTATGTGCACTTTAAACCACCTTGTGATGAGTAGGGGGTTACCCCAGTGTCCACACACTGCTACGGGATTGGACCTTTTTATGGGGCCGGCTTGCACAATCGAATCATTTGAAAATAAAACGCCTGTCATTGTCCTTTGTCTACTACATTTTATTTCAACATGTGCAGAGAATTCAACAAAATTTAAATTACAATATAAAATAGCACAAGCATACCAAGGAATAGTTTGTGCTGCTGGTGTATTGGGAGGGTTATATTTTTGGGTCAACCTTTCTCGTAATAATAATACCAATTTCAATCTTAAATGCACAATTTTTAAAATTCTAATACAGAAGGTAATTTATACTTGATTAAAATGTTCATAGAAAGTGAAGATATTCGGTTAAATGAACATTTATTTCTTGTTTATTTGTTATTGATCAAAACTGTTACAATGCTATAAGCTTTACAAAACAACCTAACAATAAACCAACTCCCACCATGTCCACATTTACGACGATGATGATGAAGAACCCTCCTCATCGGGTGCTGTCTGTTCCCTTGCTCGTTTCATCGATTGCAACGCTTTTTCTCGCAGTTGCATTTCCAAATTTTCTAAGTTGTCCCCATCACTGTCTGAATCCTACAGAAATGTAAAATCATGGTCTGTGGTTAAATTCTGATTCTTTATTGCCAATCAAAACAACTCCAACCGTGGTGGCAAATGGCAGGAAAAAAATGCATCAGTTATAATAATGAAACAATGGGTGGGTGGGAAAGGAGGGATTAGGTTAAATACATTTTCTGGGCCCAATAAAGTGTTGTCTGAATGAGGGTTGGCGGTAGTGTTAAATGTTTCACACCTTAATAGTGGTGTCCCAAAGGAGGGGTTTCACTATTGCGTACTCGTATGAGTCATTTTAACGACGAGGTACAATGCAATTTGATTTTCGACATCTTTTGCAAAAATCACGAATAATTCATGAGATTTAGGCATTATAGAGAGCGCTATGTAAGCTTGGAGAAATAGGTTGCATAACGGTTTTTTGCCGCAATTGTGTTTAAACCCTATTGTTATCTTTAATCAATGTTTTTTTTTTCATAGTAGCGATTATTTAGAGGGTAGGTTAAGTTATATTTAGGAAGTAGGTTGGCTATAAAAAATAATTCATTTCTGTAGAGTAATACTAATTTCATGTACTCATACTTACACCTGCTAGTTGCGCTTTCTTGGACTTCTTGTGTTTTTTATGCTTTTTGTGTTTCTTATGTTTCTTGTGCTTTTTCTTATCTTTCTTCTTTTCCGATGCAACCTTAGAGGAAAAAATAGACATGCAGTATAAATGAAAGCAGTTGATAAATTCAGCAAACAATTGCATACAATGCAACTTACAGCACAGGAAAGTGGTGTAGTATATGTTTTTAATGGTAATAAAGTATTCCAGATTTTTTTTAGATAGAAACACTTGTTGTATTCGAATTGGAACTTTCGTTGTCAACATAAAGATTTGTTGAGTACTTTTTGTATTCGAATTGTAAATTTGTGCTCAACAGAACGTCATTCGAATAGAAAACTTTGAAAACGCAAGCTTTTCTGTTAAGAACAATCTCAACGCTCACAATACTCCATTAAATAAGTACTCAACGGTAAAAGTCCCAATCAAATACGACAATTATCTGGCACATCGGTGTACTAATCTTGTTTTGGCAAACTCAGGGTCCCATATTAGGAAGTCTTTCATGAACTTAAAGGCCAGGTGCCAAAAATTTCTATTGATCATACATTCCAATAATTATCGATCTATAGTTTCTACTATGTTTCATAGTTTTTGGATTTTCTTTGTGTTACACGAGCTTGTTGAAAATAAGCACTTTCTTATCAGTGGGGGGATAGTTCAAATTACACAGTAAAATCTCTATTCTTTTGTACACAAATTTTGTAAATAGAGAGGCATTTTAAAAAGCTATGAAAAATATTACATTTCTGATATTTTTATTCAACTTCAGATTTTTATTTTCATGCTATAGCAAAAATTATCCACCGTATATCTACCATCTTTTTTTCACCTGCTAGGGAGTCACCAGACATGTTATTACATTAGGTTAACTGCCTAACTACTGAAAAAAAGTCTTCCTGGTTTTTATAGAAGAATTTTGCCAAATTTTGTATTTGACCATATTAAGGGGGAAATTCATGTTTTTTCATCTTGATTTCTGTTACAAATATTTGATTTATGTACAATTAACCAAATTTTATATTTAAAATTCATGCCTGTACCTGAGCTTTAAAGACCCACTTAGATAATGGCCAGTTAGTGCCATATTTTGCATTTAATCATCACCATACCTTTGGTGAAGCACCTTCTGCTGTCCTTTTCTTCTTTTTACTTGGAGTCTGTAAATCCTCGATATCGGAATCATTCCTCTGATCTGGACTGCTAGAATCTGCTTCTGGTGACGACATTTTTTGCCTCTTTACTTTCTCTGCCCTCTTTTCTGAACCTTTCTTCTTTTTTTCTGGTAATTTAGTTTCTTCTAGTTCAACCGATGGTGAACGTTGCTTTTTCTGAATTGGTGGAGGTTCCGGACTACTGCTGGATTGTCTTTGATGTCTGATCACTGGTGAAGGACTCTTCTGCTTTTTTACTGGAGATCTGTGTTGGTGAGGGCTGCTTCTACGCCCAGATCCTGATCTTCTCCTCGGACTTGGTGATCGCTTACTTTTTTCAGGCGATTCACGGCGATCTTTATCTTGAAATGCTCTTCTTTGTGGGGAAGGACTTCTTCTGCGGCGCTTTTCTGGGGTGGGACTCCTCCTGCGTCTGTCTGGTGAATACCTTCGACTTCTATCATGAGACGGACTCCTTCTATAGTATGGATCAGGTCGCCTGTAACGTTGTATCATTGGGCTACGACGTCTAGGTCTGTAAACGGGAGAATGTCTTGTTCTGACTGGAGAATAGCGCCGTCTTGGAGGAGTTGGAGTTCTTTTTCGTGGACTTCGTTTTCTAGGACTCCTTGATCGGGGCTTACTGAATTTATTAAATAAAAAATATATAAATTAATACTTCAAACAAAAATTGTTTAGAAACAAGTATTATTACTGTCTCCTAACTCCTTTTAGCCTCCTTCTGCACACTTTTTTTACTGATGTAACTTTGTTTTTTTATTGTGACACATTGTGTTTGTGCAGAGAAACAATAAACAAATACAGTATCAAGTTTAAACTACTCAAATTAACTTACGCGTCATGCCCCCTGGCTCCAGGTCTCTTTCGTCTAGACGGTGAAGCAGATCGACTTGATGATTTTGACTTCCTGGCTTTACGATTTTTACTTGGTTTTTCATCATCATCGCTGTCGGAGGATGAGCTTGATGAATGGCGTCTGTAGACCCTTTGGGGGAATCTGCTCTTCTTGGGAGATGGTGCCTTTTTTTTCTCAACATCAGTACTACTAGAATCGCTGTCACTTTGTGCTTTAGTTTTCTTAGCACTTTCATTTGCCTAAATAAAACAGAAGAGAATTTTTTAATTTTGTTATAATATTAGGATCCAAATGAAATCATATCAGGACTAAATATAAAACAAGAAATCCCAATACAGTATTATCAATAAATATATAATTAAAATATAATTATTTTACTTCAATTGTATTGGTAACTTAAAATAAGTTTGTAAAGCCTTCACTATCAAAAAAAAAGATTCTGATGTGCCCATGATGATGTCATATCACTACCATATTTAAGCATCGCACTACCATATATTGGCACATCAAACGTTTGCGACACATAAAATTTGTTAGTGTAGACAAGGCTTTAAAGGTCCTTCACACCTGCTGCCATACGACTCCAGTCCATATCAAGTAAAAAGGTTGGTACAAGCTGCATGACGCGCCATGAAAACG
The DNA here is from genome assembly GCF_964355755.1 of Antedon mediterranea. Taxonomy (NCBI): domain Eukaryota; kingdom Metazoa; phylum Echinodermata; class Crinoidea; order Comatulida; family Antedonidae; genus Antedon; species Antedon mediterranea. The sequence goes on along the minus strand of NC_092676.1, from coordinate 29,386,955 downwards.
AAACATTGAGACAGAGTAGGTGTGAAAGACTCGTAACAGAGGTGGGTTTTTTTCATAAACCCATTAACACAGTAATATTTTATAATTGTTCTGCACTATCATCAAGTATAATTTTACAACTGAAATGCGTTTAGAAATATGCTCTAATTAAGAAACAATTTGATTCATTTAACTGTATTTGTAAACAAAACGGAGCATACTACAGTATATCTAAATTCACATATATATAGTCTAGACATAAAAATCAGAATGGGGTGGTTATGATGCTTGGCTACCAATCCAAGGGTCCTGGGTTGAAGTCCTGTCAGTGTCCGATTGTTTCTAATGACAATGGAAATTTATAACTCCACTCACAAAGACGCGTAATAAGACTTTGTTTAAGTAGAGAGCATCTTGTGTATATGTTTGTCTTTTGAAAGGGATAGTAATGAATTCGCTTATGATTATCCTTGGCAATTTGCCTAAATATATAAACAAAAAACCAGAATTTACCTTAGCTTCCACTTTGTCTTTCTCATTCTGTTTCTCCAACTTCTGTTTATAATGAGCCGGAGGTGGTGAAGGGGACTTTGGTTCAGTTTTTATAGTTTGTGGAGGAGCATCGGAATCGTCTGAGGAGCTTGGTGATGGCTTCCGGTCTACAAACTTCTTAGGTTTTGGCGATGGAGATCGGGAACTGCTCGAGGATTCGGACCCAGATGCAGAGGAATCCGAGTCAGATGACCTTGACCTTCTATTGAAAAGAAAACAGTAGTGTAATAAATAAATATTGCACAAAACTGAAATCTTCGTAGTCGCGTGCAATGCAACTTTATAGCTCAAAATGTTGGTCGGTAAACACCAACTCAAATTTGCTCACGCAACTGCAGCTATATATATTGTTTACTCTCAGAAAATATGGGCAAAGAATTTGAAATTCTTATTGCGTCACTATATTCTAAAAATAGAACAAATATAATCAAGATATAGCATGAGCCTGATTAGCTTACTTTTTAACTGGTGGTGATTTCTTCTTTCTTCTAACTGGTGACGGGCTGTCAGGTGAGCTCCTAACGGGTCTACGACGTGGAGACGGTCGCCTTCTTGGAGAAGGAACCCGTCTACGAGGCGAGGGACTACGCCTTCGTGATGGTGAAGGCCTCCTGTGTGGAGACCGTCTTCTGGGAGATGGGGATCGTCTTCTAGGTGGCGATCGTCGTCTTGGCGGTGAACGCCTGCGGGGAGATCTTCGAGGGGATCTCCTTCTTGGCGGTGTCCTAGTTCGAAATCTAGGAGATTTTCTGCGACGTGGTGATCGTCTTGGACTTCGAGATCTTCTCGGACTACGTGATCGTCTTGGAGATCTTCTTGAGGATCTCCTTCTAGGTGACCTGTTTAAACAAATAAATCTACTCATTAATTATCATAAACCAATTAATAATTCTCATAAACCACCAAGTTTGCCTTCCAATCCCAAGGTCCTGGGTTCAATCCTGGCCTAGTGCAGGGTTGTAACTCTTTCAACCTCACTCCTTAATACTCAAATGAGACTTAGTTTATAAGCATGGTATTCATCCGGTAATTGGTGGGTTACTCACTGGTGGATGTGTATAAAATATTTAAAAAACTCTACTTGATTTTTATTGGTGCACTGGTAAACTAAATATATTCATGGCAGAAATAGTAGCAGTACTTGCCTAGATTTTGTCCTATGTTTACGTTTATCGCGACCTCTGGATGAACTACGAGATGAACTTGAGGAGCTTGAACTGGAGCTTCTGCGCTTTCTGTTTCTTGAACGTTTTGTGGTTGCATCATCACTCTCCGCATCTGACCTGAAAATGAAATATTCATCTTTTAATTATTATGACAGAGACACACTTGGTGCTGGTTGGGTTCTAATCTTGGCTTCATCATGACCAAAAACACAATGGTATGAGCACCACTACCTAAACCTGCCATACAAGCCATGATATTTTGTTTTTAATATAGAGTGGTTCTTTATTACCAAAAAGGGGGAAAAATTCCATGGGCTAATTTAATGGGTCAGTTTAACATGTGCTCTTTTATTTAACCATTACTTCCTCTGCAATTCTCTCGTTTCAAAAGGACACTTCAGAAAAACAAAGAGGTTTACTCAAAACACTTGTTAAAAGGGAGACATACCTTGCTTTTCGTTTAATTTGGCCTACAGGCGGAGGGGAAGGAGTGCCCTTTAGGACCGGAGCCTTGGGAGATGCAGGAGATCTTGATCTAGACTTCTCTTTACCATCACCATCGTCGCCATCTTTCTTTGGTGGATCCCAGTCCCATTTGGCTGGTCTTGGCATTATAGTACCTGTAGTTTTATATTCAGCCCTGATTTTGAAAGAAAATAAATAATTGATTTGAAAAGAAGGAAAGATACAAGTCAACTTTATTGTCAAAATCTTACAATTTTGAGATATGTTTTGTACCTTAGTAGAATCATTAAAATAATAAAAAGTGATAAATATTTAAATGAATTATCAGGGCTGCAAATTAACTTTTTTACTTGGTAGCACTATCAAATTTGTATGATGGCTCATAATAATTTTTGGTAGCACCACCAATTTTTTTAGTAGCACCTTTTCATCGACAACTAACCCCCTTCCCTCAAACCCCATCCGCGCAGATCCGTTTTGAGTTTAGTGGGGGGGGGGGGAAGGGGGGTGTATAAAAATGAAATACAACCTTAGGCTGGGGGTCAGGGGGCCGCCAATGGCCCCGCTTTGGGGGGGGGGGGATTTCTGAGTAATTATAGGTTGTTTCAATCGATTTCTGAGCACATAAAAATTCCGCACTGAAGAATTCAATTAATTTGGGTTATGCACACTTATATTCACGCAAGATCTATTCTTTTTACGGTACAGAAAGAAATTACTGCTTTGTATATACGCGTAACCTTTCGTAGCCTACGCGTAAATAGATCGGAGGTCATTGTTCGCTAAACATATCCTATAATTTCCAAAGTATTTTTCGTTGCCATGCCTACGATGTATTGTTTATGATAATATCTACGCGTCGGATCGTAGGGTGGTTCGTAGGGTTAGTAATTTGTAAACACCAATGTCATCGCCTTTAGGAGCATGAACAATGGAAACAAACATGTATTGTTGGCTAATTAAAATCCTAGCCGTTAATTTTTGTAGGCGCCCTACACATCGGTTGTCCTAATTTGGCAGGACATCGGGCCCGATGCCCTCAGCTCACGCAGAGAGAGTTTCGGCGGCCTACATGATTCAATCCTACCTTGGTTTAGCGAATTATAAAAACAACAACACCTTGGCTAGGACACCAACAAAATATATGCAAAATAAATATATATTCCATGTTAAGATTTAACATAGGCCTTTGTAAATTATTATTACGACAAAAGACCCGACCAGAATTTGGAGGGGAAAAACGTGTGAACCGTGGGAACAGTTTACGAGCTGTATTACGTTTCATGTGACGCAAAATTCAGGTACACTGTTTTGTGCCATCCCCCTCGTACCGAGTAAAAAAAACATGCGAGAGGTTTGCGGTGGTAAAACAGAGTATCACGTTTCATGACATGTGACCAAAAAACTAGGTCTGTATTAATTACGGTCTTCTGTCGGCAGTCTTTTTGAGCGACCGATTGAACGTTCTGATACTATATTTAGAATGAATTGTTTACGATCTTTTTGTTTGCATGTTTCTGGATTGACTGGACGTTCGCTATATTATTTTTATTAGTTGGCATAGTTCATTGTGTTGGATCTTCGCCATTGAGAGTAAAAAAACACACGAATGAAACATTACGAATAAAAACTATTATAGTATATATTTCTTAGTAATGTACAAATTGGTCCTCCTCCGCCAGTCAAAAATAACACATTAAATAATAATTTTCACACCTTGTTACTTACTAAGAACATCGTGAAGTTGTTTGAGGTTTACGAAGCCAAACAATGTAACCTACAAAGCCAACAACGTAGCCTGTTTTATTTACGAAGCTACTTCGTAGGAAAAGTTGCGGTATTTTCTCTGATATATAATTTTCGATAATCAGAATCTGGAATAAAGTATTAAATCTACTGATAAACAATACTGCTGTTTAATCTATATAATGAATAGATATTATTATATATATCATTATTACATTATTTAGTAATCATGATATAACCATTATACTGCCTAAAAAATGCTGATGACTGCGCGGCGACAATCCTTTGTATCTACCGCGCCCGCCCTGGCTAACTTCTGTGTACGGCGGTACAATTGTTTTTATAATTATATTCCTTCTTTAAAACGGAGGTGATTTTCCACGAGGTTTGTGTCGTCCGCGCGTCACACTGTGCTGTGTGTTCAGTGTCCTTTTGTGTGATTGGGTAAGGCAGCATGCAATAAATGGACGAACTTCCAATCACAACGAGTGTAAAATGTTTAGGGGCTTTGTACGCTTGAATGAACCGGACTCCTTTGCGGCGGCGGTGACTAGTGGAAACTCCTGAGCCTTCCGTAGTAGAGAGATTAAATTACAACACAGTGTTTGAAAAAGGGAAAACACACCTGACTTCAATTTGAAACAACTCGCACAAGCAGACGATCTTCTATTCTGTTTCTTTAGTCGCAATCAGAAAAATTAGGTCGCAAATGCGACCAAATACCCCTTAATTTGCAGCCATGATTATAATACAAGTTATTGAATTTGGTTACTTATTGAATCCAATATCGGTTGAAACTGGTTTCAAAGAGAACTGTTCTTTTCAGCAATCAAAACAAACATCAAATCTACTCACTTAGATTCTGAATCAGCATCACCATTAGCTTTGCCATCATCTTCATTTTTATCTCCATCATCCTTTGACCTCTTGTGTCGTTCCTTATCTTTATCTTGCTGCTTCTTTAAACTTGCTTGAATCTGTTCTTGTTCCATCTGCATCAAATTATTTAAGTAACTATCAAACTTTATGTGACAAAACAATGTGATGTGCCCATATATGGAGATGATGATGTTATATTCACTACCATATTTGTGTATATCACACTTTTTTGTGAAACTAGTTTGATAGTGTAGACAGACCTTTAAATTTACATTGTGTTTGATTGATTGATCACTTTATTTCAGAATAAAAATTCCATATACAAAACAAACAATACTTGAAAGAAAACGGAAAATCACACTAAAATAGAATTTCTTCCCATTTAGTGAAGAGATTTGAAGATCGTAACAGATAGTTGTTTGGAAATACCCCATCATTTTAAATCTTTATTATATGGAGAGTGGTTATATTTGTCCTTATTTACCTTTCATAATATTAATTGCAGATATCCACTTACTATTCAAATATTGAGAAAAATTAGTACATCCGAGGAAGATCAAAGTATATTGATTGAAATGATAAGACACTCTAACACTTCTTTTCAGAAATATATACCCAGTGTATCGCAAACTTTACATCAACAATTAGCACATAGTTTAAAGTATTAAAGTCCTACCTGCCGCTTCTTGATTTCTTCTTTCTTCTGCTCAAGGAAGGCAGCTGGAATACCAGCAATGTTATCCTGAGCACTCAGTAACAGCTCCCAGAGCGCTTCCATGAACTTATTGGCATTCTTCGCGTTTAAAAAACCAGTCAAATTGATCTGCATTGTTTTTGGATTTGGAACCTAAATAAAAAAAATGGATATTAAACACTGCTGCTACACAACATAAGAATTATCTCCCAAAATGATTATTCTTTATACACAAAAAAAAAAAAAGGATTACTACAGTAAGTGAATTAAAAAATCATGGAGAAAAACATTTAGCTTCAATTATGAAACTTCAATAGTATACTAATCTTCCTAATGACAGGTCAGAATCACAGGGTCAATGACATACCTTGTTTTCTGCAACATCATCAGAGTTTTATGACTGACTGATTATCAAACCTTATTTGACTATTTTTATACAAAAACTATTTTATGATTGCCAAACACACCTTAAACTCAACATTGAAAATTAATTAATTTTGGGCCTAATCACCTACTCTTTCACAAATAAGGTTTGATAATATGGGAAAGGAGTAATTCTGAGTAGTTGCCACCAAAATCTATACATTTATTTTTCATTAAGCTATCGATTTCTAAAATTTTGCCTTTACTTTGTCAGGTGTAAGTGAATTAGTTACAGATCACAATCCCTGCTTACAATTTTTATTTAAAAAAAAAAACCCTTAAATTTATCGTAATTTTTAAAGCGATGATCACTATATCACCATTGATTTAAACCTTTAAAATTTACCAGTGATCACTACCTAGTACCAGTATGATATTTAACCCTTCTCAATTTACATGCACTGAGACTAGTATCCTCACTTATTGTACAAACCACTCAGCGTTTATGCCTGTGACTAGCGACTGCGTGGACATCCGTACGTTAAATCGGCTGCTGCCGTGTGATTCCTCTGGTAAAGACGCGACGTGTGCCAACGATTTCCCTGAGATAATTTTAACATTTTATCTGAATCGGGAGATGAAACATTTATAATCAGTGGCATATCGTCAATTTATTCTAGAAATTTCTTTTTTTGTAAAAATTAATTTCTAAAATATGTTTTACTTCATTTATGTACTTGTATTTAATTTATAATTGATTTAAATTTTTATTTCATATTTATCATGAAAAGACCAGGTAAGATTATTACACCAGAGTGCCATTTTTTAGTTTAGTACTTTCTGCCAAAAATTTTAAAAAATCGTCACCCAAATTTGAATGCAAAAATACATATTACAATTTTCTTTCTGTCTAACATTTTTCAGGTAATATTTGTTTATGTTGACATTACAAATAAAATAGAACAGTGAATCTCTTTAGTGGTAAAATCTGGAAAAATATTCTCTCTCCCAAAAAACATTTTATAAGATGAAAACAGTTTATATTCATAATTAATTCCTAACAATTAGAAAGCACTGATACATCGTTGGAAGAAGTGGATTTTTGTTACTTTAAATATAGTTATCAACTTACCATCGTATCCATAAAACAAATAGTCAAAGACAGGAAATATCTTTTGGACGTGAATTAATGTTCTTTGAATTGAATCCAATTGTAAAATGATGGTCCAATTCTGCTACAAAACTTAAGTAGCAAAAAGATATTTGTGTCAAATTGTGATTTTTGTTATGTACAGTATAATGTAATGGAAACATACATACCAGAATTTGTAACTGAGAATACAAGAGTTAATTACTTACCTAAACCTGAATATTATATATTCTGTATGTTTTACATACCTGCAACTTACAGTATATTTATATACTGTACCTGCAACAAGTACAGTAATCCTACAGTAAAAGCTAAACAGTAATTCTGCAGTACATAATGTACCCGCAAGCTACAGTACAGGCTGTACAGTAATTCTGCAGTACATAATGTACAGTAATTCTGCAGTACAGTAATTCTGCAGTACATAATGTACCCGCAAGCTACAGTGCAGGCTGTACAGTAATTCTGCAGTACATAATGTACAGTAATTCTGCAGTACAGTAATTCTGCAGTAGATAATGTACAGTAATTCTGCACTACATAATGTACAGTAATTCTGCAGTAGTTAATGTACAGTAATTCTGCAGTACAGTAATTCTGCAGTACAGTAATTCTGCAGTACAGTAATTCTGCAGTAGATAATGTACAGTAATTCTGCACTACATAATGACAATGTACAGTAATTCTGCAGTACAGGCTGTACAGTAATTCTGCAGTAGTTAATGTACAGTAATTCTGCAGTACAGGCTGTACAGTAATTCTGCAGTAGTTAATGTACAGTAATTCTGCAGTACAGGCTGTACAGTAATTCTGCAGTATATAATGTACAGTAATTCTGCAGTACAGGCTGTACAGTAATTCTGCAGTACATAATGTACAGTAATTCTGCAGTAGATAATGTACAGTAATTCTGCAGTACAGGCTGTACAGTAATTCTGCAGTAGTTAATGTACAGTAATTCTGCAGTACAGGCTGTACAGTAATTCTGCAGTACATAATGTACAGTAATTCTGCACTACATAATGTACAGTAATTCTGCAGTAGATAATGTACAGTAATTCTGCAGTAGATAATGTACAATAATTCTGCAGTACACGCTGTACAGTAATTCTGCAGTACAGGCTGTACAGTAATTCTGCAGTACAGGCTGTACAGTAATTCTGCTGTACATAATGTACAGTAATTCTGCAGTACAGTAATTCTGCAGTAGATAATGTACGGTAATTCTGCAGTACAGGCTGTACAGTAATTCTGCAGTACATAATGTACAGTAATTCTGCAGTAGTTAATGTACAGTAATTCTGCAGTACAGGCTGTACAGTAATTCTGCAGTAGATAATGTACAGTAATTCTGCAGTACAGGCTGTACAGTAATTCTGCAGTAGATAATGTACAGTAATTCTGCAGTACAGGCTGTACAGTAATTCTGCAGTAGATAATGTACAGTAATTCTGCAGTACAGGCTGTACAGTAATTCTGCAGTAGATGATGTACAGTAATTCTGCAGTACAGGCTGTACAGTAATTCTGCAGTAGATAATGTACAGTAATTCTGCAGTGCATACAGTACTGCATCTGCAATCTACAGTAAATTCTGTACTGTAGGTATCGAGCAGATTTTATTTAAACAGGTAGAGCACTTTACACCACTTACTATTTACAAGTCTATGTCATCCTACTTACCACATAATAATCAGGCTTCTACCAGAACTTACACAATAAACTTACTTTAATCTATGCACAAAGTCAATGCTTAAAACACCAGCCATGACAAATGTCTCGTTGAATAATGCACTTTAAAAGAAAGTTGGGGTCATAAAGTTTATCGCAAATACCTTTACCTTTTTTTCACAATGCCACTGCCAAACCCTTCCCACAATGCGTTGCGCATGATATTTGCAATAAACCTTGTCGAATATCTAATACTTCTTATGATAATTTCTTTATTTCAGAGTTTGGTTTTGGAAGAATGAACTTTAAAAAAAAGCATACTTACCTGTTGCTAATAGCAAACCTTGTGAATACTGTACTGTACAAGGATAGCAAATTTAATTTTACATAATTTGAACAAATGTTTATGATTCATGTATTAATTAACATCTTACCTTGACTCATCTTTGAGGCATAAATTCAAAAATCAATTTTTTTTAAAACAAAAATCCACTTCCTTTATTATAAAAAATACTATACTGAAATGATTGCTAAATTCAAAACTTGAATATAAATCTTGTTAATGAAAATGGTATTTATTTTGATTTCTAAATCAAATCCATTGCTTGTTTAAAATTTTGCAACAATATCAGTGCTATAAACTATTATTAAATTATGTTAATAATTTAACTTTGGTCGACGTTAGCTATAAATTGTTAATGAAAGTTTAATCACCTCTTCTTCAAGTTGGTTGAATATGAATCCAATTAATACTTCATCTTCTACATCTAAGATTTCTGTAATTTTCTTTGTGATCCATGGCTTGATTGTATCCAGGTTCACCTTGCTCATTTGCACCTTCACAACAAAATTACAAAAAACCAAGACATTTTTTTAAGATTAATGGACTTAAAATCGATATGAAAGGTTTTTAAAATATCAAAAAAACTATGTATCATTTTAATGTCAATGAACACACACAAAATTTAAATACCGAATTAGAACTAGTTAACTCATTAACGAATAAACAGATTCAGTGTCAACCTCCCTAAAATAGTTGACTAACTGACATGCCATCGTCAACTTTGAAACACTTGTGGTTGTATTCACAGCACCAGCTTACATTTAGTAATGTTATAACTCATATAAGCTAAATGGTACGTTGTTTGTCATAGTTGTTTTTGAAAAGTGTTAATTACATTTGTTGTATACAATTGGGAGTTTACTGTTGAGTATAGTTTTTCCGTTGAGTACTTATTTAACCAAGTATTTTGAGCATTGAGATTGTTGTCAACAAAAAAAGCTTGCATTTTTTAACATTTTCTATTAAAATGATTTTCTGTTGACCACACTCAGTTTACAATTTACAGTTCAAATGCAAAAAGTACTCAACAAATCTATGTTGACTACAGAAGTTCCAAATCGAATACTGTACAACACTTGTTTGGTTTTATTATCATTTGATTGCAGTTCTTGTCAAAAATAAAAAAGAATGCTCACTTTCTTTTCCAAAATGTCGGAAAATTTCATTTGCTTCATTAGCTTTTTCTGTTTGTTTGCAAACCGGTTATCCTGGTCTGCACTTGTACCCTGTAATACAAATACAATAAGAAGGTAGGTTTATTTATCATACACAAAAATACTGATGTACATTTTTAGGTTTAGCTTTTTTACCTTTCTTTTATTCTTACTGACTAGGCCTACTAGTACTAAAGCCTAATTAATATAGATTTATCAATATAGGCCTAGCCTAACTAGCTAGGCCTATAGACTCTAGCCTAGAGACTGAGCCTCAGGTAGGGCCCAGCCAGGGAGGGGCTAGCCTACTACTACTAGCCTAGCCTAGTTAGGCTTATTCATAATTATTTTAATCAGACAATTCTAGATTGAATTTATTGCTGGATCTCTCCTCTGCTTGCAAATTATCTAAGCCGGGCAAGCCAAATTTTGTGCGCTGGTATCACGATACAAGCCCATCTAGCTAGCCTAAAACTAGGGCCTAGGCCTATCAATTAGTAGTAGGCCTGGGCCTAAACGGTAAAATGTATGTGAGAGTGACTGCAGCTGCTGATCTGGCCGGCCTATTTTTGCAATACCGAAAACGTATTATTTTAATCGCTAATATAAGCAATAAATAAATAAAATCCTAGCAATAAACTTTCAAGAACTCTTTAGTAAGTTCACCAAATTATATTTATAGCATTTAATGGAGAAATATACAAATACTAACTCGAAAAAAACCTGCATCGGACATTTTCTGTGTCTTGCTGCTGGTGTCGTCGACGAGTTGTCCAAAACTTTCTTTAGAGCGCGTGCGCAAAGTGAAAATCCGAATCAATCCGAAATTTAGCGAGGAGGGCGTCACATCCGCAACGTAAAATTTGGAGGCATATTCAGAACGTCATTCTGACGATGGAGCATTCTCTACTTCTCTACGGAGCGCCATTTATGCCTTTATTTACTTCAGAAATAGAAATAGTACTACGGTAACTGGTCCAGTCACTGAATTTTAATATATTTTTGTATGTCAGTTGAGCACAGTGGTATATAGAAATAAAGTTACTAAATTTTAATAAATTTAAGAAAAAAAATCATTTGTTGATATTGCGGTACACCACGTATATTAGTTCTGAAAAGAACTATTGAGTTTCTCGACGTTTCGATTAATATGCTTTGATCGTACTCAGGAATAATATCCTTTGTGTTCCTCTTAGCAGAGTAAAAAGTTAAAATGTTGATTTTGTTAATTTTTACATTAGAAGATTGTTCAAATCATGTAAATAAAACATTTTCCGGCCGGGAACCTATCAGCTCTCCTCTTTTAGTTTGCAAAAGTAATCTCGAAAAGAACTCCATGTGGAAAAGAAGCCCATCCAAGAGTACTAAAAATGAAGGAGCGCATGATCTTCTTTTCGATGTTTTATGGCAGTCTATTTAATAAAAAATAATGCCATGCAACTTTGTTTCTGATTTTAAAAAAAGGTCCACTTGTTTAGGCCTGACATTTACAACCCTCAAAATATCTCTCTTTCAAAATAAAAGAAAAACAATATTCATTATTTTATTTATTTATTTATTTTTTTTTTTTTAATTTATTTTTTTTTAGTAAAAAAAAAATATCCGTAGAGGTTTGAACCCAATCTACTAGAGCTGAGAGCACCCAAAGCTGAGCATTACCCGTTAGGCCACAAAGTAGTACATGACTGAACAGCTGATAATAGTCTATTTATACGTGTATTACGTAATTCATCATTTCATCATAAATATCACATTAACCTTGTTAAAACCAAAATGATCAGTTAGCTCAGTCGCCAACACGTATGTTGTGGGTTCGATTCCCACGCTGGTCGGTGGAATAGAGTTAAAGGCATGCGGCCACTGTGTTTGGGGTTCACAGATTATACGTCCCCCTTTCCACCACACATCATGAGGCGACAACATCAATGCATCTGGTGATGTGCTGGAAACGACCCCAAAAGGCTGTGGCATGGCCTGGTGCTGAGGCAGGGAGAGCACATTTAACATCTTTTTTTTTATTCAATTTTTTTTTCAACCTGTATTCGATCTCGTAAATTTCATGTTTGCCGCCCTCAATTTTAAAAGAAATTGAATTTTATATTTTCATCTCAGGTGTACGAAACGGTTTGGAATGTCGTGCGTTGTTATGCAATATGGTTCTGCAGGTGTAGTGGGGAAGATGGCATTGTTAGTCATTCGCGGTCAACTTAATATTTAATGTCATATTTTAATGAATAGGTGCACTCTTCGGTGATCTTAGATTGAAACGCAAATTATTAAAATCATTGATATGACTTGAAACTAATTTTTATGGAGTAACCTATATACCTGGAAGTTTGAAATATTATGTTTGAAGTATTTTCAGAAGTATCTCGATGTTTTTGACTATTTGTGCTCTACCTACCACTGGCGTCAAATTGGTTCCACTTGAGCACGGTGTATTAACATACGAAAGATTGAATCTTAAAGCTGAGGTACAGGCATGAATTTTAAATATAATATTTGGTTAATTGTACATAAATCAAATATTTGTAACAGAAATCAAGACGAAAAAACATGAATTTCCCTTAACATGGCCAAATACAAAATTTTGCAAAATTCTTCCATAAAAACCAGGAAGACCTTTTTTCAGTAGTTAGGTAGTTAACCTAATGTAATAACATGTCTGGTGACTCCCTAGAAGGTGAAAAAAGAGGGTGGATATACGGTGGATAATTTTTGCTAAAGCATGAAAATAAAAATTTGAAGTTGAATAAAAGTTCCAGAAATGTAATTTTCAAGTTATATTACATACTTAGTCATCTGATAAAATTTTTTACCACACTGTTTATTTTTCGTAGCTTTTTAAAATGCCTCTCTATTTACAAAATTTGTGTACAAAAGAATAGAGATTTTACTGTGTAATTTGAACTATCCCCCCACTGATAAGACAGTGCTTATTTTCAACAAGCTCGTGTAACACAAATAAAATCCCAATTATGAAACATAGGGGAAACTATAGATCGATAATTATTTGGAATGTATGATCAATAGAAATTTTTTGCCCGTACCTCATGGCCTTTTAAGTGACTTTATTTCTATTTTATATCACTGTGCTCCACTGGGGCCAAATTGGGTCCACTTGAGCACAATGTAATAACATACGAAAAGATATTAAAATGTAGTGACTTTATTTCTATTTTATATCACTGTGATCCACTGGCGCCAAATTGGATCCACTTGAGCACAGTGTATTAACATACGAAAAGATATTAACATTCAGTGACTTATTTCTATTTTATATCACTGTGCTCCACTGGGGCCAAATTGGGTCCACTTGAGCACAATGTTAACATACGAAAAGATATTAAAATGTAGTGACTTTTATTTCTATTTTATATCACTGTGATCCACTGGCGCCAAATTGGGTCCACTTGAGCACAATGTAATAACATACGAAAAGATATTAAAATGTAGTGACTTTATTTCTATTTTATATCACTGTGATCCACTGGCGCCAAATTGGATCCACTTGAGCACAGTGTATTAACACACGAAAAGATATTAACATTCAGTGACTTATTTCTATTTTATATCACTGTGCTCCACTGGGGCCAAATTGGGTCCACTTGAGCACAATGTTAACATACGAAAAGATATTAAAATGTGTAGTGACTTTTATTTCTATTTTATATCACTGTGATCCACTGGCGCCAAATTGGATCCACTTGAGCACAGTGTATTAACTTACGAAACGATATTAAAATGTTATATCACTCTGTGCTACCCTGGTGCTAAATCGGGTGCCACTTGATCAGTTACCATAGTTATTTCTATTATTGAAGTTAATAAAGGCATAAATGGCGCTCCGTATAGACGTAGAGGATGCTCCAGTCGCCAGAATGACGCTCTGAATATACCTCAAATTTGATATGCATGAGTGAACAAGAAAGAACACAATACATTTTGATTGATGTGGTTGATATTCTGCATAAAAAAAGCAGACGATTAAATTAGATAAAATACTGTTGAATTATTATTATAAAGTAAATTATATTCATGCTGCCAAACTGAACTGCATAATTACATAGGAAGGAGGAAGAGAATATACGAGATACAATAATACTAGAGTCTGAGATTAATCTTTCATTCTCATCACTATCTATCAAGTAAGTATAGTAGTAGTAGGTTTATTAGTAAGTAGGCTAACGTGTAAGGGCTGTCAGTGATTGAGTGGATCTCAGTCACCACCATACTGTAACATCAAAATGAAAGAAAACTCATTTACTGAAAACTGGTGCTAACATTTCTATCCTTGTTGTCCAATGAACCAGCAGGAAATGATGAGAAGAAAGAAGGACATTTTTAGGCCAGTCATCACCAGGTACCAGGGCCATGACAATACATACGATAAGATAATGTTGACACGGCCATGTGTTGACACAATGTTGTACCATATGTTTAACATCTCAAATTTTGTTGGGGATCTTTTTTCTTTTTTTTTTAATTTTAGCTTTGTCACACATCCTTTACAATGTACATATTTCTTTTTTCTTTAGATTCATGATTAAAATGCTGCTGCTGCATACTGCCATCATCAATATTTCTCTCATTTGCATATTCATTTCCATATTCACCTGTGAATGTTGTTCTCAAGAATCGCATGAACAGACAGGTTCGAAAAATGATTTGGCAGGACCAGCAGGTCACCTAAAACCTTTGGGGTCAGCAAAAGACAAGCTACCAATAGATGTCGTGCATCAATACTTGTCACCGATTGATTTCTTTGCTAATTACGTTTACGCTTCCAAACCAGTCGTTTTTAAAGGTAAAAGTATTGTTTTGTTTCTTTATATGAGATTTTTAGATAAATTAATAAATGTATATTGACTTTTTTATAAATAATAAAGTTAATTCTATTAAATTGCCAAGAATTTTCCTAATCCTAAAATTATCATTCCTTATAAACCCAATTAATCTTCTCTCACACCTGGCTCTCCTTTTAGTAATCTTGTGTGTTTTGCCATTTTTTTTGCTATACTGAATCTTATTTAGTGAAGTTATATATTTTAATATTGTTGTAAAACTTACAGTCAATTTGGCCTTTGGCCATGATCTGTAATTTTATTTATGTGTTTTTTTTTATAATAATAAAGTGAAAATAGTAATATTTGAGCCCAAAATGTTATCTATCAGCATTAATAAAAATACAAACAATTTCAGGTGTTGCTAAAACAGCGAATGCATTCCAGTATTGGACAGATAACTACCTAGCTGATTTACCAGATTCATTGTCAACCATTGTAGATGTTGAATATAACAAGAAAGAAAATAGATTAGATCCATCAATGGATATGTCTCTAACAGAGTTTTTTAACAGATACAAAAATGAAGATATCTATTTAGTCACGGACGTGCCAACACATTTAAGGTAGAGTTGAATATTAGATTAACTTAGGCCGCTCTTTGCAAGATTCTACAACCCTCTATACACACCCCTCTCTATATAAGTAATTGTTATATATATTTTAATCTTATGTATTTATATTTGAGTCTTAAGTCATCCTGTAATTGGCGATATCGCTGCTGGATGTATGTGAAATATATAAAATAAACCCCCTCTACACCCCTCTCTAATACCCCTCTCTAATACCCCTCTACACCCCTCTCTAATACCCCTCTCCAATACCCCTCTCTAATACCCCTCTCTACACCCCTCTCTAATACCCCTCTCCAATACCCCCCTCTACACCCCTCTCCAATACTCCTTTCTAATACCCCTCTCCAATACCCCTCTCTAATACCCCTCTCCAATACCCCTCTCTAATACCCCTCTCCAATACCCCTCTCTAATACCCCTCTCCAATACCCCTCTCTAATACCCCTCTCCAATACCCCTCTCTAATACCCCTCTCTAATACCCCTCTCCAATACCTCTCTCTAATACCCCTCTCCAATACCCCTCTCTAATACCCCTCTCCAATACCCCTCTCTAATACCCCTCTCTAATACCCCCCTCTACACCCCTCTCTAATACCCCTCTCCAATACCCCTCTCTAATACCCCTCTCCAATACCCCTCTCTAATACCCCTCTCCAATACCCCTCTCTAATACCCCTCTCTAATACCCCCCTCTACACCCCTCTCTAATACCCCTCTCCAATACCCCTCTCTAATACCCCTCTCCAATACCCCTCTCTAATACCCCTCTCCAATACCCCTCTCTAATACCCCTCTCCAATACCCCTCTCTAATACCCCTCTCTAATACCCCTCTTCATTTCAAGCAATTTTCATCGAAGGCCTTAATAAATATTAGAAACTGTTAAGAAACTTCTGCTCTTTTTCAAAGATGCTATGTGTTAGGTAGTTCACTTATTCCTACCTTATCCAAGATAACATGTCACATCACTGTTCTGCTGTGTTAGGTAGTTCATTTATTCCTACCTTATCCAAGATAACATGTCACATCAAGACAAAGTCTGCAGCTCGAACCAGCACTTTTGGTTTCTAGCATTCAAGTCTACTAATCATTCTGTTGAATAATAAAGAACATAAACAGTGTGTTATTAATTTTTATCATTTTAGAAAAGATGTTCCCGTTCCAAAAAGTCTGATTTGCCAAGAGGTTCTCAAGAAATTAGTGGCTACAGTAAGTTACATTTCTCATATAAAAGATAATTTAAAAATATAAAATAATAATAAATTATGAAATTATCACTGAATTGTAGGATACAAAGTAGAAGGAAAGAGTTACTGTAACAATATGTGGATTGAGTGAAGAGGAAGGATGGGCTAAAAATAATACCATTTGATATTTTTTGTAAATTTAACATAATATAAAGAAGGCCAAAGCAAGAGGTTAAAAAGAGATGATGCAAAGATGCTTAAAATATAATTATTATAATTATTAAAAATATGATGATTTTTTACAGGGGAATTGTGGGTAGTGAAACAGGTGGGTAGTGAAAATTAAGAATTTCAATTTTACGGCCCTGGTAAAACATTATTTTTCAATTTATTGAAAAAATGACAATGCTGTGTGTATATATTTTCCTGTTGCACAATCAAAATTGTACAATCCTTAATTGAGAGAGAGATTGAGATCCATCTTAATACAAATAAATCAGATATATTAATAATAAATAATATACAATAATAAACATTTCATCTGATGTTCGTTATTCTGATTGGCCAATATTCTTTTTTTTAGGTCATGTGGATTAGCAATGGCGGAACCAAGTCAGTATTACATAACGATGACGTTGATAACATAAACTGTTTATATAGTGGCAAGAAAGAAATTATTTTTATAGATTATAAATATAGAGAAAATGCAAGTTATAGATTCGGTTTGTTGTATCATTCATTCAATCAATATATTTGTAATTATTCATCTCTTTATAATTTCATTTATTTATTTATTAATTTGTTCATTCACTCTTTCATTCGTAATTATTTCAAAATATTTATTCTTCTCTCCTCAAGCTCTGTTTACACTACCAAACTAGTTTGCCAAAAAAAAGTGTTATGTGCCTAAATATGGAAGTGATATTGTCAAATATGGTAGTGATATTGCCAAATATGGTAGTGATATGACATCATCATGTCTATATATGGGCATATCACTTTTATTTTTAGTGTAGACAAGGCTTTATTGATTTAATCATTTCCTTTATTATTTCATTTGTTCATATTTCATTCATTTTTTTTATTCAGGTAACTCTTGACAAATTTCTGGGTGGTTATTCATCGGTTGACATAGATGAGGTAGATTTACTTAAGTACCCCGGTTTGACTCAAGTTGAGTTCCATTATGCTGAGATGTCAGCAGGAGATTGCATATTTATTCCATACAAATGGTAACAATATTTAATATTCAATCGTTTTCCTTTGTTTTTTCATCTTATCATATCATTTATTTCGCCAAATTTCAAATACAGTACAAAGTAAGAAATAAAGCAGTACAAAAGGCAGGATCGCCTAAAATTTATAATAAATAAAATTAATCGTTGAGAGGCTTTCCACTTACATAAATGAATTACACAGTGACACATAAAAAGCATTTCATGTATTGTAGGGGCCCTCAAGAGACAAGCTGTTGCTTCTAACTTATGAGGGTCCCAGTTATTCTTAACTCAATAAATGTTGGATTAATTGAATTGATGAGTGGGTCGAGGGTACACCACAAGTTATTGTTTAAAATTTTAAAAAAAAGAAAAATGATTTTTATTTTTTAATTTAGGTTTCATCAAGTCAATTCATACCATAGAAATTTAGCTGTTAATCTATGGTGGGCCCATGATGCCAAAATGTTACCGACTCCTACAAACTGTGGATCACCAGATCTAGAAATGTCATTAGCTGATGTAACGTTAAAAGATGAATTAGAAGCTGATATTGAGATCCAGGATCCTGCGTAAGTAAATACATGGTCTTATTCAGACTTGATACTAGTCTCTAGTTTCTTTTAAAGCTCTGTCAACACTATCAACCTAGTTTGACAAAAAAGTATGCACAAATATGGTAGTGATATGCTCAAATATGGTAATATTATGACATCATCATGTCCATTATACAGGCGCATCACATTTTTTTGTCACATAAACTTTGATAGTGTAGACAGAGCTTTACGTAGCACAACCAATGGGTATTTCAATTTCAGCTCAAGTACAGTTATGACATGCCATATGTGCCAAAATGTTTCTTTTTACAAATATTAAGCCAAATCATTCAACAATTATTAATGCAGTAGTTTATTTAATTTAATACCATTCTTTGTTTACTTTTATACAGTAGTGACATGATTTCACTTGTCATGGCCGGTGGGCAATTTTCGCTTTCTAATTTGACGGAATATTTTAAGACCTATCCTAGTCTAACATCACTAACGTGGACTGATGAATGTGACAGGATCATTGAAAATGTAAGTATGAAGGGCCATTGATGTACTCTATTATTTAAAGTATCTTCATTATTCTTTAGTCAATTGTAAATCAACCATCATTCAACTATGTTTTGACTGCTTTAGTCAGAATGAATATTTTTTAGCCTCCAACTTGATATTTAAATTTTCCAATGAAACTTGATATCAATCATCTATGAGATTTTTTTTATTTCAGATTTTTCGTCTTATGGATAACAATAATGATGGAGTTCTTGTTAAAGAAGATATAATTGATGTGAGTTTTAGTAATTCACTGTAGTACAGTAAACTGTCCCAATACTGGACACCAGGGCTGGCCAAATATGTCTGGTTTTCTGGAAAGTCTGGTATTCAGAATGTGTTTTTAATGGTAAACATGATTTTGGGACTGTTTGTTTTCGGGTTTCAGAGAGTCCGGTATATTGGGAGAGTTGTCTGTACATGATAATCATTTAATTCATTACTATGCCTGTATTTGCATTATAATAATTTCAGATTAAATAAAGTCTTAGATTTTATTTTATTTCAGCAAATTGAAACAATAGAAGATAAAGTAGAATTTAATAGCAATGTTATTCAAGATATATTACTGATGGAAAATGGGCAAAAACTAAGGGTATGTAATGCTATGATTGTATTACAATACAACTGATATTAATATATGTTTTAATATTTAATATTTACAATTAATTTACTAAAACAAACCTCAAATAACAATTTTATAGTCTTGATTTCTATAAAATATTTGTGTTTTTTAGGAAGAACTTTTGCAATATTTAGAAAAGGAGAAAATTGATCAAACAAAGAAGGAGGAACTTTAAAAGATTTTTGTTTTTTTTAAACATTAAAAATTAAAGCACTTTTGTTTATAGTTGTTCACTCCACCTTTTGTTAATATTTTATGTTTTGTTATGTGAGATAAAGTATATTAACTGTCTGATCTGTTACCTGTTTCACCTCAACCAACTCTCTCTCCATTCTCTAGAGCTGATGCTGCCTTCCACTCCTTTTTGAATACTAAAAACCTATTTCCACTATTTTCAATCATTTATGTCTAATCTGAATAAAAAGAAGAAATATTGTAAATATTATATTGTTTGAAGGTTTGCATTGCGAAATCAAATGTTGATATAAGTTTGCGGTACACCACGTAAGTTAGTTCTGAAAAGAACTGTTGAGTTTCTCGACGTTTCGATCAATATGCTTTGATCGTCCTCACTAAACTTATATTAACATTGTAAATATAGTTGTCATGCTTAACAAAACTTATTAAATAATATCAAAACATTCCATTTAATCCATTTGGGATTTTGTATACACAAGTAATAATTTGTATTACTCTTTTGAAATAATTATTTATTATTCTTCCATTGTTTGTTATAGTGTTATAATACTGTTTTTTACTTGATGTTTTTCACCTTTATGTGACAGTATTTTTGTATATTATGTAAAGATTAATAAATTAAATTGAATTATGCTTGCTTTAACATTCCATTTGATACTGAAAGCAAGATGTTTATAATTAAATCTTGATGGTTCACAAATTTGTAATAAAATATTTCATATGTTAATCCACATAATTTATATATTGTAAGACTATTTTTTAGATAAGTTTTTTGTCATAATAGTTTTGCTCACTTTTTTTACTGTAATTTTTTATATTTAATATGGACCTCTATTTAACATAAATTTATTCCACAATATTTTTTATAATGTTTGATTATATTTTTAAGGTGTAGTTCATTGTATTTTTTCATTGTCATTTTAGATTGTTGTTTAATAAAGACAATGAAGGTAAAATAATTAATATTTTCTGCATCCAAATGTTAATTGAACTTTGTAGCTGATGGCGTTCCATACTTTATCAAAACTTGTTTAGCGCCCTCAATATAACAATTTTCAAGGAAGTTTACCATCAGTTGGTTTCATAGCGCGACGGAAAAAATAAACGAAATATACACAAAGTAAATCATGGATTTCGGTAAATTCTTCTCAAAGGAAAAGGTAAGGGATTATTCAAATACAATAAGATATTATTTAGCTACACTTTTGTGAAAAAGGGGAATGCAATATACCATTCATTTGAAAGATTTTCTGTTGTCAAAATAGGTAATCACCACAGTCTAGAAAGCTAGGCTACCAGTAATAAATATCGATTTGTGTCGCGAGAGTTCATCAACGAATGAGGCTTTGTCAACAGGAAGAGAGGAGGCCTAACTTAGCTGTATCTAAACCAGTACTTAATACTTATTTCACCACCCAATTTTTAGGGAAATGTTAATGTATATTTAGTATTTCATCACTATTTCATTTACACTACATTAGTTGGCCTATAAATTAGGTAAATAAATAAAATAATTGAATAAAACATTTTAGCCTCAGAATTAGGCGCTACTGCAGTTTTGCACCTCAAGTCATATCATCAATTTCTCACCTAAACTTTCCTTTTTCACACTCACAACATAATATTATATAACATGTTTATACGATTCGACCACTTACGAAGTAATTTTTTTTAAATAACAATAGTTTTCAAAACATTTTAAACGATACTGAACTCGCTGTAAACACACTGCGAAATGTTCGCCATGTTATATTTAACAATTAATTGCCAGAATGTATGCTTCATTTTCCCAAAAAATATTAGAAACTATAGAAGGTTATAAAATCCGATTTAAACATGTATTTACTTTTAACTGGCGTAATAGAGGTTAAATTAATATTTCATTACTACTATTATTATTCATATTAATAAATAGGGCCTGTATCAAAGAAAATTATCTCGGTCACTAATCAATACATTCACTAAAACAAAAACAAATCATTTTTTAATACAGATAACAATATTTGCTATGATGATGATGATTTTAGATATGTGTTTTACATATTGAAATTAAAATATGGTTTATGATTTTTAAAACTGTCAATTGCTAAAAAAAGAAAATGTTATATGTACGGACTTATATCGTTGCCGTTTTGATATGTACAGCAGGTTCTTTTTATAAAACCACACTGCAGTTTAAAAATAAAATCATAAATAAAACATACATTGATTTCTGGCAATTTTCTGATTCTAAAATGGCCACAGTTCGATCGAAGTATTCGCGGAAAAGGAGCTGTTTTGAAAGGCATTTTTTATATTGATAAATGTAATTTAACGGTGGCTTAATCATGTGAACATATTACATAATGGCCCAAAATTGTATGATGCGAGTGTGAGAAAAAATGTAGGTGAGAAATCGAAGATATAATAGTGTGGTGCAAAACTGCAGTAGCGCCCAGAATTGTTCATCCATCATGGCATCAATTAATGTCAATCCGGACTGTACAGAAATTATTTTTATTCACAAATTAATTTATAAACCACAAGAAAAGGACAATTTTAGTATTTACAGCGCACTGTATTTTTGTCTTATATAGACTAGGGCCTACAAATACAAAGGGCCTATAAATTGTTTGTACCAATAGACCAGTTAGTCTTTACCAAAGTTTCTGGTATTCCTTTACTTACAGTACCGGACAGAATTATTGCAGATTTTGAACGCATTCAACGCATTGTTAAAGTGTTGACAACGCGTTGAAACTGCGTTGTCCGTTGGCGTTGAAAGTGTTGAGTTCGTTGAACTGTTTATTCAACCAACACAATGTGTTGCGTTGAGTTTGCGTTGAAATAACGAACAATCGGATTCGTATGGTATTTACAGATTGCCAGTGTGTATTAGTAGTAGTAGTAATAGTATAAAATACAGTATTACAAATATTTAAGAAAACAAACATAATGTGTATTTTTCCGCGGAAACCTAGCTTAATATATTACACTAGGCTAGGCCTACTACTAACGAGTAGGCCCCGTGTGTATATGAGCCGCGTCTGCCATCGCAGTTAAAAGTAGTGGTCATGTCCTCAATTACTGTGTGCCTATATTAACTGGAGTATTAAATACCAAAGTTAAGGCGGCGGTGAATCTTGGAGGCTAGGTCACATCGTAATTAATTATTTCCAAACTAAAAACTTCGCAGTACTGTACTACATTTTTCTCGATTATTTATAAAAACAACGTAGCCTACACCCGCCGCCATGGAAGGCAACAATACACCACCAACATAACGATCCAGCATGGTCGTCGTCTTTTTCACGCATGCTTTTCGTGACGTGAGGGACGAACTGATCGAAAGGTGAAGAGTTCATTCATTATGAAATAACGCGTAATTAAAAGGGAAAAAATCGTTTAGTTTTATTATTATCCATAAATATATCATTATCATGTATTATATTATAAATTAATTATTGTGATGCCTAACGTAACCCATGCAGAGAAAAGCGTTAAATATAATAACCAAGAAATAGGAATGACCAATTTGATGACAATAGGCAATGTTAGGCGTTTTCTTTAAAATCAAAACCTGTGCCATACCATATTATTCACGCCAAGGTGTAACCCACAAATATTTGAATAACCAAACAATTCAGAATAAAGAACCACTTTATTCTGATGCAAGACAATATATTATTACAGGCGAGGTTTAGGCGTTTTCTCTTTAACATACTATTGTTTTGTTTCTTAATATAATTATATTGGCCTCCTCCTGAAACTGTATGAATGGGATGGGAGTTGCGAGAATATGCGAGCGAACAGCCAACATTTTAATCAGTTTACAGCGTGATGCTTTTCAAAACGCGCAACGTTTTCAACGCGTTCAACGCTATGGGATTCAATTGTTTAACGTCGTCAAGGAACGGTCAACGGGTTCAATACATTCAACACGCTCTATTGTTAACGTATTCAAAACGCTTTTTGTACTTAAAAATGTAATGTTGTTCGATTTATAAAGATTTAAATTGGTTCATGGGTGTCGGACACGTCAAATTTTTTAGTTCTTTCAAATTACATTACAACAAACAATGGGACAATTATAAAATAAAAACCAAAATAGAGAAACAATATTTTAACTTAACTCTTGAATCTCGAACAGCTAAAAAATGTAGGCCTAAATAAAATTAATTACTTCGTCGTCATTAACGATCGTTAAATACGTCATAACACACGTGGTGTTTTTCTTGAGGAAACCAGGGTGGCGGCCTCATGTGTTGATGTCAGTAATTTCCACGTTGTTTGATTTTACGACGTGAGATCGTGTTTTCCCCCGGAAGGCCTACAGTACAGTGTTAACTGTTAGACTTGGCATCGACCTTATTATTCGATGTTTTCCTTCACTAAACACTGGGAAATATCACTGTGTGTTTTATTTGGTAACTGTCCGTTCAATACTTAAAAATATATCTAAGCTTCATATATATTTTATTTATATTAAAATATCTGGTAGTGACTGCCGATAGGTATTTTGCCTGTTGTTGTTACTGATCGTTCAGGCGTGCAACGGTGCAATCGGCCAGTCTAGTGCTGCAGCAGCTAGCGTTGAAATAACTAATTGTTTACTTGACATGCTGATAATGACTTTCGTTGAATAAACAACTAAACGTTGAAAGCCGTTCAACGCAACGCAAACACAACGCAACGACAACGTGTTGAATGCGTTGGGATTTTTGCAATAATTCTGTCCTGTACTGTAGCTTCACAGCTCCACCCTTTAAACTAAAATATTTGGTAAAACAGCACTGTCAAATATGTGTATGTCATTTGGTAGTTGATAGTACCCATCTAATGATAGTGTAACTTAGCCTGGCATATATTTGTTTAATTAATATTTATATCGTGATTACAGGTTGATAAATATGTTGACAAAGTATTAGTAAAGTAAAAAATAACCATTTACAGGCTTTGAACTTTAAGTTTAAACTTAAATATTTGTTCTACTACAGTATACTACATGTTCCTGTATTTGTATTGTTTTAGTATATTAATCTTAAACATTGATTATTTTAAGTTCACTAAATTTTAAATTAATTTATTTTTTCCATTACTGTAATTTTTGACATTTTAAGGTTTTATAAACTACAATCACATAACATACTACAATATGATGGTAGTTTTAACATCCTGGTATAAGCTACAGTACCATATTTGAACACTTCCTTTACTAATTCGGGCCGGTTTCAGGTGAAATCCAGGTCAAAGGTCATTGGCCTTTTATTCGACCTAACATTAATGCTTGGTTCTAATTATGTATTATTTATTTATTTATTCAGGTTTATATAATAAAAAAACATGCAGCCATGGTATAATAAATGGTATAATACATTTTCTTTTCATACTGTGCTTTAAATTGGTTTTGAATTTTGAAAATCCATTTTAATTCGATAGAAAACACTGTTATACATGTCCTGTTTCCAAACCACAAAATATTATAAACCTGAATACACCTTTACATCGATGGCACACGCTCACAAACGGTTTTTTATTCATTTAAAAACCATATCAATTTTAAACCAGATACAATTCTAAGGAATACAGTAAGCCCAGGAATAAAAAATAAATGCACCAGCACATGTCACCGATTCCACTTCCACCGACTCAACTTCCACCAGAGTGGAGGAGAGTCTGTCAAATCCACCGTTGTAGTTAGTTCATACTGTAACTCCAATTAAACCTTGTACATTACTGTATAGATGACCTAGAGAGGATATTATTAGTGAAAATATATTCAGTAAGTTTCTAGTTTTACAGTAGGAGTACTACTACTGATATCTAAATTTCTTAGGTACAGTACTGTCAGTATATGAATGAAAACTAAATGTAATTTTTTAACAGTACTACAGTATTTTTTTTTTTTTCGTTGGCTAGAACTAGTACTATAGTAATATCTAAATTTCTTAGTTACTGTACAGTAGTTGTTTTAGGTGATGAGACATGAATGTGGAATATACAGGATTTATAATATACCTGGAAGGAGTTCCTGTGGGCCATGTTCAAAGTAATTTTCTGTACCTGTACTGTAGCATCAATTTTAAACAGGAAGTAAAAGGGAAATGGTACAAGCTAGTCTATGTCTTCCGTTTTCCTATCTGGTTTAATAATAGGTGTAATTTTATCTAGTTTATCACCTTCAGACCAGGGTCGCTATCAACATATGCTGCCATAAAATACAAGATTATGATATTGACAGACAATACATAAAAGAATGTCTTTTTGAATAAATATTAAGTATCATCAGGGATAAAAATTTACTTTATAGTACTAGATAACAACCTGAGCAACCTTTGCTGGTTGTCAAAAATCTAATGAGGTCACAATTTATAGCAAAGTAAATTAATTTTGGTAATTATTTGTATGCTACCTTTGCTACACTAAAAAAGTGGAACTAGAAAGCAATATAATCCTTATAAACCGATAAAATACTGTACCTTACACTCAGTACCACACTTTTTATATATTTGGTCCACATTTTTTTTATTTTAATTTAATTATTTATTTTTATATTAGACATTTAGGCCAAAGAAAAAGTTCCAGCAAGGTACTATGCGATATGAGCTTCACAAGAAGGCAGAGGCTTCGTTGAATTCAGGTCTAGACCTAAAGAGCTGTGTAGCTCTACCAGCAGAGGAAGATTTTAATGACTGGATGGCTGTGCATGGTAAGTACTGATTCAATTCATCGCTGGGTTTAAAAATATGGCATTCTTCATTAAAAAATGTCTATATCATGGAGATATCGCTATAAATAACAGCAGCAGAAGCATTAAAAAAAAAATATTTGATTTATAAATAAAATAAATTTAAATATTTCTCTAATTTCTCTTAATAATTATTTATGACTTCAGCAGAGAGCATTTTTTAATGACTTGCTTTACAACATCCCAGTATGCAAAGACCAATTTACAGTTACATGTGTATGCGGCAGGCTTTGTAGCAAACAATTTTTATTCTCAAAATAATTTCTTGAGTGTTTTTGTTTTCAGTTGTTGATTTCTTTAACCGTATTAATCTGATATATGGTACGATATGTGACTACTGCACAGACGAGTCGTGCCCTATAATGTCTGGAGGCCCAAAGTAAGTCAAACTAATTCACATAAATAAAAATAATGTAAATTCAATTTTGGATAGAAGCCATGTTGATTTTTGTCTGATATGTGAAAATACACAGACGTCATAGAAATATAATATTTCTTTGATATGATATATCTCTATGCAGACATGTACTGCACTTTACAATGATGTTATGATGTTAAATAGAAAAGCATTCATGCATTGATATTCATACAGAAATTGCATTGTGTGGCTGTTTTCTTGGGTTTGGTCCTTTTCACAAAACCCAGCACTTTTTAAGTAAATAAATTATTTAAACTTCCTTTTAGTTTTACTGTTAAGCTCTGTCTACACTATCAAACTGTATGTGGCAACAAAATGTAATGTGCTTATATATAGACATTATGATGTCATATGAATACCATAGACATTATGATGTCATATGAATACCATAATATTTGGGCACATCACACTTTTTGTCAAACTAGTTTGATAGTGTAGACAGAGCTTAAAAGAGTGTTAAAATCAATGGAGGAATAAATTATATTTCTGCCATGATACAACAAATGAATACAGATTAATTTCAAATCAAGTGATTTGGAGTATACATTTATGTAAACCAGCATTAATGTTTGATTTTGAACTCCTTTTTGTTGGCCTTTTGTTAATGAGTAATGTATATGAAGTATTATCATAATAATCAAAATGCTATGTTTATAAATTCATTAAATTAGAGGTCATTATAAGAATTTCTTTTGATGTAATCTTGCATTATATAACAATGTTATTCCACCAGGGGTAGGATCTAGGATTTTGTTATGTTAAATTTTAGTGGGCCGACACCTGTTTATCCCCCGCCTAAATCTGTGCCTGTATACTGTATACCCATTGCGTATGTCTAAATTAGTTATGACCACATTTTCGTCCCAGATTCTTCAATTAACCTTTCAACTTTATTCACATCATATAAACAGTACAATATGTTAAAAGGAGCCAAAAAATAGCTACTGTACACAAAGAAATGATGCATCTTATGATCATCTTATTTTGTTCGGTGTTAGACATTGGACTATTTTACTGTATTTGTATGGCAATAAATGAATGCTGTTGTTTATTTAGATATGAGTATATGTGGTGTGATGGCAATAAATACAAGAAACCAACCAAACTCCCAGCCAACAAATACATAGCAAACCTGATGGATTGGATTGAGATGATAATCAATGATGAGAATGTATTCCCTGTAGATCCTGGTAAGTTTACACACACTTCGTGAGGTGGTTTCCCGAATGATAGTAAAATCAAAACGGTACTGGGTATGACCAACTGGCGTTCTTGTCACCAACTAGCCATCCATTCATAGAAGTACTGATATTGGCACTTTGTTAGAATTGAACCCTGGACCTTGGGATTGGAAGGCAAGCATGTTAACCACCAAGCTACAGTTCCACTACAGCTACAATACAGTAAGGTAAGGCAGCCTATCTGTACAGTGACTATAGAATGTGACGTCATGAGGTGGTTTCCTGAATGATCGTAAAATCAAAACGGCACTGGGTATGACCAACTAGTGTTCTTGTCACCAACTAGCCATCCATTCATAGAAGTACTGATGTCGCAGCCTATCTGTACAGTGACTATAGAATGTGACCCAAAACATGACTAACCACGACTTTTAGTTAATAGAAGATTAAACACTGGCGTTTTGTATGTATGAACCCTGGGGGTTAACATGCTGTAGTGGAACTGTAGCTTGGTGGTTAGGGTTAGGGTTGCCTTCCAATCCCAAGGTCCAGGGTTCAATTCTAACAAAGTGCTAAGGTTGTAACTCACTCAAATTAGGCTTAGTTTATAAGCACGATAAATTATGAAATCTTGTAATTGGTTTGATAGGTATGAAATATAAAATAATAAAAGTAGGAGAGTATTAATCAGACTCTATCCTAAATTTGGATATTATATATCTCCTCTTAGTCTTATCTGCTATTTTAGATAACTCTTCAAATCTGTATTTATTATCTATTCAAGCAAATAAGATAAATATAAAACAACAAATAAAACAAGAATGCAAGATATCTAAGTACATACTTAGCAGGTTACCACACCCTTTTTAGTAACATGCCATAGCTTCAATTCACATAATGCTTCCTTTTAATTTATATGTGGATCATAAGAACATAATTAGCTAGCTAACTATAAAAAGATGATTACAGTATGTTCTTCCTGTGTTTCCACATTTAAATAGCAAATCATCGTTTATGCATGTCAGCTGTTATGATGGTTGTAATAATGCATGATTTATTACATATTAGTCCCTGGCTAAGTCTAATATAAACAACTCTTGCTTTAATAACAATTTGTTAATCATTATACAGTAGATAAACCCCTATTAGGGGGACACATTTGTGAGCTAACAAACTGCCTCCTCTACTACTGTATTTATCATATCATTTATTTAATTTCGCCAAATTTCAAATACAGTACAAAGTAAGACATAAAAACAGTACAAAAATAAATCAATGAGGCAGGATCACCTAAAAGTTATAAATAAAAAGAACCTTCGAGAGGCTCTCCACATAGAAATACTTACATAAAATGAATAACATACATGAATTCCTATAAGATTAAAATAAGATGTTAAGATTTTGCAATTGCATTTATTTTTTTAAAAATATACCGGTATTGACCCTCATTCTTTCTATGGGAAAGTGTCCACTTCATAGGGTGTCATTTGAAAGGAGGAGTTCCACTATGTTTCATGATTTTAAAATGTTAATTGAAATATCTACAATTATTATAGTAAAATCATAAATATCAGCCTGGTTTTTTTATGCGAGTAAAGTAGGCTTACTCATGTATATAATAATTCAACAAGGAAGTTGTATAGTAATATTTATGTTAAAAATAATAAGTTAATATTCAGATATGAAAGTTCAGATAAGACTCATTAGTTTTCAGCTCATATAACCAGAATTATAAAATATTAATTTCATGGTAACTAAACTGGATAAACCTATAAAATATTTATATTTTTTTTTTTTGCTCATAGATGTTCCTTTCCCAGATAAGTTTTTACCAACCTGCAAGAAGATCCTATCTCGTCTATTCCGTGTTTTTGTACATGTGTACATACACCATTTTGATACTCTCACCACAATCGGCGCTGTAAGTATTTTCCAATGTCTTTATTATACCAGTATGACCCATCAAGCTGAAATAGGGTACTACTGTATAGAAGCAAATTGAGTTAATGTATATATTGATCTGATAAGAACTGTCTGGGCTTAGTTTGAGGCTAAGAATCACTGTCCTTATTTTTATTTCATTTCTATGGCAACAAAGCGCCTCAAAACCATATATCAACAAACAAATTTAACCAGCAATAAAATGTGTCTGGACATCATTCATTCACTTGGCACTCTCACCTTGTAGGTAGATCTTAGTTAACATTTAAAAAGTGCCTTGGAAGCTAAGAACCACTGGTCTTAGAGGCTAAGAACCACTGGTCTTAGGGGCTAAGAACCACTTATATACATTCACTAATTTCTTTGTTTCCTACAGGAGGCACATATCAACACATGTTACAAGCATTATTACTACTTCATTGTTGAGTTCAAACTGGTAGACAGAAAGGAGCTAGAGCCATTGGTACGTATAATAACACTTTGTATCATACCAATATTATGCTGTATGACCAAGTAAATTCCAATGCTCAACAAATATAGCCACACTCCATACCTTGATACATAAGCCTAGTACTAAACTTTTATACACATTAAACTTTTGCGAGTGATTGAAATTCGCTAAAGTTTCATGCCGCTAAGCCCACAATGCGATCTTGTTACTGTTACCAAGGTTGTGCCCATGATGAATTGACACGATTTTGTTATAGTATTTACATGTACTTTAGTTTTTTATGTTGCAAAAATGGCCGTTCTTTTAATTCTGGTTTTGCAGTAAGTGGTACAAATTGGGTTTTTTTTAAATGAAAATGTAATTTTAATTGCAGAAGGACCTTACTGAGAGAATCTGCCACTGAGGAGGAGGTACAGATTCTGGAATGCAATCACAATCTGAATAGTGTGCTGATAACATGATTCCGTGGGCTAATGGGAAATGCCGCTTGGAATCGGGAAGGATAGGGAGTCATGCCGACTACATCGTCAGGATGTTTTGGGACCTTTCAATCATTTAATTAAGTGCATGATACTAAGTAATAAACTTAAGTGTTTTTTTGGTATCCTAGCAACAAAAAAACAAATGTAAAACATGTGCATTAAGTATGTATTTTTTAAGACTACAGCATAACTATTTTTAATGTTAAAACAACAAAATGTGCATTAATTAAAATGTATTTTTTTAAAGACGATGTAACATTTGTTTTAATACTGGCAAGATGAATATAGTATTTCTTACAATGCTTTATTCATTTTTGTTTTTATGTATAAAGGATTAGCATATTGTCTTATTTTCTCCTTAAAGAAATTGTATTTTAAGAAAAAAAGAAGTATTTTAAAAAATCAAAAAAATATCCATTCATCTTATCCTTTATTTTAGTATCAGTAGTAACTGTTTTGCATTGATAATATTGTACATTTATTAACATAGTAACATTAAATGTTTTTAAACGTCTTTCAAATAACTAAAATATTTGTTGGGACAAATACTTTGCTGATATTCTCATTAAAAAAAAATGTTATTACCGATAAGAGCTGAATACCACAATACAAAATGGAAATTACCTGCATCTAATTTCTCCACCTGTTTGTTAATTAGTATAATTAATGAGATGAGTTAAGGCACTACTTTACATATTGTCTATTTCATATTGCGAGATCCTACCTATATAAAAGGATATAGGTAGATAGCTTGCACATAGAGCCCATTCAGACTTAGTTATTTACCTCGGGTAAGTTGGTTTCATGCGGCAGTTATCACCAACTTTGGTGGGTGGTAGGCCAGCAACTTACCCAGGTAAATAAATCAGTCTGAACGAGCCACTAGACTACCAACATCACTGGCTGGTTTGTTTTCTTGCATTTAGTTACTCCACCAATAAGTTAGTATTAAAAATCCCATCTAGTTAAAATTCTAAGATCTTTAGGTTTAGTAGGTAGGTTTAGATTCCGTAAGAATCAGGGTTAAATATGAAAGTATAACTTATGTTATGATTCATTGCTACAATAATAAGTTTCAACTACTGTAAAACAAATGCTTATAAGACTAACTATATGTTATTTATTGTAAGCTATATGCTTTGAAAACATAAACTTAAACATGCGCAACTAATTTACTTTTTGGGAAGAACTAATTCTAGTTTTCCTTAATAATGATGTATATGAAAACTTGGTTTTCATTGGAAACAAAGCAATGATGTATGCACAACGCAAATGAGTCGACCAATCACAAGCGACATTTCAGATGATTGGTCAAATAACTTGCAGTGTACATACGTCTTTGCTTGTATCCAAGTGGGAACCAAGCTTAAGTGTGCCAAAATTGAATGGATTGTTACATAGGTGAATGTAGACTGAACATTTTGAGATGGCAAACTGGGGGTGAAATCATAACCTACTATAAATTAGCTGCAGTTTTGTTTGATATGTTGGTGCTATATTTTTCAAAAACAACATTTTGACACAGGGTAATAATAATGAGATAAAACTAGTTGTAAATTTTGTTTGAAAAAAAAAATGTTTGAAGAAGATTCAATTCTAAAATTAGGTAACTTTTGTTGTTGAAACATTCCTTGTATTGTAAGCTTACTACAAGTCTTATCACATTGAAACTATTAGTTACATAAATTTAATTGCTAATCATCGATTTTAGTTAAATTGTTTCACAGTAGGATGTTACTTTATTGTACGCATGCAGAGGCGAGCTTCTGATTTTAGATTTAGGTTATGTCATGTTACTTTATTGTACGCATGCAGAGACAATGAGAGGTGATTTGTTGGTTGATTGACAGTTGTTTTGATTCTAGGTCCAGAAAATGATTACGGACACACCTATGCATATGTCATAGCATGGAGAAATCCTAACTTATTTCTCCATGGTCATAGCAAATAAAAAGCTCCCAAATACCACATGTCCAAAACACAGTTTTATAATTAGTGTAAAGATACATCTGGATCTCTGTATAGTGTATACAGTGTTATAATAGTAGGGACATTTTTCTCTCAAATATTACTTTTTAAGTAATCTTTAGTGTATTATTACTTTTTAAGTATAGACTTAATATACACACAGTAGTGTAACCAAATATTTATATTTAAAAAAATACTGCACTCAATTTAAAAGAATTAAAAACTCACCTTATATTGTCTAGGTGCTCATGAGGTCATTTGTAGGCATCCTCATAGAGTATGTAATATGTTTGTTTTTAAGCTTTTCCTAAAAAAAAAGAGAGAAATTGGTTAATATAATAAAACTCCAATGTTGGTGCAACAGTAATATAGTCTACCGCCCTCTATTGTGTAAAACAATTAGTGGGATACATTTTTACCAATCATAGCAGAACCAATGTTTAAATAAATTTAAGAAAATTAACAGTTTAATTGGTAATAAACACACTAATATGTGACTCTATAAACTTATATGTTATTAACAATGACCAGTGAATTATTGGTAACTCAGACATTTAAACAAATAAATTTTTCCAGAAAAAAAAAAGGTGGTTACTGTTTTTATATATTAAATTGATTGATTGATTGAATGAAATAAATATTTATACTGGGTAACCTCTTCAGTCAAAGACTGGTCTCCCAGAGGGCCCAGTTGGTGATCAGTGGCTGTGATGTAGTAATACACCGGGGTAACCCCCTACTCGTCTCGAAAGATGTACTAGGTTCTTTAACGTGCACACGAGCTATTTGTGTACATTGGACCTACGGTTTATAGTCCTTATCCGAGAAGACTCGTTCTACCACCAAAACCATGGAGTGAGTGAGCCTCGAACCCCTGCCGATGTTATGGCTACGTAATTACGGTTCCACTGTCTTAACCGCTCGGCCATTATTTTAGAATAAAAATTCCATATATACAACAAACAATACAAAATGGAAAATCACACTAAAAGAGTTTATAAAATATTAAACACCAAAAGCACAATTAAAAACATCAATAAAGTATTTCACACGATACCATATTATATGGACCTGGGATTCTATATGCCAGGTTACTCCATTAAGTTAAAAGAGTTGTCCCCTGAATATGTGTAAAGCACTGTCTACACTATCAAAAAAATAACAGAAAAATTTGGACATGATGAGGTCATATCACTACCATATTTGAGCATTTCACTACCATTCATCAAACTTTTTGTAAAATAGTTTGATAGTGTAGACAGAGATTTAGCTGTAGTGTGTTTCACAGGAAAGTTCCCCAAGGATTGGTTCTACTGGAACTAGCACTGTGTGTCTGAAGCTGCTTTGTCTACACTATCAAACTTTATGACAAAATGTGATGTGATGTGCCCATATATGGACATGATGATGTCATATCACTACCATATTTGGGCATACCGCTACAATATTTGGGTACAAAATAGTTTGATAGTGTAGACAGAGCTTTGAGCTTGATGCATGCTCAATGTCATTTAGGCTTGGAATATAAAATCAATTTTTAATAGCTGACATAAAACCCTGCAACATTTTTAGATCATACCATAAATAATATTTCCCAAAGGCCATTGGGTAATTTTATAAAATGTTATGTGCTAAGTGAGTGATGTTGTGAATAAGAAATATTGTAATGACAGCAATTTTATATTCCGGTCACAAACCAATATAATTTGTAAAAATTTGCAGATTGATTTTGTCATAATTCATCAGCAGTCTTAAATTAATTTCATGTTTTTGTGATGCTTGTTCGAACATAATCGTCTCTTTAAACAAAATAAATAGCTGTGTCAAAATATACGGTCAATAATCATTCGCTAGGCTTACCTATTGATGTCACTTGGGGATGCAAGTAAGGCCTAGCATCGATCCACTGGATCTGAACTTATGTCACATATTAATCAATGACAAATATTTAACTAGTATTTGCTTGTTTTTAATTGTTAGGGGCCTATATATGTCATGGTACCTTTTGATGTATGTGGCAAAACAAAGTCAACAAACGTGGCCTAGGCTTAACTCAGAAAAAAGTTCGCCGCCGGCACTGGTATAGGTTAAGCATGCGCGTCGAAGATGGAGTGGATAGGCCTACTTAGCGAATCATAGATAGGCCTAGATATCAAGTTAATTATACCACTTCTTCCACCATAATTACCCAGTAAATTATGTATATTAATTCCATAAGTTGTATTTATACGTGTATATATATAGACCTTCTCTTCTCGGTACATTATACTCACTTTTTGCCTTTCTTTTTGAAGTACAATTTTGATGCCGATGTCTAATTTATTAAAAATTATCGTCTGACTTCCACGCATCAATCAAATGATCTGATTGGTCCAAAGTCATTGAAGCTAATTTTACTACGCCGAAAATAGTCCATGTTGTTAATTCATAGTCAATAGAAAATTGACTATGGTTAATTGTAAACATGATAACTGCTAGTCGTGGCCGTTTTTTTTTGTATTACAGTTCTTAAATTTTGTTTTATTTGGGAACATGACGGCCATAGAAAATAAGAGTGATTGAATATAAACACTATCACTCTTAATTACGATTAATTACTGCGATTCTTTTGCATAATAGTTATTCTCATTTATATCAATGATAATATTTTCTAGTTAAATGGACATTGCCTGCCGGGATACTTTTGTAGAATATTAATACAAAACATGCATATATTTATCGGTTTGTTAACTTGAAGGCAAATGTTGTTTACCTAATATTTTAATTCTTTGTGTAATATCGTGTTTGGTTAAGGCGAGACCAACCAAAGCAGCAGCAGCCAGACGCGACGAGGCAACATTTATCTGTCTACTTGAGCGCGCCGTTTTAGCGCCAATCCTCGGGCAATATATTTGAACTGAAATTGATAACACCAGACCCAGAAACGACGGCGTGTCCAGGACCATGATGTGAGAGATTTTGAAGATGACCCACAGGGATGTTTTAAAACTCTACCCTTGTCATTAGCATTGTTTCCTCCAGTCATTCAGCTGGTCACCAACGTACCAATTTCCGACCAAAGAATTTCGCACGCTTATTAATGTCTTGTGTTCATGGTAAAATTCTTTACCAAAGCAGAAATTTGAAAGGCGTCTTCAGGAACAAAGTTGAAGTTGGGGCCACGTAATTACGCATTTACGCGCGCAGACGCGTATGACGTAATCGAGCATCCGTGTAAAACATATCGTCAGTAGGTAGTATAGGCATAATATCACTATTGTTCTTTTTAATTAACCAACGTGTGTGGTAGGCACATCCCTTTAATAATGGAATGAGTACGGTATAGTTTATAAAAAGTAATTCAGCGTATATATTTAGTATATATCCAATGTCATGTTTGTAGAATAGGCTTTGGCTTAGGCGCCACTGTGTTATCAAAACGCGGGTTTTTAAAAAGATACGTATACTTAAGACTTTACGGTCCGTCAAACAAATTCAGTGTTACACTTTGGAAGAATAGACTAGGTAGTGAGTTACGTCACTTTCGATGAAGATATAAACCTGGTTATTTTTTATTGGAAATATCTGTTAGTGTCTCTGCAATCAGTAAATCGTTCAATTTGAAAACAAAAGTTGATTCTCTTTCAAAATCTAGGGTGATGATGGGAGGGATGGATATTCAGGCGAGGGCGGGTCTACATAAATGGAGGTATTCATTTCTTCCATGGTTAAAGGGTCTTTCACACCTGTTCTTGCACGGTTCCGTTCCGGCGCCGGTAAATCCAATCGAACGTCAATATTTCGGTTTGATCGCACATCGATTGGCGCATAGCCGCGTGAAGCGTCGTGAAAACGAAACATCTTTGGCGTTCGATTCAGTGTGAAAGGCCCTTTCAGGGAGGGTAAAAATCCGGAGAGAGGTCAACAAGGATATGGAATGTCAATATGAAATGTTAGTTCTTCCATATTGCAGCATTCTTCGTAGGATATAGTTCGTATACGTTAAAAGAAGTAAAGTAAACTGGTGAACTCTTCCCGTTATTAACAAATGTGTTTGGTTTGATTACCGATAAATTACCTCCGATATTGTCAACTTGTGATGATCTGTGATGATATCAGGAAAAATTAACCATTGTTTTACGAATAACACCATCATTTTGGCCGTATAATTGTCGTATGGATACGATACTATTATATGATAAGACATTGTGATTTTTTGTGATCGAATATCACTTCAAAGCTAGCTATTGTATATTCAATAGTCCCCTGGAAACAATAGTAATGTGTTATAACTACAGACCTACATTTTTACAATAGAGAACATTTTCTGTGAATGGGCGTTCGTTTATGGCTCGTTAGATATCGACGTAACGACATTTAATTCGGTTAATGATGTTATATTAGGGCCTCGTCGTATCACGTAATGATGCCTCGTATCAACAGCCTTGTTTATGCAGGCAATGATTCTTATAATATGAGGCTGATGTTGATTAGCGATCAAAGTTCGACCGACTTTACACTTTTCTTAATAGATACTTTTGTAAATATAATTCTACTAATGATGTGTTATTATATAAAAATGAAAACGGTGACAGTTCTATAAAGAAAAATCGAATTTGTGGATACACAATCAGGACTATTGGAACTACAATAACATAATAGTGTTTATTGCGATAATTTTAATAATTATAATAAGATTGGTCAAATCATTTACGTTGTCCTTGCGTTGCGTGTGGGACCCAAACTTAAAGGTCCCGTTCCGAGCAAAAATCGATACAATAAAAGAATAAGGCTATCGAATTTATATGACGTCATAATTATCAGCCCTATTCTTCTTAACGCAACGTAAATGGATTATTCAATTCAATTCAATTCAATTCAATTCTGTTGGCCTTTTCAAAAGTACAGTACATACAAATATAAAATGGATATTCGAACAGTAGCTTGTCATTGGTCAACTGGCTTGCGTTGCATCTCTAGTGGGAACCACGCTTTAGTGAGCTGCAGTTAATAATATGACGTGACGCATTCGACGTGAGTAGGACGTTTGACGTCAACGTACGTATGCCTAGAAACGGAACGGCTTCGCGCGCACGTATGCTCCATACAATTTAAAATTCAAACCTGCCTATTCAATTAATACTGGTAACCAACTATGACCTTGAAACGAGTGCGTTTAATTATTAAACGCATCGCTTCATTTACTTTCAATCATGGCCTATGTAAAATACCTCTCTGTAATTTCCTCCATCAAAATTAACATTAATTTAATCGAAGTCTACAGACGGTATAATGCCTAATGATGCGACAATAGGTAATAAACCCTTCCCAGTTGCTGCCGTGACTGAGTCATACCGATGATCACAATAATACAGGCTTTGTTCAGCCTATTCACGAGTATTGATTTCTGTTTTTATTACATAATTAAAATAGAGCTGAAAAAAAAGTTGGCCTGATTATGGTTCAGATTAAAATTGCGACATTAAGCACCTTTCTTAATATATATATATTAACTTACTTTAGTTATGATAATTGGTATAGAGGCTGGGTGAAATATAATTAAAGGTCGATTTACACAGACACAAGCGGTAACGGTAAGCGGAAAAACAGCGTAGCTTGTTCCACGTAGAATCTGTAGGCCTATCTATCCTGAGCACTCCGCGGTTTGTGTAAATGGTAAATAACATAGATTCTACATTATTTTTGTTACCATTACCGCTTGTCTATGTGTAGATTGGTCTTAATGCGAACTTGTCGCAGATGTTAGAACCATGATTTTTTTTATTAAGAAAATGTAGCTCCAACATGGCGACACGAATATTATTGGGATTGTACTGGCTGGGGAATTTGAAATCAGGAGGAAACATTGTTTGGGATTGTAAAATATCTATTCTAATGCTAACGACTTCAGAACAGTCCCTCGGCTCAGTCACGGAGTCTAAAATCTTGTAAATTCATCAATTTGAACTCGGCGGCGACGGAGCACCCATCTCGCGTCGTCGTCAATGATCTGTGTAATTCACACACGCGCCTGTTGTTACGGTCACAAATGATGCATTATTTTTTGAAGGTGTATTTAATCCGACAGTTTTTTTTTATCTTGTACTATTTTTATCTTCTGTTTTTCCAGACGCTTAATTCTTTAAAATTGGCATTTGTTTTTTTGTTGAATCGTCACGACTGTCGTCATCACATCATCACCATTCACAAACGTCGTTAGTTTAGTTAATATGAAAGCTTGGTTCCCATTGGACGCAAATGCAAGCAATTTGACCAATCACAAGCGATGGATTATTCAAATCGCTTGTCATTGGTCAATTCGCGTGCGTTGCGTCTGCGCCCGTGCGGCACTATGGGAACCAAATAAATAATAGTAATGCACACAAATAAAACTACCCAAGATACATCATTATCATAAAAGTATTTTTTTAATTTTTTGTCGTAATACCTTCTTCAACCAAAAAATTTGTACGTTCGTCTTTTTAAAAACTTTGTTAGGAGTTTAAACAAACATTAGACGTCCATACAAGAATATAAATTATTACAACTTTTCTGAAAGATCTTAATATTAATTACAATTTCTTTGTACTTTTTAAACCAACATATATTTTCAGAACTTTGTTACCATGGATATTTTATTATTGTTTATCCAAAATCGACACAAAAAATGTGTCAGCAACATTTTAATACATATCTATTTATTGAACTTGAACGTGAAAGGAAAATAGTTTTTGTTACATGGACTAATTGACCAATCGGTTAAAAAAATAGATAATGTTAAATTCAAATAAAAAAATGTTTTTATCCAACATTTAAAAAGAATTAGTAATTTTCTTGCATGTCTATAATATTTTCAAACATTACTCTTAGTTAAAATGGTATATTGCTAAAACTTAAGATAAGAACTATTAATGAAATCAGTCTTTTCTAAATTCAATTATTTTATAAAATATATGGTTTCTAAATTAACATTTAATTGGCTTTGAATAAAATGAGTTTTAAACAAATTAGTCTTATGGTTCAACATGATTCTACAACTTAAATGTAAGTAAATTTTGCCTTAATTTTATTTCTTTGTCCAGATTCGATCGTCAATATCATTATTTTATTCATGATGCTATTTCTGGGATCAACTCAAAAAATTAGAAACTCTTCTTAAAATAATCATTGTTTAGGGTTTGCTTAGAAAACAGACAATTATAAGAATCTTTCAAATCTTCTAATAATAGAAAAACTGAAAATAATTGTGTACAAATATTAAAATCGTTAAACAAAAATCTTATTTTATATTTTATTAGTAGAATGCTTCCGAAGCTAGTATATACAAACATTAAATAAATTATCCTTACATATACATCTTCTTAAAACTATTGTGCACCAAATTAACCATTATGAAAGAACGATCCATAATTGTATTTTGAATAACTATTTGTTTTGCAGACTTCAAATCAAATGCTATAACTAAGCAGCTTAGTTTTAATAATGCTTTCTGTCACACCCTGTTTATAATCTATGTTTGCTTAAACTTTTGATGACCTAACGAAAATTAGACAATGATGCAAATAAAATTAAAATAAATAATACAAGTGTAAAAACGTCGTCGGTGGAAAGAAAAACAGATAGTAGGTGTTACACTTTCTTATCCTAAGTACGAAACAAGGGAATTAATATTACTTTACATAATTGAATGCAATGCATGCTGGGTAACATTAAGTTGGTGCTTAATCCATGGACAGTGATTAATATTTAGACAACATTGTATATTATAAAAAGCAGCATTGTAAACATACAGATTCAACTTAAAATATGAAAATTAAAAACACATTACCAAGACAAAATTAAAAAACAAATCACCAAACTTATTACAAATGCCTTTCTGTTATGAAAATCTCAGTAAAAATTGAGATTTTGTTTTAAAACAGAAATGACGTCTACAAAAGTAGAAAATGTCCACTCAGCGATTTTCTTGTTTTCTCTCAAACATCAATATATAGTAGCAGTTTATTAATACAATAAAATTTATGTTTCATACAAAATGATATATCTCTCTTGTTGTGGCATGTCTTGCAAGAAAAGTGCAGCGTTTAGTTCATTTATATATATGACCGAGTATAATCCCATGTTTGAATATTATAATCCCACCCCCTAGACTAAATTCAGAGAGAAGACATTGATAATAAATACATGTTTACTTCAATAGAGCATGTACATATAACTGATAGGTCCATGAATAGAGTATAACTCCACGTGTAAGTGCTGTATAGAGTACTACACTCGATCATATACTTAAAAAATGAACAACTTGATTTTAAAATAAGAAGCTTTGTATGTGGATTACAATAAATCAAATTTGTTTAAAAAAACATGTGACATTAGATTAGGCACTTTTCTTACAAAATAAGTTTCCACTAAGTATAATTTTACAATAATTTACAGTCTTTATACAAAAGTGTCTGGATTGCAGAGACTAGTGCCATCTGACTCTAGCTATGAGGCAGGAGGCTAGCAGCAGCAATGATGACATTTGGTATCGACACGCTGAACCTGTTTCAGTCTGTTTGTCGTATCCATTTTTATTTCCTATTTTGTCCGTAGGTTTAGGTTTAACTGAAAATAAACATAATTTTAAAATGAATAGAGCGTATGTGATTTGTTTATTTTTATTTATAATTTATTTAAAAGTAGAAATTTAAACTAAATGGCATAAGGGTAAAAATTTAAAAAAAAAATTGTTGAAAGCTGAAAATAAATAAATATTTTGTTGGTCATCACTAGGAACACATGGATGTAAACACAACACTAATTATTTGAGCAATCACAATGCGATGGATCATTCAAACAGTTGCTTGTGATTGGCTAACTCATATTGCGCATATTACGTCCAAGTGAGAAACAAGCTATAATGATTTAAACATACCTGTAGGTGGTGGTCGTTTGGTCCTTTCTACAGATTTTCTTGTCGTAGTATGCACAAGTGGACTTGTTGTTGTGTCTTTTGGTCGTTGTGTCGTCGTTACTCTTGGCACAGGTGGACCTGAAATATAAATAAATTTGACATAATTATGATTTTTGATTGGAACTTGGAACATACATTTTTTTTTTTAATTGTCTACAGTATCAAACTTTATGTGAAAAAAAGTGATGTACCCATATATGGACATGATGATGTCATATCACTACCATATTTGGGTACAATTTTGATAGTGTAGACAGAGCTTTAAGGTGCTGATTTTATTGCTTTACAGATCAATGATTTAAACTAAATAATTCAAAATAGGATATTTACTTGGGTCTATTATATGTACTTCAAGTCGCATATTATGTGTCTCACATAAGCCTCCTTCAGTTTGGTCTATTCCGTCAGGTGAACCATTTGCAGTTGCTATAAAAAACAAAAAAATAAGTAGTAATATTAAAGAAAAACAAACTACTGTAGATATAATGCAATAATCATTGAGCATCATGAGGCATTTTAACATTTTTAGGCCCTGACACGCCCCCACCCCAATTCAATAGGCCCTGACACGCCCCCACCCCAATTCAATAGGCCCTGACACACCCCCACCCCAATTCAATAGGCCCTGACACACTCCCACCCCAATTCAAAACTCCTGAAACCTGTTATAATTTGCATAGAATTGTAAAGAGAATAATTTGCATACTTACTAATATAATAATAAGATTGTCCAGCCACGAACCTAGTTCCACGTGGGTATGGCGTCCATGATTGGAATAATAACGTATATTTATTTTCATCAAATGGTCTATTGCATTTCAAAAGAAATTTTTCTGTCTTGTTAGCTTTAGTTACATTACAGCTTTCATAGCTTACATACGGCACTTGTATAAACGTGTGGTATTGCGCCTTGTAGCGGTCTTCGTCCGTGTCGTTCGTGTGCGGGCAGATTATATCTATGACATCATTTATTTCAGCTTCTAGGTACATGCCGTTTTGACCAAAACTGTAAAATAAAAAATAAATTACATTTAACCATCAATATTTTTACATTCTGTAAATTTTGACAATTGTTAAACAGTGACACGCCATGTGACCCACAACCATCCAATCAAATGACAGGAATTTATTTAGATGTTATATAATACATTCTGTTTAATAACAAATAGTATTTTTGATTGTTAAATAAATGTGTTGGATGTACAGTACAGTTATGATCAACTTATGTGATATTGTATTTTATGATTAAGAACTTTAGTCTATAATTTAATGATAAAGTATATTTGTTATAAATAAATAAAGATAACCATTACATTTATGGAAAACAACACAACAGATTTTAGGCCATGAAAAAAGCAACAAAATTGATATAAACATGAAAGTAACCAAAGGGGGACTGAAGAAAATGACACCTGTTCAGAGACTAAGATAGTAAAGGCTGTGAAAGATCTTGTTAACTACGACGACATCAAAAGGCAAGAACAGGACAGTTCACAGTAGGGGGCGGTATTGCACATACGATCGCCTTAAACTTGATATCCACGCAGAAAAATCCAGGTGCAAACTGAACAGTTGGTTGGTAGACAAATACACCAATCAGGAATAACATTCTTTGAAATTATCTAACCAGCCAATCAGAGAAGTTTGAGGCATAATCGTGATTTTATTTGCGACGTACGACAATGGCACGTTGTT
This sequence comes from Antedon mediterranea, assembly GCF_964355755.1. Taxonomy (NCBI): domain Eukaryota; kingdom Metazoa; phylum Echinodermata; class Crinoidea; order Comatulida; family Antedonidae; genus Antedon; species Antedon mediterranea. The sequence continues at coordinate 29,343,248 of NC_092676.1, read as the reverse complement.
TACATTAAATCAACCACATACGTTGATCTTGTTAATCTCCTGATATGTATTCATTATTTGCATTATTTCATAATTTTGATAAATCATTTCCTGTTAAATATGATTGTAAACATGTTGGGTAACTCAACGCAACCCAGCAATTTGATATCAATATTCAGACACCCAGAAACAGTCACAAAATTCTTTAAGCTCTGTCTACACTATTAAACTAGTTTGACAAAAGTATGTGATGTGCCCACCACCACCATATTTGGGCACATCATACCTTTTTTGTCAAACTAGTTTGATAGTGTAGACAGAGCTTAAAGAATGTTTTAATGCAAATTTATGAACATTCATTCAATATAAATCCAAAAGATTTTAAAACCATATTTCATGTACTGTTATAAATCTAACTATATGACAATGTCTGATAATGATGTAATTGATATCAATGTTCGGCAGTCAAGATGTCGTAAGAAGATCGGTTGCTTCATCTCAAGCCACGAGGACACACTTGTTGTTTTAGCTGCCGCCAAGGAATGCAAACTTGGAAGACGTCTGGACCAGAAAGTCTACAAACATCTGGTCATGTAAATTTGAAACTTCCAAAGATAACACAGTCAGATATTTTGATCAGGTCCGCAGAGGAAACAAATTGCCTTGCTGTGTTGTTATTATCTGTAAATGGAGCGTATTATTTCTATAGCCTAGGCCCATGTTTTAGATTCTTAGCTTAACTAATAATAACCAACTATCAGTCTAACATCAACATTTCCACAAACAAACATTCCCCAAAAAAGAATTTAATAACTTTCATGTTAAAAAAATACAATCAAATTCCAAAAGAATCATACCAAGAAGAAGTAAGAGTTTAAATAAACCATAAATGCCAACTTAGTATTTTTAACAAACATTCCCCAAAAAAAGAACTTAATAATTTTACTTCAAAACTCAAGAATCACACCAAGAAGTAAGAGTTTAAATAAATCCTAACCATAAATGCCATTATATTTATTAAACACACATTATTATAGTTATCTCATCTTTAAGCGTTATAATCCATTTATAATTGAACCATGTGTAACATTTGTCAATATTGTTGATCCTTTTAAATGCGTGTTTGATCACATTTGGTAGTAATGTCTGCAAACTTCTATGTAATTAATGTGCAAACAATTGACACATTGATGTTGGTAATCCTGCTCATGTCATAATGGATTCACACACAACAAAGAGAATCATAAAGAGAACAAAGAACCAAGATGTTGCAATGTTTATTTTCAGATTTAGACGGGAAAAAATGTTTTTAACAAAACTAGAAAAAAAAAAATGGACAGCCTTGAATTGAAATGACTAAAAGAAACATGTGGTAAGTGAAATAAATTACGCATAATTTTCAGTTAAAAACAACCTGTCTATATTTTACAGAAAAAAAAACCTTTTGGAAATATTCCATTCAAAATGATGAATTATCAGATATTCTATTAATGCTATGATATAATGAATGAATTTAATTCATTTTCTAATAAAATGTATAATAAAAGATCTTATAGTATACAGGTTGTGATATGCTGCCCTCTACAGTTAGTGTTAGTTGCGTAGAAATACTACATCTCTTGGGGTAAGGATGAGCCAAGCCTTGAACCTGATGGGGGCCTAACTTGAATCATTCATTTCCTATCAACATTTTGCCGCATCATCCTTTGGTTTGAAACAGGTTCATCAAAATTCTCCAGACAAATTGATAATTTTAACTCTTTCGTTTTCTTGTGGATGTGGAAATCAACATTACACTAACTGTCTATCAATTATTGATAAAAAAAAGTAATCAAAATATTTTCTTTTCGTTAGCAAAATGATGGAGTAACTAATGAAACAGTGTCTCGTAAACTCTAAATACTTTCATCTTGGTAATCTAATTAAAGATTTGAATGTTTTATGTGAATGTTTCTATCACGCCCAACAACTATCGTTCTATGTTATTTTAAATAAGTCTAGATAAGTTATTCAAATATAATGTTATTTTTATAATACTTTCAATCAATTGAGGTTTATGGTTCATAAATTCATAATTGTAGTTTTAATAATAGTAAAGCTTTCGTTTATAGACAATAATAGACTACGACTGCGGAAAATAAATATTGAATTACCGTCTCCAATCGTCTACCGTTCTGAAACGAAAGCTTGCTATTATCTTAAATGCATTCTAAATTCTAGATTCTGCAGATATTAGTTAACAGTTAACATTGCATAATTGATGGCTTCCACATCTTTATTGTCGTCTATTGTTTTAAGATTAAGAAGAAATGTGTAAAAAAAGTACATTTCTTTCCCACAGCATGAGCGGCCTACTTTACATGCTATAATTCTCTGTCCATCAAAATCTCAACAATATTGTTGACTTTTCTACAAGAACACCTATATCTAATAACAACAGGTAGGTTTGAAAACTTGTTGCATTCACACTCATCATCAAAGGGGTGTAAAATGGTCTCCTACCCCCAGGCAAGAGTAACAAAAGCCTGTTTAAAAAGCTTTGTACAATATTACTTCAGTGTTTCTAATGGTGTTCTACAGTTTCCTAAGCCTCTACTTTTATCAGTAAAGGTTTGGTTTAGGCATAACCGGTTGGACTCTTTCATGGGTGCTATAAGTTGCTGAAACAAGCGTAATTTTACTAATCTAGTGTTGTTCCTAGTTTTGAGTGTTATTCATTTTGAATAGAACCTTACAAATTATTGTAACAAAATCTTAAATTAAAAATTGATTCTTTCTAACTTTCTTTAGTAATTCTTTTTACACTATTATTATTTAGTATTTTTAACACACCTGCTTCTATGATAACAAGACAATACTGTAAAAAAGTCAGCATGGACAAAACGTTCTCATTAATTTGCCATGATGGCGCTATATATGTAACCCGAGACAAGTCATTATTATCGGTAATTTAGTTGTTATTCAAGTAGAATCGTTAAAGTCAACAAAGAATAATAAAAGACAATCAATGTAATAGTAACAATGGTGAGAAAATGTTATTTTTACAATGAAATGATGTAAAATTATATTTGATACTATCGTAACAAAAGGTGTAAAAACAATCTTTTGACAATTGAAAGCAAGGAAAATGAATAATTTATGAAAGATATTTACTATTTGGTTTAAAACAATTCTTATGGTAGTCCTATTTACAAGTGCTGTCACTAAGAATGGCTTTAAACGTTCCTATCAATGCTCACAAGTCAAAGCAGATGTCATAAGTTACCAGACAGACAGAGAACAAATTAATTTTGCTGTTACTCTTCACATATTTAATAATGTAATCTTATATAGCTATTAAATTAGCATTCAACAAGCTGATTATGTTGAAATTAATATTGTTTCCAAAAGACATGTGTTAAAATCAACCAAGCATTTATAAAATGAACGGTAAATACGATGGACAATAGTTTGTTAGAAGCTTCAAGCAAATTCATCCAAGATAAATATTAATTTTAGAAATATTGAGGGTTATTGAAATATTCTGTTTGCTCAATATCAAGCAAAAAATATACAGTTGTTATTTTAAAGGTTCTTCTTTAGGAGATAGCTTATCAACTCAGATAAAACTAAAAAAAGACCAAGTATACTACTATTATATACTACTACTACTACTACTACTACTTACTATTGTACTAAACTACTCTATTTTACTATAACAGTTAGTTTCATTAGTATAAAGGGTCATCTGGATCTCTGTATAGTATTCATCACTTTTTTTTGGATAACCAAAAAAAATGTTATGAATAGACAGTTTCATCATGAAGAAATAATTTGCTCCATGGTTTCATCCACTCAGATAAAACTATGATGTTCAAACAATCATATATATCTATATGAATTATAGTAAGGTTTTAAACCAAGTACTTAGACTAATAAGTACTTAGCCAACAGACTCCAAAGTAAAGATACAATATTCTTTGATCAACCTGTGTAAACTCGTAGAGATCTACTTACTTTCATTTATTAGCATTATCTCCTAATCCTAAGTGGTTCCAACAAAACTTACAAAGGTCTTGCGATCTCATCCTACAGAGCAAGCAAACTAAAACTAATATAGGACCTTTTGCTATTGTGACAAAACAGAATCACTTTGCAGTAAATCTCTTTAATATATTTGCTTTTACTTTTAGCAATTAGGAGAAATTACTATTAGTTTTTACATCTTTTATTTACTTATTCAACTTTATGTTTCAAGAGGATAGCTCTAACAACAGCTGTACTACCGAAGTACAGTTCTAATGGTTGATGGTACGACCTTTTATAAAGTCATAGTATCTGTCCATTAAAAAAAAATTTACAGAAATTTGTAAGGGATAACTTTATCTGCCATAGGCGGAACAACCTACCCAACCACCCTCATAAATGCCAAATGTCAAAACTTGTTACTAATAAAGTATAATAGGAGATTTTTGGCAATCACAATAACAAAATATCTTCATATCGAAATCAATAACCAATGCACGGAATCTGACCCAAGTAGCAACAATGGAATAAAAGAAAGCAGAAAAATAACTATTACCAGTTTGTTAACGTCCTCACAATAGTTAGATAAAGATTACAACAACAAACGTAAAAGGAAACAGCTAAATATTGATCTTAAATAAAAACTCATTACCTGAAAAAAGGAAATATATAATGCATGGCTGTTGGGGAAATCAATTTCTTTTGAATCTACGGTTGAACAATAAAGAAGTTGATTAAAAGTCTCTAAGATAAAAATCTCCCCAACTGATAAAATTCTTTCTATTATTATATAAAGTGGTGAAAGACATTCTTGTCTTTTCTTCATGTTCTGTGAGTAGTGTTGAAGGTTTATATCACTGTTGAGACACTACACCTATAAAGACACTATTTTATGCATAAGGATAAAGGTTTGATTCCTTTTATGAACGTTCTTAATCCTTGGAGATGTCAGTTGATGAGATTAAAAGAGATTAATGAATGCTATTAATCCTACTGGGAGTTATTCCCAGTCAATAGGATATTGAAACAGCTTTACACCAAGAAAAAAATACATTGGTAATTTATAATATTTAAGATAGATAGAGTGGATATTTTACTTGTACACATTATACAGTACCTGTATAACTATTTAAAGCTAACTACAAGTTGCTGCAGTTTAATTTATTTCAAGAAGGAATATTTTTTTTCCATGAATAATAATTTACAGATCATTCCCCAGTATTTAATAATGAGATGAGTTTATTGCGAGTTGAGTTTTTACCCAGCGGTGAACTACCTTGGATGTTATGCACGATAAAATAAATTAATTTAATGGTTAGCCACATATCTGTTCCCTATCCTTCATATAATTTCAATTCTAAATATAAATTTGTCTGCAATATCTTCAATATTCATGGATAGAATCATTAATATCTCAACCTACATTTCATCGTACCCATATCCTATGAATAATTCTAACGTTAATTCACGTTCACACAGAGTCTCTCTACTTCCTTTAGGATTGAATTCCATTATTTATCATTATTCATCTAACATTTCATCAATCATATCATTGTATCTTTGATTTGTACTCATTTTAGATATTGATAATAAAAATAAGTATGTACTCATTTCAGATATTGATAATAAAATTAAGTTAATTTAATGTACTAATATTTGAGATAATGATAATTGGATTTTATGATTGTAGTAATTCCAGTTAAGCCTCATTTGAATATAAAATGAATGTTAACATTTTTTATTAAGAGACAGCCCTCATTAAGGGACCATTTATACACTCTGCACTTTTACTAATATACCACCTTACTAGTTCTATCAAAAGGAGACAAATAAAAAAAATTAATTAAATAAATTTATTTTGTAATTTAATCAAAATATTAAATAATTCATAACATTAATAATTGGTATACCAGCAAATTATTAAAATTAACGAACAAAATAATTACAGATATGTTTCTAGGTTAGGTTGCGTATACGTGCATAAGGAATAAAAGGCATCTGAGGCTATTGATGACAAATTGATAGCTTTGTTATTACATCTAACAATGTACAATTATAGACAATAATTAAATGATACCAGCAAAATGAAACAGTTAAAATGATATTAAACGTATAAAACCTTGACATGGTTTTATGATGTAGTAAGTATAATCATTGTATATGACCCAGTATGATCATACAAACCCTAATATACAGACAAACTTGATTTCATCCTTCGCAGGAAAACATGGAATACAATAATGATGATGTAATATCTATTTATAAATAATTACAAAAGTTATATATAAATTATTTGTATTGCCATCGGAACCTCAGGGAATAATTTCGCCAGTGTAGCATAGCAAAAAGCTATACAAAACAACCATTTTGCTACAGATTTTTAAATTTGTGTAGCAAAAAATACAATACAAAACTATGTTTCTCGACTAAAAAATCAGTTTGATTAGCAATATTGCTAAACAAAATTTTAAAATGAAATTTTCCCCTGAACCTTAACCTAAAAGTATCTACTGTATGTGATGGTTGTACGAAGAAATTAAACTGTTAATAACTTCAGAATGCTGAGGACATTACCAGCAGCAGCAACCTATGTATTGAAATTGAACACAAGGAAATTACAGTATTCAATCCCTTGATACAATAAACTGATTTTGATTAGTTCAGCTACACGTACAAACAAATCGTCACCTGCGAGCGCACCAACATGAATAATCAATGAGAGTACAGGCAACAAAAATCTAATTGTCTCCAACTGACACATTCTAATGTTAATCACTCAACGAGATTCTTTTTTTCTCGCTGAACAAAAAAAATCATTCACACCTTATTTACACACAAAAAAGGACGAAAATATGCTCCTTGAATAATTGTAGTCGGAACAGAAAATATTATTTTTAGGATTTATTTGAAATATAGCTGAACCATCAACATTACCATTTATTAATAGTCACTTTACAACGATTCCGCTAGTCCTACAACAATTACGCCAGTCTTAAAACGATACCCCTAGTCCTACAACGATTCCGCTAGTCCTACAACGATTCCGCTAGTCCTACAACGATACCCCTAGTCCTACAACGGTTATGCTAGTCCTACAATGATTCCGCTAGTCCTACAACGATACCCCTAGTCCTACAACGGTTATGCTAGTCCTACAACGATTCCGCTAGTCCTACAACGATACCCCTAGTCCTACAACGGTTATGCTAGTCCTACAATGATTCCGCTAGTCCTACAACGATACCCCTAGTCCTACAACGGTTATGCTAGTCCTACAATGATTCCGCTAGTCCTACAACGATACCCCTAGTCCTACAACGGTTATGCTAGTCCTACAATGATTCCGCTAGTCCTACAACGATACCCCTAGTCCTACAATGGTTATGCTAGTCCTACAATGATTCCGCTAGTCCTACAACGATACCCCTAGTCCTACAACGGTTATGCTAGTCCTACAATGATTCCGCTAGTCCTACAACGATACCCCTAGTCCTACAACGATTCCGCTAGTCCTACAACGATTCCGCTAGTCCTACAACGATACCCCTAGTCCTACAACGGTTATGCTAGTCCTACAATGATTCCGCTAGTCCTACAACGATACCCCTAGTCCTACAACGGTTATGCTAGTCCTACAACGATTCCGCTAGTCCTACAACGGTTATGCTAGTCCTACAATGATTCCGCTAGTCCTACAACGATACCCCTAGTCCTACAACGGTTATGCTAGTCCTACAATGATTCCGCTAGTCCTACAACGATACCCCTAGTCCTACAACGGTTATGCTAGTCCTACAATGATTCCGCTAGTCCTACAACGATACCCCTAGTCCTACAACGGTTATGCTAGTCCTACAATGATTCCGCTAGTCCTACAACGATACCCCTAGTCCTACAACGGTTATGCTAGTCCTACAATGATTCCGCTAGTCCTACAACGATACCCCTAGTCCTACAATGATTCCGCTAGTCCTACAACAATACCCCTAGTCCTACAACGGTTATGCTAGTCCTACAATGATTCCGCTAGTCCTACAACGATTCCACTAGTCCGACAGGCTTTGAACTTAAGTACTTTGTTTAATGCAGTATTTTACGACAGGAAGGTTATATACAAAAGCATCAAGAATAAAATAATATTTATGCGGAAAATACTGTACAATGCAAATAATAATCATCACTTTAAGGTATTTTGTAGATATTACATTTCTACATTTGACAAATGTTTTCCGTTGTGACATGCCCTAGTTTTAGCAATCAATAGAATGGAACACATACTATTAAATTATCTTAAATCTGATAATTTGTTATGTTTAATTCAATTATGATTGTATTCTTAAACAGGTAATGTGTTAAGATATGGAGCACACCAGGTAGGTTCTCTTAAGTACAGACACCAGAAAAATTAACAGAATTCTCATGAATATATAATAGTTTTAAAGACATGTTTAAAACTAGTATAACTGACAATTTATCTTAAATTTAAATTGTAAAAGAATAGTCCAAAAGTGATTCTTAAAAAGGACCAACATTTATAATAATATAAAATAAAGAGGTAAAATCGGTTAAATCAACCATGGAAAGTAATTTATAAAACACCTGGTTTTCAAATACACCTTTACTTAATAGATTTAATAAAATGCAAAGTTTTGAAATTGCAATGAAATCCATTAAAATATTGTTAATTAGCTTTTCAAAACAGATCTATTATTAAACATTTGAGACAAAAATATCGATCCAATTTAACTTTATTTCTAAATATTTTTACTGTAAACATTCAGAAAAATAATGCAAATTTATTTATAGAACTTTGAATAAAATGTCAATAATTCAAAATATCATTTTACACAATGTTTTTGTTTTTCTATCGTGACTGCTTTTTAAAGAATCAATATTATTAGATTTTTATATAAAAAAATTATTGCCAAAAAAATGTCCTTAAAATAAGAATAACAATCTACTATTGTCATTGTGTTTTGTGCAATCGCAATGATTCAATATTTAGCAATAAAATCAAGTTTATGTTGTAATAGTGGTAATATAAATAGCGCCAACTTAAAGCTCTGTCTACACTATCAAACTAGTTTGACAAAAAAAGTGTGATGTGCCCAAAGATGGTAGTGATACGCCCAAATATGGTAGTGATATGCCCAAATATGGCAGTAATATGGTTAAATATGGTAGTGATATGGTTAAATATGGTAGTGATATGCCCAAATATGGTAGTGATATGACATCATCATGTCCATATATGGGCACATCACAAAAGCAATGTTGTGATTCTACTGTACTTTTATAAATATTGTTGAAAGTTTTTAAAATTATTGGTTTTATTATTGGTTTTTATTGGTAAAATTATTACCTTTACCTTGATATCTAAACTGACATGCTGTGAGCGACCCTAATTATAACGCTTACAGTATTATCACACACTGCGGCGGCCATTTTATTGTGTTTGGGCTTGCGATAGATATCTACCTTTAGGCTATTATCATCTACATGGAGGGTAACCTTGATTGTGGACTGGGTTGCTTCCAAAGAAGATGAGTACAGCTAGTTTTGTTATGCAGTACAATTTAAAACGTTTATATTTTAGAAAAGATTCTATTTTTTTACAGTATTTTCAAGATTCTACTACACGCTAACACGTTTATAGTTTTTAAACAACCACAAGATACTGTTTGTGTGCAGTATTTTATGTTATTAAATTGTTGATGCAGAACACGGTGCGGTTCAAGATTCCACTAACACGCAAGGAAATACGCTTACGCCCCAATTCTAATTGTTCGACCACAGTCATGCCGTATCTGTATTTCATTTCCTCGTTTTTAAACGACATGACCTTGACTGATATTATTAATGATTAAAATGAAATTAAAATCGCTTTAATATGACAATTGACAGATATTACAGACTGTTCTCAGACAACTTGTGTTGTTCAAAACATGCAAACGATATTCTTCATTTTAAAATAAATTAAACTCTGATCATTTGTTGAATTTAAAAAAATAGTTGCTTTAAAAAAAAAATTCAAGCAGCCGGTTATGTTGAAATATAAAAAGTACATGACTGACTGAGATATCAAAGTACATGACTGAGATATCATTAAAAAGTGTTGAGTTATTTTTCATTTATTATTTTCACACAGGAAAACTATACCAACAGCTGTAAATGTCGCTAGTTAAACTAAATCACTGTAAATTCGATAAAAAGCCACCAAATATTCAGCAATCTTTCGATGACAAGTTGAATTGTCATATTTTCCTCAAGCTATAACTAAATCCTTAGATTTTTTGCTACATTCCAGCGTAAAAGCGTTTAATCATATCAGCGATTGAAACATCGTTGTTCCATCATTAAATCGTTGATAAACGACCCAATTGAACTTGTGAGTGCTTAATCCAAAGATTAAGTTAAGTTTCAACACTTTTACTTTTTAAGTTTATCAAATTAATTGAACTATTCCAATATAGCATTTCAAGTAGATTAAAGTACAAGGATTTTGTAGACACAAATGTTATAGTAAAACCTTCACGTTGGTATCGGTTGTAATTACATCTCTTTTATAATAACGCGCATGTTTACAGGTAGTTCATTGGCGGTAGTTATTTGACGATTACTTCTAATTGATCGGTAATGAAACCCTAACAAGTTTAGTATTAAATCGGTGTATTACGCGAGGATATTTGAAACTGAAGACGGGTATTGTATTGTTGTAAGGTATATAAACAAATCCCACCGGGAGCCAACTGATGTCGCCTTGACAGACAACTCCTCTTGTGCCCTGCCTTTGTTTATTTGTAACGTCAATTCTAGATAAATAAATCGTGCTGGAACTAAACAACAGGTACTTGATGACTGTGGAGCGGTGTTGGCAAACACGGATGAATAAAACGTGATTGTAATGATAGTGTATCTTTTATATGTTGATTCTACTTTCAAATGAACAAATATTCTCGTGATATACTTGTCATAACTTATGACAGGCAAAATCAGCAATTTTCATTTCATTGAATAATTAGAAAGAATCCATAGTAAAATAATTTTGATTTTATCTGTATAATTACAATAGACTAATATTATAGTTTAGTTTTTTCCCACCAAACTTTAGTTGAAAATAATTTATTTTTGCTTAATAATAATAAACAATGCAATTTCAATCCGAATTCAATAAAATAATTTATATTTTATGATAAAATTGAATAATAAATGTGTTATATTTAGTCATACTAATTTAAATTTAAATGACATGCACAGACTAACATGTAATGTATACATTTAATATACCACAATATTTATTATTTAATTATCATTATTTGTTCTTTAATGCATAAAACGCGATCAACATTATTTTATTGGCCTTGCTTTTTAATCAACAATAAATGAACAATTTAAAAATAGAAAAACATAGATTTATGGCTAAATGGCAATTGAAATACAAGTGAAACTGTATAAACTATATATTAAATGGTTGTTATATTTCTGGGAATGTCTTCTCTCTCTACAGTAGTTTTGCCTTTTCAATAACATCGTTCAATTCATGCGTTTAACGGTCGATGGTCTAGCCGCGGGGCTTTACGATTGATTATTCTTAGCTAACTCTTAAGGAGATTGGTGATGGATGCCACGAACGTGATGATAAGCCAAAAACCAGGTTTTATTATGATCATTTGAGTTTCAATTAACAAAGTTATGAACCTACTGCATTAGTATTCAATGGGTAAATTCTGTTTATTAAACGCTTAATTTATATTTAAAACTATTTCTTGATTAGCTCACATCGTCATGTTTTATTTATTATCTAAATAAATTTGTAATTTAAAATTGCAATTATTATATTCCTGAATATTAACAAATATTTATGAAATTATAATCAACTAATATTACAGTAATCAAATTTACTTATAAAAAATTAGTAAAACACATTATAATTACTTTTTGTTTTTTTTAACACATCTCAAACATTCATCATCCACAACCTCATGATGTAATACAATAGCAGGAAGCATGGGTAAACACTAACGCACTGCAACCCAATATCATAGAAATACAATAATCTACAGCCATTTGACTTCTTCCAACAAATTGATTAAACGTCAACAACAAAACCAAATTAATTTCACCAATAACACGCTAAACGCAAAGTTACTTAATACTGTAACAAAACCATCTTACAAAGAGTTACCAATAAATTTAATAATTTGTTACTTTATTATCACAATCAATCGAACTGTTACAATCGAACTAGCTTTGCACAGTTCATAAATTAAAAATCAATCGTGGTATTTTTAACACTCTGTCAATCATGGGTACTCAGCAATGAACAATTTTAAAATGATAAATTGTCACTAGCAGTGTTATAATTACCATCCAGTTATTGAGTTCAAACAATGATAGTCAACAGATAGGAATTCATAACTGTCCATTCATCTGTATTGATCACTGGTGCTTGTATGTTATGTTGAAGTATGTTGATAAATTGTTGGCGATCTCAAACAAATAGTTTAATGCCAATTAATATATATCTGGGTGTTATTATACATATTGCTCTCTTACTTCGAGGAGAATAGCTATAGTTGGTTTATCCCGGTACCTAAGCACGGCACAAAATGGGTGTAATCATAAAATCCTTTTATGTGCATGATCATTGTAAAAGCAATTAATATCATTTGGGTGTTATCTTCATATATTGCTCTCTTACTTTGAGGAGAAAGGCTAATGTTGGTTTATCCAGGTACCTAGGCACAAAATGGGTGTAATCATAAAATCATTTTATGTGCATGATCATTGTAAAGGTAATTAATATCACTAGGTTTATAATTGTACAACACATCATTTGCCAATCAAATGCATAAATTGATTTCAATAAAATTAATTTACATATGTAAAAAATGACTCACTCCAGGGATGTTGAATTGTTCATGCGTGCATTCATCACAAACAAAGACAATTTATCACCCAAGCTTTTTGATGAAAAAAAAAATGGGTGGAGTAGTTAATGAAATATAAACTGAAAGAGACAAACGATAAAAAAATAGATTTGTGATAGTTATGAATGACGCATTTGGGTTATTGTTGAGCTGCAGAAATGTTTATAATGGGCCTGTCAGTCAAGATAATGATATTAGCATTTTATCGGTCTAACACGCATGAAAGTATAATCAAAAGAGGGACAATACAAACATTTCATCACCACATACCTTCCACCGTTTATTTAGCCTTTTATTGTTTTGGTAGAACAACAGATCAATATTATGAGGGTTGAATATTTTGTGTTCAGGGGTAATTATAGTTACCCTATATTGCCTTTTCTTTGCCCCATTGTGCTACACCTGATGATACATTTGACTTTATGCAGGGCAATATTGATTGGTGGGCAAAACAGTAATATTGACTGGAAGCAAGTAAAAGAGAATAATAGCAATAGAGTATCATTGTGAAATCCCTCTCCTAAAGTATGCTACCCTTTTAAATTATGCATCAATTGAATGTATTCACTAATACATTAACAGGTTTCTAAGGTATGATGTGATGTTCATGTCACTGACGTCCAAAATAGGTAGTCTACGAGTACTAGCTTACCTGGATAAACCAAAAATAGCCCTTTCTCCTTGAAGAGCGAGATATAACTCGAAAAGTAGAAATTCTCATTGAACAGCCTTTTGCAAAAATGGTATAATCCATGAAATATGCCCTCAGGTGGGGGCCTCCCCATAAACCATCATCATCATATAAAATTCAGTTTAAACCATCTAATATTGACAAAAATCTAAAAAAACTATACATAAAGTAGAGTATCACGTAATGATACAATTGCCTACACCATTTGTTTAAAAATACTTAGTTATTTATAGCACACTGTTCATAGACAGACAATTCAGAATATGAAACAATAAATTCTTCTGTATTAAATAACTACCTCACTCACTCACAGCACATTGTAATCATTAAGAGCAGACACATTTAATACCAGCTACTTGAGTACTTACTTAGTTACCATTGTTAAGAAGATGTTATTCTTTCCCCCTAGGGGCTTGTAAGGGGCAATAACCATCCCTTATTTCACGGGTGACTACAGAAATCTGTACGCAGTTAGTAATAACATTACATTCACACTCAAAAAGAAAACTTGTTACCTAACAACATGTAGGCTTATCACAGAATGATTTTTAATATAGCGTGACGCAAAATTAAAGTCCAATTATTTTATGTGTTAAGTCAACATATTTTTATACTGTCTAACATTTCTGTAATAAAATCTTGAAAACATCCCCGACATGAAATCTGTTAAAACGTTTTCCTCTGGGGAGTTCATGTCAAGTGAAGTTATTTCTGAAACACTTATTTCTGTGACGAAACTGATCTGTGTATTATAAGCTCACAAACAAAAAAGATATGCGACAAGATTTTTTCTAAATTCTTTACGCCATTGTTACATAGTTTAATGGATGCCAATACAAGGGTATATGCCTACTATTGAGACATTTGAGAGATACAGTATTTAAAAGTGTGCCTGTTTGAATGTAGAAAATCATTTGTGCAAACTGACAAATAATTCATAGACATGTTAATTACTAATCTATTGATTTTGTTTTGTGTTTATAATGAAGCATTGTGAATTTGAAACATAAGCTGGAACGTTGACTTCCTCCAGCCTTTTTGTCCGTTGAAGCAAATGAAATAAACCCCAGGGTCCATGCTTCAATGGGTCGGAACTAACCCAATAGAACTTAACACCAAGCCACAGTCATCTAGTTTAGTCTAGGTCTTGTCATACTGGACCACTTGGACGGCGTAGAGCCAACCAAACAGTAAACAACACTTTAAAAAGTAATAAGATATTAATGAACTATCAAAACCGATTAGTTCTACACGATAACCATTGATTTTTAATGATATTTATAGAATTACTAAACAAGGGTCTCTTGAAATACACATTTTCTTTTGAAACTTTTGAGTTGCACTTGGTTTAAGTAGGCTTAGTAGGGGGACACTTATCAGGCCTACATAGTAATTCCTCCTAAGGGCTGAGACATTTGATATTTGGCAAAAAAACAGTGACAATGACAATGCTGATTCACGCTAGAGATGCTAGAATAGGATCTAGAATCGCGAATTTTTATAATTTAAATATCTTGAAAAACGATACTATACTATACAGTTCACAAAAACTAGATTTATTTTCCATAAAAAAATGTCAATTTTATTTCTAATATAGAGCAAATATCGATCATAAGTGCATAAGATGGATATCACAGTTAGTACAATGTTCTGTTGTGAGGCCTACGTCATAAGACAACAACTGTTTTACTTTAACATTAGCAGGTGGCGTTACGTTCTTTTTCAACCAAAATCACTGCAAACCATATGCATAATAATCCGTATAAGGATTTAACTGTCGCCAGTAAGGAACGACAGTAGACAGGAAATCTGGGGGTTAATGTGTTTGTAGAGGAAGGGGAGGTGCTTGTATTATGTGGGGATAAAAAGGGAGATTCGAACAGGATAAGATATGAATAAATATGTTTGATAAATCTACTGGTAGTTTAATCTGTTTTAATCCATGGATAAAATAGATAGATCTTTTCTAATCCATTTATTCATTAAATTATGTCTTTTTTAATTTATGTCTGTTTTTTTTTGCAAAAAATGTTAAACGTTACCAATTTTTTATTCAATCTCAATCAGTGTTTGTGGCTTTATTTAATATTAGATTCAGAAACTCTGAATAAATGTATTTCTAATAAATGGAAAAAGTTTTTCTTGTAAATCCGTAACAAAGGTAGTAAGAAGACTAAAATTCAAGATTTATCTTGTAAATCCGTAACAAAGGTAGTAAGAAGACTGCTAAGCTCAGTAACTAAGTTACAGTAGTTGGCTTTTATGTGGATTACAATGCTGAAATCACCTCTCATGTCTTGGTTCAAAGAACATAAGCAATGGCTAAGCCTCAGTAAAATGCCGGTCAGACACAAGTCCCAAAGGAGCTACAAAAATCACTCTATTCAAGTATGTACCCTATGATCTGCATTTGCATAAAACAAATATCAGACAGAATTTTGCTCACTATTAACTTTAATTCATTGCATAAATATTCCTAAATTGAGAGTAATACGTTTTTTTTAAATATAAAATTGATTTATTTTTCTGTACATGTGAATTTTACTTTAAATTTAATCAATTTTAATAAATTCAATTTTCTTTAAAATAAATTTTATTCAAAACATTTAATGCGCTAAATACTGAATTATTAAAAACAAAATAGTTATATGATTTATAGCAGTCATGAAATATGTTTTTCATAAATATTTAATACTGAAATATGACATGTGTAAAAATGTATAGAAGGATAAGGAAATGTACGTATATTCACACAAAATATTTGAGTAGTACAGATACTTGCCTTAATTAAAACCAAGAATACAAGGTATGTACAACCAAGAGTCAAGGATTTCTTATGAAAAATATTCATTATTTCAGATTTTTGATTGAAAAAAATGAAAAATGTAATTCCAAGGATTTCATTCTAACTATATTACAATTAGATGATAATATCTTTATTTTCATTTTTTAAAGTGATTCAGTTCGTAATAACTGAAATTGAAAAATTCATGAAGTGAAAGGTTTGAATGAAAAATAGAATAATTATAGGTATTATAATTATTTCAAAGTTAAATATTTACTTTTGTATGATTTGAACGCCGGACATTGGATAACACCTTTAACACACAAACAAATTTTACTTACATACAGAGGTAGATATAGAGCATAAAATTCCCACAGTATTCATTTAAAAATACAAAACGCGTTAAATTCCATTATTTTACAAAACGCGTTAAATTCCATTATTTTACAAAACAGACAGATAATTAATTGCCTCTAATAACAAGTGACATAATAGGTGTTTATTAGACCAGACACAAACAACTGTAAGTATTTTTGTTCTTTAAAAAATAACTTTTTCCACATCACTACCTTTGGTTAAGTTTTTTTACCTCATAAAATGACTGGATCAGCCATGGTCTGTTAAGTGTGAGTAATGACTTCAAATACAGAACAAGTTCTAAAGAAATGCATACCATATAAAATATTTTAAAAAAGAGATTTGTACTTTGAAGGATTTTAATTATCACCAGTTGATTGATTATGTCACTCAGATTGACCTGAGAGATCTTTCGTGACCTTATCTTCCCACTTCAAAAGAAACAAAATTAAACGTTCTTTAGTCGGTGTTATTACACAAAAATGTATTGTTATATCAGGAATAATACACTGTCTTTGATTCTATTTGTACAGAATGATTTGAATGGTTAACAATTGGTAATGTATCTGGAGACATCAAGGTTTAATCTGTGGGAAAGAATCCTATTTCTTAATTTCTACAACTGATCTTGAAATTGAGAACTGTAATTAAGCATTACAAATACATTAAGGTTTTAATTCCAAAGTTTTTTTGAACTCATATTATTATAGTTCATAATTATTATGTATAAATTATAATAAGAATAAAATGTAATTGTTAACATTTGACCCTGATTAGCACCCACAATCTTCCGGCAGAACGAAAATTGTTAAAAAAACTAGGTGCCTTAACAGACTTTGATTGTTATAAGCTCCCACTGCGTGCTTAGGTTTGGAACTCATTTTTCGTAAACAAGACTCAAACAAATAAATATATGATGATGAATGAGGCAGAGAATTCTAAGCTGACACTAACAACTTGATAAATTACAACAAATGGGTTTCTGTTGCTCTCTCAAGACATGCTAGTTCAACACTTTGACCATTGGATATTACTGAACCTTAATAAAGTATGCTATGCTTAGAAAATTACACAATTTAGTCTGACCGCTGAAAATATTTGAGTAGAAAAAGGTGTGATTATTACCAGCTATAAATAAATCAATATGTATACTGTACCATTTGTCACAAACTGATTTGAACAAAAATTTAAAAGTAGTCATTGAAAAGAATCAAAGTTTATTTGAAGACACCTGAGTAATGTTTGAAAAGTGTAAAAATGTTTTTTAATTACTGTTTACCTAACTAACAAGCTCTCTTGATTTGAGTAAAGAAAGTTGAATGCAATGCAAGAGTTTCTGTTAGCTAGTATCTTCACTGGATAAACACAAAACCAGCTTAATCAAACATGGATAAAGCACACATTGTTTCTCATTCAAAATGATGAAAAGGAACTCACTTAATCTACTTAATCCTATCCTATGACAATCTGTTAGAAACAGTTAAAAACCCTAGGCATTGTTGTGAACAGGTTGTTGTGCAGTATTATTACTTGTTTTTTAAAAAGAGACCTTCATGCTAAGACTATAGGGGCATTTAAACTAGTAAACATTATGCATCGGAGCATTATGCTCTCAAACGAAAATAAAACAGATACTTTCAGCACTTCATTGTTTTGTTGAAATTGGGGAACAATAACCAAACGATTTTCAATTAGTCTTGTTTTAAAATTGTATAAACAACTTTTTGAGGTGAATAGAGGCACTGTGACTTGCTCATTCAGGAAAATGAATCTGGCTTTCTTAAATTACTCTGGATGAAATGTGGCGGAAGAGATCGGTTATTTGAGATTTTAGTTTAATTGTATTTAGGAGACTTTGCACCTGGTGTGACCACACGTTTAGAACGAGGATTTCTGTAATTAAATTTATTCATTTAATAGAATAATCGTTTTTCCTGAAAGATGGAAATGTGATAATGTTATACAATATTAACATTTTAAGGACATTTTTATTCATAGCCAAGAAAAAGATTCTTCTTGTTTTAATATATTTTTGGAAAGTATGAAAGGAATTTTGGAATTCTATAATTCTATTTCAAATAAATTCTGTAAAAGTTTTTCTCAATTTTCGATGATTAAAACATGTCTATTAAAAATGTATCAACAATAAAAATAGGCAAAGATTTAAAAGTGAAAAAGTTAATTGTTACTTTGGTGAATACTGATTAAAATCTAATCTACAGTAGATTGTATGATAAGTGTTCAACAAAAAAATAAATCGTTCCAAACAATAGAAAGAATCTCCAATAAATTTACAAAGCATACAATTGGTATAAATTTGATAAAAAGATTGTGAAATGCTCCATTAATTAAAAGGTCTAGGAATGTATCGCAAAATCAATTGTACTGTTAGTAACAATTTGATTGATATTTACGATATTTTGCGGTGATTACAATATCATTGACGGAGGTTAGATTTCGCAATTAGTTACAATTCATAAAATGACCTGAAGAGGAACTTGGTAGAACTGTTTAACTTATCAAGAATTGCAATCAAGTATGATACGTGTACAAACGTGAACTCATCAAACCGCCTATTCATTGATTTTAACCCAGAGATTTTAAAACAGATAAATAACCTATTTACTTTCTGATTTTATTACATAACAAAGGATTAGTTCTTTGTTCTATTTGTTCCAGTTGATTTAATTAAAAAGAAAAATCGTCCTAAATACCAGATCAATCTGTAATCTTAAAAAGTTTTCTATAGAATTAGGTTTATTATTATTAAACTTAGATTAAATAGACCTTGATTTTAAAGTTTACTTTTGTATTCTGTATCAGATTTTGGTATTAGGATTTACAGAAGTCATTAAATGGGACAAAAACGTAGAAGATCTTAAATAGTTAATTCTACAGTATCTATTTAAAGTCAGGAATCATCTAATTGAAACCCAAAATAAATTAGCAAAACACAAAGGTTGGTATTTTCAGCTTAACATTGTAATCTTTATTAGAAAAAAGTAATGAAATGCTTTAAATTAATTAAAAGATTATAAAATTTGCTTGGTAAAAGTAGAAGTATCAGAAATGTACAACTCTAGGAAATACCTTGCATTTCCATGAATGCTTCAAAATTAGTAACATCTGCTTATCAAAATGTAACATCACATTTTTTATCAATAACAATATGGAAGCATAACACTAACATTAAGTGAACCAGAAAGTCTAGCATCTTAGAATCTGGTCTCTTGGTACAGAACATGAGTTAGTCAATAACACAACAACTTGTAAATAAAACACCCTAGCAAAGGCAGATCTAAGAGAAAATAATTCCTAGATTTTCCTAGAAAACAAGGAGAATGTTCTCCTAATTTCCCCCATGAAAATTGAAATACACTTGGCGAGTATAAATTATCTTGCTACTCGCACTAGGTTCTCACCAGAGAAATGTTGTGTTAATTAAACAATTGTACTGATTGCAAAACTAGATAAAAGAAATCTTAGTCCCAAAATACCCAATAGGAAAAAGCAGAAAGAACAAATTGGAAATTGAAGAAATTATGTAATCAGGTAAAACCTACAGTAGGATACAAACACGCAATGAATTAGCTAGAATGAATCTATTGGATCCATTCCCATGATACCTTGAGAACATCTTAAATCATTCAACTCACAATAAGATAGAATTTTGTATCGTATTATATTTTGTATGTCATTCAACATGTTATAAGCTACGGAATTAACACTTATTCAACAAGATTACACATTCCCAAGTGACGGTAGTGAAAATGAAGTACGGATATTAATAATTCAAATTAGTTCTTTCTTGTAATTTCGTGCTTGAAATTTACAAGCTAACATGCTTAAGTTTGACTTAAAATGTTACGCTAACATTTATTTTATTAAAAATGAAATGGAATATACCTTTACATTAATTTCTAAACAAGGGAGAATCTGTTTAGGTTTTCATCTATTCTTACTTTCTTTTATGAATAATAAGACAAATTATTGCAAAATGGGAAATTAAAAAAATAGTAAAGAAACATTCTAACATAATAAAAAGGTTAATTTGATAACATTGAGACATATGGTGCAGTTCATAACCCAAAATTACTAACATCTGTCAAAGTCATAAAAATAACAAATTGTTTAACAGGCAGACCACTTCATAAAAATCCAAGGTCCTCATCTTTTTACATTCTTATTTTAAAAACTTTTTGAGGTTTTAAAATTGACCAGATGTACTTTTTCAAATATGATTTTGAATAAAAACCCTAAGCTAAAAGTACAACACAGTGATATTTGATTTATCACGCTGCAATTTGTAAAAGGTACATTTTAAGAGGTATAATTATAAGCAAGTTCAACCATAGAATTATGTTTTTGGTTTTTCTTTACGACTTTGGTCTTTAAAGGTCACAGTAAAAATTGTTCTAATTGACCAAAATGAATAAACCAGTGATAAAAAACTTAAACCAAAACACAAAGTCTAAAACATATTGTACATAACATAGAACAATGTTACAATACATATTAATGGTTCTATTTTTGTTACAGTATGTGGGAATTTTAATTTTACACAATTCTCATAAAATATTTGTTATAATCTATTATTACTGTATCTATTGTCATTTGGTTATGACTTAAGGAACAATTTAATAGTAAATCAACACTCTTTCTTGTATATAGACACAGGTAATAATATTCAAAATTCTATTATTACACAAAAAAAAACTCTTCTTGAAAATCAATCTATTTGTAACCTTGACAATGGAGGCAATAAAAGCATAGAAAATATGTAGTAGACAGGCTGAGATTGCCTAGTTCAAGGATTGACAGATTATTCATTCTTCCTTCGGCATTCACATCCACGCCATCAGTCGCCGATTGCTTTTCCATAAACAGACTGGTTCCAATATCAAAAGGAAATGGATTGCGAACTAAGGGAAACCAAACGAAGTGGGAAATGGGAAATATTAAATTTGATAACCACTGAATTTGACGGACATCAGCTGTCAATCAAAATATTGGAATATGAAGGGTTCTACCTGAATTAGTGTGTATAAAAGCTATTAACATTTCATAAATAAAGTAAACAATTTGATTATTATCTTGAATAAATGATTGTAAAATAAAATGGTACTAGATTTGGTCAATTACTGTCATCATGTTGTACTACTGAACTGTTGTGGACAAACTGGTAAAGGAATTATTCAGGGAAAACATCTTAACTAAATGACGTATTATTTCATTTATTTATTCGACCAAAACACATAGAAACAGAATGCATAATATTTGTATTTCAGAGCAAACGCAATGTATATTTCTATATGGAAATAAAAAATAAATGAAATGAATACATTTAATTACAATATAATGTCTATAATAAATAAAAGAAGATTTTGCCTTAAGCTATATCATGAATATTCATTTTTATGTTAATTTCTTCATAATACATTTAAAAACAAAAATACATTTATGTTGAAAATTGATTGAGTTTTATTAAAGAATAATACAATATAAACAAATGAATGTGTTCGACATTTGGAAAACATTTATGCAATATCTACAATACTTTATCAACATATTCTCAATTCCAATTATCGTTAGTCTTGACAAAGTAGCAGTAACGACTCCATATCTACTTAAGCATCTCTTAAAGAACGTTAAAAGGGCTCATCTGCTTGCTAGTTTTGCAGACGATTTAAGAGAGGAACGGCGGTACAAGACGGAGTACTCTGCAATGATGAATATTGCATTTATCCCAACTTGAGGCAAATGATACTATTGTGAGTTCCCCCTTTGAACCATTTATTTCCTTCGTTCAGTAGTGTGTCAATTAATATGTTCTCACATCGTTTCAACGGCTCCAACTTTTTTTTAATGTGATTAATTTTTACAAACCCAGTGAATTATGGTTTTACTATGTTCTTGAAATAATATATAAATGCAATATAATCTGTTAATAGGTAATTTAATGTTCAGATGAAATTACAGTGCAAAAACATTAAACACATTATTTTAGGGTTTAAACACAATTTGAAAATCTTTATATACAGTTAGTATGACTTTTACATTACAACTGAAAATACTACAATTCTTTGGATTTAAAAAGAATCGAGAATTGAATGAAAGTCTTCTTTATGCAAGGGATCCAGTTTAAGTATTTGATTAAAAGTTTACATTTTACAAAATTTATATCTTAGCAACAAATCCATTGTGAAGGAAAAATGCATCAGGAAATAATATTAACCACAAATGTTTATATTTAGCTCGAAAGATAACAAATGTGCACAAAAATAAATTAGTGTTGTAGGCCTAATTATCAAGACCCTAATGATAATCAAGCACCCCCTTGCAGGTACTATAAGGTCATTACTGCTTTTACAGCTGATCGATACAGCCTACCTTTCTAGGCTATTTTACTAAGCACGAGTAATGCCTTTGTTCTTAGCTAGGCCTCCAGAAATAGTGCCTTCTTCCGTGTTCATGCCGATGGCTTGCTAATTGTGTAATTGATCCGCAGGTGACTGAATTAAGACCGGTAGAATCAGTCTTTACTTACAACTGTTTTAGGTGTTAACTGGTCTACAGTTAGTCAATATATCGCACCTTTTATATAAATGTTCTGTACTATGATACTGAAGGTAAAATGATTAAAACAATGGCTATAGATGTGACCATATAAAGTAGATATTAGAACTGTATAAATCCAATTTAATACATCTCTATGGCGTTACTGAATTCAAGTAATTACCATTTTGAATGGGGTGATTTTGGAGCGAGATAGATGTTGTAAAAGACAGTATAAACATGTTAGGGAGGACTTCAATGCATCATCATAATGATCTTCTTTTTTTTTTAAATTTAAAGCAACAATATATCTACAGTATACAATGTTTTGATAAGAATAAAGCAACAAAGAACGCTTCTTAATTTTCATGTCTTGTTACATCAGCGATCACTATGATGAAAATTTAAAATGTCATCCACTGTTTTAAAAATACATTAGAATCTGTGTGGCGTTTCAATGGGATTAGACCAAGCATATAGTGGTCTTAAGTCTGAACTCTAAAGAAGGTCACCAAGCTATATAAAAAGACACAGGTAGAAACAGTGTTGGAAGTACTTTAAGTTACATCCCAGGTCAAAAGGTCAAATAAAGTTGAAGATGGCGGATGTA
The DNA here is from genome assembly GCF_964355755.1 of Antedon mediterranea. NCBI lineage: Eukaryota > Metazoa > Echinodermata > Crinoidea > Comatulida > Antedonidae > Antedon > Antedon mediterranea. The sequence continues at coordinate 29,319,336 of NC_092676.1, read as the reverse complement.
TCAGTGGGTTTTAAATGCTTTTGAACCCATTAACTCTGTCTATCCAAGTAAACCTCCATTAATATAATTTAATTCCATTCTATGCGGGTATCTAGGAAACACAATGATGGAATTAAAATAATATCAAAAAGGATCATTTAAAAACAGAATGCATAATACGTCTATCAATCATCATACACAAATTGTGTAATAAAAGAGTAGAGAGAGTTTGAAGGATACACAGAAATAATTAAATATCATTATCACCTATTATAATACTTGTTACATAAATAAATATATACTAGTGAGGATACTATTATTTAATGTCATCAAAATGTAAATCATTTTGAATAAAAACAGATGATAAAATATTAGCATCATGGCACATTAACATGTATGTTTTTATTAACATGTCACAATACAACAAATTAATTTATTTAAATTATTTCGCATAATATTAAAAATAATAATATATAATATTTTAAATGTCGGTCAACAATATTATGGTTGCACTTAAAATGTAAAAACACATTTACACTGAATAATGATGACAAAATGATAAATATTAATATAAAAAGGTATTGAAAATTGCTTGATGGAAAAACCCTCTGTTTAAATTCCCACGTCAGTCAAATTTTAGTATTTGAATATAAAAAATATACTATAGTTATTAACCTTTTAATTCCCATTAGACATTAACGGTTGAATACCAATGACAACAGTAGTTAGTATACATAAAATGTCACTGCAATTGGCAAGCGTAATCCTCATCATTTTTACTTACAATTACAACATTTTCCTTTTCACTAATGATTCCAACCACATGACAAGCATATAAACTTGAATAGAAGGCTACCAAAATATATTTTCTTTTTTGGTAAATTTAAAAGTAATCGAAACTAAATTAAACTTGATTAATTAACGTTTACTTTCCCATTGTCGTAATTAAGTCATATGGACTTGGTTTGGATATGTCCTCCTCCGACGATACGCAAGCAGGCTAGGCCCATCTATCTATGCCGCTGGCTTAGTTTTGTTTTCTTGACTTGACCTTGCCTAAAGCTGGACAAAGCCACCATCAGTTATGATGACAAACAGAACTGGGCCTAAACAACTGAAAACTACACACACTTTTGGATAGAAGAACACGTCTGATAAAACGACAAATTTGAATCAATTAATGGGGAGATTACAACTGTCAAAAATTATTCAAAAAGTAATCTTATGGGAGAATGCAAATTTAGATCAAAGTAAATAGCGAGATTTGTTAATTGCACTTTTTTTGTTAAGTTCAAGTAACTAATTGGACGCATTTTGTGGATATTTTCAGCAGACGATGAAATTATATCAAAAAGTGCACATGGGTTTTACTTCGTTTGCAACTAAACACAGAATTAGAACACTGTTAAGCTCTTTCTACACTATCAAACTAGTTTGACAAAAAAGTGTGATGTGCCCAATGGTAGTGATATTCCCAAATATGGTAGTGATATGCCTAAATATGGTAGTCATATGACATCATCATGTCCATATATGAGGACATCAAATGTTTTTGTCACATAAAATTTACATAGCTATAGAACAAATAATCTTATTTAGTTTTCACCGCAATATACTGTTGATGGAATACTGTTTGTAAGAACTAAACTCTACAACAAGTTATTCTTTGAATCATTATAACATAACTGTTGATAGAATTATGTCTAAATTAACATACTGTACAAACATGTCATCAAATTGAGTAGTAAATCTTTTGGATCTCTAAAGATATTCTCAGCGTTGAACTACTCAACCTTAAATCCTAACAATATGTTTTAGTCTTTCAACTTTCATACCAGCAAGAAGCAATGCATTCAACGTTTTACTAATCCAACGCCCCCTCTAGCACCCCAGGTGTTGGGCCTAGCTAAATCTCAAAGAAACTCATAATTTTAAGAGTACTCTTTTGACGGATTAACTCTACGAATTAACACCCGCTGATTTGAAGCACATTTACAAGATGCGGCACACTTTCAAGATTTATTCTAGGCCATTGGACTCAAGGTCAACACCAAAAAGCAACACAAAACCTGTACAATCACGCCTGAATATCTTCTGTGTGCATATTTATTTTTGTTAGGAATTGGAAATAGCAATATTAGTATGCATGGATGCTGCAAGTAAATACATTGTTGCACATGAATTGTGTCCTGGTAATTTTGAGCTTAAAAGCTAACAAATAAAATACAAATTATAGGTTTTCAACCGTACATTAATAATTCTAAAATCGAAACAACCTCTGACCTGACTGGTATGCCAGAGAATTTTGTATTGGAAAGAATTTTTAGGTGAAGAAGACCTAATTTTTAACTAATTAATGTCTTCTGTGAAAAGAAGCCACAAACTGAAGTTAAAAAACTATGGTACTTTATAAAAATAGAGGCTAAAATAAAGCACAGATTCATTAAAAAGTGCATTAACTTATAACTGTAACAATTTAACAAAAGAATTCTCTTTAGTTCCAAATCACATGTTGACAAATATCTTAATTTGACCAAGAGAATGCTTTATTTGTTAGATCTTTCACCACAAGTTATAAGCAATTTTACTGCATTGTTTAAACACAATAGTACATAGCAAGTTGGTCACAATAAGTTGGTGGTTATGAAGTATTAAACTTAAAGGCATTCAAATAAAAAATATATTGACGCCATACCAAATCAACGACAACATAGCCATGAAGTAAAACAATCATCGATACCTAATAAAATTTAATTGTTCGTAACCAACAATAATGTGCGTAGTATCTTCCCTGAGCCTAAGGTCCAGGAAAGGCTCTTGGCCTAAGACTTACTTTTTCATTGTTCTAATTGTTGTTTGTTTGATGTGGAATTTAATAGACCTTCTATACATTACACAACAGTTATTATGTATCCTGTACATTAGTCTGAACCCATTACCTATACTGGCTCAATAGGCTCTAGGATGGTGGTTAAAGTGAGTCAGTTGTAACTTGCTGACAAACAAGTTTGTTTTGTACACTGTTGCCTCAGATGTTATGTTTGTTACATTCCAAGAGCGCACAAATGTATTTTTGTCACTGAAATGTTATTTTTTTCATTTTTATTTTATTTCATCAAAACCAACAGCAACGAAAGTTGCCACTTAAAGGTATGAAACAGAAAACAGATACAATAAATACTCATATGAAGCAAACTGGTGGAATGAAACAAAAGAATTGATATCAATCATTGAAACAATATCAATAAATCAATACCAATCAATTACTTTATTAATCAAACAATATCAGACCACCACCAAATCTGATTTAACAGGGGTTATGATAGCTACTCTATTATAAAACAATGCCAAAACATTCGCTCAGTTTAGACAAGCATTGTAAACAATTGTTATAAATTTTGGTTTTTAAGTAAGTGTTGCTTATTTATATTGGCCCACACCAAACTTTCAACACATTAGCTTAAGCATGTTTGAGGTGAGAAGTTTCAATCATCTACAGACTTAAGTTTCAACAAGATGGCATTTCAGTTCCGCACTTGGCCCCATTATGGTTTATTACTGGTGATGAATAGGGCTTTAATCTGACCAACAGGGGCGATGTTGAGTTCCTATTGTGGTTTCGGGTTTATTGGTCAACAATGTGCAACTTTTGGTACAATGGTTGTGAATGAAGAGTGACGTCTCATGTTGTATAATATTAATAACACCAATAGATGATATATCTTCAAGTAGATATGATCACGTACAGAAGATTTCTAGCTTAAATTATGCAAATCGGGGTGTACATTATATACGGATTGTTAGTAAAATGAACAGTCAATAATGTTGCTGATTGACTAGGAGTTCAATATCAGAGCCTGAGGGAGTATTTCACCGGTTCTGAACAATCAACTAGACCTAAGGGAGTCCTCTTACTAGCCTAGGAAGAGCCAGCCATATCTTTAAAAATGATAATAACTTCTGGGTTATAGCCACGATGACAAATCCCCAACCTCAGGGGAAGAACATGATGAAGTCCAATTAACATATAAAATTGAATAGGATGCTTTATAGTCATTATACATGGATAACAGTAAGATTGTCTTTGTGTTTTGGTCAGACTACAACTGTACTAGCCTATTGTATTGGATATAACTGAAAACTATCCGAGAGATATTGTGTGTTCACAATAGCAATGATTGGAATTGATACTGTGCTAGCACAATGTATCCATGAGCACTACTCTACAGCATGTCTCTTGAGGGACCATCTGCTGGCAATGTAAATAGTGGATGCTATAGAGTAGGTGTTGCGGACATAAATAAAACATACATTTTAAGTACAGTACTTCCTACAGAAATATTTTATGAACCAAAGACCAAATATTTTGATTTTTAAATCTAGGTTACCTTGTTAGATACCAGAAGTTATGGGTCAACGCTCTTTTATATCCAGTATAGGTTTGAGGCTTTGAAGGAAAATATTGGTAATTTTATTAGCCTACAACAATTAAACATACATCCACTGTACACAGCAATTTGGGATTTGGCAAACTGGCCTAGAACCATGTCATTGGTGGTTGGGGGACTATGTCATGGGGAGGGGGACTATGTCATGGGGTGGGGGCATGTCATGGGGGGTTAAGCACCAACTTATAGATAATGAATGCACTATATAAGACATTCCTCTACAGCAATAATTAGTCATAAAGTAGGTATTTAATACTTGTAATAATCTTTAGCCAACATTTCTATCGTTTAATCGATTAAGAAAGTAAACAGTCTAATACTCATGAACGTTTAATAAATATTGTCCGAGAGATATCCTTAAATACACATTTAGGATTGAAGCAAGCTCCATCTGTAGACTTACAAGCACTTGAAGACCAGTCTTGTCAACAGACAGCATTCTCCTGGGATGAATATACCATTGACTTTTGACCAGGTTCAATATGGCATTTTAATGAGTATCTTTAACCAGACTTAAAATTTCCTCGGCTATACAAACAATGAAAAACAGATTTGCCCGTCAAGTTAAAAGGATTTCCCCGATGTGTTGGTTTAACATAGATTGACCACAAAAAAGGATTTTTCTACCTTTCCGATACCACAATAGGATAAACATTATTAACACTAACATTTTGTTTTGTTGGTTCAAACAGAATATTTTCTGAATGTTTTTCAAAACAAGTAAAGTACTGTAGGCCAACATAAGAAAATTACTAACTTTATGGATAGATTTTAAAAGAAAATCACCAATTCACTTGGACAATTAGAGTCTACGATTGATTCACAATACATCGAAGGTCGATTAGAGTCAGGCAGAGTTCATGACCGATTAAAATAATAATAACTGATAATATGATTTATAATAATTATTATTAAATATGAGTGATAAATGTTTGGTTAATTTAATTATGATGGTATCCTTGACATTTTAATCAACTTAATCAATTTATAATAAAATATCCAAAACAAAATTCATTATGTTGAATTATTCAATAAAGGTTTGATCTTAAAAATGTTTTTTTTTTATATAGAAAAGGGGAATGAGTAGGATTGAACAGAAATCAAGTGAGTGAGTAACGTTTCTCTATCCAAAGAGAATCTTTATTCCATTCTTTATTCAATAAAATCTGTTAACAAATGCTTAAACTAATGTTGTCTAGGAGGTAAGTTTAAGTTCATATGTTATATTGCACAATGATCTTTTATAAATAATTTAGCTCCTAGTTTACTTTACATTGCACATTGTTTATTGGTTTAAAATCGCTAAGAAAAGACGTCATATCAGATAATGTTAAACTTTTAACTGGTTTTTTGACTGCAACACTAGCGTCATTGTAAACTATAATTTTTTATTTTATACGAGGAAAGAAATACAATTCTAAATTGGTTAATTTGTGATTGTTGTATGAAGCAGCTTTTAGAAAACAGATTTAATTGTTTACAGGAAAATTTAGTTTTATTACGTGTGAACAGATACAAGGGGTTTCCCACCGTAAATTTTGTAACTATAAGTAAAATAAGGAAATCTTTTATATTTTTGTCACTGCAGTAAGATACAGTATTTACCGTAAATGATTGAGTCTAGAGTCAGGAGGCCTAGGTATGAAATTTGCCAAAAATTATCGGGTTGGATAATACTCTGATTGCACCAACAATAGAGTATAGCAAAGTATTATGTCAGAATTTATCTTGAATTAGGCATTACAATTGCATGCGATTATACTCGATCATATAATATTTGAATATTAATTTTGAATGATATACGATGATATCTCAAGGCGGAAATTCATCAGTTTTTAAACGTAAAAGTGTCTTATTACATACAGTGTTACTTCAAGTTGACAACTTATAAAAACAGCAATAAAAACACATCCTTGGTCTATTAACACAGAGAAATAACAAATCATCTTTTTTAGCAATAAAAATTCAGAGATGATGAAATTCAGCAAAGCAGGTTTAAAGGAATTAATTAATTATTTCAAAGAATTGATTTAAAAATAAATTAATATTTTAAAGAGCTACATAGGGGCCTTGATGCTTCTAAGAAATTTATCAATCTTATTCTAAATTTCACTAATCAGTGATTGTAAATAAATAGGTTGGTTGAAGGTTTTCTTTTAATCAGTATTACTTCACAGAAATGCAAATTATGAAATGCATTTGAATAAAAGACAATCATAAAATAATCATCTGAGTGTCAAAGAAAATATGAATCTAGATTCTCATTTATAACCAAAACTGGAGTATAAAAAACTTGACACTTGGAACTACTTTAATATCGTATATTCTTACACCTCTCATCTTGTACAACACATTAATTCTGGAGATATAACGCAATCAACTTCCTAGGCCTAAGTTGTCTACTAACATCACTACCCAGGACTTACGTTTTAAGCTCTGCCTACACTATCAAACTTAATATGACAAAAAATATGATGTGCCTATATATGGATATGATGATGTCATATCACTACCATATTTGGGCACACCACTACCATATTTTGGGCATATCACTATCATATTTGGGCATATTACACTTTTTTTGTCAAACTAGTTTGATAGTGTAGACAGAGCCTTATAATGATATTCTCAATATATCTGATCAAAATCCTCTAGGTTGAGCCAATCCATTCAAACACAGTTCAATGACAAGCCGACTGAACATTTATCGTGTACGGCTTAAGCCTATTTTATTCACGACTCGACTGTGTAGTTATTTATATAAGAAGATAATCTACACGCTGTAAACTTGATGACAACGTTACGATGGTTGACTGCAGTCCGACTTATTAAAATAAAATGGTTATATAAAATTGTTTAAATATTTGATTAACTTGCTAGTCATTTTCATAAAATACTTTAGTTTTTCAAAAATATACATTCAAAGCATCCATAATTTATTAAACTGTATTTGCGGATTATACCATTATCCAATAGGGTTCACTTACTTACTAATAATACGGAAGGCTATTTTTGGTTTATCCAGGTAACTGTTGGTTTGTGCATTCAAATGAGTAACCAGCACAAGTATTTTTTTGAACTTATTTTAATCCCAGAATTCAAAGATAAACATGATCTTGCGATTTCACAAACAAACAAATTGGTAGAGCATGACTCAAGTTGAAATGGTGTACAGATCTGTCATCACTTGCGTCCCTCCAACCACCAAAGATGGCTGCAGCTGAATTCCTGTCTGTGTGTAAAAAATGCTAAAGAGAATAGTCTGACATTAAACTACACCATAGATGTGTAGTAAAGGTGTTATTGAGCAAAGTGTTGATAGATTCACGATTTACCAAAAGCTGGACTTGACATTTATTTATCCAACTCTGCATGTTATTCAAACATTATTCATTTACCAATCATTCCCTGAACACAAAGGAAAGGTCGTTAAACTCACATACACATTTTTTTCTCCAAAATCTCTAAAAATAATCAATACACACGCCCATCGGCATCCCGCAACAGCTAAGCAAATCTGGTAAAAATTCTAATTTAAGTCTATTGGCTATTTGTTTTGATGTAAAGTGTTTTGCACCAAAATTAAAATATTGGTAACTGTCACTTATGTAAGGTGAAATATAAGATGTTGGGTAAACATGCAAAAACATTCTGGCAACTGATTTAAGATGTGTTTTAAAATGCTGCGATTGTTCTCAAGATGTGGACCATGAAGATCAATATAGCAAGAATTAATGCAAATTACAACCACTTAAGTTGTATTATTGAGTCAGACATTTTATTGTACGCTCAGTTTAATGTTTGCACAATTAGCATTAAAGAATATAATGAAAAAAAAATGTTTATTTAATCAAAATGAACCATCTTTAAATGAGCAACAATCAATGCCAAAATTCAAAAGTAATGATTTCAATCTTTAAATCTTAACTTGGTTGTAAATGCAAAAGCATACATACATCGCAAAATTTGACCAATCACAAGTAAATGATTATACAAACTGTTGCTTGTGATTGGTCAATTTATAAGTGTAAGTCATTGCATTGCATCCTAGTGGGAACCATAATGAATGACGTCTCATAGTTAAATTTATCAAACGTCTGAAATTAAATATTTTCCATTTTCCTGCAATATATTTGTATAACAGGAAGTTAGTTGCCTAAGATGGATGTTACAAAAGTCTAGGTAGGTCATAGGTCACATAATGTATAATCCCAAAAGAGGGTACTCTCACAAGGGGGGGAATGTTGAATGTAAAATACCTGCATGGTACAGATGTAAACATGTTTGAAAAATGTGCTATGCGAACATGATTTATGTTTATATTGAAAAGTTTATTTTCTCGATCTTTCACAGTCAACCTTTTGGGTAAAAACGGCTAAGTAAATGGTCTTTGTTTGTAAGCAGTGTTGAATGGTAGACGCTAAAGCAGTCAAAACAGCTACTTGGTATACAATAGATGAGAACAAAACATGACAAAAACAAGTTTAGCTTAAGTCTCGGAAATAAATAACAGAAAATAAATAAAATTTAAAAAATGGGCTACATGAGCCAAAAATATCATACAGTAATTTCTCTTCAGAAAGAGAGAGGGGTAGGAAATAGACTTCATAGTCTAACTGAAGATGCGATAGATTACGAGAGAAGTCAAATAAGGCCTATAAACAATGGCTTTTAATGGACTAGCTGCATGCCTTTCTAATGTGATATTATCAAGAGTTGTGTCTCTCTCAGTTATTCCAAATTAAATAGCAAATTTAATTACAGAGCACAAAATGATGGTGCTGTAGAGCAGATGGCAATAATTTAACACATTTCAAGCATTAAATATGGCATAATCAATATAACCTTTCTAAAATAATATTTCAAAAAATTTTAATATTAAATTCTAAGGTTCTGTATTAATAAAACCAATCATTTTAAATTAATAATGTGGGTTTCTGTGAGAAATAAGGCAACAGCCCTGGCGATGAGTTTGATATGATTGAGAGAAACCAAGCATTAGTGTTTAAAAGTCTTCCCATTTGTGATTACCGTTCATTCAGCTGATGACCAGGGGATTAAGCCGGATCAATAACAAGAAACAGATCGATGTAAAGATGTCTTGAGGACATTGTAACAGTAGTTCATTCAAAACAGTTACTATCTTGCATATAAATTGTATTAAGCAGTTTAGTCATATTCTAACAAAGAAATGGCATTGAAATAGAAGCATATACCGGTACATAACCTAAGAAATAAGGTGAAGCAACACTGTTAAGCCTTAGAAAATTGGATAGGGGTCTATATTTAAATTCAGGGTCAATATAAGTTTACTGTTTCTATTATATTTTTTTTTGTCATACCTAATATGCGCATAAACATGTTGAAGTTTACAATTCACAGTTTTTTTATTTGATCATCTTAAATATGGTTGTTTCTATAAACACATAAATCTGTAAAATATCACAGAAGAGCGTTTTTGGTCCCAAATGTCTGCTCACAGACGGAATAATTTAATAATTATTCAAATTATGTTATTATAGAATAAGTTAATGTTATTTAATGATTGTGGTGAATTATCAAAGCAATTGGAATAACATAAAATGATTGCAATCTTTAAGTTTAAGTTAATTTGGATGTGATAATTGCTGTACTAACGACATTGCTTCAGAAATGAAAACAATTATAAATGTAATTGCCATCCAGATCAATTAATTTAGGTATGGTTTAGAACTTCTACAGAAGTTGTAAATAAAGTTTTTTTTTCAAATAATTATCATAGAAATTGTCAACTGTATGATTTCCGTTGCTTAGCAAAATTATTTGTAACATAACATCAAATTTATTAAAATTATAGTACTCTACTGACACCAATTTCTTTTTTGGAATTTAATGAGCGGCTGTAGAATTTTATTGCAATATTATTACGCCATACAACAGTCTTATTCAGTAATATAAATTGCCTGTCGAGGGTTATTACATACTTAATAATTTCTTACATTGGACCCAGGGAATTGATCCTTCAAATGTGTGGGTACTAAACCGTTCCAAATGCATAAAGTTCAGACTTATTGCGTAGCTTTAAAATGACTTCATACTTAGCTAGTCCCTTTGAAACCAGCTAAATTCATTTCCATGTGCAACTAATTTTACAAGTTGAAAAGAAGCAATAAATCCAAGACTTATCTTATGACTTACCTGTCTCAGCCAATTATAACATTACTTCTGAAATTTGACTAAATCAAGCAGTAAAACAATAGCTGCTATTACATATTTTAATGAGTAGGTTAGCACCTTGCCCCATTTTGGGATTTATTCATCAAACCAATTATGTTTTTTTTAAATGATTAAACAGGAAGGAATGTAGGTAATAAACATTAAATCACATCGTAGGAAAAAACAGTAATGTAGTACTTACTGGTATCACTATGCAGTATGATTAAACCAACTTTAATGCATGTAGTGGAAACTCTAAAGCTCTGTCTACACTTTCAAACTAGTGTGATGTGCCCAAATATGGTACTGATATGTCATCATCATGTCCATTTACTGTATGTATGGGCACATCACATATTTTTGTTACATCAATTAGTGTAGACAAAGCTTAAAGTACTGTAGTCATTGTATTAATTTTTTTAATTACCCAGGTGAGAAATAATTTGAGACACTACTGTAGTTGATTCATGTGGTATATTTTATTTTACGATTACAGTAGGCACCTAAATTCGAAGATTCTTTTACAAGTTTATAATGCAAATTCCTATTTTATGATTAGACAGTGATGAAAACCAAAAGAGTTAAAGGACCTCAGACAACCGAGATAAAAACACTTAAGTTCCAATAAAGCGTTAATGTTTTTAGATATCTCTCAAAAGGTTATCTGCCAAGGTATATAAATACTAAATCTACAGTGCTTAAAATTAAGTAGCATCTTAAGTACTATACTGATATTACCTGATATCATGGAGGTATAATACCTCCATGCTGATATCAACCTGTATACTGTACCTAGGCTGCTCTTGCTGTCAAATAACAATTTAAAACATAAATTTCAATTTTGTATAAATCAAATTTGTTTTATTCAAAATTCATAAAAGTATGTTCTAATGGAAGATGACTATGGAGAATCAATATTAAGGACCTTATCGATCGTTTTTTATTATGAATTATAATTGCAATGTACAATATAACTGATTTTGACAAATGATTTTTTATGCTGCGATTGCAAAAGAAAAATAATGTGTTTTTAAAAATGTTTTATTCTTGTACATGTATTTTGAAATATGAATAAAAAAAAAAAAGAATCTTGATTGTAAATTGCAACATGTAATTGTATTTTTCATTGATGCTTTCAATTTCGTAAGTTGTCAAAACCTGAAAGCTCTTTAATAATGTCGAAAGTAAACCATTTTTCAATAACAATAACTGTTTGCTACACCACCCATGAGAACTTGTCAGAAATGTGAATAGCTATTCTACTGAATTAACAATTGTATTGATAGAGATCTTGGGAACTACAGTAAATATACACAATGGTCACCCACACAATGGTGGATGATGTAATTGTGTATATTTCATTGATTACTATCATCATTATTATTAGTCGTTTAATAATGTTAATGGGACATCCTGTCTTGGGATCTTCAATAATGCAAATATTTAAAATGTCTGGGAATTTTTTTGTTCTACAATCTCAATTTTTTTTTCTTCAAATCTAGTTTGAACATTTTACATTTTGGTCTAGTTTCTATCACTCTCGTAGATCGTTTATTGTCATTTTTATTATTGGCAAAAGAAATGAAAGAATTCTTTGTGATAATGATTTACTTTTAACAATAATGCTTTTTTAATAATTTTATATTATTAAATGAATGATGTAGATATTTCACACATACCATTGTTTTAATATAACCGCTCAATGTAATGTTCCTTAATTCTTCAATGGTTTTAATTTTGAATAGCCATTATTATATTAATTGCTTTTTGATAGGATGGTAATACAACCATATGTCATAAAATAATATTGCTTTATACTACATTATAACCTGTCTGATGATGTCTGATAACTTTGCAAGGGGCAATTTAGATTTGGTCCTGGTCAAAATGTTGTTAATGCGTAATTAACGGAAGTATTCGTCTGACCTTCTTTGCTAAAATTTATGACCCTCAATAAAAATGTGGTAGAGATTGGTAGAATGGCCAAATTACATTACCCAAGTGCACACCAGTGCTAACCAAAAACCAGACCTTTTCACATTCATTTTCACATTCATTGTCATTTGTTTTACTGTTGGTTTGACCATGTATTGTGTAGTAAAATATCAAGCCAGAGGGTTTGATAGTTTTAACCTGTTTTGTAAAATCATAATAAAAAGTTTAAAAGGCCATCGGAGAATGTTAAATGTTTGCTTGACCATGTATTTAGGCAATTAATGAAAATATAAACATCTATATAAGGTAATTAATAAGTATACATGCTTAAAAATGCCATAATACTAATTCGCAATGCAATCAATCTTAACAATAAACTGTATAATGTTAGCATGTTAAAAAACTACTAAGTTTATTTTGGTAATATTAATGTCATAAAAAATTCTTAAACTAACAAAACCACTTCCGTCATAAACTTAAAATCTAGGCTACGCCAATTAATACCAGCCTTGGTTGAATCCCAAAAGGGAACTAGCACTCTCTTTAAGGATACAATTTTATTTTTACAACATTATGAAGAAGTTGCTGAAAAAATACATTATACAGTAAAAAGTAATAATAATATGAAATTGTTTATTTTGTTTCTGCCTATTGTTAACATGTTCCTTGTGGGCAATAGGAATTATCTGAGGATTTTCAGTGTATGTTTTTCTGCATGTGTCTATGGTATCAATTTCAAGTGTCTCCCTCCTAGAGAGGCTTTAGTCTGCTCTAGGCCATCCCAAATGGCTCACTGCGGAGTTGGTTGGGCAACAAACGTCAAATCTAATCATATTTCATATGAAGGTTTAAATAGCGTAATGGTGTTTGGTGTCAGAACCTTGTTCACATATCATGATAAACACATTTAAACATTTCTGAATTTAAACTTTTAGTTCAAATCCATAAATTTAACTTCTAATTTATCGTTGTTCGTTCATATGCCTACAAGGTTTTCTTTACTTTTATTCATACAATGTCTTTTTAACCTAGAAAGAAAAGTGAACTTTTCGTTGAACTGGAAACATTATAAAACTATAAAAGGTATCAAAAATACATCTTGATTTGTTTTAAAATTGATTTATTATCAGAAACAAAATCTTTATTTTTCCTAAACTTTCAGCTAATTCATCTTACAATAAAATATTCAAGTCTTATTTACTTACTGTAGTCTATTGACTCAAACTAAATATTCTACAGTACAGGTACAGAGAAGGAATCGAACCCATAACCATGGAATAAAAACTGTAGGTAAGCATACTAATTTTCAAGGCTAAAATCATGTACTTCAACTGTGGATCTGTATACTAACTAAAAACAGAAAAAAAAACAGGAACTACAAGCTCCAGAACCCAAGCTTAAAATATAATTAAGATATCATTTTGTCGAGGACAATTTAGCAGAGATTTAAGTCCTCTCTACAAACTTCCTGTGAAGTTACGTTGAAAATAAATCAATTTATTACGAAGTTCAGAAATAGTAATCTTGATTACTTAAGTCTGTGATTAAGATTGACTTTAAATCACCTCCTTAGCAAAAATCCCTTCTATTTCCTATGTGTTAATCCACTGCAAACGCGAGTTACATTAACACCCACCAGGCTTCACTAATCCCATGCTTAATCTACTGTACAACTAATCCTTATTAAATCCAAGCAATATTCTTACAGCAAATATCATTTATTTACTTTCTAATCAATGTGAGCTAAGTACTACTTGGTGTAAACAAATTCTTATTCAGTAATTAATTCTAATAAATGAGTTCTTTTTCTTTATATAAGGGTGTGGTTTGCAGACTGTATCATTTATGATGGAGGAATGAATGTTGCACTTATCGGGTTAAATCTCGCTCTTCAAAGAGAATTATGACAAGTTTATCCAGCTAAGAAATAGAAGACCAATTTCATGATGACTTGCATTACCTTAATTATTAGGAATTTTTCTTAATACCATAATTGGCTCAAACAATGTATAAAACTGTATCCTAAAAAATGACCTGTTTACAGCTTGTAGTGTATAGTAGTAAAACCACTGCTGATAAACTAATGACACTTATTACTTTTATTAATAGTTTTTCTTTAACCCTTTCATGTTTTATAAAAATTTATGATCAAAATTTATGATCAAAATTTGATCATAAATATACGAAATAGATTTTTATTGCCGGTGTTATAAATAAAATATTCATACAGTAGCTTGCATATTTCAAGATCTCCAGTAAGGTTTTAACACTCCATAATTTCTATCATCCTCAAATTAAATTTATACACAGGATCAATAGACAAGTAGAAATATCCAGATAGACACGTACATTACCGGGTTGACCAAGACTAACAATCACTGTTCGTTGCGTATATTAAAATGCATCATTTATTTGGTTATCGCATCTTAATCAGTTAATCCTAGCTCGTACGCACATCTTGTGAACATGGAAATTGGAATTATGTGGATGAAAGCATGTAGTATAGGACAGGATCCCTACAGGCTTCAGAATAAAAATGATGGCGTGTTGTAATTAATGGATGGCGCTTAGGCTACTCAAAATCATTAACATGAAAATCACTTGTTTTTTTCCAAGAATTTGCATTGAATACGGAGGATTTATACTGCAAACATTTCACTAAACATTCTACATGGTAGATGGATGAAGCTATTGTACTAACCATATAATAATGTAAACACTTGTAATTTTGGAGAATTTCGTATGATTGCATTATTTCAAAATGATATTCATTAATTTACGAATTGTATGCAAGGTCATCATGAACCAAGACTAGGCTGAAATAATCCACAAAAAGTGCAATGATAATGAAATGATAATCCTACAGACTAACTGGCGTTTATACCACCAACATCCACAACAATAAAACATCAATAAAATTCTATGTTTTAATCATTTTTCTGAAGCTACAGTAACAATTTTCACACACATCCTTGTATTATAGGCTGAACTGTAGTACTGTAAAGCTCTGTCTACTCTATCAAACTAGTTCAACAAAAAAGTTTGATGTGCCCAAATATGGTAGTGGTATCTCCAAATATGGTAGTGATATGACATCATCATGTCCATATGTGCACATCACATTTTTTGTAACATAAAGTTTAATAGTGTAGAGACAGCTATAAAATGTGTTTTTAAATTACAATTTTGATCATATTAAGATATCAATGCTCACATTTTGAAAATATTAAATTTAGTTTTGATAGCTGGAAATATTGGTTTCCTTTTGCACATCTAGGGTAGAAAATGTGGTCGATTTATATAAACCTTTGATCCGAGGATTGACAGGATTAGGAAACGTACACCAATAAGCTGTTAAACAGATGGTGCGTTACTGTACATACATAGTGAAGTTAGAAAAGTTCACAGTTTGTATGGAAACTACCTGTTACAATACAAGTGTACCATTTTGTAGAACATGAATAAAAAAGATGACAAAACCATTTCAACGTGTCATGACTCATCAGGATGATTTTCAAAAATTGGAAAACTACTAATAGGATGAAATGCTATATTATACTGTAGTCTCTATTTTATAAATTTGAAAATTAAGTGTTAAAATAATTGTCGTCAACATGTATTGCTTTTCAGGTATTACAATGGTTTTTAAAATTTGATTGGCAATAGCTTACAATAAAAGTAAACATTTTTTAATTCATGCTCTACTAAATTTTAAAAACACAAATCGTGTTAATTTGACGGGAGGAAGTTTTTAATTTGTGTTCTCATAGAAATCACGACGGAATTAGACGAGTTAATCAGGCTCTAAACACCCTGATAATTACTTACTAAAAAAGGAAGTTGTCTGTGAGTCCTAAAGCACTTGATTGACTTGATGGACAGGTTACAACACTCATAATTTTGTTGGAATCATTACAGTCCAGTAAGCATGCTTTATCTGTGTTTTTGATGGACATCTGTGTTGCCTGTGGTAGTTACGCTCTAACGTATTGTTCGTGTTAAGCCTTGTGTCCTCAATCTCAATAGCATTTCTGATCCAAGGCGGAAAACAATTTACAGCAACAGACATCCAAATTCACTGTATATTGCATGTTGTATGATTAACACACTTGCAATAAGTGACAAGTAAAAAGAGTGACTAACAATAACAACCTTTGAATTATTAAGGGGAGGAAAAAAATTTCCGTTAAAATATAAACAGTAGGCTTAAAGTAGTAAAACCCATGTGGGTATAATAAGATAATTAGTTAGTTACTCTGTGAGGCTACTCTTAGGAACAGAGGGATCCACTTATAAAAGCTTCCGTTTACCTCCTTACTCATACTACAAATTTAAACAAAAAGAGATGTTTTACTAGCTTGGAGAGATTACCGGTACTGTACTATCAGCAAATATCAACAAGTTTGGAATGTTTCATTCAACCTGCTGCCAAACCCAACGCTTCCATCGTGCCAGCAAATATGAAGCGTAGCTTATGGGCTTAAAGTCACAGAAAAATACATTTTGTTCTCATACCATTTTTTTTTACATTTGCTAATAAAAGTCTATGAATGAGTAAAAGAAGTTTTAGATGCAAAATCGTAAAACTCAATTAACAAGCAGAGCAGAAATGTGTGGAACTCCTTTCCATGTTAGCCATGCTCAATCATAAATGAGTAAAAGAAGTTTTAGATGCGAAATCTTAAAACTCAATCAACAAGCGGAATAAAAACGTGTGGAACTCCTTTCTGTGTTAGGCCACGCTCGATCATTACGCCCGATACACTTGTCACTCTGCCCTCACAAACTGTGCAATGTTTAACGCACCTTCCCAACAAACACAAACAGATTTAAACATGTACAACTTTATACCAATGCTTGATTAAACCTAAAGTACAACAGACAATAAAATGGTGTAATAACAAGGAAAATAAACTTATAATCTCTCTCTACGAAAACATCCCGCATTCTGGCCGATTTGCACGCCCAAATAAAGAAGCAATTCAAGTGCACGGTGACGATGTTGATGACATGTAAATATGCATTTTATTATATTAATAACCAAATATTTCTATACTGAAGTTAATCAACTAGGTATGAGAATCATTCAAGTGGAACAAGTTAAAGATAAGTTAAATTAACTGTATTCATAAAATTTGGAAATAGAACTGTGACCTGAGTGTAGTCCCACGGGGGCTGGTCATGACATTTGCATAAAATTAAGGGGATTGGAATTATACTTGAGTATGGGTTTATACAGTGGTATTTGAATAATATCATAATTGAATGGTACAATATTGTCCTTTTTGACTAAAAATGTTAAAATTTAAGGAATACAAGCCGAAGATATTTACAAAAGTTGTCCATTGTGCTCACCTATGTCAGAATTAATCATAATTTATATGGTAATACATCATTTTTGGCAAATGTAATGTATACAAGAATCTCTTTTCCGATTTGTATTGTATGAATCTACACCGTACAGGTTTATGATCAATATTAAGAATTGAGAGTTACTGTCCACCATGGACAGAGTAGCCATTTAAAATCAAGGTGTACTGCAGGATGAAAGCTCCTGTACAGGTAAGACAAGCATTAAATCAAAGTGACCACCATGGACAGAGTAGCCATTTAAAATCAAGGTGTACTCCAGGATGAAAGCTCCTGTACAGGTAAGACAAGCATTAAATCAAAGTGACCACTATGGACAGAGTAGCCATTTAAAATCAAGGTGTACCGGTACTGCAGTATGAAAGCTCCTGTACAGGTAAGACAAGCATTAAATCAAAGTGACCACTATGGACAGAGTAGCCATTTAAAATCAATGTGTAGCACATTGAAAGCTCCTGTACAGGTAAGACAAGCATTAAATCAAAGTGACTCATTAATTAACATTCCTTGCTTCCTACTCCTTCAAGTGCAGACAGTGACACTCCAGCCTCAATCCATTTATATCAATTTGTGGCATTCCGTACCGCACTACCGACAAAGACTTCAAAGGGACAGTCCTGGTATTACCTCATTATCCATTTCTATTTTCTTGTAATATTTAACCGGTTTATTGTGAATCCAAATCCATTTCTAAATAAAACCCAAATAACCTCACACAAATAGATTGATCAGATTTACACCAACTAATTTCTTTACCTATTAAACCATCGGACCAATACAAAAGGAACAGATGAATTTCACCAAGATTGTGGTTACACACTTTGTATTGCAGAATAAACTCTTTCATTAAACCTTTGACAAACACAATGTAACAAAATTAAAGTCTTTTATATTATATTTTTACGATTATAAACTGATTCTGCGTCACAACTGCATTCTTTGTACACAAATGTATCACGTTGGTACGAAAACACAACATGGGAAACCTGTTACAAAATAATTTTAGACTTATTAAGACTTAACTTAACTTGACATGAAAAACAAATACTGTATGTATATGAATATTTTTAAAAACACTAAATTAAGTGTTTGCACTTAAATCGTGTAAAGAAAATTTAAGAAAATAATCATGCCTAAATAATCTCTATCATAATTAAACAACATTTACACAAAACAAAAGGTATCCCACCGGAAAGAAAAAAACTTTTTTGTTCCATAAATAAAACTAATTTCTAAAAGTATTAAATTAATCAAGCAATTTAAATTTAGTTTTTACTCTTACAAATAACGACTAGACTTATACGTCTTCTTACACGTCAGTACATTTAATATAAAGTATTTTTAAGCGTATTTAGCAGTAGTACATTGTTACCCCTCAACGTGGCTAGCCCCGAACAAAGACAGACGTACAGGAACCCTGGGGAGGTATTTAGCACAATGAATAGGTATTAGAAGGTCAATTGCAGTTTGACTATATTGCATTGGAACAAACAGAAGCTGTATATTAAAGTAAAGAATTCTATAACACTGAATAAAGAATTTATCCAAGTCTATGCAAAGGTTGATAAAGAAGTGGTATTTGTGTAAGATCAAGTTTCAAGTAATACTGGTTTCACTAACTATTGTCACTGATTGTTGAGTGTATCAACTATCTACTTAGAGCTCTTTACTATAGAAGTATCTAGATACGAGAAGTGTTGACATGATAGTTCGTAAAGCCTTTAAACATCCCAGTTGAATTCTTATGGGTATATATTAACTATGATAGACTATGACGTAGTAAATTAGGGCGATCTGGTGTTGACATTAAAGAGTTACTGTACTATTTTACAGGAATACCTCATAACTTCTGTAGTAAACAGAACTATCATTCATAAACTCTTTTGGATTATTATAAATATATAAACCTGGAAACAGAATTTGAATTTCTGTAAATCAACAAGTAACTTCCAATCAGATAACACGACACTCAACACCATTATCATTAACATTAGTGAATAAAATGTGATAGATTACGATCTCATATCCCTACACTACTAACGCTAAAAAAACAATCCTGAAATAAACCTATTTGTCAAATTGTAGCACAAGAAAATATCATGTAATGGAAAGTGATTTTCAAAATAAGACATCAGACCCAATTTTTTACCTCATCCTATTTCATTAAAACCTACTGTATTTCAGAATTTGGTTCCAACAGAATTAATACAGAAAACCAAACATTTTAGGCTAGTACAGTTTAGCTTTGGGAACGTTGGATGTACTGTAATGTAAACACCGACTAAATTTGAATTAAAAAAAACTGTATACAGGTATAGACTTTTCCATTGATACATGATATATTGTACCACGGACCTACTGTATAAATTAGATACAGTTACAAGGTCCATGATTGTACCTCAATTCAGCCATTGCTCTACTCCCCTTCCCCAACAAAATGATTAGCTGTTATGTTAGTGTTAAGTTGTAAACACAGCATGAAAATATACGATGTGCTTCCTTGCTTCTATCCCTCATCACTTTCAAATTACATTCTACCTTCTCGTATATTCACTCGTTTTTATGTTCTAGTTCACCTGCTATTTTAAATGTTTATAACAACCAGTTAAAGGGTCAAAGCTGGGTAGACCTACAAAACCTAGCTACCTAATCATTTTATGGAAACCACATTTGGAGATGTAATACTTTTTATGTTGAGAAATAACTGCTATTTCCCACCGGGATTCTCATATTTATGAGATTCGTTGACTTATTTCAACTCTATATTGTTCAATGACTTTCATTTCTTCATAACAGACCCAGTCATTTTAAATATGCTGTTATAAAAATATAAGTTATGCGAAGATAATTTCCTTATTGCCAAATAAAATGTACACAAACAAAGGTAATATTAATAAACACAAACATATTTCATGTGCGGTTATAAAAAAAAAAGTGCGAATTTATAAACAAATTTTGTCCTCGATAAAAATAAAATTGAGAACACATCCAAAATATGTAATAAATGTATAACACCATGAATGTTGTTAAAAATCTTTGAGGATAGGAAGCCAATAGGTAAGCACATTCCCTAAGGAACTGTGTGGTTTATGTTTATTCCCTTCCTATCTCAATAGGTGGTATCTGTTTAATGTTTAATGTACAATACTTGAATTGGGTGGTTTACTTGTAAACATTAATCCTATCAACACTTACTACAGACAATAATTACATTTGATTAACATCTTGTTTTTATGACCCCACTTTGTTCCAGATGAGATTCCGCTATTGGTAATAAACTCTGTTAATTATCTCTCTTCAAACATTGCATTATGAGCTTTGTATCATTATCACTGGATATTTAAAATTTAATTCCAGACTTGCATATTAATTATGCAAATCCTGTGATTATTTTGACAACATGTGTTCCTTAATCAATGTTGAAACTAAAGTCTTAATAATTATTATGTAACTAAACATACAGCATTGCTTGAACAGTCAAACAGTATCTGATGACAATGTAACATGTTGATAATCACTATGATTGTTTGAAATATACGGCTACATTTCATATTATACAGTTTATACTTGTTATTCCAATTAAATGTATTTTTATGCCAAAATATTATCTAAAAATACAGTCTAAAATTGATAAGTTTCAATGTTTAATTCAGTTAAAATTACCATTAAAATTGTTAAAGTCTTGCCTCAATGCAGGGGTCACCAATCTTTAGTAAACAAAGCATAATCTAGAACAAATAAACAGCCATACACCAATCACAGAGCCTTTGGGCAAATATACCAAAAAGATCAAGCAACGATAAGACACCCAATAAAATAATGTTGCCAAAGCAATTATTACTTGAAATGAAGCCTTATTGAAGCCAATATTTGGAACTGCCTCTGGGGTAGAATTTGATTCAATTTTAGTTTGTGTAATGATAACTGTAAATATAAGAAACATGACCACCCTGGCAATTGGGTAATTTTATCGGTTATCATATCTCAGATATTATAAATTACAGTATGTCAACTTTTAGATAAAACATTTTTTTAGAAGTACTGAAAATAGACAATCTTTTGGATAAATAAGTTAGTTGATAAACTTCCATAGGATTAAATAGAAAAATCTATTGAGAGTCTCACTATTTTAACATGACCAAACTACTGTACACATGAATTTACGACAATCCTGCAGATCTTCTTGTTAAGTCGATCGTGACATTATGAAAACATAATAAAACTGAGCACATGCAGCATACCAGCACAATGAATTGATGTCATTTTGATATTCTTACGAGACATGAAATAACATATTATATACATAACTAACCAAACATTTTTAGAGAATTCCTAGTTTGTTATCCTTTCTGCAATAAAACAGTATAAAGTAAGATTTAACGATGTGATTTTAATTGGGTCATAATATAGAATTAGTGGCATTTTTCATGGTTATTTTACATATGTATTAATGTTATTTAAACCAGGGAGTTGTAAAATTATTCGACAACTCCCTGTTTAAACTATGTAGCAGTAGCTGTCCATGTTTAAACAGCATACAAACAAAGACTTTGTTTATCCTATGTTCATTTTCTAAATTGTTTTTTAATGTTCAGAAGCCTAAAGGTTCCATTGGGTTTCATTCAGCATGTTATAAATCTCAATGTAATGCTGTTAGTAGTAGCCAAAAGATACACAAACTATGCTAACTGCCTTCAATAAATAGAACAAGTATGGAAATATGGCATGGAAAAGATGCATTTAGGGTTATAATCTTATCTTAAAAGTAGAACACCATGAAACCCTAGCTATTGTAATTATTTCTTCAAATTGTCATTATCAGAAATTTAAAATAGAAAGAAAAAGACCTTATTGATAAGTTTCAACCTTGGATGTGAACAAGTCAACAAGAAATAAGATAAAAGAGCCCTTTAGATGAGAACAAGTCAACAAGAAATAAGATAAAAGAGGCCTTTAGCTAACATTAGCCTTCAACACTCACTCATTCAGCTTTCTTATGAACTCCTTAATGAAGAGTTAATTAAATGTGTTAGTTTACAAAGTATTTTATAATGAAATGAGTAATTACAGGAAAGAATGTTAGCCTACCAATACATTATTTTGCAGAAAACATATCAATAAGATATACTGCAAGTACTGTACATAAGTCTTTAGTAACTCTGTATTGTGTGCAAGTACAAATCTACAGAGGAATATGAAAAAAAGGAACGATGATGGTGGTGTATTACTCAGCTGTACTATTAGGTTGGATGTATTTAATTGTCTGATAGGGTACTTTTAATATAACAGAGTTGTAGTCCTCTTCTCAGAGAGAAATACAGTAGGCCAATGTTGTTTTATTCAGGTATAGCAAGGGACGAAAAAACAAATACATTTTGTACGGTAAAAAGTACAGTATGTCACAATTCTTGGGCAGGATCATTACTACTGTACATTATCCCATGGAGCTTCATTATCATTAACACTTCAGTATAATCCAATTAATGTTTTAAAGAAATGTCAATCAGAACATGTCTCAAATTTCAACAATAAATGTTCTTCTTCCTGTAAAACAATAGAGCACTTAACATAGGCTTTGTCCTGCATTTGATTGAAGGCTTATTTGCATAAGTCATTACCAAAGATCATGTGGGAATAAAATTGGAAAGAGCAGGAATGATGCATTAATGTTAATAAGTTTGCATAAAATTTAGGAATAATTTGCATATTGGCTATTAGTATTATTAATTTAACATAAATTTAAATTAATCGTAGCCCATTAAAATTTAATTTCTGAATGTAAAGTAGGTAAATTATGTAAATTAAAGATTTAAAGAATCCATTGCAATATACTTAAAGATGAATCTAACCTGGATTTTCATAAGATACAGTACAACACATAGCAAATGAATTATAATCTATTTTTGTAATGTAAATCAAAATCTAAAATTATAATTATATTTTATTTAAATTTATCAAAATCTAAAGCACGATTTAGTCAATAATATTCTATTCAATTTATTTTAGGTACAGTGAAAAGAAAATATCAAATTATTATTTTCTTTATTTGGATTTATGACAAAAAATGAGCAAAATTTAGGTTATGATTGTAGGTATTAACTAAGAATTGTACATGTACAAGTAAACTAAATTTAGATACAGCTTCTGGAGCTTAAAGTGAGTTCACTAAACTCCATGATAGGTAAAATGTAACACCTGGGCCCTAGGCCTAACAAGACAAAGCTGAGAATAAACTTAAGTTTCAACTTATAGTAGGATATGTCTGGTAACATGGGTACACCCTCCTTGGGTCCTCCCACCACAAACCAGTGAGAAAGGTTCTCAGATGAACAATTAAAGGGTAAATATGGAAGAGAGCACAGCAGGTACACAAACGGGACATGAAACTCACAACATTGCACCTGGAAAGTTTGTTTGATTAAAACAAACACACATTACAGTAATAAATTCTGTTATTATTAACAGTTCTCCAATATTCCTTCTAACGTAACATCTTTGATGGAAGGACTTGTCGTTTCTGCTACAGTGGATGCTGAACAATTTTATTTGAAAAAATATGAAAAATACAGACTTAGATTTCTGCTAAGTTTGTCCTCCAAAAAAATAAATTTAATTAGCTAGCTTGCCGTTGACTATACAACTTTAACATAAAAAATACAATTGAGAATAACATTTAACAAAATGTTGTTTTAAGTAAAAAAAAATTAAATACAGATAATCAATGCTTTAACATGATCCTTTAAAAGGGTTAGGATAAATACAAAGAAATACAGAAAACATGTTATTAAAGCAGATGTTCAAAAATATAATAAGCATTCAATATAAAATAAATAGGAATTCAATAATAAATATTTTAAATACATTTAAGAAACTTACCCTATGTTTTTCTGGTTCCATTCAATTGCTGAAAGTGTCCTAGCCAATGAGGATGTGTTGACAATTATTGCAAAGATCCATAACAAAATTATTAATGGGTTACATCTATGTTTCCAATCCATAGTTAGTTTGTAAAATTGTCCAAATCACTAGAAATTAGGTTAAAAAAAAGTTGCAAATGAATTGCACTAAACTATCCGTAAAAGTTTGCGTAAAATATAATAACATGTATCGCCAAATGGATGGGGGAGCGATATGTCTCTAACAATGCAACACAACCGGTTTGTAAAAATTGATCACGGCAGAAATGTATCTGTTTTGAACTGTACAAGCGTTTCTGAAACAATGAATGAAGGGTGTGTTTCCCTTCCTAATAAACAAGAAATAAAAAGCTCAATCCAACGAACGCCTTCTTTACAATAAAAGATAAATAAGAAAAGCCATACATTCCAGTGTTGTAAGTGGTGTCCTTAGCGTGTATGTTCGTGCTACTGAACGTCTTTCAATAGACACTGCCAGCCGACGTGATGCACGAACCGTGGCGGTCAATCTCTCGCGAGTAGGCGGTGCTTACAAAACTTGTGAAAAGCTGGGCTGCTCGGGCTAATTTACATATGAATCACTAAAGATAACTTCGAACTACATCCACACACTGATGGTTTTTACACAGTCTATGAAGTAATAACCAACAAGTTAAAAGTTATTTTGCTTCAAAAAATGCCTAAAAAGACAAATTATTAATTTTTTTATACAATTTTTAACCATAATTTCACCACACTGTTTTTGTTTTGTCGTCTGCTTTTTTGTTTTTTAAACATCAAGTTTTCTAACGAATGAGGGCAGTAGATAAATTTTGATCATGTTTTTTTGTTTTGATTTGCCATGATGTTTTATTAAGCCTAGGCCTAGCTAGTATTCTAAAAAGATCATCAAAGAAGTAATTTATTAATATTTACTATTTAATATAATATAATATGATTTAATGATTATTTTAGCATAATATTAAGCAAAGTATTGAATAAAGTAGGTTGTTTTATAATACTAAACGTGTTGGATTTGTCTAGGCTAGGCCCTTCCTATGCCTGTGTTGTTGACATGTGTCTGTTCGGGGAACCGCCGTCTGTCCGACCATGGAGGTGTCCGACTCACACGACCAGTGCGTCGCCGGATAGGCCTAACTTAGCTAGACTAGTGTGTGTGATGGGCTTAGGTAGGTCTAAGCTCGTAGAATGTAAATTGTCAACATGTATGTTAGTTAAAATGCTGCAATTATACCCAACAGTGATTATATTAAATCTAGACATGCATTTAATTTACACTTTTATTCATTCAGATATGAACCTACTACAGGAATTTGTTAAAAAGCAAATTGGGCTTATAAACCTTGAACGACGAGAAGAAATAGAAGAAACAAGGTATTAAGAAGCAGACACTACACCGGAACCACCGTGTATTATACATTACACAATGACATTACAAACTTAGAATAATAACATTGATTAAGAGAGTTATATTTTATTAAAACACAAGATCTGAAATACAAAATTGAAATTGAATTATTAATATCACAACAAAAAACACAAATACAAAGGCTCATATAATTTTATTTTACAACATAAGATTGCAGATACATAATGTAGTTGAATTGGATATAGACATATTCATTTATTGATAAAGCTAAACTCCCTAGAAAATTGAAGCCTAATCAATAATTATTTAGTAAAAATGTGTTAGAAATTGTTAATTAAAAGTAAACAGAAGGAAACTCCTTTCTTTGTTATTGAAATAAAAGTAAAGCTCATAATGCTACAAATGCATGACTAATTTAAACAATGGTGACAATAACAGGAAGGGTAAACAGCCTTTATTGTATTACAGGAATTCCAAACCCTGGGAAACATGCCTTTCCCAGAATGCTTTGTTTATTTCGATGACAGAAACTAGTACCAGCACATTTGTTAAAAACAGGGAAGAGTGAAATTCACTCTTCCCTGGTTAAAATTGTCTTGTACCTCGTATTCTTTTTAGCATGGAGTTATTATTATAACTAGCACCATGGTTTAAGTATTTTCCTTGAAGGATTTGAATGAATTGTTTTAAGTTTTCATTATCTTTTGTTGTACTCCTGCAGCAATGATGGTAGTAACAATAAATTAAATAGAAATCTTAAAATGAATTCATTTAAAGATGTATTATTTCCTCAAAACATGGAAAGTGACTCAGATTAATAAAAATCAGACTTTGAATAGCCCATTTTGTAGTTTTAGCAAAGTTAATCACTTTTGTATAAAAAAAAAAAAATTCAATTATGAAATTGCAAAATAAACAGTTAAGATTAATTATGTGACAATAAGATTCAACGAATAAAAGTAAACATATAATATATAATAATTTTTTCCGGGGTACAATATATATTTTTCAAGTTACATAGACTAGTAAAACATGCCAAATATATCAATCGCGTTTTAAAGTCAAAACACATCATTAAGTGCTCTGTTGTCTGGATGCCATTGATCCTTTTCTTATGTTAAAACGTATCAAAACTAACTTACAGATATTTGGCCCAATGATCTGAAATAATCTACTTAAAGCTCATTAAATACTAGGATCCCAAACGTCCGAGTGTTAAGAGGATTTGTAGACAATACCTAGATAAGAAAACACCATTTAAGGTTTATGAGGGACAATAGGATGATCTTTATAATATCGACCCATTCTGACCTTCTGATAGAAAACAAAAAAAGCAAAACAAAAGGAACGTTGGATCTCTCTTATTGCCATCAATTCAAAACTACAATCGGAGACCGCAAACATTTAATTCTTGTTGTGCCGATTAAGTTAATTGTAACTGAAATGACGCAGATACCTCTGACCCAATTAAAATGTTTTATCTTTCACATTGTAATTTTCAAAATTTATGACCATCACAATTTATAGAACAATTTTAGATTAATTAATGCTATAATTAATAATCTAATGACTACAATAATTAACCTAATGAGTAATAAATACATTCCAAATATTGGTAACAGTGTACACTTAGTCAAGGGGAGGAGTTTATGGAATGTACAATTGTCTGATAATCGTACTAATGAATTAAATATGATTTTGAAATAAGCTTATAAATGTTATACCAGAATACTGATTAGATATTATGCCTATTGAGACATTTATAACCCTTAAAAACAGGAAAATGTCCACATTTAATAGTCAAATTAATATATCCATATAAGTCTCAGAATTTTGAAAGATAAAGTAACTGATTAATGTAATGTTCATGACTTGAGTCAGGGGAGTTTCCATTAGATTAAAAGGAACTACACATTTTAAGGTTGTACTTTGTGTATTTCCTATTTGCAATGTCTTTCCTTTGGTTTCTGGAGACTTGAGGGAACATATTTATAATTAGTGTGTTTGTTTGGTCCCTGGGATGAAGTCCTCATTCATGATCTTCCTATGGTGTAGAGTAATATAATTAGATACTATTTGTTTTTATATAACACCTATATAAATTCCTGTCATTTGATTGGACGAATGTGGGTCACATGGCGTGCAATAGTACGCACTATTCAACGATCGTTAAATAGTACTTTTTGAAACATTTTTGTGTACGAAAAAAAAACGTCTAGATGTTATATAAAACAAATAATGAATGTTTTGTATTCGTGTAATGGTACAAATAATGGCACTTGGTGAATGATGAAAGGTTATATCAACTCGGCTTTGCCTCGTTGATATAACCTTTCATCCTCGTGCCATTATTTGTACCATTGCACTCATAAACATTCATTATTTGTATAATATTATAATACTAAACACCATGGCCTATATTTAAATAATCATTGTGCTGTATATATTTTATAATTAATATTTATATTGGTTTTTTTCTTTTTTGTAAAAATCTACTGTAATATTATACCTTATTATGGTTACCATAAAAAATGTACGATTTTGATTGAATAAAGTTCATATAAAAAAAAAACCAAAAAAAACATACATAATCATCATACACATGGGTCCATAATGCCATAACGTTTAGGCAGCAATTATTATATTGCATTCTTGGCTGTGACTTAGTAATTTAAGTCAATCAAAACCGATAAAAACTTTATTAAAGAAAAAATAGTTTAATACAAATTACTGATTATTTAGGATTAACTTAAAACCAAATGTGTTTATATTTTACGGATGTAAAAAAACATTGACCCTCAATCAAGAGTGATAAAAAAAGGTAGGTACTGAGATTTAAAAATCAAAAGAAAATACTGTAATCTGATACACCTGATTATAGATTACTTAGGGACAATGTTTTATACATGAAAAATACATTGACCATGGGATGGTAGTAGAGATGAACTAATTCACACCTAAGGGTATACAGAAACAATAAGATCAGTCTCAAAGTTAAGTCCAAGTCAGGGTAGCCGGAATAGGATCACAATAGATAGTAAAATAACCTTAATATTGAATGACGCATAATTGGGATATTGTTAATTAGTAATGAACTTGATTATCTGGTCACAATAAGATCCGTTACAGAGATCACTTAATGTGTTTGAGGTTTTACAGTTTTTATTGAAATGTTCAAAACAAGTTATTTGAAATATTTTTATCTTTTTGTTTGACACTGATCTGACTGTGGACATTTTCAGATATGGATTATTGTTGAATATAGACCTTGAATAAACCAATGCCCTGTAAAGCTCTGTCTACACTATCAAACTAGTTTGACAACAAAATGTGATATGCCCAAATATGGGAGTGATATGACATCATCATGTCCATATATGGGCACATCACACTTTGATATTGCAGACAAAGCTTAAGTTAGCTTTCCAATCCATAATTCTGAGGTTCGAGTTATATTTAACACCTATGAGAAAATTCCTCAAAACCAATTTTCTATAAAATAATTTCATAAAACATTTTTGATCAATACAAAATTCATACAAAAGTGTCCAATTGTCAAAAGCTTGATTATTTATAGAACAATCATTTATGGCATGCCAAGTCTGCCAAAAGTATCCATGACCAAAAATCAGCACCAATATGGAAATAAGGTTCATCCTATAATTAGAGTTACCGCTGTTGAATATGCCTCTGAAATCTGAAAATATTAAAACTGTCTTTTTCAACATGATATTCAATGTTACAACTTTTAAAAACCTTATTAAGTGCAGCACTGACAACTGTTAGTTGTTGCCTGATTTTCTGACGACAAGGTCGACATTTTGCTGTAACTTAGCTGTTAGAGATTGTTATCATTTGTCATCACAATGTCGCTGTCATTATTGTTCCAATGTAGTTGTCATTGTCACAGAAAGAAAGTGGCAATATTACATATAAACATTCACTATGTGACAACCCAATGGCATGAACAGAGATTGTTCCCTTTTCTTGCGA
The DNA here is from genome assembly GCF_964355755.1 of Antedon mediterranea. Classification (NCBI taxonomy): domain Eukaryota; kingdom Metazoa; phylum Echinodermata; class Crinoidea; order Comatulida; family Antedonidae; genus Antedon; species Antedon mediterranea. The sequence continues at coordinate 29,289,130 of NC_092676.1, read as the reverse complement.
AAACCGGACTACTTTATTTCTTGTTGCTACATCACTGCAGTACAATTCCAGTTAAACAAATAGACATAAATTTTCATTCTTACCTAGCGCTATTAGGCTACACAACAATGAGTTCCAAAGATACGTCATTAGGTCTTTAGTATTTCCATGTTGTTCATGAATGTAAATATTATGTGTTTTGTTTGTGTTTTTCTGCCAAGAAAACAATTATCAATGTACTATGTATGAATGACTTAATAAATCAAATCTGAATCTGATCTGAATCTGTAAGTATGAAAATTACTAATTTAGGGGAGAGGGTGGTTTGTGGTACCCAGAGTCAGTTAGGGGGATAAATTTGTATAATGTAAAAAGATGGATGGAAATTGTTGATACGTACAAATAAAAGTTGGCATGGAGAATAATTTTCAATTTGTGGCGGATTTAGATTGCTGGATGAATATTCAATAAACATTATAAAAAATGTAATTTGATATAAGAATGATAAATGGGAGATTATTCTCTTAGGATGTTACATAATCACAGGTTTAATATTGACATTTTACTGGCATTTGTTTACATGTTTGTGAGTAATTGAGGCCATCTTGGGGAAAATTTTTTGTTAAATTAGGCGTGGCAAACATAGATAATATTAAATTTTTTTATTGGAATGAATTAATTATTGTATATTCTAATACTTGAATGTTATCTCACACCTCAAGATAATTCCACCATTTAAACACAAGATTTTGATTTTATCTATTTGTAATGCAATTCCAGTATCTGATCACACACCCCTATATTTGGCCAATTCCAGTATCTGATCACACACCCCTGTATTTGGCAATTCCAATATTTGATCACACACCCCTATATTTGGCCAAATTTGTACCTACGTCTCACAAGACTTTACTCATTCATCATAACTAAAGAGAATCTTACCATTATTATTTTTTTTTTGTTATATTTATCGTAATACTGTATGTATATATATTTAAAATGTTTCAGTATGCTATTATCAATTAAATGTTTCCTCACAAAAAACAGGATTCGAACCAAAACGAGACAAGTACTTAACCACGTAACCACATGAAAATATTACTTCAATTTTATGCTACACAATTTTTCAATTTTTATATCTTTGTATTTTTATTCTTTACTTTTATATGTTCAAGTGCAGTATATGGAGAGCCATGCACTCATAGCAATCCTCAGGGTGCTGCACCGCTGTCTTGTTTTATATGTTTTTATGCCTAAAAATTGAATAAAATAAAATTAAAATAAATATTACTTCCTTACTTATACACTAAGAACAAGAGATACCTTTGATTATATTCTACTATTGTTATTACATTTTGATGCTACAAATAAATATATTAAACCTTAAAATTGAAGATTTCTTAAACTGAACTAAAAGATTTTTTTTATTGAGAATGCAAATAAGGGATTTAGCTGCAAAGTTCAATTGCATATTAAGATTAGATGCGGCGAATTGTACGCTGTGTATTCATTTAAATATATTCAATTGATTTCAACGTTATCATTCAACTTATTCGTAGAGATTTAGCCGCAGAGAATCAATTCATCAGAATGTCAATAGCATAGTCACATTACAGCTATGGGAATAGATGACTGGGTAGTAATATAGGCTATAATGCACCAACGTACTACTCCACTAATAACGGGATTTACTTGTATGTTAATGTCGCTACAAAAAACACAATGTTTTGTCAATGTCTGTGAGTGAGCATATGCAATACTTTTATTTCCAAAGATTAAAAACCTATTTGTTAAAAAGTAGATAAAAAGGAACCATCATGAATACATAAAAAAGTGGCTTGTTACCTATTGTTACATGGCATGGAACACACGAAATGATATATAATAGTAATTATTTTTTCTCAAACTTAATTTATACATTTTCTTAGTTTTTAATCTTTCTCAGTTTACTTAATTTTTGTTTGTAATTTGTTCTTATGTCTAATTGTTTTTTGTATATAATAAGTGTGTGTGTATTATTTGTATATATATATATAAGTGTGTGTGTATTATTTGTATGTATATAAGTGTGTGTGTATTATTTGTATATATATAAGTGTGTGTGTACTATTTGATATATAAGTGTGTGTGTATTATTTGTATATATATAAGTGTGTGTGTATTATTTGTATATATATAAGTGTGTGTGTACTATTTGTATATATATAAGTGTGTGTGTATTATTTGTATATATATAAGTGTGTGTGTATTATTTGTATATATATAAGTGTGTGTGTACTATTTGTATATATATATAAGTGTGTGTGTATTATTTGTATATATATATAAGTGTGTGTGTATTATTTGTATATATATAAGTGTGTGTGTACTATTTGTATATATATAAGTGTGTGTGTATTATTTGTATATAAATAAGTGTGTGTGTATTATTTGTATATATATAAGTGTGTGTGTACTATTTTTCACTGTAAACTTGTTGCACATCTCATTGAGAATGTACCTCTGATTTAAAAGAGATACAATAAAAGTTCAGTACAGTTCAGTACAAGACAAAAAAGAAAACATTAATGTGATTTTAGTTGAAAAAAGGAGTATATTTACAATAGTAAAAAATATGTAATCATTGCTTAAGCGTGGTTCCCACTAGCGACACAACGCAAGGACGTAACGCAACGCAAGTGAATTGATCAATCAGAAGCGATGGTTTATTCGCTTGTGATTGCTAACTGTCTATAACTTCGCTTGTCATTGGTTAAAACGCTTACGTCCTTGCGTTACGTTCTAGTGGGAACCAAGCTTTATATTATTTTGTTGTCAATTGGGTGGCAATCAAACTTGGTATGTAAATGAGGAAAACCTATATTTATAAATTATTATGTAGGCCTACCCAGCTTTACCCCTGGTAACTACCTCAAATAAACTCACCCTACTTCCAAAGCCAAACCTGAAAATATGTACAACATAATTCACAAAATGTTTTTAAATATTTAATATTTAAAAATTGACCTTTTTCATACCAACTAATAAATCATAACACATGCAGGAATATAATGTTAAAGAACATGGGAATAGCATATAGTAACTTGTAAACCAACAAAGAACATACTTAAGAACTATGTTTGGGTCATAAACCACACACACAAACAACTATTATTTTCAACTTTTTAAATATACGAAGAATTATGTAGTGAATGACAGCTAAAAAGCCAGTCTTCAATACCAATGGAATTTAAAGCAATTAAACTCAACTCATTTTTTTTTTTTAATTACTGGTTAATGAAATGCATTCATTGATTGATCTAATCTTATCGCACTAACCCAGCTGATGATTGCCTAAGTGTATGTAGTAACATGATCATATTTTAATTTGAAGTCTGTGTGGCATTCTTAGTTTGTTGTATCCCGTAGGAATCAAAGGCAAGTTTAAGTGGCATGATACATTCTGATAATTGATATGTTTCCAATGGAAAAATCGCCTTTCTCCACTTCCACAGAAAATACTTTTTATAGAATAATGTTAAAAAACTACTGAAATATATGTTTTGTTTGCAAGTATAGATTTTTGTTTAAGATACATGGTTTCATTCATCATATATACACATATACCCAACAAAGTATCCCTTAATAGGGGTTGGCCATTATTTTAAAAACAAACAGTACTGTATTACCCATGTTTCCTTTTAATGGAAAATGTCCCATATTAATAGGGTCTCTTCAGTATTGTAACTGTATATATTTAATACCTTCAATTGACACAGTAGTACAGTAAAGTAATTTTTTACAAAAACAATACTTGAAACTGTTACATCAAAAAGTCAAATGGCAGAAATATTTCTTGTTTTACAGAGCTTTTCAAGAGAATTTACCTCTAAAAGAGTTACAACAGAAAGGCGTATGTCTACTTAAGCTACATATTACCAGTCAGTTTACTGGTCTTTATGGAAGAAAATTGGTGGTATTTGAAGCGCCCCAAACAACAAATGACGGCTGCCTGCCTACCAACAGTTTCTCTCCAGGTAAGTGAGTTATTTTACTAGTTACTCAAAACTACATAATATCTATCAGATATGCACACATATTACATTCGAACATCTCAAAAACTGAAGCTTTTATTAGTTTTTATTACCTGTCCCCTCATGTACATCAAGTCTAACAATTCAAGATGCTTATTTATATCTTAGTTGCATGTATTTGTATCTGTTCATTTTAAGTCTTCTTTTAAGAGTGTGTCTAGACAACTTGTGTTCAAATCCAAGTAATTCTGTTTTGTCATATTTAAACCATTTTTATATCAAAAACCAGAATGGTAATCTGTTAGATGTCGAGGTTTTCTCAAACAGGCCTAGACGAGTAATATTTTGTAAGATTGTATTAAAATATCTAACTTACATAAATGATTTTATATATTCGTTAGTAGTTAAGAAAGCTGTATTGTCAATACTGTTGTCACAAAATACCTTTGTAGAATGTGTATGCTTAAATAGAGAAAACCCTCTTAGCAATTGACCTTTTTATGTCAATTTTATTTCAGGATCAATTGTTGGTGTGTCGCCCTCTGGTGGTGGTGACAACTCGGGAGCTTCTCAATTATCCGGAATCGTGTCGCGCGTCACAGATAAACTGATTACTGTTGCTTTTGATGCCGGTGAAGATGTGGTGTCGTTAGATGATACGTTGACGTACCGGCTGACGATTCTAGCAAATGATGTCACTTATAGAAGAATTAAACAGTAAGGAGCTTTTGATATGTCATGACCTTTGACCTAGGAACTAGTTATGAAATGGTAATTCATTGTGTACATGCTGAGACAGTTGTCGTATTCGATTGGGAACATTCGTTGTCAACGTAAAGATTCGTTGAGTACTTTTTGTATTCGAATTGTAAATTTGTGCTCAACAGAAAGTCATTCGAATAGAAAACGTTGACAACGAAAGCTTTTTCGTTAAGAACAATCTCAATGCTCAAAATACTTGTTAAAGAAGTACTCAACGGAAAAACTACTCAACAGTCCACTCGAATACGCTAATTGAGACATGCTTCCTCAATTGATTCTTGAAACAGTTTCGGCAAATTGTAGGTATTCAATTCTAGATACATGGGTAGGTCTTCATAATAGCGCTATATTAATATTATTATGTCAAGCAGTGCTATTACTATTATTATCATCATCACTATTTTCTTCTCTCAACAATACTGATAGAGCACTTTCCCATCATTCTTTTTAGTGTCATCTTATCAATCATTATCCTCCGTTATCATCATCATCATCATAATCCTCTGTTATCATCATCATTATCATCATTGTCATTGTCCAGGTCATCATTCATTTTCAATGTTTAATTATCCTATTCTGTAAGCTCTATCACACTTGGGATATATGCAAATCCACTTTTTGAAAGATTTAAATGTGTAATTTCTATTATATAACAGGTGCGTTTTTAGGCGTTTTTCAATTGATACATACTATTTCTTAAGTCACATTTAACTTCATGACGGTTAATTTTGAAGTTCAAACTACTTTCTCTTGATATCATAAATCTATCCACCTGTATATATATTAAATAGGTTTTATAATATAATCTTTATTACGTTATATATTTCTGTTATATTCAAATTGTCAAGGTTGTTTTGTAGTTTGATAATTAATAACTAATGTGCAGTATCTCTAAATGAAATGCATCATCTTCCCCGGGGAATTTCACCAGAAGGGTTTGACTCTATTAAATATTTAGCTATAGAAATGATTGTGGGTATTTAATTTGTAGTTATAAATGATTATTCCCTAGGGTGCTAACTACATTAATACATTTTCCTCCACAGTTCTATATAGATATATATCATAATTTTCCCTTACCCCTGGGGACATTATCAATTTGTGACCATGGCCTAAGGAAATAGATTCGCTATAAATCCTGTATATTCCTGTGTGTGTTGAAATGTAATTTTTATATTTGTTGCTTTTGTATTTTATCCCTTGGTATCGTGCTGTTTGTATTTTACCCATTTTATCATATTTTTAATGTTTTATACGTGATGACAAGCAAGACAATTTTCGAGCCAGAGTGCTTGACGGAATAAAATAGTTAAATTGAATTGCATTAGCTTTAATGTAGTGTATGTTTACAATTGGGCTATTCTTTATATTGTTTCTAGGGCGCTCTCAAACCTAGAGTCTCACCAACCAGGACCAGCTTACCATCTTATAGATGTGCTGTTTGGAGAATCAGAACCAAGCGCTAACCCCACCCCACCTCCATCTAGATCAGGAGGCACAGAAGCAGTTGAGAAAAACGGTAAGTTATCAACTGATTTGACCTCAGACACTACTCAGTAACCGATGATATGATCAAAACAAGTAAGTACTAAGTAGGTTGGATTGTATGATGTCAGGGCTGTAATAGTCCCCTATGTATTAAAATCGCAATACTTTCAGTTTTGTGAACTGTTATCTGGAACAAAAGTCATTTTTTGTCCGGAAACATTTTGTTTAAAAAGTATGTTTTAAACAATGTTAGGTTACTAAAAAATATTCTCATATAATATCAAATAGATTTTAATATTTGGTTTTACTTGATATGCTAAAACACAGATAAGCATGTTTTCAATCGTACCACAAGAAGAGGAATATTATTTTGGATTACATTTTTAGGTTGTTTGTTTTGTTGAAAGTAGTCTGGAGCTGAATGAGGCAGAAGACAATGGCATACAGAAGAAATGATATTGATCCTTGACAAAAAAAAACCCTCTACTGCAACAAGGAATATTATGATCCCATTTTCTAGATGACTAGAATATATTACAGTTGAACAATAATATGATCTTGAAAAAGAAAGTTCAATCACTTAATATCTCTTGAGAAAACAAAACTTTTGTTCGAAAGTAAGAAAACATTTGCAAATCAATTTCCACTTTCCCAGGAACGGAATTGTGTTACATCAACGAGAAACTGGACGAGTCGCAACGAGAGGCGGTGAGGTTCTCATTGTGTCAACGAGAGGTTGCCGTGATTCATGGCCCACCAGGTACAGGTAAAACAACCACGGTGATTGAGGTCATTCAGCAAGCGGTCAAGTGTAAACTGAAGGTAAATCTTGTACAGTTAAGTTTTCTATCTACAGTAGTTTTGTAACAGATACAAGAGTTATATATTTTACAATTTGATTCAATTCCGAATTTTACAATACAAACACATAGATCACACATGCCAGCCCCGGGGGACTTCTACAGCGAACTCAATATATAAGCAATTATTTCTGTCAACATTTATCCTGTAATTGCCATTTAATGAGGCTTTTATTACTGAGGTAAAATAAAGCGGTTTTATTCTTAATGCACTTTAATGCTACGAAAAAAGAACATTAAAAAATATGACGGAACATGGTGCTAAAAGGCCAAGTAAGTATGTCGTCTGTTGGGGTTTTAGCCACATTGTATTTTAGCAGTTGCTGGCTGTCAAACTTAGTACAGGTGCTACATTATGTTTTCCCTAAGGGAAAAAACAAAGGAATTTACTGAAGTTCAATAAATGTGGTTATTATGTGAAGCCTTAGCAGGCCTAGTAATGACTGCCACAGTAGGTTACATATTTGAATTCCAATCCCACAATTCTTAATTCTAACTATTTTAAATTTTAAAGCTATTTTTTTTTTGTGCTCAATAAGAATAGACACGAGAAGTTTAGACAAATAAGATAGAATTTATTTTCAGGTTTTAGCATGTGCACCTTCGAATGTCGCAGTCGATAACCTGGTTGAAAGGCTAGCTGTGTCAAAGGTCAAGATAATTAGGTTGGGTCATCCAGCTCGAGCACATCGTGGAATTCAGAAGTATTCATTAGATGCAATCTTGTCTGTCAGCGAGGCTACTAAAATTGTGCAGGATGTTAGGAGGGACATCGATAAAGCGCAGGTTGGTGCAGCAAGTAACTAACTCTAAATGTAGTATCTGCCTCAGAAGTATTGGCCCATACCTTTTTTTTGGTCAAGGTGGGCACTGGATGAGAGAAGCCCTTGATCAATAATAGAACCACTCAAGGTGCTTTAAGCTGTCCTGGACTTTGTTTGTATCAAACCTGGTGGTAATTACCGCTGTTGGTTTCGATTGAATAAAATAAAAAATAAAAATTCATTCTTGACTTAAATTAAGCATCAGTACTAAATTTTAATTTATAAATACTTTCAAAATGGAAACAGATTTTGTAAAAAATGTCATGAATTAATCATTAAATTACACAGGCTAGTATTGCCAAGAGCCGAGATAAAGAAGAACGTCGAAAGCTACGTACCGAATCAAAACACCTTCGACAAGAGCTAAAGCAACGAGAGGCAAAAGCAATGCGTGAAATTCTTACTCGAGCCGACGTAGTTTTAGGTACGACCACGAGCGCTTCACGAGAAGGCCCGTTGAGTAATTTACCAAAAGAACATTTTGACCTGGTCGTTATTGATGAGTGTGCTCAGGTTAGTATGTGGGGGATGCTGAGTATTTAGGTATATTTTAAGAGGTCGGTGGTATAGAAACTCGTCATTTAACGTAACTTTTATTGTTAAGTATTTTATCCCTTCCGTGGTGGCTTATTGTAGCTTAACCGATAATTGAAACGTTACTGCCCATTCATGTTCTAGGAGTAAACCCTATTATTTGTGATTGATGCTACCAAATCCTTTCCACTTCACTTGTCAAACACAACACAACCTCAGGACGATTGTCATGTAATTCACGTTTCCTTTTTGTTACCGCAATCTAGGCCCTGGAAGCGAGCTGCTGGATACCGTTGATACACGCTGCCAAGTGTATCCTCGCGGGAGATCATCAACAGTTGCCTGCCACCATCAAATCTGACAAGTATGTACATAGCAGCTTTAGTGTTCCACTGTAGTAGTGTGAAAAGTGAGATATTTCTATCCGCGCCGCCACAATCATAATCACATTAATATTATGAACTTTCTTGTTCATTTTGTTCTGTAGTATACCAACAAAATGAAGTAAACTCTCTATGGAAATTTAACAAATTACAATGGTCTATTTATGTCATTTTTACACGTCTAGTTATTTCATTTTCTTCATTGGCTCTAGCCAAGTTTATTCCAAGAAAATAGTGTGTTCAACTTCTGTTAAATTTCAGCACCACTTTTGCTTTCTATTTACCGGCGGTACACATATTTGATGATTTCTTGTCCAGACGACTAACCAATTGACCTGACCTGGGTCGGTCATCGGTCGTCGCAAATCGCAATCTCCCTATGGACTCAATTAAAACATAATTTTTCTTTAAATTTGTTTAGAGCTGCCAAGGAAGGTCTTGAGGTTTCTTTAATGGAAAGAATTCTAAATCTGTACGGTGATTCTGTCATGAGAATGTTAACCATGCAGTACCGTATGAATGATGATATCATGAGGTGGTCTTCTCAACAACTGTATGATGGTAAACTTGTGTCACATGACTCTGTTGCTACCCATTTATTAAAGTAAGTAAACATATCAAAGCCTATCAAAGTATCAACCTATTGGTTGGATATGTTTATGTATGAATTTGTTAAGTACAACTTCTTTTACGATTACTGCACTGCAAACGTCTAAAGTCAAATTACTGGAAAAAATGGCAATGATGTGTGTATCTTTAGACCTCAAGTACAACATATTGAATAATTATCTATTGGAAAGAAGCTCTTTTAAATAGTTTTATGTACGAATTTACATACCGCACAACTTCTAATGCCTTAACAATTTTGAAGCCTACAGTACCAAGAATTGTCTTCTACTTAGTTTCTTTTAAATATTTTGGTTGTTTGAATTTTGTATATAAAACCTATATTATCTTTATGTATATATTTTTAATCCAATAATCATTAAATTGGTTGTCAGAGTAAGTGTAAGGATGTATTAGGGTGACTCAGCTCTTATCTAAATCAGATGATTGCTTTTAATGTACATTTCAATGTGTATACAGTATTTGAATTTAAACATGTGTCTGACACCTGGCTATCTGATTCATTTCACTTGACCCCTTGCACCCCTGGTAGCGGACCCTAAGTTGCACTGCAGACCTACAGATAAACTTACACATGTATCATAAAATGGTAAAAAAATAATGTTTTTTTCCAAATAATAACTTTTTACAGTATAGATAAATGCTCATTATTCAACCTTCCTTTTTCCTGAGGTGCCCTTTACAAACAGCAGCAAAAATCATCATGACAATTTGGCCAATCCTTTTCACCAGTAGGCGCATTACTACTAGGCCTAAATATATCTCTTCTTCAGTCACTTTTCTGGGAAAAGAACACCTCTTCACCTGTAAAAATGGCTACAAGATTGTTAATATTGTTGCTATTTTTGTAGAGATCTAGATCATGTGACTGAGACAGAGGACACATCAATCCCTCTGCTGTTTGTAGACACAGCTGGATGCGACATGCAGGAGCTGGATCTTCCGGAAGAAGTTTCACGCGGCAACGAAGGTAAGAGCATAATATGAAGCATTTCGATCTTTGACCGTTCAATCAAGCTGTTAAATATACAGAGCAATCAATCATATAATCTTTATTGTAATCAGTATAAAAAAATACAAGATTGGATATTTACAATACATCCCTACATAAAGAAATAGCACCACAACAGAAACAACTAGACAGAAATAAAGACAGCAAAATAAAACAAACCTATTTCTTACCTATTTTTTATTTTTAAACTTAAACTCCATCAGGTGAAGCGGACTTAGTTGCAGCTCATACTGAGCGTTTAATATCATCTGGTCTCAAAATACCAGAAATTGCTGTCATATCACCATACAATTTACAGGTACAGTAATTAAATTTTAGGGATTTCAGAAAACAAACATCACTAGTATAAACAAATTATGTAAGTTGCAACAATTGTTGTTTTAGGTTGATCTGATAAGATTGAGGCTTTCTTCTAAGTATCCAGACTTAGAGATCAAGTCAGTTGATGGATTCCAAGGCAGAGAAAAGGAAGCTGTTCTTATCTCACTTGTACGCTCTAACACTAAAGGTTTGTTTTCTGACTGTTCTTCTTTAAAAGAATCTGAAATATGTGTAATGTCCAGAATATGCTGTTATAGAGCTGATTTGCATTCAATGAAAGTGTATTAAAGATGTATTGTCCCCAAAAAACATAGAGATTAAAAAAAAAAAAGACTTTGAATAGGTCATCTTTAAGAATTCACACACCATTAATAAGCAAATCCTTGTATCATACATCATTTGTTGCTTTTTTGCAGGTGAAGTCGGCTTTCTTGCGGAGAATCGTCGTATCAATGTTGCCATCACTCGTGCTAGAAGACACCTCGCAATCTTTGGCGACTCGGAAACAGTCAGCAACCATGACTTTCTCAAATCTTTAATTACTTATGTAAACAACAATGGCGAAGTCAGAAGTGTGTTTCACTATCAAACTGGTATGTGTTTGGAATTTTTCAAACCTTATTTGGCCAATTACAGAATGAAGAACAAATCAAGCTTGTATTTTATTGATATTTAAGGAGGATAACTCTCAGCCAGAAATTTCAGGGCCCGCATCCCTCTAAATTATCAAACATGTGACAAAAAATGTGATGTGCCCATATATGGACATGATGATGTCATATCACTACCATATTTGATGTACATCACACTTTTTTTCAAACTAGTTTTATACATTTCATGATTCTTCTGTTTTCATTCCACAGAGATGAACCTTGCCAATGATGTTCCAAGACCAGATTACCTTGATTTTAGTCAAACCACAAAGCATCAGAAAGTAACGACATCAGCAACCAACAGCTCCAGAAGTCACCATGCTAGACAGAAGAAGTCAAGCAATAAGAACGATATAAAAAATAAACAACCTGTGAAGACTGTAGCTACTGTCAAAGACCAATCAATTGCAAAGTAAGTCAATTGATGTGCTTTTAGTGGATTACTTGTGTAGGACATCACTAAAATGTGTAAATTTTGGTACGCATGGCATTTCATACTTATACTTGATTTGGAGTACCAGTTAAAAATCAAAACGCCTGCAATTAGCAATGAAAAAAAGACAATAATTGGAGAAGACATGTATTCTGTCACGCCCAGAGAAAAAATTGATAGGTTTCATCAAAGTTGGTAAAAAATATTGCTTGTTCAATTGTTAAAATTTGTAAAGAGTGAAATTATTTACACTTGGTTTGATCATGGCAAAATGTCTATTGATTATATTTTGAAGGTGTTCTCTTGGTGTGCAGCAGGGCTTGACCGAAAAAGAGATACAGACGCAGGTGGAGGAATTTGTTAAGGACAACAGCAGAATGGCAATGGCTTTTCCAACAAACCTCAACTCAAAGGAAAGATACCTTGTTCATGAGGTAAGTGTTAGTGACTGGTGCCCTTATTGTTGCACTGGCTATTCTGTTTTAAAGTGTGTTAGTGACTGGTGCCCTTATTGTTGCACTGGCTATTCTGTTTTAAAGTGTGTTAGTGACTGGTGCCCTTATTGTTGCACTGGCTATTCTGTTTTAAAGTGTGTTAGTGACTGGTGCCCTTATTGTTGCACTGGCTATTCTGTTTTAAAGTGTGTTAGTGACTGGTGCCCTTATTGTTGCACTGGCTATTCTGTTTTAAAGTGTGTTAGTGACTGGTGCCCTTATTGTTGCACTGCCTATTCTGTTTTAAAGTGTGTTAGTGACTGGTGCCCTTATTGTTGCACTGGCTATTCTGTTTTAAAGTGTGTTAGTGACTGGTGCCCTTATTGTTGCACTGGCTATTCTGTTTTAAAGTTTGGTAATAATTTGTTTTTTTCTTTTATTTATGGTATATTCATTGAGGTACCTCCTTGGTATATTATCCTAAACTTTAAAACACTTGTATGCATTTATCTTGTACAATATGAAAATCTCCAATAGTTTTAGTCATATCATTTGCAGCAAAGAGGGCAGTAGATTTATATCAACAAGCAAATAACTTTAAGCATACTTGATTACCGGTTTTAGAGCTATGTGTTCACATCCTTGCTCTGACTCATAGTCAGATCAATACTGTAATTGGATTTGTGATTAATTTCAATAATGTTACTTTTCTTTTGTAGATTGCAGAAAAACTTGGTCTTCTTCATTTTAGTACAGGAGAAGAAAATGAACGGCATATTAGCATAAGTAAAAAACAATCAAAAGAAAATGCAACTAGTTCAGTAGATGATAATGAACCAACACAGAAAAAGAATAAAAGGAAGAAAGGGCATTTGAAGTCTCCAGAAGTAAAGACCGTTGAAGAAGATGTTACAGAAGTCATCTGTGAAAAAGATGCTGCACCTATCGAGTCCGAGAAAGCTGATGCTTCTAGCATTCGTATGTGCAAATACTGTAAGAAAGAAGTTGATCTTGGAAACCTGTTATTACATGAACTCCAATGCGAGAAGATTTATACACGTAGATTAAAAGACCAAGATATTAAACAGTCTACAAAAAAGAAAGCAAAACAAAATCAGAAAAAGGTTATAGAGAAAACTGATGAGGACGACTTTGATGCACTTATAGCCGCAGCTATTAAGGGCGACAACACGTGTAACTTTGTGAAATGTAAAGAAAAAATAACTATCATCGGACAGATGTGCATGTTCTGCAATCGTAGGTACTGTCTGCTGCATCATATGCCAGAGGTGCATGGCTGCGGGGACAAAGCGCATGCCCGGGCACGCAATCAGCTTCAGAGGGAAAAAGTCTTTCGGAACGGAAGTGGTACTAAAGAGAGAAAGGTTGATCCTGCAAGGAAGGATATTCTACAGAGGAAGATGGATGCCAAGACTGCTGAAATGGAGGCATCAAGGAAGAAAAAAGGTCCCAAGAAATAAAGAATATTTATAAACTATTATTAACAACAACCACCTACAGTGAAACAACTACAATTCAAATATTTGGTCAAAAACTTTATTTTTACAAAAACAATAAAATATTTAAAGTTATGAGTGTCGAATTGTTTAATTATTTATACCACAGTCACCTAATAGATGATGAACAGATTCTTGAATTCATCTTGAAAATGTATTCTACCAGTAAAAGTTACTGGACTAAGCATAGTATACAGACTTACTACTGTAGATACTTCAGTCTGTGAGGGAATAGTGGATACCAAGGCTCACTTTTAAATATCTTGAATCCAGGATTCAGGCAACTTGGGCACCATTCATCTTTGGATATGATGACGATGTAGTCCTCGGTACTTTCTTTCATTACTAACAGTACTTGTATTAAGTTCTTTAACTACACATCATGGTTATAGAATGTCTCAGAATGTTATTCTCTTTAAATTGTTCATACTTTTTCCTCTTTAGACATTGGCATCCTAGGAAGCATTCGCGGGGGCATCATTCCTGGTCCCATTGGTGGCATATGTCCTAACAATGGTCCTCCTGGTCCCATTGGCCGCATCACTGTAAAAAAAATAATCAAGATGTTACTCCTACCAACTAATGTTATGATAGATAGTCACTACACAAGCAAACGATACAAAGTAGCTTTTACTGTAAAGAGAATGAAATAAATACTTACTTGGTCCACCTGGACCCGGTGGCCTCATTAGTAAACCAGGTGGTGGAGCCATCCCATGAGGTGGTACTGGTCCTCTCATTTGACCTGGTCCTACTGGTCGTGGGCCTCCGGGTGCATAATTTGCAGGTGGTGGAATTGCACTACCACCTGGGGGTACGCCTGCTGCACCTGGGAATGGGTTGTGTTGTATTTTACCTGCTTGGTATGCAGCAGCTGTAAGAGAAAATTAAAAATAAAAATTATACAAAAACAAGAATTACACATTATATTAGATTCCTGATTAGATTATAATAGAAAAATTATATAGAATGTCAACTTACTTGTCCTATCAATTAGATTCTGTGCCTGCTCTTCCATCCATTTCTGATAATATATTCTTACATTTTCTTTGTGTTTTCTACCAGTGCAATGTGTTTTTCTTACAGATGGCTGGAAAATGGATAAATTAAGTAACTGTATTTGATGTCTATAAAGTCAAACTTGGGTCAAATTGGCATAAAGTTGATTTATCTAGCGGCTACAACAATTATGTTTTTTGTGAAAATTTTTAATAAAATTTTGCATTGCTTGAAATGGTAACTTACTGAATCGTGTGTGAGGTATGTATCGCAGTAGTCACAGTAATATCTGCAAAAAGAAAATAAAACTTATTAGTGAACCCCTCTAGGCTAGGCTAACAAGCAAGGTTAGCCTTATTACCCATCTAGGCGTAGCCTGAGCTTCCTGTACTACTACACGGCTAGTCTACTGCAGTTCACCGCTTCTTGGCCTTTTCTTTTGCCCCGGCCCAGCTAGCCTAGGCCGGTTAGCTTCAACCATTTTATTGTTGTTAAATGGACCTAGGCCTACCTGCTGCTAACTTAATTACTAATAACTGAGCTTATATATGGATAAACGTCGTTAATATATGACTTACTTAGGCATTGTGTTTTTAAAGGTTTTTATTGACTAAAAAACCAAGAATGTGATACACAACAACGATACACGGTGTTTTTCGACGCGACTACGATTTATTTGCTGCCACCAATCTGCTATCAACTTTTTAGAAAGGGCGCCACCATGGTAGTTCTATTTCGTGTGTGTTTATATAACATAATTTGCTTTAAATTCACTACAGTATTTACATTCACAATACATAGGCTAGCCTAAAATTATAATTAAATATCATATAGATAATATTTTCTTTTCTAATTGACTTCATTTACATTTGTTTCAAAACTGTACAAAGGTCATATGAAAGAAGTAAAAGTAAATACAAAAGCAATATTGTAATTTCATATTGTAGGCCTAATATTTCTTCTTATCGAAGATATATAAAAGATGTACGTGTTATATGAAATAAAGTTGATAATAACGTTTTAAAAATGATAAGATCGTCTTACAAGTGAAGGATGAAGTTTACACCGATTCCGGTACGATAATTTGAGGAGTTCGTATTTAAAAAAATGTAATTAAATAATGGTGGTACTGTAAATGTAGCTATAAATTAACATTTGCTTTGGACTCAAATAACAAAATTAAATCAGATCATCTTCTTCAGTTCAGTTACATTGACATTTTCGCCAATTCTTATGTTAAAATCATCAGTACAAAAACGTTAAAAAAAACCAAACTTAGGCCTACCGATACTGATAGTTGCGCTTCAGAATTTTCAACTTAAGCTTTTGTTCCCACTCAGTAGAGGTATACTTTGTATTGTTTATTTATTTTTGTAGTTTTGGAAGAACAGCTTAACTACTAACTGACCCTAATACGAACTTAAGTGTCCGACCCCCCCCCCCGCGCCCCCATTGACAAATCCTGGCTACGGCCTTTGGGATCCCACTGCGATTTTTCACTCATCCTATAACATCACACTTTGTCAATATAAAATCCCAATGGAATGATGCTAACCGATTATTGCTTCAGTGAACAATTATAATCACATTCAACTTTTTCAAACCATTCATAAACAAATCATGGTGATATACAAATTTTAATGTATAGGTCCATGAACAAACTTCTTTGTGGTAGAATGATTTTATCATTGATTCAGTTCAGTGTTTCCTGATTTCGCAATATTCAGATCTAGTTTAGAAGACAGCTCATACACAACGCAATATTTCAAGGTGGAAAACCAACTTTATTTTAATCGTTATTTTATATATGTAGTAGTAATGTCTATGCTAAAGTAGGTTGTATTTTAGACTGTTTCTATCTTGTTGAAATTGCTATTGATTATTTATGAGTGACAATAAAGTGCTTGAATAAATACTATAGTTGTGTTTGCAATACTGATTGTTAACACCTTGTTCAAATAGATGAATGCTTTGATAACATGATCACAAGTTTCAAAGTGCAAAAACCAACTGTATTCGATTACTGTAAACGATTCGTTTTAATTCCTGAAAACTATCATTTGAGCTGGGAAATTATAAGGTATTTAATATAAAAAATTATATTAAATTTATTTAGTTGAATTAGTTCAGTGTAGCTATAGTGTCCAATGCAAACAGTTAGTCAAGATACACAGTAATAGATTCTTGTTGTGTGCTTACATGGATTGTTGGCTTGGATATTATCTTATTTTTCCTACAATTAAATGCCAAGCAGAGATGTATTGTACAGGTATCACATGACAAGAAGTAACCAATACAGTATAAAAACAAACACATTCATAATGGATGGATAAATAAATTGCATTAAATTGGAATAATCGGTTAGCATCATTCCACTGGGATTTTATATTGACAAAAAATATGTAATTTTCTATTTATGTATAATTTATTAAAAATTACATTTTTGCAGAATGGCTAGCAAGGATTTAAGTCTACTTGGAGATATAGATGATAAAGTACTAGAATGTTCTATCTGTAATGGAAGACTAGAAGACCCAAAATCACTTAGCTGCCTTCATAGTTTCTGTCTGAAATGTTTGAAGAATTGGGTTCGAACCAATCATGGCAAGCTAACATGTCCTATTTGCCGCAAAGAGTATCCCATTCCAGTAGGAGGGCTTAAAAAACTTGCCCCAAATACAATTCTTAACAACCTCTTAGAAACCATAAAACAACATGAAGAGAAAGATGAGGCTAAAGACATTGCCTTGCTGTGTGCCTCTCATGCTAAACCATTAGAAATGTATTGCACAAAATGTAAAGTACCAATATGCATAGAATGCACTGCAATGGAACATGTTGCAGGAGATGGAAAACATGAACTAATTAACATTGTAACAGCATTTAATACGTTTAAGGAAACATCAGAAGACTTGAAAAAAGCTGCCAATGAATACATAAACAAAACAGAAAATGTACTTAAAGTAGTCAAAAAGAATGCTAAAGATCTAGAAGAAAGTAAAGATGCAAGTCTCACAGATATTGATAACCAAATTCAAGAAATGGTACAAGTAATCCAGAAAAAAGGAGAAGAAATGAGAAAAAAAGTTGAAGCAAATTATATGGAGGAAAAGGAAGTTAATGACGTACAAATTACAAATTTAACAAAAATAATCAAAGAATTAAACACAATTGTAAGTTTCCTAAATCAGTTACTAATGAGTAAGCCAGCAACTGCTATGAAATCAAGTGAGATTGTATTAAATACAATGATGGATGAAATTAATAAATCTGAAGAAATCAAGCAAAAGGACAGCAGACAAATTAACTTTATCAAAAACAAACAGCCAATTGATTTATTGAAAGAAAATGACATTGGAAATGTTGTATTCAAACCACTTACTATCAAAGTAGAGGGTATACCTAGAGGAGTAGGAAAGTGTGATGATGATTGTGTGCTGGTTTCATTTTGGACAAATGCAATTCACAAGTACAAACAATCAGGAGAATGTATAAGCAAGATTACACTACAAAAAGATGTGAAAGTTACCAGAATGTACAAAATGAAGAATGGCAACATAGTATTCAGTGATCGAAGTATTGACTGCATTCAAGTATGTGATATGAATGGTCATGTGATCAAATCCATTGGTAAGGGTGTATTGAAGAATCCACGTGGTATTCACATAGATGAGGCAACTAATGTTATATATGTAGCAGATGGAGAAAATGGGTGTGTGCTCAGGTTTAACATTAATAGTGGTAAGAAGTTGAAGAAGATAGGAACACCAAATGAAGAACATGTTTACTCTGATGTTGCACTTACTAAAACTGGTAAAGTACTTGTAGCAGATGCAGATAATCATCAAGTATTATTGTATGATGACAAGGACAAGTCACTGAAAGTACTCATCAATGAAGGAGATGAAGATGGTGAGGTGATAATGCCAGATGGAGTTGTAGTTGATGAGGATGATAACATCATCATAGCAAGTGTAAACAAACTACAACTATTCACTAGTGATGGTCAATTTATCCGAAGACTTGATAAACAAGAAGATGGAATTAGTGTACCACAGCAGTTATGTATCATTTCTCATAACCCATGTATTGTTGCTGTAACAAATTGGGGTAACAACACAATTCAAATTTTAAACTATTAATATATCATTACAGAAACAAAGTTGAATGAAAGATCAATTACATTAAATCAAATTATCTATTAATTGTACCGGTATGGAATGGAAGTAGATTGTACTTTAATAAAGTGATCACATACTGTATATAGTAATTCTGTCTACCTAGTATTAATATAAAGTGATCACATACTGTATATAGTAATTCTGTCTATCTAGTATTAATATAAAGTGATCACATACTGTATATAGTAATTCTGTCTACCTAGTAATATTAGACTAGTTTTCTCCCTGAAATCAATGTATACCTTAATTAATTTGAGTATTTTGAGTTTATGTTATACTATAGTTTGTAGTCAAAAGCATTATTATGGTTTTCCTACCTTTAAATCATACTATATTATATTTATTATATATGTTATTTGTTATTCCCCAGCAGTAACAAGTTCAAACCATTGCCGCAGAGCATCACTTAGCGTTTCTAATAAGACATACTGCAGTAATGAGTGGTGTACTGCAGTAGTATTATTTGTTATTACCCAGCAGTAACAAGTTCAAACCATTGCCGCAGAGCATCACTTAACGTTTCTAATAAGACATACTGCACTGCAGTAATGAGTGGTGTACTGCAGTAGTATCATTTGTTATTCCCCAGCAGTAACAAGTTCAAACCATTGCTGCAGAGCGTCGCTTAGCGTTTCTGGAAGTGCACTAATGTCACGTAATATTATTATATATAAAACGGAAAAGGAAAATGGTCCATTAGTAGCAGTAGAACGCAACGCAAGGACGTTTTATAGCGCGCGCAACCCCATGCGAGTTGACCAAAATGACAAGCGATTGTTGAATAACACATTGTGATTGGTCAACGTTGCGTTTAATCAGCCGCCACATTCTACGGAATAGATCTTCTTCCTTTTTCACATGACCAAAAAACCTCTTAGAATAATGTAGGCCTAATGTATTTTTAGTACTGTTCCATATTTACTAAACTATCATGAGCATAAATTAAAATTAAAAGAAAATATATTGTCGGACGAGAAAGAGAGATAAATGTTTTTATTTCTGTATTCAGGCCTGCCAAATAATTTTAATATTGTGTAGGCCTATACAGTTTTAACTTTTATAAAATTGTTTCATCCTTCTTAGTTATTTCCTCAGGAAGAATTTAATTGTGCAGTAGTTTTGTATTTTTATTTAACATTTAAAATTGTATATCTTTGTCAGAAGGCATTCAAATTCAAAGTGATTTATTCGTTTTTATACGGTTTTTTTCTTGTTGTATGGTATCGAAATAAATAAAATAAAAAAAACACTCTTATTGAAAACATTATTATTGATTGATCGATATTATTTAAGTTATCTGCAAAGTTAACTTTTGCTAACATAGATAACCAGTCCTAGTTTGTATATTATTACAAACATTATGAAACAACAATTACTGTATGTAAAAAAGTCAAATCATTTTTTGAATATGATTGACTTTTGCACATGCGCAATATAATAAAGGAAACTTCTTTTATAAAAAAAAAAACATGGCGGCTACGGAGCGCGAAGAAGGCATGATGAGTTGCCTATCAGAATTGTTATTATTTAATTCTGATGCATTTGAATGGAAAGATTTAACCATTAATATAGGTAAAAAGCTAACATTTATTGTAATTTCTATTATCTTATTTTGTCTCTGTTTTTTAAATATAATTTGCCAACGCCAGGCCCACATTTCAAATTAGGCCTGTATTGCCATCATGCATGCGGTGGACTGGGCGGGTGGAGTGAGTTAAAATAGTTTTCCAAAACTTGCACCACTAGCCTCGGCTATGCTAGCCCTAACTTTTTTTTGTTAAAGTATTTTCACTTAGCCTACTCTGCATTTAATTTTTAAATGAGGATTACTTGAGTGAGTATTTCCTATTAATATTGAATTACAACCCATAATTAATAATATTTATTTATTAATATTATTAGGCCTAGGTAGGCCTCCTAGGCCTAATTATTATTAATGTTAATAAATAAAAATAAAATTTGTATTGTATTGTAGGCCTAATAATAATTCTTGTTTCTATGCCTAGCTAGCAAGTAGGGCCCTAAAAATTTTATTTTAAACCAACACAATTGAACAAATTCAATCATTCATGAATCATGCGTTTGTATTTCCGTTTAAATACCGCGCGTTGAACATCCTGCCGGTCCAATCCATTCTTATTTATTTGCATTAATGCGTTGTTGTTAACGCTAGGCCAAGACAAGAATCAATGATTACAGCTTTTGTTATATCGCAGTAAACAATTTGTACGGACCAATGGGCAAAATCTATTTGTGCTGTTCTGAAATATAGTATGTAACACCCCAGCTAAAATATATAATATTGTATTACTATTGTGGATGTTTATTCTATATTTATAGGGTTTTTTTATACAAAAGATTTTAATATATTCGTGGAATATTACTGGTAACAATATTTTGTTGCTATGTAACAATAATCAGCCAATCTCTAATAAATAATTTAGGCCTAATGTATTATGAATAATTCTGTGAAATGATTGGTTTTCAGTGCGATAGTTTGTCTTTAGTTTGTTACCCATTCAAGCATGACCGACAATGACAATGTATTTCCGTTCAAATACCATTAATAATATTTAAAAGGATGTTATTGATTTGTAGGTCTATTTTGAGCATCTATAGCTTACCTGGATAAACCAAACATTCTATTTTCCTGTTCGAGGGGAAAATAGATTCAACATGTTCAAAATATGCATTGTTGTGTTCACATTCTGTATCATTAAAATCTTGCCGTATTCTATGTTTGACCATGGAGGAAATATCCACCATGGTTTGACATTAATGAAGAATTTTCCCACCCATTGCAAGTTGCAATTTAATAACACACACACACTGAGATAAGCATTATTTCAGTCCAGTTATAAACTCACTATAGAGTGAAATTCTATATACCAATTCATTCATCATTTAAAGAAAAAATTGAGACTTAATAAACCTACCTACACCTACAATGGAATAACCCAAAAAGGAATATCATATATGCACGCATTGATCATAACTATGTTTTGTCCAGAGTGCAGAGTGCAATCACCACTGTACGATGTTTCCATTCCACTGTGTTGTTGTATGGGCAATTTAACTGAAACTTTAAGACCTACCTACACCTACAATGGAATAACCCAAAGAGGAATATCATATACACCATACACGTCACACGATCACGCATTGATCATAACTAGGTTTCGTCCAATGGAGTGCAATCACCACTGTACGAGGCTTCCATTGTGTTGTATTTGTTGGTGGGTAATTTAACCTAAAACCTAAAGGCCAATTTACACAGACGAGCGGTAACGATAATATAGAATCTATGTCTATGTACGTGGGACAAGCTACATGGTCATGTTTGCTGTTTCAGCTCATCTGTGTAAATTGGCCTTTAAGCTGCATGAGATTGGTAAAATTGGGTGAAGACTTAAAGTAGCATTGCTTGGATACTACTGTCTAATCTGTGGCATATTCTCATCTCTGTAAGTATTGTTAGTAGTCCTTGTAAGATTCATAAGGCTAGTTGCAGTTAATATCCTATATCCATCAGTAATATAATTGAGTACTTTCTAATTGTTTTCAGGGGATGGTCAGAGTGCTTTACAAGATGTCCAGGTACCAGACGGTGCAAGTGGCTTCACATATCGTCATAGCGACCATGTGGATTCAGCCACAAGAAATAGGTTTATCTATTGGTGAGTTGATTCATACTTACTATTCAGTTTGATTATCTTCTGTATGAATTATTACTTACTGATTACTTCCTTGATTGAATAAGTACAACAATATTTTAGGTCAGATCATATTGCAGAAAAATTGAACAATAATGGATGCTTACTGTGAGCTTTTGCAAGAGCAGATTTAATAGAACTAATGCTAGATGTAGAAACAGCATCCTCGGGCGATGCATTTAATGAATGAACAGAAAATGCAAATTTATGAAAGTTGTGGCTAAAATGTTAAGCTTTGTCTACACTATCAAACTAGTGGGACAAAAAAAGTGTGATGTGCTCAAATATGGTAGTGATATGCTTAAATATGGTAATGATATGACATCATCGTGTCCATATATGGGCACATCACATTTTGTTGTCACATTTTGTTTGATAGTGTAGACAGATCTTTAGACTATTAAACTGTTACTATTATTTCAGGCGATCAAGTAAGGACACCTTAGAGCTGATAGAAGACTCCCTTGATGGCAACCTTTGTGGGAATGCTGTTAGAATCCACATGCAGGGTTCTGTCATCCTCCCTACAGTCACTGTGCATGAGACACACGCTAACGTTATCATCCTTGTCACCACCGTCAACAGCGTTCTCAGATTGGTGTTTCCCCATCCATCTAGAATGCAACGAGTGGTAAATATTTATGTGTTTTAAATGTCTTATTTAAATGATATATTGTTCCCTGAAAAAAAAATATTTTTTTCAATTTTTTTTGTTGAATATGCCATTTTTTCACTTCAACCAAAAATTTGATCAAAAACAAAAATTATTTACCTGAAAAAAATATAATTTAAAGTAAAAAATAGTCAAATTGGCTGCCAGGAAATTGGTTATGGTTGAATTTAACTATTTGTTTTGTCTTTTTATAAGTGAAATTTTGTATTAATTTTTTTCTGTGGAAGTCATTAACTTGATCAAAACTACAAAATGGCCTATTGAAAATCTGATTTTATTAATTGTAATGTTCATGCTTTTGGGGGACAAAACATCTTTGTGTCTTCTACTGATTGACAAAGACACTTTGCGTTAAGTAAATTGTAACAATATTTCTTCTTCAGGACCAATATGCCTCTGACTGTACTATATCATCAATATTTGCTGACATTTCTATAGCCAGTATACAGGACCCAGCCAACCTGTATACACTGGATCAAACCGGGTCCCACCATCACGAGATTCACACCAGTTCGTCATGCCTTACAAATGAGGGTGAAGCTCTCTTTGCAATGACAACTCGTAAAGGCTCTATCATTCTGGTGAAACTGACTGCTATTGGTTTAGGAGGTTTGTTTGTTTATTGATTTTCCACAAATAATACATCTGCATATCAAGCAGAAGGTCCGGGTTCGAATCTCGGTTGGGGCGACTTTTTCTTATTCCTACAGATTTCCTCATCTTATCGTTTTAAAGTAATTAATTAAATTTCGGTATATCACCAGGCGGTTTAGAAATAATGTTCTATGCCTAATGTGTTTATAAATAATTAAATATATATAAATGTGGATGGTGGTCAAAATGTGTCTAGACTTTAAGCAGAGACCACCATTAACAAAATAGAAAAAACATTACACGAAGTTACTGTACAATAATTATATAAATAAATAAATAGCACAAAATAAAGGTAGGAAGTCATTGTTTACCCTTCTGAAGAATGGCATTCCAATTTCTTATCTTTCAGGTATAGTGTCTCAACGAGAGCTAAGCCAACCTCTAGGCATGTCTCGGCTTCTTAGTGGCTTGGTTCCGTCTGTGTTCAGAGGAGGTCAAGACTCCACCGATGCTGCTTTGAGTGTCTGCATGCACAGCTTAGGTCAAGATACATTCATCATTTCTGTGTGTAAGGATCACTTCCTCCGTATCTGGTCATGCAAGGTATGTCAGTGTCAATTGCTAGTTGTAAATAAAAGCCTGTTTGATTAGTGTATTTTTAAATTAAAGCTAAAGCCATTTAATACTTGTCTTCAAATTCCAGGTCAGTCTGATAGCAGAAGTCTGTTATATGACTTCATTTATATAAAGGTCTGTCTACACTATCAAACTAGTGTGACAAAAAATGTGTGTGTCATATGCCCAAATATAGTAGTGATATGACATCATCATGTCCATATATGGGCACATCACATTTTTCTCACATATAGTTTGATAGTGATACAGAGCTAAAAGCCATTATTATTATTGTCAATATTTCACAATATTTCTGATATTAAAAAAAAACCATTGATTTTCGTATTCTAATTCTTACCACAGAATCAGGAGTGCATTGTCTCATCTAGCTTGCTAGACTTCATTCCAGACAAAAGTGATATACATGATGCTGTAGCTACAGGTCACATAATAAAGAAAGCTTATGGCAGTGATAACAAACATCTGATTCTTGGAGTCTACTTAGATTTCCCAGATCGATGTCAGGTAACAATAAAAATTTTTTGGTTTGAATGTTATATATGCATTTTTTTTTTCTCAAAACCATTGTGGTATTAGGTAATGATTAATTTTTATTGATGTAAATTTAACAGACACTATTTGTTATTTCAAAATATTGATTTTTTCTTTTAGTTTATGTTAGTACAGTTTTTACAACAAAATGGCAAATACCAGTTGAAGAAGCTAGCCTCTTTGTATTCACCCAAAGATACTTTGGTAGACTTTTGCCTATCTGAACAACACGTCTGGACAGTTTGGACATCTGGAGCAGAGACTATTGCTAAATATACAGATCTTAAAGGGTATGACTATTGTAATTCAATGCATGCGCTTGTTATTGTCTGATGGCTATTCCAAATAATTGAATATAAGTAAGTTTTCTGAAAGCTCAGGAAATGCTATTTAATTTCAGCCCATATTGAAAAATGCAAGATTTTGAAATTATCGTGCAAACAAATATTGTACCAAATGTAAATAATGAATATTTTATTGAAATAAAGCTCTGTCCACACTATCAAACTAGTTTGACAAAAAAGTGTGATGTGCCCAAATATTTTAGTGATATGATATTGTCGTCGTGTCCATATATGGGCACATTTTGTTGTCTCACAAAGTTTGATAGGGTGGACAGAGCTTTACAGTGTCTCATATATTTGACAGAGGGTGGAAGACTGTTAGTTTGTCTGTTAATCCAACACCAGAGGTTTTGTTTCCACCATTCTTAGAATCTCGTGTAAGTATTTTACGTTTTTTTTTAAAATTGTTAAACATTCTTTATGGTTTTTTTTTATTTATAAAGTAATGACCATCTTAAAAAAAAATATATTGTTGTAATTTTTTCTAAATATTAATTTGATTGACAGGAGGTTTACTTACAAGAAATATTTGATTCCGGAAGATTCTGTTTACAATCAATAGCCAGGGCCTTAAATGTAAGTACAAACTAAGTTCATTCAAAAGCACATTTAAGCATATAAAGTTAACATCTTGTAATACAGATTTGGCTTTTGTTGGTTGGACTATGGTTACCAGATGTCTCTATATAGACGGTTAACTAAACCAGTACCAGTAAAATGCACCAGAAGGATATAACTTCAATTTTGACTTAAATGTAATAATTCAGGTATATTTATTCATAAAAAAGAAATCAATAATACAACGGCAGCCAAAAGGCTGAAAAGTAGTATTTTTTACAATATATGTAAATGGATGCTCAGTGCTTCTATATGCTGTGTGGAATGCATCAAAATATGATTTAGTCTTGGTAGTAAGTACCTGCTTCAGATATGTGTAATCAATTTATTTTCACTGCTATAATTTGAGTGTAACAATGTTGAACCTTTAAGATTTGTCAGCGGTCTATAGATGGTCACATCACAGAGACTAACCTGAATCCAAACGTGTTGAGGAAAGACGTGATAGCGGCTATTGAGAATGAGATTAAACACCGATTTGGAGGCGGGGAGATGGATCAGAATGAATATTGTGAGATACAACAACAGACATGGTCTAACTTCTACACTTGTTGCCATCAATATCATGAGGTATGCAACTTAACAATTACAAATAATTCAACACTCTTTTAAACAATTAAGTAATAACAGATTTACAAAGGTATTATGAAACGGAAACATTTCGTTTTCTTCAGAAGTTGATTATGTAAATGCTAATTTTTTGGCTGTTTTACTTTATTTTATTTTGTATCTCCATTGCGATCCAGCCACTGATATCCATAGCATTGTCTTTTTTTTCAGTGCTTATTTTATTTTGTATCTCCATTGAGGTACAGCCACTGATACTCACAGCATTGTCATTTTTTTCAGTGCTTATTTTATTTTGTATCTCCATTGAGGTACAGCCACTGATATCCATAGCATTGTCTTTTTTTTCAGTGCTTATTTTATTTTGTATCTCCATTGAGATCCAGCCACTGATACCCACAGCATTGTCATTTTTTCAGTGCTTATTTTATTTTGTATCTCCATTGAGATCCAGCCACTGATACTCACAGCATTGTCATTTTTTCAGTGCTTATTTTATTTTTATCTCCATTGCGATCCAGCCACTGATACCCACAGCATTGTCATTTTTTTCAGTGCTTTTTTTTTGTATCTCCATTGAGATCCAGCCACTAATACTCACAGCATTGTCATTTTTTCAGTGCTTATTTTATTTTTATCTCCATTGCGATCCAGCCACTGATACCCACAGCATTGTCATTTTTTTCAGTGCTTTTTTTTTGTATCTCCATTGCGATCCAGCCACTAATACTCACAGCATTGTCATTTTTTCAGTGCTTATTTTATTTTTATCTCCATTGAGATCCAGCCACTAATACTCACAGCATTGTCATTTTTTCAGTGCTTATTTTATTTTTATCTCCATTGAGATCCAGCCACTGATACCCACAGCATTGTCATTTTTTCAGTGCTTATTTTATTTTCTCTCCTTTTTTTTCTGCACATTTGATTTTTGATGACAAATTTATTTTGCAGGTTGCTAATAAACCAGTTGGAATATTTGTTGATATAAACACACAAATGCCAGTATTGATTAAAAAGGTGCGTTACAAATTATCATAATTATTATTATATACAAACAATGAACTGCAAAATGGAAATACATCTTTTATTTATTTGTTTATTTTTACAGAATGTCGTCTCTGTTTTAAGACCGTGCGATATTCTTGAAGAAGTGTACTTAAACCCGGAGCAATGTTCAATGGTGAAACTTGAAGAATTTACACAAATGCAAGATGGTAATTATTTGTAACTATATGAAATAAGCAAAACCGTATTATATTTTAATTAGTTAGGATACAATGCCACAATCAAGTAAGGTAATCATCAACAGTTTATAATTTTTACATTTACGGAAGCAGTGATGTGGGTTCGATTGTTCTGCCTTTATTAGTTTTTTCAAAATGTTTTGTTTTTAATTTCAAGGTTAGTATTTTTCATGTTTTTTCAGAAGCACCTTGTGGATATGTGCACTTTATAAATCTTCTTATATCTTTTCTCTTGTAGAGCACACCCTCTCTCAAGACCTTATCACAATATCAAAGATCCTAAAACTCATTCAGCAGCGCATAAGTTGCCAGGATATCGCATCATTTGAGCACAATTTATTCCACCAGGAGCAAGCAGATATTCTTGTTGAACAAATTGCTGATAGTATCCTAGTCGGAATAAGGTACATGAAATACTTCTGTGGCGGATCCAGGATTTAGAAATAGGGGGTCACCCAGGGCTAAACCTGAAGGGCTGAGCTTAATTTGATGTCCTATCTTTTGCATTACAATTTGCGAAATTTAGGAATGCCCTCCCTTGGATCCGCCCATGTACTTTCAAATAAATATGTCTTTTTATTTATTCAGAAATGATACATTGACTGCAAATAAATGCAATGTTGATTACTATTTTATTTTTAGTGAGCAGCAAGGAATTAGCCAATCGGAAATCACAAATGAAATATCTCAAGCAATTTTGAATTTTGTTGATCCAATCAAAGCCATCCTTTTGATTCTTAATATGCTTGACCTAACTGACGAAAATCTTGAAAATTCTATGATGGATGAAAATGGTTTGTATCATTTAAAATTGTTTTATTTCAATGAGTTCTTTTTTTTTCTTGTATAAATTTCATTCACTTAATTAAACAATAACAAGTTTACCATTGTTTTATTAGGTTTAGATGCAACTGATCAAATGCTCTGTGGGAATCTTTTCAAAAGTGACACTGCCCTCTATCTGCAGGCTGCTACTCTAGGTCGTATCGCTGAGAATAGACTCCATTTCTGTCGGGATTTACTGATATTACAGTGTATGATTCAAAGGCTAGGAATGCAGGTGATATATATTTTACAGATGTTGGCCAAATAAAAATATAAAAGTTATAATAGATTGTAAAAACAATAATTCTTTTATGTAAATTCATATAGGCTGGTATTTCTCTTGATACTTTGGAGAAACTACAGAGGGAGTGTGTTCCAAGAACATCGATGTTGGTTCATTCATATTTTGCAGTTTGGTCGTTCAGTCGGGCCAAGGCCACTCAAGTACACAGTAATACTGTGTAAGTATCTAGTCCACGACGTCTAAAGCCTTGTCTACACTATCAAACTTGATGTGACAAAAAATGTGATATGCCAAAATATGGGTATGATGATTTGGCCATATCACTACCATATTTGGGCACATCACACTTTTTTTTGTCTAACTAGTTTGATAGTTTAGACAGAGCTTAAAGGCAGTTTTTTTAAAGGAACTGTTTATTATAATACAATTTAAATTGTTAACAGAAGAAAAAGCAAAAATTAATTTTTGCAAACCGTTTTACAGAGAGTCTAACCAACGTCAGATGGCTGCACTAGAGATCTCCACCACACAGCATACAGCAGGCCAAAGGGTGTTATCAAGATGTCAGACTATACTGGAACTTTTCCTATCTGGTGTGGGTGGCCAACAAATCCGGACTAAACTGGTTCAAACTGGTTGTCTGTCTCCTGCAAAGTGTACATTCTGGACAAGTGTGTTCCCATTGGCTGTTAACAGTTTGCTGCGCCTAGTGTATCCTTTCGATTATGCAGATTTTTAGTGGTAGAAATTTTATATATAAGTTCTCATTATTGTTTTAATTTAAGCACATTAAAGAAAGAAACTTCCTTAATTCTCACTTTTGTAGATGGCCAAATAGCCCAAATTTTCTTCTAGCAGAATATCTTGTTGCCCAGTGTCAGTTCCACCAGTTGCAGGTACAACATTTTCAAGTTCAATTATGTACTATTTTTTTTTTCTAATTCTGCACATTCCATTACAATAAGAAATATAATAGCTTGAATGTCTCCTATAAAAATAATTCGACCTCTTTCGTATATAACTTCATTACTATCATTTTCCTTAGGAATATCTTCGTTTACTCAGTCCATGGTGCAAATGGAATGTATCATCACGAAAGTTCATTCAAGGTCAATGCTATTTGAACTCCGCTGAGCCGTACAAAGCCCTCGACTGCTTCCAGCAGGCAGCTCACCGAATCGCAGATGAGAACTTCATGTTACACAAGCTGCTTATGACGGAACAAATGGATGGGCAGCACTTGGATACATTGTATTACTTGAAGGTAAATATATTATTGGTGATGGGAAATTGGTTGGGAGGGACAGAGACGTACTTCATCGCCAGGTGACACAGTTTTTGTTGATTTCTAGGTCGCGTGAAGAACAATGACCCAATTTTGCATAGGTTCTATTGAAAGCTTTCGACATTTTAAAATTAAAGTAACATGGGATATACCAAGTTGCAGGCATCAATGTAAGTAATGTCATTGTATTTATTGTCTTTATTAGGTGATTCGTCTATTTGAACAGTTTTGCTACCCAGACCTTGTCATAATGCTAGCCAACATAGCATTGAGTGTTGGGGAGGAAGATGATACAAATATAGTAAGTAAAGTATTCATTCTGATAAAATAAACATTATTTTTCATTTTCTTTGTTTGAAGGTTTGCATTGCGAAATCAAAATGTTGATATATAAAGTTTGTGGTACATAACATGATATAGTACGTGAAAGAACTGTTGAGTTTCTCGATGTTTCGATCAATATACTTTGATCGTCCTCATTAGTGAGAATGCAGAAAGTCCAGAAAACTGAGGCAGATTTTCTGTTTGTCATTAACAATATTAATGATCTTTTATTTGGTTAGCGTTTACAAGTAATTTTTTTAAAAATCTTTTTCCCCCAGCCCATCTTGTGGTGTAAAGTCTTCAAACATCATCTGGAGCTAGGCAACAATGAGCAAGCATATGCAGCTATGACAGCAAATACAGATCCAGAAAGGTGATACAATCAATGGTTCACATTATCTTATGTCCAGTTGGTTCACATTCAAACCTTTGGCAAGATAAGTTGTCTGGAATAAGTGATCTAATATAATAAATAATAATTACCACACATTACCATTATTTTTTGGATCAAACATGTATGCAAACATACTGCCATAATGCAGCTAGTAATCAGCACAAAGTTGTGTGTTCATCTAACTTAGTACTCATTGTATACACCTGAGTGGATCGAGAGAGGAAAATGTAAGTAAAGCGTCTTGCCTAAGGATGCAAAGCAGTGAGAGTTGGATTCGAACCACAATCTCACGATCAGTAAACGTCCAATGCACTGTCTCACACGCCCCTACTATAGCATATTATACCACTTCCATCCTTTATTTTATAGACGCAATGATTGTCTACGTCAGTTCGTAGTAGTGCTGTGTGAAACAGGTCAAATTAAACAGCTCTGTAAATTCCCATACATTGACCTCCATGATGAGGTAAGACAGAATTTGTATTGTACAATAATATAGTAAATAAAAACACCACTTCAATTTTAAATATTATTGTATATCTGTTACGTTAAACCAGTCATTGCCAGGTGAGGATTTGTCGAAACGTTGCACACATATGTATCTAATTACAGGTTTACTGTAAAAATCAGATATTTAACATAAAACCATATGAAGATATTTTATTTATTTATATATCTTTTTTTATATTCGTAATTTGCATATTTTGTCTTATTTCTTACAGGTTGTGAACATTATAGAATCCCGAGCACGCTCAGTAGACCTCAAGACACATAATTACTATGATTTCTTATATGCTTTTCACACCTTTCGTGGAAATTATCGTAAAGGTGAGGTTCTATTTCTACAGTAATATTCACTAACAAAATGTCTCCTATATCTCAGAAAAGGAATTTTTTTTGTTACAATTGGTGTTAAAAAATACATTCTCTTTCTATGTAGCTGGTAGGACGATGTATGAATACGGTATGCGGCTAGGCCAAGAGGTGATCGGAGAGAAAGCGCTTCAGCAACAGGCAAAATGCTACCTTGCAGCGATGAATTCTCTCAGGTTGGTTGATACAGACTATGCATGGATTGTTAAACCTGTGTGCATTGAACCGAATCGCCAGGATATGATTGGTGCTTCTCCAAAGAGGAACAGTGACGGTGAAGACAAAATAACGCAAGGTAAATTGTCTAAAGCTCTGTCCACACTATCAATCAATTTGTGCCCAAATATGGTAGTGATATGACATCATCATGTCTATTGGCACATCACATTTTTTTGTCACATAAAGTTTGATAGTGTAGACAGAGCTTTAGTCCCAAAATGTAATGTGTACGTAGTTATTCTTTGTTTGTGTTTAAAACCAATGGTGGGCATGTATTGTGTAATATTGAATCCATATTTGACAGTAAAGAATATTGGTATTTGTATCAACAGGCAAACGGCAAGTAGAGGTCATTGAACTTGATCAAATTGAGAAAGAGTACTTGTTAGTGACGGCTAGATTGCAGTATATAAAGCATTCAACGGATCCAGCTAGTGCAACAGGTAAATATATATTATCACTTTTATTGTAAAAACAGCACTTTTAAAATTATTATTATTCCTTTATTGTGGGTAGCCTCTTCATTCAAAGACTGTTCTCACAGAGGGCTCAGTTATGATCATAACCCTTTGTTTGTAGCTTTTCCTAGCTAAATTTCAAGTTACAATTACAGGGTGGTATATGACAACATAGTTCTTTCATTATATTTATAAAAACTATTTTATATACAAAGCAAAACTTATATATAAATATATGACATATATTCTCACATAATATAATATAATAATTATACATTTTCTCTACATTTTTACATTTTTTTAAAAATGTTTGTTTTCTTTTTCAGGTCCAACACTATCTGCACATGAAACTGTGTCCCTACTGGTGTCTGTTGGTCTCTTTGATGTCGCTGTAACTGTTTGTCAAACATTTAAACTATCGCTACAAAGCATTCTAGAAGGTCTTACATTAAGGTACACAAGTTGGTTTTGTTACACAAGTTGGTTTTTTCATGACATAAACAAATTAGATATTTATACAGTAGAACTTTTATTTATAGGACACCTTCACTACCAAACAAAGTGTCCCTTTAATAGGGATGTCCCTTTAATCGAGGTTGGAAGTAGTAGTGCCCTCATTCAGTTCATAAGGAAGTGTCCCCTTGATAGGAGTTTCCCCTGAATAGGTCGCAGTGCCCCAACATTTTGCCCCTCATTTGTTTCATGAAAAGTGCCCAAAGTAGAGGAGGTTTTATTGTATTATTTTTATTAGCTATTCACCCGGTAGCATTAATGATTTTGTATATTGTTTAAAGATGTGTTCGTCTCAGTTTGAGTGGTGATGTTGAACCGTATTCATGGGAATGGCTGTCAGCCAATGAAGTGACTCATCTGCAGACTACAAAAGATCAAAGGTCAGTTCCAATGTCCAATAGAATTACTTTATTATTATTATTATTTGTTATTGCACATTAAAAATTACATATGGTGGCCAACGGCCAAATTGCAAAATAAATATATATTTGTAAAAATGTGTATAAACTCTCAATACGAATCACAGATATATAAATAAGAAACAATAAAAGTTAAATGTGCTTACCTATAGCTTTCATGCACAGTATATTTGATAATCTTCAAGTTTAATATACTAAATTATGTCCTATAATGTTGTTCATTGTTTCTTACACAGTCCGGCAGATTTGGCGTGGAGGATGTTGCGCTCATATCTTGAAAAGTTTGACCAGGTTGGCGATCATCGACACTATCGATGGGTGGTACATAAGCTGCTGTCGTTAGGCTACCACATTCCAAACTGGTTGTTTAATTCATATAAGGTAAGTGAAGTGAAGTTTACTTGCTTACTTAAATACATTTCTGAACTTATATGACTAGATAATCACAATTGTTATATTTATAGTAGTTTTTTTATAATAAATTTTGTATGTATTTTTGTACAGTTTTTATTGTATTGTTGAGTGCCCCAATGATTATCTTTGCTGGATGGGCTACCCCCATGAAACATGGATCAATAAAATAAAAATCAAAATTCCTCCATAACTTCCTATCTGCCATTGCACCAGCCAGTTCCTCTCTCTGCATACCAGTCTCTGTCTCTGTAATAAATTACCATTCCCTAACATATAGAGTAACATATTATTTACATGAACATTCTAGAATAAGATGTTTTGATTTAATAAACCATGTATAATTAATAAGAACAATCAAGAACATTCCAGAAGTGCTATTAATAGAAACTGTAATCATGTAATAATGAGAAGTATAAGGAATGATCTAGAAGGTTATGAACATATTGTATATAAGGGGAAGTATGACAATTGTAAGAGGGAGAAGGATTTTTTGATTGAAGCATTTATTTTGAAGAAGGTTGTTGGATTAGAGGTTGGATTAGAGGTTGGATTAGAGGTTGGATGTTATATTGTAAAGTCATTGTGAAGCTGTTGTTTAAAGTGCTTACTGGATTGTTAAAAGTTGAAGTTGATTGAAATTAAAGCTTTGTTTTTGAGTTATTTTACAACTTTGTGGATTTTGTGTGTATACTTTTATGTCACAAGGGAGTTCCTAAAGTATTTTCAACCGCTCGGAAACATACGTAAGAGGAGTTTGTGACATAATTTGGTGGCAGCGGTGTTCAGCCTAATTTGGTGGCAGCGGTTATTCCGATCTACTGTTCGACTTAACTGTGTATTTATCTACAGTACTGTTGTGATATTTTGTGGTAGCAGTTTGATCTACTGTATTTTGCCATAGATTGGTGGCTGTTTAGGATCAACTGTACTTTATTGATATTTTGTGAAAGCGGTACTTACGATACTGAGATATTTTACGGAAGCCGTGGTGCTACGTTTTGTTTAATCGTAAGTACACAAACATTGTTTTAAGAACAGTACATTATTTATTTGGAACAGTAGACTTGTGAACGTCTCGGTAACTACGATTAACTAGTAACAAGACCCTCATCCAGATTTAAAATATGGCTGATAAACAATCAACAACAAGATCCGGTAGAGAATACAGCGGCGGCGATGAATCTGATTCTGAGGTAGAATCGGTTCAGTCATTACAACCTGAACAACAGGCAGAAGAGTCTGTACCAACCAGTGGACATAACCCTACAGGGGCTGACTCATCTTCAAAAAATGTTTGGTTGTTGATGCAACACCAAATGCAACAGTGGAATCTTATGATGCAGCAGCAAATGCAACAGCAAATGCAGCAACAGAATCTTATGATGCGGCAGATGATAGAACATTTTTTTGAGAAAAAGGTTCAAAATAGGAAACACGAAAATCAAAACAACCAGGAGAAAACAGTGAAAGGCACTCCTGAAGTTGCCACTAGAGATCATGCTAGAAAAGAAAAACTAAGAGAGGAAAACGAATTAAAGTCGGAAAAAGCTTCTGGGGTTATTTCACATCAGTTAGATGATGTGGTTAATTTTCAAGAAGAATTTGGACATTTAGATGGCCAACTACTCAGTAACAACCCTCCCAAGGAAAAAGTTCATAAAACCAGAAGTGAGAAGCGAAAAGTTAGGAAAGAGTTTGCAAAAACAAAGGAAGCTCAATCTAGCCAAGATAGTGAATTAGACATTTTAGATATTGGCAGAGATAAAATTAAGGATTATCAGGTTAAGGATAGAACTTTAATTTCACTTCGAGAACAGATGTTAGTACAGAAAGATGATGACACTATAAAGATAGTCTGTAAGGATGGAATTTTATTTAGGCAAGTTTTCACTAAACACCAGATAGAACCAATAGAGCAATTAGTGGTTCCATACCCTTGCCGTAATAGTGTATTGAAAGTCTCACATGATATTCCTTTGGCAGGTCATTTAGGTAGGAAAAAGACATTAGATAGGATAAAGCAGAGATTCTTTTGGCCTGGTATTAGAAAGGATGTGACTGAATATTGCAACACTTGTGAGATTTGTCAGAAAACTTCAAAGTATAGAACTAAATTTAAGGACTTTATGATTCCTATGTCAGTAATTAGTGAACCATTCGGACAAATTTACATGAATGTTGTTTGTTCATTATTAGTAATTATTAATAATTATGTTCCATGTTATTATGGCGTATTTAAGTTTTATAGACTAGGAGTGGGTTAAATTTTGCCACGTCCGTGTATACTTGCCCCTCAAAACTCCAAGAAAGAGTTTTGAGCTCAGAAAGAGAGGGGAGTGTAATAAATTACCATTCCCTAACATTAGAGTAACATATTATTTACATGAACATTCTAGAATAAGATGTTTTGATTTAATAAACCATGTATAATTAATAAGAACAATCAAGAACATTCCAGAAGTGCTATTAATAGAAACTGTAATCATGTAATAATGAGAAGTATAAGGAATGATCTAGAAGGTTATGAACATATTGTATATAAGGGGAAGTATGACAATTGTAAGAGGGAGAAGGATTTTTGATTGAAGCATTTATTTTGAAGAAGGTTGTTGGATTAGAGGTTGGATTAGAGGTTGGATGTTATATTGTAAAGTCATTGTGAAGCTGTTGTTTGAAGTGCTTACTGGATTGTTAAAAGTTGAAGTTGATTGAAATTAAAGCTTTGTTTTTGAGTTATTTTACAACTTTGTGGATTTTGTGTGTATACTTTTATGTCACAAGGGAGTTCCTAAAGTATTTTCAACCGCTCGGAAACATACGTAAGAGGAGTTCGTGACAGTCTCTAGTACATCAATGTATGCGAGTGCTGGTCTTTCTTGTTTTGTAATTTACGTGCACTATGAACTCAGTAATTGTTAGGTTTCATTTTGTACATCAATGTATGTGAGTGCTGGTCTTTCTTGTTTTGTAATTTACGTGCACTATGAACTCAGTAATTGTTATGTTTCATTTTGTACATCAATGTATGTGAGTGCTGGTCTTTCTTGTTTTGTAATTTACGTGCACTATGAACTCAATAATTGTTATGTTTCATTTTGTACATCAATGTATGTGAGTGCTGGTCTTTCTTGTTTTGTAATTTACGTGCACTATGAACTCAGTAATTGTTGTGTTTCATTTTGTTATTGTATATCTTTCATTTACTATTTTGTAGAGTTTAGATACAGCGGAATTTCTGCATCTTTTGATTAGTTTTGATAAACTACTTGCAGCCTGTCTACTTGTCATTGAGTACATTGATGCTGTGCTTGGTAAAGGACCGGAATTTTTCAAATTAGGCGTAAGTATGGTCTCAAATAAAAATAAACAAATCTAGCTTGATAGTTTATTTCAAGAGAAAATATACATTTTTGCTTGATAAAATAGTTTATTTCATATATTGTATACATATTATATTATTGCTTGATAAAATAAAAAATGTATTTTGTTTTTACATGTTTTTTTTAGGAAGCAATGAATGCATCTTCAGGCAGCATTTGCCTTCCATACCTGGCCATAGACCACTTGTGCAAAGCACTGCATGAGGTCCAATCAGATCCTGAATTAGTAGAAGTAAGTTTGTTAATTTGTTTTATAACCCATAGTAAAGCTCTGTCCACACTATCAAACTAGTTTGACAAAAACAAGTGTGATGTGCCCAAATAGGGTAGTGATATGTCCAAATATATGATGATGATATCATCATGTCCATATATGAACCACATTACATTTTTTGTAACATAAAGTTTAATAGTGTAGACAGAGCTTTAGATGGACCACTTCATGAATACAACCGCTCTTGTTTTATTGTCAAAATATAATGACTTTATTCAAAATATTAATAACCTATGTTTTTCTGCAGGCTTATCATATGCTAGTTGACAAACTAGATCACTATCAAGAGAAAGCCCGTAGGATCTCGGAGGATCGAATTGCTATAGCAACACAGATGCAAATAGGAGGATTACCGTACAGGGGAGGGGCGACACCAATGTATTCTTGACCTAAACTTAATTTTGTAATTTATAACGAAGCTGTTGTATGGACAATTTTTAAAGTAAAAGTACTTCAGCTCAGTCTACACTATCAAACTAGTTTGACAAAATAGTGTAATGTGCTAAATTATTGTACAAATATGGTAATATATATCATGGTGTCCATATATGCACTTCATTGGCAAGATTCATCTCTGTAGAATGAAAAAAAAAAAATCATAAAATGTCACACTATAAAACTAATTTAAAAAAAAAGTGATGTACACCAAATATGGTAGTGATATGACATCATTGTGTCCATATATGGGCACATCATATTTTTTTGTCACATAAGGTTTGATAGTGTGAACAGAGCTTTACGTGAATTATACTTGCATCGGTGAGTTTGTGGTGCAGTCAATATAATACAATACTGTCTTCCAGGACATTTATTACACACTGTTTTGTATAAATCATTTCAACATCAATCAAGTTAATATGTAATGAAGTATTTATAAACTTTACCTGAAAGGGCATTGAGTCACATTAAAGTTACATAACAGGCTGTATATTTGCTATGTATATTTGTGTTTTTTTGCATTTTGTACAATTCAGTAATTAAATCGTAGTTGGACATGTCCAGGAGGCTAGTTGATTGAGCAATGTTGGAATTATTAAATTCTATAACTTTTCATAGATAAGGAGAAATTGTCCTAAATGGCATGATATAGGTAAGGAGAAATTGTCCTAAATGGCATAATATAGGTAAGGAGAAATTGTCCTAAATGGCATGATATAGGTAAGGAGAAGTTTTCCTAAATGGCATGATATAGGTAAGGAGAAATTGTCCTAAATGGCATGATATAGGTAAGGAGAAATTGTCCTAAATGTCATGATATAGGTAAGGAGAAATTGTCCTAAATGGCATGATATAGGTAAGGAGAAATTGTCCTAAATGGCATGATATAGGCAAGGAGAAATTGTCCTAAATGGCATGATATAGGTAAGGAGAAATTGTCCTAAATGGCATGATATAGGTAAGGAGAAATTGTCCTAAATGGCATGATATAGGTAAGGAGAAATTGTCCTAAATGGCATGATATAGGTAAGGAGAAATTGTCCTAAATGACATGATATAGTTTGAGTGGATTTATATAGATTACAATAAATATCTTACAACAGTAAATTCCATACATTTGTGCACTTCATACATAATGTGGTAGATAAATGTCTGAGAAAAAAAGTAAATCGCTGCTCAACTAATCAATTTGATTGGTGGAATGTTTAAAGATTTGACCAATTAGAGCACAGGGGAAAGTGTGTGGCAGACGACAAAAATAAGTACGAAGTTTCTGAGAAATCTGTCGGGGAATCTGAAACAAATAAAATCATTGTTTATATAATTATTAAGTGACCAGACTAAAAAAATAACGGCCTGAAGTCCACTACAAGTAAACCAAGAAGTCAATTCCTGTCAAACTGGGAGCAGAAGGTGAGTTTATAAAGCTATATCTTGCACAATTAGCTGCCGTTTGGTAGCATGGCTGCTAGGCTAGGATGTAGAGTGCTAACAAGAATTAGTAGAGCAGGGAGGGAGTTGCTCCAAGGAGGTGGCACCTTGAGGCCAAGAATAGACAGCTGAGACATACATCCCGACGACCTTACTGTACATAAACTCAGTTTTTCGAAATGTATGATTATGCATTGTCCCATTATTTTTTTTTATTCATTCAATATTTATTTAAAATTATACATTTCATGATGTGCCCAAAAAATATGTTTATTCCTTTCTTTTTATCCATCAATCTGTCAAGTAGAGTATAAAAATAATAGTAGGCCTATGCCTATAATAATAGTAGTAGGCCTACAGCACAGGTATTATTTAAAACTGTTTTTATTTAAAACTGTTTTGTTTTATTAGCTTACAGTACCCTATACTGGTTGTGTTTGTTCTTGTAAAAAATGTTTATCGCTTTCTTCATTTGGTTGTAATCTGGGCACACAATCGGTCCCACTCAGATGAATTTTTGTTTTTTGCCAGATTCCACTCCAACATGCTTCATCGAAAGCAGCTATCGTAATATGCACTGTATACAGTAAGCAAATTTGCTTTTCTCACTCCAGTGCACAATTTGCATATTAATATAATTTGCATAGACAATAAAAATAAGCAACCACCTGTCATTATTTTGTTTTTATTCTTCAATTCTTTTTATATTATCAATCAATATTAATAAATTACTTTTTATAAATTCTTCTAGGTGGGATTTCTACATTTATTTAATAATTTACTGTTAAGTAAAAAGGTATTTAATGCTGATGTACAGTAATATGGAAAACTGTTGTACCAAAGCAAAAAGTAGTACAGTATGTTATCTGTTCTTGTTGCAATAGGAATGTCCAAGTATTCTTGAACCATATATATGTACAGTGCTAATATAACTAGATATTGCTGGACCAGTGAGAGAGAGATATTTCCATTTCAAATATTAAGTATTTCACTTAACTCAATAAATATTTAAGTATTTCCCTTAAATTTTATTAACTTAGATAAGAGATTTTTCTTAATTTTAATTGTGTTTCTCTAAGTGTGAATGGTGAATAAGAAAATTTTGAAAACGTACCCCAGGGGGCCTAGAAGTTGTAAAATGGACATTGCATTGTCTTTTGCATTGTATACCCATGGGGCCGCCACTACATGATACTAACGCTATAGCTATTTTCTTTTGCTCAAGAGATCTATGAATAGATTAATTAAATTCCATCAATGACAATATTTCGTATACAAAGTTTACAAAGAATAATTGCATAAAAATATATTAAAATCATCATAATACTGTGCATATTTCAAATAAAAAAAAATAATGTAATTAAAATTTATTGCTAAAATAAAAAAAAAATTGGCAATTCTTAGATATTTTCAGTGGGTGGTAAAATAGAAAAAGTGCATAGCAAATACCAGGTGCAATAACTATACAATATTAGTGCACCTTTTAAAATAAAAAAATATGATTTGTAAAGTAAAAAAAAACTTTCCTATGACCATGCTAGACATTTTGATATCTTATGTGTATGGATGCGTGCTGTAACAAACATTTGTATAACAAACAAAAAATGCTCTCGTTTATATTAATACAGATATTATAGTACATCAAATCTTAATTTTACAAATCAAGAGGCAAAATACTGCAACAAAAAAAAACACTTTGGGTCTCAGTGGCCAGGTCTCAATGGAGATACAAATAAAATAAGCAAAAAGCTAAGTCAAAAAGTAAAACAGCCAGAAAGAAATTGCAGAGCACACTAACTCTTTCTGTATTATCTTAATAATACAGTTATCCCCCACCCATCATATTAACAACATCTCCAGCTATGTTGAACATTCACCATATAAAACATTTTACAATAGCAATTTAATATTTGACATAATTTACATACCATATTTTTAGTTGACAAAAATTACAAATGATACATATAATTATTATATGCATTCATTGGGTTAACCTACCATCACACATTTCTTAGTAGCAGCAAGGTGATATAAAAAAAGTGATTAAACTCTACAAATATAAAATCTAAAAATATGAATTACTATTTTGTAATTAGTAATTATAATTTGGTCACATTTAGACAAGCATTACAGAACCAATATAACTACTATATCCTCTATATCTGCATATTTTTTCCAGGTTTTTTTTTTATTGATGGGCTGGTTTCTAAGCCTGAATATGGTACACATTATTAAACCCTACAAGTTGCTCTAGAATGACTGGTGCACCACATGTATCATTATTAAACCCTACAAGTTGCTCTAGAATGACTGGTGCACCACATGTATCATTGCAGTGTTGTAAGTCTGTATACTACTATAAAATATTTTGATATTTTTTATATAAACAAATTTAAAATGTTCAGTATTTAACGTGGGAGCGCTAACATAAAATATTAATATTCTGTTAAAAACCTTTTCAGCTGCCCAAAAGAGGAGCGCGTGCCTGGATCCACCCCGGACATCAATACACCCTCGTGGATCAATACACCCTCCACTCCCAGTGCACCCCTATTCTACACCTCCCCATAAGATTAATTTTGGTACTAGTTAGAAACTCAATTCCAACAAGAACCGCTCTTTTAAACGTGTTATTCGCAGATGATGATCAATCAGTTGACTGTAGCTCCAGCATCATGGAAGAATCTGGCACCAAATGATGACCTTTATATCGATCCCCTCTTTTCTTTGCAATTCGATACGCAATCAAAAAAATGAACGATGTAAATATTGTGACTACTAGCATAGTGTACATGAGCATTTGGATATTCTTCCCTCCGTTATTATCAGGGTGACACCAATCTGGAAAGAAGTGGCCAACTACAAATGGAATGGCCATCTCTCCAGATGATGCACCTACAACTAGTACTGATGCAGCGGTTCCAGTGACTTTTATGTATCGCCCTAACCACGACAAACCACTTGGGAAAAGGGATGCCATGCTTGCACCCAAGACAGCTGTTCCTACCCATAATGCTAAAGAGTTTGTCCCCTTGAATATGACTAGAATTAATGATGATATTCCGCATCCAATGAGGTCAATTAAAAGCATGGTCAGAGGAGACATGCAGCGAGCTAAAATGATTGCAAGACCGCGGAACACTGCAAACGTACCCCAGTAGAGCGAGTTCAGCAACGATGCTTGATCTTTATCTAGTTGTAAATCACTAAATCTTCCATAAGAAAAAATGAAGCTTCCGTATGCGACCTCTGACCCAACATATAGGAAGTAAAACACAAACATTATGGAGAGCAATTGAAGTCTAAATGTGTTGTCGTTTTGATGAGCTAAGGACTTTGCAGCAGATAAGTGCGATTGCTTATAATGGCCTCCTTTAAAAGAGAGATAAAAGAACGCAATACTGTTCAGAGTAATAACAAAGAATAGTATCCCATAAACGTTCCATAACTTAGCACCATCATACAGAGGAGAATTGTCGGTCTGATTCACAGTTAAATCCTCACTCAATCCTATATCCCTTCTAACAAGTGATTTGTTTTTCGGTCTCTTGCTTTTTGTCTTAGATTGTTTTGTCTTTGTTGTTACTTTAATTGTTGTTCTCTTCTCTTTTTCTTCCTCTTTTGTACTACTTGATTCTTCAACAGTGCTTCCTTCTGAATTTACTGAAGAGAAATCCGTAACTATGGTCCCCTCATCTGCAGTGGAAGTTTCTTGTACTGCATCTGAGGTGGTAATTACCCCATCTTCTTTACCAGAGGTTTGCTTGTCTACTGATGTAGTAGGAGGTGACGTCTGTTTTAAACTGGATGCCAAAGTATCAATTTTCGTTTTTAAATGGTTATTATTTGGTAAAGATTCATGTGTTGCTGTAACAATCTGTGGTAAAGTTTCATCTGTGAATTCTGGAGTGTCATGGTCACTTGTTGAAAAAATTAATGTTTCAAAAGTTGTTGATATTGGGTTTGCAATTGTAGTATGAACTAAGTTTGCTGGAACTGGTTCTGCTGTAGTTGGAACTGGTTCTGTTGTGGTTGGAACTGGTTCTGCTGTGGTTGGAACTTGTTCTGCTGTGGTTGGAACTGATTCTGCTGTAGTTGGAACTGGTTCTGTTGTGGTTGGAACTGGTTCTGTTGTGGTTGGAACTGGTTCTGCTGTGGTTGGAACTGGTTCTGCTGTGGTTGGAACTGGTTCTGCTGTGGTTAGAACTGGTTTAGTTGTGGTTGGAAATAGTTTGATTGTAGTTTTAACCTGTTCAATTGTGGTCTGAACTTGTCCTTTTGTGGTTTGACCTGGCTGTGTTGTTATAATTTGCGCTACAGTTGTGGGAGGAATCATTTTAGTAGTAACTGGTTTTTCTGGTGTTTGTTTTTTCGTAAAAATATCTTTAGGTGGTAGTGTCGTAAATTCTTTTGTCACAGTATTTAATGGCGGTATCGTCAATGAGCTAACAGAAGACAATTGCACATCTGTATCAACATGTTCTGTGATTAAACTATGTGAAGATTGACCTAGCTGGCAAACAACATCCAATGCGGTTGCATTTCCTGAAAATGGGATATCAATGAACGGTTTTGCAAGCAATGGCGCCACCAACGCTCCAATGGCAAAACTGAAATGCAAGGCTTGCATGTACGGTGCTGACTGTGGTCCCCATATCTGGATGCACATTACGTTACCACCTGAATAAAGATATGAATTAAAAATTAATTATTATATTACGAACATTCAATTTCATGATTGAAAAGTCTCATTAAGATGTCCTGTTTGTTGTCAGGATTTAAACACAGAATCTTGGAAAGTTTATCAAGCCTAAACTTTATTGGCCTACCTATCTTAACAGTACAATCAAGGCAATCAAAGAACAGAAGACTGAGCTCGCCTTGCCAAGATTGGAACTCATAACAGTCCTTTGATCTTATCTCTGGCTGCGACAAATACCAACAGTACTGTACTATGCACATATTCTCCGGGGCACA
This sequence comes from Antedon mediterranea, assembly GCF_964355755.1. NCBI lineage: Eukaryota > Metazoa > Echinodermata > Crinoidea > Comatulida > Antedonidae > Antedon > Antedon mediterranea. The sequence continues at coordinate 29,244,719 of NC_092676.1, read as the reverse complement.
CAGCATCTGTTAAGGGGCATGGAACTGATCTCGTCGCAGCCACAGATAAACCCTTTAATGTCCAGAGCTCAACATCCTGTTGTTAGAATGCCTTGGTACAATGATATACAGTACACCTTTCTTATCCCCTAGCAAAAGTCTGAAGTTTACACACATCAGGGTGCCAACACCAGTGTTTTTGTATGGTGTGTGCTCCTCTATGTGTAAACTCCCGAGTTTTAAACTGTATATGTTTGTGTTTCACAAACCTGTGTCCAGACATCCCATAGCAAATCCAGCAAGAATGAATAGTAGAATTAGAAACTGCAATGATTTAACAGCAGGCATCAGGACCATTGCAATGGCACATAACGCTAAACTGAATCCGAGCAAGCGGAATGGATTGAACCTCTCAATGAGGAACCCAGCTACGACAGCACCAACCATGTAACCAAACCCACGTGTCAAGAATATGAATGATAACTGGCTGTAACCAGTTCCAACTTGAAGGATCAAGTTAGGAATGGTTGGGCCGAGGATAGCAACAGCAAGCCCCTGTGAAAAAAAACATAACAATTACAGTATAAAAATAAAATATTACATTTTATAAATAAATCATTCCTAATTGAAGCACTTTGAAATTAATTTTTATTTAAAACAATTGATTTAGTTTATATATTCTAATCTTGTATTTAATAATTATACTTACGAGTGATATAAAAGAAGAAAATAAAATAACTGTTTTTAATATTCGTTTGTTGTGAACTGGCAAAGTGCCAACACCATCGTTATCATCCTTTTCTCTAGAGTTAATTAATGAAGCGTGATCAGAGGTCAAGCCAATGTCAAAAAGCTCCTCTTCATCGTCCGAACTTCCAGACATTTTGGTAGTTTTAATTTTGTAAATTGTCTAAATTTGTTTCAGCAGCTATAAAAAGACAGTTGAAAAGTATTTATATTATAGCATATAAATATAATATATGCATATGAACACATTTAAATAATTTACTGTAATGCATATTTTAATTATTTACAGGTAGGCCTACATAATTATTAATAATGCTTGACAAAATAACCAAACAATAAAGATACACATATGATCATATAAATTACAATTTCACATAAACTTTTTAAATTATTTAGTTCAAACATGGAGGTATCTCCATGGTTCAAACTGTAATATTTATTTAACTTAAAAATATTTATTAATATTAGCCTATTTAGTATTTATATTTGTAAATTATACAATATTGATTAAGCTTAAAATGCAGTTATTTGCTATATTTTATTTTGAAAACTAAGAAAAAAATCAAACCTAGGAACAATAAAAAAAAAAGACATTTTCCACTAACTACACTTCACTGCCTAGGCTTAACTTATCTCCAATCTTAATTGTTGCACCTCCTTTCAAGGTTACCATGAGTGTCAGTGTCACTAGCTCACAGTCTAGTCATGGCCATTGCATGCAACAACCTGACTCAGTCAGTCAGTGACTGAGTGAGGATTCCAGCCTAGCCTACCTAGCCTTATTACAATAAATATCAATTTATCTTAGCTCAACTTTTCAAATAAGTTATCCTCTCTGTATCAACATATATTGAAATACATATCTAAAGTATATTGACGCTTCTGGTTGAATTAAACCATAACTAGGCCTACAAATGTAACACCCACCCTTTTACTGAAGAAGACACGTCGCCCGCACCAAGTTTACAATCCTCATGATGTAACGCTTCACTGAGCACATTATGTAAACAAGGTCAAAGGTCACTTTAAAAAACAGTGAATAAATAATCATTTTTTTTTATTATTTTAAAAACAAATATTCTATGGGAAGAAAACAAAAAATAAAACCAACTTCAGATAAATGTATGCTTTTTATTTCCAGGTACCTCAAGTACAATCTATTCATCCTTACATACGAAAAACATTCATACCTTCTCTGGTACGTCACACAAAATTAAAAATCTCTAATTTTCACATACAATGGGCAAAAGAATGCATAATAAGTCATTAAAATTTGCCTCTTAAAATTCTCCCCTTCTCAAGTACTGTATTCTAACAAAAAAAAAGATTCTAAAATGTATTTATATTTAAAGATCCTCATTCTGTATGAACATTGTAATTTGTATGATAATTGATAGGCATTAGAATATTTTAGCTTTTTTTTTTAAAGCATAAAAAATGATATACGTGAACTTACTTTTTACAGTACAGTCTTAAGTTCTGTCTACGCTATCAAACTTTATGTGAAAATAAAATGTGATGTGCCCATATATGGACATAACGATATAATATCACTACCATATCTGGGCATATCACTACCATATTTGGGCACAAAATGCTTTGATGTTGTTAATACATAGTGACCAATAGATAGTACAAATAGCTTAGAAGACAGATGTCATCACAATACTATAACCAAATCTTGTACAAACAAAACCCCCTCAAAATATGATTTCTTTTAAAAGATAAAATATGGAGGGAAATGCTTTATCTGTGGCCGTGTTTCTGCAGCTTAACCGCTAATTAACGGATAAAAATTAACCGGTAATTTGTTTTGGCTGCGGACACACGGCCTGTGTAGTTGGAACACCTTCAACGTAGGTCTAATTAACAACATGATTTGTAATAGTACAATCAACAACAGTATAGCACCATTAACAACTCATTCATTAACTTATTGCCTCACAACATGATGATTCTGGTTTACTTATCAATACATTAACAGTTACATTAACAGGGAGGATACCGTCCTTCCTGGTTATAACATACTGTAGGTAAGAATAAATAATAATAGATTTATAAAGTGCAAATAATAAACGATGTCTATATGCGCTCGACAATAAAGAGAAAGAGTGGAAACCAAAAGGAAGAGAACAAAAAGACAAAGACTACTTATTATGTTGAAAATAAAAGGTGAAGGAGGAATTGAGTAGGAGCATGGTAAATAGGCTTTAATTTAGCTGTTGACATAACATTATAATGTAACAGTACGTCATGGCGTGGTATTCAAACACGGCCATTTTTTTAGAAATCTGACAATAAAATATTATACAAGCTTTTGTTGTATAAAAAGGGTATTATTCTAATCTATACTGATCTTAGGCAAACCGTTTTTTTTTCCTGAAATAATTCATTCACCAATTATTGCAATACCAAGGGATTTTGAAGTAAAATATTTAGAGAACATTTAAAAATGATAACACAAAAAAATGTTATCAACATAATTAAAATCATTTAAAACCAATATTCCTTATAGCACAGAATATTGTAGATAAGTAGATGCTTAAGAGGATCTACCAAGAACATTGTTTACTGTTATAACACATATCTACTTTACAACCACTGTAGTAGAAGGCATAATAGCCTGGCATTCTCCCCACATCTTTATATTAAAACCCAAACAAAAACACAGTACAATATATTTATATATATTAAAATACATTAGATAAATTAAAGCTAGTTATCAAAGAATATCCAGTTAAGATAGAATATACCAACTGTAAAGCTCTGTCTACACTCAACAAATGTGATATACCCATATATGGACAAGGACTACCATATTTAAGCATATCACTACCATATTTGGGCACATCACACTTTTTGTTTTGTCAAACTAGTTTGATAGTGTAGACAGAGCTTTAGTTGATATGTTGGTAAGCATTCTTTACTTACTAACAGCACAGTATTTATTTACTTTATTTGAAATAATTGCTTTAAATAGTTTCATGTTGCTAAAAATGAATTTGTTTTCGTTATTGACTTAAGTAGTTTAAATTACTATAAAATACATGGTATCAATATAATTGTTTTGGTAGATGAAGCTTCATTTCCCTCTTACCTCCCTGCCAGCTCTCCCAAAATTGGTGCACACTATTAACAATGTTTTTATTTAGTACCTTTTTGTAATACATTGAGGAGAGTGAATACCAATATAAACAAACAAAAAATGATTATGTTCAAATTTCATTATTTGATCGTCATTATTAAATAGTGATGCTATAAATTATTATCAAATGAGCCATTGTGCATTTGTTTGTGATTTGTGTCCTCTTGAGGAAATACTTCTGTGTTACTATGGAGATTTTCATCTCTTGACTGAGCGTGGTTATTCATAGAAGATGTCTGCAAAAACAAGTTTAAATTATTGAGAAAGAAATTACATTAAAGTACTTAATACGTGCGAATTACACAATGTACTGAGTACACAGTACAATTATGTCAAATTTACTAATTATGTCCGACTAAATAAACAAATAATAACTAATGTTTTCAAAAATTATAGTAGTGTAGTAAACCTACAGGCTAATATAAATCTCTGTCTACACTATCAAACCTTATGTGACAAACAAATGTGATATGCCCATATATGGATATGATGATGTCATATCACTACCATATTTGGGCACATCACACTATTTTTGTCAAACTGGTCTGATAATGTAGGCAGAGCTTTATAATCCTTAGTTACAATCCTCGACTACTGAAAAGAGATTTTCTCACGACAAACAGAGAACCATTACCTCATAATTAGGATTAAATAGTATTTGATACAATGTATACTTACTGGAAAGATTGGAGGTCTAACAACAGCTAATGAGTTAGAAGGTGAATGACCATTTGAATGTGATGTGGGCGAATTAAAAGGAGTACCTACAAAAACAAGAATACATGTTATAAACTTTAATACTAGATCTAAGCATGATAATACTGTATGGCATGAAATCTATGAGTGAAGGTGCAATGAGAAAATACAGTAAACTCTCCCAGAAACCCTTAGGTCAGATTAATGTTGGATTCTGGTATTCCAAATGTGTTTTAATGATTAAAACAAATTAATACTCAGAACCTAAAAAAAGTCTGGTTTTGGGAGTTTTTAATTTTCAGCGAGTATAATGTTGGGTAAGTTGCCTGTATTCATTTCCCCTTTATTTTACTTAAGCATCACCTAAGGTAAACATAACTTAAGGTAAGCATAACTTACAGATAAGCATGTTATAAATCTAATCTTCAGAATATATAAACAAAATGTGCTTACCTAAAGCACTGCTAGCTATATTATGCTTGGTGGGAGAGCCAAATGGATTGTTAGGGGGACTTTTAGCTGCTGTTGTTGTCTCCATAAAGCTGCTACCTAGTGAAGACAGTTGCTGTGTTAGGCCTAACATCCCTCCTACTTTAACCTCTAGAATTACCCAGATAGTATCTGAAAAAAGAGATAGCATTTAATATATGATGACACTAAATAATATGCAACCTAATATCTTTGAATGTGTGCGAAAATCAATGTACGTAGAGTAGGTGCAATGTTCTGGTTTCATGTGTACTGTATGTAAATGCTTCTTGACTCCAAAAATGTATTTATAGATGGTGAAGTATTTTATATGTATAAGCTCTTCATAGAGTATTGCTATAGTGATATAAATATGTTTGTTTTTGTAGAGTTGTTAGAGCTTACTTTTGTTGTTTCGGTTTTCTTTTATATTGATATGTATGGATGTAATACTTCCTAAATCAAAGAAATTGATAAGATCTTTATAAATAAATAAATCTTTACCTCCAAAATATGTACCAGTAGCAGTAGACATTCTCCACTGACCACCATAAACCCCACATTGTGCTGGACTCTGCATTCGAACACTGACATCGGTCACTTGTCCAGGTTGTAGGGCTTCTACACTAACACGTTCCATTGGGCCTAGCTGGTGCCCTTGGATATACTTAAGACTTACTCCATCAGGCCAAGACTGATCTGAAACTGCTAAAGATACATTTATCAATTACTAGTAACAGATCTACTACATATGTTGTGTTGCTACAAAATAATGTATACACAGAAACAAAACAAAAAAGACTTAGGGGACCCCTTAAAATGAAATCCACATTTGGTTTGATTTAGAGAGCTATCCCATGTACCATTACAAATGTTTGTATTTTTGTTTTTCTTATCCTTATTTGTTTTCGTGTATGGTATCAAAATAAATCTGAAACAAATATTAAAATATATGCCAATGATGGCTATACAGTATAATGTGATGGAGATTACAATGATTATGACCATCATCAAATCAACTACATAATAACAACCACTATTTATGTTAATGATGATATCATTAACATAAATAGTGGTGGTTATTCAATAACACATTCTTACGAGAAGTGTAAACGTACACTAAGTACTTACCTGGATTTTGTATTCTCCAAGTCTTAATAAACTCTGTATTCGGTGGAACTGATTCTCCTTCTCCTATTGTGATATCTCTTACAAATGTCATCGATGGTAGACGTTCACGTGGAGCCTCCAAATCAAAATATGCACCTAAGGCTTCTTGTAAATTCCTGAACAGAAAAAACAAAACAAACTTCAAATTAACAAAAATCCCATCTTTAGAGTCTTTGTGCTACTACAATGGTAATAATACATTTCCTGTACAAAATATACTGGTACTGTACAGTGTAAGAAATCTGTAATCTTTGCTTTATCACTCAGCAGTAGCCTGTGAACTCTTAATTAATTGGTGTGCACTTGCCAAAATTTCTTTGGGGAACTATTTATTAGGGGACACTTTCCTAGTGAAGTATGGCCCGGGGACCCTAAGTGTCCCCTAATTGACAATTTACTTTAATAGATCTAGGAAATGCACAAATTATCCGGGCATTTCATGCAAAGGGAACCTTTTCCGGTGATTATACACTATTTCATAAATATCCCCTATTAAATGGACCCTTTCCAGTGAATATATGATACTAAAGACTGCCCCTATTAAAGGTAAACCTCTTTGGTCTTAAATGTGTCCTTTTTTACATGTTTGTTTACGATATCTGCAGCAGACTAAGACATTGATTTGGCTGTAAACTGTATGTGGCATAGCCATGACACTTTCAGTTGATTTTTAAATAGCTTATTCATTAAATCATTTCCTTACATGTGCTAGTGCGTATCATGTGTTGTCACTTTATCACTCATCTACAACAAAATCGACTTTAACAGATTTTGAAAATCTGTTATTCTAAAAGTGCATTCATGCTTTTATAATAAAATCACAAGGAACAAACAAATAATTAATTATTACTAAAAAAATGTTTGTGTGTAAAAACACTATACAGGCTTTTTTTTCAATTTTTTTAAGCACTCATGCTTTATAGTAAAATAGTATATCCTGTGTGTTTTTTTTTGCCTTCTTTTTTTTGGGTAATGTGTCACCATGTGTTTGGGTGTGGTAATTTCTTTAATAAAGTCATGGTTATTGCCAATATTCCTTCCTTTTGATGGTTTAAAAAATTGCTATGGTTTTTGGAAAATTTGAAGACATGAGTTTTTATTATCTGAATTCTGGGAAATGTTATTCGACTTAGGATAACTATCCTTGGTCAGTTTTGTCTTTGAACTGAATGTCTGATTCTGTTTTGATGGATAGTGTTGTTGCAGGGATTTCCTGGGTTACTGTTTTCTAGCTTCTGACGTATATGGCATTTTCATTTACATTTAATCACCTCATGTGCTGTAAAAAATATAGATAATTAAACAATGATATAGCTTATGAATTACCAGTGCAAATCAATATAGTTTAGTACAAACAACCCCTATTGAGGGAGGGACACACATTTTAAGGGGAAATTATAAGTATGTTTCAATAACCAAGACCAATCCTTTGAAGGGACACCCTATTAAGGGGACATCTTAAGGGTCTTTCACACCTGTTCTGACATGGTTCAGCGCCGGCAAATCAAATATCAATGTTTAATTTTCACGCAGCTACGCGCATATCGATTGGCGCCTCGCCGCGTGGAGCGTTGTGAAAACGAAAGATAATGATCGATTTGATTTGCCGGCTCCTGATCGGAATCCTGTCATGCCGGAACGACGGGTGTGAAAGACCCTTTGTATAATAATAGGGGTTCTACTGTCTGAATACTAAAAAAAAAAGGAAAAATCTTATTTATTCATTTAATTTTCAAGGTCAATGAATGACAAATTTGTTCTATTAAATTGAGGTCTAAATTATTATACATTTATATTATAATATTAATAACATTAAAAAATTTAACAATACAGCAAAAATATACTTTACCAATTGTTCATATCAAGGAAGAAAGCACAAGCATTGGGATTGCTATTGCCAGATAATCTCTGGAACTCGCTGATCAAAACATCTCTATCCGTCGTCCCCATGGAACTAAATTTGTTCATAAAATCCTGATCCAAATCCATGTCTACGTCCATGGCTAAAAAGTTCTATAAAATCTATTCAAATTGATAAATAACCTGTACTGAATCGTTTCCCAATGTTTCTAGTCAAACCTTGCAAATTTGTGTACTCTACGTCATTCTTGTTTGCCTTCAATCACCGTTTTTCTAGAATGTTTTGAAACTGTTTAGGCCAACCTTGTACGTATTCAGCACACCCAAACAATCCGCTCTGGCCACCTCAACACTACCTGCCAAAAACATGCAAACGACGGCTAGCAGCAGTGCACCACCAATCTATTTTGTTTCACCTTGCAATGCAAAATGTGATGACGATGACGATTACGTCATTGCAATCTTCCCGTCATACAGTTCGGAAAAAGGTGAAAATTATATTTCCGGAACTTCGTTACACATGGCTGGTTTTGGGAAGAGAGAGGGCACGATCAACATTGTTGGAAAGAATCTGCTAAAATTCCTTGAACTAAGTATATAAAACTTAACTATATAACTTAAAAAAATGTTTAATCGAGTTTTAACTCTGCGAACATCGTCCGTTGCTAATTTATCAAATCAAATAGTAAGAATAGAAGCTCATTTACTGGGGAGCTCTTGCAAAGATTGGAAGCATGTCCAACAACGAAGTGTGCATGGTTTAGCAGCACCTGGACCTGGTGGTGGTGGAGGAGGTGAAAAGTGTAATTTAAGTCGTTTTGAAAAACTTCAATATAGTTCTTCGATTCTACATCCCATTAGGCGTTTAAGTTGCACACAATTTGCATACGCAAACATGAACTTCATAAAGAATGTACACATAGAAGAAGTAGATAGCAAAAACATGCTTGCATGGCAAATCCACAACTATGGAAAAGATAATTTTCATCTTGTTGAAAAACCAGTGCCAATCATAACCAAACAAGATGAATTGCTGATAAAGGTGTACGCATCAAGTATAAATCCCATTGACCTTCGAATGCAGGAAGGTTACGGGTCAGTGCTTTTCAACAAAAGCAGAAGATGCGCGCCTGGAGATGAGTTTCCGCTAATTCTTGGAAGAGACTGCTCCGGCGTCGTGGTTGATGTTGGTAAAAATGTTAAAGGACTCAAGAAAGGCGATAAAGTTTGGGCTGCCGTGAATCAAATCCAACCCGGATCTCATGCGCAGTACGTAGTGGTAAACCACAATGAAGTTTCTCATATGCCAGAATCGATATCGTTTGTTGAAGCTGCTTCTCTTCCTTACGTAATCGCAACCGTTTGGAGCGCCCTCTACGCGGTAGCGCGCTTTCGTCCAAATAAAGATGCAATTGCAAAATCTGTTCTCATACATGGCGGTAGCGGAGGAATCGGATCATTTGCTATTCAACTCGTGAAAGCATGGAATGGAAGAGCGACAACAACTTGCGGCACAGACGCAGTCGAAATGGTGAAGAAACTTGGTGCTAGTCGAGTGTACGATTATAGATTATCAAATTACGAGGAATCGATTATGAAAACTGGTGGATTTGATTTAATACTGGATACAATTGGTGGGGAAACCGAAAAACTTTCAATGAAGCTCCTCAAAAAGGGTTCTCAAATGGTATCGTTGGTCTCGCCGTTTTTAACAGAAATGGATCGGCGTGGTGCTGTACTTGGAGCACTCAGCGCAAGCACAATAATGTTTAAAAAGGCCATGGCAGCATCGAAACAAGGTGGAAAGTTTAGATGGGCGTTTGCTAATCCGAACGCCCAGGGCTTAGAAACTGTCGCAAAGCTGGTGAATGAAGGCCAAATCAAGCCTGTAATTGATAGAGTTTATACTTTTCAGGAGGTACCAGAAGCGTTTGAACAACTTCGTAAGGGTCACGCCAGAGGCAAGATTGTTATCGATATGGGTGAAGAAAAAATAATACCAACATCATCAGACGATTTCTACAAAGACTCATGATTGAAAAAGGACAGTTTACCAAATGTAAAAAAAATGATAATTGACGTATTAAAAAATTCTACAACAGATCAATATTCACTGGTTTTATTGCACAACTTGCAAGTTAAAACACGTTTACAACAAAATATTGATTTGTAAAAGTATAACATGAGCAAGAGAGATACAAAATTATATTATACAGTATTAATGAAATTAAATCTTTATATATATTATGAGATAAAAAACATCTACACTGATTTGATTAAAGAAACCTAGTGACGCTTATTTCTTAAATGTAAACTCAATTGCTCAACTCAAGTGTTGTCAATTTAAAATAACTATATACTACTGTAAACAAAATTAATAAAAGTTAAAATTTCAATTCACAAAGTTAATAATTATGAAGATAGTTTATATAAGTTAAAAAAGAATCAGAAATAAAATTTACGAGTTGATATGTAACATTTACAAAAAGGAGTTTTAGTTACTAAAACAATAGCACCTTGCAACACTTTCAATATCAGACCTATGCATTTTGTTGGAGGTTGTTGCTTGTACTGCGGAAAATCACCAAAACTATGTCTAGAAACAAACAGAGTGAGGAAGCACGTATGTCCCTACATACACAAACAATTAACATGATCAAGCTTGTTCCCAGGTTGTATTGTAGTAAATCAAAAGCTCTCTATCCCCTTTTTTACAAAAATGAAATGATACATTGGTGTATTATTTTACAAGATTCTTGAACTAAAGGCTGTATTCACCAACCAGTTTGACAAAGAAAGTGTGATATGCCCAAATATGGTAGTGATATGACATCATCATGTCCATATATGGGCACATCACATATTTTTTGTCAGTTTGATAGTGTAGACAGAGATAAAGGCAACAAGACTCAGTTTGATTGGTGAATATGGCCAAAGGCGACTTGCAGAATACATTGCTGTATTAAAATTGTTTTCTTCATGTAGTCTAATTAACCTAGTATTAATGCTTGCTATTTTTCTATTATACATTGGTGAACATTAGAAAACAGAATCTTTAAAACTCATCATCATTTCCTACTTCTAAAAACACATCATATGCTTCACGGTTGCAATTACCGTCTTTATTAAACACACACTTGTGGAAGGTGCCATCGACGCAGGCTGCTACAACCGACGTGCCTGAACCAAATGCACAGATACAAGCACTCTCAGCTGGTACGGTGAAGTGTGCTAAGCCCCATTGTGATTCCACATATGGGCCTAAAAAACCTATCTTCCGGAGTCTGTAAACAAAAAAATAATAATATAAATCAGATCAATATTCCGGGTCAGTTGTAAGTAAGTAAGTGCTTCCCAAGAACAGTAACATTTATAAAACAGCATATTTAATGAAAATACATACTGTAAACATAGAATAATACAAATATTAAACTTGAGAAATTAAATATGGAAAGCAGAAGGTAACCCTTAATGCACTATTAGGAATGTTTTAAATGTAACTTACGTTGATCGTTTGTTTAGTTCAGTTTCTTTCAAAGCGAACACATGGACCGTTCCCTTATCACTTGAAACACATAAATAGGCAGAATCATGACTGAAATTTATACTGAGAATACAATAATGATATTTAACAATTAACTATCTATCAGCAAAATTCTTTGAAAGAGATGGCTATTTGTATTGTACTGTATAATGTGATTTAGAATGTTATGTCATTTTAAATATATAAATTTATTTGTTACCAATACAAAGTTGCAGGATCTGATCCTCTTCTTAACTCCACATGTAAACTCTTGGTTAATGTGTCAAATACCCTTATTAATGTGCCCTGTATGTTGTAAAGAAACAAAATATACAATCTGACTTTCAAGCACGGTCAACTGCACATGCAAATTCTTGTGTAATTGGGCCAAAGAACCAGATGCATAGAATTTGACGATATCAAACTCTACATTAGAGGTGTGGTGCCAACCAGTCCAATAGAAGATAATTACATTTGGTTGACAGTGCTGACTTCTGATAAGCACTTACCTTGGTAGAAGCTGTTGCCACATATGAGCCTTGTTGGTTGATTGCTATGCAGGCTATATCATTTTGGTGTGCATTGATGAGTGTAGGTGAGTTTGACATCCCAGGCACTGTGTTGGTTAGGTCAACAAGCTGTAGGCTACCAAGCTTGTGGCCAGGAAACCCCAATAGTTGTCGGTTCTGACCAGGACTTATCTCCAAAATACCTAAAAAAAAACAAATCATCAAAATTTATCAAAAAGCAAACTACATTGTACGAAAGGATATTATTGTCATTTTAACAAGGTAAAAATGAAATCTGGTTGGTTGGTTTACATTTTTTATTTACATACAATTTGCAATGAAAAAAAACCCCATTGAATAGTTTATGTACAGTTAGAACCTGTAGGATATACCATATTTTGTGTATATCCCGTTGTTTTTCATGTAAACCATGTACCAACAAACAAAACGAAAATAAATTTTTTGAATTAAATAAATATTAAAATGATTGTACCAGTTGGGTTATCTCTGGTGTCAAAGGCAACAAGTTTGGTAGGATTCTCAGGAAATGAATAAACATAGATTCTATTCCTCTGTGCAACAATTAACCTGAAAAAAATAGAATAAGTAAGAATGTTATTTATTTATAACATTATATTATAAATGTTCCCCAGATTCAATAAAACTCAATTTATTCCATACTTGTCTTCCCGTATCCTCATGGCTAGCACTGGCATTGAAAGTGTTATTTCCAGAATGAATTCCTTTAAATAGTCGTCCCAAATAAGAACTGTGTTATCAGCAAATTTCGGCACCGAACCACCTCCTAAAAAAATAGATATAATCAACAATATCAATGCAAAATTTGAAATATAATTTGTTCATAAGTTGCAGATTCTACATGCGAATACCATAAAACAGGAGTTCAATTCTAGATGTTGTTCTAGATCAGTATCTTGGTTAAGATCATGAGACAGCAAGGCATAGAGAACAGTATTTGGTTGTTGGTGCCTTGAGCACTTTCACTGGGTATGTGCACTATTAGATTAATATTATTATTAAACTTAATATAAAGCACAGATTGTTATACAGAAGCTTGAAAAAACATGTGAAAGATAACAAAACATTTTACCCTACCAACAATTGCTATAAGGTTGGTTCTTTTTAGCATTTCAACTTGGCTAACACTTCCAACTTTATCAACATCTAAAAACAAAAACATTTTAAACAATTGTATGGTAAACATTGTAGGTCAGATATTTAAAATATTCAATATGATTCATTCATTCATACAAATACTAAAGATGTAAACATTTAAAATGGGTTTGATCTTTCTTGTACTAACCTAAGTGAAGTTTTTCTGTGAGTGGATCAATGTTATATATTCTGGCTCCACTCTCCATAGCACAGCTCATACAGCCTAAAATTAAGGAGAATAAAATATGAATATTTATAATAACTTTCAACCAGCCTGCCAGAACCTACGTTTTTTTGTATGTTGACTAAATATTATTAGCAGAGTTTTGTATTTGATTTGATAAATCACAAAATATATGATAAAAAAGACAATACCGAACATGTTATTGTTACTGCTGTTGCCTATTCTATTCACATTTGTGGAACTTTTTTTTAAAATAAATTGTCCGTCTCTTTCTACGGCGATAGGCCTACTTCCGTTTCGCACCTGTTTTGTAGTTCGATTCTACTACTGTATACATCTACATTTTGACTACAAACCCTCGTAGGCCTTCTAGCCCTAGCCTCTATACTGAAAACCCACAAAATTGACCACACACACAGTGTAATCATCCCATGCATGCAGCCTGACTGACTGGGCTTAGCTAGCTAGCCTAGCAATGCATTCATAATTAATGGATTTAAATAATGTGAAATAATATATATTAAGACTTACCATGATCTTGATTAAAGCGTAGCTTTAATATTTCTTTACGAGCCATTTTATATAAGTTTTAAGCCATAATTTTAGATGATTTCGTTTCTGTTTGTATTATAATTTTTCCTCTTCGTCATGTTTTATTATTGTAGTGTTGTTGATCCAGACTACTCGACGTTACACGCAACCAAGGTTATGTTACACAATAACATCTGGTCCAAAAGACTACAGAACTATCTGTCTATTTTTACACGTGGCTCACAATAACAAAATCATATAATTTTAAAAAACCAAAACGTACTTCACAAATAATAATAATTAATTTTATTGTTTTTTATTGTGAATTATTTGAATAATTATTGTAATAGACACAGTGAAAACTTTAAAAATACATACAGTAATAGATTTAATTTATTTTTATTTATATTATAATATAGGTTTTATACATACAAATAACTATTATAGACTAGAATAATAGGATTATTTTTTAGTTCACCATTATCTTTATCTAACTCATGATAATAATGTCAGTGGAGGATATCAGGTTCCTCTTGTCAAAAATATATGGATAAGCTAGAGTCTTTTAATCTGAAAATCTAATTAGTAGGCAAGCTCTGTCTACAAAAATGTGATGTACCCATATATGGACATGATGATGTCATATTTAAAGCTCTGTCTACACTATCTAGCTTGACAAAAAAAGTGTGATGTGCCCAAATATGGTAATACGTAGGTGGTGTGCCAAAATATGGTAGTGGTATACCCAAATATGGTAGTGATATGACATCATAATGTCCATATATGGTCACATCACATTTTTTTGTAAGTTTGATAATGTAGACAGAGCTTAAGATGAGTGACGGAGGCATATCAGGCTCTCTCTCTATATTGGATTAAATTGTTACCACAACTTCCAGTTGTTATCAGTTTTTGTAGTAGCCTCTATTTTTAGCCTTCGCTTCCAGACGTTGTCTTGTATGATTAGTTGGAGCTGACTTTGTTTTGAGTGTTAAAAGCTGAATATTGGTAGCTGGAAGAAAACATTTGAAATTTATTTTTTGTCTTACGTGGGTTCATCCCACTTTTATTTGCATATACTATACAGTACATTTAACATTTATTTACATTGTCACAGAAACATAGTTTGAATAACAGAAATATATTAAGTTATTTTCAACCTTTTCTGAACTACACTCACCATCTGGAGATGAAAATGAATGACTACGATGACGAAGGGAAGAAGCAGACACAGTACTTTTGCTGTCAACAGACTGCAGATCCATTGACGGACTTGCCTACAAAATATAGAACAATTTAAACAGGTTTGTTTAACATTTTTACCAATTTTCTATTAAAATATTATTATTTCTTAATTTTGTTATTATTTTAGACTCATTTCCCAGCCTAACATTGTGCTCCCGGATTACAAAAAAATAACTGAATTTTTATGCATTCAAAATATAACAAAAAGGCTTACACACAAGCCAATTTATGATATTTAATCCATGGTATCTGCATTTTTTCCTGAAAGGAAAGGGGATTCCTCTCACATAGCTGTCACACAATGCTGCTTGTGACGCCACACACTGCACTCCTTACTTCTTGATAATAGAGAGAGGATGCTGTTGACCTAAAGAAAACACCACCTCCCATTTTTTAAACTTCAGACGTTGGCATATACGTTATTTGTTGTGAACTTACAATTAACTGAACACGTCCTTGCAAGACATCTGGGCTCATCCTAGGAAGGCTAGGCTCACTCGTTGCATGCCTTCCCATCATGCTTTTGGACTTTAGTCTAGAATCACTTGGATTATTTACTTGTGAGTGTAGCCATCTATAAAGAAAGCATATCATACCATTTATATCAGCATAAACAATATAATGATGAAAACAGAACAAAAGTAAATCAATGAGGCAGAATCACCTAAATGTTATAAAAAAAATTGAGAGACTCTCCACAAAGAAATACAGAATGCAAAATTAAATTAAAACAACATTTTAATACAGTAGATAATTATTCATTTCAAAATTTTATATAAAAACTGATATTAATGTTTTCTAAACTTACTCAAAAGTTCTTTGGTTTTTTTCTTCAAATTCCTTCTGCGGGGCCTGCTCTTGATAGGCCGCTTCTTCTGCTCGACCTTAATATAAAAATCATTATTAAAATATTTTTGTAGAAATAATATATTTTATTGTTTTTATTATGATAAAATATTGGCCAGATTGTAGTCTAATTGAATGACTTTGTGTAGGTACTTTTTTTTTAAATAAAAAATAAAACCAATGTGTATTTGCTTTAGTAAAAGAACAAAAAAACAAAGTAATATTTCTTTACCTTGAAAATAGTCTTTGCGTTGTACACCTTTCTTAGCAAGTTGTATCGGTTGTTTACGTGAAGTATCTTGTAATTTCTTGATCATTTTGAGTCTTTGCATTGGATCTAAACAAAAATATGCAAAAACCTTTTAATTGGCCAAGTCATTGAAGGTATAATGTAGGTATGGTGGAATGACATGTTCACAAGTAAATTGTAATCCGCTTATGTATATTTGTAATCGGATTTGCTGACAACCGACATTTCTTTGTTTTTAAGAAGAAAAGTAAGGTTTCTTGTACACTATCTTGAAATTGACACTCACCATCAACTTTTTTCTTTCCTTTCATCTTTCTGGCTCTTTTCATCATCAGAGCTGCTGTACTTTCATCCTTAAAGCCCCTGAGAAAATTAAATTGACAGAATTGCCATGATTAATTGAAAAAGATTAAATAAACTAATAATAATACTATATCTACACTTTACAGATTAGCCTGGTGAAGGAATAGTGCTTTCCGAAAGATTGCCACTTCTTTAGCTGTTATACTTTACTGATTTTGATTTAGCTTTCTGCTTATTTTATTTTGTATCCTCCATTGAGGTACAGTCACTGATACCCATAGCATTGTCTTTTTTTTTCAGTGCTTATTTTATTTTGTATCCTCCATTGAGGTACAGCCACTGATACCCATAGCATTGTCTTTTTTTTCAGTGCTTATTTTATTTTGTATCCTCCATTGAGGTACAGTCACTGATACCCATAGCATTGTCTTTTTTTTTTCAGTGCTTATTTTATTTTGTATCCATTGAGGTACAGTCACTGATACCCATAGCATTGTCTTTTTTTTTCAGTGCTTATTTTATTTTGTATCCTCCATTGAGGTACAGCCACTGATACCCATAGCATTGTCTTTTTTTTCAGTGCTTATTTTATTTTGTATCTCCATTGAGGTCCAGCCACTGATACCCATAGCATTGTCTTTTTTTTCAGTGCTTATTTTATTTTGTATCTCCATTGAGGTCCAGCCACTGATACCCATAGCATTGTATTTTTTTTCAGTGCTTATTTTATTTTGTATCCATTGAGGTACAGCCACTGATACCCATAGCATTGTCTTTCTTTTCAGTGCTTATTTTATTTTGTATCTCCATTGAGGTCCAGCCACTGATACCCATAGCATTGTCTTTTTTTTCAGTGCTTATTTTATTTTGTATCTCCATTGAGATCTGACCACTGATACCCATAGCATTGTAATTTTTTCTTTTAAAAATAAAAAAAAATATTTTTATAAAATAAAAAATGTGTATCTCCATTGATATCCAGCAAATGATGCCATGTCATTTTTGTCAGTAATCCACCTAGATTCTTTATCTTACCACTCTTCTGATATTTGTTCCTCTTTCTCACTTCTACTCGTCTTCAAAGTACCGCTTAAACCTGATAAAGGGGGTAGAGGAGGCTTCCCTGCGAGCGTGTTCTTATCTCTCGACGTCTCGGAGTAAGTACTCATGTTTGAGTCTTCTTCTACAATTAAAACATCTGGCGAGGCTTTGTTGTTTTGTTGTGGTGAATTGATATTTCTCCAAGCATGACGAATTGTTCTACTTGGTGGTCGCTCCTGTGTTGGTGGACTTGGAAGGTGCTGGGAAGTGGAAGGAGGTAAGGTTGGGTGGGCCTGTGGAAGCTGGGGTTCATCTGTAGGCCTCCAGTCACTCTGTATGAGAAAAAGTGTTTAAAAATTTAAGTTTACAAAGTATGTACCATATGATATTTCAAAGAGTAGGTTCATCCTATCTGATTCACTCACTAGTGTGATGGTTTTATTATTTCTTCTTTAGACATGATACTAACCTCGACATAATCAAATGTTGAAAGATCAATTTCTGGGTAGAGTTCGTCTTCATCTTCAAACTCTACAACTGATTTTTGTCTGGCATTCCTGAGGCAGCGCCGTGTTCTGATACCATGCCACCATGCCTGCAATGGAAAGTGCAGTGCTGGTACTATTTTTTCTTTTAAATTAAAACAGTGTTCAGACTAATGACTTTCCAGAAATCATTAGGGAGCTTTCAATTTTTGACCAACGACCAAACTATGTCATGTTAGTTCATTGTGTTAATGAGGAAATATTGGGACGTGTGTTCTCGCTCCTCACCTCGACACAGGTTTGATGGTTTCTAGGTCCAGACAACAACCAACAACACATCAATTGACCTGACCTAGGTTGGTCGTTGGTCCAAATAAAGCTCCCTATTTTCAAATGAAGCCTAGCTAAAGACTTACCTGAATCATGGTAACAGCAGCTACGTGCATAGCATTGTATTTATTCCTGTCTTGTTGAACACACTTCCTTATTTCTCTGACCCTGTTACTGGCCATATCACCTCGCCAGAAAGTCTGTATAGTGACAGCTGCCAGCCATCGTTCTGCGTGCTTGCGGATATCGCGTCTGATGCAGTGACCACGCCATTGAGCTTGGATGATGGTGGCTGCACGGTCAGTTTGTCTGAATTAAGATGCAAAACACAAAGTTAACAACTACCATATTCAATATTATATTACTCCTAACAACAATCTTTTATTTACTATGTTAGATACTAAATAGTAATAATAAATAATAATAGATAGATTTATAGCGCAAATAAACGATGTCTTTATGCGCTCAAAAATAAAGAGAAAGAGTGGAAACCAAAAGGAAGAGAACAAAAAGACAAAACACCAAAATAAACAAAATTTGTACCTTTTCCCTTTAGTTTGCTCCACAAATGCTTTTGTTGTTATCACCCCTGTTCTTAAATCACTTGATCCTCTCCTGTTTCCAGTAGTTTTATCTGAGCCACCTGATGTAGTAGACACCACTGCATTAACTGTGTGGTTGGCAGCCACTTGGCCTGTAAGGTCCACCTGACCAGTAGAAGCCACCTCACCCACAATTGGTCCAACATTCACACAGTCTGTACCCTCGTCTGGTCTTGATTTACTGAGCCTAGGATCTACCTGAACATCATCATTCGCTGGTACAACTTTAATTATTGTAGTGTCTCCGTATTCATGCATATAGCGATGGTCCTTCATTACTCCCTCCATCTTTTTAAGGTATGTCTGCTCAAGTTTGGGCAGCCCTTCTAGGTCACCTTGATCTTTCAAGAGTCTAGACACAATAGAAATCAAAAGTAAATTTAAAATACTGTATTCTTATTACTTATCATAAAAATTTATTGAAAAAAACACATTAATTTAAAAACATAAAACATAATGACATTTGGGGGATTTACAAATTATTTACAATACTTGTATATAATTAAATGAATAAAATAAATAATTGAATTTTAACAAAACAAAGCCAGACTTACTTAAATTCTCTGTTCCACTTTACATGTAGATTCTCCTGGAACCTGATTTGTGACTCACACGATTCCTCAAATTCAGTAACACTATGTTCTGGTAGTGTGTCACATTCAATTTTCTCTGAATCTAAATTCTTTAAGCGTGGCAGCAAAGATAATACATGACATCTATAAAGATAAATTGGTATTCTGATTATTAAGCAAATAATAAAAAACGTTTTTGTATTATGCATTGTTGTAAAAAATAATTTTGTTTACCAGAAATGTATTTGTTTATTTTTAATGATATTTTACGAGGGTGGTCCATCCATTCGGGACCCTCACAAAAATACAATATGACTATAAACATGCAACAATAACAATAAAAATAAGATAAACAAAAAAATATAATCTGTATAGTTACTTGAATGATTTTTCTTCTTTAACTGGATTTCCGTCAATTAGCAAATTCTGTAGTTTCTTAAATAACTCTAATCCAGAGAGTTTTGTAACTTCTAAAAATAAATTGAAATTATAGCCAATTAGAAGTCATTCGTAAAAGCGGTGAAAATGGTTCTTCTGCTTCATCTTCCTTTTTTGGTTTATCTTAGGATATTTTATGTATTAATTTTGTGTGTAAAACAATTAGAAACATTGCATTAGGTGATATATAAGACTACCATTAATATTATATTATTACTATATCTTTAATTATTTAAAGTTCAGTCAACTCTTCCAAAACCGGAAACTCTAGAATCCCAATACCAGACTTTTTTCAAACAGCCCCAAATTCATTTTTACCATTAAAAACACATTCAGAATAGCAGACATATTTGGCCAGCCCAAAGGTGTCTGGTGATGGTAATATTACATTTTTTGTTACTACCTGAGATATAGTTGTGTCTGACATCCAGCAAGCTGAGATATGGTAACCCAGTAAGTGAAGGTGGTACTTCTTCAAGACTGTTCTCAGAGATGTTGAGGTCTCTTAAGCACGGTAGCCAACAATCAAACAAAGGATCTAACTGGCTTATACTATTATTGCACACATTTAATTTCTGTAGCAGGACTTGATTCTTGAGAGACGGGATCTGTCAAATAAATGTAAGAAACTTGAAAACTGTTTTATAAAATGTTTTGATGTGTTGTCGGTCATCGTCTGAACCTAGATAACTCTGCATGCGCAAATTAATTAACAAGACATAGTTTGGTCATCGGTCATCCCGATTGATAGCCCATGTTTGCTTTGCTTTGTCGTTGGTGCAATGATCAAAACAATTTTGTCATATATGCTATGGATTTTAAATTCTCTAGTTGTAACAATATACTACATTATACTAACCTGTGAAAGGTTGTTACTGGCTAGGTTCAATTGTGTTACTAGACAACAGTTTTCTAAGCCCTCAATGGAAGACAGATGGTTGTTACTAAGATCAACTTGTTGGAGAAGAGCTAATGATCCCAGGCCTTGCATTGTCATTAGCTGGTTATGACTCATATCCAACACTTGTAGGTTGGAAAATGAAGCAATACACCCTGCAATACAAATCACAAGCAGAAATCAACAAAACTACAACATGTAGCCACAAGAAATAAAGCGGTGCGGTTTTCACAAGAAAAGAGAACAATCTCTGTTCAAGCCACTTGGTTGTCAAAGGCCTACGTGAAAAAGTGGTCAGGTTGAAACCTTACAAACCATACTGGTGGCTACGGCCCTGTACAATGGTATAATTAGTGTCATGATGTTCCACATAAAATGTTTGATACTTACCAACTTTTGTAATTTTATTATAAGATACAGTTAGTCTCCTTAATCCAGTACACCCATCTAATCCATGAACAGTGGAGAGGTTATTATGGCTGAGATGGAGACTACACAAATCATTTTTCTCTTTGCAATTTATGAACTCAATTTTATTGTTCTACAGATTAAAACAAATTTCAAACATATTAATTATTACAGACAAAAGTGAAAGTTGTTGTAAATTAAACTTTTCTTTCAAATGAATAGAAAAATAAAGCATTTGTGTTTTACCGTAACATCAATGTATCTAACATTCTTCAAATTTTCTACACCTTCAAGCGCAACCAGATTACAGTTATGTATTTCCATAGCAACCAAGTAACTGCATTGATCCAAAGAGGTCAGAGTGCACCCAGGCAAGTCACTTAGCCTTACAGTAGTAACCTTGATTAAAAACAAAACAGATTATTGGCATTTTAGAAACAAAAGGATTATTACATTCACAGTAGCACATGAATGATGTATATTTTGAGAAAGCTGCAACTTTTTAACTTACCTCAGCTAATGATGTCTGTAGTGAAGAAGATGCTAGTATCTGCTCTTTTGTGAGTGGTTGAAGTTTTTTCGCAGATGCTGGCCGTCTCTTCTGGCGTTGAACTATCTTCTGATTAGAACCCTTTAACTGACTTTGAATTTTACTATATTGACGCAAATAAATAAACATTTAGTTTATGGCAATCACTTGTAAAGCAGCGCTAACAATTCAAATTATCTAGACAAAAGCAATATTTTTTACCTGAAGGGAACACAAGTCTGAATCCACTGTAACCTCTTTGCTTCAAGAGCTTCTGGAAGAGGTGACAGTAAGTTTAATTCTGGTAATCCTTTTACAGAAGTCACATTCTCCAAACCATTAGTAGCACCAGACAAATGTGACAAATCATTGCTAGGTATTTCATCATTGTTATTTTCAACTAAACTGTTAACATTAGAAAAGGTTTCTTCAGCTTTTTTGGAGAGTCCCTCTGATGTGTCTTTAGAGGAACTACTATTACTAGATTGCACAACAGTTGGTTTTTCTTCAATGTTATCTATAGGTGATAATTCCTTACAATTTGCTACCATAATATCTTTGAAAGATGTTTCAAGGGTTTTGATTGGAAGTTTATTTAGTGATTCTGGAGAAATATCACTAGTTGGTACTTTCTGACTAAATTCTTTATCAATGTTTTTTTTAGTTAAGGTCACAGCCTCTACAACATCTAGCTTCATTTTGGAACTATCTTTTTCTTCCCTGTCTCTATTGCATTCATTTGAGCACTCTTCATCTTTAATTTCACTACTTTCTTCATGTTTGTTAAATGAATTTATTTGCTCTTTTTGCTTTTCTTTTGCTTCTTCTTTAGACTTTTCATTTTCTGCTTTTATTTTAGCAAGAATCTCCTTTTCTCTCTTTTCTAGTTCTAATCTTGCCTTTTCCTCTTCTTCCATTTTTAGTCGTTCACTTTCAAGTCTTTCTTGTTCAATTCGTTCCTTCTCAAGCCTTTCTTTTTTCTCCTTTTCTATTCTTTTTCTTTCTGCTTCTTTTCTTTCTTCTTCTTCTTTCTTAAGTTGTTCTTCCTTTTGCTTCCTGAAAAGAAATATAAGAAAGTTTTCCAATACATACAACAACATTATAAGCTCTGTCTACACTATCAAACTAGTTTGACAAAAAAAAGTGTTGTGCCCAAAAATGGTAGTGATATGCACAAATATGGCAGTGATATGACATCATCATGTCCATATATGGGCACATCATACTGAAATAAATGCTTACTGACACTCATACCTTTCTTCCTCCTGCTTACGTTTCTTTTCCATAATTTCTTTCTTTTTCTTTTGTTCTTCCTTCCTTCTTTCAGTAAGAATCTCACACTGTCTATCCTGTTCTCTTTTTTCTTTCAATTCTTCAAGCATTTTATGCATACGTTTCAGGTATGGTTTTCTTGTTCTGTAAGTAAACAGTTTTTTTAAAAATACATAAAACATTTGTAGTATGATTTATATTACAGAATACTGATCACTGATAATATTTATTTGTCAATTTGGAAAGTATTAAAACAAAGGAAATACATTTTCAAACTGGGGAATAAAATAAAAGGTTTGTGGGAATCCTGAGGGCATAGCTCATGGACTATACCATTTGTGGAGAGGGGTTTTCAATGAAAATTTCTACTTTTCGAGTTATATCTCGCTCTTTGATGTGAAAGGACTATTGTCGGTTTATCCAGGTAAGCTAGGCACGAAATAGACAACAATAATACAAGATACAATTTAAAACATATAAACACAAAGCAATGTTTTTGATGGCAGTTGTTACCTACCTATAAGACCTGAAGACGGATTGGATAAGAATAGCTGCTTTTTTTTCCATTTTTTCCTTCTGAGCTTTCCTAAGTAAAAGTTCTTCGTCAAAGACTTTCTTCTCTTCTTCCATCTTTTTTGTGAAGTCCTGTATCTCTTCTTTGTATTGCTGAAGTGACGCTTCCATTTTCTTGCTTTCTTCGTGTAGTTCTTGTTTTATTTTTTCTTGCTCAACCTAAACAGTATATTAAATCATAAATAGGTTGATACTTGTCTGAATAGTAAACTAAAACGTACAGTCATCATAGGCGGATTTAAGGCTCACCTCCCCACTGTACTCCTAAATTTTGAAGACTATACAGTTCAAAAGATAGAATTTCAGAACTTCTTAGGCCAGTGTCTCATGGTTGTCATTTTTCTTCTTTTAAAGCAACTTATATTACAATAAATAATTAATTCATGACATGATATTAATTAAGAAAGCCTTACATTTCTAGCTTGAATCATTTCTTGTTCTTTCTTTGCATTCTCTTTCATAACCCGTTGTCTAGTATTATATAATTCCTGTTCTCTACGAGCTTCTGTCTGAAGGTGGAGCTCACGTTCTTTCGCTGCAACCATGCTCCTAGCTCTGTGCTTTTCTTCTAGCTCAATTATCTGTTTCTGAGCTGCCTGTTCCAAAATGTCTGCCTCAACTATTACTGCTATTTTACCATTTTCTGAAACAAAATGGAACTCTTAAACTTCGCTAAAGTTGCCATAAATTTCTGATGCAGTTAGTGGATTAAATTGACAAAAGTTAAATAAAGTATTAAAATTGCTTTTTACCTTCTGTAATGTCATAATCTTTTTGCTGTTGAAGATTTGCATCTCCCTCCCCCTGCTTTGTAATTTTGACATCCACAGCATCTTCATTTTCAAGTTCACTTATTACCTGTGAAAAAATAAAAATGGATTTCATTAAAAACAAAAATAATGGCAAAGAATGTAAAAGCATTGCGTTTAAAGTTCCAATAAATTTTCTTTAATTAAATCTTGTTTTCAAATAACTAAAAACTTACCCGATCACGAAGCTCTTCTGGGTCTTCCCCAAGAATGAATGCTAGTTCATTTAACTCTTTAGATTTGTAATAAAAATCTTCATTTTTTTCTAAAACTATTGAGGAAAAAAATAATTTCTTTGTCATCATTAAATTGAAAATACACATTTGTATTACTTTTAACAATAAAAGCTCTTGTTTACTCTATCAAACTTTATGTGAAAAAAAAAGTGATATGCCCATATATGGACATGATGATGTCATATCGTTATATTTATTCAACCACATTATGATATAACTACCATATTTGGGCACATCACACTTTTTATAGTAGTTTGATAGTGTAAACAGAGCTTTAGTAATTATAAGATCAGCCATCATTTCCTAGATTTTTGTAAACTAAATATTCCTCATTCAGTAATATAATAATTATATAAGCTACAGTATTTATAGTAGTAACAATGTAAAAGCACTCATTGAATTCATCTATTAAAAAATGTTTTACCTGAGGTATCTTGCAATATCTGATCACATTCTTCAAGTTCCTTAGTGAAACCTTCTGTTCTGCTCTGAACTCGGAGCAAGTAATTTGACACAGTGTCTGGAACATCCTCATCTATAACATCATCCTAATAAAGTGGTATCACATTAGATATCAATTATTTTCAAACTAACAATACATCATCATAAATTTTGTATATTCGAGTTGTAGCTCTCTTCTCGGAGAGAATAGTCCAATGTTGGTTTATCCAGGTAAGCTAGGCACGAAATAGACTTGTATATATTTTAATAATGTGTACATCAAAATTAAATAAAGTGGGATGAGTCAACAAAAGACAAAACATCATCTACAAAAAATTATTTCTAACTTTAAATACTAAATTACAAATCAAATTAATTAAGTTGTTTTATTATCTCAATAATTACATCACTAATTATGTTTTCTTCATCATCATCTTCTTCAAGGTTGTTTACATCAAGCGCATCTAATTCACGTTGTATTTCATCTTCAATCCAACCATCGTCTTCTCCTGAGGGCGGCTCCTCCTGTACAGATTCTTTCATACTCATCACTGCTAACCCTAAGGAAGGTGTCCTCTTATTTGGTCAGATATATGCAAGATTTATCATTTCACACATTGCCTAAATTACAACAAATGAAAAATAAAACAACAATTTTCTTCATTAATAACAATAAAATAACTTATTTTTATTATAGGCCTTACTATACCTAAATATTGTTTTAAATATTTTTAATTTAATAATAATTAATATATATACAGATAAATTAATAACATTTTAAACTCAATTAATACAACATGGATTACTAAAGACTAATAAAGTGCAATACTAACTATTCTGTGTCACTTCACACTCTAGGTAGGCCTACAACCACCATCACCACCGACCCTTCCCCCGGCCCCGTCTACTCCCTCCACTCTCCCTCCCTCTTCTGCCCTGCCTGAACAAGTCACAAGAATAAGCTATAATATACTAGGCCTATATAGCCTAGAAAATGTTAGTTTAGAACCTTACTTTCTTATTATTGATTATTGAACATTTCTTCAACTCATAAGTGAAATTATATTTACAAAATTTAGATAATAGGCCTCCGTTTCCAGTGTAAACAAAATCTTCGTTACTAATATTCGAGTGTTGTGTTGTGATCTCAAGTACTTAGTCTAAAAATGTATTGAGGGCGCCCTCCTAGTCTAAAAAATGTTAATGAGTTTATGAATTATCAAGCGGGTAATAATAATACGCGATGAATGGAGTTGTTTCCAGAGTTGATTGTTAAATGGAATTTATTTGTCAACAGAGTTGATGTTTTTGATGCATTTATTATGATATTGTAGTGATTATTGTCACTTAAAGTTGGAAATATGTCTAACGGAGATATGCAATACGTAGGACCATATAAACTTGAGAAAACCCTAGGCAAGGGTCAAACCGGTAAGGCGCTCTTCTTTACGTTTTTTTCATCATCTAGGCCTAACTAAGAGCAGCGGGGTACCAAATCGTCTGCAACATCATCAGCTGAAAATTGACAGATGGAGCTGTCAGTGTGCTGTTATTATTATCCGTTTTAGATTAGAATATTCACTCTTCCTTTTAGAATACATTTGATCATTGAATTAATTTTTGTACATATTATAACATTGTTTTGGTTTATTAATAATAAATAAATGATGATTTTAGATCATCATCAAGAAAATTTAAAATAATGTTTATTTTTTTACTTTAGTCTTATTACTCCATGATGGTTGAATTTGAACCCACCTACTAACTATTTTGATTTTTCATAATTTGTTATTATAATATTAAAATATTTTATTTTTAATATGTAACATCCGCCTACCTTTTTTACAGAATTGTATTGTAAATAAATCTTTTTTAACCAAAAGTTTTGTTGCTTAATCGTGATGTTGTATTTTGTTGTATATCTGGGTTGTTATTTTAAATATATTTCTTTATTTAATGTACTGTACTATTGAATTTAGTATGATTATTTTATGTCCACATTTTATTATTGACAAAATAAATTGAATCTTAAATCTTATTATATTTTGTTGATTCCACCAAAATTAACAAACAAGTAAATACAGTACATGTTTACAGGAAACAAATTACAGTATATTAATGTGAATACAAAAAAAAATATTTTTTCGGCCACAAGGTATGGTATATATACAATACAGTTTTCAAGTAATGTACACAGGCCTCAATGTACAGATAATGTAATTAAAGTCAATTATCGTGTTTTCAACAAGGGCAGTAAATACTACCTTGAATCAACCATTGTATCATTGTGTATTTTAAATATTAAATATTGACAGTACTCAAGAGCAAGTAATGTTGATTATACAGGTAGGCATGGCTTTACTACATCCTGTTGATTTATTGTACTCCTTCCTAGGACAAGGCTACAGTAAAGAATCATACTTTAACTGTAAGGTTGCATAAACATAGTACCAACATCATAAATGACCTTGAATTGCCCTGTGTACATAGCTCGGGCAAAGGGTATAAAGTAGTGCAGCAGCAGAGCTGTTTTAATGCACAAATCCCAGTTAAAATCTTTGCAGTATAAACCTTTGTCTACACTATCAATCTTTATGTGACAACAAAATGTGATGTGCCCAAATATGGACATGATGATGTCAGTGTAGCATAGCAAAAAGCTATACAAAACAACCTTATTGCTACACATTTCTAAAATTGTGTAGCAAAAAAGACAATACAAAACTATGTTTTTCTCGACTAAAAAATCAGTTTGATTAGCAATAATTGCTAAACAAAATTTTAAAATGAAATTGTTCCCTGCCATATACTGTATGGACATGATGATGATGTTATATCACTCTACCATATTTGTTTTATCACTACCATAATTGGGCACATCACACTTTTTTGTCAAACTAGTTTGATAGTGTAGACAGAGCTTTATAATTTGTTAAACCAAAATAACAACAAATTGTTTAGTTCTTCTGATGCATTTTGACAAGTTTGATGACGTCGGTTGAAATGAGAAAAAAAAAAAAATCTTATCTTGCCGATCGATATTCATGTACTTAATATCCTTCTTTGTCAAAAGGTGACGATAACCTTGTTAGGTAATACTAGTATTGCCATTACATCATGGGCATGTTACAGTCAATCAGTTTAATAATAACAGTTACTTACAGTACCATTATCAGTCAGTGCCAACGTGACACTCTGCAGTTACCACAGTAATACTGTACTACTATAGTTATGCACTTGTCAATTGTATGACCCACTATACTACCTCCGAGAGAGGTGTGTCCAATGTGCGTCATACAGTATCTTATGAATACCATGACGCACCCTTGCATAAAAAATGTGACTTACCTTTAGATGACCACGGCACACCTATTTTAACGCACTGTGACCATGTTGTTTATGATACAGTATGGTAGGTGGTAAAGTGACGGACATTGACACACCATTGTTAATTGATGTGACGATCTAGGTTTTTTGTCGCACCCCTGCGTCAGTAATTATTTGTAAATGACACACCCATGACGCACCTCCCCCGGGAGTCGTATAGTGGGTCATACAATTGACAAGTGCATAACTATATTGCAAAAATATATAATACAAAATAAGCATACCAAATCATAATGTCAGCCATTATTACGTAAAGCTGTGCGATGATAACAAGCTGATGACTCACGTCTTATAGCAGTCACTTTTTATTGACATCCATTAATTCTACACAAGCCTTTTTTATTAACTTGTCCTTGTTTTAGGTTCATATTCACTGAACTTGGGTATACAGTTAATCTAACGTAGTAGTGGCAACAACCATGACATTTGTTAAAGATACTATTTTATGGTTTTTCTTTTGTACTGTGTAACATGCGGTATAGATAAAAGATCAACAATAACAATTTATGCAGACCATTCTCCAGAGAATTTTACATTCTTCAGAGAATTTTACATTCTTCATCATGTACTGTAAGAATGTATTACTGTGACTCCAATATTTTTGTAAAAAAAGCGTTGTTTTCTTTGTATAATTATTTATTTGCTGATACTAATAGTGATACAAGAGCGCATATTTTTTTTTTAAAGTTCAATTTGCATTATAGCTGATGGATGCATGAGATGTCATTTCCTGAAAAATGATTGGTTGAGAATACTTTGAAAGCAGAAACTGTTTGGGCTATTATACAGTACAGTACTAATTTTGCTGTTCAGCACACTATCAAACTTGAGAAACTGAAATATACAGTACAGTTGTATCGTACATACTGTACGGCATTTCTGGAATTCATTCATATGTGACACAAATAACTTTTCCTAGTGAAAACGGCTTTATGTTACAGAAAACAAAAAACTTAAATTTCTAACAATTAAAACAATACTGATATTTTATGAAAGTAAACAGGACAATAATTTATGATTTTCAATTAAACAATTTTATCAAAATACTGCATACAAAAATATTTGACAATAGATTATACTGTATTTACTATTGATACAGAAATAATGTTAGATGATTAATAATTACTACTATCTTGATCAAGCCGTGAAGATCAAGCTGCTGTTGAAGTGTTCACTTATAATCAATAGCATTATATTTATCATTAACAACATTTGTTTATTTAGCTTTGATATCAAATTTATTTATCAACTGCAATTATTAAAATACAACATACTTGATGATTCATAACTGACTGGAACCTCAAGGTTTTGGATTATCTAGAACTATTAGCTTTGACATTTGGTATCCAAGTCTTAGCCATCACATACTGTAGTACTGAGCATATAAAACTGAATGGTGGGACCCAAGTTGACTTTAATATTACGCAGTTTAGCCATTACTCTTATGCTCAGCTGTCTACACTATCAAACTTTATGTGACAAAAATATGAGATGTGCCCAAATATGGACATATGACATCATACCTCTACCATATTTGGGTATATCACTACTATTATGTGTGGCTTTTTTTGTCAAACTAGTTTGATAGTGTGAACAGAGCTTTAAATAAGCAAAATAGTGGATCTTGATTAATTATAGAATATTTAAATCAATGGATTTAGCAACTACTAGAATGTCAATTAACATAATCCTTTAACGAACCGTAAACATGAGTGTTCTATATCATGTCCATTCCAAAATTGAAAGCAGAAGTAATCGGGTAAAGGTGTTATTCCATAGAATAGGAATCGAATCATAAACTGGTGTAACATTATGTTACTACTACTACTATATATTTTATTTATTACCAGCATATTTTGTATTGAGGGTGGCCTAATCAGTTTCAGTGAAGACACTGATCCTAGGACTGTTGTTGCACTGACCTAATAAGTAATATAATAATCCATTTTAATTAAGCAGAAAGTACACACTAAATTATGTTGTTGTTTTTCACCTAAAGCTAGCACAAGTGTGTCTATGTGTAGTTTGGGAGGGATAGCATAGTCATAACTATACATTGTGTCACACTTAAGTTTAAGCAAACTCAGGTCTCTACTAATTCATTGGTACACTTTGTACACCATGGAAAGGTATAGCTACAATGTAAAACTGTACCTAAACAAGGCCAACAGCCATAAGTCGCGTGCTAAAACGCAT